>NC_137585.1:73531422-74879969 GCF_963210335.1 Falco punctatus
TCCAGGGAGCTCTGGAGCTACAGATCTCATAGTACCTGGTCCCTGGCTGCAGGACAGATAGATTGATTATTTTGGCTGGGGACTGTCCCCATTTTCCAGGTAGATCTGCCAAACAGACTAGGCATTTCAGTGCTACAGCTTTATGGGAGATTAGCTTGCTGAATGAGGCTTTGTCTACATTTAACAGCATCTAGCAATATGATGCCTTCTGTGGAGGTATTCCAGGGAAGCATTCATTTAAGCGCAGAAACTAGGTGAATTTAGACACTAATGTATGAGAACGTAGTTTAGGAAAAGCTTGTCTAACCTCTTTAATTAATCAACAAGGCTTTAGATTTCAGAAGGAAAAAATAAATAAATAAAAAAGGCTTCCTCAGCAACCTAAAGCTGTGTTAATGAATGTCTTCAACAGTGTCTTCAATGACATAAGTACACAGAGGTCTTTCTTCTGTCACATTCCTAACAGAATCCTTGTTGGGAGCACAATATTGCTAAGCATATTAGGAGCATAACTCACCAGCTCTGCTGCATGTTTGCAGTCGTGGCACTTATACGGCCAGAAGGTTTCCTCAGAAGTAAAAGATCTGAATTCAAGACTTTCCTAAACCTGTGGGGGTTTCAATCCTATTTATTCACATGGAAAATTGTTATAATCACCAGACTACAAAGTACAGTGTTTAAGAGGTTACTGTACCCTTACACTGACACCAAGTCATACACTCAAAAGGAGAGCATGGTTAAATATGCCTGGATCTGCTACAGAGCTTAGAGCACTATGCTGGGAGTGAAGCAACTGTCAAGATTAATTATGGATTTTATCCAAGAGTTGTCCAAAATAAAATCTATAAATGGCATGTAAAACATAATTTCTGAACCCTGTACTCAGAAATGAGTACCTGAAGCTCAGTGCTAGTGAGCTTGTGATCCCTCTAGGTTACTTTCTCTCCTTCATAGTCCTTTGTACCAAAAAAATATTAAAAAATAAATAAAATGTTGTTGATTGACTGTCCTAATTGGAGTAGATCATATTTTAAAAGGCCTTTTCGCTTAGCATAATAACCACTTCACTTAGACTTTTGATGAAGAAATTGGAATAAAAAAAAAAAAAAAAAAGATTAGAATTCTGCCCAGTATAGCAATGTTATAAGAAAACATGATTTGAGGAATCTCCAAATTTTGCTTGGTTTTGGATTTTTTTGTTGGGTGGTGTTTTTTTGTTATTCTTATTACTGCTTTTTTTATTTAAGGTACTGTGTTCTCTCTCATTTGGATCCTTAACCTTAAAAGGACTTAAAAAAACCCCCTGCTGTTCAAATATTCACACACATACCTGTTTGCCTGAGTGTTTGCCACTTTTTCACATTCTGGAGATACTCTTGTGAACAAATGTTTGCTTGTACAACACTTCTCTAAAGGTGAATAAAAGAACTTATGAACATTATCAAAGCAAATACATGTGGCGCCTGGTGTATGAACATTTATGATCACATTTATGCAGGACAGTGCCAATGCTAACAGGGTTTCAGGACAACGTTCAAAAGTGCACTTCTGCAGAAAGATAGGCATTGCTTCAGCAAACAGCAGAATAGCATTGTTCTTGGAGAGTGCCCTGGGTGATATCCTAGCCCTGCTAAATTCAGGGGCAATGCTCCTGCTTTCTACCATCAACAGTAATTACACATGTGCAGTAATTATTCTATTCTTTACTTTCACCTCGTTCTCAGGACGTACCTTCTCTTGTTTGCTTGGAGCGTTTATTGAAAACAAACAACAGAAATTAAAAGTAATGTAAACTTTGCACAACAGTCCAGCGCAAAGCTGCTGAAGTCAAGAGGACAACTTGTCTGCATTCAGAAGGCTCTCAGCCAGCTGCTGACAGCCTGCATGTATCTGAAATAGATTAGCAGTACAATTTATAGTGTAAGAACTAGTCCAGTTTTATTTCTTTTAATAAAGTTGAATGCTCCAGAGGAAATGTTCAAATTCAGATATTAAGTTTCATCAAGACCAAAGGTAAGAGCTGAGACTTTGCCCTTGGAGACTGAGTACCTAGCCAGTACAGTTAGAAATACACTTAATGGATCATGATATTGTCTATCCCCAGTAATGTTTGCAGCATTAGGATCAAACCTACCGCTACTGACACTCGCCTTTGACAGCAGAGGGAGTGTTTCCTCCAGTAACTCATTTGTTCTCTTATGTTCTCATGAAGATCTTGGTAATCGTTAATAAATACATTACCAAACGCAAATATCTCTAATCAGACAAGTAGCTTGTGGTCAGATAACTGGAAAACACAGCACAGTAGCTGGAAAATCACACAAGGTAGGAAAATAAGAAGGTGTTAATGGTGCAGAACAGAAACTATTCTTTTTTTCATTTTTTCTCTTGAGAGAGAATTTCCAGAAAAGTCAGAAACCAAATTAGTGAGAGAAAATATGTTTTCCCCTACTGGAAAAAGAAGCGTGAGGGGTAAAGCGATTGGCGAATATTAAAAAAGAAAAAGGAAGGGGGGGGTGGGGGGTGGGGGGGTGGGGGAACCAAACGCAAAAACCTAGTAAGGAAACTCTCCAAAGCTCAAATTTACTCTCTAAATTTTATTATGGTCTGGCTCCTCAAAGCTCCCCGTGAGTTTTCTTTCAGACATGTCTGTGCTGAGGGCCCAAACTATTTTGTTACTGAATCTAGGCCTTCAGCTGATGTGGCGGTAGGGGAGAACTGGCAATAATGTCAAACTTAATGTGGAATAGGGAGCACATCACTGATTTAGTCTCAGCCTGTGTTAGTCAACAGGTAAAAAGGGCATTGACAGAAACTATATTTTAATAGCTCTGGTCAAATGATAACATGAAATAGTAGTAGTTACTTAAAAAGATGTTTCTCACTTTTTCAACGTCATATCCCTGTCTCCAGCCATATCTGTTTAGAAAAATAATTACCGAGTACGTTAGCAAATGTACCCTGTACATTGCAGCCACAGTACTGTCTGTACTAGCTTTTCCATGAGCTGTCTTGACTGGAGAGATTATTGATCACCTGGGTGACGCTTGTTTCATTGAATACTCTTTTTATTTTTCCCTTAGTCTTTACTCAAGCAGACTGTGATACTTCAAAAGAAATTTTATTGAATGAAGAACATTTGCCTCCAGGTGAAACTAATAACTTTGGTTCAACTGCCCTATGGCCTGATTGAAACCAGGCTGCATTCATATGTTAGGTTAAACCATGAGATTAAAAAATGAAGGACTATAATCAGTGGGAATTTTGCCTGTTCAAAGGGGTGATCACAAACATGAAAAAAGTTTTAGCTGTTTGTTAACACAGTCTTCAGACCTGAGTGAAAGACAACATTTTGAGCAGAACTTGCAATACTGCCTATCTTCAATGGAAATGTAATGTTTCTGATTACATGGAGTATAGGGTATAATAGGTGATAAAATAATTTTTTAGGGTTTTAAAAACTCCACACTGTTCAGAGACAAGCCCAAAGCAATGTCTAAGCTGAAACCTGCTCTCTAGAAATAAATTGTTACAGTTTTGTTAGAAATTTCATTTAGGGCTCAGGAACTTGAACCCATGACTTACTTTTTGTAAGCAGGCTGCTTGATCACCAAAGCTAAGGCTGAGGTTGTAGATGGGCCTGGTACCTCAGTGTTACCTCCAAATCTCTCAAATTTTATATTCACTCCTCTTTATTTTATCAGATTTTTTTTCTGTTCTTTTTCTCACCCTGCTCTTTTTAAATGAATATTTTCTCCCTGTCCCTCTTTCTGTTTGAATCAACATTTCCTATTTGGGTTGGCCAGGAACACATTTGAAATGAGGTGAAGATATCCCTGTAAGCATTGTAAGTAGGCTCAGCAGGTCTCACAGAATGTTGCAATGCTTGAAAAGCGGTGTGATTTCTGAAGGGATACCTTTTTTTCTACATCATTAATATAGAAGTTTTCTAGATTAACTAGCCTACATGCTCAAGATTTTGCGTCAAGTCAGTTTTCTAAGCAGAAATAACTATGTTCCTGACAGCCACTTGAACGACCAGAACAAGCTGAATATTAAAAACCTCCTAAAAAATAAAGAAGAAAAATTGTTTGTACATTTGTTACTTGAATTTTGCAGGCACTTGTAGGGCCCCTGTGGCTAGTCTTTAATTCCATATTTGTTCATCTCTACTCAAAATGAAGTGTGGAGAGGAGCTGTTTTATTTTGAGTTGGTGATATGCAGAGCCTGAAATTTGTGGCAGGCACATGCTGGGCTATTTTTATTAAAGAAACTCCAGAATCCACGGCATGTTATGATAAATGCTTATCCTTGCACATTCTTAGAGCTGAAATCAAAAGAAATGGGACAATAAAGCCAACAGCTAAGATACCTGTCTAGAAACGAGACAGCTTTCAGCAAGTGGTAGGAACAGGTCCAAGTCCTCTCCTAGCTTATACCTATTTGAGTTCATGGGATTGCACTTGTGTAAATGAGAGAACTTGTCTTGTAAACTTCAAAAGGTTCACAATAGCAAACAGGGGAAAAAAAGAAGAAATGAAAAAGCAAACAACACCATGTGGAATGAATCTGAGACATCTCATCCCAGTAAGAACACTCAGCAGTCCATTTTATTTCTTCAGATCAAATGCAGACTGTGAGATATATAGACTATGTGAGGATAGGGTGGGAAAGCGAAAATGTTCAAATAAAAGCATTACTTTGGCACTACTGCTGAGATTAATGTGGGTTATGAAAAGAGTGCATCTGAGAATATCACTTAAACTCTCAATAACTACGCAGGTTCAGAGAGATGAACTTATTATGACAACCCTAATACTGAGGGAAAGAAAATACAAAATCAGGACTTATATTTTCATATAAAGTAGTCCCATGTTTTACTGAAAGGGTTTAATTTAGACAGAACAAGGAGTTCTGAAAGTGACAGGAATCTGGTTTGTTGTTTTTTAAAAATAATAATAATAATAACTGAAAAAGCAAAGCACAAAAATAGCAAGAGAAAAAAACTTGGCTTTTCAGTTACTTTTCAACTTTAAAAGTACTTCATGGATACTAGGCACTTAAGTTCTACATCACCTATGCAGAACTGGGAAGTATAAGTAGTCCATACTCACGCACATATTACCTTTTAGTTACAAAAGCTATGGCTCTCTAAGACTTCTCAAAGCATAACCGAATTTGTAGGTTAAACCTGCAGAAAATCTTCTGCTTGCTCAGTACATTGCTGCTCTGTAATCCCAGGATTACTCCCTCCTTTTCTGATTGTTGAAGACCAACTTCTGCTTCTGCAAACCTCCTCAGAGGCACAGGAGCTCTCCCATTTCTTTTTCATTGCTTAAATTGTACAAATCGGTTACTGGTATGAAGAGGAGAGTTCAAAGGGGAAGGTGTCCAAGACAGAATTATATTCAAGGCAGACTCAGCTCCACTGCAGGGTACAGCGATCCCATGACCATTAGCAGTATGCTGCCAATGAAGCCTTTCGATGTTCGCCTTCTGTTTTTCAGCTGGTTCCTGTATTAGTTTTGAGTTAATGGAGAGAAATATGCCCTTTCAGAGAGGTACTCATCACATCTGTAGCAACATCTTCACAGGTCAGATGATTCACCTTCTGAGGTTCATATTTCCTGTGTGTTGATTACAGAGGCAGTCCGGGGTGACTGGTTCAGACACAAATATCTCTGACATTTTAAGTGGGAGGAATGCTCAGTTTTGACCTCAGGTACTGAAAACTACCTCTCTGAAACGTACTTAAAACTTACTATGTTGCCCTTCTTTTCCAAGAAAAGTAAACAGAACAGTAGCTGACCTGTTATTTAGTAATATATGCACAGATTTGAGTGTATTTTCCTACTTCTCATTAATTTCTATGCATGAAACTAATCTAGATGAAGTAGATAATAACCACAGACCAAAAGGGAGGTGAAATTACGTCATGAAGTTTATAGCAATCCTGAAGAGAGAAGAACCTCCAAAGAGACTATATAGATAAAACCTCCTTATGACTCACAAGAAAGTTGCTTAATCTGAGGAAATATATAGCATATGTAGAACTTATTTATAATAGGATCATCCTGTAAATATTTTAAAAGTTGTTTCAGCTAACTGAACTTTAAAACCATTTAGACTCTCCCTGCCAAACTGAAGCATTAGAACAAAGTTATGTTTGCTTGAAAGGAAAAAATAATAATAAATAAATAAGTTATCATCCTGAATTTTAGCTCTACCATCAGAATATAATTTTGCTAGTCCATCAAAACTAGGACTTCATGTTGGCAACTTGAAATATGGCTGTCTTTCTGTAAGCTGTGATTCATTATTGAAAAAGCATGACATAACCTGGTTTTACTGTCACAAGTTTGTAAAGGAGGGTTGGATATAAAAATTCAATACAAAACATTTGCAGAAGAGCTGGATACAGAATTTTTAATGGCTGTGGGCATGCAAGCAGTTTTAAACTGGTTGGATGTGTTTTATTCATATATATAAATATATAAATGAATTAAATATTATGATTTACACATATAAATGAATTTTATATATATATATATATATAAAAATAAATTGAACATTGGCTTTGCCACATTGACCACTGGTATTTTTGTACCTAATTCTGTAAGATGAACTGTTTTGGCAAACAATCTTTGTCTTTAATAGAATTCCAGAATGACAAATTCTCATACATTTCTCAGCCCATCAGAACATGAACTTCACTGAAATCAGTCCCATCCTTTCCTTCTAGAGCTGTACTAGCTCCAAAGCACGTATTACTGGGAATATTTGAATTATCTTAAGGTTGTAGAGAAGCTCCTTTTGCAACATTTTGATTTGGAAACACTTTATTCTTTATGCTTTGTTAAACATTCTTCCAGATGGTAGTAAAAGTGTTTTTCTTTATGCCTCATACTCAAAAAATCTTTCTGCTTCTGTTACTATAGTAAAAGTATCTTTTCCTTAAATTAAGCAGCTACTACACTTGACAAAGCACTGCTGTGGGTAACTATTTGGAAAACCTTAGGTAAAAGTTACATGTGGTATAATTTGAACATGTTTTGTAAGGTAATGTAAGTTACATTAATTTAGTTTCCCTATATTTTTACTTCAGAATGTGGGTAAAAGTTAGAGATAGCCCAAAGGGAATATTCTTATTTAGGGGCTATCTGGCAGATTAAATTTAAGCAGGAGGGAAGGTTTAGCTAAGCCTAGAATTTTAATAAATTGTTTAAATATATATTCTCTACTGAAAAACTGAAATAAATATAATCAGTGAAATTAAATGTCCTTCCTGCAAGAGTCTCAAAATTAGTCTTTAAATGAAGTAAGATTAGACATACCACCCATCACCTTAACATGACTTAGAAGAATATTTGTAAGATATTGAGTCTTAACCATTAATAAAAATATAGTTGTTTCATAATGCTACTAGACACCTTTTCAGTAGGTCACATTTTCTATATTAGTCTATAGATTTATACAACTATCCATGACTTTGAAGACAAGAGGCACTGCTGTTATATTTCTTCTGTATTGCTTAATTTTTCCAGATGTACACAAAGGCTTTTTTTTTTTTTTTTTTTTTTTTGCTAGGTAATATGTGCATACAATGACCTAAATGGTATTTGCATTTGTTGTGATTTAACCCCAACCAGAAATTAAGTACCACACAGCTGCTCACTCACTCCCAGCCCCCCAGCAGGATGGGGAGGAGAACTGGAAAAAAAGGTAAAACTCATGGGTTGAAATAAGAACAATAACTGAATTAAAATAAAACATAACACAACAATAACAATAACAACAACGACAACAATAATACTACAAAGGAGAGAGGAGAGAGGAATAAAATCCAAAGAAAATTGAAACAAGTGATGCACAATACAATTGCTCACCACCCACTGACCGATGCCCAGCCAGTCCCTGAGCAGCGAACCCCGAGGCACCGCCAGTTCCCCCCAGTTTATATGCTGAGCATGACATTTTATGGCATGGAATATCCCTTTGGCTAGTTCAGGTCATCTGTCCTGCTCCCTCCCAGCTCCTTGTGCACTTGCTCGCTGGCAGAACATGGGAAACTTGAAAAGTCCTTAATTTAGAGTGAGCACTGCTTAGCAACAACTAAAACATCAGTATGTTATAAATATTATTTTCATATTAAATCCAAAACACAACACTGTACTAGCTACTAGGAAGAAAATTAACTCTATCCCAGCCAAAACCAGGATAACATCATAAATGTATCATTAACTCTTCATTTGCTGACTTTTTGTGTTTTTTTCTCAATTTTACATTTTTTATTAACAATTTAATGTGCAACATTTGTCATTTTTATCTCTTTTTAAATTAGATCTAGAAACAGTTTTCTGAAAGTGTGGGAGAGACAACATATGAAAAGTATCTTTCTTCCTGCAAGTACTCAATTTTACCGCAAGCAGATAGTAGTAACACCTACTGATGATATAGTTGAGGAGGAAAAAACATTCCTCTATAAATAATTTTGAATTGTTTTTGTTCCTAAAACTAAAGTAATTCGGTAAACATTGTAAAATTAATTAGGATTTTTAGATCTAGTGTCTCATCCAGACATCTACCTATTTTTTAAGGTTACAGCTTCATTAGGATTAAGAAAAATTGAAATATATCACATTGCCATCCTGGAAAGGAAAAAATGCCATTCTTGACTTAAAGAATAAATGTTACAACGCTCATTATTGTAAGGCCTATACTAGTCATCATGAAAGGAATGTCATCTTCCAGCACTTCAAAATCATTAAGATCATTATTATTTTTACATTTGGTCATGCTATAACAGTATGAATAAACTCATGCTGATTTTGACCATTTCAGACTGCTTCAAACACATTAGTATTCATGGTCTTCCTAGATCTTTACTGCTTTTCCTTCTTTTAACATTGAAGGGGAAAAGAAATCAGTATATTTGAAAAATGCATTCAAAGTCAGGCATAGAAGAAGAGGTTTGATTACTGTAAGAATCAAAACACATTTTGAACTCAAGTCTGAGTGGAAAAATACTTAAGTATTTGGTGAAAGTCTCGGAAAAGAGGCACAAAGATTATCTGAAGTATTTTTGTCTCTGACACACAATGGTCTTGCCCTCCTTGAATCGAAATAGCTTGGATACCTTGCTTGTTACTTCAGTGAGAGTGACAAGCAAGAAAATAGCATTCAGGAATGAGGTTACTTTCAAACTCTATTTTAATATTCAATTAAGGTAGTTGCATTCATATTGTACATCCAGTTTGAACACTTCAGTGTCAGCATGCATTTTACCTACCAGAGGAGGCTGCTAAAGTTTAAAGCATCCTCACAAGCAGGAAGCCCTTTGAGGCAGGCAGCTGTTCAAGTAGCATGGAGTTCAGTTTGTAGCCACGTTTGACCCATGCAAACACCTATACTGAAGATGACCACAGTGAGTCAGAGAAAAAGATGGGAATAGAACAAAGATATCCCAGTTCTCCATCTATATCTGGGTATCTGGTATAGGTGTTGTATTAGTAAATGTTTAAAATATTTAAATGACTTAATATTTAATGTACTGTTATAATTACATTTTAGAAGGATATTGACATAAAATTAACTCAGATACAAAGATTTCTTCTTTGGCTTCTTTCTTTAATGTAAATGAAAGTGACTATTTAAAAAAAACTGTTGACAAATGTTATAGTGATATATGTGCATTTTCTGGGGTTTATAGTCTGAACATTATCAGGAAAGTAAAAAAGTGGCAATAAAAATGGATTTTAAACATGGGCATAGTTAATGGCAGACACTTCTATTCTGAAATGATTGAAAGCAGTCATGCTGACCTCAGAAGTCAGGTGCCAGGTGTGATTTTTGCTTTCCTAGGTGACCATTTGGTGGCTGAAAGCTGCAATTTGAAAACAGCAGAGAGTGAGCTGCAAACAATGAACACTGCCGACATTCAAGTAATCAGATCTGGAGTCGGCATATTTCCATTGATCTGTCTAGCCAAATACCTGGGAAACTATCTTTTATAGCCAGAAATGTCACAGAATGGTTTGGCAAAATACTCAAAACCTGTCAAAAGTATGTATTGCAGAAGTTAAATATTTGTCATGGAGTACCACAGATTTTGTTGTTGTAATGTTAAATAAAAAGGTCATAAAGGAAAAGTATGTCTTCCAGGAATCAATATGATTAACTCACCTTGAGCTGACATTCATTAGACCATAAAACTCTCTACTGTGAGGACAGGGGAAAATAGATGTTTCATCAAATGCCATGATCAGTGAAATAAACATCTTTGTTTCAAACCCATACTTACATTCTTCAAACAAGTTTGAGCACCAATATATAAGTAGATTGAAAGAATCCAATAAAAATGATATCTATGTCATATCAGAAATATTTCAGAATATGCTGGAAATTATTCTCATTTTGTAATCATGGCTTTATCCAGACTTTGCAGTTTTAATGACTGCAAATGAGTTGACTTCTGTCGTACTTACTAGGCCCAGCTGGCAGAAAAAAGACAGAGAAAAAAGCCTATAATATTAATTTTTATGCATTTAAGATCAGATCTCTGAAATACAGTGCGATTAGTACATCACTCATTGATCAAATTGAAACACAATTTCTCCTTTAAAGGAAGCTAAGAACTAAGTTAGATATGTATGTCTTTTTCTGTGGTATTTGTGGGCTTGCTAATAAAAAAGACCTTTGTAGCCTGCATGTGCTGAAGGTAACAGTCTTGGTTTGATTAATGACATCAGTGAAATTTTGGGAGTGCAAACCAGAAGCACAGGTAGCTTGGAACAAAGTTCTTTTGTGTGCATGGCTAGGGCAGAGGGAATGTATGCCAATAAAAGCTTTTAGTTTGTCCCATGATCTCAGTCAGACCAGAGCAGGTCGCACACAGCTCGGGTGTGCAGTCAGATTTTGGCATTTCAAAATCGAAATAATCTTCCCAATAGTCCTATACTGGCACCATTGAAGTGTATTCAGGGACCTGCTATAAGTCAAAATGATGCAGTGTCTCACAAAGGAGGTAGATGCTGTACCTTCTTAAATGTTACTAAAGGTAATAGGTTTTTTTTTGTACTAACAGACTTTAGTAGTAGATTATTTTGATACATAGCTGCAAAACTAATTATGACCACATCAAACAGGACAGGAATATAGCTTATAACCTGGAAGACTGCGTGGTCTTCCTCCAGTCAGATTTGGTCCCCTGCTGTGGCAGGGAACAGCAGCCCCTCTGGTTCTCTGTGCTTTTTTACCTCCATGTTATAACTAAGAATTTTAACCACACAGCTGTGACCAAAAATAAAAGGCCCTTTTAGACATTATAACACTTTCTTCTTACTACATCCTTTCGCTTGTGCCAGTGTCGGCTTATCTTAAATAATTCTCCTAATACCATCATCTATTCTTTTTTTTTTTTTTTTTAATATTTAAGAGTAGAAATTATTTCCTTTATTCTCTTTTCCTGTTAAGAATCTCAGCTCCTTATCTCCTCATCCTTCACAGGTTCTCTTTTTTTCCCTGATATCCCAGTAGGCATTCTTTGCATCTCCTTTGTTTTGAATTCATTTTCCTAAAGAGAGAACTGTCCACAGAGACTTTTTGGTCATCATAGTCATGCAGATGTTGGATCATACTTCTAATCTTCCTCTGTAATGATGTTGATTCCTGGTACCTTTATGTTTACATTAATGTGCTCTTAATCAGGTTTGAAGTTTCTCATAAGAACTTTAAATCACATTCTTCTGAAGAATATAAACTGAGAAATTCCCTTAAAAGCCTTTTTCTAGCCAGATACTATCTTCCTCAATCACTGTCTTCCTAGAGTCATCCCTTTGTTGAGCACTCAGTTCCTCTGCTAATCCCTATCTTCTCCAGTTTCACAAGGAATTTCCTTTGTGCTATTGCATGAAATCCCTTACCAATGCAGAGAGAGAGAGACAAAAGCTGCAATGTTTCTTTTGGTTTGGAAATGGGTTTCCTTATCAAAGAATTGACTTTTAAAAGATCTCCAAGAAATTCTGTCTTTGAGAAAGACATGTTGAAGTTTACTTCATTTATTACTTTCTGATGTCTTTAATTATTCCCTTCACCCACAGCTCGTTCTAATATCTGCATGCAATTAAGGAATATATCTAAATGGCTCTTCTTTTCTCTTTCACTACTGCCATTAGACACTATAATTTCTGATATGACCACTTCATTAAATAGTCCTTACTGAATCTGTGATTTCATGTGCCAGTTGTTTTAGACTTCTGGAATGATTTTATTCTGGCTTCCCAGTTTGAGAACATTTTACTTCTTTAGATTTTGTTCTACTCAAGTGTTGTTTTCCTTTTCACATTCTCATTTTTATTTGCCTTTGATTCCATACACAAACATAATTATTCTCCCTGGAAACTGACATTCAGTATTCATTTATCTTTGGGTCTGTAACTGGGTTACACTAGTGTTCAAAGTCAATATGCTGTATACTTCTCCCTTTCTGCTTCTCCATTCTTTGTACAGCTGAAAAATATAAGTTGTTTCAATTTACTGTAGCAATATGGAAATTCAATGAAGTACAGGCTAATCTCTGATTAGTGCTGGCTATGAATAATGAGGCATTTTGAATTACATCTCATTCTTTTCTTCTTTGTTAATTCCAGTAATTACCATTCTTTGTCACACAGATATTCAGCCTCGGGATCAACTTCAGACCTTTTCTCCTTCGTTCTTGCTGAGTTCTGACAGATTTACTGCTGTCTGAAAGATTTTATCTATTACTATTAAAACCTTTTTTTTTTCACAGTTTAATTTTCTGTCACTGCTATTTCCATCTCCTCTTCCCTGTTTATCCTGATGGATCTCCCTATGATCTGAATCAACCTAAAGGAAAGGTATATTCTAATTCCCTATAGCTACATTTCACATTGCTCTTGCCATCATCTCTACCTAATTCACCAATCATCTCTGCATCTCATCTCCTTTTCTTTGACCTGTTCTCTCCACTTTTGTTTTTCCATCTGTTCTCTTTACAGGTTAGTTTATTTTTAACCCTTCCTTCCCCCCATCTTTTCCTCTGCAAATCCATATCTTCCCCCCCCCCCCCTTTTTTCTTGACAAATCTCTTCTCTTTCAGGTCACTGTCTTAACTGTAGCCAAAAGATATCAACCGCTTTTTCAGTGGCAATAATAAAAGTGAAACTACAATAGCATGAGTTTCAATACAGGTTAGTTGCCTTAGAGCATGTCTGAAATCACTGGTGGGCTTAAGATGCCTGCACTAGAGCCTGTGTTTTTATACCTGATTTTAGAGCCTCTATGGATAGACTTCTCTACACTTACATCAGACCAAAAATAAATTTCTGTTTTCTTCATACTTTATAGACAAAGGAAGCACATAACACAATTTCTCTTAACAGTACATTTCCTTCCTCTTCTTTTTCACGTGTTGGTAAATATCACTCATCAAATTACAACACTGAGTCAGATGGTGTGAAATATTAGAGCATGACTTCACAAGAACTGGGTGGGAAACTGCCTCTGTACATAATTCTAAATTTAAAAAAATATCCTTCAAAATTTACAAATGGGCATACAGACCTTTTCAAAAGAAAAGCTAGCTCTCAAGCCTCAGATAGGTGCAGGGATTAGGAATATCACTGGGAGTCAAAGGTTTGTATCTCCACTCTGCACAACATATGTGAGACACTTGAATATGAAGCACCCATAGACCAGGTGAGTAAAGTATCCACCAGGTAATAGATTAGGGACCACTACATTTTATTCTTACATTGAAAAATGGAGAACAAACTTTTGAATAGCATTGCATAAGCACTACCCATTCATTCCTGAATCTAATTTTCCACAGTCCAGATGAATGCCCTTATCACATGTCTATGTCTATACACATAGAGTGAATATTTACTTCTTCTCTCTCCCTCCCTCTCTCTGCCTTTGGGGATATTAAATTATTTTCAAATCGTAGAAGAGCACCACCAACATAAACTACACTAAACTCATCCAAGAAAAGTCCCAAATCATACTCATACAGTGATTCAAGACCTTGGTCTGAAATATGCCAGACAATCTTCCACGTAAGTCCTTACTCACTTAACCAAGAGATCATTGGCAAGCCCTTCTCAGTTTCTCTCGCCTTCACTTCCTCCTCTCGTACTTTACTCCAGTACTTGTTTTGAAAGACATTACCTCTTAGGTCAAGGAAGACTTTCCTGAAAAAAACTTATTATTGGCATCATTATGATTCCTTGGGAAAGTTCAGATTTAAGTGTTTTCTGGTATTTTCTGTCAAATTTTTTCTGGTGGAAAATCACTGGCCAGAAATAGTGTGAATAACAGAATGGGACTATTGTGAATTAAATCTACTTACATGATTTAGGATTGGCAAAATGGGGATGTTTGGTGTTTGATGACTTCAGACAATTCTCTGAAAAATATTCATATTAGGTTATTATTAACTAAATCAATTACTTAACTGAACATCACTAATTTTTAAAAAAACTTAAGGTGATATTGTAAAGCACTCAGCTTACAACTACAGTTGCACTTGTTATTTTATTCTGTCTGTCCTATACGTATTCATCACTGTGTAGTCTTTAATTACATAATTACATATTATTAATTCCATGTCTTTCTTTGGGCAAAGCATGAGGAGTGCTCAGTTACTGAGCCACTAATCGACATTGTGTATAAAGTGTTCAGTGTTTACTATGTAGCCCAAGTTTGCTGCACAGAATGTAGGAGTTGGAATAAACTATTAAATTCAGTATGTGCTTTGTCATGGCATTCCACACTACGGCATCTAAGTCTTTTGCATTTGTTTACTGATTTTGACAACATCCCTGGTGAGTCTGATGGCTGAAGGAAAACGGGAAAAAGCTGGAAATCTTAAAGCTGATGCACATGATAAATCAAGCAAATCTATTAACTTGACCTGTCTATTACCTGGGGTTTTTAAAGTATATATCATGGTACAGCACTATCACTGTTCAGGACGCACTAGATGTATCTGCAGATTTCATAGCAGAAAATAAAGGATGAACACACAGAAATAAATGTAAAACCCACACAGCTAGTGACATCTGAGCCAAACCTTACTGAAGTAGGATTCTAACATTGATGTCTCCAAGGCAAATGCAGGCAACAGGTTCTCAAGACAAAGTTCAACTATACTTTGTTTTCCCACATTTAACCTTTGTCCTTCATTACTCATCTTCCACATCTGGGGGAAGCAAAGCTGGGTTGCAACATCAGTGCAAATGTCTGGCTGATTTTGTAGTGAACTTGATTCAATGCTGTGACCAACAAATGACAATTTGGAAAACTTAAATATGTGATTACATGCAAGACTCTGTCATATTGAGACTGCACAGGAAATACAAACACTGGAATTTCCTAAGTTGGTATTCCTTTATTTTGAAGCCCTAATTCTGGTCAATGGGACAAGACGTATGGTCTTTATATTAATGATGGACTGCCTAGATGATGGAAAACTAGTGGTCACTTTTCACAATAATAGGACACAAGGAAATCCTTCAAAGACCTGTGAAAGAGACTGTGCTGTTCAACATAAATGATTTGAAATGGAGGACAAATGGCAAGTTGACAAAATCTGCAGATGTTTGGGACACTTAAAGTGAAAGCTGACTGCATAGTTTTGCAGAAAAACCTTCAACCCTAGGTATCTGGGGAAGAATGTAAGTAAACACAGTTAAAAAAGTAGTCCCAACTTTACTTGTGTCAAGAGCAGCTCTGATCTAACTGTAAGGGTGCTGAAAGGAGATACTGAATTATAACAGGTAAGAGATATCTTGTCATTAACAGGAGGAAATCAAAACAAAGAGCCTTTGTTATGCCTCTGTAAAGGTCCTTGGTGTATCAACTCCAATACTGTGTGAACAAGGAAAATGTAGCAAAACAGGGAAAAGTACAGGTAGTAGAGAATAGCTTCTGGATGAGGGGGATGGTACAGACACCTATCAAAAGCCTGCTTAAAGACAAAAACAAAGCCAGGATATAGAAAAGAACCCTTTATCCTTACAAGGAGATAACTGAAGGAATTATGATGGAATTACAATAAAAGTATGTAAAACTATTCATAGAAGAGATGATGAGCTGGAAACATCCATTCACTGCCTCTTCAACTTCAAGGACCAAAGATTATCAAATTAAACTGAGATGGAAAGGGGGCTTCTTTCCATTCAAGACAGATTTATCCCTATGGATATTTATCCATATGACATAAATTTAAGTACTGGAATTTGTGAGCTCTGTGAATGTTAAAAGCTTATACAGCTTTAAGGTAAATTTACATTAAGTTCATGGAAGAAAAATCCCTTGAAAGCGACACCAGAGTTCAGAATCATCAGTTCTGGCACAGAAAATCCCCAAAACTTATTAGAGAGTCCTGGAGGGAAGTGTGATACGTACTTCCTCTGTTCTTATACTCTCTCATGCCTATGACCTACTTTGAGTGATAGAATACTGGACTAGAGAAACTGCAAATATTGTATTTCTTTTGTTCCCGACATGCTTTTTTTGTGTGAGTTTATGTATATATATAAAAGAGAACATGCAGACACGTTAAATGTTTGCATATATAAAAAATGGGTAAGCTTTTTTGAAAAGTCTTTAGGTAACTAACTGACTTGGAAAAAAAAACAGTTTATTAATCTAAGCATATTGTGTAGCTGAAGCTTGTCTTCATTGTTCACTCTAAGAGGTAGTTTCAAGACCAAAAATACTCCATTCCCTTCCGTCAGTCAAACAAGGCATCCTGTGTAGAGATGTACATACTGGTACAACTGCATAGTTTCTATGTGACCTCCTCAGATTCAGCTTTCAGCTGTATTCAGCCTTTGACATAATTTTTGACCTCTCAGCTGCCTGTTAGCTCCTAAATTTGTGCCATCTGCCCATTTCTGGCCCTTCATCTAGTTCACCTGTATTGTCATGAATTATAGGATGGCATTCACAAATTTTAAAACAAGCAAAGAAGCTGGAAGTAGCTTCCACCAGCATGAT
This sequence comes from Falco punctatus, assembly GCF_963210335.1. Lineage (NCBI taxonomy): Eukaryota > Metazoa > Chordata > Aves > Falconiformes > Falconidae > Falco > Falco punctatus. The sequence goes on from NC_137585.1 coordinate 73,548,449, forward strand.
TCCTGAAAGCAGCTCTGCTGTATTTTGTCACTAATAGAAGAAATGGGAGTTGGACTGGATATTGTAGCATATGTTTTGGCAAACAAATGCAGTGGTCCATTGTGATTATCCCAGCAGGTGCCAAAAGAAACAAAAATTAAACGTCTTTGAATCTTGTTCTTTGTGAAAAAAACAAAAGAGTTCAAACACCTCTGGGACAAGAAAAGTCATAGATAAGATCCTTGGTACATGTAAGTTAGTGGATATACTCTGCAGAAAGATTATTTCCAGTTCTAGCAGCTGACAAACTGACCATTTCAATTTATAGCAACAACTTCCAGTTCTATAATAGAAGCTTAATTTAATGAGGCTCTGAGGCTGTTTTCCTGCCTCTGATTTCAAAGTCCAGTGGGGAGATGAGATACTATTCTCCAGATGCTTTTAGAGAAGGCAAGAAGTAACTAGGCTAGAAGTAACTGAATCATGAGCTTTAATTCTGTACATTCACATCAGCAGGATCCTGCCCAAGAGGAAGCTGTGATTTCCTCTCTTTAAGAGGTCACCTTAAATGTAGCTCTGAACTAGTACTGTGAGATGGTTATTGCATAGTCTTTTGGAAATATTATTTTACATGAAAAAATAGCTTCGACATGTAGCAACACTTAAATTCACACAGATTTTTGGTCACCTAAAATCTTCCATACAGTTCAAACCTGAAATCCTATTTAAGGAAACCATTTTCTTTTTTAGCCCTACTTCAGGGCTGAAATTCAACAGAGTTTGTACCTCTGCAAAGGCACAAAATGCAAAGATTTGTGCTAGCAAATAATTGTATGTAATAAGTAAAGACCTTATAGTTGCTGGGAATTTTAGTTTTGATGGATATGAACATGCCAACTTGCAAATCTTTTCCTCAGAGATTCCCTTTTAAAAAATGTATACAAATCCTATACATTTTGCTTGCATTTTTTACTTTATTCTTAATTTTCATTTCATTTTTTATGTTTTATTGTTTAAACGAAAAAAGAAAACAAATGAAAATGTGTCTGCTGCAATAACATGGAAACTGAGATTGTGATTTCTGCAATAAGAAGTAAAATGCATCATGTGCATTTTATGAAAAAATAATTACCGTTTAAAGATCCACACTAAAACCGAAATAAATTTATTTGAAACATTCCATACATACCATGTAAGGAAAAAGAACTGTTAGTGATAAACTCATTTTAATATCTATTTCTTCTGTCAACTTGGTATAAAGCTCAGTTTACAAGTAATCTTTCTTGAGTCCTTTCATTCTTCTTCTAGCTCACAGGTTTTCAGTATTGTAACCTCTTTTTATTTAGTGAAGTATATCTGTAAATTCAATGCATAAGCAGGTTGACTATAGAACATTGTATGTTTAAACTGTCACGTAAGGAATTCTACAAGGTTGTTTGACCTTCCAGAATGTATAACATCACATAGCACCAGAGACCATGATGGAATTTTGTGAGCCTGATATACCTAGCATTTAGTATTCTTTCATTAATATAAAGTCACCACACTGCAAGTCCAGGAGTCTCTGGGCTGTTACCCAAGCTCTCTGCAGACTCCTCTGAGATCTATGGATGGTCAAGAGGTGAACAGAACTGGAAGCAGGGCAGCGTGTTAACCATACTTACAAAAAAATCGTAAATAGCAGAAATTATCCATTCACATGTTATTTTTTCACCCTTAAAAATCACTTTATGGTGTCATAATGTTAAGATAATAATGTTCTTTGATGACTTAGTGCTGCAGTTTTTAGGTGGATGGATGTACAGTAAGGCTTTTCAATCTATTAATGCATGGCCATTATTTGAAAATGTATATTGCTATACAGTTGCTCAATACTACAGGCCAAGACCTCTGCACCAGTGACATAGTTTATATGTTTAGATTTAAAGGCAGATTAAGTTGTCATTTGTGGTGCCTATGCCAGAAAATAATTCCTGTGTGATATAGTCAGTATATACTCCTCCATCTGCTGCAATCTTACTGGCCAGCAAGTACAGAACTGTCAGTGTAGCAGACCACCAGCTCTGCATTAAGCTAAGGAATACTTCAAGCCTGGGCCCATCAGACATGCTTTATTTGGACTTTGCTTGCTTTGCTCCAACTTGTTTACCTTTAACAGCAACTGATTAATGACCAGGTGGCTGTTAAATCTAGTTTGTTTAGCATGGCATAGTTACGTGTTGCAACACCTATTGTTAATGATATAGATAGGACAGACAAGTAGCTATGTTATACAGGAGAGAACTACTTCTGTAGTGTAACTGATGCAACTTAAAGGAGGACAGATGTAGGGTGACAGCAGAGGCCTCAAAGATTTGGGCACAGTATGATACCAGTTGTCCCAGGGTTATCAATAACTCACCATGAATCAGTTACTGAAAAAAGTGGAAATTTAGGACAACACTGGATTTAGGGGGAGAAAAGGAGAAGGAACAAGTATCCAACGTATGCAAAGTGACGAAAAAGCAGGGTGTAAAGCATGCAAGGAAACATAAAAATGGCAACAAGGGGACAGGAGAAAACCATCAGCATTGTGCTCCCTCTGTAAAAGAGAAGGAATTAACCCCCATCATTAACATTGTGCTCTCCCAGCAAAGACTTCAAGGAGCTCACGAATCCCTGTAATTGCCCTGAGATTGAACTGTGCGCCTTAGGATCCAGAGAGCAGTGGAAAAGTGAGCCTAACAATAGAGATAAAAAAGAGGTTTGTAATAGAAGGTTTATATATTAACAACTTTTGAAATATTGTATTCTTAACAAGATTTGTTTTTTATTTAGTATCAGTGTATCTGGACTAATAATAATAAATTTTTGTTTCAGTTTTGTTATAGTGTTAAAGCTTTCCATCTGATTAACAATAAAATCTTGGCTTTACATAGAAGGTATGGTCCCCTTTTAGCCATAACGAGATTTGAGCGTAACACTGCTGAGACATAGGATATTGACAACTGGTTTTATACTGCCAGTCCCTGGCTTCTGGAAAGCCAGCTGGGAACTCATGCAGCTGTTGCAATTGAGAATAGCTTTATCAGACCAGACCAGCAGTGCTCATTGACAAATCCTGGAATCACCAAACCAGTCCTGGATTATTTTGGAGCTACTTCATTGCCTCATGCTGCAGATTAGTCTTCAGGCTAACCAGTCCTAAAACATATAAGGTGAAACACAGAACGTCTAAAGCAAGTTTTGATAAAGAACATCCTCCTTCCTTTCCTGTTCCTTTAAAACTGCAAGCTCTAAATGAGAAAAGGGTAGTTGAACCGTAACTTCTCCTAAAAAGAAGAGGATGTAAAGAACGTTTTGCATGCTATTATTTTCATCACCTGAATAGTTTCCAATTATACTGGCTTGACTTCTGGTTTACAATCCACAAATCATTCACTGTATGAGGCATCAAAAAAGGGCTGAAGTATATAAAACCAAACAAAGAATCCTAGGAGAACCAGGTTTAAATCTGGGTACTTCAGTTGAATGCTTGAAGTTAGGTAGGATGGCTTCATGACAAAACATGGGATCCTAATATTGGTCATAAGTTTTATTTTCACACATTCACCATAAAATTTCCTTATTTCAGACACTGACTTGACATACCACTTTTCTTTCCAATCACTCTATCCAAAATTTGCTATGTATTGAGAAAATTACCTGCCATTTGCGTAAAGCACACAAATGCATATAAAACCCCACTAGTCTGCAACACTAAAATTTACCAAATCCTGTGTGAATAATTTTTACTGAAGTAAAAGCCCAGAAGATAAGAAGAAATTATATTATAATAAATAATAAATAAGTTTCTTTAAAAAAATCCACAAAATATCCAAACAAAGTTGACCTCAAAAAAAGCTGTTCTCTCTGCAGACTGGTTATTGTAGAATTTACAGTACCCTGACACAATTTGTTGCAACATTGGAATCTATTAATTTTGAAATATTGCCCGTACCATGAAATTGGTTTGAGGAGCTTTCCAGATTATCCTGGGGAAAAAAAAAAAAACAGACTAACCCAACAACAGACTTTTTTCAGTCTTCCTGTAGTATTACAAATATTTTTGTTTTCAAAATAGAAATGCATAATTGCACATGTATTTTACATTTGAAATCATTATAAGATGCTGTGGTCGGAACAGTATTACACCTTCTTCATAACCAATTGTACTGAACACTTATAATACCTAAACACACTTGCAGTCATTTCAAGACATAATACAAAAGTGATAGGGCATGATCAGTCTCTCAGTTAATAATACAATCATGCTTTCTCAGCATCTTAGTAATTTTCTTTCAAACAAAACAGTTAAATTACAGCCTAGGGACTTTTGCAGGTCAGTGGCTTTTCTAAGAACTTTTCATTAGGGAACTGTTTTTAAAAGCAGCAACAATGACTTCAATGGATTTTGAAAAAAAATTATTGCCCATGTTATTTGATAAACATCTTACAGTGGTTTATTTTCCTCTAAAGGTGTTCTTTTACTTAAACACAGATTCTGTGGGCAATTTTCAGTGATTATTGACTCCAGCACTTGATATAATTTGACTTTATAATAAATGCTCTTCAAAGTTATATATGCTGCCAGATAAATGCAATAGTTATGACCCTAACCTCACAATGCTGAAATTTGTCTATTGACTTGAATAAGCTCATATCAGTCACAAAATTCACAAAGAATACATTCATGATGTATGTATATGGGTTTATTCGTATGAGTCTAAAATCAATATATCTGAATTTTCCTTACAACTTGAAGGAGTAAGAAAGGAAAACAATACAATTGCAGAGCACAACCAAAACACCAGAAGTGTCAAGTTATTTGCAAAAATTGAAGAAAAAGAAATTAAGTGGAGAAATTACTTCCGTTACCATCAGAATCTTAAGCTGGCTCAGTAGCCCCCCTCTAGAAAAAAGCTGCCCTTGGAGAAATTCGGCTTTACTTGACATAATAAAAAGTAATGAGGTAAAAATAAAGTAAAACTCTAGACTGAATATCAAAAATCAAATTCCTTCACAACAGACTTGAGGCTTGCACTATGTGGCACTATTATTTGCTTTTTAAAGTTTCTTAGGGGAAGCTCTGACAACAGCAAGTTAGTTTTGAGTTAAGAAAGAGCAAATTACAGCTGCCTTGGTCCACACCATGTTTGCACGTGGGAAAAACAAAAGTCAGCAATGTTTTCCAGCCTATAAACTGCCTCTTTATGGTAAAGAAAATAGATTGGTATGTGGTTTTAAGTGCTTTCAAGTGTAGCCCCTCAACTTTCATTTTGAGATAGATTCCTATTGACTACGGTAAGCAGTGCTAAGATGACTGTGTACTCTGCATAAGCAAGAAGGGTATTAATAGTGCAGGCTCACGGAATTATTGCAAAATAAGTATTTTGATATGGTCTTTGTCCAGTATTAAGGATACCTTTTGGAAAGTTTAGCTAGATATGAGGAAATATATGATGACTACTGGGTGCCGTTCTCTGTGCTAATTCCATTTTGAGACTAGGTATAAAGAGCACAACAAAATTCAGTTTCTTTGTAAACATCAAGGTGAAACTGATTGGGTTTGGTTGTGATTCACACAACAGAATTTTCTGCTTGTTTATAAGCAAATAATGATTGTGTTCCCTGCAATAAAATAAAACAGACTAGTAAATTAAAGGTTTCTCTGGAACTCATGGGCATACATCAAAGATCCCCTGTTAAGTTCAGTAAGGTGTAGAGACATTTTTTTTACTTTATTGATAAAAAGGTAAATACACAGTAGGATGTTTTCTGACATAAATTTCTGCATGTGTATTAAGAGTTACATTTCCTAGATTGAGCATAACCCCCCAGAAAGAGAAAAATGCAAAAATATAACTTCACAGTTGTAGTGGACAAATTGTTCAGCCATCCCTATTATACTCTTCATATTATACTCTTCAATACTTATTTCTTGGTTTGGTTTCTTGTAGTGTTTTACTTACTTTTTTTCCCAACTTCCCCCCACGTGTCATCCCCCTGCCCCACCAAAAAAAAAAAAAAAAAAAAAAAAAAAAAAAGCAGGTCAGTGAAACACAAATCTTGGTAGGAAAATCTGAAGAGGAGCCAAATAAGTTGGTGAAACCACTGATTTTTAAAACATCAAAATAGAAGCTTAGGCAACTATAATCTTGAATATTCTGACTACCCTGCAGAAAGGGACTCAGACCAAAATCAGGCTTTAGACCTAATGCACCTCCACATAAATCTGTGAACTCTGAATACTGAAAGGTTACTGTAACTGGAATTAGTGGTTGACACAAGTTGTAGCTTGTGTTCTTAAACTTCTGCTGCCTAATCAACCCAACCAGTGGTTGATCTGTTGAATACATATAATCTAGGTGTGTTTGGTTTAGATTTGTAATATGTTTTTATTGCAATGGATTGTAAGAATATAAAATAAGAGAGGTATGCAAAATGGTCTCTCTAATACTACTTTGTTATATTATCCTTTGAACACAGTGAAAGGTCACCAAGGAACATGATGGAAAAGAGGCCCACAGTACACAGAGAGCATGATTGATGTATCACGTTTAGAATGTAATCTGAAGTACAAGAGATTTAATTTATTCCATGACATAACAGCCTAAAGTTTGTTTTCAATTTGATCCAAAATAATGAAAATAATGTTTCCCTTTCCAGCTGCCATTGATTACTGTAATCCACAATGAAATTAAAACACAGTGGATCACATCAAGGTATTGGAAAGATAGCTCGTTTACAGTACAGGAGTACAGGCTAGCATATGCATGAGAAATATGTTAACTATGTTGACTTTTTCCCCCATGCTGCTAGAAAAGAGAGGTTATGATTAATAGCTTGAATACCAACACTTAGGCCTACTCACCATGCTATCTTATCTCACTGTCTGAAATGGCATCTGGTGTTAATGTGTTAAATATGATATCTTATTTTTCTTGTAACCTGTTTTTTAAGAAGTGACATATGTATGCACATATATATGAAATGTAAGCAGTCTGCTATTTTCTCGTACAAAGCCTAAATACCTTGGGTGGATGAGGTTCTTTTCTTTGAGAACAAAGCTAGCATGTGCATGTAACCTATAATTTTTCATACTCCTCTGGATATTTTTCCTTTAGAAGGTCTCCATCTGTCTGTCATTATAATAGTTTGGACTATGAAATCCACGCCATATCATAAGGTTTTTTGGAGCTGGAAACAATAGGAATAGGGAAGGCTCAAACAAGTTCACTCTCTGCTCTGTCCTGTGAAATGAAAGGAGGTTTTTCTGTATTGAGTTAATGGGAAGAGACATAGGATTAAATATGCTTTTAAATTTCTGGTGAAACACAGTATGTATTTAAAGGTATCATACATAAAGATCAAAGCACATAATTGCTAACCCTTAGTCACACAAATCTGCCACTGAATCCTATTTCTGTAAAGGCAGAAATTCCATGTTGTCATGACCTAAACATTGGACCTTGAATATTATTTGCTACTATTCATTAAGAAATATTCTATGAAACTTCTTCTACACAGTTAGCTTTCTGGTAAAGGCATGTTGCAAAGAACTAGAATACAAAATCTTTAGGAACAGGTAAACTTTGCCTTAGGCTATTGGTGTAGACACAGTGGAGTGATAACCCTGACACTGAGTAAGCTTGGTGAGTTATCTGTTCAAATACCATACATTTGCTTGAAAGTATTGCTTGGTTATATATTAGTTGGTTACCTCACAAATATAATTTCTTCAAATATCAGTTAAAAATGGATTATTTTTTTACAGAATACCTGGTGAGTTTTGTTTTGGTGGGAACAGGACTGACATTTGATGGACAAATGGGCCTAGAGCCTCCCAGCTTGTTCACATCGAGAATGGAGGAACAGAATTAATATCCTGCCACAACTAGCCTGTGTTTCCCAGAACACTCCAGATATACATATGAATGTGGCCTGATCTTCTTCCATGAGGAGACCAGTTCACCTAGCATAGCAGTTTACCTCCACAGAACAGACTTTTCTCATTTCTCTGGGTCCCCAGAAAATGATGCTGATCAAACAGCACTACAGAAGAAAAAACATTACCTGCCCAAATATTCTATAATCCAGTTATTCTCCAAAATCATAGTCAGTCTTAAAACTTGTCATTTTGCATTGGAAATGACCCCCAGAAAAATACTCTCTTAGCTTACTTTCTATTTATTGAACCTTTTGGAACATGTTTTCATGTTCACTACTTCAGTACTGATAGACAGAAACACTGATAGAAACAGCAGTTAAATGGACTGCTGGGTTCAAAAGGCAATTACACGATGGCATCTCAGGGATGTACTCCAGAGCTGATACCGGGGCACATATTCTTCAGCATCTTCATCAACATCCTGGATGATAATTTGGATTGCACCCTCAATTAAAGTTTTGATGATGCCCAATTGTGGTAACAGGTGGTTCAGTCCACAGGGACTTTAAGGACCAAACTAACATAAACTTAATGAAGTTCAACATGAAGAAATGCAAAGCTCCACACCTGGGGCAGAATAATACCACACATCAGTACACTGGAATTTAACCACCCTACTGAAAAGTACTTAAGTGTGGTGGAGGCCAGGTGAATACACAAATGGCAAATGAATAAACAAATCACAAATTATGTGAATTGCATACGGGACCACATTAAAAGAAGCACGGCAAGCAGATTGAGTGAAAATATTTCCTGTAGCAATGTTGAGACCACTGCTGGAATACAGTACCTGGTCTGGGCCCCCCTTATTCCAGAAGGGTGTCAAGAAACTGGAGAGGGTCCAGTGCAGGGCTACAAAGATGTTGAGACTGAACAGCACATGACCTACAAGGTCAAGCTGAGGGATATGTTCATGTTTGGTCTGGTAAAGAAGAAACCAAGTAGCCATCTAAAAGCATGACTATTTGAAGGCTGTTACAAAGATAAGGAACCAAATTCTCGCAGTAGTATCAGAGACTATAACAAGGCCCACAGATTGCAACTTGGGACATTCAGACTGGACATCAGGAATTTTTCACTGGGAACAAGTGACCTAGGGAGGCTGGGAACTCCTGGAGGTTTTCAAGATGTGGTTACGCAAAAGCATGGCTGATCTGCTTTCAGAAGTTCAGAAATTCAAGGACTACTAGATCTACAACATTTCTGTGACTCTGTGGTTTATTTTCAAGACATACTTTGCAGTTCTTGCACAGTCCCATAAACACAGGGTTCAGTGTTCTCTAAGAATTCACCCCAAACCAGACCTGATTGGAAGAAGAGGTAATTTATAAAGTATCACATTGCTAATCAAAATTGTCTAGATGTCAAATACTTCTTGAGTAGCTTTTAGTTTGACAGAAGGTTTATAGAGGCCCAATTTTATAGATGTAATTTCTAAGTCCTGCCAGATCAAGACAAGCTGTAGGAATTCTGGCTTGCAAAGCTCGGTGAAATATGTAAAGATTTAATCTGTCCTAATGCACCCTCATCTGACAGGTCTCTTTGGGCAGTTTTCTGAGGGGAAGGAGTGCAATCAGCTCAAAACAAATTTCTAAGTTCTGTCTGTTACAGTTTAGCACACCCCGCCTCCACACATACATTTTTTGTGGGCCAGAATGCAAAACCAGAGGTGTGGTGATTATAAGAATGTCTCTCTAAGGTATTATAAGGCATAAAGTACAGCCAGAAAACAGTCATCATATAATTATCTCAGTGTTTTGGTTTCCATATTACTTTATAAAATGTGTTTTAAGAAAAAGTGAGATACAATTATTTTTTTAATGCAGGGGTGATTCAGTGCTCAATTGAGAATGTTAAAGCAAACAAACTCTCTAGCTTCTGCCAAAGATCAGTGCTCTCTTTCAAAGATCACCACCAAATGAAGTATTATCTTCATGTTAATACTTGCAACAACATTGGAGTTATTATTCCAATTATTAAAAGTTTAAAAATATTTTTGGAGGGTTTCCCATAAATGTCACACTCAAATTCACTTAGCTAAAGATTCCGCTCTGAACTTTTTTATTTCTTTTCATTTTATTTTGTAAATAACTATTCCGAAAACAATGTGCTTTTCCTGAAACTTTAAAAAAATAGATAAAATGTAAGAAGTGTTCTTTCTGCAAAAATTACCATATACTGACTGCTCATATACTTTCCACAGACCCAATTATAAATGTCAGTGGGCACTAAATGTTAAAGGGTAATGCCATGGTTGAAAGGAGTTTCACTTTAGGAATTACTAGGTGAAGGTTTATGTCCGGTCAAGTCAGATGAAAAGATCATAATGGTCCTGTCTTGTCTGGAATCCCTGACTGAATCAATAGCATGAATGCCATAAAAGACAATGAAAACCATTGTGAGTCAGATGAAAATATGTCTGTTAATGTACATTAAATAGATACTGGGTACTAGATTTTATTTTCTTTTAGTAGAATAATAAAAAAAATAATTTTATAATAAATAATAAAATAAGAATTATAATAAATAATTGGATTTGCCATGATAAAGAATTGAATTTGACATATTTGACATGTAGGCAATTTTGATCAGCAATGTTAGTCCACATCTTCTTCTAATCAGGATTGTTTTGGGATGAATTCTTGGATTCTTATAATAAAATAATAATTTTATTATCAGAATTCTCCACTAAAAATGCCATACTGCCTACTTTAGCTTATTTTAAAGCTTCTTCAATTTATAAACACTAAAATTTCTGACCGGTTTTGTTTATTTGTATTTTATAATCAGACATCACTGAGAGAGGCTGTGCATTCTCAAGGTGGACCTAGTCTGAACCTCATGTCCTATACTCTCATACCCATGTTGTGAGTGCCAGTTGTCACAAGTATCTTATACTCCAATCATCTGACTTCTTCCTTTCCACAGACCCATTTGGGCATGTCTGCATATGTGTTAAGTTGCCCCATGTGAAGGACCGAATGATGTGTATGAACATGAGAGTGATTTCAGAACTGCATACATATAAGGATCTTAAACATGATAGTGACCACACACTGACTGTCTCTCTCTGACAACATTTTTTTTTCAGTATTGGCTCCGGGCATTTGTATTGTGGTGTGACTGCTCATTGTAGCTAAATATTATGCCAAACCAGCACGTCAAAGAGGGGAGAGTATTGAAAGGTTGTGACCTAATTTTCCAAAGCAGTACTTTGGTGCTCAGCAGTGGGTGCTTGAGAAAGAATTAAGAGATTTCAATTGAGAAAGACTATAATATGGAAAATGAAATCCAAAATGGGGAAGGGGTCTGTGTGTGTTAAAAAATGGGGGATGGGAAATGTTGTAGGAATACCTCTAAGATAAATTTTCCAAATGGAAGAATACAATTATATTTCTCTCTTTCTGTAACTAAAAGAACAAGTAAGATGTTGTTTCACTTGTTTACAGCAAATGTGAATGTAAAGATGGACTCTGGAAAAAAGAGTATGGGAAAGACTTTATGAAAATGGCAGTTACCGTATCTGTGGTGGAAAGAAAGCCAAGAAAATCTGATTGTGACAAAGGTGTGAGACTGGATGCTTTGTACTACAGAATTAGGAAAAAATGGGATGTGGAATAGTAGGCTCATAGAAGATGACCTTATGTCAGTGGAAAATTAGGAAATGCTCTACCTATGTACAAGAAAAACAGGATCTGGACATACAAAGATGCTTAATCTTCCACCAGCAGCTCGTAAAACAAATTTTCAGGAAAAGTTTTATCAATCCACTAACATATTTATTGTAGATTAGACAGTCCATAACAGAAAAACTTTGAAGTGAAAAGCAATTTTACTAAATATGTAATATTTAGCAATTTGGAAATAAGTGAGAAATGAGATAAGCTGCAGTATGTGTTTATAAAAGACATTATTCTGGTATGTTTAGTGAAATGATGGTTTTTCTAGACAAAAGAAATGGGCAGGCAATTAACCTACCTCTAATATAGACAATAAACTGTTTAAAAAGTACAGGCAACAGTGAGTTGTGCTGAATTGGACTGGAAAGGTGCCTTATAGACTTCTTGAGGATGTGGTTTTGGGGTGAGATAAGAGTTTCAGTGAAGAATTCCACACAATGGTCAAGTCTACTTGTGAATTTTAGTCACAGAGAATTGAGAAATATTGACAATACTGGAGACAGAGATCACAGGTAGGGATTGGATTTTTTTCTATTTGAACATCTAGATGTCCTTTTGGACTTAAGCAATGGAAATGAAATCATATATTACACACTGTGAAGAAACATGAGACTGTAATATGACACGATAAATGATGGTAAATGAATCAGGACAACAAAGAATTGATTTTACAAAGGAAAATTAAAACTATATGGCTTGTTCTGTTTAAGAGTGTGAGACCTGATAGTAAGATTGGCTGTAAAAATATAGGAAGGAATTATACAGCTTGGTGGGAGAAAGATCATCTAGCTAAAAGGTAGCAACACACAGGAAAAATAATGATGCTGTGTTCCATTAATGAAAGCTCTTAAGTGGTATAGAAGAGAGGTTCTGGAACAGCCCTTTACCATGCATAGTTAGAGGGAAAATGTTAAGAATCTTATCGCATCATTGCCTCTATCTGGAGACCGAACTTGAGGGGTCTTCTCTTGTACTTTTGTGTTCCTAATTCTACTTACTGCTTGTTGTCTTAGCTAGAAAAAACTACAAGTTTTTTACTGACTGAGTGTGGGTCACTACTATCACAACCCTTTCCTGAAGCATGACTCCATGTGGCAAAGCCACTTTGGAACATTGGCTGCAATGACCTGCAACAAGGAGTTACACACTATCATTGTCAGTATACCTGTAATTCTGCTTTCTGGGATATTTTTTTTCTTTTTGTAATCTCCTACTTCTCCTAAATCTCAAATACCCAGCATTTGCAGGTTTTAGAATAGGTCAGTGGCAATGCTTCCAATTAATTGCAACCACACGGTGTTCTTCAACCATCTTTAGTGATGACAAAGTGGGACATGCAAGACACATGGTCATAATTACACCAGAAGTCTTTACTAAGGACTGTGGAAAAAAATTCCTTCATTTCTCAATTTCCTATTAAACTGACAACATTCTTCCACTCCCAGTAAGTGGTATGCTGTTAGCTGTGTTCCAGTCACCCTTTCTAGTCACCTAAAGCTGACTCCTTTGCCAAGTATTTCTACATGTTAAGAGAGTCCTTGATTGAAGTGGAATACTTAATATATAGTTATTATTATGGAGTTTCTTTTCTTCATGTAGGAGTGACATAGTACAGAGTAAAAATAAAGCAAAGCCCAAAACTAATACTTCTGTAATCCATCATAGTGAAAGATAAATTAAGAAAACCATACAGTTACTGTATTTCAGGTCTCAAACCAGTTTGAGTTTATGTTCTTCAAGGGAGTTGAAACACAGGATTTATTTACTTGTGACCATTCACACAGCCAGGTGCTAGATGTTAGCCCCAAGTCACTGTTGGGCATGATACACAAGGTGGGGTTTTCCCCGGGGATTTTTTAGCTCATTTCTTACCTCTTTAGTAACATGTATGTCTACTTTCACCACTTCTTTGGGCAAACCATATTTCTTTTTACTGACTCCCCCCATCATCTTTTTCTTTGCCTTTCCATTCTCTCTTCTTGACAGAATAGTGAACACTTTAATTTCATTTCTCTAAGACCCATAGGTTAATTCCTTGTCTCCTCAGCACCCGTGAACAGTCAAGTTCACCCTCTAAAATCAGCTCTTCAGTGGTGTTATTTACTTGCCCCATTGTAGCTAGGAAAACTAACATCCACTAGGGATTTAGATTTGTCATGTAGCACAGTGAAGACCCTGCCTCCATTCCAGGCAGAATTTAAGAAAAGTTTATAACAAGGCAGGCAACTGTAAAAGTGAAATTTTTAACTATGGCAGACACAGAAGCACAGAAGCACAGAAGCACAGAAGCACAGAAGCACAGAAGCACAGAATTGTTGAGGGTGGAAAGGACCTCTGGGGATCATGTGGTTCACCTCCCTGCTCAAGCAGGGCCACCTATCCCAGGTTGCCCAGGACCATGTCCAGAAGGCTTTTGAATATCAGTTCTATCTGAGTATAAATAAAACAGGGTTGCAGATATTTATACCAGCCAGAAAGCAGGAAAAGGTAACAAGAAACAAAATCCTTGAAAAAGGCTGCTAGCTTGTTGGAGGCTTTCAGATAAATATGTGAAAACTTAGGAAGGAAAGAGTTAACACTGGTACTCATAGTCTGGAGAAGATACTTCAGAGGTAGGTGGATTTATGATGAATTAGAGCTGGTCTCCATTCAGAACTCAACTGCAATTTAGTCTTCCTGAAAGTGTGTATATAGATATGTTTGTGTATACATCTATAGAGTACTCAGATTTTCCAGTTTAATTTTAGTTTGCAGACAGTAGCAGGAAGTTTGACCACAGTCACTAATCAGCTCAAGGCACTGGTTCTTATTATTTACTATGAAAAAAGTTAGCATACAGTAGCTATGACAGATGTAAACAAAATGTGTTTTATATTGTGAAAATATTGTGTGGGTGTGCAATTACATGTTACCTCTCCTTCTGGAACTGCACTTGGCTAGAAGACCCAGGTGCTACGTACAATGTTCCATGAAGATTTTTTGTTCCTGTAAATGAATGTATCCAAAATAGTAGATATCAGTTTAAAACCTGGTCCAGCACTATTTATAGTACAAAAGGAAGTGCTAGTTCTTGGGAAATACAGAAGTTTGATACTCATACATTTACAGATGTGTATACATATGTGTACACTCATGTTTACACACACATTCACAAAATGACACAATATTCTACATTGAAAAGGGCCTTTTGAGGTAATCTAGTCCAATCCCCACATTCAAGCAAGGTCAGCTAAAGCAGCTTGTCCAGGGCCATGTCCAATCAGGTTTTCAATATCTTGGCGTCTTCACAACCTCTCTGGGCAGCATGTTTCAGTGGTTCACCAGGGATCACCCTTGCATAAAGAAAAAAATTGTTTTCTTGTCTTCAGATGGGATGCCATGTGTTTTAATTTGTGTTGGTTGACTCTTGTTGTGTCACTGGACAACACTGAGAAGACCCTAACTTCATCTTTCATTAATGAAAAAGCGGAACACAGTTGGCTCCAGTATTGATCTGGTTACGGGCCGAAGACTGAACCTTGTGCCATTCTGGGCACAAGGGGATCACAACTCTCTGGGACCAGTCATTCAGCTAGTTTTTAATTCACGTCACTGTCCACTTATCTGATGATACTTTGTCAGCTTGTCTATGATGATATCGGAGACAGTGTCAGTCTTTACTGAAGTTGAGGTGAATAGCACTGGGAGTGTTGTTGCTTAATCTTGTGTCATTAGGTTTTTCTTTGACAAAAACAGGAGGTGACATGTTTTTTCATAATAATCTTTGGATTGAAGCACATGATGAGAAAACGGGAGATCTGAGAATTATATTCGTGTCAGTTTGAGGAGATTCAAAGTTAAAGCTGTTTCTCAAGAGAAAAAAATGCTCTCATTACCAGGTCATAAATATGGCTACCATGCAGATATTCAGCAGCTCTCTTCTTGAATAGGCCTTATATCTACACATTTTGTCGTTTTGAAAGAAGGCAGGATGGCTTCCATCCCAGTTCAAAATGCTATTTCTGTATTTTATGCAATCAGATTTTAATGAATTGCTAGGAAAAAAGTATCTGGAGAATGCCATTAGCAGTAAACAAGAAGTTACGTCCTTTCTGAATCAGAAGTACTACTTCAACAGGAGGAACGACTTCTTGTGGGCTCCCCTAGGCACTCTCTGAGGAAGTGAAATTTCTGCTAAGTGCTTTTGACTGGACATACTCTAATTAGGGTTCTCATTCAGAATATTTAGGTAGCCTGCTGCTGAGCAACAACTTTCCCAGTAAGCTGAAATTCTGCCTTTATGTGGAATTGAAATACTCAAAGAAACACAAGATCTTTGTTTTACTACCTTGGTGTTTGAGAGACCCTAGTAATCAAAGATTTACCATATGAAATGCTGTGACTACCTAAAATGATTTCTGTAAAGTGCCCATGACATGCCAAGGTGGTAACCATGCCAAATATACTACAGTTTAAGCAACTCAGAACCTGCCACCTGCAGAAGGCTATTTTGGATTAAAAGAACACGTGGCCCTACACATTTTTAGCCCTTAATTTCTGTATTTTTGCAGCAAGACCTTCACTTAATTCAGAGAGATTACTTTCTGCATTTAATGAGAAAGATTGAATTTGTATGTATTTTGTTTTGCTTTAGGGTCTTTTTGGTTTGGGTTTGTTGTGGGTTTTCGTTTGGTTTTTTGTTTGGTTTTTTTTAGTGGCTATAAACTATAAATAAGTAAGCATTAAATTGTCTTAGCATTTAAAATATATTCAAGACAAGGAATCAATTTAAAACAGAAGAATTCAGAAGTTTGTGTGTGGTAAGGGGAAACAGTTTTTTTTAAAAAAAGTTGCTTTCCAAAAAGCTGTTAGAAAAACATAAAGTATTATAATTGAAAAATACTTTTTTCCCCATTTCATGCCTTAAATGGTGTATCCCATTTAAATTATCAAAAGAATGGACATTTGAATATGTTTCTTAATTATACTGATCAAGAAACTTTAAAAGTGCAGGCCCTAGAATTTTTAATGTACATGTTACTATTTATATGTAATATCTTCTGAATTTCTTTTGCAAGATGTATCATAAATAAGATTCAATTATAGTATGCTTTTCCAGTGGGCATTTTTTTCCATAAAATGGAAATTAAGACTAAGTATAAGATGACTCATTTTGAATTTATGTGTATTACTGATTTTCTTTTGAATAAAACTCATATCCATTTTGTTTAAATTAAGGATAACTAAATCTCCTTCACACTTAAAAGAGTAAAGTCTGTTTAAGCTCACTAGAAAGAGCAGAGCCATTGTATTAGACCTAGTCCTAAAAAAAAAACACTAAAAAAATTCCAAAAGCTAGAATATAAAACTAATTTAGCATATCTGAACATAGGATTGTGTTGCAGAAAATTCATAAATTGATTTCTATTTTGAGAAAGGTGAGTATTAGAATGTTAAATCATAAATAATAAAATGTAGAATATTATTATGATAATGATCAACCATACTCTTCCCTCTCATTTCTTAGGATTTTTAAAACAAGTGATAAAACACCAAATATCAAGGGCCTGGACGCTTTTGTTTTCCATTCTGGTATTCCAAACAATCCTGATCACTATAATGGTGCTAAAGCATAATGTACTGTCTGCATGCATAAGTAGTGATTTATTATTGGTTTAAAATCTTATTTTTTGCATGATATATCATATAAAACCAACTGAAACTGAAGATTTCACAACAAGCTGTTATTCCAGAAAAATGGTCATTTTTAGACTTTCAAAATAATTTATTTTAACATTAATGTTTTTTTATAAAACTTCTTTCATACAGAATTGATTGATTTATCTTGTTGCTTAGATATAAACAAAGCCAGTATTGAAACAGGAATAATTTGGTTATACAAACATACCTCACTTTTCTAAATATTTGTTCTTATTGATGGGGAAAATTTTTATTGAATTACATAAGACTTCGCTCTCTGTATGCAAAGTGTTATATATATTTTATCGAATGTTGTCATTTTGGGGTGGATTCTTCCTAAATCCTCTGGGATGCAGCAAAAAGCTGTTCCTCAGCACTCTCCTGATGGTCTCTGTCTCATCACAAGAGTTGGCATAAAATAATTTTCTTATCTAAGGGAAGAAAAGTACTCTAGAGGCTTATCAAAACTTCTGGCAAAACTCTAGCAATTTCCCCTTCCCAGCAGTCCCTCAGCGCCTTCGAAATGCTATCTCTTTTGCTGCACAAGGATTTCTCCATAATTCCATTGCCTGTACCCATCTCCAAGCTAATAAGCTACTCCAAAATTTTGCTTGCATGGTCCAACCCCATAAACAGCTGTTATTTTTTTCAACAATCACTAAACAACCTTCAGATGGTATTAAATCATAGAATAATCGAAATGCAGAATAGTTTTGGTTGGAAGGGACCTTTAGAAGTCATCTAGTCCAACTCCTCTGCAATGAAAAGGGACATCTTCAACTAGATCAGGTTGCTCAGACCCTTGTCCAAACTAATCTTGAATGTTTCCAGGGATGGGGCATCCATCATATCTCTGTGCAACCTGTGCCAGTGTCAAAATGTCTTCCTCATATCTAGTCTGAATCTACCCTCTTTTAGTTTAAAACCATTACTCCTTGTCCTATTGCAGCATGGCCTGCTAAAAAGTTTGTCCCCATCTTTCTTATAAGCCCCTTTTTAAATACTGAAAGGCCATTATAAGGTCTCTGCAGAGCTTTCTGTTCTCCAATCTGAACAACCTCAGCTCTCCCAGCCTTTCCTCATAGCACAGGTGTTCCAGCCCTCTGATCTTTTTTTGAGGACCTCCTCTGTATCTGCTTGAACAGGTCCATCCATATCTGTCTTGTACTGGCACCCCAGAACTGGACGCAGTACTCCAGGTGAGGTCTCACAAGAGCAGAGTAGAGGGGGAGGATCATCTCCCTCAACCCTGCTGGCCATACTTCTTTTGATGCAGCACAGGACATGGTTGGCTTTCTGGGCTGCAAGTACACATTGCTGGCTTACGTCCAGCTTTCCATCCACCAGTACCTCCAAGTCCTTCTTGACAGGGCTGCTCTCAATCTCTTAATCTCCCAGCCTGTGATGATATGTGGGGTTTCCCCGACCCGGGTGCATAACCTTGCACTTGGTGTTGTTGAAGCTCATGAACTTCATGTGAACCCAGTTCTCAAGCTTGTCCAGGTCCCTTGGGATGGCATCTCATCCCTCAGTCATGTCAACTGCACCATTCAGCTTGGTGTCATCCGCAAACTTGATGAGGGTGCACTCGATCCCACTATGTCATTGATAAAAATATTAAAGAGTACTGCTCCCAGTATGGACCCCTGAGGGACATCACTTGTCACTAATCTCTATCTGGACATTGAGCTGTTGACCATTACCCTTTGGATGTGACTATCCAAGCAAAGATCCTGGCTAAAAGATAGATATGTTAAAGATAGATCCTGGCTAAAATCACAATCACTGAAATGAGAACATCTCTGATATTAAGACCAGACTGAGCAGTTCATGTAGTGAGGTGGTGATAATGATCCCATACCTATGTACTCTACTCTATAAGCATTAAAAGAGGCCTTCACAATTCTACTTTTCACTGATCACATCATTTAAACTTTCTCTGCTTGTATGGGAATGTTCCCTCATTCTGCTTTTGGCATTAGTGAACCATCATCCTCTGAGCAACAAAGAACCTCTATCCCCCTTTGCCCTATGGAGCTCCAGACTGTATGATATGGGTGGCTGAAAGGAGGATCTCAGAATTTGTGTATCACATAGCAGCCTAGCAAGGCTCCTCAGAATGAAAGTCTGCTATTTTTTTTTTTTTTTTTTTAAATGTAGACAAAGATGGAGGAGATTGGGCCAATTGTTATTTACAGATGCTGTGGTGATTATCTGTAGAATGATGCCTGCAGTGGTTTGAGCCCTGTTGTGCCCTAGTACACAAGTTGATTTTCCTGGAGAAGGCTGTGCCATCTTTTAGGGCTGTGGAGACACTTGCTGTCTAAGGAAGAGGCACCACAGAATCTGCCCACACTTTAATATCCTCCAATATGAAGCTGGAGAGCTCTGCATATTTTGTTTGTTTAGTTTCACTTGATAAGTCTAAAGAACAGGTAATTTATAACATTCACAAAATCAATATCTCTCTTCTATATTTACCAGTCAGTGCTGTTTTTGTACAGGTATCTATTTGTAGCACAATCATCACAACAAGAGTGCACATAATCCTGCAGACATTCTGGCTTTCCAGTCCTTTTCCACATGTCCCTAAATTGTTAAGATATGATAGAAAACAGGGGGCAGGGCAGTTTGGAAGGCCCTGACAGCCTGGGAATCTAAGTCAGCTGGACTGGAGAGGTTTCTGTTCAGGAAACAGGTCAGTGGGCAGAGAAACATCCAGTTCCTTAAACTCAAGATGTTTTCTCAACATGTAGAATCACTATGTAAATCCAAACGCAGCTGTCTAGTGAGTGACCAGAAAAAGCAAACTTTAATTTTCCCTTTGACAGTTTGAATATTCTTCGTGTATCAAAAAGAGGGGCTGCTGTGCCAAGCAGTTCTCATAGTATTCTCTTACAGGAAATTCTAAAGAAATAACATTATGACTTGTTTCAAAAAGATGTTTTGGGAAACAGAAAAAATACATTAACAGACCATTTTCAGAAGAATGTAGTTCCATTCCTGAGCTTCCCACCTTCCTCCCCTGCTTCCCTTTCTTATTTTTCCTTCCTTCCTTTCTTCCTTTCTTCCTTTCTTCCTTCCTTCCTTCCTTCCTTCCTTCCTTCTCTCTCTTTCTGTCTGTCTTTTCTATTAATAAGAATGAGAGAAAAGTTAACAATATTATGTAATAACTTATTATTGACTTTATATTCACAAAAAAAAAAAAAATCAGATACCAGATTGTATATTCTAAGCAATTTAAATTAAAAAAAAAAAAAAAAACAAAAAACAAAACCAAAAAAAACAGTTGTAACATTTCTTCACAAGTTTTTGTTATTTTGCCAAGGTATTGTCTTTCTATCAGTAATGCTTGGGAAAAAATGGTACTGATTCACAACAACAGGAATCATTAGTGAAACAGCTTGTTTTACATATTTGCTTTAAAAATGTTTGATATGGCAATGAAAATGTTCAGAATAGTTGACAAGCTCAAGTAGTAGGTTTCATTGTCGCATACACACACAAAAGCAGCATAAAACAATATACACTACTAGCAGCTCTGTGAATTTCATGGAACCACAATTAAGAAAGGAAAATATGTAAAATGATAGGTAAAGGAAAAAAAAAAAAAAGCCAGTTTCACAGAATAAAATATAATTCTACGAGGAATACTAATGTAGATATATCAATAAGAATTCCTCTTCTAAACCCGTATTTTTAATTTAAGGATATTTAGACTTTTGTAGAGACTAACATTCTTGAAGTATAACACTTTTCCCTTTTGTTGTATTTTACACTTAGTAGAGTACAAAAGTTACTCTTAATCATAGAGGAATTGTGATAAGCTGTGAAATAAAGAACAGGCATGGACCAGAAAAATATATTAAAAAACATATAATGATTTCTTTTGATATTATCACAGGGGAAGTGTAATGCCAGATGTTTTTCAGTAAAAAAAATGGCTGAAAAGATTATAGTACAATATTGGATACATTTAAGGAAAAGTCAACAGGAAAGAATCTACATGCTAAATTGAAGGAGTTAATTTAATAGTGTTATCCATTATATAAAATATTAATTAAGAATGCTAAAAGTAATTAAATAATTAGTCAAATATTTCATTCTTCTTTTCATTAGTTATAGCCTAGATTTATACTGCCTCATACAAGGTGTGTCTTTATTCGCAACATATTTTGAGACTGTTTCTTACCTTTGGAAATGTTGATAAGTGAGATGGAGACAGTAGGTGTTCTGAGTCTTGTCACTATGTGGAAAAGAAATATAAAGCAGGGTTCATTGTTGGGGGGGTGGGTGTTGGGGTGGGAGGGCAGGTAGGGAATGACACATGGGGACCAGCATGTTATAAAGAAGAAAATATCAAACTGGACAGGTGGCAGATGAGTGAATATGTGTGTGTGGCAGGAGGAATGGATGTCCAAAATTGAATCTTTGATCTTCCAGTTTCTGGTGCTCTCAGGTAACAGTTGCCTGCTACTTGCTAGCTGCAACTGGTACAGACTGAGTGTAAATTTGAGGTACCATCTGGACTAAGGAGAAGTGGCAAGTGTGAGTTCTCCAGTTAGTAACAAGACATCAGACATAACTATAGGCTTGCACAAGCAAGATGCGCTGTGCTTCTGCATGTAAGACCATTAAGATTGGGAAAATGAGGGTCTGGTGGGCCTGGGTAAAAGTGGGTGTGCCAAAAAATAACAGGTTCCTGTAAAGAAGTGGCCTTGGAAAGAAAGAATAAGGTTGCCAGGGCCCTGAGGGGGCCCTAATGTCCCTGCCTGTCTCTGGGGCTCCGCTCATCCTGCCCATGGCCCAGGACCCCATTCCAGCCCCCGTGGCTCCTAGTGGCTGCCCCAGTGAGGCTCCAGCTTTACCACAGCCACAGCCCACATGAGCTGGGCCTACCTGCAGGCCGACATCCCAGCCTGGCCTGGGCCCATCCCCGTGCCCACAGCCCTGCCCAGCCACCCTATGCTGGATCTGACCCCTGCTCCCCTGACCGGGCCGGATCCTGGCACTCGGCCATGGGCCGTATGTGGCAGCCTGGCCTAGGACCCTGCCCTGCCAGCTCTGTGACCCCATGGCTCCCTGCTCACCTTCCCATTGGGACCAGCCCGGCTCCCGCTGCTCCCTGGCCAAGGGGACAGAAAGAAGGCTGCACAGCAGGAGCTGACATGATGTCCTGCACAACCTTGCCTGGCCAGCAGCGATGCCACTGCTCTGTCTGGCCTCTAGCAGAAACCAGTGTCAGAAGTGGGATTTGATCTCATGCCTCCCAGGGTGTCTCACCAGCAGGACGAGGCTGTGAGAGCCTGCCCACAGGGGACCTGGGCACTGGACTTTGTTTGAGACCAAAGGTGAGCACAGCCTTTGCCCTGCCTCGTCGCTTGCTCCCAGCCCAGCATCACGTTCATGACATCCCACGTTCCCTTCCAGGGCCAGCAGGCAGGATTTGGTGTACCTCTAACAGTAATTAATGAGTAAATAACTGAAAAGAACAAATGGAAACCAAGTCCTGCTTATTGCTGCCTTTTTTTCTTTTTGTTTTTTTCATGAAAGTAGGACCCAAAGGTCAGGAACTGACACTGCCTTGCAGGTGAAATGGAATGCCGCTCCAAATGCTTAGGATGGGATGATCTGCTGGCAGGTTTTGTTAAATTTCTCCCTTTCCTTAAGGCTTGAGAACATAGCTGAGTTTCAGTCTTGCAGATGCCACGCTGAACAATTTGTCTGCACTCCCAGTTTTATGTGCTGCTGCTGGAAGGCGGGATGGGGCCCTCAGTGAGCTCACAGCGCTGGGAGCAAGGGGCTCGCTGGCTCAAATGTGCTCATGCTGCTGCCTCCAGAGGTTGTCTGGGAGTGACCAAGCGCAACAGCTGACCCTAGAAATTAAGGAAAGAACTTTCTCCTCTGGACTGACACTAATAATTACCCTTTGCTCATACTAAAAATATTCATGCTGCAACCCAGCATGCACTAAGAAAATCTACAGTCTGCTGTGCACTGAAAAAAAGCCTCCCTGTGAAGCCAAACATCTGAGCCCATACTGTGTAAGAACATTTAAAAATTTAAAAATCAGGTAAAGTTTTTGATGCTTTAAAATGTTCACTAGAAACATTGTTTTAAATTCAGGAACATAACACATTTGGCTACCTGCACCTACATTTTCTTCTTAAAAAGAATAATTAAATTTAAATTCAGTCATGTAAAGTACTGTGCTTCATAATAAGTATGATGGGATTAATTGCCAGACACCACTAAAAATCTTCAAAGCTTGGAGCAGTTAGAAATCCCATTCTATTATAATCTCCCAAATCTTCTAAAGACCAGACCTTGTGTGGTCCTCCAGATGATCTTTTGATAGTTCAAGGAACATTTACAAAGTAAAACTCTATAATGATTTAAAGATGTGGCCTGTCCTTTCTGTCCAGACCACAGCCATGCCTCCTGTAACCAATGCAGATCTTCTATAGAATAATTGCACCATAAGAATGCATGTGTGTATATATATATGTAGCTAATTTTTTTGTCAGTACAAATAATAACACTTTTTGCATATTGCCACTGCACTGCAGAAATAAATAGTAATCTGCATAGAACTGCTACTGTGACTTAGCCTGAGATGTCTACACCACATTAACATTTTAACTTGGTTGTCACTTTCTGTAGCTGTTGCACAGAAATTGGCACTTTCAGGGGACAGTTTATTTACTTAACGGTTGTCAACATTACCAATTGAATGTCACCAAAAAGTGACGTGGGACACTACACTCAGATGCCCACCTTTGATTAGATGATTTCTTGTGATACTTCTGAAACAATTTCCAAAAACACAGGAAACTGGGGATCCTGGACCATGGTGCAAAGTGGTACAGACTGCACCAGACAAAACAAGGGTATATTTTATGTGTGTTTTACACTCAAAGGAGAACAACTTCACAATTTCAAAGCTTTTATTAAAAATGATGGGAAGCAACCTCTCTTTCCCACCTCTCTGAATTCATATTCCCCCTGTATCCGAATATCTTCCTGTTCTAATTAGGTTTTGGGACACCTGAATTTACCTCCATGCTTATGGATATTAACAGTCTCAATCAAAATGCTGGATTCAACATTTCGTCTATCTGTTCTCCTGCCTGTCAGCACATGATTTTGTATGTTCCACCCTGAGGTTCAGGCCATCCCTAGTTTTAAAAAGAAACAGGTGATGTTTTCATAGCTGAGCTGTATTAGAATTAAAAACAACCGTGCTACATTAAATGAAGTCTACTGATTTCTGATGTAATTTAATACACAGTAAAAATCTTTTGGATTAATATTTGTATGACTAGCTCCAGAACTGCTGACTGTGATCAGCTGTGTATCAGGTCAGGGGCTTTCATTTCTGGCTGTCTCCCATCTTTACCCTCTACTCTCAATCTGTTTCTAATGACTTGTTCTTATTGTTGTTAACTTTTAAATCACTACAAGTATTTAAAAGGACATCTCTTTGTAGTAGTGTAGCTAATAAAAATCAAAATGATTTTCCAGGATGCATGAGAATACGAGTTTAAAAATAGAAAAATAAAAATAGAAATCTGAGGGCTCCTAAATCATGTTTGTCACATAAAGGACAGACAGGAAGTTGTTCTGCTTGAAACTCCCTACCAAGGAATATTAACATAATCTCTAATACATGTTCCTCTGATTTTTTAATAGTCATAACAACACAACAAGACTGAAATAAGACTATAAGGCAGACATGAGGTGCTAGAGTGTGTCCAAAGAAGAGCAATAAAGCTGGTGAAGGGTCTAGACATCAAGTCTTACAAGGAAAGACTGAGGGAACTGGCATTGTTTAGCCTGGAGAAAAGGAGGGGAGACTTTATTGCTCTCTACAACTGCCCAAGAGGAGGTTGCAGTGACATGGATGTCAGTCTATTTTCCCAAGTAACAAGTGATGGGACAAGAGGCAATTGCCTCAGGTTGCACCAGGGAAGGTTTAGATTGGATATTAGGAAAAATTTCTTCACCAAAAGTGTTGTCAAGCATTGGATCAGACTACTCAGGGAAGCTGCTGAGTCACCATCTCTGGAGGTATTTAAAAGACATATATATAGATGTGGCATTTTGGGACATGGTTTAGTGGTCGACTTGGCAGTGTTAGGTTTACAGCTGGGCTAGATGATCTTAAGGGTCTTTTCTAACCCAAATGATTCTATGAGTCTATGAAATTGTTGTGGGTTTTTTACATCTTTTTTTTTTTTTTTTTTTTTTTGGTTTCCACCAAAGATTTGTAATAGTTTCATATAACTCAATAGTCCAGAAGGTAATGCTTATAGCAGAAGGGTAGGCAGACCAGTTTGAAGTGTTTTCTGTTTTTGAAGATGTTTGTGCCTTGGCTGGATGTATGGCTTTTCTGACATGACAAATTCTGCAAGGAAGAAATTCTCCCATTCTCCTCTCTTCTCTCTCCAGCTACAAGCAGCTGATTTAAATCTGTGTTTTACAGGTAGATAGATGGCTGCTGTAACCAACAGATAATTAGACTTGACTTTTCTGTCCAGAAGTCATGTCAAAGTCTTAATTTCCATTACTCTTTTATTCTTTAAACTTCACAGAATATAAACAATCTGAAAGGAGATTATGTAGATGTAAATAAAATTTTATTTTCTATACTGTTTTCTAATAAAGTGAACATAACCGTTTCTACAATTTTCCCATCAATAATAGGCATAGATTTATTTTCCAATATCTCACTGAAATACAGGAATATTTTCATTTTTAATATGAAATTGAGGTAAACAGGAAATGCACATTTAATTCAACAGTTCTAAAAGGAAATAATTAATTTTAAAAAATTTTTTTTGAATAAGAAATATTTTAAAGAGCATTTAACAGTCTATCTATCTAAGATAGTATTTTTCATTTTAAAAAAACATTCAGTTAAACTGATAAGTAAAAATCTGAAGTCTTAAATAATGTTAATAAAATATAGCAGGAAGGAGCAGTACATGGTCCAAGAGCTACCATTGACCACAACAACCTCAGAAAGCATCTTCTTATGTGGCTCCAGACTTCTCTTTCCTGCAGGCCAAATTAAGGCTTTTAATAAGCACGAGCTTTACAGACTACAAAAGAATTAAAGATTTGTGCCAAATTCTGGATGTCAAGATAGTTATGTTAACACATTAAAATATCATGTTCAGTAGGCATTAAAATGATGAATAGTGTCCCAGAATGATGTAAAAGTCTCTGAAAGCTTTATGGGCAAAATAGTTTAAAGGCATATAGTCATAATTAATTGCCTTTGAAACCATGTATTATTAGCAGAAAGAACAGACAAAACTCTGAATGAACATTGCTATCTGTAAAATGCCCCTGATATATTAAATTAGTTTTAATTAAAAACTGTCAGTTTTCCAGGAACTTCCCATCAAAATTATTTAACTCTCTGGACGTCATTCATCTCAGACTTGCCAGTCTTTCAGTGTTGCTCGAGTTCACTGCTAAAGGCCCTCCAACTCTGTAATGTAAGAGAACCTTCAAGTATGAGAAATATATTTAGAACACACCTTTGCTGGCTATTTGTATTTTATGGAAGGCAAAGCACTGTCTTTTAGCTAACATGAAGGAAAGTATTTTACAGTGAAAAAAGGCAAATCAAAGTCCCACAGCATTGTGGGGCTTTTAACACTTCTAACTTCCTTTGTTTCAAGTTCCTTCTTCATACTGATTTTAACACTCAAACCTTCCTATTCCTGTTAAAACTATGCTATGCCTCTCTATATTGTTTCACTATGAAACAATCCAAAACAAAAAAGGATTCAAAACACTGTAATGAAGTACTCATAAGCCACTATACATTTGCTGTCAGTATTTCACACACCAGAATCCTGCTATTAACAGCCTTTTTCCAGAAGAACAGAATTCAAATTTTCCCTGTATTCTGGACTTGCAGAATAACGAAGGCTGAAAGGGACACTGGGAGGTGAGTACTGTGCATATTGGGGTGGATTACTGTGAAGGACAGCTAGCCCGTAAACTGAGTGACAGGTGAGCAAAATGGCCCTTGTGCAGCTAAAAGGTAGGCAGAAAACAGGCTGGAGAGGTGAAGCCTGAAGGAGTCCTGTGTGAAGAGAACTAACTGTTTTCAGAAGACAAGGAGGACCAATTGAGAAGGGACAGGCAAGAATGCATACCAAACCTGGAAAAAGATAACGTTTTAAAGCTGTTACATTATACAAGTTTTCTGTCTTTTATTATTCTTCAGATATCAATGTCCTAATAGTTTTTCCTTTCTGCTGAGCTGCAGTAAGCACTTGGAGCTCTCATAAACTGCTTTTTACAGTGAAGGAAATATCATAGATATGAAGTCTGGTTTTACTTCAAGTATAAGCCAGTTTTATTTGAGTTTACACCTGCCATGGAAAAAGAGATGAAAAAGCATAGCAGGCACACTTTTCTTTAGGTTATTTTCTCTTCCAGACACTCAATACCAACTTTTCAGGGAGTACCTCTAACTCAAAGACTGTTTAAACAAAACTCAAACTGAAACATCTTCTAGTGCTTACACATCTCCCTTTATATTGTACTTTGCTTATCTTGCAGGTGAACTTTCATATCTTTTAAACTGAACATTTTTGAAGGGAATTAAAACAAACAAAACAAAACATACACACACACACACACAAAAAAAACAAAAAAAACCAAAACAAACAAAAACCAAACAAACCAAACCAAACCAAAACCCCCCACACCTCAAAATGAAACAAGCCAGACCAAAACACTAACTCAACATTAACTCAAGGACATCAACTGCTTCAGAGCTCTGAAGTATTAACTTAGGACTGAATTACTCACTAAATGAATGTACAATTATTGAGATAAAACAAAATCTACTAACTCTTCGTATTTCTTTCCCACATACTAGATTCATCTATTTTTGCCTTGACTTTATGCACCAATAGTAACTATATTTGGCACGTTCATTTTCTCCTCTTTCCATTAATAAGTCATGGAATAAAGCATGGAAATACAGCAGGAGTAAAAAGTTATACAATACAGATTAAATTGTACAAACTGCTCACTCATTGTAGTAAGGAATACTTCAGAAGGAATAAAGACAGGTCTTGATAATGCAAAAATTTGTGGTATTGTTCAGTGTTCAAAGGACAGTACTACAGGCTTATATCAAATACAGCTGATTCTCTCCTTTGAACTTCTGTGTTATTCTATGCTGCCATCTGCTCTCAGGGAGAATGGCAGACAGATTTCCTCCTTAGCTTGTAAGGAATATAGCACATCAGAGTCTTCCTGATTTTTTTCATTTTATTGAAGCTAATGACATCTCCAACAAATTATATGTGCATGGAAAACAGTGAAAAGCCCTTAGAGGATACTTATAAACAGGTTTTTAGTTTACATTCTCAGTTCAACAGTCACTTTGAGGATTTCCGTTTATTTTTTCTTTCCTAATTGTCACAAGAATCATAATCTCTTTCATGGATCTCTATATATTAGAAAATGATAAATAGATCCCAGTTATCTCAAGGATAAGACTGATTTTCAATAAGTGTTGAACAGCTGGACAGCTCTGCTGGAAATAAGCTTGGTTTAAATCTATCCCAGATGTATTCAATCTGACACCAACTGTACAGAACCTTAGAAAACACTTCTTGTGAAGGTCTGCAGGGTTCAACAGTGCTACCTCTTGGGAGTTCACTGTGTTACTGTAACTGTGTTTGACATGGGTTCTACACAGAGCTCATAAATCAGTGCAGATGAGCATGGTGAAAGAAGATCTGGGAGTTCTTGGTTGAGAGAGATAACCCTATTCCTATCATTTCACTACCAAAGTCTATCATTTGGGTTTTTTTCCTTAGAAGAACTGGATTTACCCAGAAACATGTGTAAGGGCTGGCACATGTAGTAATGATGATAGAACAAATCATGGGTTCTGTAAAAGAATCATTATTATTTCACTGGTTTAGAAGAGATCAAATGCAAAACCTATTTTGAAGGATTTCAGGGAAAAATACCTTAAAATAGATCTTTTTATATGTTGATATGTGAATTTTACGAACTAAAGGTTAATTTACATTCTTTCTATCAGAACTAAGGAATGTAGCTTTAAGAATGGGCTACTAAAAGAGTCTTTAGTTAGGTAAATTATCAGAAAAAAATCCTTCTAATAGTTCAGTCTTCCAGTCTTCCAAGTATAGTTAAGTTTGATACTGTACACATTGATTCATCTTTCGAGTTTATGGTTTGTGGCATTGCAGTTAAGCTTTGTGCCTACAAGGAAGAACTACAATCTGCTGCTGAATAACACAGTGTGAATAGCTAAGGAGGTGATCATAATTTTCTCCTTTGCCACCTCACTCCTTCTCAACTTTGCATATACTACCAATATCGTGCTAGCTTAAAATACTACTTATTATTGGACTATTTGCCTCATATTTTACAATCTCATTAAGCAAACTCAGAAAGTTGATGTTGCTATAATGGGTTTAATTTCCAGTAGAAATCCACTTCCTTTAGTTAATACACTGTATCTTTCTAATTTAAGGGCAGATGGTGGAATTTCAACTAATCCCCTACACTTAAACAGCCAAATTCCAAGCTGACAGAATTTCAGTAGGTTCATTTATGGAATCAAGTTCATTCTCAAAAAGGAATTTAATAGTCATTAAACTGGATGTCATGAAACTCAGTGCAAATGTAATGTAGTTCTCTGCATTACTGATTTTTGTTTTGAAAAATCAAGACTGAGGGAAAAGGATTTTTTGTTCATCTATCTGTGTCTTGAACAAGAGCTAGTACTTGTTTCTGTTAAATGCAGCCAATGCAGATAGAAAAACTGCTGTGCTTTACATAGCTTTAAGGAACAATAATGTGCAGATGGAGGACTAACGTATCTTTAGTTACATGGAATCACAGAATCACACGATGGTTTGGGTTGGCAGGAACCTTAAAAATCATCTACTTCCAATCCTCCTGCATGGGCAGGGACACCTTCCATTAGACCTGGCTGCTCAAAGCCTCATCCAGTCTGACCTTGAACACTTCCAGGGATGGGGCAGCCACAGCTTCTCTGGGCAGCCTGTGCCAGTGCCTCACCACACTCACAGTAAAGAATTTATCCTGAATATTTGAGGTCATTACCCCTTGTCTTATCACTACAGGCCCTTGTAAAATGTCCCTCTGCAGCTTTCTTGTAGGCCTTTTTTAGGTACTGGAAGGCTGCAGTAAGGTCTCCCCTATAAGCCTGTCCTGCTTACCCTCTTCTCCAGGCTGAACAATCCCAACTCTCTCAGTCTGTCTTCATAGGAGACGTGTTCCAGCCCTCTGATCCTTTTTGAGGCCCTTCTCTGGACCTGCTTGAAAAGGTCCATGTCATTCTTATGTTGGGGTCCCCAGAGCTGGACACATTACTGCAGATGGGGTCTCAAGAGAGTGGAGCAGGGGCTAAGATCACTGCCCTCAGCCTGATGGCCACCATGCTTGTGATGCAGCCCAGGGTACAGTTGCCTTTCTGGCATGTAAGTGCATATTGCCAGGTCATGTTGAGCTTCTCACCCACTAAAATCCCCAAGTCTTGGTATGTGTTTAAATACATCTTTATGGAGTTTTTTTGAAAATTTTATTTTAGTTTATTTTGGTTTAATTTATCTTAAGCTTTTAATATCTTTATGCCTCATATCCAATAATGTTAGAGTAGAAAGGTGATGGATAGTAAGTTTAATTAATTTAATAAGGTTGGAGAGCTAGTGGCAGAAGCTGATTTTTATTTAGCTTAGTTATGACATTCAGTGTTTTGAAACTCGCTAAGTAGGTTCTTGCTTCTGTGTAAAACCTATCAGGTAAAATTATACTGGCCTATGGGCCAAAAAAGTTGCATCAGAACAAAGGATGCAAACATTTTTTTTGTGTAAATACTTGCTTCTGACGTCCTTTTCTTTCATTTATTATTACTGGTATCTGAATTCAGTAGATTGAATATTTTCTTATTTTTTAATGTGCTATCAATTCACCTTGATAAAGGAAATAAAAATAAGACAAATAAAAAGACATATTTTCTTAATTTACAACTCAACCAGCATGATTATTTTTCTGATCCTACAGGTGATTTTTAGTTTAATGAACTGGGGTCATTCCAGTGGCTTTTGAGTTAATGTTTCACACGTGCAAAAAGATAAAATCTCAAATGCACTGAATTTAATTTAAACTCGCCATGGAGATCAAACAACATTTATATTTCAAAGTGGTATGTTTGAGAAATAGTCTAACTTGTTAAATCTATGGGGGCGGGGGGGCTTCACATCTTTTTTGCTTCTTTTACTGTAACATGATCTTTATATGTGTCATGAAATCTGCAGTATTGCAAATGGAACAAATCGGAACAGTCATTGGCTAACTGATTAACATTCACTGAATAATAAAAAGAAAAATAATAGTGCATTCCATTATAACTAGCCATATGTGTTTACAATGAAAATCCTAAATAAGGTGCTATTGGCTTTACCGGTTCTTTGCAGTATGCAAAACTTCCCACATAACATATAATGCTGTGCAGATTTGAGACTTTTGTGCATGTCTGGTCCTAAAAGTAATAATGTAAATATAAATTTTAAAAGAAATAGTTTATCTCCTATAGGATGACAAGCAACAAGTACTGATCCTTCCCCTCTGCTCTGCACTGGTGAGACACATCTAGAGTACTGTGTCCAACTCTGGGCTCCCCAGCACAGGAAAGACATGGACATACCAGAGAGAGTCCAACAAAGGCCACAAAATGGACTGGAGCATCTCTCCTATGAGGACACACTAAGACAACTGGGACTGTTTAGCTTAGAGAAGAGAAGGCTCAGAGAGAGGGAGGGCACAAAGAAGATGGAGCCAGGCTCTTTTCAGTGGTGCCCAGGAACAGGATGGGACCAGAGTCAATGGGCACAAACTGAAACACAGGAGGTGCTGTCTGGACATCAGGTAATACTTTTTTACTGTGAGGGTGACTGAGCGCTCACACAGGTTGCCTGGGGAGATTGTGCAGCCTTCATGCTTGGAGATATTTAGAAGCTGCTTGGACACAGTCCTGGGAAACCTGATCTAGGTGGCCCTGATCAAGCAGGGGGGCTGAAGCAGATGCTCTCCAGAGGTCACTTCCAACCTCAACCACTCTGTGATTTTGTGACTCTCTATCACCCTCATTAGATCAATACTTATCATTATTTCAAAATTAGCATTGTGAAGATAAATGTGATGTGTGTGTTTATATTCATACTATTTATCTTAATATTTATATTTAATTCATAATGATATTAATATTTTATGCCCATATGTACCTCTGCTACTTAGTTATTTCGTGTCATTAATTTCATTGTTCTTCTTGAACTCAAGTATATAGGAAGGTTTGTAATGACAGCTTGGTTTTATAGTGGACCAGCTGACAGAAAAAAAGATGACCTTTCTAATGCCTGCAAATGACCTGCACATTATACTGATGCCCACTCAACTTCTTCATGTATAGAGGCAAAGGAAAAACACTTTTAAATCAGTATTCATGAATGTATTATTCCTTGAAAGGAATAATTTATCTTCATCCAATGAAGCTACTATTTCCTTGAACAATTCAATTTTCTAGCCATGAAATTTTCTTTCCAGATGTCTGATGTATCTGACCAAGGTACGGAGAAAAAGGAAATCACCAGCCCAATAACTCAGTAAGCTGGATCCCTACCAACAGCACTATCCTATTGAAAAGAAGGGATAAATGCCAGATTCCCAGACTTGTCTGCTAAGGGACATCATCCAGGAGAATTATGGCAGCACAACTACACTGTTGCTGTTATACTGGTATAACTCCCCCGTGAACTCTCTTATGTTTCAACATAAACATTGCCTTAATACAGTAATGTCTCTCCTGCAGTGTAATTATTTCTTTGGATGCAGTGTAATTATTTAAAGAAAAAAAAAGAAGTCACTGTTTGGAAAGGGTGTCCACATGGGGAGTTATCCCTTCATGGTTGTAGGGATTCATGTTGCAATTACACTACTGTGATTGTACAGCAGAAATACCACTTAATTACAGTAAGTACCTAAAGATCTGTCATATATACTTCTTTCTTTCAGATCGCAAGCATTTAATGGCTACAATGAGTAAGTTTCTGATGAAATGGCAAATGGAAAGGATACTAACCCAAGGCATGTTTAAAAGAAATAAAAGTGAGAGCAAGCCCTTGACAGAAAAGGAAGAGTTAGTCAAAGTAGAGGGGGATTCAGCTCTAGATTAAGACACCTAAAATTAGGAGCATATATTTAAATTAAGTTTCTGAAGTCCCATTAGAAAAAGCTAATGTCTAATAAATGTAGTCAGGAAGCAACTAAAATGACCCGGTGGTATGATTGAGTATGTAAAACAAAGGCTTTTAGTGCTGTGCAAGGTGCTGTAGGATAGCCAAGGTATCTCTATAGCTTTGGCAGGTAAACTACCTAGCCTATAGAAGACACTTGCCCTTCTTGCTAGAGAATAATGTGGCCTCTTGGGCATTCCAATTGTACTAGGCACATATACAATCACATCCCACTGCAGGTGTTGGTGGTCTATAATGGGAAACTGTGGAATTGGAGAATTCAGGTGCTGCTAGCAAGTGTAGGGCAGAACTAAGAGAATCAATTACCTTCTGGAGTGGCAGCAATGCAGATTTATCTAGGGCAGCTTAAATGACACCAGATATTTATGTCTAGAAAAGGAAATCCAGTGTACAATTAATCTGAAAACAAGAACATATGCATACCTAAACTTTGGGTTGACTTACCTCATTAAATTCCTGGACCATTTATTTCAGTGTCACCTTAATAGATCACTAAGCTTGTATTGATTTTGTTTTGATCACATTTTCAATTCAATTTCTTAAATATAAACCCCCAGTAACATCTGAGATACCCAGGGATAACCTGTCAGACCTCCAGCCCTTGACCCAGAAGGACATGGTTCTTCCATAGCTCCTGTGTCATACCTGCCAGCTCCTTGTATATCTATTTTGATTATATTAAGCACTTCAGATGGTTCTAGAGGTTTATATTTAGGCAAATGAATCAAGCCATCGGTTCTTCACTATAATATTAATTTAGATAACTGGGTAATGTGTAGACACCTAAAGTTCCTAATCTTGTACCAAATCTAAGGTTGTAGTGTCAAACAGAGGGAGCTATACTTTGTGATTTGGACACTCAGCAGTGCCCTAGGAATGCCTGTAACAGAAGTTCAAGAAACATTTTTATTCAGACAGCTACAATGCTTCTAGAAGTACAGGGAATATTTCAGAGCTGCTTTTCTGTATCTAATAGCCTCTGAAGAATAGGGAAGACCTAGCACATCTATATTCTTCATACTCATCGATTCAGAAAAGGGTACTGTAGATAACATCAATAGGCTTCCATCACACATGACAGCAGGAAAACACAAAGCACAAATAATTACTTAGCTGTATGCTAGTGCACATGGTGCTTTAGTTAGCAAAAAAAGGAAGACAGATTTTATAATAGAAATATTTTTTTTTATGGGAGTTGAACATCTCTCTGGGTCTGTATATACAACTCCCTGTAAATTTTAGTGAGCCTTAACAACCAACCTTTTTCACATCAGCATGTTAGTTCTTTGTTCTTAACATAGTCCAGTGAAATGCTCAGAAAAGCTCTCAGTTGTGGTAGAAAACTATGTGTCACATAAGCAAAAATAAACCTACAGATTATTCTTTGAAGTAAAATCGCTTTTGAACTATTTTCTTTTGCATTGCAATACCCTTTGAGAATTTCAATAGCATTTAGAGTATATTTTCTTCCAGTATCTCAATGTACTGACTGAAAAAGATTCCTATCACACATCATGTCATGTTTTCCTATTTCTTTGTGAAATTGAAAGTAGACCAAATACCTCAGAATTTAAAAAATATAGAAAAGCAGTTGTAATTACAGTTCATTTTCACTCATATTTTTTTCATTCATAATTGAGTGAGAAAACCAAAATCATTCATTTTTCACTTATAATTGAGTAAAATTTCACTCATAATTCAGTGATTTTCAGACTTGGTTCCCTGTTTACTAAATCAGCTGGTACAAAAACTGAATTATTTGCCATTGATTGTGGATTATTATCAGAATAGTGTTTCTGTCATAAAACTCACTGTATCTGTTAGCACTACAATACCATTTGCAACTGGCATCAGAAATATAAGAACAAATTGGATTTCTTTTGGGGCCTGTAGTTTTGCTGCCCTGAAATGAGAGCAAGAAAACATGGTATCAAAAGTTGCAGAGTGGTATTTAAAAGAAAAATAAATATACCAGATATTTTCTGACCTCTCTGCCATCTTTATACTCCACATTTTTTGCATAGAGATCTTGTAGACAAAGGGGCACAGGTACGTGTGCTCCATATAACCCCGTGTACACTGCTTAAACACTCAGCTAAAAAATAAGGACCTTAGGAAAATGTGAGTGGAGAGAGTTAACATGTAAGGATTGTCAAAACTTCCATTCAGTTCTATGTGGTTTTCCCCAGAAGATCCATAAAATATGTACTTCTATTCATCCAAAAGAGGCACTTCCTTTAACTAAAGATACATATAGAGAACAAGTATCTGGAACAGTTAAAATAACTACTATTTGTGAGCTGAATAGTGACAGAATTATGGAGGTAATTTTGCCTATATCTATTATATGACTTTGTAGCCTTCTAGCAGCTAGCATGGTGGTTGAGGGAACACTGCAGTTCACTGTCCATATTTCAAAATCCATTTAAGTTTTTCATTATTTCATTATTTTTTTTCATGTTGGGTTTCTTTTAAGGAAAAAAACAAACCAAACATATGGTACTTCATCCTCAAAGGGTATGTGTTCCTACAC
Source organism: Falco punctatus (assembly GCF_963210335.1). NCBI lineage: Eukaryota > Metazoa > Chordata > Aves > Falconiformes > Falconidae > Falco > Falco punctatus. The sequence goes on from NC_137585.1 coordinate 73,584,638, forward strand.
CATGTGCAATGGAATAAATTCACAACAGTTACTGTTTCTGAGTCGCATGACTAATCCATCATGCACACACCAATGGAAGTTTAAATGCAAATGCTTTAATGGTTTCAGGAAACCCAAATTACTTTTGGGTTTTATGGGAACACTCACTGCTCACTGCTGACAAGAAATGAGACACAAAATTCCATTTATTAAAATAAATGTTTCCCAGATTCTGGGACAACAAGACCATGAAGATAATACTTAACCATGCTCCTTCTTTCTTCATACTGGTCTTTTCAAACTTACTTTATGTGTTAGAAAAATACAGGTTTCACCAATATTACTTTGCCAATTTTTTTCAGAAATTCTGGAGAGAGAATCAACATTAACAACATAAATGTTTGAAGAATTCAGCAAAACTCTCTTAGAATGCTCAGGAAAGTTAAAAAACAAAAAAGAATATGAGCAATATGAGGTTCATCTAATCTTGTAATTGAAAGTTACTGAAAATATGTCAACTATTGTGCAGACATGAACTAACTAATACTTACTATTTACCTTAGAAGAAGTTTCATGACCTTCCTTCAGACTAGGCACCTGAACTTTGGGAGGAGGAGGTAAATGCATGGTGGAGATACCTTTAATGAAGTTTAACAAAGAAATTATTGTCTGTGAGGTATCAGATTTTTTGCCTCTTTAATTACATTGGCATAGGAGCTGGTTCAAAGCAAACTTAACACAGAGGAAGATTCCTACTTGTTTTCATGGGCTTTGGATTTGGCTCAACATAATGAAAAATGTTTAAATAAGTGCAGATACTTTACTGTCAAACCAATAGCAGCCAGGTGAATACAGAGCTCATTATTCCTTAGCATTCTCTTTTTAAGATGAATGTACAACTGGAGATAATATTCATAGCATATTTGAGCAGAAAGATCTTTTTATTATTTTCTTAATGGTAGCTTTTTTACTTCTTTTTGTTATTGTTTTGTTGTTTTTGTTTTGGGTTTTGTTTTGGGGTTTTTTTTCCCTCTTGGCAAAGTGATAGTATCTTTGAACTTGTATTAAAAGAAGATGTAACTTTAAATGGATATGGAATTTGTTTGACTGGAAGCCATAGCAGAGTCTCAAAAAACTGTGCTGGCTCTTACAATGAGTTGCAGATTTCTTAATTTACCCTGGAAAAACAAGGCCACATATGTGTATGTTGGAGATACAAATTCTGAGTGTATATGCTTAGAAATAATGTTGAGAACAACAACAACAAAACAAATTAAGCATTTAAAAAGAAGCAGGAATATTTATGTGTTATGTTAGAAGACTTTTCAAATAGATGGTGAAGGCAACATTCCAGAACTCATTGAAAAGACAGAAGAAAAATCCAATTGTTTGGCTCCTTATTTCAAAAAAGTTTATGGCCTCACTATTATCTATAATGGATTAAAACTAAAGATGAAAAACTTGGACATGGTGCAGAATTTCTGACTTTAAAGGGAGGATGTACTGATCCAGTCTTGATCCACAACCAGTGAAAAAAGCTCCCAAGTATATGTCCTAGTTTTAACTAAAGAGTTTAAACATTTCATCATTTGAACACTGCCTTAGCTGTTCTCTTAATTATCTTCTTAATTTTTTCATCACATTTTTAAACCAGAGGTTGCAATTTTTATTTTCAAGAGATTTTTGTGAAAGGGTAAAACAAGCAAACATATATCACTGACAACTGCATGCCTGATGCTAGTCATATAAAAAGTTCTGTAAACATTTTTTCAAGTCTCTTTTCTTTCCTAAAGTTCCTCAGACTGAATGGACTACTGAAAGCCACTCATTCAGTGAGGTGGAAGCCTGGAAAAAGGAGCCAGGACCTAGATCTAACTGTGAAAAATAATTACCCAAGACCAGGGAACCTGCTGTTTGCATGTGTGTTTAGCCATTAAAAAGTTATTACACTCATATTGGTTGTCACTAGATAACACAATGTTCTCAGTGTGCTAGGGTATTATATTAGCAACCCATAGGGCTTCCATTATCGACAGCCTAAAAAAAAGAGACCAGAGGTAGGGCAGGAAGCACAGTTCCTCTGTGGGAGAGCAGGCAAGAAGAGATAGCCTCAATTTACAAGCACCAACATAAAAAGGTCTCATCTCCTGTCAGCCTTTTATAGATACCTATTTTATGAACTTACACATGTGGTCATAATGCCTGAAATACACTCCATCTCTGTGGAGATGTTACCTTATTGTGTTCATTCCTTTTTGATTATTCTTTGAATTCCTTTCTGTCTTCTTCAGCCAAATGAAACATTACGGAAACTCCTTCTTCCCAAAGAAAACAGTTGCACTCAACTTTGTTCCACATAAGTAATTCTGGGTAAGGTTCTAATCTTTCAGGTACGCAGGTATTTCATTAAGTTTATGAATAATATTACTGAGCTTATTGTGACTACTTACACATGCAAAAGAGAATGTATGGGTGAGCAGTTACAGAGTTGGGAACAGTTTTATTTGAATCTGTGCTGTATATTAAGAGAGGCCGCTGGTAATTTTAGTTAAAAAATCTTACAGTACACTAATGGAATCAAATTGAAAAGCACTTCTGAGATTAGAAATGCATAATGTCATATCATAGCTGAGTGCAGCTAAAGAACTGACAGAGGCAAGAAACAAAAAATTGGATGAAACAAGAAACCAAACAAAACCAATTATTATAAATTAAATACTCTCTAGGGAGAAAAGGATTTTGCGATCTACTCAGTACGGGCATAGGCCAGACAAAGTCTGGGAAAAATGTCTGGGAAAGGTCTGAAGAGGTGTCAATAAATGGAAATACACTAAAAAAAAATGTATTAGAAAATAATGTAACAAATATTTTGCTTTGTGCACTTTAGTTGGAGAAAGTCCATATCTAAAGGTAATGACAATTTATGATCTCTCATATTTTACTTTTCTTACACTGGCATCCCCATTCCTTTTCAGAGTTATATGTTCAGTATTTTTTTAATTACACGAAATAAAATAACTCATGTGCATCTGATTATTCATAAAGTGTGCAATTGTAATCTTCCATGCATTTTTTGTGTGTGAGTGGGATACTGATTTCACACTGTTTCTCAACCTGTTTCAGAGGCTTCCTGAAAGAAGACAGAATGAAGAGCATGAATCAGACAATTATGATTTATGGTATTCATTTGCCTCTGTGAACAACTCATTCTGTTGCAAATATTTGTCTAAAAATGCCACAACACCATTAGAAGGTATCACATTTGTACGGTGAGTAATAGATTGTTAGAGTAAAATTAGCAGCACACTTTATGAAAAGAACATATGAAAACTGTGTTCGTGCCATTTGGCCAGAACATCAAATTAGTATTTTAAAATAATATACTTACAGCAATTTATTTTGCTGTAGTATTTTCTAAAATACCAGTTGAACAAATGTGTATAAGAATTTCCAAACTAAGTAAAACTTCAGTGTTAAAAAAGAAAGCAAAAAGACTTTACATTCGGTTTCTTTTCCAGAAGTCCAACTCAGTAATCAAAGCTATTCATCCATCTCGTATTACACCTGGCACCCAGTTCTTTTGTTTGATAACTTTTTCTGCCAGACTTATCCACTTCCTCAGCATATTGGTAAATATTGAATTAAGGCATAGCTGAACCCTTGCCTATCAGTTAATTTCCCATGGTGCAAGCTACTATGGACTCGTCTCCAGGGCACGAGTCCCATGTGCAGGAATTACAAAGCGTTCCACAGTATGAGTAACCAAGTGACCTGTAACAACACATATGTTGTTCCCACATGTTTCTGAAATACTTTGTCCAGCTGTCTCAATGCATACATTATGCTGGGAGACAGCTGGCCAGCCTTCTGAGAAGCAAGCCGAAGCACATAGCTGCTCTCTTCTGACCCCTTATATACATTGTGATAGCCTGAAAAACACACCTTGGCACTCAGCTTGTCATTACTTGAACTCCTGGATGGACAAGCCTTTCCTGCCATGCAGAAGCAAAAATGGAAGGACTTCTTAGGTTAAAGTATGATTAGAGGCTTTTCTGAATTCATGATCAGTTTGTAAGTGAGTGAGTCATTCTGCAATTGCTTTTACTCAGGCTTGAACTAGGTCCCCTCAGCTTTGAATACTTCCCTTTCTCTACAGCACCAAGTGCCTGCAGTGTCAATGCATCACACACATGACTGTTCCACTTATCTTTTCCCATTTGTTTAAACATAACATTTTAAAACCATGTATTCTGTTCAACGATGCAATATTGAATGCATTTTTATTGAGTTCACTTTATATCTTGCCATTTTTGCCATGTGAAATAGCTTGCTGAAGTAATCTATAAACCATGCACTAAGGATGGTATTTGCATTCTTCCACGAATGCTCTGGACAGAATATAAAAGGTAGTGCCAGAGATTCAAATTTCAAAAGCGATAACATACAGTATTCAGTGTTACTGCCCTATAATTTACTCCAGACAGACAGGAAGATATTGTTAGATTTTTATACATGGCTTACCTGCTGGCGTGATATGTCTCATACACATGATATGTCTCATAAACACATCTCACAAAATTATAGTTAGATAAAATAGGCAATTGTACAAATAAATAGCATCATAATCACAAACAAGGGCTACTTATAGCAGACTAAAAATACCACTGACTATTCCTATGTTTATATTTATATATGGGGTAGTTTACTATAGTGTTCTTTCAAACTGGAAAATATTTGAACACAAAATACTAAATGATTTCAGCAAAAGAATTGAAAAAACACAGAGGAAAAATAATTCATTAAGGTGAAGCATTTCAGGATTTTGCTGAGGGTGCAACACTCTAAATAGCTTAGCCCATCTAAACAGTATTTAGTATTCATCTACATGCTGCGATTTCAAGTGTATTATTAACTTTCCACCCTTTCATTGTACTACTGACTTGCTTCATGAAAAGATGCACATCTGCATATTCTAATTACAGTTAATAAAAAGCTTACTGAAATCACTGAAAGTCTTCTGATTGATTTCTACTGATGCTGGATCAGGCCCATCTGTGGCTGGAATAATTTTCAAGATGGATTTTAGACATGTACTAAATGTATAAAATCAGCCTTTTCATTGATACAAAGGGTTATAATTACATCTTAAGGATGGTAACAGTCTACAGTGTATTTCCCATAGGAGCTGAAGTATATTATCCCCTGTAGGATGCAGGTGCTGCTCATTCCGAAAAAAAACACTGATAAATTTCCCGCCTGTTTCCATAATACGAAAATCCAGATGCTTGTAACATTTTAAAACTCACTGTTAGCAGTCTTCCTTTTTCTTTGAAGTTTGTTTCTAAGATTTTGTGTGGTTATATTTCCAAATTTTGTTAACAGAACATGAAAACTAAAATGGATCAGAGTGGAGAAATAGAATAGCTGTGCTGATCTAATGGACATATGTCTCAAAAAGAAATCTAAGTGCTATATTCGCCATCTAACAAATACATATATATTAATATTATATTTTTGTAAGCATAATTTGAGTTTAACTTCTGACTATGGGACTGCAAGCCAGAAAACCCCTGGAATATGGTTATTCATTCAGGCTGTGTTGTTGGTGGCAGTGAAACTGACAACATGTAGCGGGGTTTAATATGGTAAATGACGATTTCAAAATATTTCCTTGGTCAAGTCACAGCTATTGTGCCATTTTAGTAACACATACACACATTGACAGAAACTGGATAATGGCACATATAGATAATTAAAATTCTGAAGTATATCTCAAATTCAAAATCAGGGAGGCAAATGAAGGGGCAAATGGGGAGCCCTGAAACATGTTTATTTTACATGTATTTTTGTAGTGTGGGAAAGCATTTTTTTAATTAAAATGGTCTTATCATAGAACTAAGAACATTTTTATGTGTAATAACACATGGGAGTTTAAACCAACTGTATAGAGTGTGCCTGGGTGGTGGCCAACACGAACTGAGCAATAGTTCCTAGCATTGATAGGAAAAAATGAAGAGCAAAGAACAGTACAGAAGGCAGATTACTTTGTTTTAGTGATTTCTGCAGATGGAGAACAGGAAAGGCTGTTTGTTAGTCTCTCATAAGTTGCAGGTTACTGAATTAGCCTTAGAGTGTTGTACACATTTTTACTAAGAACTGAAGGAGCAAAACCTGTTAACAAAGCTAAAATAGCTGGACAGGGCAGGCCCTAGCATTAGGAGCAGTGAGAGGAGTGATAAGGAGTGGTTAACAGGAGCAGAACAGCTTAAATTGGGTCTCCTATCTGCAAAGATTTGACAGCCCCAAAGTGTGAGTGAGGTATTATCATAAGAAGGGGGAAGGAACCAGCTGTCTTAGCAGTTGCCTCATCAAAGACGACTGCAAAATGACATAAGTTATGCATAACAATTAGGTATTGTACACTGCTCTGTTTGTGTCTTTGTTAGGGCTCTTTTTTTTTGGTCTTTTCTTCTTTTTATGCTACTAAAAATGTTTATTAAGCCACTGGAATTAAATGGAGAAAACCAACTCACCAGGAACAGAATGTATATTATGATTATTTCTAGGTTTCTGGAAAATCCAGACAATGCTTTTTCAGTACCAACTTTATATCTGAATCCAGCCCACTTTGCTACCAGTTCAGAAGGCTTTTTTTCTAGTTAAGAAAACTGGAAATAAATGATATGGAATGCACACAATTACTACATTTCCAACATGTATTATTACATCTTTCAGGACAATAAGCTATGACTGAGGAGGGGTATTTTTTATTTTTCTTACTCAGATCAATGAAATATAGGAATTACTAGTCCAAATAAAAAGTAGAATAAATCCACTCTAATAGCTTAGTTTTGACTAGAACTAATTGCTGTAAGAGGAAAGGGTTTATTTGGTTTAATTTGACATTAGGTTTTATATATGTGCGTGGTTATAGATTGGCATAACTGATTCTCTCAATTAGTCATTTCCTTCACTTTTCTCATATGTTTTCCTTACTCAGCTTTTATGTACTAGAAAAAATAAGATTGTTAAATGACAGTCCTCAGAGGAGTATACCATATACTTGACCAGTCTTGTACTATTCTCTGAACTAGTTCTTGTTTAGCAGTATCTTCCCCCAGCCTCTTGTTCTTGTGGGTGAATCTGAATGACATATCTTGGTGTAGATCCATCTGTTTATATAGAGACAATAGACTTTTCTGTTGTCTTGACTTTCCTCTTTCTAAAACAATTTACAACTTGTTTGCTTTTTAATCACACTAAGCAGAGGTCTATAGAAATATCCTTTTATTTTTTGAATAACAGTGTGATATGGTGTGACAAAGAGATTACTAGACACCATAGGTACTAGACAAATCACCATAGGTATTAGATAATGCCCTAAAGGTCTTGTATCTTTACAATATCTGAATCCACTGCAAAAAGTAAAACCCAGATCATAGGAAGTCTTACTGTTGTCTTAAAATGAGGTATATCCTTTAATATTAATCTTTATGGCAATACTGCACCAGCAGTATCAAAAGAGACAATCTATGCCTGAATGAAACACAAACCTAGAAAATGGATTAAAAGAAACGCTTCCAAAGAAAGGATCTATGCAGTAAATTAAGCTTTATTTTCTTCTTGAAGATCGTTCACAGGCTTATTATAACTTTCTCAAATGTAAACAAGAATGCTGTTCATTCAAGATTTTTCCAAAAAGCCCCAAAATATTTTAAGTCGTTAAAATGAAAATTACATTTGAATCATTTCCCAGGAAATGAAACCAACCAAAACCAAAACAAACCTGAAACAATGCACTTATAATTTTAATGTTGAATTTCTGTGGGAGAAATTTATTTTATGAATGAATTCTGAATATCTTCGGTGTAAATGTAGTGCTTAATTATGACAGAATATTATTTCTAAGTATCTCAACTCCAGCAATTGTATTCAGAGATATTATTTTTGAAAGATCCGAGTACTAGAGTAATTTGCAATAACTTCACAAAAAAGTCAACATGTGAACAGTAGCTGTAGCACAGGAGGATTTAAACCACAGGAAAAAGACACAGACAAGACCTATCAGATGATTCAATGCACATCTGTGCCAGGAAGTATTATTTCTGATGACAATCTTCCTTACATTTTTGTCCCAGTTAGTGATGAACGAACAAAACACCTGAGGCATTATTACTTGCTTAGGAAATATTTTACACAGCCCTAAGCACTGTCACAAATTTCACATTTTATTTTACATTTTTCAATTCATAGTTTTAATCTTTTACTTCAAGCCCCCAATTGAATCACCAATCTTAGTGCTTCCTTTCCTCAATTTTCCCATATCTACCTGCCAGTCATATTCTATCTCTACCTTCTCTTCCTGTAACTCATGGTTTATTCTGTATCATAACAGCTGTAGCCAACTGGAATTTGTTTTCAGGATCAGTTACAGCAAAGCTTCATGATCTCTGTATTAAGAAAAACAAAGAAAAAGAAGAAAAATAAAGAAAAGAGAAGGATTAAAAAAAAATATTCCTTCTGGCAAGCCTACTCTGTTGTTCAGAACATTGAAATTAGGGACTCATTGCAATGTTGTTAAGCATGGCTTTCTGATAATATCACTAGCTGCATCAATTAGATTTATACTATGTACATTCTGTCATCAACAAAAAATATTTTTTGGTGGTATAGTGTTAACAATGTTCCTTAAATGTAATAAGTTACACTTATTGCATTTAAGAAATAAAGCCAAGTATGGATTACAAAAGCTAAAACTACAGTTTCACCTAAAATTAGTATCCAAACATTAGAAAGTCCTGTCTTGATGAGTGATTAAAGAATAGCTTCCTGCAATGAAATTTAACAAAGCATTGCTTGAGTTCTAAATGGAAAAGTGCAGTATTTCATTGGCGTGGAGGACAACATATAATATTCATAGTTTTCAAACTCAGTACATTTCTCTAATTCAATACAGATGCTTGTAACAAGTCACTTAGTGTCTGAGTGACACAATTAACATTTTGCTGGTTAGCTGAAAATCTTAAAAATTGCTTCACTTATCATGGGCTGATGAATACAAAAATAGTTCTGGATTTAAACTGTACCTTTCTTTTCAGTCATCAGTCATTTGTATTGCATAGCCAAGTATGTCAAAAATATGCCTTTCATTTTGGATAAGTGTGCAAAGCGAAACTATAGGATTCTCATTAAGAATGTTTATTTCTTTAAATATGCATTAACTGATGTGGTGTGACACGCATTACTTTTTAGCATACGCTGCAATGGCAGGGAAAACACTTAAGTCTATCACTTCTCAGAAAATCAGAAACAGAAAGATTCAGACCCCCTAGATTCCATGTCTGTTGGAACTTTACAGAGAATGGAAGTGTCGAAAACATAGAAGGTACACTTTGCACTTCTAATGGTAACTAAGGCCTAATACTCTCATTTTGATACACAATTCTGTTTCCCCCTGGCAGAGGCACGACCACTGTGTGGGACGAGCCTTAGGTGTGGTTCCAGTTATTAATTCTTTGACAGACTGGGTTCCTGGAGCAGAAACAAAAGACCTAGAACCTCTGCTTCCCAGTGGGGTAACTTGCTTCATTCAGCCATAGAACTGGTCTTTTCTCTGCTTACTTTTCTCTGTCAACAACAATATTGACTTCACGACAATGGCCCAACATCAGCAGCTTTGAAAAGTAGGTATTGGCATGTTTATACTTGGAAAGAACAACTGTCTAGGGAACTGGGCGGCAGCTGTACCTTTCCAGATTCTCAAAATGGCAACAATATAGAAGAAATCTTCCCATTTCCAGAATGTAAATGTTGGTACCTCCATTGTCAGCTGATCTGGAAAGAGATACTTCTCTTCACAGTTCACAGTTAAGAAAAGACCTCAGAGTAAATCTGAATTATGAAGGAAGGGTCAGGTTATAAAGGTCTAATTCAGGTACTCAAAGTTATAAATAGGACAACCCAGACCCATTACCATGTATTTGGTTTTTTTAAATGTTTCATTATAACTGAAGCATTATTCTCCTGAAATTTCCTTAGTGACAACCTTAAACTCAGAAAGCAGTCAAAATAAGATATAAGCATCTTGAATCACTTTACACAGCCAACAGAGAGAAGAGAAATCCATAGTGAATACATTTTATGTCCGGATTAATCCAACCAAGATGAAATAATTATTTGGACACCCAAAATAGGCTACCTGAATCTGAATTTTGTTCTTAATTAAGCAGTTTTCTTCAATGCATCTTACCAATGTTCTTATAAAATTAATGTAAAATTTTGTGGAATACATAAAAGTAGGGTTTTAATTTCATATCAAAGTCCTTCTTCATAAATTGAGTCAAAATATGTATGTTTCTAATATATTGTGGGAATATGGGAGAAAACGTCTAGTTCTTGCCAGCAATACTTCACATTACAGTTCAGGAGAGAAGTGAAGAAAGATCTCCTTAAATGAACCTGTAGATACAAAAATAACAAAGAATATTTCCCCACCTGAATTACCCAGATTCAAACTGTCCAATTTAAAACTTGTCTGGAAGCCGAGTTTATCATCTCATGTACTCTTGCAAGCAGTGTAATGAGATTTTTTAATGATCAAAGGTGCCTGACTTTGTTTTAATGACTTATTCGTAGTATGTCATGCCCCAACACCATTGCAGGTCATACATGCAGTATCAGTTCACAAAGAAGGCTTCAGCTACGAAATTGCTCATGCTCCTTACTCATGATTTAGATCTTCTTTCCAGAAATACACCAATCTAAGAAATACTTAACTTGAAATTGTGTTATTATAGTAAGTGATCTATTTAGAAAACTCATGTCTCATCATCTGAGAGTTCAGAATATCTATTCCATTCTATACAGCAGTGCAGTAAAACACAGATTACATACGGTACAAATCCATATAGACATATGTATGCATATGTATTGGCAGAAGATATTCCACAGGAGCTCCCCTCCACCGTTCAACTATTCTCCCATACTTATCTCTTTCATATCAGGTGCTTCTAGGTTAATAGAAAGTTATGACTTGAATTTCAGTTATTATGCAGGATAAGGAAGTCAAAATTGCATTTAGAAGGAACTCTATCAAACATGTTATTGTTTGTGTTTGAATGGTAACCTGACATTTTCCTTTAAAGGAAGTCAGGTAACTCATGTGATTGGATAGACCTACAAGTTTTGACAATATAATTAACAGTTTCCAGTGCAAAAGCAGTTCTGTTATAATTGAATGTGAATACATATTTAACAACTTTTAGTTGGCGAAGTGTTAATGGCTTGTGAAATGTTCTTTTCAATCAGGTCTCTCATCGTGCCATCTATTGCCTGTCATTAGTATAACTTAATATCAAAGGAATATAAGTTGCAGTAAAGATTACATATAAGATTACAAAAGACTGAAAATAATGTTTTACTTTCCTTTAGAGAATTCTGCTTCATAAAGAGTAATTGAGAAGAACTATATTGATTTTAACATAAATTAGAATGACTTCTTTTATTTTTAATCTGGAGTGTCCAGTGGAGACACGTTACTTTCATGATCCCTGGCAATTCAAGAACTACAGTTGCCCTGAAGGCAATTGAAGTAGTATTTGTGCGGAGAGTTAACAAGCCACAGGAGACCTGGAACATGAGCAAAGGCATAACCATCACAACAAGCCCATGTTTTCTTACAGCTTGCTTGCTATTGTAAGGTCATAGGCTGTAAAGCTGTGGTTAGTGAGAGAAATTAGTCACGAAAACAGCATAACCCAGTGGGGATTTATAATACATGAATCAAGTTCAATATTTGTTTGTTTAATAGAAGCTGGCTTGGAAAAAAAAAAAAGTGTTAATAGTATCCTAGTGGCATAAGCCCATGTTTGGAAAGTTTTCTATAAAATGCATCACGTTAACTAACTTCATTCAGAGCACATAACAGTCCAAAAGAAATAATAATACGGAGGAATTCAGTGCTTTGGACACTCCATTTCAGTCAGGAAAACAACCACACCTAATATGAGAAACGTGTTGGCTTCCTCTGAAAGCCACTAACCTTTCTGGATGCAAATTTTTTCATGGGGCGGGGTCCACTGCAAAAGGCAATGCAGACTTCATTTACAAAATTTAACAGCTGTCGAAAACTCAACCAGGATTAAAAGCAGATACAATCTGGGATATCTGTGTAATTGTGCTGCTAATGGAGTGTCACTGAGGTACCTACCCCAAGATGACTCACTGCCATTAACGTCTACATTACACAACTAAATCCAGAGGTCTCGACTGCTTATGTTTTAAGCAGAGAAATGAGAACTTGGAAAACTAAAGTTGCTTACAAAGCAGCAGCCTGACACTGGTCCTGTGTCTCAAGGAGATTCCTGGGGTGGAAATATTAACATAGGGAATAGCAATTGCAGCAATACAGCAACTGTCTGCCATCAATAAAACAGTGAGAAAACAATAGCTGGGCTGAAAAAAAACAGTTCAAAGCATGATAAACAGCTTGTGCATTTAAAATTAAAATATTACAAGATAGCAGAGAAAGTGTCTGGAGAGATCATTTGGTAGGTTTTCAAAACAGATTTGTTTCATCTTTGCTCTCTGTAATAGTTTTGCATGTTCAAGTAGCTTTTTTGTTGCACAAGTCATAAGCTGAGACACAGTTTTATTGATCACAGATACCAGCCCACACAACACCTGTGAGTAACTTTTGAAAGAACTGTTTAGTGTAATGAAAAGGTGGATTGAAGGAGATACCACAAACAGCTTCAACTAAATGAAGTTTAGTCAGCAAAAGAATAGAAATCAGCTGTTCTCCATGCTCACCGAGGACAGGCAAAAAGCAGTCAGGTATAAGGACATATGCAAGGAGACTCAGATTAAACATTAATAAACTATTTTCTATTATAAAAAATAGTTAAATATTGGAATAATTTGCCTAGGAAGGTTGCTGAACTTCTGTTACTGAACTATTTAAGACTGGAGAAGAGCAATGCCCTTTGATATAGCTTTGCTAAAATCAGACTAGATGACTTATCGAGGTATCTCCTAGCTCTGGTTTTGATTTATCTAGGGTTAAATACAGCCAAGATCAGTATAAGTTATAATTGAGTACAGGGCTTGTAAACTTGTTAATTCTGTGTTGAAGATGCAAGATTACGTACTGATAATTTTTTTTTACTTTCCTGGATAACAAGTAAGAGCCATATCCGTGCAACAGGCAAATATAAAAATTCAAAGGATCTTCAGCTGTCTAGGAGAAAGTGGGAGTCATGCTAGGAATCTTTCTTTGCTATCAGGAAAGCTCCAAGTAACAGTACCAAGGACTAGATTACACAAAAGAGAAAGACACTGCATGGTAAGAAAGTTATTTGTAAATCTCAGTGGGGCTGTGTGACACAGAGAAATAGAAATCAGAAGGGCTAACCAGCCATGCACACACACAGAGTCATTTCATATCCTAGAAATAAAATTGTTTCCCTCTTGTATTGTTATAAATTATTGAACATGGCTTTACCTACCAAAAGTCACAAAATGATAATATGCTTTAATAACAGCTGGTTAAAATGGCAAAATGACAAAATCCTTTTATTTTCTTTAGCTGTAAAACCAACTACAAACTACAATAAGGAATACATTTTCCACAAGTTTTTGCTAGCTCATGTAATTTTTATTTTTTATACAAATGATGCTAGCTAAAGAAAATTATTGTGATAATGTCAAATGTTTCTTTAACAATGTTAAATAATTAGTATACATTCATAATATAAATATATTGATGAACAAAATACAAAGATTTTTTTTCTTCTGAAGGCATTAAAATAATTGTTGCCTTCATAAATTTTGATCTCTAAAAAAAGACTTGGAGAAATGGAAGCATAGAGGTGAAAGATCAAGGTTCTTCTTAAAAGCTTGAAACAAAGGGAACAAAAGCCAGTAGTTGTGGGGTGTGGGGGGGTGTGGGTTGGAAGCGACTGAATTTCATTGAATAGTCAGACTTTTTTTTTTTTTTTCAAACTTTATATAACTCTAAATCAAACTATTAAGGAAAGGAACTTAAAAATCTATTCTGATTAGTTTAAATTCATAAGTCCAGTGGAACATTCCACATTATGTACAAAGCCCTCCCAGTACACTGAACTTCCCATATTATTGCAAAAAGTATTCACCACCTACCTTTGCGGTAATGCTGGGGGATCCCCCATCACCATAGACATGCAGAATATTTTTTTTTCCTCTTGAAAATGTAACTAGTAATACCATTTTCCCTCTTTAATTCTAGGAAGCATTATAACTGTAAGATAATTACTAGTGCTTAGCAATATTGATTCATTCTAATAGAGTCATAGAAGATGTAGTGGTTAAATATTATTCATTTTGGTCTGTCTTAAAAATGGAGTCCTCATGGGTATATCTGCGCTCATGATGTAAATTGAATAACTAAAGCAAATGATCTTAAATGCTTCAGATAAAGTACATTAGGCTTGCAGAGATTTATTCATCAGTATTCATAATTCAGGGGAATAGATTGTTAGAGAGCTAATGAAAAGCTTCTTATCTTTCTGCTATATGGATTTACTAAAAGTCTAACAGAGACTGAATATGTCTAACTTCCAGCAATTTATTCAAGGAGCTTTACTATTCCTATTATGCCACACATTGTAACATGCAGCTACAGTACACTGATATCCTTAAGCAGTTCTACTGAAAAGCTGTGAGAGAGAAAGCTCTTTTGAAATGTAGCGGAGCAAACAGTTCAAAATAAGAACTGAAGGAAGGAGTAGGCAGTAATAACCTTAGTTAAGTGACAATTACTCTACCACAGTCTCCAACTTCATTAAAAAGCATTCTATGGAATAAAGGAGAGATTTCAACAAAGCTTCAGTGAAATTTTATGAGTGTAATTCAGTTCCCAGGGCTGTACTTAGAAGAGTCACTATTTCCATTATAAACCTCAGTTTTGAAGGAATTATAATGAAATAAACAAAACTGTGGGGTTTTGCACAAAACTTTGTCATATCACAGCTCATCAATCCATCTTACAATTTTTTGGGGAAAATGTTACATTTTCACATTAAATCAAAATGAACCTGTTATCTTAATATATATATTTTTTTTTAAGTCATGACTGATTTTAAGTACATTCTGATATCCAGTAAGGAAACATCTCAAAAATAACTTGGTAGTGGGATAAGCCTGGGCATCCATTGTTTGGAAATCAGCCCTTACAAGAATGCTGACAGTGAGAACTTAAAACCGGATCCTAAACATTCAGCCAGCAATTTTTATTAAAGATGTCCTATTTGCCAATGCGAAGATCTGTTGTGTATGCATTTCTTACCAGTGCATGACCCCACAGAAAAGACAGCAATGAAATGACTAAGAATTAAGAGCAAGCTGTGACTGCATTGGCTATTTGTACCAGCAGCCTGAACACAAATAGTGCTGTAAGGTTGAGAAGGAGGATATGAGATTGCTAGGTTCATTGCATGATATGTGTATTATCCAAAAGAATAGTTTTGTTTATTTATCATTTACAGTGTCCTGGTTTTGCCTGGGAGAGAGTTAATTTTCTTCTCAGTAGCTGGTACAATGCTGTGTTTTGGATTTAGTGTGAGAATATTGTTGTTAGCCCACCGATGGTTTCCGTTATGGCTAAGTAATGGTTATACTAAGTCAAGGACTTTTAACTTTCTCAGGCCCTGCCAGTAAGAAGGCTGGTGGGGCACACAGCCAGGACAGCTGACCTTAACTAGTCAAAGTGATATTCCATACCATGGGATGTCATGCTCAGTGTATAAACTGGGGGGAGCTGGTCAGGGCCCAGGGGTCGCTGCTCAGAGACTGGCTGGGCATCGGTCAGCAGGTGGTGAGCAATTATATTGTGCATCACTTGGGGATTTTTTTCCTTCCAGATTTTATTCCTCTCTCTCCTTCTCATTATTACTATTGTTACTGTTATTATTCTATTTTATTTCAATTATTAATTTTTTCTTGCCTCAACTATCCAGTTTCACCTTTTTTCTGATTCTCCTCCCCAGCCCTCAGGGTGGGGCAGGGGCGAGTAAGCGAGTGGCTGTGTGGTACTTAGCTGCCAGCTGGTGCTAAACCACAACATACAGAAAAAACAAGTCTTGTATTACAGCCAGATTAAAACAAGAAGGAAGGAATGGGCTAATGAATAGAACACTTCAGTCTTTCCCCACTGAAGCCATATTACACTGCCACACTGGAAATTACCTGTACTCTGAGATGCCCTACAAATTAACCTGCGGCAGCTGAGGTGGATCTAGGGCCTTAACCAACACAGAAAAAGCGCATCCTCATTTCCTGGGGAAGACATCATTTCACCACATAAGCCAGAAAAGTATAAATATTCCCTTATTATAGTTTCCAAGTGCTGGGTATGGCTTCCTCACTCCTACTGGAATTGAGACTGCTTCTCTCCCTCACATTATTAAGATTCTTGTGTCTTGCTTTTATAGTTCTAGTTCTATTTGTGACAAATGCTGGGACTGTAGCATCAGTTTCCTTTCTCTGCTATCTTCTTTGGTCCTCACTGCTCTTTGGTCTGTTGGCAAACTTGAAGCTCACTGTGCAATATATTATTGATTCACCTACATAATCCATGATGTTCCGATAGTTCTTTCTGAATGATTGCATCTTTCCATCTAAGGAAATAATTCATCTGCCTTGAATAACCTCTTTTATTAAACCTAATAGAGATTATTTCAACACTTATTTGATGTGTGAAAAATACTGCAGATGGTGCAAGATAATTGGACTACAGTTCATAAAATCATGGGATTTTAGAATGACTTGGGTTGGAAGGGACCTTAAAGATCATCTACTTCCAATCCCTCTGCCATGGGCACAGACACCTTCCACTAGACCCAGCTACTCAATGCCTCATCCAGTCTGACCTTGAACACTTCCAGGGATGGGGCAAACAGCTTCTCTGCGCAACCTGTGCCAGTGCCTCACCACCCTCACAGTAAAAAAATTATCCTGAATATTTGAAGTCATTACCCCTTGTCCGGTCACTACAGTCCCTTGTAAAAAGTCCCTCTGCAGCTTTCTTGTAGGCCCTCTCCAGGTAGGTACTGGTAGGCTGCAATAAGGTTTCCCTGGAGCCTTCTCTTCTCCAGGCTGAACAATCATAACTCTCTCAGTCTGCCTTCATAGGAGACATGTTCCAGGGCCCTGATCCTTTTTGAGGCCCTTCTCTGGACCTGCTTGAAAAGGTCCATGTCATTCTTATGTTGGGGTCCCCAGAGCTGGATGCATTACTGCAGATGGGGTCTCAAGAGAGTGTAGTAGGGGAGAAGATTACTTCCCTCAGCCTGCTGGCCATCATGCTTGTGATGCAGCCCAGGATACAGTTTGCCTTCTGGGCTGCAACCACACATTTCCAAGTCAAGCTGAGCATCGTGTCAACCAACACCTCCAAGTCCTTCTTGTCAGGGCTGTTTCCAATCCGTTCTTTGCCAAACCTGTATTTGCCTTTGGGATTGCCCTGACACAGGTGCAAGATCTTGCACTTGGCCTCATTGAGCTTCATGAGGTTCTCACAGGCTCACCTCTCAAGACTGTCACAGTCCCTCTGGATAGCTTCCCTTCCCTCCAGTGCGTCAACTGCATCACACAGCTTGGTGCTGTTGGCAAACTTGCTGAGGATGCATTCAATCCTACTATTCATGACTCTGAAAAAGATATTAAACAGCATCTATCCCAATATCAAACCCTGAGGAATGCTGCTTACCAGTGGTCTCCACTTGGATATTGAGCCATTGACCAGGACTCTTTCAGCATGATGATCCAGCCAATTCCTTATCCACCAAGTGGTCCATCCATCAAATCCACATCTCTCCAGTTTAGAGTCAGGGATGTCATCTGGGACAGTGGTACTGTCCTTATTTCTACCTTCTGTAGGCTTCCTTTTCATGTTTGAATTTGTCCAGGAGCTCATTGTTCATCCATGAACACCTCCTGGTGTTTTTTCCTGACTTACTCTTCAATGGGACACATAGCTCCTGAGCTTGGAGGAGGTGATGCTTGAATGTTAACCAGACACCGTGGGTGCCTCTTTGCTCCAGAGCTCTATCCCATAGTACTCTACCAAGAAAATCACTGAAGAGGCAAAAGTCAGCTCTTCTGAAGACCAGAGTAGTGATCTAGCTGTGCATCGCCTTCCCTTTATATAGGACCCATGAGCTCTTAGTCCGTTCCTCAACCATCCACAGGTGGAGCTCCATGCACTCCAGCTGGTCATTAACATAGAGGGCAACACCCCCTCCTCCTCTCCCTTACCTGTCCTTCCATTCCAACATTCCTGTCACAGGAGCAATCCCACCACATCTCCATGATGCCATTAAGATCACAGCCCTGCAGGCATGTGCATGTCTCTAACTCCTCTTGTTTATTCTCCATGCCATTTGCATTTACATGGAAGGATTTAAGTTAGGCCCCTGAAGAAACTGACTTACTGGCTGGAGTGGTTGGAATTGCTTTGTGCTGCTCTTCATATGCTCTCCTTGTGTTCCATGTCTCCCTCTCCAGCCTCTGGGCATCTATTGCTAGCGCTGGCATATAAATGATAGGAGTGGGGTGAATTGAAGTTCCCCTCTCCTAGTAACTTTAGTTTAAAGCCCTCTTCACTAGTTCGTCTGTTGCATTAGTTATCACATTATCCTTGCAAGATCTTCTCCAAAATAATCCGTTAAACTACCTTCTAGCTGGTCAATGCCATGTGGCCTGAAAATTTGCTGAAGCAGCAAATAGAGGTGTCCTGCAAACTCCTGCAGGTTGCAAACCTTAGCTTAGTGATCATCCATAATAATCTGCTATGCAACTTGCTACTCAAATACCCAGAAAACACTAAGCCAGTTTAAAATGGAATGTTTATTGACAGTAGAGAAGAAATAGATATCTTTATAATGGCTAGAAATTTGAAGGGGGGGGGCAGGGGGAAGGGGAAATCTGATTTAGACAGGAGCAAAATTATCTGGAGAAAATAAGTGTGAAAATTTAGTGCTTAATTCTCAGGGTAGTAAAATCAGTAAGCATCCACAGAGTGGAATTGTTCACTTACAGTTCAGGGAATTCTAAATATCTTTACATCATGGCAACTTTAACAGGTAAGGGTTTAGTGGAAAATATGCTGATGATGGCAATGGAGATGCAATGAATAACTTGAAAATTCTATATTGATGCACTGAGTAGGATCCAGAGACCAGCACAAATGGCATAATGTTCAGAACTGAGTAGTCAGGTCAACTAGCCATGACAAAAATACAGTGTAATGGAACAGTAAGTTCGATATTTCCTTTAAAGTAAAGGTAACCTTTTTCTTCACAGAGGGACACATACTGATGGGAACTTGAAATGCAAATTGATCAAAACAAAAGTAAAAAACTAGTAGTGAAGAGGATAAGGGAGATAACAAAGCTCATTTTGACATAAAATAATAGTTTGCATGGAGTATTATAAATAATTACCGCCTAACCCTCCTCAGAGATTTAGGCCATCTCTCACATAATAATCTGGTGGTGGAAGAAAGCATTCATTTATCTTTGTAGCCGAGGTGGAGTGATGACAGCGGTACATTCCAGCCCACTCTGCATTGCTTGCTAATAGAATTGCACAGACACTGAGTCAAAGCACAGGGACTGATTTTTTTCCTTATGTAGCATTATACTCAGAATGTTATATGAGACAAGCAAAAAACTTGATGCTGTGGCACAAGACACAAAATAGTACATATTCTGTCATAAGTGCGGGATTATAATTCAATTAGAGATTTAAGGGGAGTAGATGCAATGAGTATTCAATAGAAAAAATGTAAGAATTTAAAGATATCCAGCTTAGTGAAATCATAATGAATAGATTCAATATATGCCTTTCAGTATTTAATTATGTATGTAATAGGGTTATCTTTGCAGTTAAATGGTAAAAAAGAATGACAAATCACATTAAGTCATGAGAACTCTATGTGTACTTTCAAGTTGAGAACCAATACACCCCTGTAAAAAGATCTGCAAATATTATCACCAAATATTATTCACCAGTCCCTTAATTTGAGAATGTAGAATCTTGGAGGACCACAGAGAATACAAGTTAACTGACCAAGCTGAAGGTTTTTGAATTTATTCAGCTCTTCAGATACGCCTGCGGGTTTTGGTTGGTTGTTTTTTTTTTTTCCCTTTTGCCCCTCCCTCCCCTTTCGTGATTCTGTTCAGCTATATTTAACCTCCATAAATGTGAGATGTAATACTAGGGCCCTATGGCAAAAAAAGTTCTGTCTAATTTTCCTCTGGAGCTCCAGATGCCAATTCATGATCTTTGGTGAACGGCCGCTGGCACTCAGAGGAGCCACAGCTTGACCTGGTGTCCAGGGGTGCTGTGGGGCACTGCGAGGGCTGGGGCAGTTCAGGGGCTCCCCAGGGCAGCAGGGCAGGGCCTGCCAGACAGGGCCAGTCCCTCGCAGCCAGGCAGGGCAGGCCGAGGGGCAGCCCCAGCCCTGGGCATCAGACACTTCCCCAGCGGAAAAAGGGACAGGATGTTGGGCCATGAACCAGGTCCAGATCAAGCCCAGTGAGGGGAACCACTATCAGGCCCATCCTGGGAAGGCCAGGCAGGGTTGTGGGGATGGGAATGGAGTGAGGTCAGACCAGGCCAGGGGGGAGCACCATGGTGACACAGTGGGGGCTATAGCTGAAGTGAAACCAAAAGCTTTAGCTGGAAACGTCTTCCCCTGAGTGGCGGGGTGATCCTCACTGAGGGTTTTAGCTTTCTTCAAGGTGAGCAACCATGTGTTCTGCTCTTGCTGGGCACCCTGCTATCTACAGGGTACCTTCTCAGGTCCTGAGGGGATCCAGGCAAGAAGGTTATGCTGGGGCCCTGCCCGTATTTTTCTTTCTTCACACTGTAACCTCACAAGAGTCCACAACTTTTTGGATGTGTTGCTAACCAAACGCTTGGTCTTGATCCTGCAGATGTTCTCTACATAAGGTATGGCCAAAGAAAGATATTTAGGCCTATATTTCCACGTGTCCTTTTGATCCTCTTCTGTCTCACGTGGCGCAGCCCAAGGTTCACACAGAAAGAATCCAGGTGTTTTACTCTACTAGATGCTAAAACTTCAGTTCCCATCTTCATGTCAGTACACATTTATATTTCTGTATAAGGAACAGTCTCTGGATTAAATATTTACCCAGCCATTAGATTAAGAGCTCAAAACCATGCTTTCCACCACTGGGAGAAGAGTCCTAGCACTGTAGGATTGTAATTGCTGTCTCTCTGATGTACACCTTTCTTTTTTTTCTCCAGCTCTTCCATTTACACAAGATGATTAACAGGCATTGTATCCCCAAGGTTTTCTACATCCTTTATGGTCACACACCTAGGCTATTCTCATGGACTAGAAAGATACACAATAAAAACCGTCTTAGCCTTTTTTCCCCATCTCATCCCAGTGAACTGGAAAAGTCCTGTCTCCTCTTTGTATTGCTCTGGTCCTGGGAACCCTATATTTGACCTTGCCTTCAACATAAAAGATGAACATCATCTATGGTAACTTTCCAGTGTGCTCTGATTGCAAAGATGTAACTCTTTTCTGTGATTCAGAGCACCAATGGGCTTAATTTTGAACTACTATTAATCAAGTGTTCTCTGTGTTGCTTAGCCTCATACCAGACCCTATTGAAACCTCTGTGGAGGAATTCAGGTTTGTGCCCCATCTGTGAATAATGCAGAAGCTAGACAGATATGCAATACCTACTCATTCATATTAGTGTGTGGCCCAGAAGGAGGAGGTGGCTGATGTGGTCGGTGGTCTCTGAGTTCCTATATTCTGTATCTATCTGAATTTAGGCAAAGTGTTAAAATATTTTGCCCTGAACCTCCTTTGAAGAAAACTAAGCTTCAAGAATTTTAATATTCTTTTCTTTTAATTTTCTAACTAAAATGCTGATTTAGAAAGAATGAAATTATGAATTCTGACACATATCAATCAGGTTTTTATATAACTGAGATCACTGACTTTTTGTATCAGTACAAAATGAAGCAAAGCAGATGATATATGGTAAGTTCTCTTTAATTTTTTCTTTGTTTAATTTTAGCATTTTTTGAGTAAATTAATCTAATTCTGTGACAGAAGCTCAGAATCCTCTTCTAGTTCAGTGTGTTGGGTACCTATGGTTCTTCTTCTTTTTAATAGAAATCACTTCACATTTGTCAGTATTACATTTCCTTTGCCACCTTCCACTATTGCATTTATGAATCAGGTTCCTGAATCCTTTGAAGCTTGTTTGCTAAAGGCTCAGTACTCATCTGTTTCAGTCCCCCTCCTCCTCCCTACATATTCAGACATGAAAGCCAAATAATTAATCAAGATTAAAAGTTGTAGAAAACCAAAAACCCATGGTGTGCTCAACAGGACAGCATTTAATTATTTTCCACAACTAATAATAATAGTACCTTCTGAATAGATCCTTGTTTGTGCTCTTTTTTTAAAAATAACTTCCTTACTCCTACTTAGTTAAGGCAGAGCCTTGTGACTTTCAGTTTCTATATGAATCAGTGACAGGGTATCTGAAAGTTCAAATTAATTACCCAGTTCAGCACAACTGCTACTAATCACTTTCTGTAACCTAATTGATGAATGGCTACAGATGGTTCTGGGGTGAGTCACAACAGGATTTATATAGGCACACAGGTGGGGTAATGCATGTGTTGTCTCCTTTCTGCTGGTCAGCAGCAACTGTAGTGTATTCTGTACTCAGAATAAGCTCAAAGCATAAGGAAAACGGAACAAAAGGAATAAACTGGATTTCTGAGTCAAGTATTCCTGAGCTTATCATAGCAATATACGTATTTATGAGACTGTAACTTTGATAAATGCATGTCTCATTGCCTTTTTTTTTTTTTTCCTGTATCTGTTCTGAGTAAAGGTAAGTAAGCTGGTAAAATATACCTTTTTATGACTCAAAAAAAAAATGTGAAGATTTAATTTCTGTAAAAGAAAACAGTTTGAAATAAATAAAAGAAAAACCTTAGATTTCCAAATTATGTATCAAAACTAGCTTGTGTTTTATCCAGAAGTAAAAATGCAAATTTACAATATTTTTTTTATTTTCAAGTTTATCAGCCTTCCTTACAGTAGAATCAAGTTATACTAAACACTAATTACTATGTAATAATAATAAAACAAATTCAGTTGTGAACAGGCTTTGTATCAGAATCCTACTACTGTACATCAAAGGATAGCTTGAAGCTTTAATAGTTTAAATGTTATAAAGCATCTAAATGCCTAGCTGCATAAAAGAAGTCAGCATGCTTTGTCCGCATGTTGCATTCCTCTGATATTTTGGCTGAGTTTCTGTTACTAAAATGCCTTCCAGATGCCGTCATTGCTAGTACTGATTTAATCCAAGCTTAGAATACCTAAACTGGAGAGGAGAAGAACAAAAAAAAGGAAAAAACTACCAAAAAAACCCTAGAATCAATTCTTTAGGGACTGGGCTAATCATTTGGGATCAATGTTTAAGGCTCTCACAGTTTTACTTACTGAAATATAAAGTCCAAGAAGCAAAAGACCTGTGTTACAATGCTTTGATATGTGTTTATACTCTTTTACGATTGAATTGTCCAAACTGAAAACCAGAGATGTAATAATTTTGATTTATTTATATAATAGCAGTAAATAAAACTTAAAAGTCACATTTCCTGATAATGGAAATCGAATAAAGAATAGGAAGTTTTATTTTTTTTCTCTAGGTGATAAAATAAATGCAATACTGTTCAGATACTACATTATTTTCAGTTTCATGAGCTGTACTTACAGCTAAGCTTTACAAACATGTTAGGCTGATAATGCAGTCATATATCAAAATGGTGTTGTTAGATGACTATGAGACTGATGCTGACTCTTGGAAAGAGATTAATAACCCCAGATTTATTTAATCTCAAATGAAGTCAAAGTAATACAATAAATATATTTCCAGACTCTTTAAGGGAACAATAGATACATGTCATCTGTGCAAGTTGAATCATGAAAGTATACTACAATATTCGTATACATTAATTGAGGCTATATTTATTCTATAAAATAGTAATATTTTTTGTGAACAGGAATTTCTCTGAAAACATTCTGTTGGTAAAGAGTAATACAGATCAAAGTGTGTTTGAAAATGTCCTGTATTGTAGTGATGAGGTGAATTTTTGTAGCAAGGTGCTATGTAAAAGAAGGAAAACTTTTTTTGTAAAGCTGAATTCGAAGGCACAGAAGTGTGTTAAAAAAATTAACTCTTCTATTTCATTGCTGCAATATGATATAATTATCCTTCCTATATGTGATCGTAATGGTTACGTGAAAGGTTCCAATCCCTTTTATTGAACAGACAGAAATTACTGCTTTCTGTCCTAGTAGTAAAAGACTGCAGACCACACAGATTCAACTCTACCAGGTTGGCTTGGGTCACACATGCTATAAGCAAGCAGAATCTGTACGGAAATCTTAATATTTGAGCTGCTGTAAGTAAAGCAATGGATCATATGGCGCCACTTAGTATTTTACATCAGGCCAGGTAAACAAAAGGAGATATGTTTTCAGTATTCTTATTTTGTCAAAGGGAGATTAGAGCTGCAGAAAAACCAAACTGATGATACATACCCGTTTGTTTAATGAAAAGTACTTGAAATGTTTAGTATAGAAAGGGACCGGAAGCCTATCATTTTGCTACAGTTTGATTCACGTAAGCAGGACATCTATCCTCCCTGTCTCATACTTTTTTTTATAACACCAGCTAGATCATCGCTTTAGAATGCACTTTGTTCCAAAGATGTATCGTTTAATGATGAATCAACTGAAAAACAAATGTGATTGTGCAAAAGTGACTTTAAGTTCCTTTAGAGAAATTAAGGCTGTCTGAGAATAGCAGGTCAAAGTTTAAACTGAATCATTGCTGACTAGAAACATATGGCAGGGCAGGGGTGTGATGATGCATGCATTCCAAAAAACTTCCATTTCACACTCAATTTTTTAAACTCATGGAGATACTCTTAAAGCAAATCTGATCCACAGTGTGCCAACATAAAAACCCACAAAAAACCAAAACCAAACAAACAGTAATAGAGTGATAATGTGAATTACCTAGAACATTCACTTGGTATTTGGATTATAACTTTGACTGCTACTAGACAAAGAAAAAAAGAGCAGTGTTTTTCAAGATTTTTTTGGAAGAAATTTTATATACTAATATATATGCACATATATTTAATTATCATTGAATCTGTTAAAATACACTGGTGAAATCTACACAGTTTTGCCATTTCCTTCACATCTTGTTTTTAATAAAAAACAAAGACTACAGTGCAATTTATCTAACCAACACTCCTTTATTTTTATGTAGCTATCCATGTTTGTCTGCTCATATGTTGTACACCTATGTCTCAACACCAGTACTTCTGTTTGGCAAATGCAAGGGGAGACCATTTACAGTCAAAGCTGAAACTTTTTATTGCACACAGTAGAAGTGGTACTCATGCAGACAGGTGAGCGTGACATGACTGAAGGACTGGCATTGCCGGTTTGAAGCACCGTTATAGCACATTGTTGTTATGGATCAGCACTTCAAAGTATTTAATACTGTCATTGTTGCCTTCAGTTTGCTCTCAGCAAACAGCTTTTCATTGAGCTCAATAATTTTCGTTTTGAAGGACATCATACAATCAGAGAAATACACTTAAGTTAAAATGTTTTCATGAAGACACTATGTATTATAACATATAAATTAATATTTAAAAAAATATGTCCTAAAGGTCATGCACACCCATCCAGCTGAAGGGTAACAGTTCCTGCTTTTAGAATTTAATTCTTACCAGCTGAACCCATTTCATCCAATATTTTTCAAAGCCTTGTATAAAGGCTGTATCCCATGTAATCAGTCACTTCTAAGGATAAAGTTAATCTTTTATTGTTTCAGCTAAGCATTAGCAGTGAACTACATCTGTGTTTCTTACCTTTTTTATAAATTATTATAATATTTTAATAAACACTGGGTATTGATATATATAAAATATATTAAACAGTGGTGTTGGCAGATGAAGAAGCTGTAAAGACCGAATGCTGCTTACTTAAGAAAAAAATATTTTCCTGAAAATAAGATAGAAAGAAACCCACAAAACGGTTATAGTTTTCTAGGCATGAGAACAGACTTCTACCTCACTATTTCTGGAAGTTGGTGGTTACCTCTACCCTGGTCTAAACTGAGGTGGAAGAGGTTAAGTAAAAGTTAAAAAGTACATCATGACTTCCACTGTTAGGCAAGGAATAGGATGGAAACACATGTCTGAATAAAGCCCCCAGACAGATTTGCATATATAAGTCTTTAGCAGGCTCGGATCTCTTCTGGGACAGTATAGGATTAAGGAGGGCTTGCCTCAGCAATTGCTCCCCGGCAGAATAACATTAATCTTTCTGGTAGCTTGTTAGCTGGGAAACACAAAGAGAAAACTTCTTAGATTGAATGTGAAGTCCAGGTACAAAGAACCATGAATTAACTTTCCTATCTCTCCCTCTCTCTAAACCCAGTAAAGGTGGTGTTGATGTTTGGGACTGCTGAAGATGCACTATTTCTTTGTCTTAGCCCTATGTTTGTTGCAGATGATTTCCAAATAATTAGCAAACTAAATTTGATTCTCTGGCTGTGGTCAGTCTAAGCTCTGAGGGTCTTAGCCAATTTCAGAGTTAACAGGACCCCTCAATACGACCTTATGGACTATTTTAAGAGCTAATCATTTAGGGCAGAGTTTGTGATAGTTTTCTTTGACTTGTGTTAGCCTTAACCTTCTCAGTATATGACAAGGGACTGGGTAGTACGTTGGGTAGTATATATCAATATAATAAGCAGTATATTCAACCAGAAAGAAGCCTTTAAAAACTCAGACCCACTGCATCAAAACAAAACAACAATAATAACAAAACCAACTATTTCATAATATATCAGGAAAATAATCAGTCATTAAGCAAATGGAAATATTATACTAGATTCCATAAGTGAAACAAAACATTTTTCAGCAAGACAACTTTCTGGCTGTTTACTTCTCAAACGCAGTGATTTCCAAATTATAAGACCAGGGAAAAAAACCTAGAGAAGCAAGGTGCATCTCTTTCATTCTGCTCTCTGCAGAAGTTGCTTTTATTTAGTTTTCAGTTTTAATAGAAAACTGCTGTTTCTCTCCAAGCTGAGCACTATTAAACAGTCCTGTGTCCTTAGTTCACCCTTCAAAATCTGAACTCCTTGAACTCAAGTTCTCATACAGGCCTCTTGTCATCTTGTCATAATATCAAGTTTATATTTCCTGGCTTAAAACTGAGCAATTCCTCTAACTGACAATTCCAAAATACTTTTTTTTCCACATTAAATGAGTCATCTGTTAACACTTGAAATCAGCATCTTGAATCCTTTTACCATTTTGAATTTGCCAGCACTTGCTAACTTTATTATCTAGTGGAAGGACATACAGCCCCTTTCCATTTCTTAAAGCTCTAGCTGAAAACTTTTTACAGGCTTGTTTGCATTTCTACAGTTAATGGTCAGCACTGCAATGGGGAGCCCAGATTTTGTAGGTGCTGAGCTCTAACAGTCTTCACAGATGTCAGCTGATGCTGATGTTAATCTGTTTTTGAAAAAGATCTGGAAACCAGCCTACCAAATTTTTTGTGTGGAACTGTAGGCACTTATGTTTAAAAGTGTAATTGAGGACAATTAAAACTGGACGCTAAACATATACAAATAAAATAAGACAGACAGTGAATATTAATATGGCAAACACAAAGTTATAGACAGGGGGCATGAAAGTTAGGAAAGAACCTTTTGGTTTGAGATATAGATTGTAACCTAACAAACAAGTGCCACAGTGAAACTCACACATGTACGAAGCCTGGGATGGGTGAATAGTGACAGTGAAGGGCATGCTGACAGGTTTCTGTCTGTGATTTAATTTTTCCAAGGTGTCCTTATGTGGATGTTATATAATGTGGTTAGAACGGGAGGGGGAGGGGAAAACAGGTTTGTTTTTTGTTTTTATTATTGACAGTTTTTGCAGATTATATGCTTTTGCCCATAAATGAACTGATTCGACTCTTATTGATTCTACTTTTATTGTTTCTACTCTTACGCATCTACAGTAACATCATTATGGAAATGAATAAACTCTGCTTGCAGCTCTGCTTTTAGATATAGTAGTGGACTTGACCAGAGGATACGCATTGGTATCTTACCTGTTCACATTTTTTTTCTCTTCCTTTGTCACATGCGTACACACAAACACGTGAGCAGTACCTCTTCTCAGAGTAGCAGGGAGATCATATACACTTAATCTGTTTGAAGCTTTCAAAATGACAGAGGATCAAGCTCAAGCCTGTGAAGGTAATATCTAAATTTGTGTTCTTCATTATACACTGAATATAGTAACATGGAAATATTATTATTTCTTGATCAAAGTAAAGCCACTAAGTATGAAAACCCTTGAAGTGTTTCTTCATGTCACTCTTTTTATTAAACTTTAAAAAACTTTATTGGGTAATTGAAGCTTACATTTTTGTTGTGAGAGTCTGAACAAAAGAATACGGATATCTTTTCATATATTAGGAGCTACCTGGAAGTTTTATTAACTGAGCTGAATGAAATTAGAGGAATTATTTCTTAACAGTGATGACTATTTAAACTGACAATGAAATCTAACTAGACTATGGTTGTTTCTTGGAGCAACTGATACTAATTAATTCTGCGTTTTAGCTTCTAATGTAATGACAACCGTATTTTCTCCTTAACAGCAACTGTTAAGGAGACCTTTTATAAGGGTGTGGGTTTAGGTGACTGCAACACATTACTTTCAGCTATGAGAGCACAGTTTTTCTGGGGACAGCCGAATCTTATTAATTCTTATGGGTGGAGAAAAGTTATCTTTTGAAAGCTGCTGGTGAGAAAAGGAAAATGTGTGAATGGCCAAGAATGGAGAAAAATTCTAAATGGGTGTTTATGGAATTAGATTTAAGGACCACTGAAGCTAATGTGAACTTTTCCATTTAATTCCTGTTTAACACATGAAAAACAGATGAAACAAAATGACATCCCTTCCCTTTAGAGATTTCTGTGTAACAATATTTAAGAATAAACATTAATTTTGCCCTTCCTCAGGGCTTTCAGGTTTAATGTAATGTGAGATAGGAGTCCCATAGCTAAATATAAATATCAATATTTAGAGGAGAATTAAGGTCTTTGCAAATCAGTGCTAGATGAGCTCATCAGTTGAACTGTTCACTAGATATTTTAAAAAGTGTATTTTAAAAGCAAACTGTATCCTACTGGCTATAAAAACCTTTGCAGTATCCTACTGTATTATACCTCCTGCTAATGGATACTGTACTATAAAACTACTAGTGGAAAAGTTAATAGCTCTGAAAGCAATCAGCCTGAAAGTAGTTCATAAAGAGCTACAAGAGTGGCAATATTCTCAGCAAGATCAAGTATAGAAAACCACAAGTGATAAGTGCATTCTTTCTACTCCACTACATTCTACTTCCTCTCGGTTAGAGTTCTGGATTTCTGACAAAGCTAATTTAAAATAAAAAATAATAATAATAAAAAAGCCAATTGCCTTTCAAAATGCCAATATTACACACATAAACTCATATTTCTCAAAATGTATAGGCACTGCCAATTTTTTTTTTCTCTTGATTTCGTTTTCTTTGCTTCTAAAGCACGGGATGAATCAAGCATGCAACTCAAAGAAAAATCTCATTCTTGATATTATTTGTGAGTCATATACGTCACTTACTTTAGTAAGGCAATGGAGCATAACTTGTTAGATGTTTAGACAAAATGATGGATGGTCTGATTGTTAAATAGGTTGTTTTGTTTTGTTTTTCCAGATTTAGCTAACAAGATAGAAAGCAAAATAAAGACATACTTGAGTTGTTTGCTTCGGACTGATCTTTTAAGAGATTAATTTTGCACTGTTCAATTTAAAAGAAGCCTGGACAATAACATTAGTGGATTTTGAGCAAGTTCTAACAACATCAACATTTTTTTCTTTATCATATTTGCCTTTGGCTGGCAAGTGTATTTAATGAATAAAGGTTAAGCTAAAAAAAAACCAACAGAAAAAAAGCCCCTTTTTCATCTTGCAGTACTATTGAAATAGAGTTAATTTTGTTTAATGGACTACAAATTGTGTCTCATTATCTCTGTTTTACAGTTGAAGGAAAAAGAAGTGCAGCAATGCAAAAGATCAACAATACTAGAGGAGACAGAAAATTGCTCTCCTGTTGCCAGGCTAATATCTGTTGATTTTATAGGTCTTTATGATTTTACATGAATGCATTTTAGAATTTTTCTTGGTTTTATAATGTGGTGTTCTATAAAAGTAGCTTGAATGTGGTAGTCTCTGAAAGGAAGGATTTAAAAGACTGATTTGAACATAGGAAGTTGGCAGGTCCTAGTTGTGCTGTATAATTATCATATTTTCAAACTATTCTAAAGCCATATATTTAAAACAAGGTAATGTTCAATTTATTTGTGAGATTGAACCATTTTCTTAGCACAAGCCAGGAAGCAGATTACGCCTTGCTGCAAACAAGGTGCTATGAGAAATGATTTCTCAAGCAAGAAATCAAACACTGTGATGCCCTAAGTATACTACAGATCATTGCTCTGGCAGATGAAGGTTACTTTAGATAAACATCCCTGCCTAAAATGAGATTTGTTCCTGTCTTACAAAAGTCTTTTATTTACTGCTGGAACAGTTTGTTACTGGAAAAAGACATGGCTGAGGTCAGATTCTAAATCTAAAGAGACAGTTCTTTTACAGTCCAAAGTTATGGTGCTGTTAATTAAAAAAAAAAAAAAAAAAAAAAAAAAAAAAAAAGAAAAAAAACAACCCAAAGAACAAAACAAAACAAAAACAAAACACACAGAAGACTCTGTTGAATGTTCCAAGTCTATTCCTGGGCAGACTTGTTCTGTTTATACCACTTTGACATTGCCAGAAGCATCAAGACCAAATTCTGACCAGCAACATTGCGTAGTTCTTACTGTGCTCAATGGAGGAAAAGAAGCTAAAGGGCAAAACATAGGAACCTTTCTGTTATGGACCCCATACACAGTGCTCCAAACATCCTTGCCTGCAACAGCCTGAGTCTGCTTGTATTGCAAGACACACCTGTGGGCTGTCACCAGGTAAGGAAGAGATTACGGAGGAAGGAAAGCTGCTTTTCTGTGTGTGGAAGGAATACACTGGTATCTACAGATCTGAAAAGTCTTATGCCACCAGAACCTTATTGCTGTGAAGGCAAATAAACAAGTGGATCAACAGGTCCATAATAGACTGAATGCCAGTAATGGAAGAACCTGAAAGATATATCAAGTCAATTTGGGGAAAAAGGACAGGAAGAGGAAACTCCTCCCATAAGCATCCAATATCCAGAAGGTCCTTGGCTAAGTGCCTATCATGTATGTTCATACTTAGGAGTAGAAAGAGGAAATGTCAGAATGTCAAAATATGCAGAAAATTATGATAAAATTTTGGGATATCCACATGGCTGTGAGTCTTTGTGCCATAGCACCAGCTTATGGCCATGTGAAGATACTAACAGTTATGATCAGCTCTGGGAGTGAATGGCCATCTCAACAACAATCCTCCTTTTGTTTCCCCAAACCAAACAGGAACACAACCAAGACTTGTTCACTTCCCAGGGGTGATCAAAAATCTTTTACAGTATTGTCACCAGTGTCACCTGAGGAGAAGATATAGAGCATTGGTAAGTTTGTTTCAGCATTATCTTATCTTGAGGCAATTACAAAAGGGATTCCAGGACAGAGCTGGATGCAGCTCTTGGATATTGACTACATAAGGGGAGAAAAAGGAAGATATAGATAGCCTCAAATTTCAGTCCAGCACACTTACTCAGTTTTTTTGCATAGCATCATTGCATAATCATGTGACAAAGCCACCGACATGAGTCTTGAGATGAAGGATCTTACCCACCTTCCAGGAGCCTGACCAGAAAGAAGTTGGCATGTGAGAATTTCAGTATGTGGAAAATCTGGGACAGTTGCCATGAAACCTAGATTTCTTGTGAAAGGAGGAGGAATGGATAGGGCTATATATCAAGGAGCTACATCAATTCACCCAATCTGCTTAAATGTTTGTGCTAGGAGAACAAGAAGGAAGGAATACTTGTCAACACCACAAATCTAGGAAGCAGAAATTCAGCTGTCAGCGTTAGTGGAAGGTCCAAGTTTTCTTGGCCACAGGTAACTCTTCATGTTCCAGAGGTTTTCCATGGGCAAGTCAAGTGAGGTAGCTGTCTCTGCAGCTACAGATCAAGGGAATTAGCTGGTCATGGGAGTCATCAGCTCAGCAAGACAATTAGCAGCCATAAGGATGAGGAAGGTTATGGAATTGGTTTTTTTTTAAAATGTATTTCATGTGCTAAATAGAACATTTTCATCCTCAGGTGCCTTGAAGAACCAAGAAAAAAATTTCCGAGTCTTTACTCTGTCTGTTTTCATAACCTGCCTTACCCTGAAGACAACTTCTGAGTGCATTTATCTGAACGGACCATAAAGAGTTTTAGATGGGCTTAGCTGGGAAGAACAACATGAAACTTGGTTACCTACAATAGCCTTGTGCCTGACTTGATCTGGCCTAAGAAAATTTTATTTTCCTGATATATTTGGACTGCACTTAATGTATGCTGTCTACAGAAATAAGGACTGAACTACACAAGAATTTTGTTTCTCTTGTTAAGAATATTTCAAGGTATCAAGAAATCCCTGGTTTGCAAAATTTACCTTTTGTCAGTGGTCTCATGCAGTGAGACCAATAAAGTTTGCTTACATTTGACAATGGAAAATGTATTTTTATGGGGTTTTTTAACCTGATGACAAGAAAGTATTATGGTACATTATAACACATGCCTGATCTTTTGGCTCAATGTTTTCTGGGAAGTCTTTTAGTTCTGTAATGACCTTACCTCAGACTGATAGCTTATTAACCAGTAATCATATAAAATTAATCAGTTTATTAGTTGATTCAGGATTCCATGTCCTGGTTAGAGCAAGGAGAGGAAAGAGATGCTTCAGCAAAGAAAGGTACAAAGCGTCAGTAGAAGGGAATGGCAGTATGGTTTTTGAATGGAGCAACGGGAAGTTTCACTGGATCACAAGAAATAGATTTCTTATTTTATGGATAGCTGGTGACCCAGTAAGGTGTTATCAAAGGAAGTTTCTACTTTCTAGTGTACATGTGCACATATCACAGAAAACTACTTCACAGTGCATTAATTGGTTTTCTAGTTGACATGCCATGGCAGAGACCAAGGATCAAAACTAACAGTGAGTATAATTGTCAGTTCTCTGGAAGCCATGTCTACAGCTTTATTACTCTTTGCTGTCCATGAAAAACATACATTCTTTCACTACCTCCATATTTAAAGTAGATTATTTGTACTACACACAAATACAGGAAGAAAACTTAACTTCAGCTCATAGGGTTATCACACAGGTTCTTACTGCAAGTATTAAGTCTACTGACAAACACTTAATTTGCTGCTCTCTAATATTTAACAGTTTCTTAATTTGTGTATTTATAAATTTGTAAAAGTATATTTCATCACCTAATGTATGTGTCCCTTCATATTCTCAGTGCCAGATTTTGGCTACCACACTTTTAATGATGTCACAGAAATGATCAGTGTATCGTTACACATGTTGGGAAGTGGAACTGGAAAAATCATTTGGTTTCAAGCAAGAGAATATTTGGTTAGCTAACATGTATACTAACAGGCAACATTCATATTGATTCATGTTTTCGTTATCAGAAACTATTAACTGAATCTGAATTTTTCCCAGATGATGGTCCTCATTTTCTTGGATGTATTTTACTGTTGTGCTGGCTAACTTTATTTATTTAATATATATTTTCTGTGAGGACATATTATTGGACTCAGTCCCTCCAAGATGGAATATGAGTTTATTGTCCTTTTGGTCCATGTTCTTTAACCAGTCCAAGTCAGTAGTTTAAATATATTCCAGCACAGATCTCAGGGCACTGGAACATAAAAGCCTTCTAGATTCATTGAGATTTGGCTCCCAGGGAAGGAATGCAAATATAGCTAACATTTCAAAAACTTGGTGGTTCCCCTACATAAATCAGATGCAAAAGCTGAAGTCCCCAGATTTTGCTGGGCATAAGGAGCAGTGGGAGCATGGAGAACCTCTAGCATCTCTGAATCAATCTGAGCTACCGAAGTTCCATCACTCCTTATTAACCTTATAGAAGACTATGTTGTTTTAAATAAGTAACTTTTACTATTCAGAAAGGTATAGAATTATAAACTGTTGTGCAATATTACCCTCTTTGGAGATTTGCTCATTCAACTGTGGTAAAAATTTGACCTAAGTATTCATCTCATAGCAAGAAGTGGCACTGCTTCAAACATGCTCATGGGAATGACCTATAAATTTACCCATTTCTTGCAGTTTCCATCTGCACTAGTTGGAGAGCATTTTGGTTAGGCTGTGCTGAGTACTGACTAATGTTAGTGCACAAACAAGTTCTCCTAAGTCCTTGGCCATTTCTCTGACTGATCCAGAAAAAATAAAAATAAGTAATTAATTCTGCTTGCTCCTCTCTCACTAGATGTTATTCCAGTGAAATCTAAACAGCTGTAGGTAACCACAGTGTACTTACAGTTCATGCGCTGCATGCACGTAACAGATCTTACTGTAGTGAATACAAAACACATTGACATAATAAATGGCAATTCAAAATAAATGAAGTAAACCAAACACTAATAGATTTTTCTTTTAAGAAAAAAAAAATCAGAGGGAAAAAAAAAAAAAAAAAAAAAGAAAAAACAAAACCTAATTTACAGATCACCAGAGATGCTTGGGGTCTTTAGAATTATAGATTATAAAGACAACAATAGACCATCTCCATACATTCTCAGCAAAAAGGAGTAGCAAAAAAAGATATATTTCAAGTCTGAAAGCCTTTAAAATTATTTATTTATTTATTTTACTATTATGCCTTTGGGGCTGAAATTCATAGCTTCTTCATTTCAATTTTTGGAATGTTTTCCTATAATTAACCCTCCTGCAGCAACATAGATAACAGGAGGAAAAAAACTCATACTACTAATGAATGTTCAAGAAATACTTAGTTAAATTCTCAGGACTTACTCCAAGGATTGAGAAAAAATGTACATTTTGAGAGAGCATCATACTAGCTGTAACATCAAAGGCTCTGGAGATTAATATGCAATAATTCATTGACAACCACAGCCTTACTGTCTGTGACACAGATGGAATTAAAGGCATAGACACATCTGGATTAGTTTAATCATTTCTTAGTTATAACAGGGAATGAAAGAGACAACTAACTAAATTCATTTTTGTTGTTTATGAACATCTGGAGTTTCTGACCATTATAACTGTAAATAATGTCTGATCCAAAATACTTCACATTCTGCATATTAAAATACTATATCCAAAGATCTAAAGAGAGTAACTAAGGGGCAATAGCAATAAAATACAGTGACATTAGGAAAGAATTAACTGCTAAACAAGAAATGAGCCTGGCTTCCTGTCCAGTTCAAGATGTATGTAGTCAAAGAACATAGACGATAGCAGCAGTGCTGACAAGACTGGTTAAAAATTGTTCACCCAACAGGTTTGCACTCTTAGTACAAATCTGACCTTTTGGTAGTGAGCTCCCTGTAAATAACAGAGATTATTTCCCTTTTTGGTTCTTCATAGAAAAGATGAAGTTTTCTACGGAAGAAAATATCAGTTACCTGTAATAATAGTGTGAACTGTATGAACATTTGGAAGATTAACATATTTGAACCGCTGAATGATAGGGATGATCAGTGATTTGCTGCTAGAATATTTTTAATTATAAAACTATTTAGGACTGCTTGTCTTCATGCCTTATGCCATTCATCTCCCTACAAATGGGATCTTAACCAAACTCAAAGCATTGGTGTGAAGAGTTACAAGATTTCCTCTCCCTGCTAAGTCTTTATTCTCTTCATTCAGTATTACTGAAGTTTTGGTATCTTCTTTCCCTAAGATATCATCTTGAATGTAGACGTAAGCTTACTGCAGTTAGTTTTGAGCTTGTCATGTTCTGTCTTCCTTGGAAACTGCCTGCCAAGAATATTTAAGATTTTCCAGTTTGTGGCAGATGCATGCCTTTTTTGTGGCAAGGACATGTTCTGTATGTATTATGCCACCTTTTGGTAAGAAATCTTCAGTAAGGGAAAATACTATGACTTAGTATAGTGTCTCTTTCTAAAAATATATATAGAAAGAAAGCTTTTTGTTTGGTTTTAGGGTGGAGTAATTTTTTTTTTATTATTTTTGTGGGGTTTGTTGGTGATTTGGTGGGCTTTTTTTCCTTTTAAGCAGAGAAGGATCCTTGATATTTTTACTTCAGACAACAAAGGGAAATGGGCACAAGCTGCAATAAGAGATGATCTGACTAGCTATTAGAAGAATTTCTCAATAAGGCTGCTCAAACATGGGAACAGGTTGCCCAGAGCAGCTGTGAAAATTTCCATCCTTGTGGATATAATAGAATTCAAAACTCAATTGTATAGGACCCTGAGCAACCTGATCTAACTTTGAAGATGGATCCTACTTTGAAGCTGGTACTGTTTTGAGGGGGAGATGTAAGTTTGGACCAGATGTCCTACAGAAATATGTTCTAAGATGGATTTCTTTGTGATTATGATTTAGTTCAATTTTTCTTTAATGTGTCACTAATCAGTTCCATTTACTACAAGTGGGTATCATTACAATCATATTTTTGCAGTTTGCAATAAAAATTAAAGTGCTTTCTTATGATTGAATCTTATTTTTTTCTATTGTAGCTCCCGCCTCCTCAATAAATGGCATTAGTAAAGTCTGAGCATTACTTTTTCCATAACAAAGAACAGCCTACGGTCATTTTTTAAAAATGAATAACTGAATTTACAAACCATGGCAATAGACTGTTACCCTTTCTCTGAGGGTAAGTTATAAAGAGAATACAACACACACTTTGTCTTCACATTATGGTTGGAACATTATCTACAATTATTTTCCTCTTCAACTTTTAAAAATTATTAAAACCATGTTCTCATACAGATGGAAAGTCTAATAATTATAACATGAAATTATTTCAACATAAAAAGTATGTGCTTCATACTTATGAAATAGAAATGAGAAATTACTATAGCTAGTTACTGTTACATGCTGTGAATATAGATTTAAGCAGAATAAACCCACAAATTCCTCTGTGTGTGTGTGTGTGTGTGCATGTGAGCGTGTGTTTTTCTTTTTGGGCAAGAAACTCCATTATTATTTTTCAATGGGATTTACAAAAGTGTATTGAAAATTGGAAAGATTAATTCAGCTAAAATCTCCCACTGAAGTTACTGGCACAGAATCTATTGTTATCAGCACCTACTGGTTAATAAAAAATTCTTGGTTTACATTTTTTATCTTTTATCTGTAACAATGTGAGGAAAGAATAATAAATTCAAAAATCTAGTGAGCCTTTCAGTGACCTGCAAATTCAGATTCCTTAAACAGTTTCTACAAAAGGTCCACAGTATTCTATTTTGCAAATAACAAAATTCTCCCACTCTCATGTCCATAGTATAGTTATATGAATGAATGTGAACAAAGGCTCTCTAACCACTATTGTAATTTCTAGGACACCATAATCTACTTCTGGATCCAGTAATTTCACATTTTTTCTCTTTGTTTCTTTTTGTGTTTTTTTTTCTCTTTACCCTGTATAAAGTTTTGACATATTTAAGTTACATTCTCTTTTCCTAAGCCTGCTTTTAAAACCTTTTCTTTATCCCAGGCCCTGTTTGAACCATATGTTGATTTAACATGTGTTGTGTAATTACTCTACAAAGATGATCCAAAATCCCTCTTCTGTATCCTTGATAACTGCCTGGTATTTAGTACTCCCTCTAGTATTATGTTTCAGTAAACTTAACATATTTGCAGCTGGTTTTCCTGTCTGTATCATTTATGCAGATGAGAAACATCAAAAGATTTTGAGTCATGGCACCTGTTGGACTTCTCTCTGTATTTATTTGCAGAGTGGCACATTTCTGTTTGACATGTAATCTGCTTTCTGTTTCAAGATAGTTTCCTTTCCATTGATACATGCTCCTGAATAATGCTTATAACAAAGACACAAAAAGGACATGAATAAAAACTTGTGCCAGGATGTATGCCAGATTTACAATCTTCAGAGGAATTCACAAAAGAATCATAAAATCATTTAGGTTGGAAAAGACCTTTGACATCATCAAGTCAAACCATTAACCTAGCACTGTCAAGTCCACCTCTGAACCATGTCTCTGAGTGCTGCGTCTACATGTTTTTTAAACACCTCCAGGGATGGTGATTCTACCACCTCCCTGGGAAGCCTGTTCCAGGGGGGCTTCACTACCCCTTCGGTGAAGGAATTTTTCCTAATATCCAGTCTAAATGTGCCCTGGCATAGCTTAAGGCCGTTTCCTCTTGTCCTGTCACTAGTTACCTGGGAGAAGAGACCGACCCCCACCTGCCTACAGCCTCATGTCAGGGAGTTGTAGAGAGCGATAAGGTCACCTGAGTTTCCTCCTCTCCAGGCTGAACAGCCCCAGTTCCCTCAGCTCCTCCTCACCAGACCCTTCACCAGCTGCGTTGCCCCTCTCTGGACATGCTCCAGCACCTCAATGTCCCTCCTGAAGTGAGGGGCCCAAAGATGAACCCAGTGTCCAAGGTGCGGCCTCACCGGTGCCCAGTACAGAGGGGGAAAATCACTGCTATTGCCCTGCTGGCCACAATGTTTTGGATACCAGCCAGGACACTGCTGGCCTTCTGGCCCCCCTGTGCACACTGCTGGCTTATGCCCAGGGTGTCACCCAGCCCCCCCAGGCCCTTCCCCCCAGGCAGTTCCCAGCCCCCTGCCCCAGCCCGTCGCGCTGCGTGGGGCTGGTGTGACCCAGGGGCTGGACCCGGCACTGAGCCTGGTTGAACTTCATAATGTTAGCTTTAGCCCATTGGTCCAGCCTGTCCAGATCCCTCCACAGAGCCTTCCCACCCTCAAGCATATCAACACCCCACCACCAACCACTTGCTGCCATCTACAAACTTACTGATCATGCACTCGATCCCTTCATGTAGATCATCGATAAAGGTATTAGTAGGGCTGGCCCCGACACTGAGCCCTGGGGAACACCACTTGTGACTGGTCACCAGCTGGATGTAACTCCATTTACTACCACTTTCTGGGCTTGGCTGCCCAGCCAGCTTTTAATACAACATTGAGTACACTCATCCAAGCCATGAGCATCCAGTTTCTCCAGAAGAATGCTGTGGGAGATGGTGTCAAAGACTTTACTAAGATCCAGGTAGACAACATCTACAGCCTTTCCCTCATCCACTAGTACAAGTAGTGATAGTATGAGTACTAGTATTGATAGTACTCACTGTGTCTGTCTCCAATTTTCTTTAAATTTGTGCTATCATTATCACTACAATTATCATTGTTGTTGTGATTACTGTTATTACTGTCAATAATCTTCCTTTATTTCCCTTTTTATAACCCACTAAGGGTTATATAGCCATTCAAGTTTGACTAATTTCCTTTTGACCAGAAAAAATCGATACATAAAATTATTTTATATATGTTGAGTTGCAAAAGTTTGATTCTGTCTACATTTGTGCAGAACAAGTGTCAGGGAACCTTAAAGACCACATTTTCTACTGATTCCATGCTATTTAACTGTTGGATGGCTTTGAACTTGGACTCTATTCTAAAGACAATGCATGTCACATGATATACATTCTCCTATTCTATTTAGAATATGCTCAAGGATTTGCTTTACTTGTGGGTGAGCTTTGGCACTGTTTGGTTGGCTTTAAATCTTTCACAGGTTTATTGTACCCTTAAAAGCAAAAACATAAGATTGGGTGAAAGTCTGTCCTACCTGAACTTTAACACCATGTCCTACAAAGAATGATGGAGTCTGTGGGCCTAGTCTGCTTACATGAGAAGTCTGAAGGTGAGTTGATGTGTTTGGGAAGTGCCTTGGGTTTCAGAGATAAATGTATACATAGGATCAGTGCCAGCTAAACAATATTTCTGGTTGGAATTAAGAAAATTCAAACAATTTGGATGAGAAACATGCTTTCTCACACTTTCTCCCATGCCTCAGAAACTCTTTTCTTACTTATTCCAGAAGATCTTACCAAAACATGATGGATCTCAATAGCATGATAATGGTAAGTGAAGTGGGAAACGCTGTCTGAATTATGAAATAAAATATTCTATGACATTTATGAAAAATCAGAGTGACCAGATCATGGGTCCCAAAATAGTATTTACGCTCAGAACTCAGAATGTGATTGTTTTAGCATATTTTTTTCCTATACTTCTTTTAGTCTTTTCCTTTTGCTAGGATCATGAGTAGTTCCCCAGACATCTAGACACTACTGTGAGTCTTCCCAGTTTTTCTACTTGTGCAGAAAGCTGTTTACACTTGAGTGCTACCACAATACAAGCACACAAAAAAAGCCAGAAATGGAGCTTCCATTTCAGAGAAAATATTTTTAAAATACTTCTGAACAAGATGTTGTTCTAGTTCTGATTGACACTTATGAATATATAAAACTGGTGGAATATTTTAAATTACAAACTTACTCTCACTTTCAGCTGTGTTTAAAGTTTGTTGGACTTTCTTTGCTTTTTTAGATTTATATGTCATAGTATGTTTCAGGAGATCTTTTATCAAACTTCTTTTTCATTAACAGGGGAGATTTAAAAAAAAATACTTAAAAGAATCATAGAATAGTTTGGATCAGAAGGGACCTGGAAGATCATCTAGTTCATATTCCCCCTGCCATGAGCAGGGACACCTGCCACTAGGACCAGGTCACTGACTTAGTTTATATCTGCTTGTATTAACTCCAGGCAGAAGAAATCCTGGCAATGTGAAGTTCCTATTTTGTTTTAGGCATCTTTTCAGTGAGAATTAATTCATGACATTTTATAAATGCTACTAAATTTTATATTAACCTTTCAGCTGGTTATAGTAGCTCTAAAAAAGGCAAGAAAGAAATATTCAAGCAAATAAATATAAAAGGACAGAACACCCAAGAGTACATTATATTTGATATAATAGCAAATAATGTTGTATATTTAGTAATTTGGTGTCTTAAAGCATTCATATTGAGTAAAGACGTGCATATCATTCAACAAAAGTTGGGCCTAAGCAGCCACAAGACAGCAGCATTTTCTTATCCTTGTTCACATTATATTGGGAATTAATTTCAGATGCAATGAGTGCTTTTCACTGATGAACTCTGTGCCAGAAAGTCTTAATCTAAAAATACATTTGAAGCTATAGTGCCTATTAATAGGATGCAAGTGTGATATGTAATGTAAACCATTTAGATCCTTCCTAATGCAACACAGATTTTAAACGGCATTGCCAGTACATTTTGGATGTATATATGCCTCATCATGATAAATAAAAATGTTTTAAAAGTACACGGGCGCTTGACTTCAGTGAGGTTGCATGGGGTATAAATTGGAACAGTAAAGGCCCCAGGAGTTTTTATGAGGCATGACTTTCTATAAATTTGAACTTTTTTATATAATTCCACTGTTTGTTGACTAAGTGAAGTAGAAAAGAATTAGCTTCAGAAGGGCCATTTCCCAGTTTTCAAGCAAAGATCTACAGTCAGAAATAAAATATGGGACTACTTTTTTCATGCGCACTTACTGTGATTGATTTCTTCTGTATAAAATGGAGTTTAAAACACATTTTAGACATTAACAAAGAAAAGATATTAAGATTTGCATGAATTTGTCATGAAATCATCCAGTTCTATAACAGCTTTTTTTCCATGAAATAACACATTTTTTGAAAATATGGAAATACTTCCATGCTTTCTGTTTGCATACTGTTTATTTATAGAAACTGGATTGATTTTTTTTTTTTTTTTGCTTATTTCAAACAAGCTTAGTTAGATTACTAGAAAAGTTGTAGAACTGAAAGAAATCACTTTCTGTTCAAGCAATAATAGTCTTGGCTAAGTTTTACACTGAAACCACTTTAGTTATGTTGATTTACATCAGATCTTGGTCTTAAAAACAATTTGGGTCTTGTTCTTGCTAATAGTATATATGCTTAGTTTCAAAAGCAACATATACATGACGTGAAACACATGGAAATATTGAAGATATAAAAATAAGAATAGACAAAATCACTTTTGAATGTGATATAAATGGTCAGATTCTAGAAATGTATTGGGATTGTTTGCATTTAATAAATAGATAATAGACACTATGCTGTCATCACATAGGCCATTTTATTCTTCTAAATCGGAAAACAAGCAATTGTTAATCTTTCTGATGAAATAGGAGAAGAATACCTCTGATGGAATAGAAGAAGCATTATAAAGAAAAGAATTGCCACATAAGAAGTGATAACATAGCTGGAGTTGTGCTGTGAGATTCTACTATGATTAAACAAATTGATGTTTTGAAGAATTATATGCCAGCCTACATAGGGTTACTGTGGTGGTCCTTAAATATGAAATGATGATACAAACATATTTGGGTACATAGAAGCTGGGAATGTGGGCTCTCAATACTGATCTTATTGATACTATCATATAATTGCATGTATAAAATAATACCAAACTTCAGGATGAACTTATTAATTTGTCCACTGTAAAAAGAATGCTCCCAGGGCACATACTTCTGACATATAGACCTTGTCTTCTGCTACCTAGCTAAATTTATTTACAGGCAGGTTTTACTGAATTATACTCCTTGTCCTTTCATAAATCATGTCTTCACCCAGCATTTGATTTTAAAGGGCGAATAAAATGTTCCAACTTTAGGTGGTAGAACCGTATCTCCATTTCAAGCTAGTAGTCCCTTCTGCATCTATTCCACTGTGAACTGCTTTTCTCCAGAGGATGCTTTTCTAGTGTTTTATGGAGTAGTCTTCTGGATGAGACTGGGAAGACCTCTGTAGAATGACTTCATAGGAATATGGACACTGGAAGAAAGGATTCATGTAGTCAGGTGGCCCATTCCCTGTTCTGGACAATCAGATGAGCAGTATGTCAAGTCCTGCTTTCCATCTCCCATGCAATTTAGATAACACTTAAATCATGGAAATTATTTTTGTCCATGTGGCTATGCCTACATTAGTGAGTAGAGCAGTTCAGTACGATGGTTTTACAGGGTGTTGGTGGTGCTGAAGATGCAGTGTCCACACCACACTCATTTCAAGGGTTATATTTCAGAATACCTCTTGTCTGGCCTCATGCACACAACACACTGATTGGAGCACATCAGGCATCTTTAAGGAGTTTCTCTGCTGTATTCACTTGCTCTGAAAGGAATCCAGTTTTCATGCTCTGAGGCCACTCTATGTTGCCAGCCACAGCACTGTAATTGAGACAGCCAGGAGCT
This sequence comes from Falco punctatus, assembly GCF_963210335.1. NCBI lineage: Eukaryota > Metazoa > Chordata > Aves > Falconiformes > Falconidae > Falco > Falco punctatus. The sequence goes on from NC_137585.1 coordinate 73,628,156, forward strand.
TTCTTCAAAAATATGCTACTGATTCTGATTAAAATGAGAATAATAGATCCACCCTTCATGTCCCTTTTCTACAGTAAACTATCAGAGTGCTGTTTCTTGCATTGTTGGTAGTATCAGAATCTGCATGATATTATACAGTGTAGAATAAGCCATATGGGACAATTCTGAAAAAGAAAAGTCATGATGCTAAACTAATGAGATATTGCTGATGGTTTGAATTAAAATGAATAATGAGTACAGTTTGAAGTAGAAATATGTGAACACTTTTTTTTCTTTGTTACTTAGCAAGATGTGACAACTTTCTTGATTTGATTGTAAACATATAGATTTCTTTGAATTTATTCTTAATTTCTTTCTTCATACCATCAACAGCTATTGGTCAGCACGGCAGGGATCAAGGAATAGATAACAGAATGTTCTGTTCCAAAGGACACATGCAACTCCTTAAGTATATTTAGGCTTACATTGTATTATTTAGACACAACCCATATGTAGGGTGTGGTATGGATCTGGACAAGATTGAAGCTTCTTGGCACCTAAAATCCTTGGTTTACAGTGGCCCTATAGAGTTTCCAGATTTCTTGGAATTTCTCCTGGAATTCATAGTGATCTGGATGAGGCAGAACATGTGGACATATTACTCCATACACTTCTATGAGCTTCATGACTGAAAGTACAGCTACATGCCCGTTTTCTCAGGGAAAAGCTGGTATACTTTAATGATTATAGGAAAGGCTAGAAACCTATTTCTTGATCTTTAATCATAAACCATGTTGCTGATCTTTTCCAAATCTGCTGTGCAAGCAATACTCTTCATTATTCATTCTGTCAGAGGACCATTAGGGCATACCTGTGTATTCAGCATCTCAGCAAGGTCATCCTCACTCAAGAGATGTCTCCAATGAAAAGCAATGAAACAGATGCTACTGTGGGACCTTAAAATATTTTCTGTATTTATTTTCACAGAATTTTATTTCTCTTGGAGCTTCTATGGAAGGATTTAAAGTGCAGTAAGTACATTCAGCAAAATATCTTATGTGATATGTATGTGCACTGTGTCTCACATTGTTTATGTTTTTTAGCCTCTACTTTCAGCATGGAAATATTTGTAAAACCCAGAGAGTAGTATGTGCCAATCTTTTACACATCCTGGACTGGCCTACAATTTTTTTGGGGGGAGGTGGGGAACAATGACGAGACAGCAGGCAGGAACCCTGCCAAGTTATATAGGAATTCCCAATTTATTTAACTTCAATATTTTGTATTACTAATGAGGCCTTAAAAATAGCAATCAGTAAACCAGATTCTTCTCTCAGTTACACCTATAATTGGGAGCAACTTCTTTAAAGTTAACTGATTGAAACCAATTACTTGAGCTGAACCCTGTGACCAATGGCCAGCATGCCCTGTATAAACCCAGTACATATCTGTCTAAATTTCTGTCTATACTTGTATACATGTGTCTACCTGTCATGTATTGTCATTGAATATTACCCTGTTATAGTCTATGACAGTAAAGTCTGAAAGTCCTGCTGTAGTCCCAGCAAATCAAAATATTTTTGCAGCTTTGAGTGCTCCTGATGTACAGATTCTCTGATTTTGGTTTTGGGAGAGCCACACAAAAGAGTGACATTACCATTGCCTCAGAAATAAAATGGAAAAGCCATGACGTTCCAGCTGAGGGGAGACCATTCTGTGTGAAGATCTGTCCCACCTTCAAAACCTAAACACTGCAAATTGCAGTATCCTGGTTGATGAAGGGTCATTGTTAATCATTTGAGCAATGATTGTGCCTAAATAAATGTATAATTAACCATGAAACTCAGTGGAACAAGGTTATGTATCAAGTAGTTACAGTAAGTTTATGTGTGCTCAGAGTTTTCCAGAACAATGAAGTTTGTTATTACAAGACTAAATGACAGAAGTCATTCCTCTTTACAAGCAATGGGAGCAAACTGTCATGCCTAAGAAACACTTTGCAGCCAGCAGTGCTTTTTTTCCCAGGAATTATGTATTGACTGCTGTGCTAAATAGCTGAAACTTTAATTGATTCCTCCATTTTTTTTAATTAGACAACCTTCCAGTCAGTTATGACTCCACATCACCCAAATCTGTTCTTGTCATCCACATACCCCAGCAAATAAAAAAGAGCTTTAGAAAGAAAACCTGTCACATACATCATCCAGCTACCTTTTTATGCATTACCCTTACTGTAAGAGTTTGTTCAATTAATTTTTAAGAACATCAGTATATCAATATCAATACAGCTCTCTTTAAAAGATTCATGCAGTTTGAAGGCAGGGGGTGCCTTCAGATCATCAGGTCTGAGAAAACTCAACTAATACTTTTGTACATGATCTATAACTGCAGTCTGAGCTATCTATGAGAAAGACATCCTGTTTTAATCCTAAATGTGAAGGTGATGGAGAATCTTCAAAATCCCAGAATACACACTGTCAGTGGGTAATTGCCTTCACCATTAAAAAATATTTTCCTTATTTTTAGTTCAGAATAGACTTTTTAATAAAGAGGAGCTCCAGACACAATTTTCTGGGTTAAAAAACAAAACAAAGCAAAAAACAGAACAAAACAAAAAACAAAACAAAAACAAAAACCCAGGAACGCTTCTATCTCATTGCATTAATACAGTTTTATATGCTTGATTTTCATCTTTTGTGACAAAATAAAAAGCCTATGATAGTGTCACAGCTCTCAGAACAGGATTTAACACAAAAAGCTCATGTTTTTACTTCTGCTTCAGTGCCTGAACTCTCAGTTACTGGGTAAATTGCACACCTATGACCTTTCCTTACTTCCTTGATTGCACCCCTCTCAAGTTTCTGGCTATTAGGTACTACTTGGCCTTGTACAGTATCACATAATTCTTTGCTAAAGCTGGGTCATGGTACCAAAGATCATTTTCTGAACAGATCTGGCTTAATTTCAAGTTGTTCAGTCTGCTGCCTTCGGTCACACAGCTTCCTTTAAGTTAAATATCACATATTTAGAAGAAAACCCTAACTTAAAATGTGCACATTTTCAGATTGTAAGATACTTACCTGCCTTCCATGCTGGTACCTGGTAACCCAGATACCTACAGGTTCTTCTACTTTGTGCGGCCCTTTGTTCTACTACGCCAGCCTTTGGAAAAATAATGTTATTAACTACATGGGAAAAGGAGGCAGAATCTAATTTGCTGCATTATCTTCTAGGTATGTTTTTGACAGGTCTTGGCAATCAGTTTTATAACTTCAGTCCTGATGCTTTCATGCACTATAGTTGTAAAATAAATAACTCCTCAACGATCATCATCATCACATTGCTGCCCTGGCCCACCTCACCTGCCCTGCTCATAAAACTGTGCTTATCAATACTCAGAATATTCTTCTAGAGTAACTTCCAGCTAATACCTGTTTGACACCAAGATGCCTGTTGCTACCTTCATTAAAAGCTGATCTATTTGATTGTATTTTATGAAAATGTTACCTTTCTAAAACTCCCAGGATCATGTAGCAATCTGTTGATGCCTCAGCTGTCCAGCGCAGAGGTCTTTAGAAATTACAGTCTAAAGACCATGTCCAACATGCAAAGTTTTTGTTTTCTAAGGGTACTTTAAAATCTTTCTGAACTTAAAGATATGCCACTACATATAAGTTTTGTGTAGTGGTCATAGATTGAAAGTCTGGTCTTATTAAGTATCTCACAACAGCAAATTATTTTGAAAAATGTGAAAGAATTAATTTCCATTTTAAGAGAAAAAAATATCTGTTTTAACAGATGTAAAGAGGTAAGTAACATGGCGTATATACAGGTTATACTGTAATAGTCACAGAAGCATAAAGGGGTAGAAGACCTAATTTCCAATATATAGGTATGAACTTAGCCTATAGTGGCTGTGATAAAAAGCTATTGTGTCAGCTGGAAGGAGATCAGGATGTTTGCTGCCAGATTAATCTAGCCAGAAACAACTAAGGTCTAACCTAGAAACCAGACCAGTCTTCTGAATACCTTCAGAAATAATGAAAGACAATTTTTGGAGGCTGAATGCAACGGACATGGTTATTTTAAAGAGCTGAAGTTTCTTGTTAGCTTCTGGATTATAGGTTGAGAAAAAAATGTTCAGAAAAGATGCACCAAGATTCTCAGTCATAAGAAAACTAATGTAATTTGTCATTTTTGCCTGGTGGTGATATATATATATATATTTGAATGGGATCATAGTGGAAGTAATGACTTGTATTATTTCAAACTGGACTGTGTAACTTGCCGTAAATATTCTCTAGCCTGTTCAATCCTTATAAGTTTGGGATTTGGCTGGTTTGTGAGCACTGAATATTTACTGTCCTAATCAGACTTGCCAAAATGTATGTTTACTTGCTGGCAATGTGTTTTACTTTCTGTGAAAATATGAGTTCTTATAGAGGTATGAAAGCACTTTCCTATGTGTCAGAAATCTCTTGAAGATTTTTAGAACTCTGAGGCCTGATTTCCCTTTTGCAAACAATGGAGTAAAACAGGCAGAACTCCATGGCAACGGGAGGAGGAGAGGCAGCTCCATCTGGAAATCTGGAAACATGGATGCAATTGTAATAGCAATGTAAAACTGCTGGACTTAACTAATGTCCAAAACAAAATGCTGCCAATAACTTATCAAAACTGTTTTATCCTCTCTGTATTTATTCTCTGCTATCCCTATTCTTGGGAAGGCTTGGCAGAGCACAAAATGGTCAGAATAATCCTAAGGTCAACAGCTCTTATTCTAATGCACTCATAGAATTAAAAACAGACAAGCAAATAACAAAACCCACCTCTGCAAGCACCTGAGACCTGCACCATTATGGGTTTATTGTTCTTAATGACTTATTAATGATATATCTGCCATGATATCACACATCTATAATTTAGAAGTCACTACAACTCCAATAATGCATAATACTGACAGAATGGTGTAAGAGGCAATATCATATTTACTGCATTACAATAGTTCAGTCTCAAATGAACTAAGTGGCTTCAAGATCCACATTTGAAAACCACCAAAGGTCTTGAGCTTTTAGTCAAATATAGATTATAAAAGGCATGATTAATATCCGGAAATCCATGTGCTGCCATATATCTGAAAGTGTATCAAAACTGCAAACAAGAAATGTTTTATGATAGTTCGGTGTTTTCATATAGGTGCCAGTAACATTCAAATGTACACTGGCACATACGTTTTCTGACTAAATGCAGTTATTGCATTGCTACACTTCTTCAGCTGTTATTAGAAGTACCTTGTACAGCTTCCACAACATTTCTTGTGGATGGTTTTTATATGAGTGAGTAATAATTATGTTGGGAAGTCTGAAACTGTTGTCTGTGGTGGTTTTCACTGTCTGCATATCTTAACTGACTATTAAATAGCTGATTTTTGTCTGAGAATCAACATGCAACTAGAAAAATAACATTTCACTACACACTTTCTATTGTGACAAGTATTGACATTTATCAAGCTGAAAATACTTCAGATTCCACTGAATGTCTCCTTCTTTCTAATGTTTTGTATCCATAAATAAAAATCTCATATTAATAAAATAAATAAATAAGAATTGTGATCTAATGCCCTTTTTCATATCCAGTTTCTACCTTTTTTGTATTCTTTAATGGGTTGTAGTATTTCTTATTTAATCTTTATACACTTCAAAATGGAACTTCTCTTATTCTGTGTATAAAATGGTCAAATAAGAAAGTTTTGTCCTTAAGGAACAGCATGCCCAAAGAAATAATTGGTGATTTACTTCTTTTGTGTACTGTACAATCTTTGAGGAGTAGGAGGATTTTAAACGGAAATGTCACTATTTCACTTAAGTGGCTGTTCATCAGCTGATCATTAAGGTAATTCTTACGATTTTTGTAAGATAAATCATTTGGCACTGCATTAAGTTTGATGGGTTTATTAAGTCAGTAGAAGAAGTACAGGTGAGAAAAAGGAAGAAAGCACAGGTTTAAAAGCCTATCTTGAAAATTCATCATTGTCATTGTTTGAAAAAAGAAAGAAATATGTCCCTACAAAAAATTATGTGGAAATTGCTTTTATGTAGGTTTGAGTGAATTCTTCATCTAGTCTTGTTTATTCTATTCACATTGTGAGACGGAGAAAAAAGTAGAGTCCAGACAATCTAGCAGCACGTTCTCCCCCCATAATAGGATCACTGTGTTTTCTTTCCAAATTAATGCTCTTGGATATCCTCCACTTCTTGACTAGCACTAAGGGTAGCTTGAAGACCAAAAGTACCTGGGCTATTGTATGGAGTCATTAAAGAAGCTAGAAATATTATTTAATCCAATTATGGGTTAAAGTTGTTCTTCCAGTTATTAGCTGATAATTCGGGGTCAACTGAGATGTAAAGTTAATTTGAATATATTTACCTGATAATTAATTAACTGGATTAGAGCATGTTATTAAAAAAAAATGCATAAACGTAGTTCAGCCTGGGAGAAGAAATACTGAATTTTAGGTAATGCCATGTTACAGCTGTGTACACTATGGCTGAGATATGGCAAAATAAGCAGTAATATGCATATGAAGAATATTCCAACTCTACTTGAAAAATATTTTAACAATACATATCAGAATGTTAATTGTTGGGAGGCAGCGATTTCATTACTATGACATCCATGTGCAGGTCAGAAAAACAAAAAGCTCAAAACGAGCTGGCAATGTGCGCTCACAGCCCAGAAAGCCAACTGTATCCTGGGCCGCATCACAAGAAGCGCGGCCAGCAGGTCAAGGGAGGTGACTGTGCCTCTTTGCTCCGGTAAGAGCCCCCCTTCAGTGCTGCGTCCAGCTCTGGGTCCCCCAGCATAAGAAGATATGGACATGTTGTAGTGGGTCCAGAGGATGATGACAAAAATGATCAGAGGGATGCAACACCTCTCCTATGAAGATAGGCTGAGAGAGCTGGGGCTGTTCAGCCTGGAGAAGAGAAGGCTCCGGGGAGACCTTATTGCAGCCTTCCAGTACCTAAAGGCATCTTATTAGAAAGATGGGGACAAACTTTTTAGAAGGGTCTATTGCCATGGGACAAGGGGTAATGGTTTTAAACTAAAAGACAGTATGTTTAAATGCAATATAAGGAAGACATTTTTTACCATGAGAGTGGTGAAACACTGGAACAGGAAACATTCCAAGCCAGGTTGGACAGGGCTCTGAGCAACCTGATCTAGTTGAATACGTCCCAGCTCACTGCAGGAGGGTTGGATAAGATGACATTTAAAGGTCCCTTCCAACCAAACTCTTCTATGATTCTATGATAAGACTGAAAGACCATACTACATGCATATACATGTGAATGCGCCACACTGCCACACTGCTTGCTCTGTGCCTGATCTGCATATAAGCACGCTGCAATACCTATTAACAACGCTTATTGCAAACTGTAATTGCTCAGTGTCCACCTGTGAAGGACCATGATTCAATCCCAGGTGTCATCTCAGATGGTGTTTATATTTACATGCAGCTCATCTTTAGAAGGTATTTTTTATTCCAAACATCTGCATTCACAGAATGTTTTGATAAAGTCTGATGTCTAGCCAGTAAATAATTTTTGCTCATCCTACACATAGTGACTTGAAAAAGATGTTATTTTAAACAAGTTCTGTAACACACATAATACTTCTGTGAAAGCGGGTTTTGCAATCATTTCAGGGAATTGAGGTATAGAAAATCTACTAAGCTGGATTTCATGGAAGGAAAAAAAACTTTCTGAAGCACATACTGTAGTTCTGCTTTCTGTTTCCCTGCAGTTACCTTTACAGATAAATAAAAACACGTTGCAGCTACAAGATACATTCTTTGTTCACTAAATAGATGTAATTTTGTATACTTGGTATATAAAGCATAGGTTTAGCATAGGAACCATAGGGTTTGTCACATAATATATAGACACTTAAATTGCAAAGAATGTTTTACACTGAATGTGTTTCTAAATTAACTTCTTTGTCCTGGGACAGAAGACTAATCTACACACCAATGGCGCTCTGATTGTTTTGTTTTACCTTATCTTGTTAGTTCCTTGACCTCTGTAAACCAGATTCTATCTTGGTATACCTTATATCTCATAAATAATTAGTCATTTTCCAGATTGCTTAACACATTCAAACTCTGAGCTGAAAAACAGGTCAAACCCAACCAGTATAATAAAATATGAAACCAAATATTTATTTTGTTTTCATTTAATTAAATGCTTCTTTCCTCCGGGGTGGGGGTGGAGAAAGAAAGAAAAAAAAGAAAAAAGAAAAAACCAGTAGTTAGGAAAGTAGAGAATTTCCTATTATTCACAAAAAACAGTGGGAAAACAGTGGGACTGTGATTGTCCTTTTCCTGCTTCCCCAGCAGACCAGTTGCAGAGTGTGTGGAAAACTAAAATTCAGTTCTTGTCTCTGGAAGAAGATATTACACAGACATTCTCCAGACACTATGAAAATGCAACGAATCCTTTTTGCCACTGTTGCATCACATAGTTGAACAGCTATTGACAGTTTAATTTACATCTGAATACATCAGAGTGTATTTCCTTTGCTTGCCAAAAACATAATGGTGTCAATATCTATAAGATAGAAAATCTCCTTTTTGAATATATACATATAAAGTAATTATTTCTATATTTTAAACCAAAATCAGAAAGGACTGATTTCCTTGCTCAGCGATTAAGATATTTGTGTGCGGAGCATCCTGTCTTTCTCTGAGGTAGCCTATCATGTGGAGGTTGAAGATTTTTTCCTGCAGAGTGGAAGATAAATGGATATGACTTTTGTTAAACTAAGAAAAGAGTATGCACCTCCAACATCATAGCTAGGTGACATACTGCTTCAATATGACAGTACTAGAACCTAGAACTCTTATTGAGGAATAGATAACTGCTAAAGTGTTTTGCTCCTCTTGACCAAAAAAAAAAAAAAAAAAAAAAAAAAAAAAAGAGTCCATCCGAATGTTGGTGGGGTTTTGGTGTTAGTTTTTTGTTTTTGTTTTTGTTTTTGTTTTTAAAATTCATGAATTGTTTAACTGTATTGCTGGAAAGTAAACTACTGACAACTAAAGTGATCCCTGCCCTGCTATGAAGGCAAAACCCCAGCATGCTTCTACTCAGAAAATGGCTCTGTAAAATCTGCGTTATGAGGCTCAGTATTTATTGTCTCTCAGGAACTGCAAGGAAAGTTTTCTTAGGTATTTCCTAAGTGTAAGTCCTGGAAACTATGAGACTTGCTTTGATTTCTTTCTGACTTATACATTAACGCAAGTATTAAAGGCTGTCGAACCAAGTCTACTGGGAACTCCTTCTTGTCTTCAATTTCTGCTCTAGTTTAAACTTCTCTAAACAGTATAAAACCAAAGGCAGAATATGGTCCTGCAGCAGATCCATTGATGATGTGGGAGCTAAAACAAAATATGACTCATTTTTCCATGGCCATTTGGCTCTGCAATGTTTCACTGTGGACCAAAAGATCATTTTTGTCACTAGCATTTTCAGCTGTTTGTGATTATAAACAGGTATATGAAGTTTTAAAAGAAACATTTTCTGATTGCTTCAGTATGCAGATTCATAGATCAAATACTGACCTGAAAAAAATTTATCTGGAAATCTATTGACACAAGAAGTAGAGTATAAACACAGATATAAATATTTTATAGATCATAAATGAATCACATTTTTGAGTCATCTGTGTATGCCATGATTTCATATTGAACTTTTTCCATAAAACTCAAGGGCCCTTTAAGGCCCATTAGATAGTCACTAGTATAATCTTAATCACAGTAGTGCTAAACGAGACATAGAAGTTACATCAGAGCCCAGGCACAACCCATGAAGGACATCCCACACAGAGGATAATGTGGAGGCACCAAGGTTCCTGCTGTGGTCTAGAACAATGATAAATTGTTGAGAAATGCAATGTTCTTCCTTCCACATCATGCACAGCAAAGAACTGAAGCCTGGAACAACAAAAAAAAATGAGGACCTAAGGCAAGCAAAGGACAAGTGTGCAAGGGGAATATTAAGCTGACCAAAGGGATGGGATGGGAATGAAAATTTACCAGTAAGGGAGAGAGATTGTGCGTGACTGGGTCCAGAAGGATTAGGAGATTGAATAGGAAGACTGGACTAGAAAGAAAGAGCAAACTATTGAAACTGAAGTGGGAAAAACTCCCAACAAATACATAGTGGCAAAATGTGCTTTTACAAGAATATTTCCATATCTCTGTGTAGTGAGTATTCAGAAGTGGTCAGGCTTTGGGTTTAGTCTGACTGAAAAGCCCTGACATAAGTGGCTGATCTCAAACTAGTTACCACCATTTTTCCTTAGAGGTGACACCTTGATACCTTCAGGTCAACTGAACAGTGATTTCCTTCTACATAAGTGTCACTAGATCATACTATTGGAAGAATATTGATTTATAAAAATACCAGTCTAAGAAGTCTCATGTCACCCTACTTTTTTAATAGTTTAAGTCAATTGAACAGAATGTATCATGGACCCAGGATCCACCAAACCATATGCTGAAGTCTGAAAGTAGATTGACTTCTCTGAAAGCAGTGTAAATGCTCTCATGCTTGAACAAAAGCACCATCTAAAGCACTTTAAGAAAAAAAAAAAATTGCTTTTCTGTCTTTCTCCTCTCCATTTTCCACTTTCCCAAAGTTATTACATTTGCAATCTGCATTATCCACAGTTCTTAAAACAGACTACATAGGAAGGGAATTCATCATGCTCTCAATTCCCTACAAGAACTAAATAACGCATACCACTTTGCTTTTTTACATGGATTTTGTCATTCTGATGTCAACTTTAAACCACCTGAATTAGTAGATATGGAATCTAACAATGTGGATGATACACACATCATCTATCAAAGTATATCAAATCCGTATTAGGAACACTTATATATAAATGATAAACAATTATTTTACATATATTGGAAATCAAAAGTGTAAACTTAATTTGTTTTCTTAAGGGATCCTGTGCTTTGACGAGGTCAAAAGTGGAGAAAACTGAACATAGCAGATATTGGTATATATGATCTCTTCCATCTAATTTTATGCAAATATCAACTAATTGACCATAAACAATATTATAATTCTTTTGTCATTTATGCCAGCTTCAGGAAAGTCGGCTTCCACTGAATTTAGTAAAACAAATGAATTGCATTGCTCTAAAGTCCTAGAAATATAGCAAGCCATCTCTCGCTTTCCTGAGATCTGATACATCTAGACCGCCCCTGTTGGTCTAACTTCTTAAACCCTTCCTATTACAGGGATTCCACAGCTTCCTAGAGCATGTATTTTCTATGCTTACCTATCTCTCTACCAGAAAAGAAGTTTCATTAAGATACAGAGTAATCCTTCCTTGTTATATAGAAGTTGTTATTTCTTGCTCTACTCAAAATGGACATAGGAAATTACTGATGGTTGTCTTATTTGCTATTCTGGCCTAAAAAATTCTCTGTTCTTTCAACTTTTTCTTGAGTAAAATTTTCATTCTTACTGCTCTCGTCAATCTCCACTGGATTTTCTCCATTTATTGCAGACTAACCACACTCTTTACTGGACTCAGGCTCAATGGCCCATTGACAACTGGCATGGCAAGCCAAGAGACAAGCAAGTGAGTTAGGAGGTGTCAAAGAACAGTTAAAGAGGGTCATAAACCGGGGGTCACAAACAAAAAGGAAGGATGAAGATGCAGAGTCTCTAGAGCTGAACATGCTCTTGGATCTTTAACCTGGGACTATGATCAGAATTGGTCAGTGGAAGTCCTGGAATAATTGGCAGTTTTTGTCTTATTGATTCTGATATGCACATACAGAACTCAGAAACAAACAAATAAACAAACAAAAACCAGAGACTGCTAAAGTTGTATAGATGAAGCCTTGTTACGTAGTGGTAAATCATTTTCACGGCCAATCAAAGAGTTATAGTTTCTGGACACAAGACATCAAATAATTTATGCAAAGGCTGGCATAAGTGAAGAAAAGAAAAACCACAGAGTCCTTCAAAGCAACTGGAAACCAGGTTGCTTTCCATATTTAGTGCTTATTTTGGCTTTGAAAAACTTTTCAAGTGAGTTTTTGAATAAAAGCCAAACTGAAAGAAAAATAGAGCAGTTCTTGCTAAGGTTACGCCAGTCATGCCTGGGTTATGACTGAAATGATTTTTAATGCTCAGGTTTCAATTTTAGAAGATTTGGATGGTAACAAACCTCCAGAAAGACCTGATACTGATGTATGTGAGTTCCTACAATAGTAGAATTTCTAATACTTATTATATTACAAGTACCTATCTTTGTGTCTATAATAGAGCTCAAATTTTATATAGCATAGAAGGATTTTATCACAAACAAAAGGGAAAATTATTCTACAAAATCAGAAGGCTGTTGAGTAAGACTAGGATTTGAAAAACATCAATTTTTTGAAGCCACAAAAATTCCCTAGAAGTATGCTAATTCCAGAAAGTGTAACACCCTTTAACCTTATAGGTGCTATGAAAGTATACAGTCTGGCCTTACACATCATCAGACAGTACCTCAAGTTTATCTCATTTTGCTCATGTGTTGTAGAGATGGTTAAAAAAATAATTTAAAAGTAATTAAGGTTTTTAAAAACAATTTTTCGGTGGGATTTTCTCAGAAACAGAATTCTAAAATCAGCAATGGCAACATTACATGGATATCTAAACCCATTTCGGTATTTTTATATCAAAGACTGCAAAACTACTGAAACGTCTGCAAATTTTTGCTGCAATGTGACACAGTAATTCACTTTTTTTAAGCTTTAAGAGAAACGGGAATCATTATTGATCCTAATTAAATCTAAGCTTTACTCTTATGATCAGGCTAGAAAATAGTGTATGCAATTATTCATGTCACAGTGAACAGAAATTACAACTTTGAATATACAAGAACTCATGATTTTTATCTTAGTAACAGAAAACTTAGCTTCTTTGATATTTCTTGAAGTTCTTGATATAGTTTATCCATAAGAAAAAGAAACATACACTATGTGAAACTTTCAAGCAGAAAAGCTACTCTGATATTGCACAACTTCTTGAAAGTTAAGGTTCTTAGCTCCTGTATTACTCTATTTGAGTACTAAAGTATTTTGTCATATTTTCTGTTAATTTTTTCATGTTATTAGGATTGTGTCAATCTTCAGGCATACAGAAATTTTATTTTAGTAAAAGTGATTTAATTTAATATACATCTCTGTCAATTTTTAACCATTTTAAGGCAAATATTTTACCTTAATATACTGTCATTTGTGTCCAATCATTTTTCTTCTCCAGAAAAAATATAAGTAGAATTGCAGAAGGCAATTTTACTGAAACTTAGATAAATTAACCATGGTCACATTTTGTGTTATTGCTCAGAAAAGAACAATCTACATGAACTTTATGAATTGAACCTTCATAGTCTTTTTGTGCAGTTCTGGGCCTTTTATAAAATCTTTTGATGCTAGACATCATAAATTGTTGCAGTATAGTCTCATGTATTGACTGTTTATGCTTACAGGCTTTCCAAACTGCAAAGTAAAACACATTAACTTGAGCAAGTAATGAGCATAATTTAGATTAAATACACTTTATTTCAAACCTCAGGTGAGTGAAGAATGTGCAGAGTCAGCTCCTATTGCACAGCTGATGAGGAGTAACTCATTAAGATACAATTACTTTAGACTGCGTGGCAAGACCTGAGGGAATTCTTTCAAGTGGTACCTGGCCATAACCCTCTACATACTTCTTTAATTTCGTAATTAGTTTGAAAGAAACTGAAAAGGTTACACAACAACGTTGAACATAAGTAGACTTGTAGAAACAATTCAGGATTGGAAATGGAATATGACTATGTTTTCCAAAGAGAATGTATTTAGAGATTCATGAAGTATAGCTGGTCTTTCCCCTTTTCCAGACAGCTCTCTAAAAACATGCACTTGTTGCCATATGTAGCATCATACCGCAGAGCTCAGTGATTCACTGAGACAATCTATTTGGAGTCAACAGAACACACCACCAGTATTGTATGTATTAATCTTTAAAGAGACTACCTTATAAAGCCACACCTTTATCATTTTAGTATAAAGTCTCTTACAATCCACATTAAAAAAATCCGTGGGATCTGGAGAGTTACCAGTACTGTCCCTGACCCAGAGCTCAGATTGAAGCTTGTCAGATGGTCAGATTTTTCAACTGATTTTAAAGGTTCTCATGTGTAGTAAATGTGATGGGGTTTGGGGGAGTCTGATTGTTTAAGATGTCTGTGTTGAGCCTTTACAAACTTACTTGGTCTAACATGTTTTTTCTTATCAGAATAACTCCCAGCTGCTAAAGTGAAATAGTCTCATATTAACTTATTTCTGTACATTTTTTCCCATAAAAGTATGCAGTTGTGCGATGGTGAAGGGGTTAAAATTAAGGAGAAACTATGTTTGGATTTGATATGGGGGAAAAAAGAATCAGAATCCTTTATTCCTGAGCAATGGAGGGTGGGGGGTGTGGGGGGTGGGGGGTGGGATTGTTTCTTTGTTAATTTGTTGGGGTTTTTTTTCACCCTTGATCTTGTTCCTGTATTGATCCTTAATCTTGGTCCTCCAGTAATACTGTCCCAAGCTCCAAGGCTTAAATTGTCTTCCACGTAGATCCTACTGTACAGCAGATTTCAGCCATTAGTGTCTTTTTTTTTTTTTTTTTTTTTTTTTAAGTTGTGCTCTGGCAATAAATCGCTTCTAAACTTGATTCAGTCAGATCACATTCAGCTCTTACATTCTTCCCAACTTTCCCTGCGTACTTCATGCCAGGCTGAAGCTGCAGAGCCAGGTAAACTCAGTGCAGGTCCTGCTGGGAATTTGAGATGAGTAAGAAGATACTGGTATGTCTGACAGATTTATGATTGGGGTTCACTTCAGGGAAATGATTATATCTCAGCCAGGGTAGTCCATCTAGACTTCTAACACACTGTGCTTGCATAAATATTCTGCATGAAGCCATCTCCCAGTGTTTTCCAGCCAACAGATACTGTCACCTCATTGCGTGCAATGTCAGTAAAAATAGTGAGGCTGTTGTGACAATAAAGTTTCATATCAAGTAAGATTGAAACACACCAGTGCTAAAAAATAGCATTTACGGCACAAATTTAATAAAATCAAGGTTGTGTTTTAGACTAATAAACTTTTGAAATATCATAAAATTATTCCTTGCAACACAAAATGAGGTCTAACCTATCTTCCCCTTATTAATAAGGAATATTTTACTCTGGATAAAGCATTGGCTGGAAATTTTCCAGGATTTTTTTCTTGAGAAAAAACCAATTTGATAAAAAATCTCTCATCTGGACATGTCCAGATGATAAAAATACTTTGGGCAATAAATAAGGTTAATAATGATGTGGTTTATATTTTAATTTATTTTGCCATTATTTCCAAAAAAATGGCATTTACTTTATATTTTGCTATATAGCTATGTGCTTTAAATTCATAATCAGAATGAAATCTTTCAGATTATAAAAAATATTGTAACTCAATGAAAAATACACTGTTTTCAGGATGTGTTTTAGAGAAAGTTTGCTATATATTTCAGTAAGAAGCAATTTTATTTTTTTTTCCTACAGAACTCAGAAATTCAGCTTACTTTCTGTCTAAAAATAGATTAGTAGTGCAGACAGAGGCACATTAAATATACGATTTCCTGACTGTAGGAGTTAAGAATGTAAGTCATGGACTTGTAATGCCTGCATTTACATCTGACCTGATTACTCTAGGCTCCTTTTCTAGTCAGTGGAGCTCAACAGGAGGTTTGTGGAAACAGTCTGCTAAATAGTAAGACAGCTCAACTGAAACACCCTAAATTTATCTATTTTTCATCACAGATTGCAAAGATATTGTAGGGAAACTATGGCCAAAAGAAGGCATTTACATTCATTTAACTGCAAATGTCTATAGTTTATAGTAAACTTCTATAGACTGTAAGGAAATTATTTTTTCCTATGTTTCTAATGTAACAGTCTTAGTGTGAAACCTGTATTAAAGATGTGATGTCTTAAAAGTGAACTAAATTTGGATTTTAAAGGCAAATTAATATAGAAGTTTTATTTTAAATGTAATGTAATATATTGTAATGTAACGTATTTTTACATGTAATGTAAAAAATTTGATCGAAACATTGCATGATCTAAAGGTATGCATGTATGAGAAAGGAAATTATATATATAATGACTGAAATGTGAAAGCATGGAGGAAATATTTAGCCTATATATGCATAACATGAAGGAATTATATCTATATAAATATGAATTCATATATATATATATATATTTTATATATATATATAATACATATCTCCTTTGGCAAATCTGTTTATACTAGCCATTTGTTTTAGCCTGTATGAACTATGCAGCAACTGTTATTAAATATAACTGACTTTAATAGGATACTTATTGTTGAATAATTACATTCCAAATGTTTATTGAAAACGTGGTACGGTTTATGGAGTTTTGATGATTCTTTTGGAAAACTGTATCTGTTAAGTTTCAGTGAATACTTGTTTAAAATCAGCCTTTGGATTTTCATACACATTACTGCCAAGCTCCATATTAGACATATTCTGACTGTGACTGATTCATCTCCTTTATTTTTTGCAGATGTAGGGTACGTTTCTTTTCATGTGACACGGATGTGTTAAAACAGAATAGACAATTCTCACAGGACAATAATTCCTACATTAAATGTTGACAAATTACAGCAATTAACCATTTTTTTCATACTAAGACTAGAAATTCTATTTAATATATTCACTATATCTCATTAATTCTACCTTAGGTTGTATATATATACACTGAAAATAGACTATGACATGATTGTCCTACTTGCCATTCAGTACTGCACTGCACTAAGCTATACTGTGGGCTGATATAAAAGATCAGTCAGTCTGAGTGCATTACCACCCAAAACTGGATGGAAGGCTACATCTGATATGTATGGGAATCAAAATTCTACTGATGACACATATAAAATGCAGGTTTCTTGCTCTTCACTTTCTGAATGAAACAGATAATAATTCCTAGAAGTGAAACTTTTGTTGTTACTTTACCAAAAGAAAACAGCTGATCAATTCCATCTTCTTTTACTTCTAAGATATCTTACAACTGCTGTTTTCACATAGTGGAGCAACACCCTTCCCAAACCTTGAAGCCCTTTTCCAGTCTTTCTACACATTTTACTTCAAGTGTATGAAGACAGAGAAAAATGAGAAATGAGAACAAAACAAAAAAAAGTGAAATTGCACAATGTTGACTAGGATATTTGGATCATTGAATTTGAATCACAGTATTTAAGTAGATTCTTTAGAGAAAGAGAATGCTGGTCTGACTGCTAGTATGGCCTGGTTAGTGACCTATTCAATACAATTGATAATTGGTACCACAAGGAATTGTTTAATTCCTTTAAGCTTAATTGCTTTAATTCAAGAAATGGGCTGGAGAAGAAATGTTTTTTCTTCTCCAACAAAGTATTCCTTGGTATTCCTTTATTTTGCCATTAAATTTTCTTCATCAACTAATTCTCTGGTTATGGGTTTTTTTCCCATAAAGCATGAGATTCTTTCACAATAAAAACAAACATAATGTACAAAATAAACTGATTTCAGCTTATAATATCTTATAATCAATCAGTCACTTACTAATAAGGTATTTCAGATGTAATTCAAACTTGAGTGTAAGGGAAAGAATAATAAAATAAAAAAATCAAGTAAGATGTTCAAATAAGATTTAAAGCTCTAATAAACTAGGAAGCCAGTAAGGTATGTAAATGGGGTGAAGACACTCAAAGATTTGAGTGTGGAGAGGTTTTGTAATATCTCTAAATCAAACACGCACAAACGGTCTGGTGTTACTGCTGCAAGCAAGGTGGACAGGACTGAGAGGAAGGCTCCAGGCATAACTCCATGAATCATCTCAGGAAGGATATTAGGAGTCAGTAAAGAATGCTACACATGAGAGATCAGAAAGTGCAGTGAAACGATTCATTACAGAGGAGGAGAAACTAATGGCAAGTGTTTCTTTAGTCATATTGAATAAGAGCCAGAAAATAAACAAAAAAGACCATAGTTCAAAGTCAGAATTGGTAAAGTTTAAAATAATTTTGATAAGATCTACTAATATAACCTTTTGGTCTTTGTGTCCAATAAGAATGCTGTTGTATGATATGGGAGACAAAGCAAGCTGGCTGATAGAAATGAAGACATAAAATTGATATTAAACGATAAAAAATCAAATAACTTAAAAGACTGCGGTGAACTGGCCCCAGCAAGCAGCTGAGCACCCACACAGTCACTTACTCACTTCACCCTCTCAGTGGATAGGGGGAGAAAAAAAGAACGAGAGAGAAAAAACTTGCGGGTGAAAATAAAGACAGAGAAATCGCCCACCAATTACTGTCACAAGCCAAACAGACTCTGCTTGTGGAATTTAAGTTAATTTATTGCTATTAACATAATTTAAACATTTAATTACTGATGTAGCTACAGGAAAAAAAGGAAGACAAGCATTTCAACACTGCAGCCTTTGCAGTTCTTCCCTGTCCCAATACCAAAATCTTGCCGTTTATACACAATATATATAGTCTTGTGTATGCACACTCCAATGAGCCAAAGAAAGCAAACAAACAAACAAAAAAAAAAGTGGATGTCTTCCTATTGCTTTTATTTTTTGTTTCTAATAAACTGAATCTGAAATACACTGGAAAGAAAAATTCCAGCAGCTCTTGCCCAGTATATTCAGCAAAGTCTTGTTTGCAAAAGAAATTTAACTGTTACTTTGCTTCAAATCCTTTTATAGGTTTGGCCTACAGAAGTTTTCTTACACCTGAAATGGCCAAGGGTGAATAGGTCGATCCTTCAAACTCAGTGAGCACATTCAACATCTGAAGAGAGAAAGTCTATTAAAAAATCTTGAAGAAATTGGAGAAATCATGGAGGGCAGTTGTTAGACAAGAGGGAATTCTGTTACATGTTCTCATGTTCTGCGAACATTAAAGGAGGATCTAATGGCTCCTCTTTTACAGGGAGGCAGCTGAGGCAACCTGCTTAAGAGAGATTTGATGTTTACTTTTGGTAGACTTCAAGCCATGAGACATATAAAAAGAATTATGGAGTTTCAGCCATTTTAGTATCGGCACAGTTGGTGTATCTATTACCTTAGCTTATTTGATGGAAGCTTGAGGGTTTCTGTTACGAACTTCATCATATTTCAAACACTGGGTGAGCGTACATAAACTGTGTATTTTCCCCATCTGTGTATTTTCATTAGCTAGAGAAAAAGAACTCTGTTTTCTGGTTCACCTACTGAAAAAACAAGATTGAACTAATGGGAAATGCTGGTAAATGGAAATATGGAGGCACTAGGGTGTTGGGGGGGGTTGTGTGAATGTGTAGATTTTACTTTAATGTCTTTCAGAGACTGATTAGAACTAGAACTAGAATTTATCAGCTCTTTTTTCTTTTTTCATGTCATGTTCTAACATGATCTGACAAATGCTATGAAATGTGTATGTCTCAGCAGAGCACTTGGTTTCAAGAAAGGGCTATGCTGAAGGATTTATCAAAAGTAAAATCATTGTATCATTGCTTCACGATAACTTATGTTAGAAGAAACATTTGTCTCCAAATATAAATTTATAAAGGTAGTTGTATGAGTCAATTATTCTATTTAATTATTTATTTCATGGGGGAAGGTTTAAGAAAAAAGCACTTGCTTGCTTGAGAGGAAACCCCTTGAGCCACTCAGATGTCTCTTGCTGAAATCACTACATTTAAAGATATAATTTGGCACAATAATATGAAAAGTGTGAACTGGACAGGAAAATGTAATCTTTTAGAAAGTCAGTGCCCCAGATGTCATCTAGATTGTAAGTCAAGTAAACGGGGAGAATCTGAAGTCCTCATGTATTATATCAATCAGACTTGTGTAAAACATGTAAACGAAGTAACTTTGGAGTATGAATGTAGTTTGGAAGCTCACATTATAATCTGTGCTCAATAAAATGAATTTGTCTTCTATTAATTTTTTTTTCCTTGTTGTTAATAAGAAAAAAATGAGTTTGGAAAGTCATGTTGTTATCCAAACCCTCAAGTTTATAAAACATGTTTTAAATTCTCCCTCTAAATCCAACCTCATTTTAACAGTATTGTAGGAAGTTTACTAAATAAAAGTGATATTTAATTTATTCTTGTTTCATTTTTTTGGATTGTGAGGAAATGCTGCATAAAATTGATTTACTCAATAAAACAAATACTGTAAACTCACAGGATACAATGTAGTAGGTCAATAATATGAGGAATTTCTTTTGTTCTTGCCATCAATCATCTAGTCAACCTCCATAGGAACAAAACACAACCTTTTATTTACCTGCTTTCCCATTTCCTACTTTATAATTTCTTTAAGTTGCAGGCTTTTTTTAGGTCATTGTAAAAAAATAGTATGCAAACACTTTTTACAGACTGTATATATGTTATTACAATGACCTCAAGGAACAAAGTTCTGACTGGCAAACATCCTTACGCTTCTTCTGTGTGAATCTTCCTGCTCTCTTCCTTTTCCCTGGTTCATCCAGCATATTCTGCCAGGAAAAATCAGTCTTTGGCCCATAACTAGATGACCTGAGGCCTTCTCATTCTCTAATTATTGTCTCCGTTCCATTAAATCTGTTGAAAACATCATTTACTATATCAAATCATTAGGCTGAAATTTTTGAAATTTAAAATTAACTAATGATATCATGTTTTATAGACCACCTGTTCACGAATGACAATAAAAACTGAGCTTCAAAGAAGAGGAATTACATTCATTGATCTTTCTTTTTAGATTTACTACATATTGAGCCTATGAAATGTGGTATTTTGAAGTGTCTTTAAGGAAGTAAATACAAAACATAAGAAATTAATATTTCAATGTAACAAGGGTATAACTATTTGCATGCTTTTCAGTAACTACTTCTTTTGATTTCATAAAATAAAAAAAATATTACTGAAGGCAAAGAAATCAAGCCAAGGACTGCTAATAATTCTTAACTAATTAAATTGAAAATAAACACTTTTTACACCCAGATGGCCCTCCACATGAGGAAAGCATTCTGAGTACAGCCCTAGACAGACTGTTCACTGCTCCCAGCAGTAACTGGTACCTCCCTTGAGACCTGGGTGGGATTGCACAAGGGAATAAGAGTTTCCCTTTGTGACTGACATTTATAATCTGGCCCAGTTCCACTTTGACTAAGCAAATGCAGCCACTGTGTATTAATGAGGCCTAAAATGTCCTGGGATCATTATTCAAGAAGACTGTGCGAGAAGCATACAAATAGCTAACCCTGAATCATTTTCAGTGAATTGCTCAATGTGAGCTCAAAGACTCAACTTTGCTCTTTATGTTCAGCTGCATATGGATGACCTCGGATAAATTCCATTCTCCTTTGACTACACTATTACTAGTGTTTACTTGCTGGTGTTGCCGCAGATCTCCCTCCTGCCATTTTTCCTTAGCATAAAGCAGTACTTTGGATATGGAACAAAAAGATATTGCCATTTTCATTTTTGGGCTTTGTTGGTTTGAGTGGAAAATAGGTCACCTCACAGCTCTAGCACCGAGACGGACCTTCTTTCTGGCCACTGCAGATGTGTCTTTGAACACCAAGCAGGTGAAATGCAGAAGGAGAAAGTCAGGGAAAAAAGTAAGTCAGTTCAATATTATAGTAATGGTGGGAGTATGCTGACAAAAATAAGATAAAGCTTATCAGGCTTAATTTAGTCAGCACAGACACCTGCAAAATGTATATTTTAGTCTAAATTAAATCTTCAAAATAAAGCTTAAATAAATTTGAATAATCCTTATTTCTGGGACTGGTTCTCTGAATGGAGGAAAATGTTCTGCTGCATGAGACAAAGTAAACTGAACAATGTCCCTCAATATTCTGTGTCTAAGCCTAGCTAAACAGCCTACATTCCTGTTATATATGTTCTTGATGAAAAATAAATACTGATTTTCTCTCAGAGTCTTGTAACAGATACAGTTGTTCAAAGTGCAGCTTGTTAAAGGAAACATTTCCTAGCTGTACTTTTATTTATAGAAGTTTCTCAGCCATTACAAATAATAAATAAAATAGGTGATTAGTCTGAAAGTTGATCTGCACTCACAGGTTATGACTGCTGCTTTTATGACCTTTTATTTTTTACACATTTTGAAGACTGCCATTAAGGAAAACACATATGTCAGAGCTGAAAATGCTACATTTTGCAATTATATTTCTACATCTGCAGATAATAAAGCTGTTTAGTCAAGAACTGATAAAAAAATTTGGACATGTAATCTTTCAGACAAAACGTGCTGAAACACAATTGATGTGTTTCAATTCAGGCTCCGTGTCTTGTCTTGAGTTCATAAGTTGTAGGCTATTAGGCTAAGTCTAATTCAGGAACAGACAAGTACACAAAGTCCCAAGTGACATGCCTGGTTTACACAAAAGGGATTTTGTGGAACCACAAAATATTTTCCAGACCTAGTGTTGGAAGTATTTATATTGCTTCCTCAACAGATCAGTTCAGGAGTTCCAGTCTTAAAATCAGTGCTTTTATAGTCATTGCTAATCATTTGAATATAATTTTCTCTTTTGTTAATTTTCTCCAGACTGATTCATTCAGGATAAATTCTTATGGTACCTTGCTAGGTTAAGATTCACCTAGCCACTCATCTGTTTCCAGAAATATTCTGGATGATTTCTACAACTTCATAATTAGAAGAAAAGCAGACCTATAGAGAATAGGTAGTAAAATCCTATGCAGTGCTGTAAGACAGATAGTGGTATGTCTTTCATCTTCATAATTTGTTTGTATTTACAAGGGAAAAGGTTAAATATTTTACCTATTATGAATAGATGAGTAGTCTGCAAACATTCAATAATGCTTCTGGCTAACTGAGTCGGATAACTGAAGCCCATTAAAGCTATTGCCAACAGTTCCACGCATGGTCAAGCTTTGTTGACCGGAGCAGACGAATCATTAATGATCTAAGGAATACAGCAAAAAAACAAAGTGCAACCAGCTGGTAACTGATTCCTGGCTGATCTATGGTATCTACTGAGTCTGTGGGCTTATTTTGCAGCTATAATCCACCTGCGCTGTAACATTGCAAAAACGAGGAGTATCACTGGTACCTTGGTGTCTTTGCAAGAACGAGGAGTATCACTGGCACCTTGGTATCTTTGCAAGAATGAGGAGTATCACTGGTACCTTGGTATCTTTGACCCAGATAATATGCTTACAGTCTGTATTATGTACAGTAAGTTATAGTGGACACTCACACTATACAAAGCAAACAATGTGGTTAACTTTACATAAAGTCCAGTTTTATATAACAACACAGATAATATATGTTATTTACTCTCTTAATATATAATAGTATGCTGTATGCAATCTGTAACATATGCCCTCAAAGATCTGATGGTTCCTGACTTTAAGAGTTTATCAGATTATATTTACTCCATGCAAAGTCCAGCTGCAGCTAAAGCAACCCTTTATATCATGTCCTGGAGACCTGGCCAAAGAATAATGCTTGGAGCTGAAATAAACAAAGTTTTCATCTCTCTTAACAGAATGAGTTTTTCTAGGTGATTTTCATGATTTGTCCAGCTGCCAGATTCCGAGCCTTGGTCCCCATCCGTTGTGATGGAGATCAAGGGAGCCAACTTTTCTCTCAGCCAATAGAGATTCCTGCTATTCTATCAATTCACCAAAGAAAGGCAGAGTTACCACAAAATCAAAGTCTATGACAGTCATATTGCCTGTGGGAAACACTGAATTTCCTTCTCCTTGCTGTATACTCTAGTCTATGGCACCAGGATAGAGTTTTGTCTTTAAGAGACGCCACTGAACTACTATAGTAGCTACTTGTCCCTTCTCTTTTAACTTTTCCTGTGAAAGATTCATAACTTGTTTGGAAGGTTACTCAAGGCAAGGATAGTATATGTAATCTCCCTCCAAAATACCAAAATATCAGTGCTGTATTCACTTTTGATTATCAGCATTTCATAAATGTTAGTTATTTGTTAAGGTATTTTTTAGAGTAGAATAGCTAGCTCACTTTCGACAAAGTCTGGATGCAGTTCCCAGTGCAGTTCAGTCTGAAGTCTTCTTCCAACAGACAGCAACATTTAAGTCTAGTCTCATGCTAGAAAAACATCATCTGGGAAGATGTAATATTATTTTTCATTATGTGGCTTGAATTAAATCAAACTAAATTTCCTAATTATTGATCAAAAAAGGTGATATATAGGATAAATGGAAAAAAATTAGATTGCCACTGCCATTGTCTCTCTCTTAAATGGCAAAGCTGCTTGTTAGCAAATTCACCAAGAAATGCCTAGAGTCTTGAGTTAAGGTCCTGCATGAGTTATGGAAGGAACTGAAGAAAGAAAGGAATGCAAGAGCCAATGGACCAAGAAGAGAAAACTGAAGAATATGTGTGCTTGTCTAGCCTATTTACAATGTGATTTTGTCGCTAATGCACTGGGCCAAGTTCCATTATTGTTATTACCAATTGATAATATGATAAAATCGAGTGGAAAGTGGAAACTGCTCTGGCTTTAATGTGATGGAGCTGTTCCCCAGATCATATCATTTTGTCTTCATGGTCGTTATTGCCTATTTCATTCTGTTCCGGTTTCTGGACTTGATTCTATTTCCACTCAAGGTAAAGTCTTAAGGTAAGATAATGTCCACAGCTGTGATCCAAGAACAATGGCCATTGACAAAGATTTTTAGGTTCAGTAGAGGAAAAAGATGTTTACTTGAATCTGAATATATAATTTAAAAATTAGTAGTGAATCTGGAATTAAAAAGAATCCTGGCTAATAAAGAAGGATATGGATGTTTAAGGAATATATTCCTCATGTTTGCCTGGCTCTTGAGTCCAGTTAATGTCAGTGATGTAGAAACCCACTAACAAGTGGCATTTTATGCTCCCTGTCTGCCCCATTTTCCTTTCATAGTGTGGTACATGTTCTGATACTTTAAAGCCAAAGCACACTCTCGTTACCTATGAAAATGAGCAAAGGAAAGCCTAGGCTGAGTATCAAGAAGCATTTTAGCAGTTAGGAGACAATGCTCTTCCCTGACATATGGTGTACTTTTTAACAGAGCAGGCCTAAAAAGAATCCAGTATCTAAAGGAAAAGATAATTTCAGTCCATGGGGATGTTTCTTGTGCTAGGGATGTGTACTTGGGCAAGTGCTGCCCACTCAATGCACCATCACTTAGAGCTGAAACATGTCAAGCATTTGGATGAGCTTTGGAGAATATGCTATTCCCTGTTCCTTGTGCATATCCCTGTTGCAGTTGCCACACAGCAGATACTGCTGGATGATACCAAGCCTGACATGTAGCCCATTCTTAGAAAGTTAAGGAAACTACATGAATTAGGTGTTGCACTTGATATCCAGCACTCAGAACTAAGCAGGGCAATGTCTGACTACCAGGTCAGAACTCTTGGTGAAGATCGTATGAACGTAAGGAGGAAAACCAGGTGCCATAAAACGTAGTCTATCAGAAGATTGACAAAGTGTCTATGCATTAATTTTAAGGATTTTGTTCAACCATAGCACGTGCAAAGAAAAAAAAGAGATGCAGAGTCAGAGGTATATTTCTACATAGGGGACCTTTACAGTAATTTTTTTTTTCTGAAGTTCATACGTTCCTCCTTGCTAAGATTCAAACTGCCAATAATGCATTGATCCACTCAAAATACATTTACAACCTATTTTAGCAAAACTTTGTGTTTTATGGTGGTTCTTTTTCAAAAGCAATTTCATTATAAAATACGTTTCCTGTTTGAGAATGGCCCAGAACTTGTTTTGTAGGAGTCTACATTATTTTCTTATATTTTGGCTATCAGTGCATTTCAAAGTGTATCTCAACAGCCAAAAACTACAGCTGAGTATTTGTTAGAACAAATCCTTCTCATGTAAGAGGATAACAAGCCCATATGTTATCAATCAAATTCCTGTTTCTTTCAAAACCCAGATAAACAAGCAAACAAACAACAAACAGAATAGTCTTTGATGGCTCACATTGTTATTGAAATAGTCTTTATTAGAATAATTTAAAATTATCCAGTTTTAAAATCAATGGCTTTAATGTCTGATGATCAGTCTAGAAGATGTAAATAATGAATGATAATTCATGGAATGTCTAAGACATGGACTGTAATGGATGCATAATTAACTTCTGTACAAGAATACAGTTATTTGGAGAACCCCTTCCATGGAAAAATATTGTGTCCTCGATATACCTGACCACAGAAAATGAAGAAAAAGCACAATTACTGTGCAGGATCAACCACAGTAGGAAAAAACTCTTTTTGAAGATGTTTCTGTCCCTGCCCCTGCATTGACAGAGCATATCAGCTAAGTAAACTGTGTTCAGTCATTTTGATCCATCATCACATAACTGTAAAATGCTCTAGCAACGTCTAACAACTGCAATGCTCTGTTAACATTATTGCGGTAGTATGCCACTGAATTTGACTTACCCATATAGCCTTGGAATAGATTGCAATCTTTAGAGAGACTGACATATAACAAGGGAAAGTGAGAAAGAAATGGCATTTCTCCAAGAATGCAAAGAGAAGAAAGAGAAATGCAAAGTGACAGCAGAAAGAAAGGTATAAAGTTTATAGTATGGCTGCCTGCCTACTGCATGATGTTATTTTTATTCTTAAGTACTTTGCCAGTACATAAATATTTATATGTACTTTGACTTACTACAGCAGTGAAAACTGTGAGCTAAACTGTTGCAACTGCAGGACTGGCACAGTGCTACCTACTATGAGACTCAAAACTCTGAGACAAGAGGATTTGTAAGGCCATTGAAACACCAGGAACAACCCTAAGCCATGAAAAAAAGGGAATTTCATGTTCTTGCACTGATAATAAACCAGCATTCTTTTCATTCATGTCCTTTTCTTATTTATAAGGAAGACTTGTGCTTTACCAATGCACTAACAGATCCTAAAGAAACCAAATGTCTTATATAACTAGCCAGTCTGGTGTTGCTGCTTGGATGAGACTATGATAAAGGGTTAAATGATTAAAAAACAATCAAACAAAAATTCCTGCAAATTTACTCTTGGAGCAAGTATGGATTCAAATGCAAGTTATCCTGGCCACAGACAGTTCTCATTTACTAGTGTAATCACAATGCTTATTTTTTCCCTTGTCCTAGAGATGGAAAGAGTTATTTCTTTCCAAGGACCTCAATGGAATTTTACCTTTAGGTCAGGGAATAAACTGAAAGAATTATAAGGAAACAGATCTGTCTGTCCCTGCTTTTAAACATCCCTCTTATTTTTATGAAGTACTAAACGCACTGACATGGTTTACTTGGTGGCCCATGTATGACTGTTCCATGCCTTTTTTCAAGGACTCCTCTATGTTACTGATTTCATACGCTCACCTATATTCTACTGTGTCTTTATATAGGGGTCGAAAGGAGCAGAAGGTAAACTTCTGAGCCTTAAAGAAATGTCTGAAATTTTGAATATTGGAAAGATGTCAAATTGGCTTATTATTTTTCCCTTTCACAGAGGTTCAGAAAAAAAGAGTGGGGTTTGGGCTGCACATTTAAGGAATGAAAATAGACACAGTAACTGACTTCAGTGGTAGGATGTGATTTCAGCTATCATGGCTATCTTTCCAAATTTCTGTTTCTTTTAGGGTTAGTGCCTACTTTCTCCAGCAATGGTTCTTCACCTGTCCCCTTTCCCACTGCTCTGTCCATGTCCTGGTTTCGGCTGGGATGGAGTTAATTTCCTCCTTAGCAGCTGGTGCAGCTGGTGCTTTGGATGTGGTGTGAGGACACCGTTGGTGGCACACGGATGGTTTGATTGTTGCTGGGTGGTGTCTGTACCAAGCCAAGGACTTTTCAGTTTCTGGGGCGTGGCCAGCGAGAGGGCTGGGGGGGCACGGCACACTGGGAGGGGACACAGCCAGGACAGCTGCCCGAACCAGCCAAAGGGATGTTCCATACCACAGCACGTCATGCTCAGTATATTAACTGGTGGGAGCTGATCAGGACCTGGGGGTCACTGCTCGGGGACTGGCTGGGCATCTGTCAGCAAGGGGTGAGCAGTGGTATTGCACATCACTTGTTTTTATTCCCTTCCCTTTGGATTTTATTCCTTCCCCCCTCTTTCTCCTTTTCATTACTATTGGCTTTCTTATTGTTATAATAATAATTATTAACTATTCTTTATTTTCTTTCAATTATTAAATTGTTCTTATCTCAGCTTTTGAGTTTTATGTTCCTTCCCGATCCTCCTCCCCATCCCCCTGAGGGCCAGGCAGAGTGAGCGAGCAGCTGCCTAGTACTTTGCTGCTGGCTGGGGTTAAACCACGACAGTCCATCACACAGCTTGTCCAGTCAAGTTCTAATCCAAATACTCATTTTGGTGATATTCTGGTAACAAATGGCTATGGATCTTGTTTCTAAAAAAAACTCTTTTTTTTTTTTTTGTCTTCTTGATTTTCCAGGAAGATTAGGCTAGAAAGGCACCCATTAAAATGAAGGGTATTTATGTTGCCTGAACTGGAATGAAGACAGCTCAGATTTGTCCTGATACTTATAATCAGGACGTAGTCCAAATTCCATTGCTATCTCTAGTATTTTTGGCAGACCAAAGACTGAATCAGAGACAAAAACCAGAATGCCACCAAAGACATCAATGTTTTTCTAATGTGTTCATTTAGCCACAGATACCTAATCAGCACAGTAGAACTGGCTAAATGCAATATTTGCATAACAGAAATGACACAAGTTACATTTTTTGTAGTACATTTACACAACTAAATGGATGCCTCCTGTATAAGCAATTCCAAAACGCTGTCCCTGGATGTAACACTCATTAGGCACATTTTCTTTGGGCAAAAAATACGTATTTTGTCTGCCTAACTAGGCAAAATGCATTACATAACATTAGTTTGAATAAAAAATTCTGGATGTTACAAATCTGCAGTTCTATAACGAGAGTTGAGATGATTGTGTTAAAGATCATCAATCAGAGATGAACATTTCTTAAGGTACTTTATGTAAATCAGGGAAGTTTGTAAATTATTTTGGGTTTTAAGTGTTATACCAGGTAAATAAATGCAGTTGAAATTAATAACCAAGCAAGATCATTGGCAGCTGCATGACTTTCAGGAATAAATGAATAAATCTATGCCTGGAAATAACACCTGTCATTTTTCTGGACTAAATATTCCAATTGCAGTAAGCATTCTACACTTAGGCATTTTTCTGCACTAAATATATTTTCTTCTAAGCGTAGGTGAACCCAATGTAAAGCCAAGTTCAGGATTGACTCATTCCAGTGAAAAACCTCATCTCCATCTGTGGCCAGTGAAATAACTATTGTTATTATACCTGCATAAGGCTTTAGAAAAAAAATTCTAAATACTTATCTGCAAACAATTCTTGCGAAAGAAGTAGAAACCTGTTTAATTCTGACTGCTTATCTGCTGAAACCTTAGTATTTGTAAAAGCACCCAAGTAATCAGGTGTGTCCTCCCTCAGCTGCTGCAGGACACAGCCGTATCCTTCTTTTGAGAAGCATTTTGCCATTGAGGTATACTGTTTTTTTCTTTGAAACATGAATGAAAAACTAAAAAAAAGTTGTTAGCCTGGAAAGAAGATTTTCATTTTTCTTGCTGTTTAAAGAGCAAACTTCCTTGCAATATTTTGCAACACTAACAGAAAAACAGTGAATTGTAGTTCAGTACCTTCAATAACTTCTCCTGCCTTGACCTTTCCGATGACATAATCAGCCTTGCTGGCAATTGCCTGGATATTGATGGCAGCTTTGTAAAGTGAAAGGGAGAGTTTTGTGCTACAGTGAGGACTAAAGTAGTCAACTGATTTCCAGTGAGCCATTAGGGATTATTAAATTTTTGGTCATTATTACTAAATTGGAACTGATTCAAACAAATAACCCAGATTCAATTAATAAACATCTGAAGCATCCAGTCCTCAGACTAAATAACTTTTCCATGTGTAATCTAAAAAATTGAGAACATATTTATAATTTAATACAGTTATTGTGATTCTGTGCCAACTATTAGCTCATGCATATAACTTGAATGCAAGGTCATAGAATAAACAGAATCTAAAGAAATGTAGATTTTTTTTACCCACAAAATCTCGACAAATTATAACTTTGTACCATATTTTAAACATAATTTCTGATTTTACTCTTACTATAAAATAACAGTAATATTTATGTTAGGACAATACAAAATAGAAAAAGCACTGTCATCGTGTGAGTACACACATGCAAACAAGGCATTTAGCATAACATCAATCAATAAGGGTTTCCTGCCTGCAATGTTAAAAAAAAAATAATCTATAAAGTACCTCAGGGAATGGATGTGTTAGTTTGATAAAATGCACAGTGCACTTTCATTTGTGGAGGTAATTAAAAAAACCTAAAATGCTGAATCGAATGTGGATCTTCAAATAAAACTGAATTTATTTTTTGCTCATGAGAGAATCCTGGGCCCATTTCAGGTACATGATAATTTTTTTTTTTTTTTACTTGACTTTACTGGGGCCAAGATTTTATCTAATAGCTTTAAAAAGAAACCAAAGAATGTGACCTTGCTTTCAGTACTATGGATTGTCGTATAAGGATAATAGCAGCAGCAGTACCATTTTATTGAGGACTATTCTAAAGAATCCCAACAATCTAGACATGCATAAAATGTCACAGCTGTTGCATCTGTCCTTACCCAAATATTTTTTCACAACATAGAATACACGCTGCATTGTGCGAATTGCCTTTGAATTAGCAGTTGGAAAAGGCACTGCAACTCATTTATAACACATTTTTTTTGTTAAGTACAGATCTCATTAACACCTATTTATAGTTTCCATATCAAAATAGTACTTGATCTAGCTTCAGCAAAACTGCAGGTTAGAAATCTGGAGAAGAGAGCATTCACTCACTGGAATGTTTTCGTTGTACTGTAAATATAATAGAGATTATAAAAACCAAACAGATTTGCTTCAGTGTCTAACGCATTTAATTATTTAAAACTTTTTTTGTACTTGCTTTTATTTCTAAATAAGAACTTTCAATGGAGAAAGTAACAGCTTCTCTGAAAACACACTTTTAAAGGTTAAAACAGAAGGGTCAAAAGTCATATTCGTGTTTCAGAAGATAGTTTAACTTTGAACCGATGCAGGTTTTTTTCCTAACAATACACGTAGTGCCTACAATGCTGCTTTTTACTGTCTATCACAATTTTTCATTTGTCGGTCAGAAATCACTGTCATATTCCAAACAATTCTGTCATCACTCCCAATTCTACAGATTGTCCAAGTTTAACTTCTGAAAATGAATTACTTTGCTTATTTGAATATGAATAATAGCTATACGGTATTTTCAGTTACATAGAACACTAACTTTTTCTTAGTGCAGAGCTTTTTCTTCAATTTTCCTCCTACAAAGTCACTTTTCACAACATTTACAATTCAACACAGGAGGCTGGGTGGCCTGATAGGAGGGATCTTCTGCCATTGCATACTTGAAAGTATAATAAACAGTTCTATGGGCAATTGGAATGGGTGAGGTAATATTTTTTTTGTGTGACTTTATTCAAGTATTATTGTCATGATAAACCTTCTGATGATTGTGTTTTCATATGAAAAATAGCTGAAAGTAGACATCTTAAACCTTCCTGTCATGATTTGAGTTTGGAGATCTGTTTCTATTTCTAGAGCATTCATTTGCCAAGGATAAGTAATGCCTCCTAGTTCAAATTTGGAATAAGAGGGTTTTCTTTCCTCTTGTACACAGTTGGTCTATAACATCTTCTTTCTTATTTTTCACTGCTGAATTTATTGAGGTATGGGGGGCAAAACTCGTACCGTTGAACATCAGGAAAGCATGTGATTTAGAAAAGTGAATTATCAGCTCAAATTCATACTGAGGGCTGCTTCCTCTTCTTCTTTTCTTTAAAGAAAATAGTTTAATTTCCAGCACAAAATTTCATTTCAACATCTTAGTATGTTCTGAAAGTATATTGTCTCATTAAACAGATACTGCCATTTCACATTTTTCTTTAGGACTGAAGTAGAAGAGTTGAAAGACAGTGTGTCCCTGGGTGCCTGTGATGTGAAGAAGCCTTGAAGCACATCATTACAGTAGCACAGCTGGCTGTCCACTGCACGAAGTGTACCACATCCACAGAGAATTCTTCTGAAACTCATTTTAAAGGAGCTCATTCAGGCTCTGAGAGAGGCTGATGCAAAACAGGTTAAGAGACCGGGTCTGGGTCATGACGAATACTACAGATCCTGTGAAAGGAAATGTGAAGACATGGAGATTAGGAAGGATACACTGGGTCCAGGGGGAAAAATCCATTGCCAAGGGGAGAACAGAGAAACGGCATGACCTGCCAGAGATTTGGTACAGCACAGCTTCTTCTAAAACTTTCTTAACTTACAGAAATTTGAGGTTCATGCCATTGCTCACATACAAGGTGCCCTGTGGTATCTTGGTTGAACTTTGACTGCTGCTCCAAAAAGACAGAGATTTCCTGTAGGCATGGATGTCCCTAGCTCACTAAGGCATCTCAAACTGCGGAAGATATCTGTGTGGGCATCTGAAAAAGGTCAGATTCAGGTCCAGATTCAGACACATGAAGGTGTACTTATTTACATGTGAATATGATGCTACAGCTGACCCTAACTCTGCCCACCATGGAGGCTGGAGAAATATTCAGTTCGCCCAGAAACAGTCCTGCATCTGAGCAGCTGTTGCTCTCCAGTCCTGACTGACTGTGTTGACAAGGGGCTTGACTTGCTTGCCTGGCCCCTGGCAGCCAGTGACATTTTGCTAATTCTCAGCACCCAGAGCAGCTGCACAGGAGGAGCACACAGAAGCCCTACAGCAGCCCTTGCCTCTCTGCAGCAGCAACTGGAGGCCGGGCACAACAAGCCTGGGTTGGAGCATCTCTGCTAGCAGTAGCCATCTGTGTGCTGGCAACTGAATCATCCCTGTGGATGCCCCCACTACCTGTAATGGGAGCTGAGATGTCTAATTTGCATGAAAATATCTATACATAGGCATTTAAATTTCGGTATTTTTGTTCGCATGGTGAGTCCTATCTTTGATGTTTTCCCTTTATCATTTATCTGAATTGCAATTAAAGCTATCATGAAAGCTGCTGTTAGCCAGGCTGAGCATAGCCTCCTACCAGGCTCCCTTTATTCTCCAAACTACTATCTCCTGCTTGCATTGTGCTGCCACAGACCTGCAATTATAGCAAGTGTCATTTTGCATTCTCCTTAGACATAAACATAAAGAGTTTCCCTCTTGCTGAAAACTAGCTCTGACCGTGTGCACCTTGGTGCCTGTTTGATGCAGGAGGAATAATGCATCACATCAGGGTACTGTGAAACAGAAAATGTCCAGCATCATTCATGTGTGGTTGTTCTTTCTCCTTGAGTATAGCACTATTTTCCTTTAAAAGTAATTAATGCATTAATACATGCATTAATGGACAAACATATGCACAGAAATTTTAAAGAGCTTTACCTCCAGTTTGATCCATACCACTCTGAACCTCTGTATTAAGAGTTAGATTTGGGTACATAAGTTAAAATATAGTCTTCAAAAATCTTCAGATCTCGAGAAGCTGTACGCTGTCATTGCTGCTTGTTCTTTTTATAGAATATTCATTAATATTTTCCACAAATAGCTTTTTCTTCCCTTTGATATATGGAAAACTGGCTTGTTTTTCTTATTACAGTATCATAATTCTTCTGTGAACAGGTAAATTGCTATGCATAACTAACAATGATTTCTTTTTATTTGACTAGAGCAGATTAAAAGATATTAAAATATTTCTGTTTCAGCGAGGTCACTCCTGAAACAGAAGAAGTCACTGACTTCCCCCCCCCCCACTCCCCCCCCTCCACCCTTACGCCCCCTGCCCCCAGCTATCCCTTCCATTCTCTTTGTTCAGAAAAAGCTTGTCAAGGAGAATAAGCAATACCATGTGGCTTGGCTTGTCCTTTGCTGATGTCAAGCCACATAATGAACTGTAACAGTCTAAGTAAACAGTTTGAGAACAACACCTCAGCTCTGAAGTGTAAAACTCCTTCATATGTCATTTGTTATTTGAGAGCTACATTTACACTAAGAAGTGAACAGGGCAGGACTCTAGGTTCAAACACTGGTACGTGGTAGTCCATACTGGTGAGCACCTCCTGTGACATGGTTTTGGCTTGTGCCAGGTAGTATCCTCCCAGAAAGTGCTGAGAACAGGGCTGCTCCTAGCAGGCAGCATGTGTAAGGATGCTCTGTCTAGCAGGGGAAAAGACCTTAGCAGTACGGACATAGGTGATGGACACTGGGTGCCTGAGGGCCAAAGAGTGAAGCCCAGATTATTGTATTTTCAAATACAGCTGAACTTCAGAGGAAAAACAAAGAGGCCAACTCAGGCTGCAAGTAATAAAACTTTTACAAATAAACCTTCACAGAATCAGTATTTGGGTCTTTGTGTCAATTGCAAGTTTAAAAGAATAGTTTGAGGGAAACTTGTGAACAGAGTACAAGAGCCGCATTTATCAGGCAGACCCTTCTTGGCTGCAATTTAGCCAATTTAAAGTGTGGTCCTTGGCTCCTTTAGGAACTAGACTTGTTTATCTGAGGACTGAAAACTGTAAATGTTCCAAAGAATTTACTGGGGGAGAATTGTAATGCAGAAATGTTAAACATGGTATACTTCCATCATTATGACAAACAAATGTTGTGTACTGCAGTAAATTTTACATTTAAAAAGTGATTCAAGGGCTTAAAATTTCTTTTTACTATAAATTTTAGTATTAATACATAACTCTTAATTAAAGTTCTAGATAATTTGAACATGATTTATTGTGGTATCTTCAGCTATAGTAAATGCCTTAAGGACTAAATGAAATGAAAATAAGAAATGTGTTTAAAAACCAAAACTCTTCGGTGTATTTTTAAATATTCATGAGTGCTGGATGCACTTCAGACTGTAATGATCCTAGCAGCTGGTTACAACAGCTTCTTCCAAATCAGATAATTTTTTAGTCAGTTAGGTTTTCTTTCACTTTCAGCTAAAAACAAAGTTCTTCCAGACTGCTTCCTAAAGTTTAGGTAAGTTGAATACATGTCAGTGGAATTAAAAAAACAAAACAAAACAAAACAAAGGCATGAATTTTATTCATGCTTGCTTGTAGGCTCTTTATCATGATAACTACAGTTAATCTTAATTGAAAAACAACTATTTTATGCTTGAAGTTCAATGTTACGCTTTTTTGTTTGGTGGTGTTTTTTGTTGGTTTGGGGTTTTTTTTGGTTTTGGGTTTTTGGTTGTTTTTTTTTTTTGAGTAACCACATATTGAACCAGAAAAATGTATTCTCTTTTCCTGGAAACATGACAGAAGGTGGCAACAAAAAATTATCAGATGCCATAGTATCCTTTTCAAGGTTACATTTAGTAAGATAAGTAAATAAATCTGGCAACTAACTGACTTGGGATATTGTGAATTTCGAATACATTGCTGGATTCCAAAGAAATATTAGAAAAAATCACAGAGGAGTAAGGACTCTGGAGGACTATCAAATGTGGAGCAAATTTCACATGAAGTAGTGACCAAACCAGCGGCTGTCAGAGGCTCCAGGGCCAGGGGAAATGCCAGCCTATGCTTTCACTGTTCTTGCCATGAACACTGATAGTGTCACTGTTAAGCATAAGATACCACGGATATCTCTTCCACCATGGAAGAGGTGGATCTTTCACTGAATATAATAAAATTGATTTATGCCAGTGAAGATGCTCATTATCTGCTCTTTGGCTTTCATCTGCTACAGATTAAAATGTGTGTACAGATTATTTTTGAGCAGTCAGAAAATGTATATAAAATATGGTAGGGCAGACCCATAAGCCACTTCATATTCAGTACGTTGCTGAGCTTAGATATAGAATAGCTTCATACATTAAAATCAATAATTAAATATTAAATTTAGAAAAAAATAACTATTGGTCGTTCACTATCTTTCTTATTTAGCATAATGCTGAAATTTATATTGACCTGATCACCTATAGAAACTCAAAAAGATAGGACAAACAAGAGATTGAAAGAAAAGTTGGGGAAAATATTTTTTTTTTTTCAAAATCATCAAAGTGAGAAAACCAGTAGTAGAATCTATACAACCAGTTGTGTTCAGGCATAATCACATAAGACAAAAAAAATGGGGGTCACAGTGGAAGGAACTAGTTAAACCAGAACTTTTCACTGTGGGAGATTACTCAGAGCATCTGCCTAAAATTTAACTGACCACAGAGTATGGGATATATAAACAAAATCAACAAGAAAATGCCAGAACCAGAGCTTGGTAATCACCCAAGAATTCTATTGGCACTCCAAAGGGTAAGATAGCTGAAATGCTAATAGCAATGTATAACCTTTTGTAAAAATTACTGTGATATATGATGACTGGAAAGTGGCAAAAACTTTAAGAACAGCTCCAGGGCAATTCTGAAGTCCTTCAAATCTAACATTTTTTCCTACCAAATTACTAGAAACAGTAATAAAGAACAGAATCTGTAGATACTTTTCTATATATAGCCTGCTTAGGCAGCACCAGCATGGTTTTTACAAAAGGATGTACAGTCTTTAAAACCTAATAGAATACCTTAAAATAGTCAACAAAATCACAGGAACAAAGGTGTGTTGCTGATACAGTTCTTCTTGGATTTCTAAAGGCTTTTGGCCAAACCTCACAGCGTTATCACCTAAGGAAACAAAGAGCAAAGAGTAAGAAATAATTTCCTTGCGTAGGTAAATAATTTCCTAAAAAAGATATAAAATACAAGCATGAAATACACGGCCAGCCCTTGCAACAGAGGGACACCAGTACAGATCCACAGGGAGCTGTACTGGGTGGGACCTGTGACGTTTATCTCACAGATAACTGGCCTGAACCTGGGGGTGATCAGTAAGGTAAGAAAGTTTGCAAAGCTTGGTAAATTAATCACATAGTAGAGATGAACAGTAGCTGTAAGGCCTTGCAAAAGGACTTTATGAGACTGAGCTATAAGGTAATAAAATGAAAGATGGTATTCAAAATGGATAAACGTAGAATAATGCACCAATTGAGAAAGAATTCCAACATCACATATCAAAGGATGGGCTCTGAGCTGATCATTGTAACACAGGTTGTGAGAAGCTGGGGTTATGATCAATACTCAGCAAACCTTCAGCTCAGTAAAAGTCAAAAAACCAAGCAACATTAGGAATTATTGGGAAGGGAGTAGATAACAAAACAAAAACCATTGTATACATTTATCTTGAAAACTGTAGATCTAACTTCCATATCTCCAGAATTATAGTAATACACTGAAAAAGGTGCGGAGAAGGGCAACAAGGGTGTTCAGCAGTGTGGAATGGTTTCTCTAAGTATTCTAGGACCTTTTCCGTCTCAAAAAGCTATGACCTGTAAGGTACAGCAGAACTCTACACAGTGATGAATGTCAGAGTAAAAGAGGTTAGGGATAGATTGCTCATTATCTTCCAGGATAAAACCAACATAATACAGGTGAAGTTAGAAGGGATCAAGTAAAAAACAAACAAAAAAAAGAAGGTGATACTTAACACAGTGGAGAGCAGATGTATAGTACGCCTCTCCAAAGGATGGTATGCATGCTAATTATTTATAGGACTGACTGGAAAACTTCATGGAAAACAAAAGTTACTGGTAATAACTAGACTATTTCTACCTTAGAAAATTCACTAAACTGAGAACAGCTGCAAGCTGGGAGAGTATATGAAGAAGCTTCCATATAGGGTTGCCTTGCTCTTACTCCTGTCTAGCTTTCAGCTTATGTCTGTTGCTGTGGGCAGAATACTGGGTGAGGTGAACTGTTCTTCTGAGCTGATACCATCATTTTTATGTTTACTTGTTCATACCTGTTTGCAAAAGGAATAATATGGACTTAATACATGAAGATGATGGGATGCTCTCCATGAGAGAGTGATGGAAAAAGGTGCAGCCAAGCTATGAATGGCAGTGATGAGTACTCGTGACAGCAATGGGAGTAGTTTTCATCATGGGAGGACCAGCCCTTTATGTCCCCTAGAAGGTTCTGCAGATGAATGAATGAAAATTTAGGACTTTCCTTCTACAGTTTTCTGACAGCTTTCTTAAAATCACATAACTTCTTAGAAGCAAATTCCTTGACTGTCACTGTTGGTATCTACCCATGACTTATTTCTTATTAAGTCCATTTAAAGTGTGTTTTGCATGTACAAATCAATACAAAAATTACAATTTTCTTTATTACTTGTGTATTAAATTTCATGTGCTTGTTGGTTTAATTGTCTTCTAATCCAATTATCCAACATAATCTTTTTTTCTCTCTGCTAAACAAACAATTTGGCATTGTATCCTTCAAGATACAAGACTGCAAATGTACAAAAGGCACAAGGCAACCAGTCCCATTCTGCTGTCCCTGCTGCGATCACCTTTAGGTTGTAATAAAAAATCTAGAGGGAGTTAAGAATATATCTTTTATCATGGTAGCATCTGATGATCTAATTTATGCCACAGCAATTCCTCCCAGTAGGACAGCCTTTTAAAACAACAGAATTAAATGTAGCTACCAGCAAGGTAATCAAATGAGGTAGCAATGCACACACTTGTAAAAATCTACATGAATGCATTTTATTTACTTATGATATATTTGAGCTTTATTTTAAAGTGTCTAGGAATGCCAATGAAGTTCAGTGTTCAAAAGTAGCCTTTTTTTCAGCAAATATTACTTGTGTAAGGTCTGAGCAGCAAGGAAAGGAAATGGATACAAACTGTTTAATAATAGAAGGCTTGTTACACTCTTAAGTTGTATGCAGACCTCCTTGGACTAAAAGTAGAGAGCTACTTAGAGTAGGGTTTGCAGCTGTCAGCTCCTTCAATCTTACCTGTTCTTCTGAGGTAATATAATAATCAGAAACACTTAACTGTCTTATTCAGTTTACTTTTTTTTTTTTTTTTTAATGAAAAATAATTAATTTGGGTTTTGAAGACCAATTGGGATCAGAACTGAAGAGTCTATGAATTTTTAAAGGTCTATCTGCATCTTGATATTGCTTTTTGGTACCGCTTCTTCCTCATTAGGACAGACTTTGAACTATTTGGTTGTACACATATGGCTTTACAGTTTTTCTGAATAAACTATTACTTATTTACTTTTCTCCCATACACCAACTTAGAGGATATCTGAGGATTTTAAAAGTCTGTGTTTTGATTGATTTTTCCCAAATCATATAATGTTACTTTTAGTTTAATAATAATAATAATAATAATAATAATAATAATAATAATAATAAAGAATGACTAACTACAGGAAGCACAGACAGAAACCCCCTTGTCTACAGGAAAAAAAACCAAACACAGACGCACACACCCCAGAAAACCCCCAAATAACCATAACAACAAAAACTTGTTAGGTTTAGAATTGACACTCAATATCTGTAAATATTAACTTATTTATCGATACAAATGTATCAGATTATATATTGGAGTGATAAGACAGATTCTCCTGTTCTAAATAGTTCGAAGGTTGTAAGAAAAACTACAGTACTTGAGTACAAGGACTTCTGGGGGGGGGGCAGAAATTAAATATCATTCAGTAAGTATGGATTTAGACGTTTTCATTAAGGGAAAACTGAGTAAACATTTGCAGTAGTGTGCAAAATAAATGTAAGTTCTATACATGATAACTTTTTCTACATGATATTAAATTGTGTTCATGCTTATCTGCATGGAACAGGTTAATTAAAATAGTTATTAAACTCCGTTATAAATGTCTCTTAAAAATGTAGGGTATCTTTTGTACCAGCTAGCTGAGTTCTTCCTATAGCAAATGAGTAGAGAGCGAGCAATTCACTCCAGAAAGCAATTCACCCTCTCTCCAAGCCAAATTGCTTTCTGGACACAGTTGCCTTTTTCCACTGACTAACGGAGTTGTACCTTGAAAATACTAAGATGTTCTGCTCTTCTCTTCTTAAATGTCTCACTGCCACATTTTCCTTAGTTTAATGATCAGCCTGCTCACAAATTGCAGCCGATCAGTACACATTAATATCTGCGTCTGCTGTATTCACCATGCATAGCTTTTGTCAGTTACTCTAATTATTGATTGGCATATGTTACCCGGAGAGACCTCACAAGCAGCTGAAATTAGAGTGGTTCATTTCCTGATTTTGAATCCTTTTACTAACCACACAGTACATGGCCAATTCGCCAACTTCTTTGCAGCTATGTAACACACCAGTAATTTTTATTTTTGAAAATGTGTTCACTGTTAAAGAGATTCGTCTAATTTGGCTAACAGAGTGACGTGAGTCTATAATATCATCTGTTTCTGAACTACGCTACCTATGCCTTGTGACTTTCTGTGCTTGGAGAGTGCTTTTCACTCTTGCTCAGCACACTGGTTTTCCTCCCTCCTTCAGCTCCCCCTCCCTCAAGCTGCTGCTTCCCGTTCACTTTTTCGACAGCAGCTCTTTTTCCTGAGCCAACTGTCTTAATGCACTCTACGTAATAAGAAAAGCACACAAAAGGAATGTGTATTGTACAGAAACATGCATAATTCCATCTTTACAAAGTCCACTTTTCCTTCTTTTGTAGTGTTTTTCTGTGTATATCTTAAAACATCTGTATGAGTTCATAAAGGGTTTTTGTGTGGAATGAGCATGCTCACTTTTTATTTATATTAGTGATCAATATAGAATATGAAATGAGGAAATAAAGGATGTATGTAAAACTTATTCATATGCCCTCAGAGAGCTTCACTTTCTCTCTCCTCCAGTGCCTTTACCAATCCCAGCTTTATTTCCTGCAGGCTTCCCGAAGTACCATAAAAAAGTGGGGTTTTGGAGTTGGTTAGCTAAAACACATAAATCATACGTGCTGCTGAGACTCCAGACATCCACCCAAGGAGCATTCAGTTTTGCCTGGGGAAGTAATTGGAATGGATAGGTGATTGGGTCGAGAGATCCCTTCCTCATCTGTGATGACATCATATTAAATTAGGGGACCTCGGAGAGATTCTGGACTGAGTTTAAAGTCAAGGGGGGATTGTGAGGTTTTGGGGGAGAGCACAATGATGAAGTCATTAGACAAGATCTTCTTTCAAACTTTGAGCTGTGGAAAATTGCTTTTATGAATACAGCTTATTTCTCAAGGTCTAATCATGCTGCGGATGCTGTTAGACCCCTTAGAACACAACAGCAACAAAATTCACTAGGTAAATTACTCAGCTTCACTGGCATTATAACACATACCTAACGTGTCAGCTTTGGGCAAATCAGGTAGTTGCGCAAGATTTCAGAAAAAGAGGAAAGGAAAAGCACTCCATAGCTCCAGCCTCTGTCCTGACATCCTCTGCTACTTTCTGCCCCTTTCCCATCCCAAAGGATGAGGACAGATTTGCCTCTGTTGCTGAAAGAGTTTCTAACCATCCTTCTCTGCTGTCAGCACTACCACAGCATGCACTGTGACCCTGAAGCCAGCAAGGCAGTTCTGATCTGGCAGCAGCACATTTATGCCGTGCAGCATCCTGTCGGGTGAGACTGATATTAGCCTAGGGATAAGTGTGGTATAGGCACACACATTTCCATACGTCTGCCGAGAGCATGACTTTCTGTTTCATGCTTGCATGAAATCATCTTGCTTCATAAGCATTGAAATGAATTGCCAATATGTTTATAATTTTTAACTCTCTTCATTGTATTAGGCAATGTCTAGACAAAAAAATAATAATACCCCACACCTCAGCCAAAATATTCTCTTTTTTCAGTGGCTACTTTGGAGAGTTCGGTAATAGTTTTAGCAAAAGCATAAAGATCTCATAGCTTTTTTGTGGGCAACACTATTAAACATCCACTAACTGATGGAAAGTAAAGTTGTGCTATTGCAGCTTCTAAAGTCATTAATTTCTAATCAATTTCACTGATTTTCACTCAGCAAGTTTTAAAATAGACACATAAATATATTTGTTACAACTGCCATGTATTTAGATCTATAGGAGAGTTAAAAAAGAAGAGCAGCTGAGTGAAGCAATAATATAGGATCTTCTATATTGAGAA
Organism: Falco punctatus; assembly: GCF_963210335.1. Classification (NCBI taxonomy): domain Eukaryota; kingdom Metazoa; phylum Chordata; class Aves; order Falconiformes; family Falconidae; genus Falco; species Falco punctatus. Next base: position 73,670,389 of record NC_137585.1, read on the forward strand.
ACACTGAGAGATGGGATGATAAAAATGCATTTGAAATTTAATATTACAAGGGAAATATATATATATATAGCACGTATTACTAGTGCACACATACCAGTGCTAGAAAAACGAAACTTGAACAGGAAAGCAATCTTTGATAAATAACTTTTCTCTATTGATGTTATGACCATGGGAAATTTGGGATTCAAAGGTGATGTAGAGTAAGGAGGCAAGTCCAGTATATAATCAAAGCATATTGGCCCACTAGTGATGAGCCCACAGGAAAAAAAATCTCAGTTTCTTGGTAGCCCAAGATTTAGCTTTTGATGCCTGTCTCTGAGAAAAGTGAAAGTCTTTACCAGAAAAAAAGCACTAGTGAAATTAATCAGGCTTGTTTTAATAGAATGGTGCTTCCATCTGCAACAGCAACATTTGTATCATTGCTACAAAGATTCAGTATCTCATGAATTCACATTAAATCTCAAGTAATGTAATGGGGGAAACAAAAAGAAAGAAAAGGAAAAAAAAAATTCGGTTTTCCCTGTGTGAAATTCAGTATCTGGTGTTTGTACATGAGTGAACGGTATGACAGAGAAGGAACAAATCCTTCATACTACATTAAAAATGTTTGCTCTTTTTTCCCCTGAGCATCAAGATTTTTAAAAGCGGCTGGGATCAATCAGGAGCTCCTTAGGGCCATCTGCTTTTCCGTGAGCACAGCCCAGAGGCTGCTCTGGCCCCGGCCAGCCCTGTTCTCCAAGGAAGCATGCATCAGCTGTGAGATGACAAACAGGCCCATTACACAGTCCTCTATCCCAATACAGAGAACGAGGAATTGGCTTGCTGCCTAGAATACCTTCACAGAGAAAAGAATATGAAGAATTTTTGATTGTAGATCTGGCCATGGCAAATAAATACTCCCTGAAAGAAGACAGGAGCAGAAGACACTGTGTGACACCAAGGTTTACACAATACACTGCACAACAGTCATTGGAATAGCATGATAGCTACAATTCTTTACTTTCAACAACATGGAATAATGAAACATGCATAGTCTACACCTTACTGAATCAATGCCACCCTCACTCTGTATTTACTGATGTTTGTAGAGATTTAGGATAAGACTGGAGATTTATAAAGCCTCTACAAGTGTTTTTGAAAGCACATATTGATCTCATAACATTGAAAACTTGAAAATTTTGTAATGAGACAAAATCTTATAGACTAGGGACAGCACTGGTCCTCATCATTTCTTCAAAATAAAGATGTTTACTTGTGTTTATTACTATTTTCCCCCCATAAATGATCCCTTTGAGCAATTATATTTCTTTAGCTTTTCCTGAACACAGTATTACATGTGGCCATGTATAATGCAGCACTGTTTGCCTAACCTCTCCCTGTCTGCTTCTGTTGCATTTTTATTGGAAAGCTTCCAAAAATCTTTGTTAAAAACTGTTCACAATGAGATCAACAGAACACTTGAGCTTTGTTGGAGTACTGGTTGGGAAACACGCATGAATAGCATTCCCTGTATAAAAACATGTTAAATACGAAACCCAATAAAATAAAATTCATTATTATTAGAGAACAAAGTCAGTCAGCTGAAATCTCAAAGGTTACAAAATCACACAAGCAGTGAAGTTGCCTATGCTCCAAGTACAAAAGAAACCACAATGAGGTGTCAATGAATAACCCCTGGGTCACAATTTTCCGAAGAACATTCAGACAATAAATAGAAAATTTTGCATGAGCAAACATAGTGAAGAAATATATGGAATAAGTCATTGTCATAGGAAAACCTGAAAAATTAAAACTGATTAATTTAAATGTACGCTATGGATTCTGACTGATCATTCAATCGAATGCTAGGGAACAAGATACTGAAACAAATGTTGGACTAGAATTATTGGATGTTATAATAAATTTGATCAAGCTCAAATGCCAATTAAAAATAACAGATGATGGCTTATCAATCACTTAATGACCACTCTAAAAATATCCATATTTACCATTCCATGGGCAGTCATCACAGTTCTTAGACATCATTGACAAATTGCAAGGTATGTAGCAGAAAAAGAGAGATAGGATTCTTCTAATTGAAATGCTGTCTGAAAGTTAAGCAAATAATCTAGTCTTATTTAGGTTCAGAGATCCCTCAGTACACTGAAACAGGTTTCCTAAAAAGGTCATTTATGGTGTATTAAGACAGGCAACTAAGATAATTCAGGTAAAAAGTTTCCTGGAGATGCTGGTGGAGAAGATATAGTTAATTTAGGTGGGACAGCTAAGTTCAGTTTGTTAAGAATAAAGTACTGAATGAAACCCACCTGAATATTTGACCTCTGTGTCTCTACTGTGTCACTGAGTGTAGGGTGTTGTCATCTATCACTGAAGTCCAATCAATAGGATGCTTCAGAGGCCACCGCTGCAAGTTTGCCATTATCTAAAGGGGAATCTTTTGTAGATTAACCCACAGAATCAGTTCTTTTTTTCTCATATAATCACAGTTCAAATATAAATACAGGACTGATTCCTCACCAGGGGTGTAGTTTTCTAATACTACAAGCCAAGAAAACAAGCCTGTCATCTTCCCAAGAGCTTAGAAAAGTAAGAAACAAGCTATAGAGTTTTGTACATTTTACTTTGAAAACAACAATGGAAAAAAAGCACAAATCCTGTCCAAAAGACCAATATAGTAGTCTAGACAGGAAATATGTAGGGCATGAACCATTATTTTGGCCCTCGATTAAAGTAAAAAATGTGAATTGTTGCGATACTGAGCTTATTTAATGTGAGCGATCTGGCAATTGTACCAGTAAGAGAAGCAACATTTAGACTAGTGTGAAATCACTGGTTCTTAAAGATGAAACATGAATTAGGTGTGAAGAAATGAGTTTGAGAAACTCTCTTTGACATTGCTGAAGCCGGAATTTCCCCTGTGAGTGGAAGCCATATCACATTATAACAGAAGCATTATACATCTGCTGACACTCATTTTACACAGGTGTGAACTGATTAGAGTCGGATGCATAAATCTTCTCTAGAAAAAAAAAGTATGCTCAGCATTTTGGAATTGCTTTGTAAATTTGTATTCATCTTGTTAAGAAATAAGTTGATGTTTCAATGTTTTAAAAACAGATCAATTTGAAACAGCTTTCTATCTGAGAATTTCCTTTTAGTTTCTTAGCAATTCCAGATGCTTTTTAAAGCTGAAAACAGAAATAAAATATTTGTTTTTCACAGCCTCTCCCATGAAAACAAACTGAGAGAGTTGGGGTTGTTCAGCTTGGAGAAGAGGAAGCTCCAGGGAGACCTCCAGTACCTAAAGGGGCCAACAAGAAAGATGGAAGTCTTTCTTTACAGACAAGAGTCTGTAGTGATAAGACAAAGGGTAATGGCTTTAAACTGCAAGAGGGTAGATTTGGATTAGATATTAGGAAGAAATTCTTTACTGTGAGTGTGGCGAGGCACTGGCACAGGCTGCCCAGAGAAGCTGCGACTGCCCCATCCCTGGAAGCGTTCAAGGCCAGGTTGGATGGGGCTGGGAGCAGCCTGGTCTAGTGGAAGGTTTCCCTGCCCATGGCACTGGGGAGTGGAACTAGATGGTCATTAAGGTCCCTTCAAGCCCAAACCGCCCTGTGATTCTCAGATTATGTTTTAATATATTTAAAATTAATATTTTACTCTTTGTTTGATTAAAAATCTAACTCCCCCCCCAAAAAAAAAAAAAGAAAACAACAACAAAAAAAGGCTTGATTTTCCAGAAAAAGTTTTTAAAGTTTGAAATTCACAGTGAATCTCCTAATCCTTTTTTTTTTCTTTTCTTTTTCCCAAAGTTACACTAGATATAAAGTATCAGAAATGTCCGATTTTTATAGAGATCTAAAATTTGTTCATTTTTTCTTTATTCTCCTTTTATGAACTGAATGAAATTGCAGCTAGAAATATATAGTATATATATTGTATATGTGGGAGTGGAACAGAAGATACAGAAAGTACCAGAAGACATCCTTTTGAAAATATTTCAGCTTAATACTGTGAGCATTATTATGCGTTGTTTATTTAGCTTTTAATGAATCCTACTTACACAGCACCAAAACACATTTTCTGAGGAAAGGTCACAGCAAAAACAGTTGCTAAAAACAGATTTTGCAGTTAAAAATTAATTGGACATCAGCCAGAAAGATCTAAGACAACACCAGCGTCCTGTGTGCATGTGCATACATCGTGCAAATAGCAGCCTTGCAACAGTGACTGAAAGACCTTGCTTAACTGAAGGGCCACAATGTGGGTATGCTTTTCACCGTAGCAGATGTGATACCGTGGCCACAGCTGTGCTGTCCCTTAGTTAAGCCCTCCCTAACACAGCGGGTTCCCACAGTGCTCACCAGCAGCCCAGCTGACAACCTAGACTAGATAGGAATACACTAGATAGGAATGGAGGACTCAGCATCTCCCAGCGTTAAGCCCAGTACTTGGTACTAGTAGTGGGTTATTTCTCTTAGGACCATGGCAAATAATTAGTGGTTCCATATTCATTGATTCTTGATCTACACACTAAAAAGCAACGGAAAACTGATCTAGATCTGGTGTGAGCATGTGATCGTGTTTCAGTTGTGCCATCCCTGCTGTGCCAGAGCACACCATATGGTGCTTGGGCTGCATTTGTGTAGCTGCAGGAGAACAGGTGATACTTGATCTGATCCTGAGTCTGCCAGGACAAAATTACCCTATCAAAATCTTTTGAACAAATTTGAAGCCACAGTATGAACTCAAACTAGTTCAGTACTTAGTGGCGTGTGGCTTCAGCTTTATCAGTTGGTTACTAGAAGCTTTAAAACTGTCTTAATATTCTTTGAGAAGGTATTTAATTCTTTCGAAATAAAAGAAGACTTTCTGATGCTAGGTTACATACAGTAAAACCACAGAACAACAGGATGTTTTCATTGTAGAACTGGAAAAAGAGCATACTCTTGATCCTGCTAAGCTACATCTTCATCCAAGGAAAAAATCAAATGTAAACTTCCATCTAGATGTATGTCCAAAAGAAGAAATTCAGATTTGAAGCCTAGACCTTATTTCTTAAATCTCAAGTCTTTCAGAACTATATGCAGACCTCCCAGACATTAGGGAGAAATTTTGGGTCTATCTCCTTCTTGTAGAGATTTTAAGGAAAAGAAAGCTAGTCTTTTCTTCCTTGCCTGCAGTTTCTTCTTCTTTTTTCTTTTTTTTTTCCTTCCTTTATTTTTCTGTGTCTTTGCATTTGCCGCAGTAACGACTGGAGAATGAGAACACGGAGGCCTAGACTCACACCTGCAACCTGTGGATGCAATCTCCTTCAGTGGGATTTCCAGACCAAAGGAAAATTCTGATTTCTTGTAACTGAGCCCTCAAACTCATCCAGCTTTTGCATCATTTCAAAACATTTCAATCAGTGCTCAAGAGAGAATGAGAAATCATGTCAGGTTTCAGCCCTTGCATTGCTGAAGAAGTCAGGGACGTTTCACACCCAGGTAAAGCAGGAAATTAAAGTAGGTGAAATCTCTACAGAATGTGTCTGTTTTAACCACAGCCCAAGCCCTTAAAGTTTTGTGGGTTTTTTTTCCACTTTCTAAGCATACATCCTAATTTCCTTCACTCCTTTTCATTCTTTTGGTGTTTGTTTTATAGTAAAGCCCTTTTTAAGAGATGGAAGCATTCATATATTCAGTTTCCAAAGGGGACGTATCTGCCAAGCCCCTCTTCTGTTAGCTGCTACTCATTTGTTTCCACTTTTTCCTCTTCTCTGTCTTGTTTACTTAAATATTTTAATGAGCTTGATTTTAGGATCTACATATTGCCATGTATGGCAGCAAGCCAGGATTACTTCTCAGGTCATGCACTAGAGAGTTTGGACCACAGAGTGTGGTGATTAATGTCTCTGAAATCTAATCCCGCTTTTGTTCTGTCAAGTCTTGCACGGCTGACAGTAACTCAGCAGTAACCGAAGGTCAACTTAGAAGTTAAAGACCTACAACCTCCAAGTCTCATTAGTCTGGAGACCACGGAAGTCTTATTTCTTCCCCAATATTTAAAAATGAGAAGGCCTATTCAAACAAACACCTGCTCTGCAAAAGACCCATATTCACTTCCCTGTAAAAATACAGTTCTGGATTAAAATAGAAATCAATTAAATGGGCTCAAGAGATAAGACAAGACTAACAGCTAAAACTTTTGCTACTGTGATCAGACCCACTGTCTTCTGGGATAACGCTTAATGGATTTAGGTCAGTGCTCAATAGTCTCCCCATGGCTTGAGATGAAGTCCTTGACTGGGTGATTCACACATTGCGCTGCACTAATGGTGGCCTTTACGCTTATTTTGCCTGAGAGAAATACACTTGCTGCATCATTCCCGCTCCGATCTGCATTAACAGGAAATTACAGCGCTCTTGGCTGTTGGTTCCATTTTGCTAGTGAGTGTCTTTTGGGGCCGAGTTGAGGCGTCTCTTGTTCCCCATCTTTTTTGCTCATTTGCTTGAGGAGAAATTGTAAGGTCAGAGAAATCTGAAAAAGAATATCCTGGGATAGAGATGTGCAAGAAAGAGATGTAAGAGACGTTGTTTCACCTTACACCCATGCATATGCATATAATTCACCTCCCTATACAACTGATGGCAATATTAGTTTTTCCAGGAACAAACCTTAAACTGGACCTATCTATCCTGGTTTGCACCAGCAGGCATTTGGGGGATTTTGATAGGTTTTAGGCTTTGTTCTTTAATCCTGATGATTCTTAAATCTCTGTGGAGATCCAGTGAGATAAAAGAAGGGATGCATGTGTTCCTTCTGCTGATTACCCTGGAAGCTGTATACACACCTGAGGATGGGCATTGCACAGTAGTTGCTCCTGTGAGGTCTTTCACAACAGGCTTATTTTCTCCACAGTATATGGAAGTTGGTTTTAATTCCCAAGATCGATTACAAAAGGTTTTGTACATGCACTCCGGGTTTTGGCAGAACAAGATATTTCTAAATAGCTTGAAATAAACAAATAGATACAATAAATGGCTTTGTATTTTGCTGTTACTCATTTATTTGCACAGTATACTCAGAGCAATATATCCTCTCCCATTTTCTTCTCATTTCTATTGCTTTCACACTACATTGTAAACCATGAGGGAGAGGAAGAATAGAAGTTTGAAAAGTGAAACAGCTGTACTAGAATCAGGATAATGCCATGGTTCGTTTCAGTTTTTCTTTCAGGAAAAATATTAACACTTTTCTCTTCCTCTTGTGGCTGTTTAATGTGGAAGTTATTTAATTTAATTATTATAAATGATTCTGTCAAATAGAGAAAATCACCATGGCCCAAACATATCATGATGGCATTACAGCTTCTTAATTAGAACAAATCACTACTCTCAATTAAAAATGAATGTCTGTATCAAGGATCAAACAAGCTTTTATTCTTCACTCATCTTTGCATTTGGGGACATATCTGGTCTGTTTTAAATGCATTTTCAGAGCTAAAAGGGGTGGAATATTGTTGTTAAAGTCTTTAAGTTCCCAGTCTGTCTTTCGCTCTGAGACAAGCTGTGATCCTGTAATGAACTTTATGGAAGAAGACACCTTACAGAGGTGCCATTAAAGGAATAGGCAAGGGTCAGATATCCACAGGGTGGGTGCAAGGATATTGCCAAAATAAGAACAAGCTGTGTCCGTTACACTGCTCTGCCATGAGAAGAACTTGGAGCTCTCCCTCACCTCGCTGGATCTGGCCTCAGGTTTGCAGGATACCAGGCCACATACAAGACAACTTTCTTTCAGCACACAAGAGCCTTGTGGCTTGCCAGGAGTACTCCTGAAGGAGATAGGATTCTTTCTGGCACAGGACATAATTTGAATAGATGACTGAGGCAGAAGCCTATAAGGAAAATTCAAGCCTCAGAAAGACCCTTTTAGCAGCTAAGAGCTTTAAGGTGATGAAGCAATGCAACACAGTGGTATTAATAGGGATTTAGAGGCATCTGACAGATGTGGAAAATGAAGTGTTTTCCTGAAAATGCAAGGCTAAGCTGAAGTGAAGATAACATGCGAAAACAACCTGACATTGTGTGAAGTGTGTTTTCTAAGGAGAATAAGACAATTACTCTATAACAAAATACATTTATACCTCCTATAACAACAAAAGAGTGACAAAAACTGAGTTAATAGGGGCAGACGGATCCTACCTGGGAATGAGTAGCAACACAGAGGGGTGTTACATTTGCAGGAAGAAGAAAGAGTAGAAACAAGAATAAGCTGAACTCATGTAGTGGAAGATGACCAAACGTAAAATAGAGACAAAAGAAACTCAACCCACACACACACACACCCAAAACACACCCCCAACACCCCCACACACCCCCCACCCCCACCCCCTCCCCACACACACACTTTTTTGGATGGGGAACTATCTGACAAAAGGCTAGAAAGTGTGGGAATATGCAGGCTTGAAAGTGTGAGGATGGATGGATGGATGGATAGATAGATAGATAGATAGATAGATAGATAGATAGATAGATAGATAGATAGATGCATACACAGACAGAAAGAAAAGTAGGAAAATGGGATGCTTCTGCTCCTTTATTTTCCTTCACTAGGAATACTACTTCAATGAAGAACTCATGGAGTCACTTTTTTAGTGGGAAACTACATGCATGTAAAATGTATTTTACATAAAAAGAGATGCAGGATTGTTTATTTAACTAAAATGATGAAACATGTCATTTTATTCCTTCTGCTAGTACTGAAACATATGGAGCTTCCAGAACAAAATTTCATGAAAACTTTCCCTTGGGGTAATCAGTGCCAACTACAAGTCCTCATGTAAATACGCAAATGTTTACCACAAACTATTCCACTCAAATATTTTAAACTTAACCATTCTTCCACTAGAAGCACCCATTCATCTATTCCTAGTTTGATCTTAAACTGCAGTAGTGAAGACTTTATGGCTGAAAACAAAGCTTGCTTAGCTAAATAGGAAAGAGGTACTTTATCTATATCATATTCTTAGTAACCAGAAAAAAATATTCTGTGTAATGTAAACAATGGGCAAGAAATATGCAGGACCACACCCATGAATAAAATTAACTTTAATATTCTACGTGGTATACCTTTTTTCTAGGTCACACAGCTTGATCACTTAGCTTTCTATAGGTGACTCTGATCATCCAAAGCAGCCTGGACCAACTACTTACAAGCCTTATTGCAACCAAGGAGTGATGGTGGAAAGAAAGATATGTAAGGAACATTGGTCCTGAAATGTCACGTTACTCATTCAAGGTTTGCATATACTCTTACAGCCGAACATAATTTGAGAGTCAAAGCTGCAGACTCCATCCAGTTGAGCAGCAAGATTGGATTGTGTCTTTTAGTGTTTTGTTACTTTTTATCAACAGGTGAAAATTGGGAAGGCATCAGAAACTGGGGGAAAAAAATGCACAAATGCAAGATGAGAATTTAAAATACTAAAGGGAGTTCTTACATCTTCCTGTACATAAAACTCTCCTGGAAAACAGACTTCTACAGAAGACTGTACTTGAACTAGTAAAAGTATTACATATCTATAATTGTTATATTGATGGCTAAAGTTTACCTTGCCCTGAGGATAACAAGATTTTGGGGAAGTTTTGCAAAGTGCAGGACATTCAGTAGACCTCATTTGCCTTACCAAAGTTTATGCACATATTTATAGCTCTATTTACATTTCATTGCAGAGCTCTACTATGTCTAGAAATTCCAAATGTTCAATGACAAAGCAAAAATCTGCATGTACAGCCTTCTTTATAAAAAATTTCTATCAGAAATTTGTAGACAATTGAAGAAAATATATATCAACTATGATGATAAAAAAAAGTTTTTCTCTTTGGCTGACATCTACTGGAGGTTATAATCTGATCCAGAATTAGAAATCATCAGCTCTGTTAACATCCGTAATTCTTTCCTTACAGGAATACCTGGATTTTATTTTATCTAGTTTCCTTTCTCATATTTAAAAAAAAAAATAAATTAATCTCCTTTCAAATTATAGACTCAGTTTCTACCATGACTAGGTCCATTTTCCTTAAACATTCAGTGGGCTTATAGTTTAGGAAGGAACAAATTGCTTTCTGTGTTTGCTCCTCAACATGGAGGCTGAGGGCCATACTCTGACCATTTACTAAACTGTTAGTTAAGAAATGAATGAACTGTTTTCCAGGGCTTTCGGGTCCAAGGTCCTAACATGAAAGGGAGCCGAGCAGGGAGCTGTATTTGCACCATGTGCTGTGTGCGGCTGAGCCTCCTCCATCTCCCAGAAGCCAGGCTCTGGAAACCTTACATAGCAGCTGATCTTAATCTGAAACACTCTCAGATTCAGTGGCATTCTATGTGAATATGACCCAAGAGACATTTAGCCTTATGTCTTACCTTTACAGCCACTACAGCATAGATATTACACTGGCAAACAGCTGCAAAACAGAAAATTGTGGGATAGGCATGGGTGTGGGCAGAGCACCAGGTCCATTGGAAAAGCTAAACCAGGCTGCATTGAATAAGGAGAGATGGCAGGAAAGTTCCTACATTGGCCTTGAAACAGCAGGAGTTGCTTCACCATTTATCCACACCCCATGATATTTATTTTTTTTATTCCTGGTAGGTAACGATACCTGCTTTAATAAATGCCAGAGTCAATTGCTACAACATCAAGCAGATCAATAGGTACGTTGTAACTTTCTGTATCTTCTACAGATGTGATCTTAACCATTTGCATTACATTTCTCGTGTTGTATTACAGATCATAATCAGCTGTTAACCCTTCATAAACAACATATGAAAATAATATAAAGCATGAGGGATTTTTTTAATAATAAACATAATCTAAAACAGAACAAGATCAGAATTCAGTTGTGGAGATATGCAATTTTTCCCACTCAGGGCAGGGATTCAGGGGTATCTCTGAAGCTTTCAGATAACCAAGCACTCACTCTAAGATGAAGAACCAACAGAAGCAAACTAAGCACCACTGGTTTAGATGGTTGCTTTGATCCCATGAGTCTCTGCTATTTCACTGTCCTGAGGTTATCCCTCATCCTGAGCTTCACTTGAAGTAATTGGTGGAGGCTTATTGATCTCTTGATATAAATACTTTAATTTAGGCACTGCAAATCTCAGCATATTGATTGTCAGACCCACTTAGATAAAACTCACATGTTGTACTAAACCAGGGGCTGAGACCAGGGTTTGCTTTGGCATTACGATTCAGAGCCAGCATTGCCATGTACATGGTGAACCACAAAGCCGAGCTGTGTTACGCTGGTCTTGTCAATGTTTGATCGTACAGTGCAGGACACATTGTGGTGGGTCTGTGTGAGGAAGACGGGCAATGTGGAAAGAAAAAAAAAGAAAAAAAACAAAAAAACTTTCCCCATGGTTTAGGATAAGTTCAGAAACCATTCCTAGGCATAACAGAGTGTAATCCAGAGGGATACAGCTACTATCAAAAAAAAAAAAAAAAAACAAAAAAACAAAAAAAAAACAAAAGGGCAATTAAAAAGTAGTTAGAACCCTTAAATCTAGTGCATTCCAGCCCCTGGACCCCAGTCATGGAGGTCCCAAGGGGTGAAGTTCCCATGATGGTGCAGCACACAGAGCCACTGCTGCCTTTGCAGCCTTGGAGCTCAAATGCAACTGTAAGGGAGACAGTCAGGTCTCATACACTGACTGTTCAATCCTCTCCTCATGCATCCTGGTGGTACGATACACTGTCATAGCAGGGTTGATCACTTTTCTGTCACTCACAAGCCCAAGTGTTACATATGTTCTTGGTCGAACAATCCCCCAGTCATACAGACGAGATGCATGAGGTCAGGAATTAAAATGGGGATGTAGGTTCACCCAGCAAAGGCTGTGCCAGAGTTGGGATCTGTATTCAGTTCCTCTGTGTGTATGGCTCCCAGCTGTGTCCACCACATGAAAAGTCAAATCACAAGTGTTGCCCAGTTTATGGCCTTTTTACAGGGAAAGCAAATACCTGTGAAAGGTACATATTGTGCCTGAGCTGTTCCCAAAAGGCAGAACTGCATTCATCCTCTGGTGACCACACAAGCAGCTGAAAGGGGGGCATCAGCTTTAGGAGTGATGCCAGAGTGTGCCAGGACCACAAGCTCCTCAGCATCATCGGCAGCTTTGAGGGGGGAACTGCACAGCAGCTTCAAAGCAGCACCCTCCGAAGGCATGCCTGGAGGCTGATGGTGGGTATTTGGAAGCACAGCTCCCAGTAAATGAAAAACCCACGGGGCTGGGGCTGGAGTGTGGAAGGAAAAAAAATTTCCTTGAAGTTAAATCTCATTCTAGTTCTGGAAAGCGGTGAATTCTCTAGGGAAGTTACACCTTTAATGTCTGTTTTGGGGGAACAGGCAGAAAAGAAAATTACATTGAGCGTACAAGATTATCTGGAGGAGGAAAGGAACAGACAATCAGTAGTGAAGAAATCCTTTTGAAATGTCATTTATTAGAGAGAAAGGGAAGAACTGAGATCAGAATGAAGAACTGAGATCAGAATTGTGATCTTAACAAGATCCAGTCCAGGGTGGTATTTCTTAATGGAAAGCTTCTGACAGATCACAAGGGAAAACAGCCTGAAAACTCGCTTCCCAAAGGCCCTCATGTGATTTTGATTTGAGAGCATGAACAGTGCTGAACCCAAATGGCAGGACATCTGCTGACTAAAGCCTATGAGAGTGCTTTCAATTTCCAGTCATTTCTCAGTTGCAATGAATTTCTCCATAGTTTACAACATTTTTGTTAACTGCTTCTCCTCCATTCTCTAAATATACATGTTAATGTAAAGTTTTAGGAAAAAGTTTCCCTTACTACACTTATTTATTTATTACTAGATAATTGCTGTTTTTCCACCATCTGATATCCAGGTTTGCAGTGCTGTGAAGCAATATCTGGGTCCTGTTAACTTACAGACATCAGAGCAACCTGGTCTAGTGGAACATGTCCCTGCCCACGGCAGGGGGTTGGAACTAAGTGATCCTTAAGGTCCCTTCTAACCCAAACCGTTCCATGATCCTATGATTTCTGTGGCAAAATTTGCTATTTCCTTAAATTACATAAAGCATAAAAATATCTGCTGACGGGTGAGCAGGCAGTTAAATTTTATTCTGTATTATGGTTCCAAATGTGATGAAATGAAGTAGGATTTCACATTCATTTCAGCATTTAACTTGTGCCTTAGCCCAGGCATGTGCATCTGCATACATGATGGCTTTTATTCTGTAGATGACACATACATATGCCAAAATTAGTAACAAAATTGTGAAGCATGCTGGTTATATGTGCTAGCAGCACCTATACATTACTAGATGCATCTATTATCAGCAACATGCTGATGTGCTCAACAGCTTCTGTTCCATAGTATGGTGGCAGTTGCGACTTAAATGAAGAAAAGCCTGGCATTAATCTTCAGCTTTGGTATCCTCTGATGAGCTTAAAACCGAGTGACTGCAGCACTCCTGTTCACCACAAACTTGGGCAGATCTGAGAGCTCTGCCAACAGGTGGTTTTGCTCTGCAGACCGCCAGGACTTGTACAGACCCTGTCCTCTGTCCCTGTCCTGTCCCTCCCTGCCACTACCCTCCCTGCCTTCATTGCTTTTAGACCAGATGCCTACATAAATGACAATTCACAAAGGTATCATTTAACAAGAGAAACAACCGGTGTGTATCTGGGAAATTGACAGATGGATTTTATTTGCACTGGTGTAAATCAGTGATACGCCACCAGGTGGGTGGAGAAAGTGGGAATATAGGAAGTGACAGGAGAATCCAGCTCCGTGTGCCTGTGGCTGTGTTTGCTTAACAGCCAACAACTGGCATCTATCAGGGACTGTAAATTTTCTGAGAAAATCTAATTAAAGCCAAGGATGAATAAGGTCCATTAAAAAAAAAAATCCAAACACTCCCCTTCAACTTCCCCCCCATCCCCACCTCCTGAAACAAGAGAAGGAGAAAGGGAAGGAAAAAGAATAAGAATTGTTGCCCATCCATCTCTAGGGAAATTCCAGACGTGTACAACTTCAGCATCTTACTTAAACAAAAAAATAAAAATGTTTGGTACGTGGAGTTAGGCACCTTCCGAACTAAATGTTCAGATTTATTCTGAGTACCAGGAGCCTATCCCACCTTTCCAGAAGGGCAAAAGCAGCCTTTACAGCAGACATGGTGATTCCTTTGCAAAAACTGTAAAAGTGTGGCTTTCTTGTAGCCAGACACACATAATACCCGGTAGGAAGGAGTACCCCTAGGACCTGCTTGGTGCCTCTGGGAATTACAGCAACACAAATAAAAAAGGGCATTTTTGCCACAGGTTTCTTACAAAGACCCACAAAAATGACCACAGTAGCAATGGTGGAATGGCGCAGCTCAGACAAATCTCTTGCACATTTTCAGTTCATTCTTTTAGTATGTTGTCAACTTTCTTATTATTAACTATAATAGTATATTTTTGCTGCCTAAAAAAATTCAAACCAAAAAATAAAGAAAATACAAGGCTGTATTTATCAGATTTCTTGCATCAACCACAATGGAAGCATTTGGCCTAATTTATTCTAAACCACCAATTTATAAGAAAGCATCTGTTTAACAGCTGGCTCGGTAGCTGCCCAAACTAATCAGAATGACCTCAGCTGGAACAGGCTGACCTCCATCAAGTTGAAGAGTCAATTCATCCTGTGCATAAAGAGTCCGCAGTGGTTTTGAACTACAGCCTAGAAAGCCATCTTCTGCCTTCTGTACCATATTAGTTCCATACATTATTTAGAAATGTTGCTACTTTTCTTCCTTTTTAAAAATTACCTTTTTAGGCACAATAAAATTGGCCAATTTTCTTGTTGGAAAAGTAATGAAAAAAAAAAAAGCATCTAACCTTATCCCTCACTTACTATTGCCACAGTATATAGATCTTTTAATTATAGTAATAAACATGATACTGGTGGCAAGGGAGAGAGAAGCTTTCACAGCATCTGCCTCGGGATTTATAACAGTTGCTTTTTGTTCTGTCTGGCTGCTCTTTGAGTAGCAGGGGAGGTTTGCATTCCAGGTGCGGGTTATTTCCTCCTTGACAGAGAAATGAATGGAAATGAAAACAGGACAATGCCCACCTTTGTGCTAATGTATAAATCCTTACTTCCTTGTACAGCGATAATAAACAGGAAAGTAGTGACGGGTAAATTTAGAGTTATAAGTATGTTAAAACCCCTAACTTCAGCTCCTATTCAGGCACCCTCTTGATGGTGGCTGATTCCAGACAGTAATCCAATTACTCAGAGTTGTGAAAATGTTCAGTCTTAAAGACATGTTAGCACAGGGCTCTTTATGCTGGAAACACTGCCCAAATATTTTATTAGGTTCTGGGGGCTGATCCAGTTATGAGTAACCTCATAACTCTCTCTCTCCCCCCCTGTCTCTCCACTGCACATGTGATGGGTTGTTTTGCAATGGTAAATGACCTCAAAAGTTACAGAGTCACAATTTCCCTTCATACACGTGAAGCATACATAAAGTTAAAAAATTGCAGATTTGCCTTCCCGTTCCTTTAGACACTTGTCTCAGTGGAAAAAAATGCAGAAGTGATCAAGAAAAAAAAAAAACACCTGCAAATCAGAGTTACAGTATTTCCAACCCATTTTAGACACACAACTCTTATTACACAAGGTGTAAAAGAGAGAAGGGGCCCATAGCATTCTCATTTCAGTAGCCACCATGATGTGGGAATTACTGCAATATCTAAGACTGTCATATGCATAACACTTGGGTTTGGGTTGTGGTGGCTTTTTCTGGTTTTCTTTGGGGTTTTGTTGGTAATGTTTTTTACATGGAAGAGTTAGAAGAAGGGAGGGAAGGAAGGAAGGGAGAAAGTGAGGAAGACGAGGGAAGGAAAAAAGGGAGGAGGGAGGGAAGAAGAGAGGCAAGGAAGGAGAGAAGGAGAAAAGGAAAGGCAAGGCAAAGCTGGATTCAAGGAATATGTCTTGCTTCAAACGGTGCCTATTTTTATTAACTGGAAACACACTGCAACAGTTAAAATGATCCTGCAATAGGAGATCAAATAAGATAAGTAACTCAAAACGCAGAAAATGAAAACCAGAAGAAAGTTCAGTATTAAAACTTCCGTTGGCTTTAGCTGAACACAAAGTGATCTCTTAAGTTTGTTCTTTCAGCTAATCCTGACTCCCCAAAGATTCAGTAGGGTTCGCTGGACAGAGGTTCAGCAACTCAATGACTTAATACCAAACCCTGCAGTATGTTGTCATGGTTAGAAATTCTCCACTAGTGCAAAATGCTTTTAAACAAGGGCAACTCCTTTTTTTATTTATTGTCTGAATGTAATCGTATGGTTTCCTGCCTTGCACATCTGGTCTTAGATAGATCTGGAAACGATAGCCTTTTACATTGTTAACCCCACCCTGTAGTGCTAGTAAGGAGTTGATCCAAATCCCGGCTGGAGTCTTTTCTACTGACTACAGTGGAACTGGATCAGGCCCCCACTGAATTGCTGCCTCCAGTGAATCAGAGATTAAGAAGAGAAGATTTGAGGAAAAAAATCTCTGCTTTCTTGTGCTGGTAAGAAACCAAGCATTCTGTATTTGAAGCAGTAGTACTACTTCTGTGTCACAGAAATCTTCATTTGTCCCTTGGTGTTCATTAACCTATCTTGGTGTACTGAGGTTTCAGTTGCTGTTAAAATATGATTAATTTAGGATATAAACAACAGACTTGATTCTTTTATTATTATGTCATTCCATGTTTGTCTCATACACAGATTTATCTTATCGAGGTGTTCCTCTTTAAAAGTCTCCCAAACCTCATCATAGTTAAATGAGTTTCTTGAAATTAAGGATCACGTTTCTTGATGCTACCCGTTGTACAATAATATATTATTAATTCAGGATACATTTAGATTGAAACCCTAAGTCAGTTACGTTTGCTCAGAAGAGAGAGAGCTGGAGGGAGCACTAGTTTCCATTTGTCCCTCGATCATAACATTACTTTTTACAGGAGGTAGTCTGCCTTTAGGAACAAGTAGAGCAGTATGAGCAGCATCCTGCTGTGGATAAGGACTCTGGTTTAGCTGGCTTTCTGGATACTTCCTTTTCATAGGACCAGTACTCAGGGTTGAGGAAAGGAACAGGGAGACAGTGTTGTGTCCCTCTGGAATTTTGCCCATGAAGAATAGATACAGACAATGTCCCTGAATATAAGCATGGGGTATGAGACAACAAACATGAGGTCGGAACTATTCCCAGTCACCTAAATAGAAAAAAAAAAAGAAGAAAAAAAGAAGTTCATTTTTCTTATGCAATAATTTGATCCTGTTTTGAAGAAAATTCTATGTGTCTGTATTACAGAGACCACATATGCCACATATGTCCCATTTGTAAACCATTCAGCATGGCAGTGTCTAGTACTATTGAACAAAAATTATTTTCTTGTTTACCTGGGCTATGGTTCAACAAGACACAAAATTTGGCTTTGGGGCTCTTTCTATGAGATCCAAAACTCCATGGCCACATGCCACAAAGCACTGATCCAGTATAAACCCATTCTGCTGGTTCAGATTTGTTCAAAACCTTTTGAAGTATTAACCAGGGGGTTGTGCACTGGACCAGAGAGCATCTGTTCTCACAAAGCCAGTAAAAATCTGCCATAAAAACACAAAATGCCAGATAATGCAGTTCTAGCTAGTTTGGTTTGCACATGTTCTGGATTACATTTGTGTGTGGAGTGCACTAGAATTGTCTCGTAGTGCGATCAGGGATTGTGGCATTGTAATAGTAAACGGGTTGTTCACTATGGCAGCACAGTTACCTCTGAACAGCCTTGCTTCTGCACCAACACAACCAGGTTATTTCCTTTATTCCCTCACCAGTAAATGCCCCATGCAGACAAAGGGGATCAGAAGTGGGAAAGGCAGTTCATAATGGCTTTTGACCAAGCACTCCCCAAAGCACTCTCCAAAGAGATATGGTGAGGTCAATGACTGCCCCAAGACTTCTGAGATTTTTCACTTAATAAATTCATTTATTTTCACCTTTAAGGGTGTCTATGATTTGATCTCAATAACTTAACTGTAAATATTTGAAATAATTCATATACTTCTTTATCCCAGTGGATCTCATATTTAAAAAAAAATTGGTCACATCATTTATAACATATCCACCTCTGACTAGAATGAAGAGGTACAATTTTCTTTTACATTAAGGTCAGAAATATGGGGTACTTTCCAAAACTCGTTCAAATCATCAAACATCTTCCTAGTGATGTCAGTGAGCCTATACACTTTGGCAGCTAGTGAAGACAGTGGACTATCCAACACCTTCCACGTACACATCTCAAATAGAAGGACTGTTAGGAAATGTGACCTCAGTCAACTGTGCCTGTGAGGGTATGGTACAAGGAAAAGACCGATTGCATGAGATTTGTTTGTTTTGCTGAACCTTTTTTTTAAAACAAAACAAAACAAAACAAAAAACCTCTTCAGCTTGAAATTCCTTCTTGGGTACCCAGAAAGAGCATTTAGCTGTTTTTGTAACAGTACTCAAGACTTCACAGAAACCACTGACTCACGTTTATAACAGCAAAATGTTTTTTAATATTTCACCAGGGGATAAGCAGGAAAAATATGTTGTCGTTCTGGTGATTCAACCTAGGATTTCATAGCTACACATCATTAACACTACAAAATGATCTGTTTCATTTATTTTTTCATTTATATTTCTCTCACATCTCCTCTGTCAGATCTCCAGAGATTTTTCTTACTATTCCCTTGTATTCTGAAAGCTGGAGAAAGATGATTTTGTAATTATTACTTATTCACCTGAATACACGGTTTAGTACTTTGAAGGTGAAAAAGCTTAACTGAGTGGGTTTTTTCCTTATGCTTTTCTCAGTCTATTCTCTGGCAAATTTTGCACAGTTATTTAAAAAACAATAATAATAATAATTCCTGTGCTGAAAAGAAGACAACTGCCATGGAGAAAAACTAAGCAATTCTGAAGCAACATAGTAGCATCATAAGTAATGCTTGGATTTCCTTTATTCTTATAATTCAAATAAGTATTTGCACCATAAAGTTATGTGTTACAGAGAAAGTAATCCAGAAATTATTATGGAAGCTCTCAAACAAGAAGTAACGTGCTTTTGACACTTTTTCTACAATAACAAGAGTCAATAAGAAATTATCAGTTCAGTAAGAGCATTGCTCTCATGTGGTACTGCTATTCTGGGACAGGCTGATACTGTCCTGGGATGCACAGTGTGGTGCCCTGTGCCTTCTGCCCTACAGACGATTTGCTTGGGTGTCCCTGGAGCATATTACATGTGTCCACAGCAGAAATTTCAAGGTATATTAGCAGGTAAACAAGGTTTTTCTATATGTTTTATCCAGAAAATAAAACCACTTGTGGTACACAGAGCTCCCATGTAAACAATTGACCTAGGATCTTACCCTCTTTCAAGAGAAAATATTAGTTTTCCACATAATTTTTCCTATTTAGGTCACACAGGTTCCTATTTCCTTACCTGCTTTCATGTTCTGTTACAACTTTCCCTTTACCCTTTCATTTGTGGGGTTCTCCAAGCAATTCTTGGAAGCTAAGTGATTCCTTTAGTTTGACAGCTCTACTGATGTTGCAGAATTCTGTACTCTGTTGACTGTCTAAAGTGCAAAGAAGATCCATGTAACACATGCAAAGCAAATTTTTTTTACTTTTGCAAAGCAAAATTTTTTACTATTGTAATGTTAGCTACTAGTGAGTGTTCTGAATATTTGTCCATTTGAGCATTGATCTTAAGGCAACAAGGACCTCTCTGTGTGTAAGTTGCATAATGTAAATAGGATCTGCAGGGCAGTCCCATAATGAAGTCATCCAGTGTGGTCAAATCTGCTCAAGTTATATTCCAAAAACCTGAACTAGAACTGCTTTACAGTTTGGGAACCAGGCACTTTCTTTGAAGAGATTATCGGAGCTCTTGCGTACTTGGTTGGAACACATATGTCTGTCTTGCTCATTCTAGGTAAACAGATCCACGTAATAATCTCTGGTTATTGTTTCATAACAGCTCTTCAGATAAAATCAGTGTAAGCCCCTCTCTTTCCCACCTCCAGATGATTGTTCCCATTTTCATATCACACCCATCCAGTTGATCCAACCAATGCAACTGTTCACATGGCTGTGCTGCAATATGGATTACTTAAATGATTCAGGTTAAAAATAACTCCAGTCTGGATAAAGAACTATTTTAAACTTGATTTGCTGCCGAAGCCAGACTATTACGAAAATGTATCTTTTATGAGCAATTCCTTGACCTTTGTGCTTTCCATAGAGCCCACGTGAAGTGCAGCATGTTTCTGAATGACATTTTTTCTGGTTAAAGAAATACAGCAATAACTCACTTTTTCAAGACTCTGAGCTTTCATTTCCTTAGAATCTTGGAAAGAAAAGCAGCCCTATGGAGAAACTATTTGGTTCACATTGATATCAGTGACCACATCCATCAGTAGAATCATGAAGAATAAGCGTGTATATCCATAGTCCACCTTTCTTGAAAGGGTTGCTCATTGTCTACAAGCCCTCCATAAATCATGATCAGAAAAAGACCCATTAGTTAACAGATTTCAAAGCAAATATCCAGGGTAAGCTGTCTTTCAAGATATACAAGAGTGAGCGTGCCCTTTAGGGGACAGGAAGCGCTGAAGCTCAATTACTGCACCTGGTACTGTGAGGCTGGTAACCAGCATCTTGGTTAGCGTGGCTGAGACTCTACACACTAAGCAGGGGGAGCACAGAGCTGTTACCCAGCACCTAGGCCATTAGAAGCATCATCAGGGATGGTATGCTGTTCTTCTGGCTGTTGAAAAGGTTAAAGTTGAAAAATCAGTGCTAGAAACCCTTGTGTGCTTCTACACTGGCTGACAAATGGAGAGCAATGGGTCCTGATCACTGTGTTCCTCCAGCCTGCAATCTGCTGCTTGGATTCTGCCATATGACTTATTTTGTGCTTGTTACATGCAGCACCTGCTGCTCTGTGTAGTCATTTGGAGAAAGCCAGGCAAACTGAATACACATTTTTTCCTTGTGACTTCATATTAACTAAGAGCCTGTGACACACAAAACTTCATGTTATTACAAGCGCTGCTTCTGAGTAATGACCTCTCCCTCTCTCAAGGGGCAATAAAAATTTGAGCTGGAAACCTGGGCTCCAAGTATCTCCTAATCTGATAGTTTTTCACAGACCCATGCAGAAAATTGTGTCTGTTTGCAATATATCTGATCTGCTACATGAATGTATGAGGATTTTTCTCATATCAGCAACTATATGTTGCTCAGCACTTAGGGTAGGATCCAGAAATAGTGGCTGGAAATACTCCTTATAACAGCAAACATTTTGACAGTTCTTAAGTGTTTTGCAGATAATAATTACATTTAATTTTTATTTTGTTTATACTGACCAAAATTGATAGTAACAAGAAATAGATAAAATAATAAATCATGCCTTTGTTATATAGACAAGAAAGAATATTATAGTTTTATTATCTGGTCTTTCAAGAAGCCTAGCACTGTTTGCAATCAGAAACGCATGTCTCATCAGCATCTTTGCAGTTAGATTAGAAAAGTTGTGATGCCCAAATTTTAAAGGCACAAATCAGTGTGCATAATAGTTCTTGTGCAAAAACACCACCTGCAGTAGTAAAGCCTAAGAAAAAACTATCTTCTTGGATTCACAAAGCCTATGTGGACTTCTCTTTTTCTTCGCTTTTCTTATATGTACATAAAAACAAAAAACATCAACAGAGGTTAAGCAAATTATCAGAAGGGCTGCTACAGTCTCACGAATTAAGAGAAAAAAGATTTTATTCTGCTTCTCTCCCTTGCTGGCCCAAGTGTATGGCTACTCCTGCTGATCTGGGCAGCTGTGTACGTATAGATTTATACACATTCTCTCAAGTCTTGAAGTTATGGAGTTTCAAATGAGTGTATGAGTATGATGGAGGAGAAAGACAGATAATTAACCAAGTCCCTTCACATTCAATGTGAGAATGGGATGTAAGGGTATGCAATAAATCTACAAAGTCGAGAACCAGAAAAAAAAACATGGATTTGCCTTTTTGGAAAAGACAAAGAGTAAATGTATTAAGTGACTAATTTATATCTATGAGAAATGATGAAGGCCCTGTTGTCTTTAAAGGAGACAACACAGAAAACAACTTTTCAAAACAAACCCACATCTTTAAAAGAATAGATTGTATAATCCAGCTAGACTTATATATAACCTTGCACGTCTATGGAAGAACAACCCTATAATATGGGGCCAAAGATTCATTTAACAGTGGACACCTATAAAGGCATAAGAAAAGGGCATTCATGCAACAGTACTCCTATACATTGCTATAGACTGTATCTTCATGTTTAATAATGAAAATATCATTGTATACCTAATCATTTTGAAGTCTCATGTAGTTTTGGGTTCCTCTGCACCTGGCCTGCTAATTTTAAACTATGTAATACATGGAAAATAACCACTTATGAACTTTGCCTCCATTAGCTTTCATAATTATGCCACTGACCCAGCTATGGGTTGAGTCCTCTCATGAGAAGTTTTGCTAACCCCCACCCCCCACCCCCCCCAGTCAGTGAGCTCAGAGGGTGGCTGGAGCAGGGGCGTGATGGCCCATCTAGCTAACATCAATAGTCCATTCCCTCCCTCCCCTGGGGCTGGAAGCCTGAGGTCTTTCACTGCCAGAGCCCCTGTGAAGCTATCTCTATAAGATAAATATCTGGCAGGTAGGGCATGGACTCTGCTCCAGGCAGCACCATTGAAATGAGGCAGTACCCCTTTGGTCTGCAAGCATTGGCACTGTTGCTTCTTGCAGCAGAATTAGCGAGAAGTCCGAGTTTGGATTAGCATCGTGGTACACCCCATAAATTGCAATACTTGATTCCAAGAGATTACAACCAAATGCATAACAAAATGCAACAAGAGGGTACAACAGGTGTTCAGGCATTGCTAAGCTGTTCCTCGGGATAACAGATCCAGTACCCAGAATGTCCTGCCCAGCTGTCAGTCTCCTCTTCTTATATTCTGCACAGCATTTCCAATTACTCCACCACATCTCTGCACGCAGGGCAGTCACCATTACAAAGTCAACATTTCTCAGCAATACCATCAGAGTGTCTGATATATCATCTTCCTGTCTCTGCAAAGGATATAATTGCTGAATCTCTACACTTTTTTTTTTAATGGCAGCTACTATAATTTGAGCCCTATCCTTGATGTGGTTTAAAAGGCCTAGTGCAGACAGATATTTATATGTTTACCACATTTTTTAATTTACCAAGTTAATATGAAATCTAATTTATAGGAGAGATAAATCAAATATTGAATTCAAGAGACTATGAAAATACCTTAATTTGTTTTCTAAATGACAGCATTTGCCCCAAAATACCCTTCAATGGAAACAGATTACTCTAGATGAAAATATCTGTGCATATAGGTACTCAATGCTTACCTTCATTTGGAGTGCTGCTCCCTGCTGAACTGGCCATAAGGCAGGTTCTCTGTGCCTTCCACAGAAATACTCGTCTCCTAAAGGATACACCGTACAGTTTTACGCCTAGACAGTTTCGCTTGTGAAAAGACAGTTACTCTAAGACAAAAAGTTAATGCTTTGGAGTGAATAATCATGTCCAAAACTACATTCAGAGCATATGTCTTGGGAAAGAGTCTTTGAAAATTTGTCAATTCAGGTGTTACATGCAAGCACAGTTTTCAAGAGTTTCCATATTTTAACGATAGATTTGGACTTCAAAATATTTTGGGAAGCAATATCTGATTGGAAAAACCTTTTCTTTCTAGACCCTCCTCTGGTTGTGCAGTCCACACAAACAAGAAAACAACATACTTAAAAAAAAATTACTATATAGGCTGTGGTTTGGATTTGTAAGAAAAGATAACTCTAAAGATACGGATACTGAATCCTGCAAGGTATCCTTTCTCCACCTCTGTGTCATAAGCAAGACTTAGCTCTTAATGTAGTACCAACATCAAGAGAAGAAAAAACCCGAACATAGTTACATGAAATCTACATAGAAAGCCCTACATTTGCATGAAAAGGCCCCACAAATTGGTGCAGATGCCTCGGGATGAAATGATTAATTGCAGAATCACATGCAAAAATAGATTACAGGCAAATATCCTGATGGTTTACCCAAAAAGGCCTGCTCCCTAGGGAAATAATTTTCTCTGTTCATTGTCACTTTATATTACCCATCAATCATTTGGTCATCAATTTCAGCTATTCACTCAGTGCCAAGTCTATTTTCAAGTTTCCACATTCCTTCTGTGTCATTGCGTCTTCCCTTTCTCCTGTAATGTGCTGGCTTTCTCCATCTGCTGGCTCTCCAGGCTGGGTCGAATGTAAAGTGCATTTGGGGTCTTGAGAGGGTGTTTTAGTTTCTTGGGGTTTTTTCGACTCATATTTTTTTCCTTTTTTGCTTGCACAGCTGCTCCATCAGTTCACCCAAGAAAAGCTGGTGATACTGAACAGGAGTGTGGAGAAGTATCTGCGCGGTCCTTACTGCCCCTTGGGTGGGTTGGTACTAACTACTTTACCTTCTTGGGGTGCTAATTCATCCTTGTTTATTTGCTTACAGTAGGATACAAGTGTTGTTTATTTTTTTCATTAAAAGGGAGTATTTTCTATCTTACAGTTTCTGAGAACCTCTGGCCAAAATTCTGTTCCAGCTTACTGTCATATGAATCTGGAATTTTTCCAGCAAGTTAAAACAAAATGCAACTTTCTGCTCTGCTCTTCTCAGGAATCTCTTTGCAAAATCCTGTGCAATATCATTATGGCTGGGGCATGTTTTCTGGGAGAGTAATTTGTGTTATCTGCAGTGGAAACACAATGTAAAGTTCCTTTTTAAAGGGAACATCCAGAACTGAGCTTATATCTACTTCCCTGACCAGCTATGCCCGTTGCACAGAGATCTTCAAAGGATTTTTCTTGTGAAACTAGGGAACACATAGCACACCTCCCTTTCACTGAGTGCTGCCTTGACTGTATCTGTGCTCTTCTGCTTTCTCATGGTTTGGTAACCTAAGAAAACAGGTCTAGCCCAACAAAAAAAAGGCAGTTTTAAAAAATAGTATCAAAAAGTAGTCCCAGACCAGCTGCACTTGAAAAAGAGGTTTTCCATAGCTCAGAAAAGTGCCAGGGCATGCACCTAAATTTTGCATTCTTACAGCAGATGAGGTAAGTACATATATTTATTGTTTCAGCCATCAAGCTCAGTAGTCTTGGTTGACAAAAGGTACACAGGTAAATAAAACATACATAAATAAAAGACTTCTGGAGGGAAGAAAAGTTTTATTTTGTTTTGTTTGCTTGTTTGCTCTCTAGTAAACCCATCTCCTTATTAGCCTTATTCAGTGCAGTGACCAATCTTAAAGCAGAATTATCCCACATTAACTAACTCTTCCTTTAAAGGAGCATTATCAAAAGGAATTAACATTCCAGGCATAGTAAGTTATTAAGACTGAGGAAGAAAACTGGTTATGCCAGAAAATGAACTGTTAAAAGTTAGAAAAAATAAAATCAATTGGTGCTTTATCGCTTTTATGCCCATACCCAAGTCATCATCAGGAGAATGACCTTCAGCCACCAGAAAAGGCACCTTCTCTGCACTGCTCATCTAGGACGGCTATTCTGGTGATTCTTAGCACTATATCCAATGAAAATAAAGGCAATTCTGACTTATTTAGTATAATTGTTTCAGCATGAAAGCACAGCTCAGTGGTATCGTCATATGTATTACCGACTTATTAGCATTATCTCTGACTTGTTTTTGGCCTAGACCAACTCACATGATGACTTACACTTTGGCAAGTTTTGTAGATTAATTCATACCAATGACCATACCCAGCGGGCAGTTTTGATGAAGCCACCATGGCTCTGGGAATAAGAGTTTAACACATAAATGCAGTCTGTGTCACGACATGGTCTCAGAGCAAGAAAGCCGTTCACCTATTTGATTTATCAGTAGAGGAACTGCCAAAACAAACTAGAATTCATCAGAAGACAACCAAGACTGCTCTTTTTCTTGCCACAGAATTTGGACATTTTTTCTTCAAACTTTGATTACATAAAGAATACCGTGTTTTTAAAGAAAAGTTTCCTCTCCGGCTCTTTTGGTGTCCTCCAAAAATTCTGAAAATAAAACCCAAGGTTCAAAACTCTTCTGGTTGTATAGTCTGGGCAGAAAACTGGGAGTGGGCATCAGCCCTCACTGGGAGGACAATGCACCTTAGAGAAATAAATCTGTCTGTGTAAATGCATGTAATGTGTGTATAGGTGGTTGATGGGAAATGAGCAAACTTTTTGATGTCTGCTTAAACACAGTATGACACCACACTCCTTGGTGTCATTTGTTGGCCCAGAAAGAAGTGTCCTTTTGCTTGATCATTGTTTTGCTAACTCATTTCTTCTAATCTCTTAGTCCTTCTGTATTATTTTTTTTAAAAAAATATATAGCAAGTGTTCAATAATAACATTTGAATGTTATTGTTTTAATAATATTATTGATACTGTGTTTCAGTAAGACAAACTTCTCCCAGGTCTTTTGTACCCAGAAAGAAGAAATCTTTTGAGTTTTAGTTGGCTAATTAAAATTTTTACTGGCTTTGTTCCCTGCAACGCTCCCTAAAAACTCTGCTTCCAGATCTAAACTCTTACCTCCTTTCTTTTATCTTGGATGAGAAAATAAATCAGGCATAACAAAGAACCCATAATAGAAACAACTAAAGGATCTCACTGAACTGGAAACACTGGAAGGCATGATTGTTTCCCAGGCAAAGACCAGTCACCTTCACTTCTTAAAACTTGGATAATTGTCTTCTGGAGGTAAAATCAATAAAAAGTTAAAGCAAATGCCTCCATTATCTAATTTCACTATATTTACATATAGCAGAAAAGATCAGATATATACTGAATATCTCAAAAGGGTGGGTCTTAGAAATGGAATGCTTCCTTTACCCATTCAGGGATAAAATTAATCCAGAACTTCTCCTTATTTGCCAAAACAGTCTTACACAGATCTTGACACGCATTTCTGCACCATTTGGGTAGATTTTTTTTTTTTTCCCAGTCACATAGCTATTTATTTCTGAGCCCACTTCCTGCTGGCTTTTTAGAAGATATACATTAGGCAATTGTGTTGTGACATTTTGTTATTATTAGCATTTGGAGGAAAAGAAACAAAATTCAAGTACTCCCTCAATGAAACTTCATCAATGATGATGTTTTCATTATTGTTTCCACCGACAGCAATAACATAAAATTTTAACTGTACGATACTCCTGGCTCAGTTTTTCTCACCAGCATCAGTAAAAACGTAATACTGTCCCACAGGATTTTGTTTTCATCTTTATGGCATTAGCATTCAATATTGTGGCTTAGAGAAATGGCCAAAAGAAGGTGTTGGCTGCAGTAATGACCAGCTGAGGTGGTGCTGCCTGTGTGCCTGCCTAAGCTCAGTGCTTGCCTTTGCCTCTTCCCTTCTTGCCAGAGCTGAAGGGGAGTGACTGAATCTGTTACGGTAACGCAGCCATAGCTATACCAGCATAGCTCTAGCTTCAGCACGCAGCAGAAAGATGCTGAGGAGAAAACAGGTTGCCTTTATTTTACCCACAACTTTTTCCTTATATCTAAGATATTCCCAGACAACCTCTTCTCTCAGAAACCAAGGAAACATAAAGCCTTGCTTTTCCATCTCCACCTGTGTAAGGAACTGCCTGTTTTGTCTCTGCCTGAAGGCTGCCCTGAAAATATACAACTGTTGGAATATGGATCCATCAAAACATGAAAACATAACTGGTTTTGGTTATTTCCTTAACCTGAAGTAAAGTAACATGGCTTCCTGTTAACTGTGCTGTTGATTTTTTTCCTGTGCCAATTATACTTCTATAAACAATTGCTTTGATTGCCTTATTACCATCTTTCACACTTACCCTTGTGCTCTACCACTTTTCTTAAATTAGACTACAACTGGCTCTAGTCTCTGGGCTAAATCCTAAACTAGCTGATTTTAGGAAAAAAACTCATTCTGTTTTCAAAAGTAAATAATCAGAAGCAACCAATTAACAAAACCCATTGCTTGGGCTCAGTCTTTAAATTCCAGCCCTTGCTACCATCATCTGGTTCTTCCCTTCACGTTCCTGATCTGTGTGTTTTCCTCTATGGGACACTTGTTTCTTGGCTTTCTTTTTTGTCTTCACTCATCACCTTTTCCCTACTACCTGTCATTACCTCTATGTTCAAAGAATTGCAATCATTTATTTCAATTTCTAACTATAATAAAACCTGTCCATCCAAATTAATCTGGATGCTTATAAACAACTGCAACCCATAATGACAGACAACATTAAGTCATTAAGTTATCCTAGAAACTTACTACCCAAAGAAATTAAGCTGCTATAAAGCATTGATTTCTACCTCACTAAATGTCAAATTTGTATCTCTTTTTTTTTTTTTTTCTTTTATCTTTTATCTTTTTTTTTTTCCCTGTTTTTTTAACGGAGAGGGTATTAAATACAAACTACTTATTTATTTGTCATGCTCTACTTGAGCCCTTGTACAGACACTTCACCTGTTTGATATCTTCCATCCATCATTTGGACAGTGAGGAATAACTCATAAAGTTCCTCCACACAACTTGAATTCACAATGTAGGGAATGTTCATTGTCTCAGCTGGCCCTGATCTTGTGTACACTATGCCAACATTTTCTGCCATATTTATCAAGGGCATATCAGAAGCAATTGATGGTCAACAGTAGAGAAGAGGAATATGCGACTTTTTGCAGCTGATTCATTAAATTACAAGAGAAAACAACAACAAATCAGTCTCAACAGCTGAGTATGGCTTTATATTGCATATGGACTGATTCAACCTCCACTGACCTTAGAGGACAGGAGAAAACTTCTGCTCTGGAGTCCCTTCTCCCCAACTGCATGGAGTACAACCACACTACTCAGCTGCACTAATTTAAGCAAATGCGAAGTTTGAAGTAGAGCTTTAGTAATGCTCTGCAGCTTGAATAAAACTCATTTTTGTTCTGACAGCCAAACTAAGAAAGTTCCAATTCAAGCAGAGAGTTTTCAAGGTCCATTCTTTCAAATGTCAAGTATCACAAACATCGGGATAGGCTGAATACTAATTCGAAATTTGTGGCCTATGTAAATGCAGAGCTGAGCTTACAGCACTTATTTTAATGCCCAAATACAAAGTCAGGTTTGGCAGGAACAAGAAAAGACACCACTAGGGTAAGCCTGCCAGAAATGGAGGAGTAACCAAACATTAATTTCAGACTTTACTTTCACTTTTTAATTTTTGTTAGGGATTTGGGTTTTTTTACTTCTTCTTCATTTGTATTTCCTGAATGCCTTTATTGTCCTTTCCTTCTCATCTCTATTCCTCTAAGATGTGAAGATGAAGGAACTGCATAAAGTGATTTAAATATATCTTTTCCTTTATTTTTGCCATGCTGGTACAGAATTTGTGTTGTGACCCTAGCATTTCACAATCGTTCTTTATTCATCTTTTACAAACTGTGAAAACAATTTTTGCTCTGCATTGCTGGTATAAAAACTGAAAAATATGTATGTAAATATGCTTTTACAAGACAATTTGCTGTAAAATTATTTTTTGGGACATCCTGGAGAAAAATAATGGAGCGGAGGACAGCATGCTTTTGAAACATGGACCACTGAAACAGCACAGCGAAAGAAGAGTGAAGCAACAGTGAAAGCAGATAGCATGCAGTCCACAGGCCAAAATCATGATTTTTTAGCCTATGATTCCAGAAGAAAACAAAGAAAGGAACTAAATATGTGTTTTATGACTAGCAGTCTACCCAGGTCAAGAGGTAACTGAGTACGTGGGTATGCAATTAATACTGTATTTATCAATTTGGTGTGGGTAGAAGAATTTTTTTCTCCTTTATTTTTCCTTTCCAGCAGGAAAATTGAATAAGCATAAGCAGATCATTGCTAGTGAGTCTGTTACCTCTTCTGTGTATTTATAAAGCTGCTATTCTAATCTTCACTGTCGTATTTATTGTTTAGTATAACATGATCCATACGCAGGGAAATACCACTTTCTCATATGTACTTCACTGGCAAACATCATTGGCCTAAAGCTGTTTCCAATGTAAATAAGGAAAATATTATATTAGAGATGCATTTGGTTTTAGTTTCTTTCAAAAGTACCTAAAGATTAAAGTTAAAATCACGCTGTTTATTTTCTATTTGTTAGCTTATAACAAACAACATTTTCAAATACTTTTGCAATGAAAAAATCACCCTGGAGGTAAGAGATTCTACATGCAACAGCAGAAAGGATAATGAAATTAATTTTAACTGCAGGCTTAGGAGTGGAACTCTAAAACAACAACATTTATTTTTTTTAAGTAGGTTAATACATCAAAATTTGATTGTAATGGCATACAAATGTATCATATGAATTAGTTCCACTACCTGGGAAAATGTCCAAAGGCTTATTATCAGGAAAGCAAATTCTTTCCTGAACCAGCCCACACCTCGGGGGAAATGTTACTCCAACAGAGATCATCTGCCTAAATACCATCTCAAGAGCTCCTGGAATCCTCCCTGTAAAAAGGTATTTTTCTGTGGCATGCATCCATCTCTGAAAAATCAATATTGCAACCAGATCATCTAATGTAAAAATAATGGCTTTCCCCTATTTTCTGACTCAGCCAGTCAAGGAGCAAGAATCAATAATCACCTTAACCACAGACCCCTCAAATCAGGCAATAGTAAAGCACCAAAAAGCAGCTCCAAGAAAAGAAACTTTCTATATGTAAAAAGAAATAGATAATAAAATCACAGTGAACGAATAAAATTTTAACTGAAGACAGGGAAAAGATGTTAATGCCTGTGATGTTCTTTTTACATTTTCAAGCTCAAAGAATTGAATCCCTATTTCTCTGTTTTATAATTTGTTTATATTTTGATGCGGCAATGACAATAAATATCTGATCACTCAAGATATTTTTCTGGGTGCCTCAGTGTTTTGAAACAACCGATTACATTAGGATGACTTAAATTTAATTTCTTGAAACAACTTCCACTTTTTCCTGATCGTGAAAAACAGGGGGAAATATAAAATTTTAAACTTGTAGACAAATAAAAGGATTTCAGAAGGGTGTTTTGGGGGTTTGTGTGGTTGTTTTTTGCATGCATATATTGACTAAAGGGCTAATCTCATGATTTTAGACAAGGTATGATTCTCTTACACCTGAAAGTGATAATGCTGGTGAAATTCAGAAACATGAAATAGGGTCATTCTGTGTGAATCTTATTGCAGGATTATGATCTACAGTTTGCCTAAGGAGAGAAGTAGAATACCTACTCCTTATTAATCCCCCTACTTAGACACACTGATTCTGTGAGAAAGCTGGCATATTTTGGACTGCTTTAATCCACTTGGAAGGCCATTCGAAGTAAACTTATAAACAAATCTCTTTTCCAGGACTATGAGAGGGAGCTTTCTTGAATCCTTCACTCTCAGTGGCAATCCAGTTTCCCAACTACAATATAAACTAGTGGAATTAATTAAGATTTTACTTATTTGTTTGAATAAATGTTGGTGGTTTTCCTGGCCATTTGTTTGAATAAATGTGTTGTTTTTTTCCTGGCCAGTAAACAACCAAAAGGATTAACAATGACAGCTGTCATTACTTTTACTATTCGCTACGGTCATATTATGTATGAAATCTGTTTCTAAATCATTCTTAGGGATCTGGGAGACACATTGAGGAATACTTAAGGAAATTACTTATACATAAGCATTCTTTTCTTCCAAGCATGTTCAGTGATCACAGAAAAATAAATAAACCAATGCAGAGGCAACCAAAAGAATACCAAAAAGGGATTTTTCAAAAATTTTTGGGCTTTGCTGCCTTCAGAATTCTTTTTATGATACCAATGACTAAACTTTCAGCAAAGTATATCAATAATATAAAATATTTGAATTTTAAATGCCTGTTTGAACGAAACTGTACTATCCTTTAAGAAAGTCAATGTAAAGAATTTAAAAATTATAGGACAAAATCCATATTTCAGCAATTATTTGTTTAAATCTAGCATTTAAGCAGAACAGTTTACATACAAAGTTCTTCTTACTAAGCATATATTTCAGGTAGTGAAATCATAGATTTAGTTTTCAAAACTCCAGAATACAGCAAATATTAGCATCTGATTTCTCACTTTTTCTATTAAAATTATGCAGGTTTTGTCACTGAAGAAAGCATACATCAGCTGGACCTAGGAGCATTACAGCAGGATCATTGAGGTGCCACAAAAGCAAAAAATGTGAATCATCCCAAAAACTCCCAGTATTACCCCCACATCTCAACGGGTCCCTGCCTGAGAAGTCCGAGGCAGGCAGACACGGTGCTCTCTTCACCTCAGGAACCAGCCCACTGGTGCACTTCGGTTCAAGTGGCTCCTTAGTCCTTGCTTTGGTGGGCTGGGATCAGACCAAAGATCAGACTGCTACCATCACGTATCTGTTTCACATACTTCCATTTACGGAACAGATTTATTCAGTGCATTCCTGGTCTCAAGCAGGAAGGCAGACTTGCTCTTGAAGACAGTGCTAACCTGTTGTAAAATCGTGGAAGGGGATTTTTGACCTGAGTTCATGTACGTGTCCCCTGCTGAAGTGGGTCAGGCTGCATTCGCTGTCCAGTGTTCATTTCAAGTACATATTTTGCTTGCTGCAGGGTGTATTACATTATAGCTGTTACAGCTGTCCAATGTTTTCCTACTAGTTACTATAATGGAAGAAAATATTTTCACTGAAAATACCTCCTTGCCTTTTAAAAACATTTTTAAAAAGGAAACAATATGGTAGTTTAAAGATAAAGATACTTTTCATTTATAGTTTAATTTTCCTTCCTTCCTTCCTTCCTTCCTTCCTGCATTTTACTAAGCATTTTTTTTATTTTGATATAAAGACAAATTATCGTTACAGTCTGTATAATTTTTCCTTTCCCTAATCAATTAACCTTGACGTTCCCTATGGAAATGCTGTTACAGGTCCTTTCCCTGCTGAACTGCCTTACTTGCCCCTGCCTTCTGTGCACCTGTGATGCCATAAATTAGTTACAGATGTCCTGCTAAGATATAATCACTGTCATTTGTCATGAAGTTGATAGCTGTATCACTTTCTCTTGCTCTGCAGAATCTGCTTCTTGACAGGTTAAAATTTCTACTTAAAAAAAAAAAAAAAGATTTAAGTGTCAAGCCCAGACAGGACTCCAGCCCTTTGAAATGGAGCAGTACACCTCATATTAGATGCCCAGAATCCCTTTGTGCTGGGCGCGGAGATGTTGGTGCCAGACAGTGAGACACAGAACAGTGAGCGCCGTGAGATTTCCTTGAGTTACCCAGAGCAAGGTAAAACACAACAGATGGAGGCAGATGAATATTTTTTAAATCCTAGAGCCACAATGAGATGTCTCTGTTCCCACACTCCCTATTGGAAAATGTTCTATCTTTTTCTTTCTTTCCTTTTTTTTTTTTTTTTTTTCTTCTTTTCCCTGAAGTACTGGCCCAGGAACATGGTAAGACAAAAGCATTTCTTTGTCCTTGTTATAATCTATTGGTTATATCATTTCCCCAGTAAGTCAATAGGGTAGGTGGTGTGTTTTCTTGTATCTTTTCTTACTGACACACAGGAAGGTTTCTTAGCTTTTCCAGGAGGTCCTATTTAACTTTCCAGGAAAGAGCCATAAGCAGCCAGCCACCCACTGGAGCGCTGCTGCGCGCTGCTGTGCTGCTGTGTGGGAAGCAGCTCAAGACAGAAAAGGCTTGCTGGCGTTGGGACACCCAGCCCTCAGTCCCATCTCCTTCCAACTGGGATCACTCTGCCATTCAGGTCAGACCATCACTGGCCTGTGAAGCAGGACAGGCAGGAAACAAAACCTGAGACTAGATAGTAAAAAGTTTTAGTGTGGAACAAGCTTCGTCTGTCTGTCCTGAGACACTTCAAGACTTGTACAGACTTTGAAACAGGCCTCCTAGCTACGCAGTTCCTTGTGTCTGGATATTCTTGAAGGTGTTCGTATTTCACAGTAAACCTATTTTTATATCGGACTAATTTTAATGTCAGTTTAAAAAGTAGATTAATTATTAGGCTTATTAGTTTGCTTCTACAGAAACCAATATAGTAAAAAAAATACTTATTTCTTAAAAAGTAATTCTGTGAGGATATTTTGGCTCACTTCAATAATTTGTGTTGGAGAAGAGAAGTAGCAAATGATCAGGTTTTCAAATTAAACTTTAACAGCTTGGACGATGAAGCCAGATGAAGCTTGGAACCAGAAACTACGGACAAAACTTTCAGGAGTCTGACAGCTAACTTTTGGATGCTCACCTTGGAATATTTCCCAAGGAGGAATGTCTGAAAATCATAAACCTGTCAAATCTGAGCCTAGATTCCCTGAGTTTCAGCCTTTCACTGCTAGATCATGCTTGTGCTATTACCTTTGCCTCTTAACACTGAATCTCAAATGCTTTAGAAAAAAAGTTTTGAGACATTCATCTTATGAGCCTAGTCAAATGAATTGCATCCAAATAAACCAGAACTTGACCTGAAACCAGCACAAAATTAACATCAGAAGATTTTGGGACCTGATGATGTTACACTTTGTCCTTACAAATTTTATCATTAACGTAAAAGAAGAGATAGTGGCTGGTGTTTATTTACAGGGCAGCCTGTTCTCTGGGTAGTACTGTGCATTATGCAGCTGAAGAATGGTCACTTCATGATCCTCCTACAGTAACCTCTACTGAAACATTTTTGTTTTTTCAAGAAAATTTTCATTGATTAAAAATGTTTTCCTTTGCTACAGTTATACTTTATACGAACACACACATTTTATTAAACTAAAGGAAGGAAACCAGATTTCTACACGCTCTATCAGTGTCCAAACCACAGTCAAGTAACAAAATCATTATGTTACATATTTCTGTGTTCTACTGAGTATTTAAATACTCAACAAAAAAACAAAAAAAAAAAAAAAAAGAAAAACTCCATCAGCTCTACTGCTGTGCATACCCTAACATGGTAAATAGAGCCCTTACTAAGAAAACAGAAGTTATCTATCCGTGGAAATATTTTCAGACAAATTTAGGAATACTGTGACTATTTTGAAGTCTGGCTTACAGAATAAAGGGGATTTTCTTCTTTTCCTAGACCTTCTTTTCCCTTTTCTCCTTCTCTCCATCTGTTGCTCTACAAAACTATTTGGAAATGTTAGTCAATCTGTGAATAGAGGTGAACTGATTTAAATCATATTCTTTAGCAAATTACCTTCAGGGGGACCAAATTCACACAATCCTTAAGAATAATCTTGTTGCCCTTAAGTCTGTTGGTAACAAATGAAAATTCTTTCCCAGCACATGGAGACAATATCAGCCCAGTGCTGTACTCTTGTATTCTACCTTCAATTCGCATGTAGAAAGACTCTCGCCCATTATTTATCTATTATTTATATCTCACTGTAGCTTTGTTTTCTTAGGAGTTTATTGGCATGTTCCCAGAGCCACAACTTCAAACAAAATAACAATGATTCATTTTGGTGAGGTTCCAAGTAGGTGAATTTAAATGTCATATTTTTGGTCAACATAAACTAAAGTAGGACAGAGAGAAATCTGAATGTATTTAATCACAGAGCACTGTCAGGCAGCTGATTCCAAGCTGGGAACACCGTGCCAAACATTTGTATCTGGGAC
Organism: Falco punctatus; assembly: GCF_963210335.1. Classification (NCBI taxonomy): domain Eukaryota; kingdom Metazoa; phylum Chordata; class Aves; order Falconiformes; family Falconidae; genus Falco; species Falco punctatus. The sequence goes on from NC_137585.1 coordinate 73,706,255, forward strand.
AGGACTGTATGTTCCACCAGTGTGCTGCAACAGGGAGAGTACTAACAGAGGGAGTTCAGTGCAAGTAGAAAAAAAACTTCCAAAAAGGTCAGGGCAAGGGGGTGGAAAGTGCCTGGAGTGTTGTACATCCAGAAAAGAAGAAAGGATTATGTGTCCTAATCTGGGACAACACTGAATAAAATTATTTCCTACACAATCCATTCAGAAAAGAGGCAAGGCGAAGAATTCCAGAGGAACATATTTTTTTTTTTTTCCATCATACCCAAAATAAGTCATTTTGAGTGACAGACAACTAAATTCACTACAATTAGCATGCATCTTCCACACTGGCAACAAGATCAAACTGGGGGCTGTATAAGCACTGTACACCAGTCATGTTACTAAAAGTTTTGCTAAGCATAGGAAGGAAATGATACTGCTTTGATGTTACTTTTGGCTTTCAACCCAGGACTTGGATGAAAAAGGACTGTAATAATATTTTAACCTGCTTAAAGGGATTCAAACCGGTATCTCCCAGCAGAGCACCCTAATGACGCTGTGGTTCAAGGAAGGAAGCACACTCCACATGCCCACTGCTGAAATTGCTCCAGGACTCACTGGTGGAGGGAGAAGAGGTCAGAGAGGCAGATGGGAAACAGATTGTATACCCATGGTAAGGCATTAACCTCGCAGAAACACAGTCCCCCCACTAAATGTTTGCGCTCTTGCAGGGCGTGCCTGGAATGCACGTCTCCTTCCAGGCTGCCGTCCCAGCATCTGGGACCGCAGCCCAAACCCGCTCAGTACCGCAAGTACGAAGGTTTGTGCTGAGTTAAACTACCGAGTTCAGCACCTTAAACACCAAGCATGGAGTCACACATTCTCGCTGTCTAGCTTTGCCTGCGTTTTGATCTTTCACTTTCAGCAGGTAGGGTGAGGTCTGTTATAAGCATTGACTTCAGTGTATAAAAACAATGGGAGGATTTGGGCTGTGTGCTGAGCAGAGAGAGCGCCTGGGTCTGCACCTTCCAGAGATGGAGCAAGAGTGCAAATGCAGCTCTGTGCTGAATACATTTCTGCTTACGTGCAAGTTTTGGGTGATATTCCTGATATTTCTAATTCTTTCCAAGCAGTGACTGTAGAGTCAGTGTGTTTCATTCAGGATTTTGGCTCGTTTGGGAGTCAGACTGACACTCTTCAGGGCACTGTGCTACCTTACTTATGGATGCCTGCATCTGTGCCCTATGCCTTATGCTCTAATTCAGCACGGCACTTGGGTATAATTCCTGATTAATCAGTTCCTGTGTCATGAACTTCATTTTTCTTTATCTGCAGGTCCTCACGGGTTCATATGTACTGCCTAAGTTCATCTTATTTCTAGGTCTGCAACAGGACTTTCCCTCTCTTGAGCTGCTTCTGCTGCTCTTCTGGTCTTTGGCCAACTCTTAGTCAAATATGCTCAAATTTATACAGGTGGCTTAAAATCTATTTAAATTAGTAAATGAACGAAGAGTAAAGCAAAATCAACAGACACTTCCCCTTAGTATATGGTATGTTTTCTGTTATCAGACTGTTTAAGTTATAGAATGTCTGGTCTATGTCTTCTCCTTTTTCTTGAACAGCACTTAGTTCAAGTAAACAGGGGCATTCAGCAAAAACTAATCTAAACAGAGCACTCCTTGATTTACTCCAAAACTACATATTAGAATAAAGACAAGTCTATATTTTCTTAAACCTCTGTTTTGACTAGTAAACAATGACTCTGTGGGCCAAATTCCCCATCTTTCAATTAAAGCAGCATATTGTTTTTTATATTCAGATGACCACACACAAATCGCTCTGGTCTAGTGCCCAGATAGTATGTAACTTTCTTGTAGCAATTCCTATAAGAGATATGATTTCTGCATTTTCTATCTTGTTTGTTATTTAAGAAATTAGCTATGCCTTTCTTCTATGTAAACTGCATTTTTCTAAGGGGATATTCTTACTCCAAATGTCTACATAAAAAGACCTTTGTTTGGCTTTTGTTTCCTTTAAGGGCTATATAATATAATCCTATCTTTTCAATGTTTAGAATAAGGTTTTTCGTTGTTTAAATTTTTTTTTCACCAAAACTCTGTACTCTTATGAGACCAAACCTCTGGGTAGCTGAAAATCAGTGTTCATCAATGTGAGCAGGAATGGGAATCCTAAAATTGATGTCAAACATGTATCTTTTGCATTCATTTCAAATTTACCCAGTCAGAAAACTGCCTGTTAAATACCTGCCAGTACATTCAAAATCCCATTTATTTTAGTATCACCCAATCTATGCTGTTTGAATTTAAAAGTCTAATAGTTTTGTTTTGGAAAAAGTGGCACCTCTTCATAGGTAATGTATAGGTCAATGTACAGTACTGTAAGACTTCAATTTCTTTGTACGTTAACATCTGCATATGGACGCCCCATAACTTTCAGCCACATTTCTTTGTCTCTTTCCTCCTCCTTTGCTTTGTTACTCCCTAGCCAGTTCAGTAGCCAACACAGTTAGAATCTCCATTCTGCTTTAGTGCAAATGATAATGTAAATGGTAATTTATTCATGCAAATAAATGAGGAAAAAAAAGAATCCTTACAACTCACAGGTACATGTTCACAACACATGTTTACATGTCTTCTTGTTATTGTTTGATTTTCATCTTGTTAGTTCTGAGAAATCCTTTATCACTCATATACAACTAAAAATGGGGGCTGTTGCCTAGGATTTGCAGGGTAAACAATTTTTAATCTACACAGTGTTTTTCCCTGCTGTACACACCCTGTAACCTAACTAGGTCCCTAACATGCAACAGTCATTTAAAGAATATGTGTCTTGGCTTTCATTCAACAACTTTTTGGGCTTGAAAACTATACATCTGTAAATCTGAGTCAGAACCACTTTTTCACCTATTTTATTGAGGCAATAGGGAAGACTGCACAGTGACAATTATCTAATGTTACCCTTGCCGACCTCAGCAAAGTCAGTGGGAGTTTTCTCACTGACTTCACGTAGCCAAAATTTTGACCTGGGTTAAGTATAACCTTTGAAGTGAACAGAGCAGCACCTGCAGTCTCTTTTACATGACTGGGTTTATCAGGATATGGGAAAAGTAAATATTTTCCCCAAAATAAAAGCTCATCTCTGACATCTTTCTTTAGGCAACCTTATGATTCAGCTAGAAATAGATACTGGAATTACAAAAAAAAAATAATAATTTAAAAAAAATATGGAAGGAACTAGATACAGAAATGGTCATGTCAGTCTGGTGTGTTTTACTTTATTTGATGTCACTTTCAACTGAATCACAATGAGAAATGCCACTCACCATCCTGTGCAACTAGGAGCTCCCAAAACAAAACGATGCAGAGCACCTTTTCTGCAAGATTTTATGTGTCTGTCTTTCTTCCTGGAAGAAGTTATGATGTAGACAAGAAAATTATATAATTGTGCCAACAAAGTCCACTGAAATCAGTGGCTGTGATTTCAGCTCATTCCCAGGGTGTCGCACACACTGCTATGGATGGTGATTAACAACCAAGAGCAAATTTTAGAGAATCAAATGCAAAGTAAAATCACATTGAATTTTTAAAAATTTCTCCTCCCTCACCCTTTGTCTTCTTTCTTTCTGTAGCACAAAACAAGTCTAATGGCTTTGTTATCATGCCCTTCTGTTCCACAAGTAGCAACTGCCTTTCTATCCCATTGAATAAAATAATTATGTATAACTCAGAGCAATTGTTCTCAACCTTTCCCTGCCCCCCCTCCCCCGCCCCAGTGATGACAACTTCTTTAGTAAAATATCTCTGACTACAAACTTTTCTGTTCTTAGTAGCATCTTTCTGCGTATTCCAAGGCAACTCATTTCACACAAATATTAGCACTTGACTTTAAGTTTGTAAGTTAGGTAGATGTTTAAATGTGCAAGTATTTCTCTCAGTTTCAATATTTTGTTACTTCTCTCTTTTCTTCTCTCCAAGAAAACTTGGCATAGTAAAAAATCATTTTATATCATTGCTGTATTTCCTACTGTGAAAGCAATAATCTGCAAATTCCTGAAACATCAAGGTTGTCTTTGTAGTGTTTCACCCTTCTTTTCATGCTGGAATGAGTATGTCCAAAGCAAATCTCTGTATGTTCTGACCACCTGACTATCTAACACCACGTTTATTTACATATACTAATAAAGATTTATTGTTTCAGTTCATTAAAATGTTTTAATATGACTGAAGGCTACTAAAGTAGTCTGATTATACCTGTAAGGAAAATAATTTATCACCAGATATAGAGCTAAATTATATAGTTAATAGTGTTAAGCTGCAGTTATTGACATAACCTGACAGTTTTCTAGGAAAGGACTTAAAGTGCCTAGTTCAACACCTAAGACAGTTTCAGTAAAAGATATACTCTTCCGTTCAGTACCATGACCCATAAAATCCATACCCTAGCTCTGCACTCCATGCTCATCAAACACTTTCCAATTCATCTTCCACATGTCCTACCCACCTTTGCCAGCACAGAAGCAATCTGGGCTGTGGAGCTCTTGCTTAAAGTCCAGCTGCAGCTAGGGCCAAGGGAAAGGAATAACCAAGTCTGCATGTCCATGAAGAAATACCAGTCATTACAAGTGCCTCCAAATACAGGTTTCAGCACAAACCATTGCTTTCACTTTGTTTCACTGTGATAGTGACCTTCCTCCCACTGTTTGCATAATAGTAACGTAAATTAATTTTAGAAAGTGAGAAATCTGAGTTCAATTCCCTCTTCAGCCTGAGGGAATTCAAACCTGTCCTGATATTTCCCAAAAAGAGTTTTAACAGACATGCTGTTGAGAATATTTCAGCTTTGATGATAATAGAGAATTAAGGTATACATTTGTTTTTGGAAGCATCCTTTTTCTGATTTGTTGAAGTGGGGCCACTCCACAACCAGTCATGGAGGACTTAGGGATCCAGAAGAATGACAATATCCTGGCAACTGCCTGCAGGAAAAGAAACTTGTGGACCCCTGCCTGACCTTCAAACTATTTCTATTTGTTTCCTGTAGCTTTTTAAAGTGAAATAGACTTCCTCTCTAAGACCTGACCTAAATAAATACGTTTAGGCTAGAAGGGGAAGGGGAAGTTCAGAAAATTTTCTGTTCTTAGCTTGCCATGTTGGCTAGCTGAGGATGATGCCTTGCTCAGAAAGGAGCCTTCAGAGATGCCTTAGTCTCAGCTAAACTGGTTATTTACTTCCTTGCTGGTTTACAACCTATGTGCCTAGTTTCAAGACCTGTAGCTATTAGTTGTGTTACTTGGGCAATTATTCTAGACCTTGACCTCAGAGTTTGTCACTGAAATTATTTTAAAACCCCAGCTTTCAACATAGTGTGATATTTTATAGCTACAGCTCTAGTAAATAGCAAATTATTCCTAACGCCTTACACTCCTTTTAAAATAAAAAAGCCTTTTGTTCTTGCATGGGGATGAAGACAGATTGCCCTTCTCTTTCTCTTTTAAATGACATATATGCCTTATTTTAATACTTTCTTTATATCTCAGTGACTTGTAGTAAATGGTGGCATTGAAACCTTTGTATAATGGGAGTTTTGCCCAGGCAGAGGTGGAAAACAGACAATAAGGATTTTCTGTTTTGAAGCTGCCATATGTGAGATGGCCTTTAGATTTCTCAAACTGCATATATTTATAGAAATTCTACATATAGTGGTTAACATGATATATGTCAGGTACCATAGTTATAAACCATTATATCAGATAAAAAGCTAGTAGTCAAACAGTAGAGCCTTGTTCAGAAATAAACTGAGGCTTTTGTCAAACTCTTTGGGAGGAAACACATTCCCTTAATGAAATACTCATTAGATTTTACAATTACGCCAACAGCAGGGGAATGAAGCTTTGTGTAAAAAGTTCAGGGTTTTATACAAATTTTAGTTGAACTAGTGATTGATGGAAACATGTACCACACATTAATCAGTAATATAAAAATTAACTGAATTTGTGAAAAATATATTTGGGAAAAGACATACTTCAACACATTGCTGCTGATAGGTAATTTCAAAGGAATCTAATAGAACTGAAATGCACTAATTTTGCCAGTAATTATGTATATTTGATAAATCCTAAAAGTTTTTCAGTTTAATTAAAGCCGTAATAACATTAATAATAATAACACCATTGATATTAATAATAACAATAATAGTAACAATAATAATGATTATTATGATGATGATAATTATAATGATAATTATAATAGTAATAATGTCTCAAACTCAGACAGTAACCCTCAGCTGCCTAAAATGTGAATTTCATTTCTGTGAAGGTCTCTGACCTTTTATCATTTCCACCTATTTTCTTATAAGATTTGCAGTTCAGCTCTTAGATGAAAGAGATTCAAATGAACAAGAACACAAGCCACCAAAACCTTTGGGATTGTGACTTCTCAGGTTGACAATTACAGTTAAGTCATAAATGTATTTGCTGTCGAAAGTTCACTATCAGATTCTGACTGGAACTGATAAAAAAGCATTGAGGCTAGTCCAAACCAGTATAGTTATAATTCTTGAACTAAAAAAAAAAAAATCATTTTGCTGAAGCCAAAATATGAGAATGATAGCAATATGATTTCATTCTAATGCGTTCTGGAAAATGCAAAACACATAAGAATTTAGCAACATCAATTTAGCACTATCAATTTCAAGTACCAAATATCTCAAATCAGTGGAATATACTATCTATATGTAATTCCCAAGTCAATTATGCCGCTGAACTATGACTGGATTTTAATAATGCAGATGGATCTGTTTAAGAAGTAAGTAAAGCCACAAACATTGGAAAATTGTGTAGTATTTCTTAGCTTATATATCAGCCGTTTGTTCTGATATATACAAGAACAAATCTGAAAAATACCTGCCACTAAAACTATCATTTACTGCATCCCTTCTGATCATTTTATACTAACTAGAATAATTGTTTAGAACAGCTATTCTTGTCTTCCATCTGAGTCTGAAGGCAGAAGTTCAAGAAATCTCAATCAGTCCATCCTTTGTGAAGCTCCAAAAGTAAAGGTAATGGAAAATTTTAAAGACACATCCCTCTCTAAGAAATACAACATAAACAAGTTACAGAGAAGCTTTAAGAAACAGATCAAGGGCACCAAATCCAACCTACTGTTACCATTTGCAACCATATCATATAATCTCCTTAGTAGTTTTGTCCAGCATGATCGTAAAACCACTTATAATCCCAATTTTCAATGTACTGGATGCTCCAAAACACCATTTTAGTGGATAGAAACCTTTTGCTTTCCAGCCTATTTGAATTCATTTGCAGTTTATTGCCATTTATTTTTGGGTCAAGATAGTCCTTTTACTACAGTAACTTTTATTTACTTCTAGTAATCCAATTTGTTTAGTAATGACATGTTCATTCATGTTTATCTAATGCAACACAAAAATGTTGCAGCTGATTTTCATCAGTTTTGTTGGACCCTCAATGAGACCTTAGTGTCCACTCTTGCACACATAAAGTCAGTGGCAAAAGGGAATCAATAGAAACAGGACTGGATCTCTAAATAACAAAACAAAAAAAAAGAAACAAAAAACCCAAAAAAACACCAAAACAAAAAAAAATCACAAAAAAACAACAACAACCCTAATGAATTAGCTTAGTTATAGCAATCTGTTTTCTTCACATATAGTAGCCTCATACACTGTGAAATAGATTTCTCACTATAGAAATGCAGAACGGCAAAAAACTGGCTTGAATGTGTGCATGCATGCATACATATATAAAAATATATTTGTGTGTATCTGTGTGCATGCATATACATATATACATGTACAGAAATATATATATGTACATATTCACATATGTGTATGTATATAAACACATATGTGTTTATATATATACATACGTATTTGAAACTATTTTAAGATAAAGATCTGCATGCTTGTGCAGAAAAAGTGCCGATACTGTTGTATACTACAATATATAAGATATGAGTACTCTGGGTTTGATCAGGAAAACATGTTTTCTGCAAAGGAGAAAACAAAGGCCAGGGGAAATCGCCTTTCTTCCATTAGCAGACATGACATACAATGCATACAAATTTGTGTCTGGAACTCAGAATGCCATTGAAGGTTTGACAAACTAGTCAAACCACAGGCTGGAGATGGAACATTGTTTTCTAAGTACACTTCTACAAAACCAAGTAATTTCATTTTTAGTTTTATTTACATTCCCCTTTTCAATGCTTAAGACTGTTACTTCTCTGTAGTCTTGTCTACAAAACTCTGAACCTTTTAGATGTGCAGTGGGAATGAGAAGCTCCAGCAACTCACCTGAAATTTCAGATTCAAACACCCCACGGTACAAAACCACTTCAACAATATCAGCAACGCTTTATTTCTCCCTTATATTGTTGAAGTCATAGTATGCATTTCCATTACTTAACAACATTAAAAGGAGTCTATAGCCAACCTTGTCTATATTCTAACTGTGTGAACAAACCACCTTTCTATTCCTTGGGCTTTTACAGCTCTACTGTTATGGACAATATTTTCCTTCCTCTCTTCCCAGTTACAGTGCCCATCCATGTGTTATTTTCACACTTTTCTATACAGGGAAAAAACACAATGTGTATCATTTGTATTGGTACTCCAGATCTGTTTCTCTAGTGGACAATGAAACTCTTCACAAAAGGTGTCTGCATGGTTTTACAATAATCTATTGAGGATGTGGATTACGTTATTCTGCCAAAAAGCATTCTCACTCTGAAACTGCAGTGACTGTACATGGGAGGCTGGAAGAGAGCTGCTGTTTCACTATAACAACCCATATAATCTTTGAAACATTGAACGCTTGAAGTTGTGCCAGTGATGAGGTACTCCAGCCTGAGCTCATGACTGAGTAGAATTTCAAATAGACTTTCCATATCATACTGGCATGGACGAAACCCCTGTTACTCTTCTTGAGCTGTACCAAATATTTATTACTTTACATTCTGGCACTTGGTTATTTGGAGGAATTATTCTTTTTAATGTCTCTATTGTTTCCTTTCCTCTGAGCATAACACAGAACTTGCATTGGTCTCCTCCTTCACTGCCAAGTCTATAGACTTGGTATTGTACGAACCACTGAACAAAGAATGCGTAGTGTAAAATGATCATTTTCTTCCTGAAACCACTGGTTTTTTTATTCCTCTTCGCCTTCTTAATCACTAATACATAAATACACACTTCAAGGTCTAGAAATCCCATATCTGTCTCAAATTCTAGTTGCTCAGACAGAATTGGGAAGATCTGTCAGCTGGCACGGAGCCTATAGGTTTCCCAACTACTTTCACATTCAGCTCAGCATGAATACTCTTCTTTAACATTTTTTCATATGTCTTTCATTAATTTTATTGGAAGACAAAAATCAAAGAATTTGGAATTGAGATTCAGTTAAAAAAAAAAACTTTGGGTTCACTTTGGTTTTATATCCAATGTTTTCTGTATTTGAATCTAAAATGAGAATGACGATATACTATGGCTTTTAGTTATAATAGCAAAATTAGTTTATCCATTCAAATTAATTCCTATATTTAAGGGAAAAAAGGAAAATTAGGTTTGTCTTCTTCATCAATTTGAGAAAATCAGATATTCTGTAATTATGCACACACCAAAGAAACTGAATACCAGGAACTTGGACTTCAAGGTTATATCCTTATTCCATCACTTAAAAAATTAACACAAAACTCATAGTCCAGGAGATTGTGGAGACTCAGGCCACAAATGGTATTCCTAATCTTTAACTGCTTCAGATGAGGAAGCCCCAGGAGTAAACTATTTTACATTAGACTTTTCAAGCTGGAATACAAGACCTAGCCCAGCTTGGATTCACTACACCACATAGTTCCAGGATACTGCTCATCATGTTAGGGTTTTTCAGGAGACAACCTCACAGCTGTATTCTCCACTTCTTGTAGCAGACTCTTCTGATGTAATATTTCCTAAAGAATGGATTAAAATTTAGATCTAAACTTTAACTGTATGGGAGTCATTGATGCAAGGGAGCTTATTTGTTTTTCAAGATCTCAAATACAATAAATACCTTCAGAGAAGTAACAATAAAAAATAGTCACTGGAAATTCAACAGGGTAAGAAACAGAGTAATGGAAATGTAATAACTTAAAATTACATTCAGCTTATTATTTGACCAATCTAAACCAAAACTAAGTATTTAAAAATTCATGTAAATTTTTGTTTTTATTTTGATGTATTTTTCATTGTTAGCCAGAAGTTGCATCATACAGTCCTCTCTTGGGAAGTTTCTAAGAGGTTTTTGCAGAGTCAGAAGGCCCACAGAGTTCTTAACATGCTAAAAGCCATGTTAACTGAGAGATTTCTTTTCTGAAAAATTAAAAAACTTTGAAGTTTTGTTTCCTGTTAATCACACTGGAAAGAACTGTACCAACTACAAGGAAACACTGATCATCTTTTTTTCTTTTGAAGAAGGAAGATGCAGTCGGAAATAAAATCCCTTCTCTTTTGGCATTGCACTGCCTTTCTTGCAATCTCCCGTTTATTTGCAGGTTTGCAGCCTTGTGATTTCTAATAACACTTATGAAGAGATGCTGAGCTGACACTCCTGTTCTGCACGCCAGCTCATGCAGAGTAGTGAAGCATTTGGGAAAAACAATTAAGGGTCCATTTACCAATCATTCTGCCTCCTTCCTTACTTCCAAACCAAACCCATAAAACTTTATCAAAGCTTGAAATGTTTTTAATTTCCTTTAAAACAGCTATAATTTTGCCTATTTCCACCTCTGAAAGATCCATAAGAAAACAACTGGAAGAGCAGCCTGAAGAAAGATGTGCTTGAGGTATTTTTTGGCTCGACTGTAAGCAACAAAGAGCTAATAGTCTCAGAGATCCATGTGAGACAAGAACAAGGTCAAGGACAAGGGCAGTGCGTTTTCTACATTTGATGTAGTCACCCTTTCTATACAGTCAATCGAAATAAGCAGATAGGGTGCAGGTCATCTGACTTAATTAGCTTTTTACTTTACAAGGAGATTAGTTGTTCCTTGAGTTGCTGTTCTTCAAAGATTACAAACAGATCTCCCTGAACTCTCTCAGGTGTCGGGTAGGAAGGCACAGCTGTTAAGATAAATCCCATTCAGGCTATCTGCATTACCGGCAACACGTGTTAGCTTCTGTGTCACTGCAGCAAGACAGAGTCTAACTTAATGACAGCTTTGAAATCTCCACGTTGGTCTGCAATATATAACATGTATCAACAATTTCCAGCCAAGCTCTATAGTTTAAATCAGCTTCAGCCTGAGTATTCCATCTTTATCGGATGAAACTTGATCCCAATGATATGTTTCCACTGACCTTAGTGAAGCGAGTATGCCAACCATAGCTCTCCTGTGTGCTCTTCTAACATATTCCAATTGAACAAAAGCCTGCAAATGCAATTAAGAAAAAAAGTATCAGTAAGTTGCAGCAGATTGTGAGCCAGTATCAGAATCAATCATCACAATTTTTAGGTGGGTTAAATCTAAACAGATCAATGTTTAGATTTCCATCCTTTCCTGATACCGTCTTTCCCTTCAGATGGATTGTGCAATTGTTTTTTCTGTCAACTGACAAGTCAGTCCTTTCCCTCCTTTAAAACTAAGTCTGAAACAGGATTACTTTTGTTTGTTTAAAAGGTAGGGGGGGGGGGGGGGGGAAGCTTGGGCTGAGATAAAGATTTAACTTGGATCTCCATTACATTTACGAGGCTGATGCTGACTAATTTTTTCTTTTGAGTGTTGAGCTACATTTCCTACCTTCTGGGAAAATGCTGCAACTGCTAGATCACGGGGATTCTGTCATTCAGGGTTATTAATGTCTTCTGACACGTTTTATCTTGTAGAAATTACGAAATATTTAGAAAAAGAAACCATTCTGAGGGAATGTAGTAATGCTTAAGTCAACAAGCAATTTTCTTTGTTTTTGCATTCTATTCAAAACAAAACAGTTGAAACATGCAAGGCAGAAGAACCAGCTAAGAAAGTCAGAAGCATAAAGAATAAGGGATATTTCTGAAAGACTCAAATTCCCTGTTCAAATTTCTGTAGGAGAGTGGAAGTACCTGGGAGTTGTGGATGAATGGCTTGTCCAGACTATAAAAGAGAAAGCATGCAATGCTCCATCACCCCATTTCCAAACTTGGCCCTGTTTTTTTCCAGAAGAAAACAGTTAGTAAACTTGGGGTTTGAATAGCTTTGGGACTCATGGCATTACATTTTTCAAGGAATAAAGTACTTGCAGATCCACAGATGTGTGCTCACACTTCCACATACTGTTTCCAGCTTTTGTTTGAGATTCAGTTGCTGAAATGTGCTACTTTTTCGGCAGATGCTTCTCTTGAGACCTGTATTTCATAGTACATCAGTTTTTGGCTGGGCCAAATGAGATTTCAGAGATTCACTTCTTCTGAAGCTTAAGGTTCCCTTTCTAAATACAGGTAGCTAGAATGGAGCAACTGGAATTGAAGGTGTTTTTTTACAGCCCCATCTTAAATATATTACTGCTGTACTTAACTGTACTAAATGCTTCTGCCAGGCAGTGGTCCCTGATTCCCTAAGCCAAATGATGCAGGGTGGCTTGTGAACATGCTAATACTTTCCTTAAAGCACATTGGTGAAACCACACTACACAGAACTGGAGAGACACTCGTCTTTCTGGCTCCAAAAGTGTGGGGGTTTTTTCCATAAAAAGTGTGTGAAATGACATTAGAGCTGTGTTGCTGGAAGCATGTAGGGATAGGTGGTTGCTGGGGTAGTATAAGACTATGTAGCAAAAACAGCCAAATCTGGTGCAATTTCACCTATGCTGTTCATTGAAGCAGACCTGGAGCGTGTTCTCTTCAGAATACAGGAGGAAAATTAAAGGACAGACTTACCTAATTTTCCTGCCCCAAATCACAATTTGAGGGAATTTCTTTGGTTTTGTCTGGTACTGTGGATCAAAAGAGTTCATTCTTTCAACTTTATTTAGGGTGATATATAGATGACAATTTTTGTTGTGTTGTGGGTTTTTTTAAACAAAATTACTACATGACTTCACAAGTCTTGTGCAGAATTACGTTCTTTCCCATATTACTCCTTATATGTCTTTGAACAAGATGTCATCTGACTGTTATCTGGCACTCCTAGGTGCTATTGATATAATTACAGGACAATTAGTTCCCCTTTCTAACAGTATGCTTTTGTCTGACATCTATTCTTTATAGGTTTATTAATCTCAGAAGGAGAGGGACTTGATTATAGCAGCAGATAACCACAGTGTAGACACCCGCCTAAAGCATAGCTGTTGACATCTGAACTAAATATCTAAAGCACCATATGTATGCATAAGACACATCCTGAAGAATCTAAAGAGCTTGGTTAAATTCATCTATTCTAAGTTATTATCAGTTAAATACAGAGCCAATGTCAAATGAAATCAAACATTTTCCATTGATTAAATAAGCACAAATGGTCCTTAATTTCTCTTGTAGCTATTCTAGGGCTAGCTTGACCCCCTACTGCTTGAAGTTTAAATAGCAAGGAAATGAAAGCAAGCACAAGAGGCTTCCCTTCATTTCCTTCCCCCACCCCTCCTTCCTTGTACAACAGTGGGATAAAGATGTAGGCAGAGATTGGAAGTACAGCATCCATACCAATCCTATGGAGATTTTGATCTGGCCAGACTCAACCCTTTTCCAATCTCTTAAAGTATGAAGATGCATCAGTGTCTCACTGCACCTCAGTGATAACTGCAGAGTCTCAGTTGAGCTCAGCAGGTTTGGTACAGTGCTATGCTAACATAGCCAGCTCACTGACAGATTGGAGCTGGCTCACATCCACCTACCCTGGAGTACAGACAAAACAAGTCCAAGACTATCCGCACGTGTTCATAAAAGCAAACGCACAGCTGCGTGGCCTAAGAGAGGAAGGGAGTGGCTCAGACTAGAATCCCACCCTGCTTGCTACACATTCACTGCCTAAAAAAGGAGAGGAAGCTGAATATTCTGTAAGGGGAAAAAAAAAAAAAAAAAAAAAAAGAAGCAGCTCTGGCTTGTTTTGTTTGATGACACAATACACAGAAAGCTGTGCAAGAAGTTTGCCTTTCAGAGAAATATGGAGCCACACTTCCCCACGCGGAGAGCCAGTGCTAAATGGCACAGCTAATCCTTCAGTGTACAATTCCTACATTAGACTTCGACCTCAATTATGTCAGCCAGCTGTGAAAAGGAGAAAATACTTGGCGGGACAGGGAAAAAAAAGCAAGGCAATGTGCGTATCTATCTGGCTCCATATTTCTCCCATATGAACACCACCGTCTTATTTCTTTCAGGTAGGAAGGAAAATCTGTTAACAATTTAGTTTTGTGGGTCTTATCTTTGTGAATTCATTTTTATTCCCTGTAATGGCAAAATTTATAATAAACAGATTTTACATATATTTTTAATGATTTTCAGGTCAACTTCTTGGTTTCAGGTTTAAATTTTCCAGCCAATTTAAACTAAATTCAGAGGGAAAAAAAGTGTTATTGATATTACCAAAAGAAAGACAAACAAAGTCATACCTTTGGAAGAAACACATACTAATTTATTCTTCCTTGGCTTGTGTAAGAGCTATGCTAGCTTTAGTAAGTGTGAATGCATGGAAATTTTACTAAGATCAGCTTCCGAAGGACAGGAAATTACTAGAAGGCCCTAATGTTTATCAAAGCATCTAAAAGTTTGTCATACATCTTTGCAGTTAAAGAATAATTACACAGCAAGACCAAACTATTAGAGTAGTAGACATGATATGGAGTGAATCTTAATGTTTTCACTCTGATTTCATATTTAGCATTTCTTAACTTATATTCTCATTACATTGGTACACATGAACAGTAATCCTCTCCAGAACCTGCCTGAGCCAAATGCCAAACACATGCTAGGAACCGCATGCTTTTCTAATGGTATACTAACTCTCTTGAAGTCAGCTGCGACATATGGTACATGTATGGGACAAGAGAAACAAGGCTTATCTGATGTGACATTTGTGACTGGAAAGACTAAAACGAACTGGTTATTATCTAGGCAAATGTACTAAAATACACATGGTGTTACTAGTTGTCCCTTGCCTTACTTAGTATGTTATTTTAGAACATTAACATTGTTAGTTTGGAGAATAAAAATTGTATTGAGCAGCGTAACTAAGGATTAATTTCTCCTGCATGTGCATTTATAATTTGTCATTAATATAAATCAGATTCATATGATCTGATGGATTAAAATTGGTCAAAATTTAAAATTACTGGATTCCTTCTTCCTCAGAGCTTTCTTTTAACATAAAAATGGGATCACAGTCCAACTAATTTATTCTGGTTTTAAGTAAAATATTGTATGGGAAAAATGCTCTTGAAACTGATGTGTCGTTGTTTCATAAGGACTAAAAAAGGTCACACACACCACCAAAAATCCTTTAACTTGGAAAAGTTGTACAGTCCATAAAATTGTAACTCAAACCATCTCACCCTTTTTCCAAGTTCAGAATTTAACAAAGCTGTGTGAAAATGCCAGGATTGGCAAGGTCAGAAATCACCTGCAGGTGCTTTTCCAAGGTATGGAGAATAAACAGAAAACTGATGTTCCCCTTCTTCTCTGGATGATGGAGGTAAGATGAAAATCTGTTCTTGCCTAAAACCAGGAACTTACAACTCTCCTAATTAAATAGTTGGCTTTCTATTACCTTTTGGAAGTGCTACTGTGCAAAATTGCCACCTGGTTGATTGAAAAAGATGGATTCATCTTTGCATTGAGCCAGCAGGTTTGGAAAACATTTAGAAGAGAATCTGTTACAGAGGCAGATGTAACTTCATCCATTACTTCAAGAGGTTAATAAGGAGGATCCTGGGAACTACTGACCAGTCAGCCTTACCTCAGTACCCACTAAGATCATGGAGCAGATTCTCCTGGAAATTATGTTGAAGCATATGGAACACAGGGAGGTGGTTAGAGACTGCCAACACGGCTTCATAAAGGGCAAATCGTGCCTGACTGATCTAGTGGCCTTCTACGGTGGAGTGATTGCATCAGTGGATAGGGAAGAGCAACTGATGTCATCTACCTGGACTTCTGTAAGGCCTATAGTATGGTCCCACACAATATTCCTACTTCTAAATTTGGGATATATGGGTTTGGTGAATGGACTATTAGATGGATACAGAAATGGCTGGATGGTCGCATCCAAATGGCTCTATGTCCAAATGGAGATCAGTTGTAACAAGTGGTGTCCCTCAAGGGTCCATACTGGAACAAAAACTATTTCGTATCTTCATCAGTGACATAGACAGTAAGATCAAGTGCACCCTCAGCAAATCTGCAGATGACACCAAGCTGAGTGGTGCAGTTGATACACTTCAGAGAAGAGATGCCATCCAGATGGACCTTGATAGGCTTGAGGAGTGGGCCCATGCAACTCTCATGAAGTTCAACAAAGCCAAGTGCAAGTTCCTGCATGTGGGCCAGGGCAATCACCAATATCAATGCAGGTTGGGTGATGAATGGACTGAGAGCAGCCCTGTGGAGATGGACTGGGGGATACTGGTGAATGAAAACATTGGGCATGAGCCAACAACATACACTTGTAGCCCAGAAAGCTAATCGTATCCTGGGTTACATAAAAAACAAACGTGGCCAGCAGGTCAATCAAGGGGACTCTGCCTCTCTAGTGTGTTCTTGTGAGACACCACTGGGGTCCCCAGTCCAGAAAGACATTGATCTGTTAGAGGAGGTCCAGATGGGGGCCACAAAAATGTTCAGAAAGCTGGAACACCTCTCCTATGAAAACAGGCTAAGAGAGTTGCAGTTGTTCAGCCTGGAGAAGGCTCTGGGGACATGTTAATGCAGCCTTTAATATGTAAAGGGGGCTTGTAACAAAGCTGGAGAGACTTTTTACCAGGATATGTAATGTCAGGACAAGGAAAAATGGTTTTAAACTGAAAGAGGGTAGATTTAGACTGGGCATAAGGAATAAAATTGTTTACAACGTGGGTGGTGAGACACTGGAGTAGGTTGCCAAGAGAGGATGTGGATCCCCCATCACTGGCAGTGTTCAGGGTTGGACGGGGCTTTGAGCAGCCTGATCTAGTGAAAGATGTCCCTGCCCAGGGCAGGGGGGTTAGACCAGATAATCTTGAAAGGCCCCTTCCAACCTAAACCATTCTACGATTCTATGATAAACATAACTCATTGGGGCCTAACTCAACCAGGCAGCTACAGCTCATCAGTGCAGGCTTTGCTCTTAGACACAGGCAATTAAAATCAGTGCGATGGCTGAGTACAAGAGATTTACTGCAAGAACTGTTCATTATATTCCCTGTGTCCTTGCATCAATTAAACAGGGTTCAAAACTTAGCTCAAAGTTCGGTTCATAAGATGATAAAACTTTTTTAATATAGTGATTTGATGTCAAATAGCAAGTGTTCTGTTTTCTTATCAAGTTGAACGGGTTTA
Organism: Falco punctatus; assembly: GCF_963210335.1. Taxonomy (NCBI): domain Eukaryota; kingdom Metazoa; phylum Chordata; class Aves; order Falconiformes; family Falconidae; genus Falco; species Falco punctatus. The sequence continues at coordinate 73,723,773 of NC_137585.1, forward strand.
AAGTTATAATAACTTATACATAACCTTTCCAAATTTTCTAGAAATTATATCAAGTTTTATCACTAGTAGTTCCAAGTAAAATGGAATTCCACCCACTGCTGGATATAATTATTCATAGAGATCTGCAAATACTAAGAAAAAATCTTTAAAATAGAAAATGTACTTTTTAAACCTCAAGAACTACCAGGAGTAGAAAACTAAAACAAGTAGTGTGATTTAAAATGTTTTATCAACTTTTTTTACCCATACATTCTTAAACTGTCCTCTCACACAGTTTCTGTAAAAGCTTATTTTTAGCTTTTTTTTTTTTTTTTTTTTTTAAATAAATAAACCTGAGATTTTGGACCATGTTTTATAAATATATTTTTTTAGTTGTCTTGCCAGATTTGTAAGTACGCATCATTAGAACTATATATACTACACATTGTATAATGTAATATTTATAAAAAGCGGAATCAACACCATTTCTTTTTTTGTCACTCCTGGAGGAAAAAGCTTAAATATCCATCAAAGGCACAGAGCATATCTGAAAGACTTCTTTGTCAGAACAGTGACTGTTTCTAAAGGCAATTTCTTAAGAAAAAAATTAGTGACTCACAACTTTGTATAAAAGGGTAATGACAAATCTAAAAAGTCATTTTCAAAGACACTGGTTACACAAAGAGTTGTCTGTTACTCCTTGCTATGTCTGTGATCATCAAGGCAGTTTTTGCTTCTTGTTTTTGGTTAAGATTTCAATCAGCTATTTTTTATTCCCTATCTCATACACACAATTATAATAAGCTCCAGACCTATGACTTGGCAATAGTTTTCTAAACAACACAAACGAAAGACAACACCGTTGCAAGACACTCAGTAAGTCTGGAATGATTTAGATCCAGCTACTTTACTGAATTATTATTATGGGTTATCTTTATAACCTAGCTGGAGAGCAACTACTATGTTTTCTTCCATGAACTCTTCATAATCAGGAATCCTTCCTTGGACGCTTCTGTACTTTTACATTAGTTTTTCTGTGTAACAGATTCTAACAACGATTCTGCATGTTAATATTCAGTCTTTGATTAGTGCTTTTCTTGGAAATTAGGCCAACTTGTACTTAGTCTTAATGCTAAAGGAAATTAGCATATCACTGACAAATCACCTTGATGTAAATACTAGAACTGAGGAGCGCTGGAGAGTATTTACACTGATACTAAAAAGTAAAACCCAGCCAGGAATGAAATTAAGACAAGAACTATCAAGTCAAAAAGAAAAGACTTGAATGTTTGTTTTTATATTCAACCATAATGGTTTTTCTTTTCTGCCAGTGTGCTTTCTAACTTTACAGACATCTGAGTGCTATTTTATTCTTCTTGTTGTAGCTCCCTCCACTTGAATAACAATACACAAAGAAAGACAGCTTGACTTATGGTTTAATCCTATAAGACACCGAGCTCACTACTGAAGGTGTTGGGAGGCAGACACACCTTTTCTAGTATTTATTCAAGAACGCACTGAGGGAGACTTCAGACATTGAATGCTCATGAAAAAATCAGGATTATGGGCACATTCATAAAGGTATGAAGAATCTTCAGGATTTAGTCCCAAAATCACATTATCAAATCACTTCTTTTAACAAAACATGAATTGTGGTAAAGGGCTTTTTTTTTTTTTTTTTTTTTTTAAGTTTTCTTTCTATAGTATGTTGGTGCCACTAAGTAGCTCAAAGCAGCCTAGCAACACAGTACACATTGTATGTCTGACAAAAACAGCACATTCCAGTTCTTATGATTTCTGGGATATGGCCATGAGAAGGAAAATATGCCCAGATCACTGCTGAGTGAATCTGCACTGGCTGCTCACAGCTGGGTATGTCAAAAAAGCCGGAAGAATCTCTGCTGTCTTGTCAGCTGCTTTACAGTAAAAGAAAAAATTATGTACCACCCTTTCCTCACCCTTAATCACCCTACCATTATCTTCTATGAAGGAGGCAGCACAGTAATTCAAGCAAACTTTGTAGACTTTTGCATACATTTGCATATGATGAATCAGAAATTGCAAAGATTAAGGGTGAGCTTTGATTGGAGCAATTGGTATGGCTGCAGGAGCACAACTCCAAGGGTGAATAAAAAGAATATTCCTCTACCACAAGAATGGCATTACACATCTATGGAAGCACTTCAGTAAAGTTGCATATACTGGGAAGCACAGCATGCCTCCAAGGGAGAAGAAGCCCTCAGAAAGGCTTTGGGAGTACAGAGACATTCAGACTTTCTGAGTACATCCCCAACTAGCAGAACTGCAGGAAGGAGGGGAGGTGGAAGTCCATGCCTCTCTTTCAAAGAAGACTGTCTTTTGCAACCTGCTCAGAGGTGGATATACTAATGTGAAGTAGGTGGACACAGCATATGGGCAGAGAGGCAGGAAGAACCAATCTTTCAGTTGCCTACATAGTACGTGATCACCAGATGTAGGTGTAACTCCCCAGATGCCAGAGCATTTCTTGACTTGGTCCTCTGACAAATGCCCAGATGAGCTCTTCTGCCTGCTCCTTGAAGAGGTTAAGGTAACTTAACATGTCAGCTTTTGGTCTTCCTCTGCTGGGAAGGACCCGGGGGATCACTCTTATCACCCTTCGTTATCACTTATCTGGAAAGGGTAAGGCAAAAGGGCAATTAAAGTCAGAGAGAGAAAGAAGATACTTTTATGGGATTTTACCTAGACTTGTTAGCAGGATCAGTAGTCACTAACAACCCAGGAAAAAGCATATGGAAGAAGAATACACAAATGTGAAGAATAAATTAAATAATGCATTTCCAAGAGAGAGATTTGATCCAGACTGCCTGTGCCATAGTGTATAACTATAATGAGAGTAAATACTTGCAGTAGTAAGGATCAAAGGCCAGGTTTATAACACATTTTTGGCAGGGATATGCAGAAACAGATCAATGCCTAGAGGCCTACAGATGCCTAGTAGGATGGTCTATCCCCCACCGAAATCAGGGTAGGTCAGAAACTTCTGAAAATACTATTACATGCCTTGGTGGCAGGTCTGCATGTCTACATACCTTTTGAAAATCTCTCAGCTAAATCATCAATCCAAAACCAGAAGATAGCAGTCAACAAAGGTTTGCAGCTCTCAGCACAGTTTCTATCTCACCCAGGAAAAAGGAAACAGCAGAAATATGAAAAATAAAAATTACAATTTTAAGAGGTTTTAATGGCACAAAGAATTTCACATCTGTGTTTTAGATACAATTTAATGCACAATATCCAAAAAAGCAGATAAAATCCAAACTGGGAAAACCAAAACATAGAGGCACTTTTAATTTTTATACAAATATGATTAATATTCATTAAATTTAGCTACATGATAAAATTCAACACAGTGATAGAAATTTATTGTGATCCTATATATTGTTAGAAAAAGCAGCATGACATTTTTCTAGTTTGGAGTATCAGTGGAAAGTTTCAGCATAGATGTCACTGGTCTTTCCTATGTTTGTCATGGCCGGTATCTCCATGCATTTACTGGATACGCAGTTTGACGCTGTGCTCATTCATTTACCATTTGACATTTCCAGCCTAAACAAAGAGGCACCACTTGCATCATAAGCTTAATGAATCACACGATAAAATCAAGCTTCCACTTTATCTGGCCCTTGAACAACTGGCTTGACCCAAGATGTAACAACTGTTTGCAGAGGAAAAAAGCAGCAATTTCCCTTAAGCATAAGCAGAACTGGTAATAACAGACAGCTTAAGTGGGTTAACAAGGTCACAAAACCATTTACATTTTGTTTGGTGTATGAGTTTTTGAAGTTCTGCGTAGCTTTTAAAAAAATGCAGTTACTATGCTAGGAAAGGAGGGGAGACCACCACAGCAACCTTTATACAAATAATGGATCTGCTCACTAAGAGAGTTCAAAAATCTCACTCCTTTATGTTGGAAACCATGTTACTGACTGTGCTGGTTTTGGCTGCGATAAACGTAATTTTCTTCATCGTAGCTAGTATGGGCTTTGTTTTGGATTTGTGCTGGAAACAGTGTTGATAATACAGAGATGTTTAGTTACTGCTGAGCAGCGCTTACACAGCGTCAGGGGCTCTTCTTGCACCTCACCCCACCCCACCCCACTAGTGAGGAGGCTGGGGGGGCACAAGGATTGGGAGGGGACACAGCTGGGACAGTTGGCCCCAACTGACCAAAGGGGTATTCTATACCATAAGGTGTCATGCTCAGCATGTAAAGCTGGGGGAAGAGGTAGGAAGCAAGGGCATTTGGAATGGTGGCATCTATCTTCCCAAGTAACTGTTAGGCGTGATGGAGCCCGGCTTCCCTGGGGATGGTCGGACACCTGCCTGTCAATAGGAAGTAGTGAATGAATTCCGTGTTTTGCTTTGTTTGTGTGCAGCTTTACCTATTAAACTGTCTGTCCCAACCCACGAGTTTTCTCACTTTTATACTTCTGATTCTCTCCCTAATCCCACTGTGGGGGCGATGAGTGAGTGGCTGCGTGGGGCTGGGTTGCTGGCCAGGGTTAAACCACGACACAGATTACAAATAAATATGCTGTCAAAAGCACAGGGAATAAAAAATTCTGAATACATTGCAGACATAACAATCAGTACTCTTTTTAAAATGAGCAGATACAAATACTTTGGTTATTTAATTTGATTTTTAATTATTATTTTTACTTAAAAACTCAATTCAACAGTCCAGTTTAATATGTTTATAAACAATCTGGACGAGGGGACCGAGTGCACCCTCGGTCGGTTTGCAGGTGACACCGAGCTGGGGGCAGTGCTGACCTGCGGGAGGGCAGGGGGCTCTGCAGAGGGGGCTGGGCAGGCCGGGCCGATGGGCCGAGGCCACTTGTAGGAGGTTCAACAGGGCTCAGTGCCGGGTCCTGCCCCTGGGTCACACCAGCCCCACGCAGCGCGACGGGCTGGGGCAGGGGGCTGGGAACTGCCTGGGGGGAAGGGCCTGGGGGGGCTGGGTGACAGCCCTGGGCAGGAGCCAGCCGTGTGCCCGGGGGGGCAGAAGGCCAGCAGCGTCCTGGCTGGTATCTGAAACAGTGTGGCCAGCAGGGCCAGGGCAGTGACCGTCCCCCTGCACTGGGCACTGGTGAGGCCGCACCTCGGACACGGGGTTCAGCTTTGGGCCCCTCACTTCAGGAGGGACGTTGAGGGGCTGGAGCGTGTCCAGAGAGGGGCAACGCAGCTGGTGAAGGGGGGGGAGGCTCAGAGGGAGACCTTACTGCTCTCTACAACTACCTGAAAGGGGGTTGTAGGCAGCTGGGGGTCGGTCTCTTTTTCCAGGTAACTAGTGATAGGACAAAAGGAAATAGCCTCAAGTTGTGCCAGGGAAGGTTTAGGTTGCATATTAGGAAAAATTCCTTCCCTGAAAGGGTGGTGAAGCACTGGAACAGGCTGCCCAGGGAGGTGGTGGAATCACCATCCCTGGAGGTGTTTAAAAAATATGTAGATGCGGTGCTTAGGGACATGGTTTTGTGGTGGATTTGGCAGTGCTGGGTTAACAGTTGGACTTCATGATCTCAAAGGTCTTTTCCAACCCAAACGCTCTTGTGATTTTATGGATTTTGTTTTAACTTGTGAAGGTCTTCATTATTGCCAAATCAAATTTCCCTTGTTTCTACCTCTCTTGTCCCCAGACTCAGCTAATGCCTTGCATGTTTAATCTGTGCTCTTCACCATTTGTGCATTACCAACATACATAAACATTCTGCAGACATATTTCTTTTCCTCTGTTACCCTTATATTCTTCCTTTGCTTACCCCTGTACAACTGCATTGCCTTTATAGCACATCCTCAGGTACACCTGTGCAATGTTACTGAGGATAATTGCCGTGCCTTGCTAACTTACGTTAAAAAAAAAAAAAACATTTTATTTATTAAAAAAAACAGAAATGTAAGTCACTGTCCTTGAACAATACTGAAATTGCCATCTCAAAGACTTAGGAACAAAAAAAATGTAATGCCTACAAAAGAATGTCAAGTATCACATAGTTTATTCATATCAACCCAATGCAATCAAACTATGCTCACAACAATAAAATGCTACAGAAGTATAGTATAAAGAGATAACTTTTTGTTCTCTATCAATCAGAGACAAGCACAGGTTACCTAGGTGGGGTTTCACTGCAGCTACTTATCTATTTCTGGAATAGAAGAGGATCCAGTCAAAATCCAACACTTAGCAAAATAAAACACAGGAACTATCGATAACCTTTAAGCTTCAAGTTATAGTTGTGATCTGCATAGTGAACTCCACACAACCACCAAGCAGAAGCAGGGTTTTGGCAATCCACAGCTTGCTGCCAAATATTTTTGAGAATTCACATGGACAAGCATACACGTGTATGATAAAACATCTTGAAAACTTTTGTTTTTCTGCCAGACACATAGGAATTGACTGTGTAGAGTTATAATCTTTTTTTCTTCTGTTTTGTTTTGTGGGTGTTTTGTTTGTTGGGATTTTTTCCCCCCTAAGAGCTGCCTGGTACAGTGAACTGTCTTCGTTAATAAAAACAGCTGAAGCTTGAAATTTCAAATGTATATCAGCGCTCTCTGCCAACACACAGAAGTGAGGAATGTAAGAGTCAGTCACAGCAGTGGAGTAAGGGGGTGATGTAAAACCGCTCCTTTTTGTTCACTCCCCAGCATTCCCCACACTGGAGCTCAGTCTGCCATGGAAACACGTGCCCAGTCATGGGAAAGCTGCTGGGCTGCTCTTGCAAGGGGCAAGCAGACTTCTCCTGCCCAGCAGAAATCCACATTCACCCCGCTGCCCTTGATGCAATGATTGGGCCTCTGTCTGCGCTTGCTGAGATACTTTGGCCTGAAAGATCTTAGATCTTATTCCAGTAGTCAAAAGATTCTGGAAATGGCTTCTAAACAAGGGTACATTTTTTTAATAACTGCAGCCATCTCCTAATATTTTACTACCTCATGGCAATGTTTCATCCAGAAGAGCTTTTTAAGATATCCAGATGTCATGTGAAATATATGTCTGTGTCCATGGTCCAGGCAGATTACAAAGGCTCTAAAAATCATACCCAGGCTTCATCAAGAAGAAACTGACATCATCCTACTGAATTTGCTGACTGTACTTGTCTACGGTCAAGATGTTCAGAGCTGTCACTATGGAAGATCGATATAGCCCATCACCTGCAAATTTTATACATCCTTTTATAAGTATATAGAAAAAAATCTGCCAGTAGATTGAGAGAAGGGGGGGGAGGGAAGTAGTTTAGTTCTTTTTCTCATTGAATTATAGGAAAGTTCAATAAGTGATTGTTACTATGCTGTGAGGATTCCTCCTCCTTCATCAATGCTCTTTGTTCCAACATTCCCCTACCAAAAGCTCATGGAATATTTTTATGGGCTGTAAGAAAAGGTTGTTCTTATTCTTCCATACTCAAAATGCACAATATATATTGTCACAGGCTATGTTTTTAAGCCATTCAGTGAAGCCTATTTATCTGTCTCTATATTACATGCATGAAAAGAAATTACTTTATCTTTGGATCCCTTATACAAAGCCAGTGCATTAGTTAATAGTTATCTAGGAGAGCCCAGATCTGCAGTATTGCAATCATTCTCAGGATTTCTGTTTTATTGGAATATATCCACACACGGGGCATGAAACATGAATCATTCTGACTTAGTCAGCACACTGCTTTTCTGGGAGGAGGCTTGAAAAATATTGTATCCATATAAAACCAGAGGGAAAATGTAGGCACCACTATAAACAGCACTTTCACTTAGTTGAAATTGGCCAAGGACCACAGGTCTAACATCTCTGTTCTTGTTAATCACCCATTTGGCTAAGTGCTAAGCACTGCAATTTTGCAAGTCTTCAGATGTTGCAGGAGTGTTTGCACTTCTCAAGATCAGACCTTAAATAAATTATGGGGTACTTAATAATGGCAAATGATCAGCTTTATGTCTCATCCAGCTTTATGGATCATCATGAAACTACCAGAGGAGAGTAAGATCAATTTAATTACAAAGTTTGAAGAAGACTTACTTATTATTCCTCATTTTCAGAGCTCCCACATGTCTGTCTGCTGAATGAGTCAATATCTCCAGGCATATTATGCTAGACTTCTGCATGAAATTGGTCCTCTTAAAACAACAAAATGAAATGTAAGAAAAGTGATCTCCTTACAGACTTTCCACATGGGGAATTTTCTGGTCACACATGTTTAAACAGAAAATATTATCCTCAATTTGCACCTCTTCTTTTCCTCTAAATTCCACACAACTAGGAAGCCTGCAGTGTTTGATGGCAGCATCACTGCAGGTAAGTACTTCTAAGACTCATCTTTTGTGATAGTTTTCATTGCCAGCCACACTACTTTGAGAGTCCATCTAGCCCAGTAACATCTCCAGAAGTGTCCACCTGTGGGTGCATAAGGAAAAAGAGGATCAGAGCAAGCATGTATGATAACTCAGCTATAATACTCTGTTTGCCTCCAACCACTTTCAGATTTATTTTCTAAGCGCTCATCCAATCTGTTGTTTAACCCATATGAATGCTTTGCAAACAAAGCACCTTTTGGCAAAGAACTCCACAGGCATAAAACCTGTTGCATGAAATTCTCTACTCCTAGATGATAGTAACAGGGGACCATCTGATGGATCTTGCACTGGAAAAAAACATTAATAGATTGCTCTCTACCCTTTCTATGCCACTGATTGTTTTGAAGACCTTTACTATATTCCTAAATATATTCTTTTTGTAAGGTGAAGAGGTCCAACCTACTCAATTCTTGCTTGTATAAAAGCTGCTCTATATCTTTGTTCAACCTTATTGCCCGTGTTCCTTTATTTTGAAATAGCAAAGTACACAGATTATGAAACAAGAAAACTAGAAATCATACACTAGCTTAATTATGATTTTTTGTTTCTCTTTTTATTCTTTTCCTAATGATTCCTCATATTTTATTTGCTTTTTTGACCACTGACACACCCTGAGCATTTGTTCACATAGAAATAATGTGTCAGTGAGGTTAAAAGAATTATAAAACTAGTTCAGTGTATTTTAAACCTGTGAGAATTTACTCGAAGTAGTGATGTGCTAAGTAGTTCTGATAATAACTATATGACTATATAGTAGAGCTTTCGCTGTTGCATTTAGCTGTCATGTTTCAGTGATGGGAGAGAGACATTCTGACAAAGAAGTTACCATCTACAGAAGCTCTGACAGTGCAGTAATTATGCCTGGCTATATTCAAGTGTGGCAGTATGAAAAGGAGAAGGCAGCATTAGAATTCCCTATAAATAATGGCTGGTAAATGGTAGTTTCTACGTACAGTTACGTGGCATCCACATCCCTAGCTGTATTTTCTATAAGAAGTCCCAAGAGCTAATTTCTACCTCTTTGTCTGGAGACACATGAGGAAAACAACAGCACTGTCAGCATTTTGAAATTCTTGCAGGTTCATTGTCTGTTGAAACAAAGCCCAGTCAAAATTTGGGACAAAGGCTTAAGAATTCAGTCTAAACGTTTCAAGTGTCTGCTTTTGTGTTAAAAAAAAAACAAACAAAAACCAAAACTTTACTAAACGGCCATACTGCCACATTGACAAGGCAGGGAGTATTTTGATATGACTGATTTTCTGGGTGTTGCAGAACAACTCTGGCTTCAATGCTCTGCAAATGTTAGTTTCTTTGTTAGTTAAAAAATGTACTTATTCCCGAAACTTTCTAACCCACCCCTGAAACACTATACCTGAATTCAACACTACATTGAACCAACCTGCAGCCACAGTGCCAGTATCTCCAGTTTTGTGCTCACGTATTTTTTTACCTAGTGGAGGCACAATTTTATGCCATTTCTCAGAGACATTTGTCTTGTTTCTTTCTTATATGAATTAGAATTGCAGAGAAAGGATATATGTTTGCACTTGTTTTAAGAGACAATGGAGATAAGATGTGAACTAGCTGAATATTTCACTACCCTGCTTTTAGTTCCTATTTATATAGCTCATCCAAAGCCCCGACAAGACCTTTTATCAGGGACTCCTGTTCCCACAAATACTGTATGCAATGTTATCGCTCCTCCTTAGGTTCTGTTGATTCACTTTGGTTTTAAAGGAACCCAGGATTGGTACTGAACCATTTAAAGGAAAATCCATGACATACTTTTTAGTTTTACAACTAATTGTGTAACTATTATAATACATAGTGTAAAGACTTTTGTTCAGGGACAGGGAATATAGTCCTAAGAATATGAAATGTGAAGAGGCAAAATACAGAAATTATTTTTTTTCTAAAGGAGGAAAAGGTTCAGAGTACTGCAAAAATAATAGCTGCAAAGAGTAATTGGCATGTTCCTTGTTAAAGCCAGCATTTAAATTGGGAGTGACTGCTTTTAAAGTACTCTAAGAAAGAGCAAGGATGCCAAGCTTTAGATGGAAAGCCAGAATAAGGTGTAGTTTGAGCAGAAGATCAAAAAGAAAGACTTATAGCAGTTGTATGGTGTGCTGGCTACCAGCACAGGAAGCTACAGTCAAGGCAACCAAAGTCAAAGACACTGCAATTATTGAAAAATACAAATGAATACAGCATGTCCCTGCTTGGCATTCATATCTGTCTGTAACCCTGTAACTCAGGCTGGAAGTGAACTCCTATTAGCAGGAAAAGTAGAAAGAGAAACCATAACATACTTTGCAGATCTGGATGTCTTTATCTTCATTAGTGAATCTTGCCAACGCAGTGAATTTATTCCAGTGTGTAAATGGTTGAGTAAACCTTACAGGAAACAGAGGAGAAAGCGGGAAGAGAAGCACATGATATTGTGGAAAAATCTGTTGACTGCTTAAGAGAGATCATTTTTTCCCCAGTCCTGTAAAAATGTCAGTGGTAAGTCTCTCACATTGCAGAATAAATCAACATTTTATTGCATTATTAAAATTACTTATTTTTTAAAAATCGAGAATTTTCTCCACAATAAACTTTTAGATTGGTACATTCATAGAGCAAAAGTCCAGGAGGATTTACCTGCCAAGGTACTCTAACCTTCTGCTGGATACAGGCTTTAGGATGTCTCTAAACCAACTTTTACTTACTCACTGCATACACACTCATAAAGCAGGACTACAATTTTAATCTCACAATATCTTGAAACAAAACTGGATTTCGATTCTTCATGAGCTTTATGATTGAGTTGGTTGCATATACAGATACTCCTGATAAATAAACATGAAGAACAGCAAACTGCAGAGAATGAGCCATGCAATCTTCAAGCAATGATACTATACTGATCAGCATATACGTGATAGTAAAGATAGAGGTTGCATCTTCACCTACTTTCTTTTGAAGTTACAATGAGCCTTGGGATCCTGATCCATCAGTCATCCAAGCTGGCACACAATCAGACACATACACTACCTGCCTTTTATGCCAAGTACCCAAATTTCCTTTGAATGGAAATAGGAAACCATTCATGGGTGCTACAGTATAGATGTAGCAACAGCCAATTTTGTACGTGTTAGTTTGTACCAAAAGACATTTCCCTGGTTAGATTGTTGTCAGCAGTATCATTCATTTTTTGTTTATCCCAGAAGATTTGTTTGCAAACACTGATGAAGAAGTCAGCCAAATTTAATACACTGTATATTTTCCTATTGAAATAAAATATATCATCATGACAACTATTTCTCTCATGCCTAATCAGCATGCCCTCCTGGGCTTTAAAATCTTGCCAGTGCTGTTAAGTAACTAAATGTTTGGTCCTTACAACTCTTTCCTTGCTAGGCAGCACTTAAATTATGTGAGCCCTCCCAGTGACTTCAGGGAGGTTGCTGGAGTTATTAAGCACAAATCAAGATTTTATCATAGCATCTGTCATTAGATAATGTCAGTGACTGCAGGAAGAGCAGTATTTTCTACTGTGGGTGTAAATACACTGAACTTGAACAAAACTCAACTTGCCTTTGGTAAACTAGGGCATCCTTAAGCTGCCAGCGCTGTAGGTAATAGTTACTCATGCATTTTGGCAAAAGGCAGGCATGCAAGGTGTGAGTTTCAGGTAGACGCATTATGCTGTCATATTTCATTGTTTCAGTTTCCATAGATCCTTCTCTTCCTTATTTTCTCTGCCTTGGAAGATTTCTTGGAGTCAGGATATATGAACATTTTTTTTTTTTCTAAAGGCTCAAAACTGCCACGTTCCCTTCCAAACCTATGTCTCTTCTCAGACAGCAATGCAGTGCAATGCTGCCAAATCCAAACTTGTGGGCTAGATGCCTTGTTTAACAAAAGTAACCTGAAACTCTGTAAGCTTTGTATAATGCTAACATCTGCATTTATTCAGCTGCAAATTACATGCACGAGGCTAGCTCCTAGATGTTGTAAACAGGGACAGCTTCTCTGAAGTCACTGAGGATTGCCTCCACTTACACAATCTAAACATATGGTATATATTCATCAGTTCACTTCCCTTACACAAAATTGGTCAGATTGCCAGGGAGGTATTCATTTATAGACTACTTATACATACTCTTTTGCTATAAATTACAGCCCTCAATTATACATTCAAATATATATCATTGCTCAGATCAAGGATGTGCTGAGGTAGTTTCATCTGGTACAAATGGTTCTTCAAACCAGCATTGATTCCTAAATTTTCCATTTAAAAATTAATTTCAGAAAGTTTAACTCTCTGCTGCAGCTGTCCTTTGGTGCACAGACAGGGCAGCTGCGTTGGCTCTTTCTCCCCAGCTCCATCCCACTGAGCCGCAGATGCAGAAATCCCCCCTTGATGTTTGCATATGGAAGAAAAAAACCTGTTTTCTGCCCTCGCCACAGCCTGTCCTGAGCTTTACCCCATGGCCAGTAGCCCGTGTTCAGAATCAACTGAAGTCTGACACCCAGCTCCTGGCTTAAAGGCAAGGAAGAGCAAACAGAACTAGAAAATGGGGCAAAGAGGCATCAAATAGCAGTCTTGACCATGTAAAAGGGAGTCACAAAGGCAGAGGCAGATTCTCCTTGTAGGAGTACAGTGAAATTATGGGGCCGGGGGGAGGACACGATGACAACCAAGGAAAGGGCAGGCCAAAACCAGCGAAGGAAACTCTGCTTAGACAGGAGGAAAGGAAAAACTATGATAGTGCCTATGGGCAGGAGCAAGCTGCTCAGGGAGGGGGCAGAATATCAGCCCTTGGAGATTTTTGAGACCTGACAGGATAGGGAACAATGTGATCTCACTTTGAGGTTGGATTTAACTCCAGATTTAGTCTGGCTTTGAGAGGGGATTGAATAAGATTAAATCCCTGCAAACCTAAATCATTCAGTGATTCTGTGGTTCAGCTCCATTCATTTTCCAGGTGACAAACATGTCAACAAGAGACAGTTCCAGTGACTGCAGGTAAGTAACACTGTGCTAATGTTGATACAATTTACAACTAAACCCATGCACTCCTTTATGACAGGCATTATATTATATATTATATACTTTAATACGATACCATATGATGATATAATATATAGTATAATTTTTTTCAATTAAGTCCCCCCCCCCCCCAAAGACAGATAATAGCCTAATTTTTTCATGATGCTCTGATAAAATCTACAATTTAGGCAGACATGGAGAATGAGAAAACACTTTCAGCTATTTGCTATGGAATACAGGTTTCTTGACATAGCACACCAGCTTTCATAGCTTAGAAGATTTTGTTTCATCCTCGGAGAGAAGTTTCTAAAGAAAATGTAGACTTTAAAGAACAGGGATATGAAACAATATTAAAAGAATGGAACATTTTAGTGTCTGGGATTCTCTCTATAGTTTAAATACCAAAGGATCTGAATTTGTTTTGCTACTAAAGATTAAAACCTAAAGGCTTTATTGGTCATTTTATCTTGATGTGTTTTTTAGATCTGTAAATGCCAGTAAAACATACTTTATTTCTAACTTCTCTAGAGCTTATGATGATAAGTAGACATATGTTTGTGACTTTTTGCAGAAAGTAAACTTTTTACTCCGCATTCCCTGCAATGTTATTATTTAAAGTTCATTTTTTACTGATACCAGCTGATATAACCTCCAAAAGGAATCTATGTGATAACTAAAAAATCCAACATGAATTTTTGTTTCCCTCATACTAGTACATCTTATATAAAAATCACTTTTCTTTAGACTGTGTGCAGAGAGGGGGGGCATCTTCCCACTGGAAGCAGCTGATCTGTGTACAAATTCTGTGTTCCTGTGTTATAAGAAATTACTAAGCCTATATATGGGAATCACATGTTTTCACTAATGGTAATTGTGCAAAGGGAACATAAAAGCGAAATTAAAAGTGAAATCATTCCCTTTTGATTGCAACTTACATCACCCTGCATCTGTGTAAACCACCAAACAAGGTGTGAAGTAGTCAGCAGCGAGAGCCAAAATACTTCTTTACTAACAAAGATGCTTTAAAAAGATTATTGCCAAAAATTAGGAATAGAAAATTAGCATCTTTAAATATTTACAAAGTGAATGTGTATTTTAAAACCATCTAGAAAATCAACATCCTCTCTAAGATGTAAATAGAGCCTGACAAACTACTCAGAATGAAAAATGTATGGAACAACTTGAGCCCCCTTTTCTTTTCATGCACCTTTTGTGAATAGACTTGATTTTTTATAATGCCCTTATTATTCAAAAATATTTTAACCAATCATTGTGCAAAGATGAAGACAAGCAGGAGTAAGTCCTGAAGCTGTTTGAGGTGTTCACAAATATTAATTTGCACTTTAAAAGATTTTTTTTAAAATTTATTTATTTATTTGCATATCAGAATTTTCATTGAATGCTCACAGACAGAGTTTGAAAGGTGATGGAAAATACTCTTGGTAATCATTTTTTTTTTTTCTTCTGTAGTGACTCCTTTCAAATTTAGCTAGGTTGCTAACTTCATGCCTTGTCTTGATTTGAAAGGCTGTCTCATACAAATACAGCAGATGTGTGGCACTACCTCCAACAAAGTAGATTTATACAACATGAAAAACACAGGTATGTTCTGGTCTTACTGGATTTTGCTGAAGGCTTCTTGAAAGCTCTTCAATGTTTGCTTTAAGAATCCACCTAAAGGCAATATAGCATTAGGGGAAGAAAGCATTGAGAAAGAGATCTTTTCTAAAAGGTTTTCTATTAAATAGAGAAGGTAGAGAAAGAATGTGGTGATGTAGTCTTCTTGTCTCCTTTTCCGTGGGAGGTAAAGTCAAGGCACATAGGGATGGAGGTGAAGTTGTGACACACAGGAATTAACCATCAAGATCACGGAAGAAACTTGGAGTTCTGCTTTTATATCTTTTTATATCTTTTAGCTGGGGAGGGGGGGAAAGAAGTTTGCTTGCTTGTTTGCTTTTAATCCAAAGCCTACAGCAGTGGATAGAAAATAATTTTTTATAATCTCATTTGTTTTTTTACTAGGCCCAACTTGAGTAAAACTATTGTCCCAGAAACCAGGTAGAAATAGCAAAATGGAATGCCTGAGTACAAGTTTGAAGCATGTAGAAGGTTGTAGCTTTCCTTCAGAGTGATGCCACGAAAGAGAGTGAAGGAAAGTGTATCTGCTGCCCTATGGAAGCCAATGACTCTTGAAGTGATAACAGATATTTTCTTCTGAGTAGTAATAGATCTTTCATACCTGACTGCTTTGTCTGTTTTCAAAACAGTTCTAATGAACAGCCTAAAATAACGTCTCATGAAGCAGTTGTTTGTTTAAGGATGCTGGAAAAGTCCTGAAAACCTTGAAACTTGTACCTAATATGTGTTCCCGGGACATGTAATGTTTGTGCTAAAGAGAGAATTAAAACAACAGAGGAGGTACATTGTCTTTTTATTATTACTATTGTTATTAAAAGATAACATAAGCCTGCCTGTAATATAAAGGAGAAAATTGCCTGGTAGAAGGCTACTTGCTCTCAAATAGGTACAGACACTATTGCACTCCCATCTCCAGTTTCTGGACGCTTAAGAATGTGTTAGATGCTCTTGATGGAAGTGCCTGACTTTCCAGAAGTCGTAAGAGTTTGCTGCACCTAAAAGGCCCAACAGCCATCAGTATAATTCCCTGCTAGTGAGTATAATTTTCCAATTATTTGCATGTAGTTGCAAACTTCTATTTGCCATCTATTGGTTCAGATCTCCAAGTATGTAGGTACTAATTATAATCATGGCAATAACAACAACAAAAAGCCCACAGGAAAACAGAAAGAATTTTGGAGGAGCAGTAGCTGGTAAGTTTGACAAATAAAAGTCTTATGATTTTGTTCAGGGATATATCCATACAAGCAGCTCAACAAGTCATTCCACACATGGAGCAAATGCAGCACTCCCAAAAGCAGCCAGTCATGGAGCTGTCTGTTTTCAACCTGCTCCCAATAAAGACACCAGTTTATATGTTGGAATTTATCTGGGCTCTAGTCCATCACTTCAAATATTTGTTATCTGATGAATTTGACAAAAATCCTGGCATTCTTCCTAAAGCAGAAAGAAGGTGGAAAATCTGAGGTGGTAGATGCAGAATTTCATTGATATGATTTCCATTTTTAATGGCAGGGATTCCAGTACAGATACTGAGGTATCACTTAGAATCAAAGAATCATGGAATGGTTTGAGTTGGACAGGACATTAAAGATCAGCTACTTCCAACCCTTCCGCCACGGGCAGGGACACCTTCTACTAGACCAGGTGGTTCAAAGCCCCATCCAACCTGGTCTTGACACTTCCAAGAATGGGGCAACCACAGCTTCTCTGGGGAACTTCTTACAGTGTCTCACCACCCTCACAGTAAAGAAGTTCTCCCTAATATCTAATCTAACTCTACCCTCTCTTAGTTTAAAGCCATTACCCCTTGTTTTATTACTATACGTTCTTCTAAGAAGTCCCTCTCCAGCTCTGCTGTTGGCCCCTTTAGGTACTGAAGGCTGCTATAAGGTCTCCCCAGAGCCTTCTCTCCTCCAGGCTGAACAACCCCAACTCTCTTAGCCTGTCCTGATAGCACAGGTGTTCATCCCCCTAATCATTTTTATGGCTTTACTCTGGACTTGCTCCAACAGGTCCATGTCCTTCTTATGCTGGGGGCCCCAGAGCTGGACGCAGCGCTGCAGGTGGGGTCCTACCAGAGCAGAGCAGAGGGGCAGAACCACCTCCCTCGACCTGTTGGCCGCGCTGCTTGTGATGCAGCCCAGGGTACAGTTGGCTTTCTGGGCTTTGAGCGCACATTGCCAGCTTGTGTTGAGCTTCTCATCAACCAACAGCCCCAAGTCCTTGGGGAATGTACCTAGTTCTTATAAAGATATGCAGGTGTTAACATAAATTATTTGTCAGTTCATAACTCAGTGAACCTACTGGCTTGACCAGAATAATACTTTTTTTGTGCCAGCTGCAGCCCTGGCTTTTCAGCTCTTAATGTAATGTCCATGCAGTGATGAAGTGGGTTGAAATTCAAAGACCATAAATCTTTCTCCTACAGGTTTATTTTAATATTTATTAATAATTCTTCATAAAACTACCCAGATGACAACATGACCAAATTCTGCTCTCCATTTCAACTACCAGTTTCTGCAAATAACAGATTACTGCTGGATCCCTGCATTTTTCTGGTATATGCCAATGGAAAAATAAAAAAGAACTGACAAGCTGGAGAATATCCAAAACATATCTGAAAGCAATTTGTACTCTCTTGTCAAATTGTTTTTCCCTATAGTTGTTAGTGAAAGTGATTTATAGGTAGAGATCATGTGATAAATTACATAATTCCAGGAAACACAACAATGAAATAGATCCTTGGTCTATGCTAAATAACATTAAGTCAGAAAATTATGTTCTGAGAGACTCGGAATTAAAGGAATCCATTGGTCATTGGGGTGGACAAGGATGATGCAACCAAATACTTGTCTAGAGACACTTGCAGTACCTGACAGAACCAGCACACAGGGAAAGACATGCAACCACTGCCCAAGGGTCCCAGGATGTGTGGTCGAGTCTGTCTCTGCTTGGGGAGAGCAGAACTGCAGCTTACATTGTAACTGTCTTTCAGGCCTCTGAAAAACCCACATAATGCGTATTTTTTTCTTAACAACTTTCCTTGTTCCAGAATGAAGTTTTTCTATCTTTCTGGGAAAGAATCCAACATTCAACATTAGCAGAAGCCATTACATTTTGGGATCTAACTCTTACTCTGAATTTTTTGGTGGGGTGGGGAGAAGGGCAACTCTCTTCCATCCTATATTTTGATATGGCACATCTCTGTATTCCTCCCATTCTGACAATCTACATCACTCAGAGGCTAAGGTTTAAGTTTTAGTTTGGGGGTTTTTGTTTTGGTTTTGGTTGTTGTGTTGGGCTTTTTTTATTTACAGCAGGAACTTAAGGATTCATGTCCTTAGTCTCACACATGCTCTAATTTTTCTTCAGTCCTTTTTCACAATAAGGCTTCAAGAGTCTCATGTTTGCTGTCTTGCTGCTTGTTTCAAGGGAAGTACTGGAATGTATCTTTAACTTCTATTTGCACGAAGAGCATAAACAAGTGCTTAATGTTAACCCTGCTTAGGCATACTTTCTGAATTGCATCCATAGGTCAAACCACCAGATTTTGGTTTTGTCTTCTTCTGTGGTAATTTCTAAACTGTAAAAATAGTGCTTTACCTCTTCTTTGGTCTTCCCTTGTATTTTGACACTATCCAGTAAGAAAACCCAAGATAGTGAACTATGCTTGTCCCAGTAACTCATTTAAAGTATTCATAAATACAGAAGTATCCGTATTTTTCACTCCTTTGATGCATGAGTGTAGAGAACTGCTGTTTCTTAAAACATATGTGCTTATATTGAGATGCATTTTCTATTCTAAGTGCATGAATAATGCCCTCTTATGGCAAAATTTAGGGATTCTCCAAAATTTATCTGGTCTAAGATCATTTACATTATGAATTTATATTCAGAAAAAACACTTATTCTGGAAGGAAAAAAAATTATAAAGAAAAATCTGCTATGCATGATATTACAGACCTAATTTAGTCCTGGGTTAATGGTTGGACTTGATCTCAAAGGTCTTTTCCAGCCTAAATGATTCTATGGTTATATAATGAATTACACTAACTTTTTTTTTCTTTATACTTCCTCCACTTCTGTCATAATTGAGAAGAAAATCCGGTCTTAGAAGCATTATTTTTTTTAATTATTAGGATAAGGAATTCATTTTTAGAACATTTTTATGAGTGTTCTTTGGCAATTTTAAAATTAAAATAAGTTTTTAAATTAAAATAATAAGCAAAGAGCAAGCATATATTATGCATATATTTATTGATATTGACAACAAAGGATTTAACTGATTTCGGGAAGTGTTATAGAAGTAAACTTTAAGGAATAAACAGGCAAGACTGTGGTGAAATATTACTGAAAATGTTTCTCTCCAATTTCACGATACTTTGGATGTACAATAAGATAAAGTTGTATGAAGTAGTACAAGTAAAGTGTTTAAAATGTTAGCCACAACAAAACAGCAAATAATAAAGTTCTTCAAAAATATTTTGTACCTATTCCATGTTTTTCCCATCCCTTTTGTTCCTTCTAATTGGCTTTGAATAACTGACAATGAATAAATTGATTTAAATTATAAAGGTATAATTTTGGAGAAGATATTGTGTTCTGGCTGCCATTCAAACTATAGATTTTTTCCCCCCTTCTTGGCTTAAAACAAACTACTGCTAATAGACTCAAATAAAGATTCAATTAGCAGATGTTCTGTAGAGAGTCAGATTAAAAAACATAAATATTTAGTGGAATGCTTATGTTGTTCAAAAAAAATATTAAATGTAGACTCACTTTAAATTGTGGTTCTTTCAATACGAAGCCAACCAAGTTAAAGCAACAGAAACTCTTCAGTATGATAGAAAATTCTGTGACTTAATTCACAGTGTTATGTGATACTGTATTTCTCATGCATCAGGTGCTTCCATGAAGTCTGTGCTAACTCTGGGCAATTAATAAAACAATAGGCATAAAGCATATTTTAAATCCATAATAGCCAATAAATATATAGGTCAGATTCTATGACTGTTTTCACAGTCCTTTTTTAAACTAATCAAATTTGATTTTAAGCTGATGACTTAATGTTATTTTAAATTAACCCATATCCTGATTGTCCTGAGCCCCCCCCAAAAAATGTACAAAGAAGCCAGCAGTATCTCTTAAACCCCATTGAACATACGTTGACTTCACAGGCTTTCACTATCCCCGCCAAGTGTTTGCTCATGCTTTTACGCAACACATTCTAATGCATACAATGGGGTAGCTTTTGAGAAGGGTTTTGATGACTGAAATACGATAATATACTGCAAAAAAAAAAAGCATTTTTAAGAGCCTTTCCAAACATCTACTGCACTGACAGTGGAAAAAAGGAGAACAGAGCTCCTGTCCCAATGAAGCACTAGCATTAGGAGGCACTGTATGAATACCTGTGACAAAAGAAGAAGAGAGTTCACATGATCAAGAATACAGCACAAGAACAAAATAAAGACCAGAGCTTCAATTTTATCTCCTTTAGGACCTTAGAAGAATGCAGTGGTATCTACACAACAAGTATTACAGCTAAAACATTAATATAACACCATCTGTACCATGCTGATTCCAGAGACAAACCTTAGTTCGCAGCAGACAAGGTGACAGCCTCTTTAAGAAATGGAAAAGAACACTTCTCTGGAACCAAGAATGTCTTCCTTAATATTGAGATAATACTATGATAACGAATTAGGACTTGAATCCTATAGCATCTCAATGTTTTCCACCTTGGGAGAATTATAGGGTACTTTAAATTTACATTAAAATTGCCACTGCTACTTCAGGGTCCTAAAGAAAAGGTAAGAATGGTCATACTGGATCACTTGAGAGATCTAGTTTTAAATCCCAACTCCACTGATAGCTAGGGTGTAGTGCAAAAGGATCAGGACTGATGAGTGGGAAAAGAGACATCCCTGGGGACTGTTCCATTTGTCAGCGTCCTCTGGTCCATATGCGCAGGTCTTTGCCATCTGCAGGGGACAGTGGGCATTATTCAGCTTGTTTCAGTCAGTGCTCTGCTTGGCATGCATGCTTTTAATTATGACTTTTGTCATTAGTTTTGTTCTTCTTTCATCTGGTGACAAGTTCTTTCACTTTTATTTCTCCTGCATGGGAGAAATTTCCTTAGGTAAAGGAACAGGAACAGTGGCCAACAGGACTTATTCAGGGAAGGAAAAGGCACATGCAGAATGTTCCTTCTGCTCCTCTTCTAAAGTAACAGTTTGCAGAATGCAAACAATATGCAGTGAGCAATTAGCTGACAAATACCATCAGTAAAGCTTAGCCTGTGCTTACAGAGAAGAAAACAAATCGAAGACTGCAAGGTATGCAGTCATTACTCTTCATTTGAAGATGAAGGACAGCGGGAAATAGGACTGTACTGCTATACTGTCTGGGACTAGGCTGGGGGTGGGTAGTTTCTTATAATCAGGCTTCTAGAAGTGTGTTTCAAACCTAAGATGAATGGGGAAAAATCATAAGCTGCTGCTTTTTTTTTTTTTTTTCTCTCTCTCAATCCAGTGATTCACATAATGCTCTATCAAGAGTGAAGTAGCTGAATTAACGGCAAAATGTTACCTTTCCAAAACCCCCTTCCAACAGTGAGAGGACTCCCCTGAATGCTGTGAGCCCTTTAGCTTGTAGCAGTGGATCAAGTACCAGGCTAGAGAATGGCATGCGTGCTGGAAACTGCCATGATGCCCAGGGTTATGTCACTGCCCCCCTCTATCCTGCAGTAAGGTTCTCAACTTCCCTCTCCTCCTATCCCTGTTTGTCTACTTGGATAAAAAGCTTCTCCATAACCGCGCCTGCTTTACTAACCTGTGTGTTTGTACAGCTCCTTGCACCATAGGGTGTCCATTCCAAGTACTTCCAATGCACAGATTACACATTGTTTCATCCTCTGTGCACTTGTGAATTCTTGTATTTACAGCTTGCTCGGCCTGAAGCCATCCTTTGTGCATCAATGGCCCATCCCTTCTCATTCAAGCCTTCCTAATACATATTCTTACTAGTCAACTTGCAAAATAATGACGACTTGTTTGATTTGTTAAAAAGTCAAACCCAGCTTTGTGCAAGCACAGTGACTCTAGTTGTATCACTGACCTCACTTAGTCATAGTGGCTAAAAGGTGGAAAATCTGACCAAAACACTGTATTTCTCCTAGGAACAGCAATAATGTGGTTGCCTTGCTGAAAAGGGGCGGTATGAAGGCCTGGTAGCATACCAGGAATCAGCTTACATCTTGTGTACAGACACAGAAGTACTTATTTGGTGACAACCTTACTGAAATCAGTCTGTTAGTGACAAAGGTCACTATGAAGTGCTGGCTCACTGACTTCCAGGGAAGCCATTCACTGGTCTATATGATGAGACAACTGGAGTTCTATAAGCATAATGTTTTCCTCTGTTCCTGTATAGATCATAGTCCTTCATTAACGTGGTTACACTGATCCTGTTCCTAGGCACCTAATTTTTCTTAAGCTGTGAAAAGATAAATTGCCTCCTGCAAATGGCTTTTCACAGAACCTTAAGTAGCAAAAAGCAAACTGATGAATTCAGTTAGACAACTCATTGTTAGTCACATGCCAGCAGTTTCATAAGGCTTTGACCTTGGTGATGAAGCCCTACCTTCCATGAGCAGTCCTTATCTGACCCACCTGAATAAACCCATTGATGTTACGGCACGGTATGTCCATGGATCTCATGCCATCTCTGATCACACAGTGGTACCACCAGTAGCTTTACTATGTCTTGAATCTTTGGACTATTTGTTGTGAAAAAGAATATAAATTGCTCTTCATATTAGCAGACCTTCAAAACAAACACCTAATAGTTTCCTCACAATAAACTGCTGGTATATTTCACACTTGCCCCAGTTCTTGCAATTGTAAGAAAGAAAATAAACAATGATGAACTAACTGGATTACCTAATGACCTTGCATTTCTCTAAGGTGATTTTACACTCATAAATGAGGACAAAGGAAGTAGAAGTTAATAGCATCTTCTCTCATCGTTTGGCATCTGGACACTCACTGTATACAAATTTCCTTTGATTTTTAAGGAAGGAACGGATTACATTTGATGGTCACTTTATCATGCCTTTACCATATTTTTCTTTATAATAGCCAGTGTTTGGTCTTGCCTGAACTGTAGGTCTGTGCTTGTGTTCAAAGCAGAAACTGATTATTGAGCCTGTTGATCTTCTTAACGTCTAGTTGCTGCCAATCCAGTGAAATTATTTGATTCCTTTCTACTATGCTGCCTTTAACCATCCAACTGTGTCTCAGGAGGTTCCTGTCTTCCTCTTGTGCCCTCTTCATCCATCTTAAGGTTTTTTTCTCTGTCTTCCCTCTTTAAAACCTGTGTTGCTTCTGGTCCTACTGCCTCCTATAATCTGTTCACTTTTTCAGGAGCTCCCAAGTTGGGAGAAACAAAACAAAACAAAACCAAGAAGCCAAACCCCAAACCAAAATGTTAAGTAAACGTCCAAATCCACTCTTGTCTTTCTCCTTCTGGCTTCAGTTAGCTTTTAGGTCTAAAGCTAGGCCTGGGTCCATTAGGATTATTTGTTTGGGTAAGGAGCAAACACCACACACAGATACAAGAAAATCAGCATCTGTTTGTTTTGGCCATGAGAGTTTTCTTGCTCAGATCATATTGTAAGAGTCAGGAACTGCTCCAACTCCAAAGCTGGGAGTGAGGGCCTGACTCTGTCCTGACACATGCGATGCAACCTGGAGTAACTGCCCTTAGTTATAAATCTCACGTGCAACAAATCAGAACTAAAAGCAAATTGTACAACACATGGTATTCTTTGTGTAACAAAGCAATGATTAAAAATCAGCTGCAAAATAGAGTCCAACTAATTTGTCCTCATCCCCATGCTAGACTGTAAAATACAGAGCTTGGAAAGCAAGTGTCTTGCATACTTTTCATTTCACTCACAGGGCTGATTCATGCCAGTAAATACTGAAACCCCACCTCATAGTTTGGAGAAGTAATTTCCATTCCATGAGTATTGCTTGAAGCTAATACATGCTATTACAAAACACTTAAAGGAAAACTTTAACCATTTCACTTAGGCCAGCTGTGAAGTTCAAACTGCTTTTTAAAGTTAATCATCATGTTCCGACCAGCACACATGCACATGTGAGATACAAATAAATTAATATGGCATGCTTATTCTTGTTTCAATTTGCCTTTTGTTTTTAAAATTAGAATACTCTTGCTTTGCCTAACAGATATATGAGTGTGATGGTATCTCAAAGATTAAAGTTTTGCATTTGTCTCTTTGTAGTTCATTTGCTATTTTACAAAGCTGGAGTCCTTGAGGGAGTGTCAGAAAGCCCCATAATTTTCCTCAATGTTCCATTTTACCTTTTTATCTGTGATGTAGCTAGCCCATGTGAAAAAGAAATGCAAATAGCCAGATGGCTCCCCAGTGTCCATACATACAAAAGCACTGACAAACAGAAGTGAATTTAACTAATGCTGATGTTGATTCATGCTCAAGCATATTTTTTCTGCTGTTTTTTTCTAACACTATAGTACTAGGAGCACGTGTTTGTGATCTTACTTAGAAGATTATTATTCTGAATTTTAAGAAGAGAAAGTAAATTCATGATACTTTTTTTTTTTTAAAAAAAGGCAAAAATATTTCAAGAGGACAGTTAGAATAATCCTAATTTTTAGTCTTGGTATTTCACGGTAACATTCTTTTTTCTTTGATTGGTATTGCCACCGATTACACATCTCCCAAAAATCTCCTAAAAGAGAAGTTATTTCATATTTGCTTTGTGGTTTTTCTGTGCGCTCTCCTCTGAATCACCCTGCAGAGACCGCAGCAAGAGGGAGAATACTGAATTAGCTGATTCACTTCTGTTGCTTGGTGTAGTAATCTCTAATTACACTCAGTTGTGGGGATTTTCCAAAGCAGACAAGTGACTTCTCCTTTTGCCAGGGTGCTGTTGTTGGACTGAGGCATTCGAACATCACCACATTTCAAGGATGAGCAGCATCATGTTCACAGCCACACTGCCTGCCCAGCGAGAGAATAAGCTCTCTGATGGCTTAGTTCAACTGCTCTCTAGGACAGCAAACGTTCACACATTTCTGTGTAATTTATTTGTGTTAAGGAGGAGAATTGGAAGAGCATCAATATTTTTAAGGACTCGTGCTCTGGAATGTTTAGTTCATCTGACACCATCAGCTAGTTCATCTTCCAGACATGATCTGAAGTGGGTCAAGCTTTTCAAGATTCTGGACCGATTTCTTTTCTGGCATCAGTTGCAAATCTGACATTTCATTTCAGAGGAAGGAACATCCCATACTTTCACGTTATCTGGGATTCTAAATGCCTTATAATACTGGAATTTCTTGCTTGAAGAAAGTACTAACTTTGCTAGGCTGGCGCTGGGGGAGAAACTGGCCTTGAAATGTGTAACCGTAAATAATGCAGGTGGGCTTTTACACAAAGTAGGCTACAGACACAAGGCATAAAAACATCCACATGTACAGACAAAATGTGTCTAGTAAGGGCACTGTATTCAAGCTACTATCTGCTCTCTCTGTAACGCCATAATGCATTAGGATTATTGACTGCTTTGGTTAGTATGGCCAGAGCATTTTCAGTTGAGTGTGTGCACTGATTCATTGCGGGCACTTGTTTACTTGTTGATGTATTCCTGCCCGTGGGACACAGCTCCACATGTACTGTGAGGTGCTGCCTTGAAGCACTGCTGCGCCAGCACCCTGCTGTGCCATCTGCCCCAGCACAGCTGGATTGGAGAGAAGCTCTCTCTGGAAAAGTGGGAATCTTGATTCAAAAGAAGCCTGCAGCCATCAAGTCATGCTTGCGAGTCAATTTAGGAAAATTGAACCCAGAACCCAAATACTGTTGTTTCGAATATCCTAGTGGCTTTAACAGAGCTATACTGCAGTTTGTGTTTTCAGGACACCTCCGGCAAAATTTTCAGTGGAGTCCCACTGCCCTGAGAGCACAAACCTCACTACAACCAGACAGCCTGCTCAGTATCTTGGGGGAAAATTGAGCAAATGCAGCTTGCAGTCTCCTGAACGGCAAAAAAAGCTTCTCTAACCTTGTGGTAAACCTCCTGGGATAAGCAGAAGACCAACCTGCAGGTCTAACTAATGCTCCAACACTCCTTTCTTACTCTTTGCTCATTGCCTTTTAAAGTTTCACATCGAGGAAATAGTTGGGGGGGGGGGGGGGGGGGAAGAAAAAAATAAAGAAAAATGAAAAATAACGAAAAAAGAAACAAAAAAGAAAAAACGAGGAAGAAAAGGAAGGAAAGAAGAAAAGGAAGGAAAGAAGAAAAGGAAGGAAAGAAGAAAAGGAAGGAAAGAAGAAAAGGAAGGAAAGAAGAAAAGGAAGGAAAGAAGAAAAGGAAGGAAAGAAGAAAAGGAAGGAAAGAAGAAAAGGAAGGAAAGAAGAAAAGGAAGGAAAGAAGAAAAAAAAATAGAGAATAAAGAAGCCCCTCTGAGCGGGGCTGGCCGGGACACGCTCTCCCCCCCACAACGCTGCCTCTTTCCCTCCGCACAGTGACATCTACCGGCCTCCCCCTCAAGCTCCCCAGCGCCCCGGAACCCCCCCGCCGCCCCCTCAGGGCTTCAGCTCCGCCCGGGCCCCCTCCCCGGCTCCCCGCGGGCCGCCCCCCCGCCGCGGCCCCTAACCCCCCCGCCCCGCCGCGGGGAGCCCGGCCCGGCAGCCGCGGCGCTGACGTCGGGGCGCGCTGGCAGCCGCGGGACGGGCCGCCCGCAGGGGCTGGAACTTTCCCGCCGAGTTTCCCTCCCGCCAGCAGCGGGCCCCGCGGGCGCGCAGGCTGCGCGGGTGGCGGCGGGAGGCTGCCTGCCCTCGGGGACAAGCCGGGGGCGGGGGGGGACAGTCCCCTAACGAGCCTCTGCCCGCACTGTGCCCGCCGGGGCGAGCCCCGCCCTCCGCGCCCGCGGTCGCTCCGCGCCGCCCGGGGTGCGGTGGGGTGGGGTGGGCAGGGCCGGGCCGGGCCGGGCCGGGCGGCCGCCGCGCTGGGCGGGGTGTGGCCTCGCCATTATTTATGAGCTGCAGCCCCGCGTTGCGCAGCTAATGATGCGCCGGGGCCCGCGGAGCCGGGGCTCGCTAGTGCGGCGGCCGGGGCAGGGCAGCGCCTGTAGCGGGAAACCCGAGCGTGCGCCGGCAGCGCCCGGCCGCGGCCCCTGCGCTCCCGGGTGCTTCGCTGAGGGCTGGGCAGAGGCGCGCCCGGTGCCTTAGGAGCCCAGCTATAAGGATTATTTTACAAAGCCGCCGGGAATACCTTTGTAACCACCGGGAAGAGAGACTTTTTTATTATTATTATTTTTATTTCTTTTTTTTTTTTCCCTACACACACAATGAGCCAGGTTTGGAATTAAAATATTCTGGTAGCAGGAGTGGAGCCCATAAACTGAGAGAAACCAGATAGCAATCTGTATTACTGGTTCCTCCAATAGCTGGGTAAGCATAATTGAAAGTTCTCTTTCTTTGCTGTAATAGATGTGAAATGTGTCTGATGCTTGAATTTTCCTGCTGTTCGCAAATAGTTAAAGCAATATTTTCCCAATTAGCAGTCTGTGGTTGCGGGTGTCCCCCCTGTCCCACCCCCACCCCCACCCCCCTTCTTTCTTTCCTTTCTTCTGCTGAATGGTTTTCCTTAACGGGATTTCAGGGTAGGACTCAGCCTGTAGCAGATGACACCTGCACAGCACTTTGCAGCAGAGCTATATAGCCCTTTCCAAAAGCAACACAGCCTGCTGCAAGCCACCTCTGTGGCAGGAAAAACTTTGCCGCTTCACTTTGGTAGTGGTTTGCCAGTTTGTTTACGGTTAGAATAGGATCTAAGAGCAGAAATGTGATTAGAGGTGGCTTTCTGTCCGTCCGAAAAGATTCTTTAAAAGTCCTTGCGGGGCTTTAGGTCAGTGGGTTGTCAGCAGAGATCATGTGCATGGGACGTGCTGAATATAGTATCATGACTTACTGGGATAAATTCAGAACTGGGATATAAGCCCAAACTGAGAGTCAAACCTGCAATGAGTTTGTGTTCAGTTACCACGTATGTAAATCTCAGAAATAAAGCCTGTTTCCATTAGGTAACTTCTGTCAGGCACCCTGAGGTACCTTTTTGGCACTATGTGCATTTATTATTTATGTGTCTAACAGCTGAGTAGGAACCATGCAGCTCAGAACTTGAATCTTCTATCTGCCTGTCACTTCCGTGTTAACGGTGAAGATCTGCAGTTTGAGCAATGAAATGGAGCAATGTTTCACTCCTGTAACTGATTGCAATAGAATTGGCAGGAGGCATGAGAGTGGGAGGGAAAGAGTGCTGAAAGAGGTTTTTTTTTCTTATTTCCTACAATATTATTTCAAGGAAGAGAGAAAGCCACACACTTGTTCCTCTTTGACTTTTTATCTCTATTGCAAAGAAAGCATAGTGCTGCTACTGTAAAATACTAATCCCATTGCATGTGTTAAATCACATGTTCTGTATGATTGGCTATTTGTTTTGGCCTAACAAAGAAATTTTATCAGGATTTAATGGCATTTCTCTCTTGGAAGAAGGGTAAGTTAAAGGATATCCCATGGGCTAGTCACAAGGTTTTAAATTTAAAGCCCACAAAGCAGCCTTAATACTAGAGTTGTGCAGCCTGTTTAAAAATTATTCTTGGCGAAAACTCTGTGACTATCATTTTATTAGTTAACAGACCCTTAGATAATTTGGAACCAGAAATTGATATGTTTCTCCTGTAGACCAGATCTGTATCTGGCAAATTTCTGACACTGGTGTTTTTGTCAATTAGCAGAGTTGTAACTTTACATGCACTTTTCAGTACTCCAGAGCAAGTCATGAAGGAGAGTTTAGAGTGTGGGCTACAGAGCTGTGCACTCGCTCACCATCCCACCCCCAACTTAGTGTGAAGTTCTCATGCGGAGAGAAGCCTTTCCAAACGATTTACAGTGAGTGGATAGGGAATGACAGCGCTAGTAATGAGATACGGGGCTTTTACCGCTAAATCAGTGGTGTGGATCCAGCCCAAATTGGTGTTGACCTAAAGTCATCCCTGCCTGACAGCTGGTTCCTGCCATTCTGTGGTGGTTACAGCCGGTTCTTTCAGGACAGGTGTGAATCTTGGAGGGACTGAATGAACAAGCATGTAGGAAACACTGGCTTCCACTGGAGGGACTGTCGTGCTAGAGCAGAGCTGTTGTAAAGAAGTGTAAGATGATGGCACAGGCAACAAAACTTACCATGAAATAAACGTACAGCCTTTAATGATATCTTCTAGCTGTAATGGTTGTATCCATCAAAGTGCTTCCAGTTACCATAGAATCAAATATATCACCTGCTTAACCAGTAAGGTTAAGGTAATAATGCAAAAAATAAAATATATATATTAAGCAGGGAAGCAGAATGAGCCTAAAATAAGAGGCTGTTTTATTCTCACTTTTGCAGCTGAGCTGAAGAACAGAATTGTTATCATAGGGGAAGTGAAATTTGGACCTCACAGGTTGTGGAGAGATGCAGTTTAGGAGCATTAAAGATATGCAATATTCAGCTTCTAATGTCTGCTGGTTTTTATGGGTCTGGTCCAAAGTCTGGTGGCATTGATAGGAAAGTGTCTCTGCCTCCAGTGAGTTCAAGCCCTTCCTGATGTAAGAAAAGTTGCAGGTTTGTTTGGGGGTGTTTCTGATTCTGAGGAGCCCAGTCTTCCCAGCAGCTAATCCATACAAAATAAAGATGGATTCAGCAGATGTGCAGGAGGAGTAGCAGAAGTATCAAGTGTAATGCACTGTCCAACACTGGGTATTCTTAGTGCTCTGTAGAAGTCTATGAGAGCAGGTAAGTATCCCAAAAGGAACAAGCCCCAAAAGAAAATGTTGACATTTTGAAATACTTTTGGTTTCAATGGTTTTTAAATTTGTGACGTGCAGAGTCAGGATTTCATCTTAAAAGATCTGGAGGCTGTTGGAGAACTCTGATTTCTAAAAGTTAAAGTTTATTTCCAAGCACTTTTGATTCCAAATGTTAAGATAGGAATAAAACCCAAACCAAACCTGTCCATCCCCCCCACCCCCGACATGAGAGGGGGATCAAATATGATGTAAAGTAAGGAGAGACATCTAAAAATACCAGCCAGCTTTTTATTTGTGAAACTTTATCTCCTGTCCTTGCTTTGCTCTGCCTTGACATTTAGTATAATTATTTTTCCAGCAGGTGGAATTGTCCTTATTTAAATAAACTGAACCTGTAGTCTGCCTCAGCCAAAACTCAGGCTGTGTTGGTTCATACTAACAGGCAGAGAGCTGCTTTTGTGCCAGCACAGACGACTGCTGGCGAAAACCATTTTCAGATGTACAAAGAAAAAACAGAAGTGCTGTGCCTCCTTCACATATTCATATATTAGGGCTTCAGCTGGAAGAGCTTTCTAACACAGGTCTTTCTGTAGCATTAGTTTTGCTCCCCATAATTGTGCAACAGTAACGTGATGTCTATCTTTCAGGTTTCCTTTCTTGGATATTAAGTTGCAAGTCTGAAGAGATGGCATTTCTTGCAATGCACGTGTTGATTGGGATATTTATTTACTTTAGCAGTGTAAAAGGATCTTCGCAGCCTCAAGCAAGAGTGTTTCTAACATTCAATGGTAAGAAAGAAGATAAACATTCTTAACCAAATGTTATGATTGAACATTTTCTTCTTCCCCTTATATTCAAAACTGAGTAGACATGGCTTTTTGATCTGCATTCACAGTTATTTCTGTTTTGTGTTGCTGAGGTACCTGTCACCCTAAATTTGATTTTTACCTGAAGTTCATTGCTACTGTAGCTATAGGTACATAATTAATAATACCTTCTCTTTATTTTGAGAGTTGTTATGGCTTACTAACAATTAAAGGTTTTATTTCTTATCCTTAATTTTGTTTGGGAAAGATGATAGCACATGAGATGCAGTGGAAGCTGTTGATGTTTTCAGTTGGTTTCATTTGGTGCCCAACTGAGACATTTCATACTCTGAATATCAGGCAGCCTGAAGGCTTACCAAGACACTAAGGAAGGCATGGAGTCCTCTGACAAACTGTCATTCCTTGTGCACTTCATACAATGCTTCAGATGTGTGTAGCATTTAGCAATCACTGATGCCTGCATATTATAAACAAGCAATCAGAATTACTGTTTTCAAAAGAAAGATGCTTTTGCTTCTGAAGTGATACGCAGTATCTTATGGCTGCAATTACTCTGGTATTACTTTAATAGTACCTTGTATTATTTTAATAAGATAGCTTATTCTTCCAGTATTAATCTGTCTTAAATACTGATTTTAGCCACCAGTTCAGAATGTGTGTGTTCTTCAGGCTTTCAGTTTCTGTTAAATTTGAGCAGAATCTTTTTGTTGCTAACTGTAGAGGTATTTGCTTTCTTCAGCCCTATGAAGATTTCTGCTCTTGCCTTTGAGTCAGGGGGGGTTGCTACTCCCTGCACCAATGCTGTCTGCATTAGGATAGTTTGTTTGGCTCATGAGTACAGGGATGCCCTGCAACTGCCATGTCCTGCCATGAAAATACTCTGTGTGCTTTGAAAGTCTTTAAAGAATCACTTTAACAATAATCATAGCTAGTAAGTATCTCAAATTGCTGTTTGCTGCAATGATTCTATGTATGCTTGACTCTGAGAAACATCCAGAAGGAGACCTACCAAGTTAGACCTTCCATGAATACCGACCAGCAGACTGAGCAATTACAAGATACTGTATATTATAAAATATAGGGTCCTAAACTTATAAGCATGATACTTAATAGGTGTAAAATGGCATGGTTCCAGTAAAAGCAAGAGCAGAAACTGCATTCCAAGAGGGAATTGCCAGATGAAGAGGTAGGGGGAATTTCTTTTCCTTGCCTAAGTAATGCTGACTTACATTGATGGTGCTGATGCAGCACAACTCCACACAGAAGCAGTTTGGCTGTGGGTGTGTGTTACACCTGCAGCTTTGTCACAGTTATGCAGAACAGGCTGACTCAGATTTCCACATCGTGTCTGTGGTGGCCCTTCAGTCTGGGCTTCCCCTGATCCCTGGTGTGCGTGTGAAGTAGGAAGTCTGAAACGGAACCACCCATAGGGCAGAAAACCCCAAACCTAGGGATTTAGAAAAATTAATGGCTGGGTGGATTGAAACCATAGTTTCCCTTTCCTTCTCTGAAGGGAGGTTGTCCCTCCTTCCTTTAAAAGGGGTTATAGCAGACGGCAGCCCCTTTGGTGAGGTTCTTGAGTCCCGAGAGCTCTGTCACCCCACACCAGCCCAGCGGACACAGCCTCAGCTCTCTGGTTCCTGGCTGTAGCCCCACTGGGCAGCCTGGGTTACAGCTGGCTTCTGCTGTATCATGAACAGCAGCCACATGTCCTGTGTCCTCTCCTTGATTTTTAAAGCAATGCTTTGCATGGGTAAAACTGAGTCTTTAGCCTCAGTAAAAGTTAGGGGAAAGTGTCACCAGAGCCTTGAAATGCTATCCGGTTATCTTGAAATAGACATTTTGCTTTCTCTAGTACTGATCTCAACATTCAACTTAAAGTGTAATTTTTTTTAAAGTCCTTGGTTTTTCAATGGGTCTTTCAAAGTCATAAAAGTAAGAAATTAATTCTGCATTTTGTAATGTGACAACGTCTGAAATAAAGGGCTAAGCTTTTTATATAATATAAAAACTGTAATTTTATTTTAAAGCCTGATTTCCAGATGGTAAAAAACCAGCTTTCATTATGTGAAAAGAGTTTGCAGGTTGTTGTGTATAACAAGATAATGGCCCCACCTGTAGCATGAACTTCTGTTCTGTAAACCTTCATTTATTTACGTGGGTAGTGATATAAGAGAAAAAGGTGAAACTTTATATTGTTATCTAGAAAGTGTGATAGCATGCTCTTTCTGCATAAGCTGCTTCATAGCTTATTGGTTTTTAAATCATGTAGAAATACCAAGTTATTTGCTGTCTCCATGCCCTGAGAAGTTGTCAGTTTTTGTAGAAAATTGTCACTCTTTTAAAGAGCATAATTTGAAAATAAAACTATAATTAGGACTCCTTATGTTTTAAATGACACCAGACAATAAAGACAAGTCATTCAAGCTTAGGATACTTGGATGATATTTTTCAAGTTCTGGACTGGATTTGGCTTGATGTCTGTAATTACATTGCATAAGTTTTGGGGGTAGAATGTATACAGGAGGAGAAAATGGGTGATGCTTTTCAAAGCTAACCTGCTCCTTCAGGATCAAGTCAATTGAGCTTATTCACATCGCAGCATTTCTCATGGGAAAATCCAGCAAGTATCTTGACCTATTCTCTTGTTCATCAGGAAAGATAAAAATGCGAATCATTTGAATCACGGGCTGCTTTTCTTTTTGCCATCTACTTCATTAAGAATCAAATGTAATTAAAAAGTAAGCCTGGGTAATACCTCAAGAGCCTGATAATAGGGATTTTGCAATTAACTTCAATGGATGAAGGACTGCAACTCTGATTTCTATTTTTGAAATCAAAAGCCTGGCCCCTTGTCTAATTAACATGTAGTTCATGATTTAGCTGAGGTTGTGAAATGTGTGTCTGATGTGAGTGTGCAACTTACTGCTGTCCACACCCTGAATGTCTTGAAAATTGCAGTGCTGTACAGAACTCCCAGGCTTTCTATTTCTTTTTGTATTGCTTTGCCCCTTGCATAGCCATTAACTCGGATGAAAGCAAAGACCAGGATGGAGCAGAACCGCGTGCTTTGCGCAGGTATGCCTGGTTATACGTGGCACCAGGTCTACAGAGGAGCAGGGAAAGGGGTTCCCAGTTTACTTGGAGTGATTTTTCAGGACCTAGTTGTCCTGTTCAACTGTGATGGCTCCAACCATCAATGTTTATGCAATGAGCACTTGCAGAGCTGCTGCGGTTGAGGAAAAAGAAAGATGGCTCCAGATTCTGTCTGATTCTGAAAGTGCAAAGATGTGAAGCCTTTGGTGCAGCAGCTGTAGTGGCAGTGGAGAATCATTTGCAGTGCTACCATGGAGCATGCAAGAGTGAGGGAAACTGGGATGGGGAGAGTGAAGGACTCAACATGCCATCCCCCCCCTCCTCTTACCTCTTCTGGCTCCTTGTCCCCAAAATAGATCTTCCTTAATCTACTTAAATCACCCATGATAATTTAAAGCGCCATAGTTTATTTTCTCCCCATAGCAAAAGACTTACCTTATCTGTTTATGAACTATGAAGTATAGTGCCTGCTGTTTCTCAAGCTGCGTGCATTCCTCCTTGTTACTGCATGTTCCTGAACAGATAATTGAGAGCGGTATCCCTCAGCCTTTACAGGGGCAAAACCTTTCTCAAATCAGTGGGAGTATTACCAAAATAAGAAAGGAGTTGTTAGACTTCAGCATAGTGTCAGACTTACATTTCATTCCAACTCGCGTTTACATTTTGGGTTTTATTGCAACCCTAAAATGTTGGGCCATACTATTTTAGCGTCAAATTCTGGATCAGTCAAAGCAGTTCCAGTACTTATTTTTGAAAATGCACTCAAACAAGTCTTCTTTGAGCTTTGAATTGATGTGGAGATGCACAACAGAGTGATAATTTCACAATTTACTGGGAACATTTCATGCATTCCTACCTAAAATGTCTGGTCAAGCAGATATTTCCCATGCAGATTCTCCCATTGTCTCCTGTGAAAATTCCATATGAGAAGTGGATCAAGGCTAATTTGCAGACTGTTTTGTTCTTCTTTTTGTCATAAAATTACTAGAACACGTAAAGGACTTTTAAGAAAGTATCAGTTGGCTTCATTAATGACAATTAAAAAGCATAAAATGTCACCAGAGCAACAGCACAATTATTCAACTGTCAACATATTTTAAAAGATTTAATGCAACCCCTGTGGTTACCCTCAAGAAAAAATAAGGGAACTGAGAACCATTTTCTTTGAGCTCTTGAGCAACAGCAGTACAACTTGTTTTTAAACAATCCCTCATTGTAATGTTAATGTTACCACAGTTAATAAAAAGTTCATTTATTATTTGAGGGACTTTGTGCTGATGACAGTCTAGTAGGCTAGAGTTTATGCTTAAATAGTTGATTGGATCTTTGGTGATGTCCATGGAATGAAAACTACTTGCAAAATGAAGTAGAGGTAAAGCTTTTTTTTTCTTTTTTTTTTCTTTTTTTTAAAGAGAGAGCAAAAAGAAGACCATGGGGGTTTTTTTTGCTTATATGCAGAAGTCATACAGAAACCTTTTGAGTGTTTATATAGCTGTATAATTCTCGGCAAATTGTGTGTTAGATTTTCTCAAAACTAACTGATTTGTGGCTTTCACAGCTTCATGGATCTCAAATAGTACTAATTTATAAAGTGCTGAATACCAACCATGTGAAAATTCTTCCCCTTCAATTGTCTCGCACTGGAGATCTAACAACTTAACTCACTTTTTAAATATGGTCAACTAAAAATAGAATTCTTTCTTATCTTTACTAGTGAGGTTGGTATTTCTACATTGGTCAAATTCACAGCTTTGGTTGTTCTTAAAGGCAAATACCTAATTTACAAATTAAAGTCTTTGGAGGTTGTTTTTTGACTTTATTTTCTCTGTAGATGGAATTCTTTTTTCTTGCTTTTGTCTTGTTTCTCTCTTGTTAAAAGAAGCAGACACATAATACAATAAATCTTGTTTTTTCACAAACAGGTATTAAAGGAAGCATTATATAAAAAGCTCAGTATTCTTTCTAGATTTCCATGGGTGGAGATGCCATGTGCCAAATGACATTGAATCTGCTTATTTTCACACTCACTGTTGTTCAGTGGCAGTGTCACTGACTTGGCTTCACTGTCATTATTGTTGACATGAGTGTGCAGGAGAAGAGAATTTCATGTATTGTTTCTGTATTTAAAGTTAGGTTGTCCCATGTGCTGTGACTTCAGTTATGAAAACAATCACATGATAAAGCTGCAAACATAGGTAATGTTTGGTCCAGTTCTTTGTTCTCTGAAGTTACTACAAGAGGTGATGGGAAAGCACAAATGAGTACATGGTCATCCAGATAGTTAATTATCAGGCCCCAAATTCAGGGGAAAAGATTATAAATTTAATTCTACTCTTGGATGAAGAACTCATCCAAATTTTACAAAGTTTGAGAAGACTTCAGTGTTTCTTGCATGATAAAAGGTAGATCTGTTACCTAAGAGATGACTTACCTCCTTTAATCTCTTTCTGCTCCCCAACTCAGTCAATTTGACCTGTATCCAAACCATCTAATTTATTTTTGTAATGGAAAAATAAAACTTTATCTTAGAATATTTTGACAGATTCGACACATCTTGGCTTTCTCGACTTGTCATAGAAGAAAGCAGCTTATCTTGGCCAATTCCACTGCTCTCTCGTTACAATTCTCCCTTGTGTTGCCTGTCCAAGGCAAACGCTGAAGTCCCTCCACAGGCAGTTATATTGCCATTATTGTACAACACATCTTTTATGTTTAAAAAAAATGCAATGAGAGAAAAATGGCATAGACATCTCTAATACCCTGTCTTTTTCAGGGCTGTTCAAGAACCAGTAACAAGAGCTCCTCTGTGAGCCACTTCCATACTGGATGAGTTCACAGTGCACTTTGATAAGTGATGCTGCACAAGCTTTTTTGTGTATCAGATGTAATTAGTGATGTGACTCACAATAATTACTCATTTTATTGAAGTGTGTTGACTGAGATCCTGCCATGAATAAATACATAGACCAAGACCTTATCCTGTCATTTGAACCGGTCGTTTCCTCAACATGTGTGTTTTGGTCTTTTTGGTGCTGACTTTTCAGTGTTCTCAATAACAGTCCTTGATGAAAAGACTAGGCGCTCTTTCTCAGGGAACGGCTTTTGTCGTAGGGACAGTTTGCTGGTCTGCAGTGTGCCTTCTCATCTCATCTTACGTTCAGGTGGCAGTAGCTGCAGCAGACACCAGGTTAAAAGGAGGCTGTGTGTTTTCCTCTGTTCATCCAGTTACAAGGTTGGGGTCTCAGGGATGCAGCTGAGTGAAAAATACATGTGAATCAGTGTGATGGTGGATCTTTTTGGCTTACTGTGAAGTGAGCAAATCGAGATAATTGTTTATGCTGTCTGTCCTTCCTTCCCTTCATACCTCCATCGTTATCCCATGAAACTTGGTACAATTGCACTTGTGTTATTACATCATCAGCTATTGATATGGTGTCTTCCTGGAAGGAGAAATCCTGCTTACAGGTTTACTGAAGCCAAGACTCTGGTATCACAGCAGAAGGAAGATAAAGAGTAGTAGCTTTGTTTCTCCCATGAAACCACTCTGGAGCTGGGACCATCATGCCCTTCAGAGAATTTTGTTTTTCTCCTTATCCTTGTGAATACAAGGCTAACTATCTCTCCTTGAGGAAAAAGTCTCTTGCTTCCTGTGTGGGTAAGGCTGATGGAGATTGTTTCCTGTCCCTTTGTACAGCAGCTAGAATTTGTGATATTCCCAACTGCTACTTTCACCCACCAAATCAGTTAAGCAAAAGTGGGTGCTGCAAAGGCTCTTTGATTACCACAATTTAAACCCACAGATTATACCTAGATTATTTTTCAGAAACACAGTATACATATTTTTAACTAATAAACTTACAGTAGTTATTTTATATTCCAAGGCAGTGACACAAACAAGATTTTGAAGAAATGTCCTGCTACCATCTTACATCTTACCAACAAGAAGCCGTAGCCCATGGTACTTCATCATTATCTGAAAAAAAATATTCCATCATTATCTGAAAAAGGGGGTGCAAAAAGTGCAGGATCTATTAGGAACTCTGTGTGTTGTTAAGGAGAGAAAGTGAGTTTCAGGTCTGGTGTGAATACCCTCAAATCACCATGAGCTTAGAGTCTGCTCTATGAGCACCTTTCAGGGCTGAGCTCTTAATTCTTAATTTGGTCACTGTCTTAGGAGTGTGGTGTGACATTTTTAATGACATTGGTAATCCTGGGGAAGAAGGAATGCTTTGGGGTTTTCTTTTTTTTAAAAAAAAAAATATTTATTTGGATGTTGTAAGTAAATACTGCATATAAAACAGACCCTATTTTTATGGGAAGTTTTTACTTCCAGTACAAATTCCAAATGCAAATATGATTTTGTGAAATGCAACATTTAGAAACAGTTTGGAATGAATACCCAGACTTTTGAAATATTCTGCTTAATTTTGACTCACTGCTCTGGGATAAATGATTGCCTCAACAAAATTATCTTCTAGAACATGGATTAGGAGAAATCACAATCACCTGGATTGCCAAATTGCTTAATGGGGAAAAAAAAAAAAGTGTCTTGGCAGTCAATTTTATTTAAAAAAACAAACACATACCCCAAATTAAGCTGAAGCCAAATTCTTTAACTAAAGGCATCACTTTCAGCCATTAAAAGGGTGAGACTGGCATTCTGAAATGAAGAAAAAGGACTTTACTTTAGAGTTACACAGTAAATGTGTGATATATTAAACTGAATTTTCAACTATCTGTTGTCTCAACTGTTGTCTCCTTTTAGTATTTCCTTTGCAATTTCATAGTTTGTATATTGCTTTGCATATGCAACTGAAAAAGAAAAAAAAAAAAAAAGCCACCCAAGGTCTTGTAAATCCTTCCCTGAGAGTAATAGGCTTTCTCAGTCACCTGTTTTTCTGATCATTTGTTGTTGTTTCTTAGAATTCTCTTTCTTTGGCTTAACACCATTTCCCTTTACCATTCTTAATGAAAAATACATTTGCTTTTAAAAGCTTCAAGTTATGCAGAATAAATCCATTTCTGTCAGCTCAGAATCAATTAAATTGGGCAAATATTTGGCTTCTTTTAACATCTGTGTAAATCAGGCTATATCTCTCAGTCTCTCAGCTTAAAGGAGCTGCAGAGTTAGATATACAGGGATAAGGGAAATATGTGAGGCAAGTGTCTGATTGCTCATTCAGTTCAATGGCTGGGAATGACAAGTTTCGTTTTCTTTTCTTCTCGTGTAACTGACCAAGAATGCAAAGTTTGGAACAGCAGCTGAAGATAAATATCATGGTATATATGCACACACAAATTAATAGCGTAACAGGAAACAAAAAGCAAAAGATAGCAAGATAGACGTATTCATAATCCTGCAGTAA
Source organism: Falco punctatus (assembly GCF_963210335.1). NCBI lineage: Eukaryota > Metazoa > Chordata > Aves > Falconiformes > Falconidae > Falco > Falco punctatus. The sequence goes on from NC_137585.1 coordinate 73,763,010, forward strand.
TTTGTTTTCAATGCAAAAAGGCATGTGTTTTCAAAATGCTGCATCACACATACAGCGATACATACGCCTGCATTTTCTGCTTTTTGATCCCAAACATTTTACTAGGTTTGAACCTAAAATTGATACAGAAAGTCCTTAAAAACATACTGATCTCAGAGGACAACAGGAGTGGAGTTCCCTTACCCTCTACTGAGCCACAGCCAGCCAGGGAATGAAATAGTGTTTTAGTGGGGCAAAGGCTGGCACATGTTTTGGCTTTTCTGGTGCATGTCAATGGCACAGGATAGTTTGTAACACATTTAAGTTTCTACAGTTCCTAGAAATTCCTCCTTGTCTGGAATAACCAGTCTGCATGCCCGTCATTGCAGTTTTCTGAGATAGTCTCTGTGTCAGTATGTTGAGTGCTCTTACAAGGCACAGTATCAAATTAGTACGCAAAAATGTGAGCACTTGCATCTTCAGAATGGCGCTTTCTGGGTTTTTAATATCAACCAATTAAGATGTTATTTTCAAGGAGAGGCTTGGCATTCTTTCAAAAATTTCCTTTTTGAGGCATGAAAAGGAAGGATTTAGTTGGCATGGAGAGCTGATCCCAGGCTTAGGCTTTCCGATGGCTTCAACGTGAACACAGCTGGAATTTTTTAAGCTGATTCAGCTAAAAACCCACTTCCTGCCACTGTTGAAAATAATGTACCATCTTTTTTCATTTTTCTTCCCCTAAAGCAAACCTACAGCAAAGACAAAAGACTTTAAAGTCCTCATTAAGTGTTTTATTGTGGTTTGTGTTAGGGAAATAAAGCTGTGCGTACCTGGTTATAAAATACAAAAAATAATATGCCTGTAAAGCCATTACCTCTGATTTAATAACTTACCATCTTTATGGCTTTGGGAAGTCCCTTTAAAATGAGAAGTGTGTCAGCCATTCATTTCTCCAGTAGAAACTTTGGTTTTCTTATCAATACTTGCAAACAAGACTTTTTCAAATATAACTTTCAAAAGCAGAGTAGAAGAATCAAATGTCAGTGATTTTTATTTCATTGGGTCTTTCTTCAAACTCCCTCTCTACTATTTCCTGATCTCAGGTAAACGTGTTCCTAAGTTCACACAGGTAGCTGAAAAAGTCTATTCCTGAAGTGGCAAAACTGCATGAAATTGCAAAAATAATTTGAAACTCAGACATGGTCAGGTGTGCCACTGTCTGCAGTAGTAGTGTTCAGAAAGTGAAGTAAGGAGAAGACTTACAAACTTGGCCATCATGGTTTGGTTTACCAGCCAGGTCCAACAAACAGGCTTTTATCTGATTCCATCTTTTACTTCGAGACACGGGAGAATCTTTGCTTCACTGTATGTGCTCTCTTAGCTGAAGAATTCTTCCTCCCACCCCAGCACCCTGAGGATGAGCAGTGAGTTTGTGAAGCGCTGGCATGGTGTTTATAGAAGAGAAAGTGCACGTGTCTTGCTGCATTTGTGTGTATATATGCGACTGGACTAGTTAAAGCTGCTGCTGTGTCCACTTTAATAAAAGCAGGCGCTGGGGAAGAGGGGCAAGCACAGGAATTCAGCATCTCCCCAACAGCTGGGGGGAACAGACCACCCTGATACAGGAGAGGTGAAGAGGGGTTTATAGAGGAAGGTTGTGCCAGCTGAATCAATACTAGGGCAGGTTTCATACCTACTGTGGCAGTTTACATAGACGTGTTGTGGGGGGCGATCTAATGGAATAAATTATTTATAAAAAATCCAAACAAGCAACCTTTCTTGAGTTGGATTAGTTTGCAGATGCAGGAGTCTGCTACAAATACTGAGTTAATCTGCATTTGCTATTTCAAAAAAAGATATGTTTCATTCCAGGTTCTCAGGTTGTTATTGCCAAAGAACTTTCCCTTGTAAGAGCATTCCAGATACATCCAGTGCTGTGGCACAGTGATTAAATCCCTCTCCATTACTATTATTACTATTGTTATTATTATATTTGTGCCTCTATTGAGTGCATTTTTATTGGTATTGGACTCAGGCATCGAACGCTGGTTTTGAGGCAGCCTGTTCTCCTCCTTGTATACTCAGTTTCCCTGTTACCTTGTCCTTAAACAGCTGAAAGATGTCTGCCTGGGCATGTCCAACAGGCCAGCAGCTGAGTTTTTTCTTTTCACTCCATGTGGTGACTGTGAAGGACCTTTGCTTTAAGGTTATTCCCTTTCTGCACATGAGGGACAGTGGCACTGGGAGGGGTTTATGGCTTGCTTATGGCTGTTGAAAGCTTCCCTAGCCAGCTGGAGAAACCTGCCTTTCGGATCAGGTTGGATGTTAGAGAAAACATCTAACATCTAAGAACAACTAAACTGGAGATTGTGTGCAACATCAATAAACCACAGCACTCTGAATAAACAAGGTGGCCACACACTGTTTACTGTTCCCTTTGCTTATTTTTCCTGCTCTGTGCCTGTGACAGCCCCAGCCTGTTTGCTGAGCAGCTGAAAATGTGTTTTGTTCAAAGTGGGTCTAATTCCTGGTTGATAGGTACGAGTCCTTTGTGGAAATACAGGAGAGAGAAACAGCAGATTGTGGGATATTTTTTTCTCTAAAAGGCCTTTTCAGGAAAGAAACAAATCTTAAAGAGATTTCTCAGTGAAGAGTGAGGGAGTGATGTAGCAGTCACCAAAGGATCTTGTGGAGATTACTCATAGGCACAAGGAGTTGGGATGAAGGTACTCCATCCCAGCAAACGTATGAGAACATTCAGCCATAATGTCTGCTCAAGAGGTAATTTCCTGCTCCTTTGAAGCTGACTTCAGATCTGGTACCAGATCTTCTCATGATGAAGAAACTACAAGCGTGTATTCTCTTCAGGCTCACGTAGGAGGCAAAATGTTATTTTTCTACACAGGAATTGAGCATGGTTCTGGCCGACTGTCATTTATATGTCAATTTTTTCTGCAATTACACCAATTTATTTGTCTTGATCTGTGGAGAGGAGAGATCAGGGAAGGCAATTGCTGTGTGCAGTTTTGGGCTCTCCCATCGTAAGAGGTGCTGGCCAAATGGAAGAAGCCCAGTGAGGGACCACTAAGCTGTTATGGGTGCTGGAGCATGTGGCAGACAAGGAGAGGCTGAGACAGCTGAGTTTCTTCAGCCTGGAGAAGAGAAGGTTAAGGGGCATCTTGTGGCTGTCTTCGACTGTCTGGTGGAGAGAGTATGGAAAGGACAGAGCCAGACTCTTCTCAGAAGTGCACAGTGGCAGGACAAAAGGCAAAAGTCTCAAGTTTTAGCAAAAGGAATTTTATTTTGGTGGTAGGACTGAGTTTTTTCTTTCCACCATGAGCATAGTGAGACATTGAAACAGGTTGCACAGGGAGACAATGGACTCTCTATCACTCCAGGTATTCAGAACTCAGCTCCTGTGCAAACCCATCTCACTTGAGTAGCTAGACCTGTTTTGAGCAGGAGTCTGGCCAACATAACCTTCAGATGTCCTTTCCAACTTGCATGCTTTCTGGTTCTGTGATTTTATCAGCGATCAGCAAGTGTGAGTATTAAGATGTTGGTATATCTTTTGGCAGTGTTTCCAGCACAGCTTATCTACTAAAGCAGTTCTGAAGAAGAAAGTTAGCTTTTCTCAAGAAGGTCAGAAATCTGACCCAAGTGACCTGGCAGCCTGTGTCCACAATGGAAGCTATAAACACTCAACATCAAGAATTTTTATTTAGGTGCCTGCTGCAAATTATTGTGCCTCAAGTATGGGGTTTGAAGTTTGAAACCTTGCATGTTGTGTAAATTGTTTTCTTACAGTTTAATACAATTGATTTCCCTGGTGTGGAAAGGAAAAGCATGGATTTGCCGGTAGTTGCACAGTAAAATATAAAATAAGTTATAAATTATAAAAATATAAAATATAAAAATTCCTCATCTAAGAAATCCTTGATATGCAGCATTACATGAAGTGATAAGAAAGCAATTTCAAGTGATTCTACCTGTATTTTCTGTACATAATTTCCTTTGTCCTGTTGTTTTAGAAAAAGAGATTGCCTTGTTGTTAAACTGACCTCATTCATAATAAGATGAGTAAAACACTACGTATTACAATGGAGTACGTAGAATGTAACTAAATGTACAGCTGCAGCATTTATTTATTTATTTTTAAACCTCTATTGAACTCCTTTAATACCAGATTAAAATTAAGCTTAAATTAAATAAGTGGCATTTCTGAACCAAATTTCACAGTATACTTTGGTCTCAGAATAGATACTAGATCTTTACTTACTGCAACATCTGGTTCTAGTTAATTTTCAAAGTTTTTATCTGTATATGTGTATAAGGTTCCACAGAACAGATAAAGCAGACTTCTACAGTACATACTGTGTTTGTGGAGGTGTATGTGTCTACTTCTGGGCAAGGTTTATGTTATGTGATGTATGGCAGATGTATAGCAAAAAAAATTTACAGAGATTATATTAACATGTCGAAGTCCAGAGTAAAAAAATTCTAAACTACCTGGCCACATCCTGTTTCACATGAATATCATCCTAAATTTGCCAAAGCTGTGGTATTTTCTTTCTTTTCAGCAGCTGAGTTTGGAAGCTTGAGCTATGTTCTTCAATGATAAAAGTCCATATACATGCGTGTACAACCAGTATCCAAAGAAATAATAATATGATATGTGCTTCTGAACTTATTCTTTTCAGTTATGTGATTGATACTGTATTATTTGAACAAGTCATAACAAGTGTATTGATTGTTAGGCTGTACAGACTTAGGGAAACTTTCTTCAACCTCTCTGCAAGGCTGTAATGGTCTCTTACTGACATTATTTAATAAAACCACTATATTATTCCTCTCTTCTGTAGAATCACAGAACCATGTGGGTAGGAAGGGACGTCGAGCCAACATCTTGCTGAAAGCAGGTCTGATTAGGTCTGGTTGCTCTGAGACATGTCCTCTTCAGTCTTGAATAGCTCCAAGGATGGAAGTCTCACCCTTTAATGTCGATGTTCCAGTAGCTTCTCAGTAGGTCATTGTACACAGCAATAAGATTTCTCGTTTTCCTTTGCTTCTTAAAACTGAGCAAACCCAGTTCTCTCATCTCGCTGTGTATTCCATGTATGCCAGAAACTGTTCTTTGGCTTATTTTCAGTCTTGCAAAGTGATTCTTCCTTTCTAATGGTGAGCTGCTCACTTCAGTAACTGCTCACCATCTCTTCACACCTCTCCAGGCTCGTTTCTGCCCAGAATATGAACAATGTCTGACTCCATTTGTATTACAATAGTTCATCATTCAGCAACTTTGGGATCAGAATCAGGACCATAGATCTGCCTGCGTAGGTACCTAATGCCTATTAAGTTGTTTCAGTGTCCAGCTGGGGAAGAAGGAGGGTTTTGTTGGCTCCAGTGGGGTTAGAGTCAACTCCTGAGTTTTTTTTCTGGAGAGCACGAACAAATGTGAGTGTTGTGTCCCATGGCAGTTGTTGAGTATTCCTTCAGGCTGGATATCATGAGGAACTCACCTGCCAGTCATTTTTAAAGAAGTTTCTCTGTAACTTTCTGAGGATACCTTTTGATTCCTGCCCATAACTCAATTCACATAAGCAGTTTAAAAGGAAAAGGCTGTGTATCCATTACCAATTCCCTAATAATTTACATTTTGGACATTAATTCTTGTCACTGGGGAAAGCCAAAACATTGTGTCATCTCAGTAATACTACATTAGGAGCAAAATGTCTTGTATATGAGTAATAGAAAAGATCTCCATTCATTTCTTTAGACTCTGTGCAGACAAATTCATTCTCTGTGTGGTAAAGGATAGGTGGATTTTGTCTGTAAAGAGGTATTCATTTTCATTTGATCTGCCTTAATCCTGAGGATATGGATTCAGATCCCAGAGCTATTGAAAATATTAGCTTGATGCTTCCATCAGCCTTCAAAAGCTCCATGATTGAAGGCTCTCAGCAGCTGTTATCTGCTATAATAAATGCCAATGATAAAAAAGACTAGAGAGGTGAAGATTTTTTCGAAGAGCAATTGAAACTATTTTCTTTCTAAATTAAGTTAGGGGAAAATATCCTTTGATGGTTTCTTTATTGATAGAGAATACCAAGAAGATTGTTCTTGGGTAAAGCAATTGCTCTTTTCCACAAATATTGCTTAGGATTTGGGGGTCACAGTTCACAGGAAAATATGCCGCCTCTGTTTGCCCAGCTGCCACACCTTCTCTGCCTTGTCTCCTCCTGCACACGAAAAAAAAGAGGCTGAAAGCGAGGTAAAGGGAGTAACGGATTTACTGCTGCTCTGCTTGTAGACCATAATTAATGTAAATGCTGTTACAGGATTAAGACTCTTTGCTTCCATGTCTGTATCCCGCTCGATGGGAATGCTACCATAGTATTCAGTATGGGGAAGAGGGCATAGTCTCTCGGTGTGGTTTTGGCTAGACGGTGGCATACAATGGTGATCCAGAGTGCAGAAATAAGTCTTGCAAGCTTTTTTTATTATGTTTTTGTTGGGTTTTTTAACCATTAAGTCAGGGTTGCAACAACTGAAAACTGCTCCTCCGGCACAGCCAGGGCATTCCAGGTGGAATGGGCCCTCAGAAAGAAGGAAGCCAAAATGTCAGAACCAAAGGAAACTCTTCAGGAGAAAAAGGACATGAAAAGGCTGTTTCTTCCAGCTTTCATTCCAAGTTCAATATTATGGATGTTACACATAAATTAAAGTAAGATTGTGTTGCAGAACTTTGTGTTACAAAACCTTATGGTACAAAATTTTTAAAAGATATCTGCATTCGTCTGTGTCTCCATACAGTTCGAACAGATGCATTTTCATTTCAAAATTGTTCGCAGAGGTTTATCCACAGCATAGAACTTGCATTGCAGCAGTCTTGCTCTGCCTTACATGTTTCCATTTGGTTTGGGCAAAACAAAAGGAAACAAGTAAAAAGAATTTTTATTTTGTAGGGGTGAAAAAAAAACCCAAAACAAAGCATAAAGCCTTCTTTATGTCCAGTGATGCTACTGAACTTTAGATTGTGATCATATTTTCCATTGGGTTCAGTATTGCTGTTAAAAATCTATATTTAATCACCCTCCACCCTAAAAAAATTTGTAAAGTTATGAACACAGTGATACATGACAGTGTTGGATGATTTTTTTTTTTTTTTTACTGTAAGAGAGTATTCAATTTTCTTATGAAAGTTAGAATTAAACCAAAAAATATTAGAATCGGTTTCTATTTTTTACATTTTTTGCTTATGCCCCAACTTCAGCATGAAGCATTTATCCATCTCAGAGATTTCAGAGCTGGTGGAAGTGGGGGGGATGTGCTTACACATCTCACGACAGTCTGAGCTGCTGCCTTGGCAATGATGAAAAGGATACACATTTGTTGCTGTCTCTTCTTCACTGCCCATGCCAGTAATTGCCACTTTGTATTATTTATAGAGACGGAGTTGGTTTGCAGGTTTGCTTTTTCCTTCTTTTCTCTTTAGCCACTACCCCACACAACTGCACCCAGGCTTTTTCTTGAGGTTTGTCTGGTGGAAGCAGAATTAAAGATTTTTGTGTACTTTGCCATCTTCGACAACCGGCAGCAACTGAAATGAGGCATGTCAAGGAACTACCACAAAAAGAAATCAGTAATTTACAAGTTCAGACAAAGGTTAAAGAAACAGATCTCTGCAGTTGTGCCGTCTCATACAGTTAGTTAATATTTTCACATTTGAGAATATTTAATTTTCCTAATTGAGGGAATGTTACACCACAGTTCAGAAGAGAAGGTGAAATCAAAAGCAAAATGTTCTCATTTTCAGCAGAGCAGTGCTAACGCTTGTGTTAGTCAGTGGAAATAATATGGGGGTGGATGGGAAGCAACAATTCATTACTGTCTCCCCTGCAGTCAATTAAATGTCTCATACCTAACTGATTAAAGCTGCCTTTTTTTCCCATTATGATAATAATAACAACAAGATTCTTCTGAAACAGACCGAGAGTAGGACCATTTCTCCCAGCATCTCAAATCTTTAGAGGAAGGGAAAAAGTAAAACCCAAACGCCAGCCTTACCAGTGGGAGTTTGATTATACAGAGTCAAAATCAAATAAAGATTTTTCAAAATGAAAAGAAGAACAAAACACTCAGCTACAGAGTGTCTGTAATAGAAACAATCTCAGTAAGGTTTTATAAGAAACATGAGATGCCTAGAAATGTTTATAAAATTTTAATACTGCTAGTACATATGTGGCCATTTGTGCTAATGCTGCCTCTTTATTCACAGTGGTGTTGAAAAAATAAAATTTATTAGTGACTCTGAGACTTGCAGATACCTGAGTTATGAGGACCATGTATGTACTGAGGGGGTAACTGTATTCTTTACAAATACAAATTTGAATTTCTGTAGCTGCAAGGTTTTTCTTCCTACTACGATGTTGACTCCTGCTAATAGCTAGACCTGCTGAATCTTAAACAGTGTGACACATCTGAGAAATATTCACACATTGCAAAATCATGGGTCAGAAAACTGATGATCTGCTGTGTAGGTACAAGCTTAATAGATGAAGATCCTATGTGCAATCATAGATTGTCTCGTGTAGTGAAGGAGTTCCTGCATTCTGCGCCCATCCCTCATCCCCAGATTGGCTGCCTTTCAAATTTTATGATTATAGAAGGATTTCATAGAGCTGATCTCTTTAATGTCCTTCTCTTTCTATTAAACCTATTGTTATTTATTTCTAAGCTTCTTAAGAGACTGTATACTATTTTGCCAGGCTAAAATGTGCATTGCCCTGACAATTCTTCACACTTACTGTCTCCTCCAGTTTGATTCACATGCGCTCCCTCCTGTATCTAGTCCCCTGCCCAAGTTAAAAAGTAAAATAAAGTAGGAGAGATGTTTGGGCCTCTGAACACATTGCTGAAAGGTTCCTTTTTCTACACACAAGTGTTCAGACTATTTCTCACAGAAGAATAGCATAAATTATGGAGATTGCTTTCAGAGAACAGTGAATGGTATTGTCAATTTGCTGAGGAAAAACTAATGGGGTTGTAAAGAAATACTATCTACTTTATTAGAGTAAAATTTGACAGCTGGAAAAACAAGGGCAATAGGCTGGCTTCCATTTTCCATTGATTTTAGCCCCCTACATTCAGAAGACTTCCTTTGCTGGAAAACCAAATTCGCACTGCCAGCACACGAACACACAGTGCTCTTTTGCTTCAAGCCAGGGGCAGATTGAACTTCATTAGGAGAGTAAAGCTTAAGGAAAGTTCAGACTGTAACAGATAGTAATTTAACAAATAAGGAATTGGGGGTTGTTTTACTAAAGCAAAAAATAAAGGCTAGAGCAAGGTTCCCCTGGTTCTTTCGCGCCTTTAACCACTGCGTAGGAATATGGTCACTTTTCAGTTGGGTTTACATATTGTATAAGCCTGATAGCCATGGCTTTTTTAATGCACTTAAGCACCCAGTGAAGCACACATCTCTCTTAAATAATTATTTTTTATATATAAGATAATATTAAATAGACAAAAATATGCCTATAAAGTATTTACCTTACAGCAAGAAATAACTGGAACAAGAATATGTGTTCAGGTATTCTTAGGTAGATGCACTAGTAGCTCAACTTAAAGAGCAAAAAGAATTAATGCATTTTATGTCTGGATAGATTGGATTAGCTTTCTGTAGCAACAGTGAATTCTCACCCAGGCATCTTCATAGTTACATGCTTTCCCAAGCCTTGCTATCTCTAGGATAAAGGATGGATTGTTGCAGTTGAGTGGCAAGTACCTGTGGTAACTGATGAGCTGTGATTTGAGAACTTAAGTTGTTCTCACTCCACTAGCAAACTGTAAAATGGCTAATGTGCAGTGGCACAATCATGTACAAAGGCCTCAAACATTAATACCTGAAAATTTTTTTATTAATATGTATTGAATGAGCTTCCAAAGACAAATTTACCAATGAATGATGCTACTTGCGATGTGTTACATGCTGGAAGGCACAACATACTAGATAGTGACTGTGTGCAAACAGTATTACAACACTGAGGGTGAATACAACAAAGAATTAACATGCTGAAATGTCTGGCAAAAACATCATGTGACTGGCTGCTGGACTGGAATTCAAAGCCTGTATTAGATGTCTCTGCTTGCTTTTGAGCCCATGAGGAGAGTTCGGCCCCCCAGATAGGGAGCTGAAGCAATCCTGTCAAATAAATGCTGCCAAAAATCATCATGCTTCTTTAAACATCACCTGGAAGTAGCTAGGGAAGAATCTTTGAGGACAGGAATAGGATGCACATCTTGTTGTTCAGTTGTCTTGCTCAGGTCTGCAGGGAGGTACCTCCATCACCCTGGAATCCACATGTAGGGTCATTGCCTGAAGAGAAACATTTGTGTAGTGTACCAGGAACTGAGCAGAGATCACTTTCTTTTCTGCATTGCATATAATAGAGAGGGGAAAAAATCATTTAATTGTCATCTTAATTTGGAAGCAAAGAGTCAGAGCTTCAAATTTCAGCCCATATTTCTTAAATAACTTGTAAGTAGAAGACATAAGGTAAGGTAATCAAAGAAGGGGACTTTTCACTCCTTTCTTTAAGCTCTGCCACTCTACACAAAAACTAATGCAGAAGGAACTGAACTAGACTGAGAAGCATGAAGAGCAGTAGGTTAGATCTAAGTCCTTGCTGCAGTTTCTTGTTTTCACAGTTACTACTTCATCGTATAGTAACTGGTAGCTCTGTAAAACAGATAAACTGTCCATTAGGAGCAGCCTTTGTGATGGTGGAAGGCTGGAGCTGTGGCTAGCCGCTGTTCCATTCTTCACATCCACCAGATGATTCCTGTAGCCTGCTGAAGGGGGACATTAGCCACCTGGCCCAAAGTCTTCTCTTTTGACTGTCTTCTGCACAGATCAGGCCTCATAGATCAACTGTGGTGTTGTATCTCAAAGCTGGATGTTGGGAAACAACTAATTTTAGCCTGGCTTTGGGGTAGCTCACAGATGCCAAGACTCCATTAAATTTGCGGATGTTGCCAGAAGAAGCTCCTGTGCTTGAAGGTTTTAAGTTCTTGCTGTTAGGAGTGTACAAATCTGTTACTTCTGTATGCTAGTGATCCCCAGATGCTGCACACAGGCATACAGAAATGCCTATGTTTTGGAAAGAATTTAAGCCCTGGTGAATATCTCCTTTAAAACTGTGATAATGTTAATTAAATTGTTGCTTGGTGCTTTGTAAGAACAATTTACTTTATGACTTGAAGGAAACTACTGCACCGAAAACAACTATAAAATTAGGAAGACGGTGAATTTAGTTTTATAAATCATTTTTAGAGAAATAAAGGGAAAAAAGATAAAACAAGTGTCAGGGTGAAAATAGTACATTTCTTTGATGTAAGAAGGCGTACTTTGTAGTCAATGCATATATCAGGACAATCCTGAAGATACTCATTTAAGAACTGTGAAATGCAGGGCAATACATAGTTATAAACCAATTCTGAAGTGCGTAATTAATAAAAATTGCCCTATGTTGCAATTACAATTTGTGCTGACAGTGAAAAATACAATTTAAAACCACACATGTGGGCTGACTCCCTCTTCTCTCTTCATCATTCAAGTAGCCTTCTCAGCTATGTATGTGGGGGCAGCAACGTTTACCTCTAATGAAATTATGCCAGCAGAGAATTTAGCTTTGTTTCATTAACTTTACTTGTTTCTTGGAGCTTTTATGTCTCATTCCCTCAAGCAACAGGGTAGATATCTATGCAAGATATTTGTGAATTCAGAACACTTTATAATTTTTGCCTCTGGTAAGAAAAATACCTAAATACCTCTTTTCCTAATATGGACACACGTACACTCACTTCTCTGTTCCTTTGTCTGCGTGTGCACATCTATACATAGAGGCACAAAATGTCATTGTGAGACTCCTGTCTTAAGAAATAGACCAAATCAATATATAAATCCAGCCCTAATGAAAAGACACGTGTCATAAATGTAGGAATCGTGAAAATCAGAAATACTAGAAGTCTCTAACTCCTCTAATCCACCTCATTTTAGTGAAAAAGTGTTTGCTCCAGCACATTTTTGTAGTGCTTTCTCTTGTTCAGTAATGAATGTCCTAAGCAGAGGAACTTTTTTTCTGAGCTGTGATTTCAGGAAGAAGAATTATTTTCTAACTATGAGCCTTTGTTTTCTATTTTGTAACTCTTTGTAACTGTGAATTATACTTTTGTGCACTATTCTAATCCTATCCTGTCTGAGCACAGAGTACTCACACAGAACTGTTGTTAAGTTGCTTTACAATAATTTTTGAGCCTTTCTGGCTGTGTTTTGGTTTGTATGTGCATGTTTTCTTGATCTTCATTCCTAATTCGGACTCTTCAGTCTCTTGAATACTTCCAAACTCATGCCAGTTTTCCTTCGTATTACTAATACTGAACAACTTGGCAAAGGAGTTCATTATTCCATGGATAATCTCAGTGTGGTAAAGGGCTGTTCTGTGATGGGATTCTTCCAGGTAGAGTTCAAAGTAATGCTAAATACAATTCAGTGCATTTTAAATTTATTATTTCTTGCAGGTACATACACTTCCATTGTTCTAATGGTAGTTTAATGTGTGCAAATCCAGACTAACTCCATGGAAGTCAATGAATATGCATCACCTTCCAGGCTGTGTATTAAGGGATTAGATATGAAATAGTAGAAGTACAGTGAGCCAAGTCCATAGGCACACTAACATGGCCAGTGACGCAGCACTAGTGACGTAATAGAGCCAAGACTTTGGACAACTCTTATGTACGTGCTTATGTGCATGCTGTTTCCTTGTCATTTTGCCACTGACTCACCAGCTGTACAAAATGCGTAGGGCTGCACTTTCAGCTTTTTAATATATTCAGGCACGTGTCTGTTCTTGCCCTCTAAAGACCACATGTGCAGTAGGGCAGAAGCGTCAATTAGAGGGTATGTCGTTCCAGAGGTTTTCAGACTAATTCATCCTAGATATTGCCATTCAATTTGATTGGAGATGGAAATTCAGATTTTACCTACAAAAGGAAATAATACCTGAAGTCACGCATCTGAGGTCACTTCTTACTGATGCCCAAGACAGGCTTGCCTTGGCAGGTGCGGCGGAGGATGCCCATACTAAGTTGGGTTGCCGGTAAGAGCAGGCAGCGATGCTGCACTAGGCTGCTTTCATCTCAGGCATTTGTCTCCCTGCTTCTCCCTGCAGAACTTTGTGACTCCACTTTCAGGTGTCGAGGCAGTCTGCTGCGGTTGGCGTATGCTGACAAGAAGCAGAGATACAGTGCTGTAATACTGGAACAGGGGCTTTATCATGTAGGAACCAGTTATGTGTTTCTCACTCCGTGACTGATATTATCAGTGTTGTTACCAGCATTGGAATATTCCAGTGAGAACAGATTTCGTCAGATGTGTTCATAACGGAGACTAGTGCCAACGCCGAACCCTTTCTCTATATATTCTTCATGTGTATGGGTACATCTGTTCTGCTGAGGGCTTTCTTCAAAAGCAGCGGTTTGACTTGGCCCAATAGTCTTGTGCTCTGGACAGCCTTGTACTTAACCAGCAAGAGTATTTAGGTCTGAAGTTTTGTGTGAGCCTCAGGCAGAGTGTTATATTGTTTACTCAGACAATTGTCACCCATGCCAGGACTCCTTATTACACAACTTAGTAATGTGCTGCCTTCTTGGCTCCTCTTACAGCATCAAGGCATATTCTGCAGAAAGCAGCCGCCTCGTTTACTCATCCTCTCTGCACGCCCCGCAAGAAGATAGTGATGGAGAGGAGGTGAAAATGTAGTTCAGCAGTGGAGTCTTTGCTGCCATTGTGCAATATGCATGTAAAATCATCTCCTTATGCCTGTTGTTTACTATGTAACAACAAAGTTCAACCGCTGAGGAATTTGCAGTCTTAAGAAGAAAAAGTTTAGCTGATCTGCAGTTCTTTCAGCTGGAGTTAAAAGGGGTAGGGAGAAACAAGCGCTTGAGGGGAATGAACGGGCTTTTGTTAAAGAACAATAGAAACCAAGAAACACTCACCATGATGCTTAGGAAAAGCTTGTGTTTTCTCTGATGCTTAGGATACTATTTTTGTAGCAAATGTATCCTTGCAAAATAGGACCCAGGTAAATCAAACTAACAAATCAGACTTACATGGGTTAGTTGGTTGATGGTTATTTTTTTCATTTTAGGTACATAAGATGCCTCAGGGCTGTTTTAACTTGCATAGGCTTCAAAGGATTGTAAAATCAGTTGTATGGTATATGCAAAATAAGAAGAATTTCTGGTTTGTTCATTTGCTTTCTTTATGGTTAAATGCCTGTGTGCCATGCAGCAGGCAGGTTTAAAGTACAGAAGTGTTTAGGTATGCAATAGGGAATGGTGTTTAATTAATACTGCTCAATTTATTTGATGATGTTCTTTAAGTAGAGTAAATGAATGTGGGCTGTACCTTTCGAGCCCATTAGCTTTATCACTTCCTTGAAGGTATGAAAAACTTTGGAAGAAGCATTAGAACAAGTATGAAATAAAATCCAAAACACTTATATTTTCATTGGAATAATTAGAATTTGTCCTTGGTTTTTAAAGCAGTTTTTCATTACCTACTGTGAAGAGTTTCTGCGTAAAAGTCAAAAGAGCTGGGTAAGAATGTTGTGCAATATTAAGCCTATCAGGAGGCTCTACGTGGGAGAGCCACTGAGTAAACTACCGAAATTACATCAAGGTCTGTAAAATCTTGTAGGACAACAAGACTCTCCTATCACTTTACAATGTGGGTTAGACATTAGAACTGAAAGCACAGTAGGGGAAATCAACCCTTCTAAGCTTCAGTTACATGTTACATCATTTTCTCTCCTGCCTCTCTGCATTATTACTTTCCAAAATTCAGTATGTTTTTGTGCAATAATGCTACAGCAATGGTAATGATCATTCTTCCTCAGGCTGGTTTGATCCTGTGCTTCTCACACTTCACACATACCCATGTCTGAACAGGGAACTGGATTTTAGGGGGAGGGGGCGGGTATATGTGGGTAAGTCTGACTGCCCCTGCCCACTCTTCATGTTCCCCCTAGAGCAGCACAGCTTCCCAGCAGCCGCCACAGCAGGGCAGGACTCCTGGCACTGCTCTGTGGTGACGCTGCCCGTGGCAGGGCTGAGCTCTCCTGACATTTTTCCCAGATGGCAGAGCTGCCCTGCGAGCCAGTCGGGGGTCACGGCTGTTTCCCCCCCCCGTCCCCCCCCCATGCCCACGGTGCAGGGCAGCCTTTCTGGCCAGAGATGCCACTGCCAGCGGGCAGCTGCGTCTCACGCGGTGTATTTTTGGAGTTCTCTGAACTCTACAGTTAAAGATGTGACAGTAGTTTGGAAAAGTTCAGGAGGCACTGAGCACTTGAGTGCTGGCTTTCTGACCCACTGGTCTGACGGTGTTAATAAACCCTAGTTTGACAGTCCTTAACTGAATCTTAAGTGGATCAAACTTGCAGCTGTAGTTGTTTGTTTCAGTTGCCTCATGCCCAGCAATTACTTCAGCTCATTAGAAACTCACCATTTGTGAAAAGTGATTAAAATATATTTTCAAGTTTCTAATAAAGGAGAGCTTTAAAAAACACAATTTTTTAAGGGATTAAAGACTTGTTAGGTCTCGGAATAACCTGGGCTGAGCCAGCGTCAGCAGCACTGGTGGGTGTGCGGCAGTGGCAGGCTCTGCTCAGCAGCAGAGGGGTGGGAGGAAGGCTGGAGAGGAGGAGTGGCCAGTGATGGCAGGAGGAAGGCAGAAGTGGACTCTGCTTCAGAATGAGCAGACCAGCCAGGAAAGTACTGAGCTGAATTAAAATGGGAAAGATTTTTATTTTTTGTCTTTCCAAAAAGGAGTATTGAAAAGCTTTGGTTAGTCTGTCGTGGAGTCTAATTTAGTTAACCTCAGTGGCCACTTATCAGCTTCCAAGGAAGGAATAACTGTGTATGCATTAAATCATGTTCAAGATGAATAAAAATTTCCTGTTACTTAAGTGTTCCATCTTTTCTTTCTGTAATGCTCCTAAGTATTTCCCACGAGGGACTCATTTGCTTCTCAGGGGATTTAGCGTTCATGTAACAGTCCAGAAACATAATTGTCTTATGATTAGGTATTACGGGAGCATTTTGAAGAGATTTATGGGGGAAGAGAGATGTGAGGAAGAACACAGTGCCTGCTGTCTTCTCACAACAGGTTTTTGCCTCACCTCCCATGCACTTTGGCACCTGTAAAGGGCTCTTTCACTGTACCTGTTCCTGCTCTGCTTCCCACCTTGTGTCCACTTTCCAGTACTGTGTACTGCTTTCACTGCCTTCACTTCCCTGTGCCTGTGAAGTGGAAGCTCAGAAATCATTAAATCACTAAAACCACAAAAGCAATGTAATGCAATGCTTTGCTTCTGCAACTGCTGAACACTTGTAGTGAACTCTGCCTGGAGCAGAGCTTCTAAAGCACCTCGAGTAAGGATTTCTGATCTGTCCACCCAGTCCATCCAATATATGTATTTTTATTTTGTAGCTAACATTTGGCTTTCTAAAACATAAATGAGTGCAGTTTTTCTTTTGCTAATTAATTCAGTTTTCCAACATAAGCAAGTCTTTTTCTGGAACAGACAGGTAAAAAGATTTGGGGGAGTCTTTGGGTAAAAATTATTTTCAATCTAAATATTGAAAGTATTAGTGGGACCAGATTAGATTGCAACTGGTCCAGACTGCTACTAGGCTGATTCATGAAGAAAAATTGAGTATGGAAGCAAAGCGGTTTACTGAGTCTCCCATGCTGCAAATCTAAATTGAGGGGTGGAAAAAGAAACACTTCCCTACAGTGGTCATACGTAAGCTCCTGTTCCTTTCAGGGGTCACCTCACAGTAATGATTGACTGTCCTTAATCATTACTGGGACAGAATTACTTAATAAATTGAAAATGTTCTTCTGATCCTGTGATCTTCCAAACTGGCACTTTAATCACCACAGGCTACAGCCTAGTCCATGGATGTGTACCATATAAGAACAGGTCCTTCACATTTTCTTCTTGAAAACTGGATTTTCGCTTTTTCTCTTTGTATTGATTTTAAAGTTGCCCAAACTGCTTTGAACCCTGTGGTGAACACTGTTTTCATTAGGTAGCAAATTTCCAATACACTTCTGTCTGAGAAGACTGGAGCTTGTAGCCGTGGAGCCAATACATGTCTTGACAGCTTGAATGTTGGAACCTTTGCCTTTAGGCTACAATTTGTAAATATTGTTTCCTGAGCATTCACCTAAATCTTTTATTTCCTTTATATATTTTGGGCATCTGCCATGAACAGGACACTACTTACTGTTCAGCGTATAGCAAAGTTTATGAGTGTATTCAGGGAGGGATTGTGCCTCATCAGTGTATCAGAAGTTGGGAGGTTAAAAGAGTTTGACACAGGTTTTCTGAGTGCCTCAGTGGAAACCTCATTGAAATGTTTAACTTTGCCACTTAATATAATTCATTTTACATGTCCAGCCTGAAAAGTTTCAATAAAACTGACTAATTATACTGCTAAACATAGAAATTTAGATACACCAAATAATGATCCAATACATGTGTGGAGGCATTTTATGGGGAAAAGATGGAAACTCATTTGAAAAATCATTTCTATTATATTCTGCCCCTATAGCTATTTTGGGGTAGACACTGTGCAGACCTTTGGTGTGAGCTAAACCAGCTTGCTTTATGTTCCAACATAATGCCCATTAAGCATTTCACAGAAAGACTCTTACAGATTGCATGGCTCTCCGGCTGTCTGGCCAAGCTCTGTACAACAGGTGTTTAATTATGATCTCAGTCACATATATACCAGTAGTCCCTGGTGCTGCCTTCCAATACTTTGTTTTAGCTCAAAATCTAATAGTTTCAACTTGATATCACCATTGATTGTAACTCTAGTGCTCACGAATTTCTATCAGTGTAGTAAACCCAGTGGAAGATCCAGTCTTGAAGCTCATTTGGACTGAAAAAAAAAAAAAAAAAAAAAGACAGTTACTAAGACAGAATTATTAATATTATTGTTTTAAAAAATATAATAATTTAAAAAAATCACAAAGGCTCACACCTACTTTTTTCCATCTTTTTCCTTTTAGCCATCGACATGTTTTACCCAGCAGGTCTAACAAACAGCCATATGCTCTCTAGTCTCAAGGGAAGCAGTTCCAGCTTGAAAATCAATATGTCACTACCAGGCTATGGTAATGGATGCTTACAGCAGCAGGTTTATATAAGCTAATGGTACCCAGTGCAACAGCAACTCATTTAGATGAAAGGGTTGCCTAGTCTCATTCAACTGTTTGGGGCAGCAAAAGATAAATGTTTGCAAAAGCTAATCAAAATGGTAATTTGTTCACTGATGAGCAGGCTGTCTATAGTTGCTAGACTGGAAATCCTACCAAGGGATACATTCAGTGTACACTAGTCTGTGCTTTTCTTTCTGCAAGATATTTTCATATTCGTAAAGACTAGCACCACCCTACCAGCCAGTGTAAAACAACATAGTTTAAACTGGGACCTTTTCTTGCGTGAGCATCAACACCTCTGAACTTGGATAAGCTGGAGGAAATCTGCAGAAAACCAAAGTTTTAAATATGTGTGTGAAATTTGGATAGAATTTTACAAAATTAGCCAAAAAAATTATCAAGACCTGGATTTAATGTATGCTTTGAAAAGAGTAAACCCAAGTGAAAAGCCCGAAATAAAAAGCATTTTTAAAAGAATCCTGCCTTGGTATTTTTTGTGGTTTGTTGTAGAGAACAATGACAGTTTGTGTGGATCAAAGTCTGCTGAAACAAGCTATTTTTGTGCTGTGTGCCATTGCAAAGCCACTCACAGCGCTGTTAGTGATGTCCTGCTTACTTCCACAGAAGGGTTATTTCAACCGCTGCTGCTAATACATTGTACCCCCATGTCCGTCAGAGAAGTTAAAATCCTCTTCTAGTACAGTGTATCACTAGTTTTCCAGAGCGATGGAAAGCAGTCTTCAGCACCAAGTACAAAAGAAACTGCAGACATGTACGTTGTTGAAGACATGTACAGTTTTCCTTTCTTTCCGTATGTTATATGGTGATGCTCAGAGTCTCATTGTTGCTTTCTGTTTCTTGGGACAACCATAATGTATTTTTTTCACCTAAAGTATGTGTTCTAGTTAGCAAGGACAAGACCAGGCGTTTGGCTAGAAAATGTAGGTTCATCAGGTCAGACAAGATTTCTGTCCTCTCATCACAAATCGTGACCAACAAGATATCCAGACTTCCAGGCTAAGCTGGCATCTATTTAAATTCTCACTTAGTGTGCAGTACCTAGCCCATTTTACAGAACATACTTCTCATTTCCATCAATACCTTTTCAAGATAAGTTGCCTCTCTTAGGTTTGCTTCCACCTAATTCAAGAAGTCTTGAGACAGTCCTTTTCCATTATTTAGGTTAAAATAACATGTCTGAATATTTCAGGTCTTCACATTAGATATTTTTCAATTCAGCTCCAGAAATGAGTGAAATTATATGCAGGAGAAAGGGATGTCATTCCTAAACGTGTCTGTTTAA
Organism: Falco punctatus; assembly: GCF_963210335.1. Taxonomy (NCBI): domain Eukaryota; kingdom Metazoa; phylum Chordata; class Aves; order Falconiformes; family Falconidae; genus Falco; species Falco punctatus. The sequence goes on from NC_137585.1 coordinate 73,782,593, forward strand.
TTCTAACGTGCATGGCTTGTGGGGGTTTGTTTAAAAAGTGCTAAAACACATAGCCAGTGTATATCTTAATCTGTTCAGGCACAGCGTTCTTAGTTTAAATAAGTAGTTAAAAAGAGCTATTTAAACAACCCTCTGTAACTTGTGAGTGCAAAAGCTTGCTTTGTTGAGCTTTTAAAATGTAACTAAGCTGTGTTTTGGTGATGTATGCGTAACTCTTTTTCTGTTTGTTTATTTCAAACTCTTCCAAACTCTTCCAGCAGCTTGTTTACATATATTTACAGCTGAAGTTTCATCGAAAGGACATGTGGCCTCTTGTTTGCAGATTTACAAGGAGCATCAAAGGATGTTATAAATACATGGAAAATTTCCTCTAGCAAGAAACAAAACCACCAGGTTATTTGTGCGCTATGCATGATTATGGTGTACTTCAGAGGTTTTGGTTACCTTAGCTCTGAGCCGTGGAATCTCTCTTGCAATGTATGAGTAGGTCAAAAACTCCTAAATACACGCACCAGCCTGGCAGATGAAGTCCAACGGTGTCACAATCCAGTGTACATGCGAGTATGTTGCCTGTTGTCTGAAGAGTGATCTGAAGGCCTGTGAAATCCAGAGAAACACCCACTTTCGGCATCTTTTTAAAATCTGATCCACCATCCCTTGAAGTTGGTTGAAAGATTCCCATGACCTAAATGCTGCTGCAGAGGCTCTCATCTCAGAGGAGCCTGTCAGTGTTTTCTGATAGGATCCCAGGTTGGATAAAAAGTGAAAAACTGACAAACTATATTATTAAAGATCAGAAAGCGTAAGAGCTTGTGAAATGTGAAACCTTTTAGTACATTAGGCCAGCTATTCACAGAGCTCCCTCTTCACATCCGCCTGGAAATAAAACCGATGAGTGAGCACGGGTGAGAATTAGACTCATTACAAAACTCTTGCAAAACTCAGCCATGTGAAGAGAGCATTACTGAGGGATCAAGTCAATCACTAAAAGACTAGAAAATAGCCAGCCTAAATTTAACCCCGCTGCTTTGTGATCATGGATTGTGACATCATCATACCATTTTTTTGCAGGCTGCTTCTCTTTTTTTTTTTTAATTCCTGGCTGTAGATCTCTACTTTCATTTATTTGCAGAAGGTACAAAGTGGAAGAGAAAAATTTCAACTTAATGTTTCTGAGGGAATTGAGTCCTCTTCTTGTCTGTTCGACAGTTTTCATTGGCAATGCTGGACCAGCCAATTAAGTAGTGTTTTCAGCAGGTCACAAAGTGCTTTCAGCAAGGATGAGATTACTGTTTGATTGCAGAAGTGAAAAATACTAGTCCTGATAATATTTGTTGTGATAATAAGCAACATAAAACTGGATATACAAAGTGCTATGCAATGTTAAGGTTTACAAAGGAATATATCTTTGTGTCTTCAGCCACATACCAGAATTTTTCTTAAATTCGACTCTCTGGAAGTTAAAAGACATGTTATAATAGTAGTTTGGTTCAAATTTCTAAAGGCACTCAGGTGCTACACTAAGCAGCATTGGAAAACACAGAGGAATTAAAAATACTGTCTTCAAGAGAGGTTGAATAATTCCGATCACTGAGGAAAAAAGATGAGAAAACACTGAATTGCTTTTAGGTTATTCAATATTCCATGTGGTGAATGAGTTAATTGGAGTACTAAGGGAAATGTGCTGATGCAATTAAGAAACATATTATAATTCATATTATAATTCACAATAACATAGAGGTCAGATTAGATTTTATTCAGGCAGTCTCCGTCTTCTGAGTGCTTAAATTTGCAGCGTTAGTTTTCTTTCAAAGTAAAGCTGAATGAATGAATGAATGAACAAAAAACTTCACCACAGCATTTCGAAAAGCTGAGTGCCTCCTTCCTCTTCAGCTGAAATTTTACCGTTGTCCTAATGCTCGTAAAAATCATAAGCTATATATGATTTTATAGGTCATTCAATTTTCTTCCACTGAAGTGGCAAAAGCAGTAAGGTGACCCATGTTGGTCAAAGCTAGAGGAGACCATAAGGCAGCCTCCCTCTTGGTGATATCTATTGCATTTGGTTGAGGGGGCAACCTCCATATCCTGCCTGACCCAGTGCTGGAAGGGTACAAAGGGTGTAAGACTGAGTTTAGGTAAAGGGTTCATGTGAGACAAGTTTCTTTTACTTTGGCCTGGCATGCAGCATTCTGTCCAGGCTGGAACATGTCTCTGCTGGGCACAGGCAAAGTATCATTTCTCAAAAATGCACAGTTTGGGCACACATGGGTACTTTTTCCAAAAAACAGAGGAGGACACTTCCCTGTAAAATTTCAGAACAGTCATTGAAGGGATGCTCAAACCTTTTACGTGAAAACTTACGTACACTAGCACCATCAAGATGACATATTGTCCCTAGCCTCCTTTTTTAGAAGAGCAGAAACGTCTAGCTGAAAATTTCCAGGGTTTCAGCCCAAGGCAGACAGCCAAAATGGAAAAATTTAGCCCAAACAATTTCAGTTAAGCAAATGAAAACAAAAGTGTTGAGTAACCTTTGTATAATCTAAAAAACATATAAGACTGATAGAGTGGTCATTTCTGGCTACTAAACTAATAGAAAAATCTGATTAACAACGTACTTTAAGAAAGGTCTACAAATAAATTGACCAACAGTGCAAAGGAATACTAGCATCAGAGATCCTTGCTTTTTTCTGTTGCAGTACCTTTAAGCAAACTGAAATAGAAGCTTCTGTAATGATACAAAACTAGTTTGAAATGTGTGTTTTAAGCATAAATCCACTAAACCCTAACTTTGGCCTAGAAACACTGCTGGTTACTTGACAAGTCAGTGAAGAATGGGTGAACTGCTCTTATTCAAAAGTGCTCCTTTAGAGCAAGCTGATGATTTACTGTAAGCCTGATTCTGAATTATGCAAGTACCGCAATTTATTATTTTTTTTTTTATCCTGTGGGTCTTGATATGAGTAAGTAATGAAAGAGAGAAGTACAGATCTCTGGCTGCCTGAAAAGAGAGCAAATAAGCATATTGTGTTTACAAGTTTCGCAGTTTAGCATGGAGAAAGAAACACTGATCCGAATGCAAGAAGAACAGGTTAAAGGGTATTTATACAAGCTAGGTATTTTCAGGTGTGAGAGGCTGATAAAGTTTATCCTAGACAAATTTAAAGAAAATGTAAGGAATACGTCAGTTCCGAGGCTGTGTTTGTACTAGCAAATACAGCTTCCTAGGAACTTTCCTGTGTACTGATGCCACCGGCCATGAAATAGCCCAGGTGTCCACTAAAAATTACTTGTCTCCAAAACAGGGCATCTGCACCCAGAAATTGCTGGGAATCATCCCTGGAAATTCCCATACTGCACCCAACCTCAATATTTGGTTGGGAAAGTGCTACCGGGCACAAACCCAAACAATGCCAGGCTCCTGTTATCACAATTTAACACTATAGATTTGTGTCTTCATTTGTAATCACATCATAGGTGACTCTCTCACTTGCCAAGTGCAGCATCAGTGAGTCTTTTCAAGAATCCTTGGAGGATGACAATGTCCCAGTGGATCAGAGCACGGTGCATCAGCAAATGAAACCGCCCTTTGCAAAGGGGATGAACAGATGGTTTTAAAAAGTACAAAACTGTCAATAATACTGGAACCAACAGTCAGTTTAAATGCATTGGAAGGAGGTGAACAGAACCAAGGGAAGTATATTTAAAAGGACTAAAATAGATTTTAGTCTGATCCAAATTCCTTCTTTGATAGAGTGTCTGCCTTTATGGATGTAAGGAAGTGCATCTGTTACAGCTTGACTTAACATGGCCTCATATCATATTCATAAAAGGAAATTATGGAATTAAGGTTTAGATTGATTTAATATATGCTTAGTGGGTGGAAAATAATTTAAGAATACCGTTTTGCTGTCAAACTGGAAAGACTTCTCTAGTGTTATTGAAAAGTGTCTGTCTGGAATCTATTACTATTACACATTTTCAGCAGCAGCTTGGATGATGGAATAGAATTTCCACATTTGAACATGACACCAAGCTGAGAGGAGTTTCCAGATTTTTTAGGGATTAAGTCAGAGCTCAGAATAATCACACTGAATTGAAAAATGGTCTGAAATCAATAAATTGAAATTCAGTAAGGAGAACTGCAAAGTCTGTGTGTGCAATTAGGGAGAAGAAATTAAATGGCCAAATGAAAAATGGAAGAAAATTGGGCAGCAACATCACAGAACAGGAGTTAGGTATACTACCTTGCAAACTGCGTAAGTAAAAACATAACTGGATTGGATAAATTCATGGAAATGCCCATTTCAGGCACAGGAGGCAAGTATTCTACTGCACATTGACGAGTGCAGTTTTCGTCACTGCACTTAGCAAAGATGCAGGCGAAGTGAGGGGAGTCTGGAGGCCAGCAACAGAACTGATAAGACATATAAAAGATATGACCTGCAAGGAAAGCTTGAAATAACTGGGTTTGTTTAGTCTGGAAAGAAGACTCGTGGTGTGGGAGAAGGTTACTTGATAACCGTCTTCAAGACTGTTACAGCCATGGGGGTTATCTGTTGTTCCCCGCATCCATGGAGGACAAGGCAGGGAGCCACTGACTCCATTTGGAGCAGAGATTCATAGGAGAAACTTCAGCTGTGCAGACTTAAGCAAGTGGGGTTGGAAGAATGGGGTGATGGTCCCCAGAGAATTACACATTTATCAGAAAAAAACATTGCAAGCCTGCCTACATATATTGATCCTTCTTCAGCTTAGCAGGATTGTATAACATTGTGATCCTTACCAACTCTGCTTCTCCATTTTCATTTGGTCTATTACATTAGTTTCCATGTGAGTGCTATAATAAATAACACATGCATTCATTGTCTTTGCTGAAACATAAATTAGTTAAGTAATTGGCAGCAATCCATAACCTTTAGCAGTTTTTAATGAAAACTCATTTCTCCAGTAATTTTGTAGGAGGACAAGTTGCTGGTGTTTGATGCTATATATTTTCCATATATCAGTAATTAATAACATTGATATATTCCATACATTTCTGTATATTCCAGGTATTCTATATATTTCCATAATACATGTGTTATAAAAGTTATTTTCATGGTCTCTCTACCACTGTCTGTGCTAGGGCTGTATGGGCTGCTTATTAAAAAGTGAAATGGCTAGAAGTGAGCATCTACACAAACTTACAAATGAAACCTTTCCTCCCAAAATGTACTAGTGGTCATCATTTCTGGCTGTAATATGGATTCCTTTTCAAAGTGAAAATAAGCAAATCTAAACCTACTGAGTTCCATAAAATCAGGTAATATTGTGTTACCAGCTTTAGTGGAAATAAGGCAGGTATTCTTAATAAGCTAAAGGTAGCTCCAAAATTCACTTTTTGGTTGCTTTTGCAAAATTGCGTATTTCCTGATACAGGTCTTGGATGTCTTCCATCTGTGAGTGATGCCATTGTTTGTGTTGTGGTGCCTGGCATTTCCCACACTTTTCATTCAACTTTCGTGCTACTCTCCCCCTTTTTTTCCATACTGTGCTGAGTTGAGTTTCCAGTACTGAAGTTGTCTGCTAACATGTTTGGAATCCCTCTAGGGATGTCCCATGTTCTCACCCTAACTTTGACTGAGCCAGAAATTTAAACAGAGCAGTATGGTATGCCCAAAGAAAATACTACTTGAGTTATTAGAAGGAACCATATATACCAGAAAGGAAAAATATAAATTGAAATATAATTCCATTGTTACCGCCAATAAGTTTTGCCAATTCTATTGATTTCATGGTTTTGTAACTTGATTTTGTGCATTAGAGTGTTCTTTGTGATCGCAAGTATTTGGTCACCTTTAATCACTGCTGGCTGCTTCTCGAGTGGCTTCGGTCATCAATATTAAATGAACATGAATATTGAACTCCTGCACATGCCTTTGTGGAAGTGCAGCAGTCCGCCTTAAATACTGGAAGCGAGGTGTAGTGTGGAGCGGAGTCCAGGCTTGTAAGCTCTCTGGGCGCATCAAGCAAAGGCTGTGAGTACAGCTGCAGCAGGCACCGGCACCCCGAGGGAAAAGAAGGGAAAAGGAGGAAGGCAGAGGAGGGAAAAGGAGGAAGGCAGAGGCTCGTGAAGCTGCAGCAGCAGGGCTTTGAGGGTGAATAAAGATGCAGTGATGCAAGGCAAGACAGGAAAAGAGGGCAGCATATTTAAAGACCAGGTGCTAAAAGGTTAAAAAGCAAGGTACTAAATGAAGAAATGGAATTTTTGCACCCCATCTTAAACTGATGTTCATAAAATCCTGTGGATTCCATGGTCCTTCCTAAAATGAGTAAGATTATCAGACTTTGGATTCCACCCAGTGCATTTTCACTATTCTGCAAATGAGTAAATAAGGAGCCCGATTTTGCTTCATAGTGAATATGCTCTTCTGTAAAGTGTACAATAATTTAAGTGGATTGATCACATTTTCAGCCTGGGAAATGGAAAGAGAAATAGCTTAATTTTTTGTGATTTGTCCCTCTCAACCTTAAGTGTGATTATTGCAACAGCTATTTAGCTAGAACTTCCTTCAAGGAAGGACAGCATAGGAGAGCTGTTGGCTGAGGTAAAGGCTTGGTTCTTTTGATGGTTTGTACTTGGGTTTTACTTTTTATTTGAGGTTCAACAGAGATGTTTTACTTGGACTGCCCCCTCCATGTTGCCACACCTGAGGTAAGCACAGCAGAACTGGAGGCTAGATGCATTTGTCATGTTGGATTGATGTGCTTCATTATGCAGATAAAGAATAATAAAGGCCACAGGGATCTAGTAATAATGAGGTGGGTTTGGCTAGTAGAAGTGTAGTGTAAGATAAATGCTGTGCCTGATTAAAACATTAGTGAGTTAAAAACACTGCTGGATCTGCAGAAAGGGGAGGCATTCTCAATGGAAGCTCTAAAGGCCTCTTTTTTTCCTTCTTTTTTTCCCCATCACTCGCGTGTTTTGAAGGTCAGCCTTTCCCTCACATGTATGCCAAACTCACTTACATACAGTTTGCTTCCAGGATGCGTAGCTGGAACTGAGAATCAAATGCACCTCTAAAAAGCACTGAAATATAGGGAAGCTCTGAATAAGGTTTTTAATTCTGAGCGCAAGTGCCAGACTGAAGTTAGCCGTAGGGCAGAAAAGGGAGAGACTAATCCAGGGCTTTGGTTCTGTGAACGTTCAGCTATTTAAGCAGCATCATTTTTTATTTCTCAGCCCTCTCCTGTGCTCCAGGAAGACACCAGGTTTTCCCAGCAATAGTTAAAAGATTTCTAGATTATGTCAGAAACAGTTCTTGCACCAGAAGTGCAACAGGATAAAAACCCTGCACGTCCACATGGGTTAATGCTTTTAAAAACATCAAAACATAATGACATGCCACACACTATACTCTAAGGGATACAACAGGAGATGTCTTCTATCTTGTTGACTTTTAAGTGCAGAGATATGCACAGAAGTCTATCAACAGGGTATTTAAAATATGAGTGTAATGTTTTGGAAGGGAAAGTTGCTTGGCAGTAATGCAGTGTGGCAGGAGATAGTGCAGTGGGCACGTACTGACACAGAGCTGGTCTGGTTGTGCAGGTATTTGAAGCTGATTTACTGAACAGCAGCAACGGCCTTCAGGATTCCGCATGGTTTTAATTACAGTGGGTTTTAAACAAATATGTCTTCAACATTTGTGTGCGTAACTGTTCTGTTCTATAGCTATAGGAGGAAATGTTCCTATGTGACTGGGGATGTATGTGCTCCTGGTCTGCTGCCCTGATCCCTCTGCTGTCTAAATGAGCAGATACAGCTCTGTAATGTACAGAATGCTTTTCATACCACCTAACAACAAAAATTGTGCCTTCAAAAAGCAACGTATCATGTTTGACTTGTAATTGAAAATGCTGGTAAGTGCGAGGTATGTAACCCCCACCTGCTGAGACAGTAAAACCTTTGATGGCACGATGTCTCAGTCGGCTGAGGGGGGCAGGGGAGAGATGTTTGCTGCACTTGAGAGACTATGGTTTTCTTCACAGCCTGCTGGTTTGGATTAGAATCAGGGATGAGTTTCCAAGTCAGCGTGTACAGCACCCTGCCAGAGAGTTTTTCTTGGAGCTGCTGCTGCTTTGTAAAATGCAGGGGGGGGGGGCGGGGGGGGGGGGGGGGGGAGAAGAGAAAAAAAGCGCATGACTACTGGCAGCTTTTCACTCCTGCATATAGGATATTGTAGAAATAAGCAATACTGTCTGGACTTTGCTGCAGTGAATGCCGTTTTCTCGCTTTTGGTTGGTTTCCTTAGTACAGCAGTGTTAGAAAAGAAAGGGGAGCTTTCACTGAGGCTAGCAGCATGAGCAGCATGCATATAGTATGTGACTGAAGCAATAGTTGTAGCTTTTATGAAAAACGTAGTGGAAAATTTATTATAAGTTTTACGATTTCACATTTACCCTCAAAAGGAAAACACTGGCTTGGAAAATACAGAATGTATTTTCTTCCAAGTAGCTGAAAATTTTCCAGTTTCTATAAAGAACAGTGAACCAAATCATTACATTTACAGGGATTTATCCAGCCTACACTACAAAAGTATGTAAAGAATTTCAACACAGTAGTTGTTTGTAAGATATTCAGACCTGTTCTGCTGACACAAAAACCTTGAATGGTAGCAACAATAATAATATTTGACTCTTCAATAATGTTTTAGAGAAAGAAGCATCAGAAGTTTTGCAGGGGACATTATCCAATGGGTAAACTGAGGCACAGAGAACTCGTCTCAGTTGTGCAGTTCAAGAGAGCCTTTAGACACAGGCAGGAGCCTGATACAGCACCCCCTCTGCTTCTCTGAATGTGTCACATACCCTCTTAGTGTTTAAGGAAGCAAAGTTATATTGCTGCTAGTTTTGCCTGGGTTCATTTTGGCAGAAGGCTGTGCGAGCAGCTGTGGTGCCTCCTGCAGATGGAAGTTCACCTCCCTTCGGTGTAACAGCTTTGCTCTGATGCTTTGAGCGTGTACCTTAGTCCTCTGTCTGTAATGTACCGTCAGTGGGTCAGTATTGATGCTACATCACAGATATACTATAAGAATAAAAGCACTTACAAATTTGACAGGGAACTGTAGGCATGTAAGACAGAAGAAGAGCAGCATTTGTTGTTGTGTATGCTGGGGCTCAGTCTGTGTCAACTCAAGAGGGATTCAGTAATGCAAAGTCTGGGTCAGTGCAGTCCACAGAGAGTTCATAATCAAGGCTTAATTTCCATTATTTACTTTCATCTTAAGGTATCTAGTTATGCTTTAAATAAACAGCTAAAGGGAATTCCAGCTCCTAAACCTTCACTTCAGTAATCGCTAATCAGACGGATTCTTGTATTCTCATGCACAAGTTGTTTAGAACTACATAGAGTGTTTTGGAAGACTGGGACAGTTTACGGTTTATTTAATTAGTATTTCGTATAATCCTACCGAAAGAGCATGCAGAGAACGCATTGTAAAAAAATTACTTATTGCAGAGCAACTGTTTTGATACTGTCCCTGCATTCTGTTATTTAAAACCTCTTCCTTAAAAAATGAAAAAGCATGAAAAGAAGACATTACTCATCCAGCTTTACTAGCTGTACTCTTCTTTATGAGTTCTGCATCCCCAGTTTTTAACCTTAAATGGAATTACTGTGTTTTCTAATTGTAAACTAAGTACATGATTAAAACAAAGTTCCTTTTCTGCATTTGGCCTTGCTTCCTATCTTTTTTATTTTATGAATTTTGGCAGAGACTACAGGACCATATATATTTGTGAAATACAATATACTGTATGCCTGCAGTATGAAATGACATTATCTTTTTTACTAAAAGTACTAGAGGGTGGGGCGCTCAGAAGTAATTATGGCCTGACAGGACAAATCTTACTGAAAGTGAGTTGCATTGGTAAACCTTTTAAATGGAAAATTCTTCTCATACTTTCCATGTTACAGCAACGAAATATGTATAATTTATTCTAATCAGTAGACATGCAATCTGAATCACAGAGCAAACAAGATTGTTGTAATGTAAAGCTATAAACATATCGAAAGGGGTAGTTTAACATCTTTTTACTTACAGCAAACATATTTTTTTTGGAAGCAACAGAATGAAAAGCAATGGGCTTGTTAATGTCAGCTAACTGTGCTCTTTGAAGTCCTTGGAGGTGCTACCAGTTTCCTTAACAGGCAAAGAGACAAAGAAAATGAAATCCAATTCAATAGCAAGAAGGAGAAAGCTCGTGTTCAGAAAACAAAAATCTTTTCCTTGCTCACTTAGAAGACAAAGCTACCTATGGTTCTCTCTTGCATTTTGGGTGAGATCTCTTCTGTCCCAGAATTACCTTTGCTCCATGGGCAAAGCCAAAGGCACTTGCTGGCAGCTACCTGGGCGGAGGGACCTGCTGGTTTCCTTGCTCAGAGGTCCACGACACACCCTTGTGTCATGGGGAGCCTTACAGGAGGATAAGCTTAGAGGACAGACATGATTTGTTTGTAAGAACAAATTATCCTGGCAGAGGGTGTTATCAGCCTTACAGCGGAGGCTGTCAGATCTTTTAGTAGCTTGTTAGCTTTCATCTTCTGTCTGGTGGGTTGCAGTGCCTTCTGCTGTGCCATGCTGTGAACACCATTTTCCTCAGGCCTCATTGTTGTAACTGTAGAAAGGCTCTTGCTATTGTAACATTGGATTTTTTGACTTGGTTAACTAACCTGGTAATGAAGATTTTCGTGCCATCTGCATCATGTCAGCAAAGTAATCTTCAGATTAGACAGCAGCTGGGCATGGTTTTTCCTGACAGATGGTATCCTGTCATCTCTTTAGCAGCTGTTTGGACATGGCTGCATGTCAATGCCACCATGATATAATCATTGTAGTCCTGTGAAGCAAGCTCAGCGTGACCCTTAAGACACTTGGCATCGTGCTGTTGGTGGCATATTTTGCAGGAACATCTTGAAGAAAGGGTACGGAAACAAGAAATCTGAGCACGTGTCGCATATGTCCTTCCTTTGCACACTTTTATGGGGAGCGACACATGTGTTCAGGCATTTTAACAGTAAGCCTTTTGCTGGTTGCAAACCTAAATTTTGGATTTAAAAAGCTATATAGAGTTACTATGAAACCATGCCAGTTTTGCAGTAGTGGTACATTGTTCTGGCTTTATTCCACTGATATTGGAGACGTAGTCTTTTATATTTAGCATTTAATTAAAGTTCTACTCCTTGTCAAGCAGCGCATTTTTAAAATCAGTGAGAGAATATTAATGTAAATGGTGGAAAACTGCTTTGAGAACATATTTAAATCTTTTCTTTAGTTGATGTATGCGGTCCTGGCAATTCTGAGTCCAGATGGGGATACAGGAGTTAACAGAAGCCAAAGCTCTGAAGAAAACTAGCAACAGAATAATTTTCCATGTTGGAATTTAAATGTTTAACCTGGCTGGTATAATGAGATTCTTTACATTTTCAGACTCTTGTATTGTAAATTACAAGCCTTAGCCATGTGTTTTACATCTGAAAGCTCAGCTCTCTTCACTGTTTAATGTGCCCTGAAAGACGACAGTGTCTTTTTTAACTCCCCTCCCCCCCCCCCCCCCCCCCCCCCCCCGTATGCATCTTCCACTTAATCACATTATGTGCTTTTTCTCTGCTATGGTTGAAGTACAAAGTGTAACATTAACAGATGTGACACAGGTTCTTGTATGTCTTGGTGACTAGCCCTACGGTGAGCTTGGTTGGCAGCTTCTTTGAGTCGTGTGCGTCTGTATTTATATATACACACATACATGTATTTACATCCAAGCCACTTTGGCCACTATCTCAGAGTTCAAAGAATCTGCAGTATGAGTGCTAATTTTGTCCAGATGTAAGTTGTTTTGGTCAAACCGAGTTGTACGTAGAACCTCACCACAAGAATCTCATTTCCGATGCCTCCTTCCCTGACCTTTTCTGTATAGTTAATTAGCAAGTATTGTGACTATCACAGAGGACTGGCAGGTGACGATTAGATTCTCTATTTCTATGGGGCATATTATACTTCATATTTCTACCAGGCAACACAGCTTCAGTCAATTATATGCACAGGACAGAAAAAACTCACACGGCCATTAAATCATTCAGTATTCCTTATTGTTGGTTAAGTATTAAAGAAGTTCAACACACAAATATAGAACATCTTCACAGCGCAGTCAAGTGTACAACAATAGACTTAGCTTCTTTGGAGAGTTTTCCCTTTGTTTGTTTGCTTGCCTTTTTTTTGCTGACACTGAAAAATAAGAAAAATACTCCCAAGGTTTTTGTGGTTCTCTGTGCTCGGTAGCTGTAAAGGCTTAACGTGCTATTTTTGATTGAATACTGCCTTACAAAAGACCAGTGAATAATAACAAATATGCTACTTCTTTGTCATCATTGTTTCGAAAGGTTAGTTTAAAAAGGTTTCCAAGGACGTGACATTTTTCAAGGGTGATGAGTGGGCCTTTTTTAATGAATTACAACATTAAAAGACCAAAAAACCTTTTCCAAACATCCAGGCCTCTGACTTTTTGAGGATTCCACTTTTATTTTGAGTGTGAGAAGCAGCAGATATTTGTTAATGGTTACAGATTATTCCAATGTAATAGAAATCTGTGTCCACATGCACAAGTTATACCATTTAAAACTATTCTGCTGCAGGTTGTGCTTGTTGATAATCTGCTGCACTGTTAGCATATAAATATGTATTTTGGTCTGAGTGCTGTGCAACTAGTGTACCTATTACAAATCCAAGCAATAGAAGAGAACAAATGAGGAAAAATCTGAATGTCCAGAGCATTAGCTATTAAAATTGATCCATTGACGTATAAAGCATTTTCCTTTTAATGTGGTTTCTGTTTCATTTTGGGTGTTGTGTTTGGGGTTTTGTTTGTTTGTTTGTTTGTTGGGTTGTTTGGGTTGTTGTTTTGTTTTTTTTTTGGGGGGTGGTGGTGTCATTTTGCTTATTTGTAGCACACATTTTTTCCCAAGCATTTTACCAACTTACTAGTGTTCATCATGAAGGCTGATCTCTGCAATGCTTATTTTCAGTCTTGACAAGTATGGCTGAGAGCACCAGCCAAGGTTTTCCAAATCTTTGTACCTGGGTATCTTTATGTATCTAGATCTGGATAGGTGGCAGATGACATGAACTATAAACCAGTATTACTGACAGGCTTCCAAGTAGATACTCAAAAGCCTCAGAACTCTGTCTTCAATGTCAAAACATTTTTAACTGTAAATATTGCACCGTCTATTTTTCCATGCTTAGCAAATTAATGTGCATTACAGACAGCCTGAGACATCACTCCACCTAGGTTTTGCAGCTGCTCTGGTTTGCACAAGGATGCTGCCAGCTCTTGAGGCTGTGGATTTAATTGGAGTTGGATCCGCACCCAGGCACACCCAGCTGCTGCCGCTGCAGTCTGGCTGATGGTTCAGAGGTTGACCATCCCTTAAATCAGTAGAGCCAGAGCAAAGTTTGGTGTCTTTGTGCTGTTGCAGGTGCTATCCCTTAGGTGAATTGTTAAACAGAAGTCAGGTTAGCAAAGTTTGAAGACTCCGATATAAAGTGTGAGCCCATACAGAGCTGTGTCAAATCTAAGCCTCTGACTTTTTTGTTCGACCTACCGTCTGCAGCTTTGTTTGGCTTCAGTATTCACCTTTATTCTCATCCCCAAGGTTGAGTGTTATTTGCTGTGTGGTGTGAAACAGCTATTCCCTTGAACCTGGAGCTTGTTGTTGAGAGATCTGTTTGCTGTACTGTGTTCACTCTTCTCCAGGCTATGATTTAAGTCTTAATTAAAGCGGCTTGGGATCCTTGGGGTAGTGTTACTGCATGTTACTGTTTTATTACCTGCTGCAACATAAATGCTGGTTACTACTTTGTAAATTGCTTTGTATACATGATCTAAATTTGTAAATCTAGTACTCAAAAAGGCATGTAAGAAGATTGAGAGCACTAACCTGATTCTTTGGAGGTGTAGTCCAATTCCTTGCCTTCCACCAAATTGCATTATGGAACCTACTAAAAACAAATGAATGGTATCCACGTGAATAGTTCACATCATATTCTGCTCCTAAGTGCAATTACAAAGAAAGGACAGTAAGTTTTATGCTGAAGCAGCTGATCTGGTCACAGAAAGGTATTTCAGTCTGGTCAAGCAGGCCATTCCCACCCAAGATTAAAACCTCTAAAAATTAAGCAAGACAATTCCTTTGCTTTTTCCCTGGATGTCTGTAGTGAGCAGGATTACAGCTGTTCTTGGACAATGGCTGTGAGGCTGTGTGCTTCCCTGGAGGGAGAAGGAAATAATTTTGAGATACAAGAAGTTTATTTATCAAGTGCAATACATGCCTTTTATTATTTTTGTATACTATCACTTTTTTGCGCTGTGAACACTTGCTTTATTAGTTTTACCATATTAACTAATTGCTACATGTAATTTTTGCTATTTGAATGCTTTCATTGTCTCATAGCTAGGTTTGCTGTTAGGTAATTATTGGTATTCAGTCAGCCTGGATGAATTGAATTGTTGTACTTAGAAAGCTGAATACTTTATATGGCTTTAACAAATTAATTAAACCCACTGTTATTTAGCCTGCAGGTCTAGCTGTACACAGCTTAATCCTAGGTGTAACAGATACAAATGTATTATGAGTCCATAAAGACCCATATATTTCTAACTAGTATTTATGATTTCCCCACACAGTGTTAGGCAACAAATGAAGCTTCTGTGGAACATTTATGCTGGGAAACATTATCTAAAACCTCATTAGTATGTGGCCTGTTTTTACAGCTCAGTCAGTTGCACTGATGGGAAGAGCCTCAATAAAGTCAAGATTTAGTTTGCTGCTGATAAACACAAGTTTGAAGGCCAACTTTCATTTCGTCTGTACTCGGTCCTTTCTCAGACTCACTCCTTCTGCCTGGCTTCAGGGTCACCTTCTCTGGCAAATGTGCATCAATTCACTGTCTCCCTGACATATTGAAAACAATGTTTTCTATTGCATTTCTGATTTTTCTATAGTTTTTCTATTGCCACTGATACTGTACCTCTAAGTCATGTGCTTTATACAGAGATTCATTCCTATGGTCAACTCTTTCCGTGTCATAGTTTTCTGCTGCTTCTGGAGTGATGTGTGCCAGGACGCACTGACTGTCCTGCTGTACTGGGAAAATGAACTTGCAGAGAGACCAGGGTGTTGCACCCTAGAAAGAGCTCAGGAGCGCTTTCTGGAAAGCATGCTCCCTTGCAGAAGTCCTTGGCCGACGTGCCCTGCCCACCCTCTTCAAGTGCCCTGGTGTGTGGGAGGGAACCGTTCACACGACCCTGCCTGTGGAGCCTGATGTGTTCAGGAACAGAAACGTGGGAGGTCTCTAATGGGCTTGGACCAACCCCTGTGTAAGGCTCAGTGTTGATAATTGACTATCTCTTTGTCTGAAGTCATGCTTCAGTTCGTGTCAGAGTAGAGAGGCTGAAAAAGTAACTCTGAAATTACAGAACTTCAGGAAATATCAGACCACTTCCGAACAAACTGGAGGTCCTACCACATTTCCCGTGGGAGTTCAGCTCTTCTTCTAGCTGAGCTATAGAAGAATAGTGGGAATCGACATTCACAGTAAGATTTCAAGGAAGAAATTACCAAATTTTTTTGAATCTTAGCAAGTGGCCTCATTTTTGAGGAATAGAGAAAGTTTTATTGTTTTATTTCACAGAGATTGAGTCATCTTCTTCTATTCTTGCTCATTATAAGAAATAATTTGCTAGTTTCTGTGATTGCTTTATGGCCTTTGCAGTACCAGTAACTTTGCTTTCTTAAATCTTCAACTCCATATCTCCTTTAGCAGAAACGCTCTTGAATTAGATATAGTCACACTTCTGCTCATTCCTATCAGTGTAGGCCAGTGTTTGGCAAAAATTATTGTATTTGTCTCACTACTCAGATTGCTCCGAACACTTCTCATTCTCTGTCAGGCATATTTGTTTGTTAAAAAAATGATTTCTCTGAACTTTTGACTTGTGTGATATTCCTCAAGGCAGTGATTTTCTAAGAGCAATGAAAATATGCACATTTCTTCGATGATGTGAAGGAGGATGGCAGGGTTAACTGGAGACCAGCATATCCTGCTGCTTCTTTCTGAGCACACAGGGGCAAACATACCTTCTTCTTCACTGTCTGAATTTTCTTTGAAGCACATCTCTGCTATTGGACATGCCAGTGGCTGTTTCAAAAATTCTTTGACTTTTTCGGCCAAAACCCTCACATTTTGCATTTGGGACATTGACTCGCCAAGATATACATATGTGGCCAAAATACATATTTTTTTAGGGAACTTTAGAACTTTTTCCTCTCCGGATGTGCATCTGGGTTTTCTTTTTCTTTTCTTCCTATTTTTTCTATTGTTTTTGTTTTCAGGGTGGTGATGCATTTATCCCTTGTAATAGCATTCTAATGCAGTGACATATATCCTCTACTAATAGGAAGCAGAAATAACAAATAGCTTTGTATACGTTCAGTGCAAAGCATATTAAGTATAGCAAGAGTAACAAATGTCAGATAAGTCTGAAAACCTAAGAGTTGTCGATGGACTTTGACATCAGTGACAAGCTCTGGAAGTAACAAGCCTTTGCTATTTGACATGCTGTACTTGGAGACTTGTGTGCCGAAAATTGGGTTGCTAGATTCCATGCTTATTTCTCTCTAGAATAGCTGTGTTTGGGTGGGTTTTTTCTTTAAGTTTACAAGTTAAAAGATACTTCTTTTTGCCCACATCAAACTCTCCTTTGTTCCTCAAACATTATTATTAGTAGGTATTACATGAATATATATACAAGTGAAATATATACTATAAAAACACAAGGGAGGCATGTTTAGGAGGAAAGAGACGCAGATGGGCTCAGTGATTGAGTCTTAGCTCAATTTTATATCATGTCAAGGCTGGGAGTGCAGTGTATTAGCGTGGGCTTTATAAAAGCCAACTTCCTTGTGACAGGTTTTCTGGGGATAAACAACCAACCTATCCTCCCAGGACAGTAAAATTTGAACCTCTTTGGACTGAATCTCATTAAACATCTTGGTCACTGCACAGCACAATTTGAACCCATAAAGTAAAAACAAATTCAGATTGTGTTTCCAGCCATTGTTATTTTTAGTTAAGCCACAAGCCATTAATGGCTGTTTAAAGTAAGGGGTTCTGCATTTTTCTCCTCAAGCATGTGCTGTTTATTTGCTACCCTTGCAAGTACACAGCCAGAGTACTTGAACCCTCCAAGGACGTTGGAAAGGCTTCAGAGGAGCCAACTTGTGCTGGGGCTCTGAGAAGGGATCCTGGCTCTGCCACATACAGCCTCCTCGGGGATTTCTGTTCCCTAATGATTTTCCCCTTCATTAAGGAGAGGCCAAGATTCTACCCTTGATCTTACAGGACATTGAAAGTGGGCCTTGGCAATAAATACTCTTCCAGGTTATGGTCTTGGATGCCTTAACCTAGAAAGACTCTTGAAAATGGCCGTTCTTTAAACGCATCTGAGCAAGGTTGCATTGGGTTAGGAGGAAGAAAACAGTGTGCAAACCAGTTTTCAGTTGTATTGGCAATCTTATTTCTCGAATGGTATTTTCTCCATTTCCTGCTCTCTCTTTGTTCGTTGCTTTTGCCATAACCCTCTTATTTCTTGTTGATTATTTCCTCTGCTGGGATAGGAATACATAATTGTGGCAGCCCAGTGTTTATTTACAACTTCCAGCTGAAATGTAACTTCCCATCTTTCAGTAAGACACTGCTATGTATTTTAAAACACTGACATCACTATTTCCATTTGTAATAACTAACACAATATTTTCATTTCCTTTCTTGTTTTCTTTTTTTTCCCTCATATGTGATTGTCTTTCTTCACTTTCTTTTTTACTTGAAATTAAAAACTGGTCCAACAGAGCATTTAAAGATGCTTAGCTTGCGTTTCTGAGAAGTCCTAGTGGAACTTCTTGCATGTTTTCAGTTAAACTCTTAAGTGATTAATATTTTACTGGAGTAAACCATATTATAAGTGTGGCAGATTAAAATCTGCCCCTATTTTCTTCTTGTACCCTGTCTGAATTCTTTAGAAGTTCCTGGTTTATTTAAGTCTTTTAGCCTTGCCCTACTGAAAGTACAGCCACCAATCTTCCAGTGGAATCTTTGAACTCCATTGATTGCAAAAGGACTGAGCACAAGGGTAAAGACTCACAGAGGCTGGATCACTTCTGAAAGTGTGTAATCTCTTTGGAAGAGCATAAAAGGAAGATGGAACTTTTATTAATTAAAGTTGCGGTTTGTTAGTCTCATGTTGCTACTGATTCCTGCAAAAGACGTGCATGACATTGCAGCATTTTAAAATATTTTGCGAGAAAGAGTACGTAAGCACTAACCTATGGGCCAGGTGTTTTGAAACATATCCATGATCTTTTATTCAAGGAGGTGTACTTCCCACTTCTTGTGAGATTTCACAGGAAATTAACACCATTAGGTGTGCTCTTATGCAGATCAAGTAAACTGAGAATTATTTGTAAATCGGAGTTAAAGCCTCGCCTCTTTCGACCTCTGTTTCAACTCAATAAATCAAGGCAGGTTCCTTCAGAAGAAGCTTCAGAGGATCTAATCTACTTCCCTGGTCTGTTTAACCCTATGCTTTTTCTCTCTCAGTGAGAATATGTGGAGCTTCTGGAAACTGGGCTCCTAAATTCAGTACTTCAAACTAGATGCCTGCAGCAGACTGTAGGACTTTCTACACTGCCTGATCACTGTGTGGACAAGCACATCTTCTTTGGCTTTCAGTTCACTGACGGAAAAGAAAGACTAGTGCACACCATGTCTCTACCCTCATATAACCTGGAATTCTTAAAGTGGACCTCCTGAGCCCCCTCTTAATTGCTCATGTATTCCCTGAGTCAGAAAGGGTGATGAAGATGCTGGTTTTTGGAAGAATGCCCTTGGTTTTCCTCCTCATATAAAGTTTGCAGGTCTGCTGTAACTTAATGGCAATCCTGACTTTGAATCTGTGGTTTGTGCTGCCACAGAAAATATTTTTGTTTAATATTCAAAGGCAATTGTTACCTATCGCTTCCCTGTGTGTTTCTTGCCTGTTTATTTGATCCAGAAGATGATGCTTAGATTGTTTGTAATCCTAATGTCCACAGAGGATTTGGCTTTGGTGTGAGCTCTTAATGTGGTCAAGTGACTCAGTAGCAATGATAACATATTTCTCCTGGATCTCCCAGCAGTGTGAAGCAGACAGAAGGCAACCTGAAGACAAGTTTCCAATAAGAATATTGTTCTGACACTGAGCAAAATGCAAATTAGGAACCTAAAATCTTTCAGCCCAAAGCACTATTTAAAAATTAATTAAAAAAGAATAGGTATTTGTATGAACCCACTTCCAAATTATTTAAAACACTATAAAACTTTTCTTTTTTAATACACTGATATTGCAATAAACTGAAATTATGTAATAGGCTGTCCCTGACTTTCTGCACAGAGGTTCAGCAGCTGTCCGTGCCCCATCTTGGGGAGTTTAGAATCTAAATAAACAAGATAGACCAAGGCCAGAAGGAGAAATAGACAAATTAAATGGTGTGCCCACAGTCACACAGCTGGCCAGCAGCAGAGCTCACGTTAATCTAAATGGTCCTTGTCACCAGAAGTATGTGTTTTTCCAGTAAGAAAAGCCTGGGTGATGCCAGATAAAAGCTCAGTCAAACTATAATTTTAGGGGCAAGACACAGGCGAAAATGTGTCAACTTAGTGAATTCACAGAGACAAAAGATGTAGGAGCATCGTCTGCTGTGTCATGAAATGGAACCAGAAATAACATGTCTCTTATTACAGTGTGGTATTCTGACATACACACCCACAATAATTAAGTGCTTTTTACCTTGACGTATAGCAAAAGACTGTTAATATTTTGTCTGTTCCCGAATGGTAAAGCACATTTTAATGCCCTCATATCTTAATCGTCAGCAGCTATTTTGTGCTTTTTCTATGATATTTTTTTTCAGTACTGAGGCAACTTTGTTTAAATACTTGCTCATTTCTGATTAGAATGCTTTTCCCAAGGCTATTGACATAGTTTCCTTTGTTCAATTAAATCTAGCCAAGTACTAATGTACTAATGTTTCCTGAGTAACAGTATCATTACAGTAGAAAAACCAGTTCAAACAAATTACACTCTATATTCACTTCTTAAGCACACATCCACACACTCCCACTATTAATTAATGTAATTGATAAGTCTTATTTTAATTAAAATAATACGATAGTGATAAATAGCCATGTCAGATATTTAAAATACCATACATGAACAACAGAATGGATTTTTGGTGTCAGCTACTTGAAGCAGAATTTTTGCAGGATATGAATAATTTGGGGGCCAAGGCAGAGCACACAAATTGTCTTTTAGCAACTGCTTTTTATGATTGTGAAAAAGAAATGTTTACCAATGTTTGGAAACATACTATAGTTCACACTTGGCCCTGCACTGTCTCTCATCTCAGCTGATGTGCACAAGTTCATACCAGCCAAAAGCATAGTCCTTCGCCTTATTAGAGACCTGGAGAAAGGAAAGCAGAACTGACGGAGAAAAAACTGTATTAATTATATGATCTGCACAACGCTCTTTGTAAACAGCATCGAAGTATCTGTAATATGCAGCCTGAATGAGCTTGCAGACATCTATTCACATGATTATTTTTTTGCACCTATGAAAAGTCACATTCTGGTTGCTTCTATAAATAGTGTTTTCAGGACCTTTGATTTGCATTGGCTTAGTGTGTGACGGGCAGGTGGATATTAGGTGGCATTTAGTGTTATCAGGGAAAGAATGTAAATGTATTCCAATTGCAGATATTGTGTTTTCTTCCTTCCTGTCCTCATGGTGTCACTTGCTTTCTAACATGATAAATCCCAGTTAATTTATCACACTTGTGTCTGTGATTTTTGTCCTGCTTGGAGGTTTTTGTTGCAATTCCAATTGAGTTCAATATATTTATGAGGGATTAGATCTTTTTTATTTCAGTGGCCGAAATTCAATCATTGATACAAATGAAAAACCCCTTGGTTAACTGTTTTCTGGTTTGGTTTTTTGTTTTTGTTTTTGTTTTTTTTTACTGTCACTGTTACACTTGTTTCTTGAGCTACCAGTGAGGCAAAGTTGTGTTTTTATCATACTGAGGAAATTCAAGTACTTCTAGTGTTGTCTTCTAAACGTTAACATCTAGTCTGAGTTAATCATCCAGAATACAATTATTAAACCCCTGAAAACAATTATGTTATTTGTCCCTTCTTCAGCAGAATGTTTCTCCATTTCTTATATGGTTTCCCTTTTCTTATATCCAAGCCTAAAGTACATGGTCCTAATTGTCTTGTCATGTTTTAGGCCTGAAGAAGGTGATGTATTTTCTGGCAGTGCAGGATTTGTGACCAATTTATTTGGTATGAGGAACACTGATGGATGAACTTCTTTGTGTGTACTTTGTCTTGCAAGTTGTAAATCATTAATTATTTGTTCTATGTTCTTCTGTTTCTGGACTATCGTGCCTTGATTTCATGTGATAAAGGAGCAGGTCATCTGATAGGTAGTGACAAGTCCGGGACAGCCCACTTTGCCTCCTGTGATCAGGCTCAGGAATTAAGACTTCTGAGCATAACAATACCGTAGCTGCATGATCATTTCACTGCAGTGCACGTAAACCAGAATGAAGTATGAAAGGCAAAATGTTTTTCACTGGACTCCAGAATGTTTCCTTTGTTATGAAATCATCAGGTATTGGTGAATTCTTTCGGTACACCTATTTTGGAATATAAAGTGTCATTGCTGTACTGAGTTTACTGGTAGAAGAGATGACAATAGTTGTGACATGCACGAAGCTTGAGTAAGGGAAGTATAGTCCAGCAGGGAATTAAAACCAGGGACATATTCAATACACCAGTTGCATACCTAAACTGGCATGTAGGTGGGAATTAAGAGCCTAAATTCAGAATATTCATTCAGGAAAATCCAGCCTAGCTCATATTCAGAAATTTTCACAGATGAAAACTCTACTACTGGGCATGTCCTGCACAGTGTTTCTCTTTGCATTGGCTAGGTGGAGGTGGCTGCCTGAGGTTTATTGGCATGCAGAACAAAATAATTTCTTTGCATAAATTCTTTGGAGAGCCTGGTCAGGCCTTACCAACCTGCACCAAATGGTGTATGGTAGCTGTAAAAAATGACAGAAGGCCAATGCCTAAAATATTCCTGCAAGTAGCTGTATAATTGTGCTCTCCTCAGTTCTGCTTTAGAGTTGCTCTACCAGAAAGAGAGTCAGACAGGTATTGCAAAGCTAAGAATCACATTTCTAAGAATGATTTTCTGCACTCTAACTTAGTGTTAACAGCAGGAATAGAACACAAGTGTCTGAACTTCTAGGTCATTTCTCACCCTGAGCTCATATTTCAAGAGTTTTTGAAATTTTACTTGCAGCCAACTGGTAAATTTGGTAAATTTGGAGACTGCATTTCTCACAGTTGGTTGGAGAGCTAAGAATTGATTCCTAATTCTTTAACCACATTTTATGCCAGTGGTTCTCTGTTGATTTTATTGGTATCCAGTCTGGAACATTTTTAGCAATGCAGTGGAAAAGCAGCTCAACAGATTACTGGTCAGTGACAATAAAACCCAGGGCTATGTAAAGTGTTGAAATTCTCAGGCTAATGATATTCCCATAGAAAGAGTAGATTTGATAACTTTTGTAGCACAAATCTCCAGTTTGTAGCATAGTTGATAATATTCCAGCTTTACAATAGAGTGCCACCAAAAATACATAAAAATAAGTTGAAATTATTTATTCTACACTCAGTATATATCTGATGCAAGAGACCCCTGCTTCTAGGAACTTCCAGCAACAGTGAACCACCCATTAACCCAGCACTGAATAGTAAACAGAGCCAAGGAAGAGGAGTAGCTATGAAACTTCAGTTTAACAAAGGTAAAAGTTTAGAACTGATACACAGTTGAAGTATACCTTAAAATGCTATGAAGGTGAAGCTATTTAAGGGACCAACTCAAAATGCGTCTTATATAATAGTGAAAGCCCTATTAAATAAACACCAGCTAAAAGACTTAAACCTGTTAAAAAGATTTTGCATTCAAGTTAAGAGTTCAAAAGGTCACTGTTTGGCATTCCTCTTCATGGGCAAGTCTAGCGAAGTTAACATGCCTTTAGCAAACAAATTCAGATTAAAAGCTATTCAGAACTGTCTCTATTTACTCTGTCACAATCACGTGGTAGAGATTTCCTTTCTGCTACAATAGAATTCATGACATTATCTATTTAATGGAGCTGAAATGGATTGTGCATTAAGCAGTGTTACTTTATATGACACAGAAACACTAAAGCATGTGTACCTGTAAAATGGAGTGATTTAAATGTATTATGCATTTATTTATATATTTAAGCCTAAATGGTTAGGAGGAACATGAATTAGAATAATACCTGGAACATAAAAATGCCTTTCATTTTGTATTTTTTTAGCAAACATACATTAGCTGAACTTGATAGTAATTCTGAAAGACAGGTAAGTGTTGTTATAAACATACAGCAGATGGTTAAACTGACATAAATGGAGGGTGAGAGATTTGTTCAAGGTCAGAGAGCAAGTGCCCAGGAGTTTTGACTTATAGTTCCCTGTTCTGATCATGAAACAAATGTCCTTTGTTCTAGATACTTGTAGATCATGCTTTAAATGAATAGCCACGATTGCAGTGCATACACAAAGGACACAATCTATGAATTCTGCTTTTAAATTTAGTGCAATTTTTATTTTGTTTCAGGGTCAAGGACATAGAGTTATATACTGAGGGCACTTGCAGCATCCTCTGCTACACTTAGTAGTTTACTACAGAGATAAGTGGTTGACTGTGGTTGATTTCTATCCCTTACTGGCCACTACCGATTCCTATTCTATACCTGCAGTATGCCAATTTTAATCTGTCAGGAATCTAAATACCCTTCAGTTTTGGATTGCTGTTTGAGTCCTTCATTCCTTGAACCTGCTATTTCTATGCTGAACGTGTAAGAGATCCATGTAGTACTTTATCAGAACATGTTACTCATCTTGACTTTTCTGCCTTTTACCTGGAAGCAATGATTTATATTCCTTTTTCTCTTTGCTGATGTTCAGCACATACAGATGCATTAATAGACCACTCTTATTAGAGCCTGCCATTATCTAAAAGCAGTAGTGTTGTAATTGTGACATGTTTCATAACACAGTGGAATATGAACAAGTATGTTTCATCGGGGGGAGGGAGGGAGGCGTGTTGTATCTGTGGAAATGCAAGAGGGGGAATTCTTATCCTTTTTTTCCTTCTTTTTGCCAAATATTAAGTGGTCATCCTGTCAAATAAATATGGCAAGTCTAGTTTAAACATGGAGTGAGTGACTGCAGAAGGTTTATTTACTTAAATGGCTTCCCTTTCAGATGAAATCTAAACAGAAAAGCATAAAAGTTATCTCTTAAATCCAAACCAGAGTTTTGGCTGAGCTTATTAAGTCTGAAGAGTCTGGACTTAAAACAAACAAACAAACAAAAAACCTCTGTTCTTGCATGTGAAACACACTTGAAATAACTTCTTCCAGCTATTTAATTTTAATTTCAAAGGCTTTTTTGTACACTACCAAGCGCAACCCAAAAACAACCCAGTCAAATGAATACCAAACTTCTACCTCCACTTTACATATGTAACTCACAGAGTTTATGTGACATGTTTTAAGTAAAAAAAGCAAAATGCCAGCAGAATAGGATTTAGAGTTGAGTGGACTCTAATCCACCAGGCTATGCTTAGCCCACTAAACATGACTTTTATTGTGCACCCAAATACCAGCTGGTGATCACTTGAAGATTGATGGTAGCATGCAACTCTGGAATGTGCTCCTAAATTTACTCTTTGTGTCAGTCTTCGTGGCGCGAAAAAGAGTGAAATATGGCTACGTTCTGTGTGTTGAAACAGCAAGCATGCTACCCACCCTGCAGGGCTTGAGCACAGCACTCCTGTTCCCACTGAGCCAGCGGGAGGAACAGCCACATCTCACAAATGACATCTTAACAGTGACAGATCCACTTCCATCTTCCAAATCTGTACAGAAATAAAGCTTAAATAAAATTATTTTCACTGCAGATATACCTGGAAGTATTTTGATTTTAAAGTTGACATTAAAAAAAGCGCCCTAAGTCTTAATTCATTTAATATTGAAAGTACTTACAGCAATCCTAGGTGTTCAGCCACACAGTGAACACTGATGATGAAATTAATAATTTCCAGTTGTGTCTAATCTCAGAAGTCCCCAGGGGGACGTGGCCAAACCCTGTGTTCAGTGAAGCAGGTTGTGGTATTACAGTAATTTGGGGGGAAAAAAAATAAAAAATCTTTGTGTGCAATCTGATGAAATGACACAGCTATTCCTCTGATGAGAGTGAATGCTTTAATACATTAGAAAAATGTACAATGGAAAAAAACAACAGGAAAATATTTAAGGATAGGCTTGACTTTTGCTCTACTCACAAACCAAACTTGCCTTGGCTTCAGGAGGCATCCCAAACACCCACGTCCAGAAAGCAGCTTGCTTCCTGTCAGTGCAAAAGGCTGGGTGGCCTCTTGGATGCAAAATCAAATTTAATCAAAGAGTCTAAATTAGGCTGCAAAGGGTAATTTAACCATAGAGAACAACAAAGAAAAACAGGAAAAGGAATGAAGAATATTGTGGAGAAGTATTCTACTATTGTAATATCAAGAGAAGATTTGGATAAATACAGTTGTGAAAGAGCTGTGGAACTGAGTGTGGCTGGCTGTTTTGGTAGTTCGT
The DNA here is from genome assembly GCF_963210335.1 of Falco punctatus. NCBI lineage: Eukaryota > Metazoa > Chordata > Aves > Falconiformes > Falconidae > Falco > Falco punctatus. Next base: position 73,808,490 of record NC_137585.1, read on the forward strand.
TATCTCCAATATAATGACCCTTCTGGCATCATGTTGGACTAGGGGTTCATTGAAGGTTCACTGAAGGCAGGATGCCATTTGTTGACCTCCAGCTGCTTTGTTTTCTTACATAGTGGAGCAAGAATAAGTGTTTCTTTTATCCTTCCCAGATGTAAAGCAGAGCTTGCTAACTTTCTAGACTTGGTATATAGAGGTGATTATCTGATGTATAGACAAGAGTGTATAACACCATGTATATGCATACCATCGACTGACATACTGATACTGATAGGAAACAAGAAAACACACTAAAAAAGGAAGCAATAGTTTCCAAGTTGTATGTGATACACACTGTCCCACATACCTGTTTCCTTATTTTTGCTACAGACAACTTGGCTTCTTTTACAAGCATCCCTCTGTATTCAGTAATTGTCTGTGTATAAAAATACCACCCTTTAATTCACCAGGCCATTGAAATTCATTTATTAATGAAATTCTTTTAAATGTGAAATGTTGCCCTCCAAGCCTTCATCAGCTCATAGCTGAGTAGATTTTACATTATTTTACTGAAGAATTAATCAAAGCTAAGCACTTGGGATTTAGCTTGATCTCTTTATGCCTGATGTTTGCTTGATAGCTAATCCTAATTTGATTAAAATGATGATGATAATAATAATAATGAAACTGTAACCAAGCCTGCATATGCTAAGTTGCCCTTTTTTATACAGAGTAGGGGTGAGAAGTGACTGCTGAAGAAAGGACCAATATGTTTTAAGGAGATCTGTGGATAAAGTGGCATGGCTAAAATTACAGCTAAAGTTGGTGACATCAGTAAAAGCAAGGATTACTGCAGTAAGGGCAGCAATGCCAATCCCAGACACACAGAAATGGGCTGAATCGCTGGAGAGATTGCTCTTTGAAGGAGAGAAAGGGATGTAATGAAAAGGGCTCCTCTGCCTCACCACAGTGAAGTGGGTTCTTACTTTATTGCAGCAACCATAATGAAATATTTCAGTGGTTGAGCTGTGTTTTCTCAATGAGATTTTATTAGCTCTGGCAACAAGAGTAATTCTGCAGCTTAGTGACAGTATGTTTGGAGAGAAAAAGAAAGACTGCGCATGTGAGTTGATGTGAGGAGCCTTTTCAGTCAGAAGAGGAGTTAAGAGACTACTATTATACTGCCATTATTTAATGTGTTAATTATTTTTCAACATTTGATAGTCCTGCACTACAATTCAGAGGTAGGGTTGTCAGTACATCAATGAAAATGCATTAACACCTCAAAACTACACATTTGGGGAGTAGCTGCCTCTTTCAGTTTTGCAAAGGGCAAATTACGTCTTCACAGTCTACAGGCTACCTCAGTAAATGTACAAAATACACTATACACTGAAACAGAAAGGTAAACTTGCAAAAAAAGACAATTCTAGCAGTAAAGCAACCTACCTTTAATTCAACCTTACTTACACTCTCCCTGCTCTTCCCTCTCCCTCCCCAGTATTCAGAAATGCCCCCCTGATACCATCCGCCATGCGTTTGTAGAAAGTAAATAGTCAGATACTCAAACATAAGCCTAAAAAAGTTTGCTTTTATCACAAAAATAACAGCCTGAATGAGATGCAAAAGTAATGAAAAGTCCACTCAGACCTCATTCTTCTCCCAGAGGTCAATCTGTGGTAAATGGGATGAAGATGAACGAATTGGGAGAACAGCTCACAAGTCTCACGTTATTGCCCAGTTCTGACTTGGAGAATAGCACTAGCTTCAGATTTACTTAGTTTTTCAGAAGACAATTACAATAAATCACTTTCTTCCAATTCTCATATCTTTCTTTAAATTTGGATCAAAGAATTTTGGTGTCTGCATACAGTCAGGACTTCAGCTGGCCAGTTAGTCTGATAGCTACTTGGAACATTTCTCTGTGTGACTGAGCATCTTGGGAGAAAGCACAGCCATTCCTCCAGTGACATGATTGCTGGTCCACTAGAAAAGAGAGTGCGAGAGAAAATGAGAGATTACAATGAAAAGATATACTGCTCCCAGAAGAAGTAAAATTATGTGGAATTTGTCTGACTTCACGGGTGTGGTTTTTTTCTTGCTCCATCTCAAAAATAATGTCATACTTGGCAACCAAAAGCTTCGCACTCCTACATCTGGAAGACAAAACCATCCTGAGTGCCAATGTCAAAGCCACTGTGTGCACCCAGGCTAGTGGGTGAGACGGGTTGAGCTTGTGCAGCCTTAGGCGATGTGGCAAGGACCCTCTCCCATGTCTCTTGGAAAGAAACAAAAGGCTAAACTCTCTGTAACTGTACAGGCTTGGAAGCACGCAGTTTACAGCTCTTGGAGAGCAGTTTGCACAACACAGAGCTGTTACACACAAGCTCTTTATAGACAAGACACGGAGAAGACTGACTTCCATCTGATGTGGCTAACTCAGCTGCAGTAATCTTAAACCCAGCTGGCCTGTCTTTACGTGTCTCCATGCTTGCCAAAGTTGTCCTTTGGTTTCGGGACCAAAAATGAGAGCAAAGCCTGGACAGGATAATAATAAGCAGAAATGAACATGGTAGTATTTGGAAAAGCAAATATCTTCTGGAAAGTTCTGTAGAGTAGCAGTATTTGTGGCATCTGAAATAAACCCCACAAATTTCGATTACATAAAGGGATAAAGTTGATGACCAGTAAATTAAAATTGCACACTACTTATTAAAAAATAAGAAGCCTGCTTTTCCATGTTTTTATTGAAATACCTATACAGACTTCAGAAAAGTTACTGCAGGTTTACAGCGAGTTAAGTGGAGGAATAATCTGAAAATTATGCCTAGAACTGTCTACAGCCTAGTGAGACTGGCTGAGCGGAGGGTGTGGGTGGTCCTGCATGAATCTCAATGAAGGATTCTCAATACTGGACTATTTGGCAAGACTTGGAATAGCTATGCAACTGCAGCTTGGAAAAAGTTGACATATTTTTCCTCTGTTTTGGAGTGGGGCTTCTATTGCGGAATGTGGTATGATTTCATCATGACAATAGCTGTGTAAGTAAAAAAAAAAAAAAGTCAGCATTTTAATAGTGTCTGTTCTTCATAACGTAAAGCTTCAATAAAAATGCACTTAACCTTGAGGTGTATGTTGGGTTGATGAATGTGCCATGGGCCCATGTTAATACGTTTTGCCAGACACAAGTAAGTGACTTTCGTGTGTTTGCCTTTGCTTGGAAAACACATTCCTTCTGCACAAAACTGGCAGCTGCCCACACCTTAGTGGGTCTGCCCCTCCCTCATTCTTCAAAGTTGCAAATCAAAGATGAAAAATTCTCTGATACTTTTTGATATTTTTAATAAAACAACACTCTGTCATGAGTGATTCCCCTTTCAGTACAACTTTTAAAAAGCCCCAAGATCAAAAGCCAGTTAATACTCCATTGTGATCTTTTTAATGTCTACGAGTTACCAGGATTTTAGGGGTTCTGTGTGTCTTGTAAAATGAGGACTCATCTACTGACATATGTGAACGCTCTGCTTAAGGTCAACTGTTAACTGGTATGTCTTTTCCTATCAACACATGGTCCCCTTCACAAAGAGCTATTGAGTGTTTTACTGCTCCTAATGTGTGTGTTGAGCTGCTCAAGGAGACAAATTGTTCTTCAAACATGCTAGAGCTACCTCTGGGCCTGATTCTCCAAAGACTTCACCTTGGTGCTATTATTTCTATTTATAAAAGACTGCACGATCTCAATCCAGTGATGCTTAAGTTCCATTTTCAACTCATTTAGCAAATATACCAACAAGTATTCAAGGTGTATATTTAAACCAGATCATATTTAGATATTGTTGACATATCCATGTTGTTTACTGTCATTCCAAACAGCAGTTAAGTTTCCTTCTACCAAATTACACATTTTAGCTCTGGGCAAAGAGGGCTCCTGTTTCAGCCTGTACTATCTATATAAACTCCCTTCCTCCCTGTCCTCCAAGTGATCTTGTTAATTAGTTAGCCTGTGATTTTATGAGCACTTGTAAATCTATTTTCTCCTTTCACACTTTTTTTTTTATAACAATGCCATTAAACCCCTTTCAGATAGATTCAGAAGCTAGCAAGTGCGCACATCTGTGATTTCCAGTCCTTATAAGCCTGTTAACTCCTTCTAGAAAAAGCCAAATTTCATTGTAACAGCATTAAAAAAAGTGCAGACTTCTCATGCATGAAGAAGAGCTAAAGAGATAAAGAAAAGGTCAAAAGGTCCACCTGAGCTTTTTGGGCCCCATGTGGTTAAGGCACACAAGGGACTGACTAGTAGCACATCTGGCTGCTTATGGCCAAATGACCACATACCCATTTATAATCAGCATCACTTGAGAGCTGGCTGAGGCTTGGTGTTTAGTTTGAACGCTGCACGAGCAGTGGCAAAATGCTTTAACAGCTCTCTTATCTTACCCCGTTAAGTAGAAGGAATCAATACAGATTTCTTCAAAGAAAAGGAATATCGACAGTGCAAAGGTGACTCGTTCTGAAGTTTTGAAAGGATATATTCAGACTTAATTAGTTCTCTTGCCATACATAAAATTAAACAAGTAGTCACATTGTGGGCTTGCAGAGTTGAAAAGCGGTATGCATACTTTTTCCACAGGTACTATGTAAACTATAAAAATATTACATTTATTTCTTCCATTTCTTTACACTAAAAGATCAGAAATAAGGCCACAAAAACAACAGTCAAAATTATTAGGTTCCTATGAAACCTGATACCTTTTAACTAAATATTTTCAAATAATTTCTACTAATAAGATACATAGTAGAGAGGTTAGTCAGTGCAAAGTTAAAAGGAAAATACTTAAACTGAAATAAAACAAAGCTTTTTTTCTGGCTGAAGGATTTTTTTAAAAATTATTTTTTGTAACTTTGCAGATAGGTCTGATTCCACTTACATTTTTAAAATGTATAACCATTCCTTGTAACAGTAGCAATGTTAGGTACAGTCTCTCTCTAAATTTATATGTGCAGATTACTTTCTCACCTGATCACAAGTTACCTCTAAGTAAAAGGGTGCCATTTCCATTTGATGCTTTAAGCAAAACCATCATTTTATTTAACTATTTATTTCGGGGAGTGAGAGGGAAAATAGAAAATTGATTTAATTCCAGTTCCTAAAAGGTGAGATTTTACACTGCAGTTTTACATTTGGCATGGGCTGGCGTATTTGTTGGCACAAACTGAAGGCTTAATGAGGCTTAAGAGAGTCTCACAGCCTCCTTAACCAGAAGCTAACGCTGTCAAGCCTATTGCTAGGTGTACACAAGGCCTGTTGTTTGTGCACTCCATGCCCCATGAGGGAATAAAATAAAACAACATTATACTGCTGACTTCCAGATCGCTAAGGCTACATAAAATCCATGCCAATTTCGGCAGGTTCCCTGGGGAGATGTAACCCATCTTTCTGGAAAGCTATGTTTTCCCCTTCACTGTGGTGCAGCGTGTGAAACTGGGCTGTTATGCTTTACTCTGCTTTTTTTGAGGCACATACCCCAAATCTCTGCTTCTGCTCTGAACTTCCCCATAAACAACCTTCTGAGACTGAATCCTTATGCCAGCAGGAAAGAGGAGGAAAACATAGTATTTCTTCTACTTTACCACAGGGGATCCTAAATTAAAAGCTTGACAGAGCATCCTAGATTTCCTTTAAGAAGCCCTGCTAGGCTGGAAGCCCAGGAGGGTACAGTGCCACAATGACTGCATGCATTCTGATATATCATCGTTTATCCACAACCTATCAGTGGATAAACTCAGTGCTTTGAGTTTGGGCTGGAGATGCTTGCATACCATGGCTGTAGCTTACCAGACTCTGCAAGGTCAAGATATTTCTTGATTATAGCGAACTTTCAGTAACAATTAGTTATGGGGGTCTTCAAATAGGAAATAATCATGTTTTGGGAAGGTCCTTCTAAAAATTGTATTAGTTTCAGTAACATATACATCAAACATTCATATTATTAGTATGTCTACCAAGGAAGTTGCTTCTGTTAGCATCTTATCTTACATATTAGGAATTATTACATTCCTTACGTTAGGAAAGTCAGTTTGTGTTTTCAGCATTGTGACACCAGTGAATTTGAATTAAGGAGTGATGAAAGGTTGATGTTGAGTAATTAAATAAGGCATTCAGAGGACTACCTGATGAGCGGATCTAGCTCATATAGCCTCATGCAGGTTAGACCATTTGGGTGTAAGAGCCTGTGTGAGATATCTCCACCTTCCTGGATTTCCAGTCTCTGATAGCTTAAGTTGTTTTGTTTTGGCCAACCCAATGGGTTTTGAGTGTTGCAAAGGCTTTTTTGATGTTAATAACAGGCATTGCACAAATATTTTGTTGTTTCTCCCTGAGAACACACCTTTTTTAAAAATAATGCTTGCATTAACTTTTTTTGTGGTGGATTAAAAGGATAATTAAAGGGTAGGTGTTAAACTGTCTAATTATCAGTAAGCTATGCACTGTGTATGGGAAAAAATCCCAGTCACTGGGATCTCCAAAATGTGCAGTTCAATAATAATAATAATAATAATAATAATAATCGTTCTGGTGAGAGAGTTCACGGAATGCTTTGTTTTTCATTAAAAAGGACAAGAGCTATATAACGTGACCTGTAAGATCAGATTTCTAACACTAAGAATCAAGTCGGTATTAGCCTTATCATTGAGAAAAAACAAAACTAAATTCAATGACTGATGAAAAAAGGGTGAATATAGTTTATTCTTCTATCACTAAGGGTGTCGGTTATTTGCATATGGAATATATTATAATCTTTTGGTTTATTGTCAAATAAAATCCTTAATATTCAGAGAGAGCTGTCCACAGCTTCATTCTCCATACAGGGTTTGCTGGCTTGAATGGTTAAATTCCCAAAGTATGGAATAGAATTTGCTTTGAAGGCCAGTGAACGTTTACATTTTTGTACAAAAACTTTTGGAAGTGAAAAGGAACATGGAAGACCTTAAAGCATCGTTCCAGCCACTGCTTTTTCCAAGTGACAACACCCAGATAATAAATCTTTAAAAAATCAGATTTTCTTGGGTGATTGTGTGGTAAATTTTGTTAAAAGAAAATTTTATCATTTTAAAATTCCCTCTGTAGTTGCTTGTGTAGCCCTAAGAGGCTAATAAACACAAAGGTTCAGCACTGAAAGAAATAAAACTAATAAATCTGTATGAGAGTATTTGTTTCAGGGCTTTCCTTCCTCTTACGAATGGTGTTGAGTTTCCATAGTCTAGTAACATGTCATAAGGTATTCTCCTCAGCAGCAGCTTGATGGAGACAGATACCCTTCAGGTACCTTAGAAAGAATAATACCATTTCAAAGAGGCTAAAAATCCAGGAAAATAATGGATTTTAATAAACGCAAGTTGTGAAAATCAAATATCTGTTGCTATTTTTGTCTCTTGATTAAAAACAATCCTCATGATCTTGATTATCTTTTATGGCAATCATGGTTTATTTATTACCAATTGTTGTCGGTGACTGAGGCAATGAGGGGCACTATATTTACTGTGCATTCACTGCTCACATTCACCCAGTGTCGTGTGGGAAACTGCTGTCTGTCCCAGGTTGTCTGTGCTTTCCGAGTATATCACATATAGGGTTATGAGAAGGTTCATTTTCACCTTACAGCTGCCAAATATTACAGTAACGTTAATAAGGTCACCAGGAAAAGGGATGAGTGCTAGCTTCTCAGGCTTGTTACGAAAGGTCAGTCTAAGAATTTCAGAGCGGGCAAAGAGGCTGCATTTTAATGGTACTATGATGGTGAGTCTCCCAGGTGTTTTGAAAATCCTAGCTAAAAGCTTACAGGAAGGATTTTTTAAATAAAGTAAAACAATTGATTTTTCAAGCACTGAAGAAAGACTTCTGAAAGTGGTGTGGACAATTTTCATATATATATTTAATGAGCACAGTTTCAGTTTAAGCTTTTAGGCACAGATTATAAATCTTGATTGTATGTTTATCTTTTGTTGAGGGACATATGAAATAGAAATATTATTGGTTATCTTTCTCATATTGCCATAAATAAATAAATGCATGTAGGCAACCCTTAGCCCCTGAAAGCTGTCACACGTCTAAGTGAATCAAAACATCATCTTGCAGTAACTGAAGATATTTTTCATGATAAAATCATGATAAAAATTAAGTGGAGTTACATATCATATTTATTAATGCAAATTATATTCTGAGAAGTGTTCTCTCAATCATTAGATCTCTAGTAGACAGATTTAAATCCCAAGACTGCAGCCTTTGCATCTATGTTGTCTACAGCCTCTCAAAAATTACTCTCCAAGTAATTTTTGAAGAAAAAATGATGCTTCAGCTAAATATGTGTTTTACAGAAAGTGCATGCTTTAGACACACTTTTTGTTTTTTTAACAGAGCACATACTCAGATAATTATTTTTTTTTAATTTTGTTTTCCAAAATATCGTTAGCTCACATTAATCTAGTCATCTAAAAGGCTTAGATGACTAACTTGGTATAAGACCATCTACTGTTTTCTATAGGGAACTAATGAGCAAAACCTTTGCTTTTAGCAAAAACTGTGCTTTTAGCAAGTGGTAAACCATACTGTCTCAGACAAACAGTTTACAAAAGGTGTGTGTACTCAGTTCTTAGATTTATGAATAAACATTATAGCAGGCTTCATTTTTGTATGTACTGTGTATTTGCCACACTTTTAGAGTCACAGGGAACACAATACGTTAGATATTTGAATAATTTATTATTTATTATTATTATTTTAAATATTAATTAATAATTAATAATTTATTATTAAAGTTTTATTTTCCTATTCTCAGGTCTTCAGAAATATCCATTCTGTTAGTACGGAAAAGAAAAATAATCTGAGTGGTGGCCAAAACATATTGGCCAAGCAAAGACAGAAAGGCTGAGCTTTCTCAAGGGCAGCAAGTAATGCTTCTGTTGTAGATGTTTGTGCTATTCCTGAAACAGGCCTTTTCCTGCACTACTGAGATCGAAGGATGTTTTTTGCTTCACTTCATTGGAGAAAGCTTTATGTGGAAAAATGGAGCTAATCCTATAGTTCTGATAGTTTGGTCCAAGTCCCATAACCAACTGAATAGATGGACACACTGCCCATGGAAGATGGTTGGAACTAGATTATCATTAAGGTCCCTTCCAACCCGGTCCATTCTGTGATTCTATGATTTAGGATTGATGGAACACATGGGGTTTTTTTTCTTTTAAATATACATGGTGATGAAGAAGTAAAAAAAAAAAAAATTGACCTTGAAAAAGATAAAAAAACAGTGAAGCCTTCTGTTAGGAAATTAAAGTAAACTATTCTTATGTAGTTTTCATTGATCTTGTGGGTTTTCTCTGCCATAAACTTCAAATTATATTGAACATATTGATTAATTTAATATATGACCTTCCTTAAAAGCCAAAGCTGTAAATAATCATATCCATTAAAATAAGAATTAATTAGAGTAATAACAGCAATGCCTGATTTTTATGAGATATGACTAGCTACTTAATGTACAAAAGAATTGCATTCAAACTGGGAATGGAAAATTTGTTTTAACTCAATGATTGTATTATTACCAACTGTCTGATGAGGGTTTTTCTTTTCTTATTGGCCTCACTTGTTGTTGAAAGATGCCTATTTTTAGAAAGAAATGCAGTTTTGAAGCCGAAAGGCAACTGAACTGATTTACTAATTTGTTGTCTCTATTATTTCAGAGCTGCAAGAAACGAAGACCTCTGAACATCACAGAATATCCCACAGTCCTCTGGATTACAGGATATTATTAATGGATGAAGATCAGGATCGGATCTACGTGGGCAGCAAAGATCATATTCTGTCTTTGAACATCAATAATATAAGCCAGGACCCTCTCAGCGTAAGTCCAAGATTTATTATGAAAATCCAAAGTTGCATTACTACGTGCCTTTCTGTTTAAGACAGAAAATGTGTATTTCATTATTTTACAGCTAGCAGAAGTCCAGGCCCACACCTTACTGAGTTGTTCATCCTTGATTTATGTGTAATGCCAGATGACCAAGCTATTAGTATGGCTGCTTCTCAAACACTGTTTAAAAACTGACCTGTTTCATTGTTTTGAAGCAAGATTCAGCATGGCTTGGCCTCATAAGGAAAATTTGTATGGGTTGATGGGTTTTGCTTCTCTACAAGATTAAAGATCATTCAGAGATGTGCTTTTTAAAGAAGCCTATAAGGGAGAATATACATGCTGTCATTTTCAAGCTATAGGGAAAAAGCCAATAGGGACAGAGTTGCCTTTAACCTTCCACTATATTTATTTTTGGTTTTTACTCTGAAGCCTAATTGCTGAACTATTTTCCAATCCTTTCTTATGCCTGTGTCAGCCCTCGCCCTTCAGTTGGGGAGCTGAGACACCCTCTTTTGGGGTTTTTTTGTACACTGTGACCCACATCTCCCTCTTGACACCACTTCTTTCCTGGCTGCCTCTCTCACTTACTAAGATGCCATTTTCTAAGGACTCTCTGTGTACCACCTCCCCAAACTGTAGTAGGCAGCCTGTATATTAAAATGCACAAATTATCAAATTTTTAAACCACATTCACAGATATGTCTCCTGTCTCCTGAGCCAGTTCAAATCCAGCTTCTCGGCTTTTTAAATAGGTGGCCTGCAGAAGTACTTGTGTGCCCAGAAGCCTGGCCGTTAAGATACTACCTCCCTACAGACTTTGCCTTGCCTATCTTTAGATTATCATGGCTACAACATTACCTTAAAGTGTACCATGGAGGCCTCGTTCTATCAAATTCATCTGATCCTTTAATCTATGGGCTTTGTTACTGTCTGTACCTCAGAAGCGCTGAGGGGCAGAGATATCCAGCCTGCAGCAGCAAAGTTAAATGCCTTCCTTAAGAGGCAAGGCTTTTAATGTGTCAGGAGAGAGTGAGGCACCCCGCCAGAGGGTGATTAAGCACAGTTAAATTAGGCTTTGCTCTGAATCACCCTCTGGATATGCCTGTCTACCTGAATTGATTGTACAGGGAGTCTGGGGAGGCTAACTCTAACTTACAGGTTTAAATTAAACGCCTCTCATGTGACAGCGTGAACACATCCTTCCTCCTCCTAATGGTGCAGAGATCTTCCTCTGAAACAGGGCCGCCTTCTCGGATCTTAAATAGCTTGTGTGACCTTTTTGGCTAATTGCCATCTCACTAGTGGCCCGGCCACCCGTGTCTGAGAGCTGCTTTGCCCTACCCAGCGTGCTCCGGCCTTCCCCAGCAGCTCGCAGGCAGCTTGGCGCAGAGTTGGGTGAGGAAGGCAGGCCTCTGTCACAGGAAATAAATCCTGCGGTATGGAGCTGTGAGACATTTCAACGGCCTATTTAGACCTGGAAAAACAAGAATTAAAAAAATCCACAAAAAGCGAAACCACAAAATGTTTTGGCAGTGAATGTGATCACCCAGTATTGGGCTCGGAATTATCTCTGCAATTCCCCATGTTCTTTCATTTGTTTCCTTTTTATAACAGATTCACTTTGCTAATCTTACACCTGTATAGAAACCCTATATACATATGCATACGTACCTACAACTCTCTGCATGTATATGTGTATATATATGTACACACACAGAGAGAAATCTTTTAATGTTATTATTTATGTTGTCTTGATGCTAAATGTTCTCAGGCTCTGTCACCTACTAAATATCCAGGTAAAGATTTCTAAATGTCTTTTCTATTTCAAAATCAAAGTAAATAATGGAAGAAGCTAAGAAGCTTTGGAGTTTGAGTATAGATCAGGTAAACATCAAGACATTGGGGTGTGTGTCAGAAAACTGTCTGAAAGAAATCAGCCTGAAAACTTAAGATTTTAAGCAGGTTTTCACATAAAATATCCAAACCTTTGCTGCTAAAACTAAAAAATTGTTACAAGAACCCTTCTTGCAGTATTTCAGTCTTCTGGTTTCTAGTTTGAATAGTTTTTAGTAAATCAGTGAAAGTAAAAAAGTAAAGAAATACAGTAATTTAGGCAATAACAATGAAAAATCTCTCTTATTTAGAAGAAGGAAGTCTAAATAAATTATCTTATCTTAAAAGTATGTAATAAACTTACTTTATATCAGCCAAAGACCTGGGCCTTTATTTTGTTTACTGCATGCTAAGACAGAGGGTTGGTTTTCTTTTTTTCTTACAATCAAGGTGTAAAAGATATCAAAATATTAACTTGTTAGTGTAAGTTAGTCAGTGAAATGTTTTGCTTAAATTACGTGATAAGTATGTTACTTAAAAGATACTTCTTTCCTTGCAGATTTTCTGGCCAGCATCAGCAAACAAGGTTGAAGAGTGCAAAATGGCTGGCAAAGATCCTACAGTAAGTTATAATCCACATGCACATGCACACGCATACGCAGAATACATACTTAGCCATAAAGTAAGAGCACCTTAAGTGCCGCCAAAACATGAAAGAAGTGTTTGTTTTGCTTTTGAAATGCTCCACAGGCTAAATGATAAAGTGAAATTATAAAAAAAAAAAAAAAAAAACAGGGTGCGTAAACAGAATGTACCTTCAGACTTTGCCAGATGAAGAAAGATGTGAATTGTCCAGTGCCTTGCCTTTTTTTCTTCTTAATAGTCAAACTATGTAATAGTACTTTTCCAGGTATGTCCTGGGGATGATGCTGAACCGCCTGCTGGGCTGTTGTGCTGGGTGGACAAGTACTCTGGCTGGCTGCTCACCCCAGGAACAGACCTCACTGCCTGCAGCCTGAAGACTGCTGTCTCAGAAACACCACAAACACCTCTTTCCATTAATTCCACAAAACAGTGCCCAAATGAGTATCTGGAAACTAGCATGCTTTCCTAGAAAGAGGTAAAGGTGATCTCTGGAATTATGGGAAACACAGTCCACGGAGAGGTTAGGTTGAGTCATTTTGCACCACCGCTGAATTATTCTCCCATCTAAATGCAGACACCTTCCAAAGGACCTAAATCAGATCGTAATTTTCCTATACACTCTTTATAGATAATAGGTAGAAAGGAGGTATTTTGAAAGACCCAGTGAGTGGTACAGTACAGCAGATCCTGTCTTTGGCAGAGTTGTCCATTACTATGGTTATCTTCCTAAAGTAGTTTGAACTTGCAGTCGGTGTGTGCCTAGATTTTATTAACAGAGGACAGCTAAGTTGTAAAACAAAAAGCAGAATCTCACATTTCAATTCTGTTCAGTTACTTTTTGACTTTTTACCAGTTCAGCAGCACCTGAAGATCTTTATCCTGGTTTTCTTTTTGGATCCTTAGATATAGCTGTTTTCCAACGGATATTTTAGTATTGGACTTCAGAATCTAATCTAAGCTAGAAAATTGCAGTTTTCCACTACTAAATTTACAACAAAAAAAATAAATTTTGATTATATTTTTATCCTAGAAAAAAAATGTGGAAATTGGAAGCCTTCACATTAGATAGAATCCTTTTTGGAACATACTCCTCAGCATATATCTAAGATCATAAATAATGAGTTGATTGAAGGATGTAAGCATGTGTATGTAAATATAGCTTCTAATTTCAGAAACAATAGAATTAATGCAAAAATCCACTGAATTTAGTATAAAAACTGCTATTTATTTCAAAGACCTCTATATCATGCCTAATATTTCTGTTTATTTTAGCTACATACTTTGTATTGCAAACTAAGATGCAATGTCATCTGCATGTAACTGCAGTGTTTCAATAATTCACCTGAGTCCATTTTGTGAGAAAAATATGTGTGGGCTTTATTTTGAAAATCTATTGCAAATGCTGATGAATGTAAGGAAATCAGAAGGCTGGCCTGCTGGAGTGTTGCTATAATACTGCTTTTTCAAAACTATGGAGCCTAATTCACTATATTGATGTAGAGTAACAAAATGATTTTTTATGAATAACTGTATTATGGTTGGTGTGGCTGTTTATCTGCTTTCTTTTCTGATGTCTATGGTAGTGAAAAACAAGTGGTTTTCCTGTTGAATATCCTATTTTTCTATACATCTTTACATTGTTCTGGTTATGACAGTGTTCAGCAAATCCTACATCTCATGGCCTGTTAAGTTGCACTAAATGTGAAAATAAAACATAAAACTTTGTTAATGGTGATTAATGTTGACCCTAGATACTATGTCAACTGCATCATGAACTTGTGATAGACTGGTTTTCTTTACATTGAAATACAAAAGTTCATTAGTCTTAGTCATGCCTCCAACATATGATGACACTATTCTAGGGCAAAAATAGGAAAAACCTAAATGATACCCTAAGAAGAAAGTAGCATGCAAACTATGTGATCCATGAGAAAAAAAAACCTCTACGACACTACTAAATACTGGACTCTGGAGAACTTTTAATCTTGGATATTTAGTGGTGAGACTTTCCTAGCTTTTAATCATATTGAAGTACCCACATGTTGCTGCATTAGTGGACAAGATTTCTGGATAGAACCTCTGTTTTTACAACAGTTTAATTGTGGGTACAGCTAGTACATGTACGTGTGGTTACAGGTTAAGAGTGCCCATGTGCATCAACTGTAACTGATTTTTTTAAACTCAGCTGTGCACTGCAGAAGAATAATGAAGTTCCAAAAATAGAAATTTATATTAAGTTTCCTAGTATTTGTCCTCAAGAGTTTAAAAGATGAAAAAAAAAAAAAGGCACTGAAGAGCAGCTGCTGCTCTCACTAAAATCAATGATGTGTCTTATTGAATGCTCACTGAAATAATGAGAAAAAGAGAACCCAATGCTAAATCACTGTTTGCAACTTAAAATTTATAGTTCTATTTTAATAACATTCTTTTGAGTTTCATTCCTGATAATAATGGGAGAAGCAGAGGATGAATTCAGAAGAATTAAGAATTTCAGCTTGGGAATGGGGGGGAGAAGGAAGGAAGGGAGCAGGGTGGATGGGAAGTGAATGCATGATAACATTTGGCCTATTGCAGAATAGTGATTATCACAAAGTAGAAGAGGGATAGATAGACTTGGAGCAGTCAGTAAAAGACTTTATGCAATTATCAAATTCTTTTCTGAGGAGATTTGGGAATTCATTTGCCCTACAATTAGGCAAATGTTGGTGTCTGAATTTGCAATCTTTGGCTGCCTTTTTTTTTACTGAAAAGCAATTGTCACCTCTACATAGTATGTTCACCAGACTAACTTGAATGCTTACATTAGTATGACGTATTTCTCTCCATTTACTGTGATGAGATCCTAGGGCATAAATGTCTGACTCAGATGTCTACAGTAAGGCAGTTTCCCAGGCACTGCTACTGAGTGAGTTTTGGTATCATCTCCAAGATGCTCCAAGAGAAGCATCAGTAGTATGTAATATCTACAGCGTAGCCTTTAAGAAACACCCACCCTAAAGACAACTATCTCATGTCATCTCAGACCAGACTGATTTAAAAGCACAAAGTACTCCAATATCAAGGAAAAGGAAATAAACTGAAGCATAGATGCTCTTGAATGGCTGTCCTACAGAACATATTCTGAAATAACAATTTCTTGCTTTGTTGTGTTGTGGATTGTGCAGTACCCAGGTTAATCACATAGCAAATTGCAAATGGAGTTCAGCGGTTCAGCACTAGAGGGATGGGCAAAAGCTCAGAGATCATAAAGTGGTCTTCCTGCCGGACATCATTAAAATATGAGAATGTTGGTATTAAGCCAATTTGAGTTACTTGTCTGTAAATCATCAGTGAAGAGATATGAAGACACAGTGTGTCAGATGGTTACCCAGAAGGCTGTCCTTAAAGAAAAGAGCCATTCATCTAACCACCCACCACTGTGTGCTTGTCATAGATGCTTCAGAGAGTGCATGGCAGGGTACTGAAGCAGAGTAGCAAGTGCCACATACTAGTGCTGTTCATGTAGACATTGTTACATACTAGTGCTGTTCATGTAGACATTGTTTCCTGGTCCTGATCCTTGAAGACTTTCATTCTGGGATGTCTTAACATGTAATCCTTTACTTAGGAGTTTACAGAAAACTTTTCTGCAAACAGCAAGAAAAGAAAGCATCAGTTTACACTCTGGCATATATAAGCTAGAGGAATACCTTCAGCTGTCCTTCCCTATCCACAGCTGTAATATGGATTAGCAGTGCTGGTGAGGAAGACACGATTTTGATAGCAGGACAGTACTAAAGCCATCCTTGAGCCAAACTGAGATAGCTGGATATGAGAAAATGCAAATATTGGAACAGACCTCAGCTTTAGAGAAACAATATATTTTGACTGCGTTAAAGGATTTTTCTGTTCTAGCCAGAGTTAACACTTAACTGAGGACATGCAGTGTTCCCTGTAGAGAAACTGCTATGAACTCTGAACTACCTACAGTTATGCACCAGTATTCAGATGCTGTAGTACAGTACCAGCTCCTGCTGAACGAAAAATGTGAATGCCTTTAAATATAAATAAACTGTGCAGTCTGTGCAACAAGGATTATTAAATATACTGATTTTCATGAAGATGACTGGTGACACAGTTTCCAATCCTGTTCTCACAGAACACATGCAATTCTCACTGTCTTTGGTCAAGGTTTGGTTGATTGAATATGAAGGCAGTTCTTGGATCTCAGTAAGAAAAAACATTCAGAAAAAACCAATGTTTTCAACCTGAAGTGCATTAACAGCTGATCATAGTCAAGAAAGGAAAAAGCAAGAGAAGAAAGGGGGATGCTGGAAGGAGAAAACTGTAAATCTGATGGTGTGAAACTGTATGGCCCTTAACGTTCTGGTTTAGTTTTCATGCTGATTTAAAGATGTTACTATTGATCTTCAATATGAAGCAACAAAAGACTGTGAACTTCCTTTGTGTTGTTCAGAGTTTTAAAGTTTTGGAAATAAATTGTTTATACAAACAATGGGATCTGAGATTTGGGCTTGCTTTGCTTTTTAATTATCTCCAGCTATGATGAAAAAATCAGGCGGGAAAAGCAACTGTTTTGGAGGTATCCTTAAGGAAACTTTGTAAGATTACTTCTTGTTTTCATGCAGAGGCCCTGCTTCTTTCCTTGCAAGGTACAGAGAAGTCTGTGGATGAAAATTAGATTGTTGTGTGGAAATGGGAAAGTTAGATGCACTCCTCTAAAACTCCTCTGTAGTGCCCTATCAGTGCCCAGTCTCCAGGCTAGGGAAAACGGCATGAAAAGAAAACCTAAGTCTACAGCTGTTCACATCCAGAGACTACCAAACTCAGTAGCTGTTTTCATACTATTAGAATTACAAGCGATGTCTGTTCTCTAGAGTACCCAACATCTAATAACATTTGCCAATGAAAAATTATTTTTTTCTGTATTCCCTGCAGCATGGCTGTGGAAATTTTGTGCGTGTGATACAGTCGTATAATCGCACGCACCTGTATGTCTGCGGCAGTGGCGCCTTCAGCCCTGTCTGTGTGTATGTGAACAGAGGGCGCAGGTCCGAGGTAAGTCTCTTTTCATTTTATCCACTCATTTTGTGGTTTATCTTACTAGTGTTACACAAAAAACTCAAAAGTTTGAAAATGTAAAAATCAATGATACAGATAGGTTCCTTCACCCACGTTAAATAGAAAAAGAACAAATATCCATAGTTTTCTGACATGTTACTACCTAAGAAGAAAGGCCAAGATCAAAAGCCATGCCTCAGATATGATGCTTGTCCAAAATTCCAGTCATACCAAGTGCTTGGGCTACATTTGTTACTACTTTTTGTTTGATGTTGTCTGGTGGATTCATTCCTACAATTTGTTGGAAAAAATTCCAAGAAATACTTGAAAGGGAATAGCCAGTTAGATAAAAATTGAAATATGCAGTCCACTTTTTATAAATTGCATGTGTTACTGATTCCTGAGAGAAGCCCTTAAGTGAACTAACTATTTGGGTATGTGAAGGCTTGCTGGACTTCAGCTTAATACCCATCAGATGCAATCCCAGTACAGGTCACTTTTATCTACTTAACCAGTTTTGCCCCATTAGATTCTGCTGGGATGAATTCAGTAAGTTTTCTCATCACTGTGAGATCTTCCAGGGTGTAAATCTTACTTCCCCTAGACAGGTCTCCAGTTTTTCTATGTTCTGTTTCACTGGGTATTTCCAATATACAAAGTACCAGATGTTTCGTAACTGTATTGCCCAAGTTTCCTGATTTGAAAGTGAAATGTTTGTTTATGTGCAAATGTAATAGGTAATAAATTATGCAACCAGAAGGAGAAAGAAAAACACTTAACTGAGACCCAGCAGCACCTCAGTAGCTTTTGGGTCAGATTCATGTCTGCAGACACAGGGGTGTGCAGTATATTTTCCTGTGCAATGTGGAAGCAGATGTGTTGTGAAGGAAGATCAGAGCATGCTACCTGGAGTTTTGCCATGTGAGGGCAGCTTTAAAAGCTGGGCTAGCTTCTAGGGAAGACACTGGGAAAATCATCACTGATTTCACTGGAAGTGGTGTGGAAATTTTGGCCAGGACCCAAGGCTACTGCAGAGGTTGCCAAGGAGGTGATAAATCATTGTTTTTCCAGGTAGGTTTGTATGGGATGATCTCAGTGACTTTTGGTAGATCCTGCCTGGCTCCAGCCTCCTTAACAGAGTATGTAGTCTGAATCACTGCACCTTTAGTCCTAATGAATTACCTAAAGGTGGAGGTTCACAGGCCTGGATTTAAAAGCACAAGCAAGCAGAACTAAGTAAATCCATCCTTCTGGTTAATGGAGTCCACATTAACTTGTTTTGATGTATTTTGAAGCAGAGGTCAGCTTTCCTCAGCATTATCCCATTTCTTGACAAATTATTTAAAACATGGAAATGATCTCATAAGTATCTAATTAATGCAATATTCCTTTATCAGCTTAAGTAGTAGTACTGTAGTCCAGAGAACTCTGAATCTTATTATTTTAGGCTTTTTGTAAATGAGACTTGGGGGGGGGAGTAGGAGGGCAGGAAATGACATCTCCAGATGATGCAAGATGTTAAATTTCTTAAGTTAAAAATAAAGATACATGTCTTGGAAGAGCAGAACTGGCTTCACTTAGCCTGTCTGTATAGCTGCATGCATATAATCAATTGATTAAATAAACTGCTGTTTCAGACGTCTGGAGTCTGTCAGACACTGGACTGTAGGCATCGCATGCTCAAAGCCATTACTGTACAGGCCAACAATAGCATAACAGTTTAAACCCAAGCATTTCCTTCTGAACTCATTGCATGTATCAGTGCATGACTAATTAATAGAGCAGAATGAAGAACTATGTAGTGCTGGTGGAACTAGTGAGAACTCATCTTTTTCTCTGCTTTTATCATTTCACCTTTAATTTAGTACAGTTTTCCATGCACAGAAGGCTGGTTTTGCACGTGCAAAATGAGTATTTTAGAAAGCACATCTGTTTTTCTCTAGAAGCTACAAAGCCTGACGGTAAGAGTCATATCCAACAATCATAAGAACTGGGCTTGTTTTGCTCTTTTGTCTCCAGGGTTCCACATAATCTCACAAAAAAAGGCGGTTTCATTGATGAAGCCGAATATTGCCCTTTCCCTGAAACAGAGGTTAAAAAATAATTAATTTTCTTGCTTGGCACACTTGATACTTCAGTCTTTGGTAATGACTCTCTTAGTCACCTAAATATATTCTAATGTCAAAGTAAATGCAAACAGAAGGAGACGTAATCACTATGTGAATTAATTATAGACTAAAAAGTAGTTTAATATATATGAAAATCAAGAGGCGGTTTAATAGTGCAATAATGGGCATTTTTGAATTGGTAAATAGTGGTATAATATACTAAATATGAATTAACGTCAGGCTGCATGCTAATCTAGAAATAAAACAACAACAAAAAAACCCAAGATTGCATTAGAAACTTCATACTTATGTTTTAACATTGTTTAGAAAGCTTATTACTGAAACAATAGATAAGATCTCTGTGATTAGGCAAAACAGAAGAGGGGGGAAAGAGATAGGGCATAACAGATATGAAAATTTCCTGCTGCAGCTGAGCATTTCAGGTTGGTGGAGTCTCCAATTTGCTGTTGCCAAATGGCTGCTCAGTGATATGTGTGGCATCCCCATTCCACTGTGATTTATGTTAGTTGTTAAAGGGAGTATAAAGGGTTGCTGTCCTTAGTTGGATAACTAACGCATTGGCATCTACATCGCAAAAGCTTTTCTTAGGAATTTTTGTCAGCTAGCTTTTTCTATTAAAACAGAAATGTTTTGAAGTTTGGGTGGGGTTTTTTCTGTGTCTGATTTGTTATAGGAAGCTAGGAACAAGCTGTTTGTTTGGTACACAGTGGTATGTGAGTTGATGTCTTATGGATCAATGTCTCTGCTATCACTGACTGCAGTTTTTAAGGAGTGGACTTGGGCCTGAGTCATTTCTTGCTCAGCATGCTGGGCTCCTCAGTGTTTCTGGGAACCAAGAAGTGCAGAGGTGCACCAAGATGGGTGAATTTTCTAAAAATATTCAAGATGTTTGTATTTCAAACCATAGTCCAGGTTGCATCTGTTTTGCCAAATGTATTACCTATTCATAAATCATTAAATATAAACAAATCCTCATACCAAGATTCCTAAACAGCAAAAAAATTTCCAAGATATTTCAGGCTATGGCAAGAGATATTGATAAATCGTCAATTACTATGGAATTGGAGCTCTACACATAATCCAAGAGGTAGTAATGCAGAAAATAAGTATGATTTGGGGGATTTTTGGAGGTCTGGTCACTCACTAAAGAGCATATGATTTATACTATCACCAAATGACAGTTGTCATTAGAGATTTTTATTTAATATATATAACTCTAGTAGCTTTATGGTAATGTCCTATATGAGTGTATCACCTTGTATTCAGCAAATAAATAGTAAATAACTTCAAAACTACAGAACTAATCTCCACAGATGTTATTGCAGAGATCAATCAACCTCTGCAAAGCTTAACTGAACTAGAGGGAAAATTTGTTGCAATGTCTTGAATTTATAACAAGAGTCTTGAAAATAACTGGGTACCAATGAAAAAGTCGTCACAAAAGATGATGAAATTACGAATAGGAAAGCTGAACTGTTGGTAGTACAGTAAAAGTGTGCAGCAGTGCTGAGCATTGTTAATGCTGGAAATGGCCAACCGTAAAAATCACTTTATGTCTGATGGTTTCTGAAATGAGAAGTGACACAAAAATTTACGTTGCAGGAACAAATCTTCAAGATCGACTCCAAGTGTGAATCAGGAAAAGGACGCTGTTCTTTCAACCCTAATGTGAACACGGTGTCAGTTATGATCAGTAAGTAAAGATACTCCAAGTTGCTGAGGTCTAAACTGGTATGATCATGCGTAGTGTGTATTGACAGGATGCCTGAAACAAGCTGATTATAGAATTCAGCCTCCAAGGAGCAGTACCATTTGTCTGGCTGATGGGCACAAAGGTTGGGTCCATCCTTGTTTCAAGGTTTACATGGATTTAAAGGTGGGTGTACAAATGAAATGCAGAAATAAGCTGCTGAAAGGAAGAGAGAGAGAAACAGAAAACAAAAGGTTGTCCCTTTTCCAGCTTACACATTTTTTCCCAGGATTAGTTTCAACTTTACATTACCCTGTCTAGCATTTTATGTTTGAACAGTTTCTGACCTTATTCATCCTAGACATTGTGTCTCATTTAATTATTTGTAAAATCTCAGAGTAGCCAGGGAAAAAAAGCCTGAAGACTTCAGTTACTTTGAATTTCATTTCTGTTGTCATCTCTGCTGTAGAGCCCACCAGCTATTGCAAGGCTCTTCATTCTTCAGCTGGCTTTATACCCAACCAGTTTTGCAATTTTCTTCCATCTGAAAGAACAGAAAGTGATACAACTGACAGACCTCAAATATTTTTGAAAATTGGTGGCAACTGTACTCAGTGACTGTGAGACATACCACATACAAAGAATGACTGCAGTGTCTGTTGCACACCTAACTGAAAACTCAAAGGGGGCATACCCTTTGTGCAACCTAAATCATCAGTAAAAGAAACTTTTCTTTTTTTTTGTTCCAGGAGACACTTTATATATACTTAGTGTAACCCAAAATTTCACGTACACATCATGTCCACAGACTTCTAGTGCCAAAGCTTTGATTTTTCAACATGTGCCTACTCCTTGGTATAATTTTGGCTATGAAGGGAACAGCAGCTGCACAGATTTTTCAGGCTTTCTTAGCAAATAAAACTTAGTGCACACAAGTACTGCATATTTCACCTATGGTTTACAAAGGAACAATGTGCGGTGTTTCTGCCATTCATCTTTCACTGAAATCAATGAAAATTACATATTGTGCCTGATACTTCTTTTAAAGTTTGAGTCTCATGGAGCTTAAGTCAAGTGTCCTTTAGTCTGTCCTACAGGTCTCTTCAAAACATGAACTACCTTTTTTTTTTTTTTTTTTTTTTTTTTTTTTTTTTTTTTTTATTCCTCATTGTAAATATGTTTAGTACAAAGGACAAGTAGTTTCATTCACAGAGGTATGAACTGAAACACCTTTAGAAGACAGGTAAATGCTGCCTACGTACCTCTCTGAACCTTGGCTGCACTTACACCTTTATCTCATCAGTGATCTCTGGTCAGTGTTTACAGACACTCACTGTGAGAAGAAAATGTTTGTTCGAAGTCTGTGATGGATTAATCCAGTGCTACTCATTGCTGTTCTGGTATTATTAAGAGAATCAACTGTCATTAAAAAAATAAAGTTTCCTTTCCTTGTTCCTTCTAGCTTTTATGAAACACCATTAAAGTACATTGTTTCTGAATTACTGAATATACAGCTAACTGGGTTTTTTATAGGTCTATAGTAGCTTTGTTCATCTTAATAGACTTTACATTATCTTCCTTGATCTCTGAGTTCTGTAACTGAAGACACCTTCCCTAGGGTTTGACTTATCTTTCATGACATAATTCATCTACAAAGTTTAAATTATTCTGCAAAGGTCACATTCTTTTTCAAAAGAATCTGACAGATTGGGCTTTATACTTTCTCCCTGTTACTACAAAGTCCAGTCACTTCAAAAACATCAAGATGGAATGAATTCAGCCTCAATATCCATGCCAGAAAAAGGAAGATTTTGTAAGTCACAGCTTGAGTTATAATAAGGTACCTGAGCCCATGTATTGGACTCTCCTTTGAGCATTCTTCTGCAGGAGGAATTCCTTCCCCTCGCTTCAGAAGATGGGAAATACTGCCAGACCGGCTAACTCTTCCACAACAAAAGAACCATTTCTAAATGTAGATGCTATTCCTTGACAATTTGGGGCATCGCTAACCTAGAATACAGCAGGAAATCTGACTCACCCTTCAGAGGAAAGTGACACTATAAAACCAAATTTGAACTCATTACAATTTGCCATTGGACAGAGACTTTTGCATCAAAGCAATGAAAAAAGCGCTTTGAAGAAGTTTGGCAAAACTAATGTGCAGGAGGCATGTCTGTCTCCCCACCAAGGCTCTGAGATATAAAAGCAGACATACCTCATCAACTCAGTAATTTCCCCCAGTAACAGAGGTGTAGTGTGAACTAGTTGTGCTCTGCAGACCAAGTGCTGTGCGGAATTTAAGAATTTAACCAAAAGGAAGTGGAGCTGATGGATATCATCTGAGACATGATTAGCAAGCAGACACTAGGAATGCTTAGGGCATAACTAATAGCATTGATATGTAATAGGATTAAAATTACATGGTGTAGTACTATTGTTGAAGTGCGTGTGTATGTGTATATGCATAGGACTGTACATAACGCTTAGTGAGAGCCATAAACCTGATCTCTTTCAGCCAATTTATTTTGTAATAAGGATAAAGCTGTGATGGATTGAGGCAATGAGGCAAATACACCAGATCAGTTATAAATCAGCACAGATCTAACATCATTCTGTCTATACATGCTCAGGAAGTAAACACTTCACAAACATCCAGAGAACACATTGTTTAAATCCCCTGTGTAAGAATCTTGTCATCACTGGGAGTGATGAGAGCAGAAGAGTGGCTGCTGGCTGCTCCGCAGGGGTTCAGTTCAGACTTTAGACAGCAGCAGAAAAACAAAATCTCCAGAGTTTTAATTCTCTCATGAGCCAATAGTCTTCCATATTGATGCTCGTGCACGCACACACACATGCACACACACGCATACGCACACACACACAGAGCATAAAAATAGCCTCAAGTGTTTCTGAACCTGTGACTCCTGCCAGCTTGACCACACTCTCTGGGTAGTCCAGGAATTCAGACAAAAACATCAATCAAAGGACCCAGCTGTACTGGAATGTATTCAGCCACCACTCCCACTCTGAGAGTTAAGAGTTTATTTTAGCTACTGTTTTCTACTCTGGGGTTTCATTGTCATTAGTCAGTGGAAATTGCTTGGTTATTCACAGAGTAGAAAATGATAGTATATGTAATTATAATTATATATACATATATTTATGCACACATACAGACTCACACAAACACAGAGATACATCCTGACTGATGGACTGAATTTTCAGCCCTGCATAGGGAGCTGAAGTTCGTAATTCTGTTAATGTAAGAGTTGCGTGTCTAATTCTGTTCGAGCATAATGACCCTATACTTAGAATCAAGTACATAAAAGGGGACAATTGTTGCTCCGAATTACTCTGAGTAAAGTTCAATAATATGACTGTCTGGCCTCTGCAATACTGAAGTCAGCTTGAGGCTGCCTGGGGCAGCCCTGACAATACGGTTGGTAAAAATTGGCACTGATCCATGACTGCAATAGATGTTGTGCCAGTTTACACCAGCGATAAATTCAGCCCAGTCTTTTTGTCTGCTCCTGAAACAATAAAAGCTTTTTGAAGTATGTACTTAAAAAAAATGAATATGATTGTTTTTGATAACACTAGCCTGAATTTTTAGTAATCCTTAGCAGTGAAAGCTGAGCAACTAAACTTCATATCAAAGGAAGGTTCACCACAGACAGTTTTGCTGTTGCATTTGATTATGCAGTTCTCTAGAGTCTTTAAGAAAATTCTGATGATTCTAGATTGCATCTTTGTAAATCAGAGGGAAACTCCATTCCCATGACCCAGTATTTATCTGTGTAGACTCCTGTGTGAATAAAGAGCTGACAAGTTTAAAATAAAAATAGATCAGTAAATATGGATTTCCCAAAAGCCATAACAATGCATTTGCTTTTTTCCCCTCTGTTTCAATTATTTGCAGATGAAGAGCTTTTTTCAGGAATGTATATTGATTTCATGGGGACAGATGCGGCCATTTTTCGGAGTCTGACCAGGAGGAATGCGGTACGGACAGACCAGCACAACTCCAAGTGGCTGAGTGGTGAGATGCCTTTGTTTTACCAGAGATTTTAATGGATTTCACAAAGATTCTGCTTTGTTTTGTTTAAAATCAAGAGCTTGGCTTTTAAAGAGTTTTTATCTGAATTTAATTTATGAAGCTGAACCATGAAGAAATGTGTGTAAATACATACTGTAGACAAGGGACAGTTGTAAAGGGTTCATTGCATGAGCCAACCTCTTAGGCCACCCCACCTGATGGCCTTTTTTGCATTAAGAGTGAACCAGACTGCTCAAGGGAAAATGTATGAAAACCTTTCAAATGGCAAGTGGTCAGGCAATATGACTTCTAGGAAAGTGCCTTCTCCACCTCTAATGCATTAGACATTGCTTTAAATTAGAGCGCTTGATTCTAAGATTTTATAATTAATTACCAACTTCAGTTAATTTAGGCTAATCCACCTCTGCACAGAAGACTCGCCACACTTGCATTCAAAAGGTGTGTAGAGGAGAGTGCCATTATCAGAGAAGTTAGTGACAATTATTGCCATTCATTTCAGTGGTAAGAAATTGGTTATTGAAACACAGTAGGAAAACTAATTTCTGAGTGCAAACACTTAACCTTTGGCTTTACTGAAATCAATGTGAAAAATCTCCCTAACTTTACTGATAAAAAGACTCCTTCCAATTAAACTTTTTTAAATTAAAATGGTTGTCAACCCTCTGAGCAGAGATAGATGTCAGAGCTTATAAAGTAACTAACATAGCAGTTCCAGTTTGAAAAAACCTTCACATATGTAGAAGTACAGTTACTGGGGGTTTGTCTTGACTGGATTTAGGGTGACTTTTGTTATTCCTATGTGGCTGTGACTACAGTGAAATCATAGGATTGCAATCAGAATAAATTTAGTTCTGTATGAATGGGAAACTATGTCTGCTTTCTAAACTTTTCTTCCGTTCGCTGTACATTCTTGCACTCTACCTGCACACCCTGAAACATACATCCCATAGTGAATCAGGGAAAAAGAGACATTAAAATACCTAATTTATGGAAAATCTACATATGCTCAGAACAGGTACTTGACAAGCACAATTTATTTCCATGTTCTTTTAGAGCCAGAGTCATAATACTTGTTATATGAATTGAGAATGGGCTCATGTGAATAGAAGAATGTGGCAGTCTAAAGTGAGTTTTCTGTCAGACATCCAACCTTAGTGTTGGATCGTTTCAAAATTTGTACTGGATTTCAACGGATGAAACAATCTTGCGTGATCCTTGAAAAGATAAGGAAAAGGTCTTTTGAGGACAACTCAATTGTCCGTTATATGCTTGCTGTTAGGGATATAAATTATTTTGCTCTCTCACTACTGCTTCTTTGCAGTGTTTTACATGATTATATTTATCAGCCTCTGATATGACCTTAAATGCTGATCAAGCATTGGCATACCCTGCTTTCCTTTCCTGTGATCCATGAGTCCGCTCTTATTTGTGTACTTTATTTCTTTTCCTAATGAGTCTTTCCACTGCTTACTTTAATGTTTTGTCTCAACTAGTCTTTCCTCAAGTGCCCCTGATTCTTCCCTTTTGTTCCTCCAAGTCTTTGAATCTCTGTAGTACTCTAATACTGCTGCTTCTGCATTTAATCACTTTTCTAAAAATTTTCTGTGGGATAAAATGCGAGGATGCAGAAACTTAAGGCTGCCAGCAAAAAGCAATTTGCCTGGTGGTATCTGATATATACAGACATGAGGCTAGAGCATATAGCTTAACCTGCCACAGCAGTACCTCTATATGCATTACATAGCATTTCCTTGAAGCAGATAGTGACTGTTGAATCATTAGTCGTTTATACTGATACATCTTTTGATTTCATCTTTTTGGTGTTTCATTTCAGAGCCTGTTTTTGTGGATGCTCATGTTATCCCAGATGGCACTGACCCCAACGATGCCAAAATCTACTTCTTCTTCAAAGAGAGACTCACAGACAACAGCGGCAGCACAAAGCAAATTCATTCAATGATTGCGAGAATATGCCCAGTAAGAGCTATTTTGTTTGCCAGGTTGCTGGGACAAGCGCTCGTGTGACATGTTAAGCTAAAAGACTAAATAATTGAAAAGCCTTTGATTTATATTTGAAATAAATTTTCTGTTCAGCTTCCACATTCATAATTAAGAAGAGCTGTTACTGAACACACAGATAGGGTCTGAACATGGTATGTATAACTGGCTATACCTATAATGGTATGGAAATTAAGAGATTCAGGGATTTGTGTATTTCTCTGACTGAGTCAGAATAGTTATCGATGTTCAATTTCCAAACTTGCTGTCTTTTAAACAAATGAGGTGCATTATTTGCTTAGAAAGGCTGGATTAAAAGACAGTGAAGCCTTTCTCTCTCTCTCTCACACACACACACACTCAAAATCTTTGAAACACATTGGAAGTATCAGAGCCAAGCTTTTAAATGGGTTGACTTAACTTTCAAACGTTGTTTTCATTCTTACAATATCTGTCCTTTCTGAGTTCTTGCATTGATGTATCTATGAGTCTAACTTTAAAAACATGCACAGGAAAATTAAATTCAGGAGTTATGGCTACTCATGTGCAGTAATTCATTCATGATCACAGCGCTCCTCATTGTCTCTATTTCCTTTTTTGTATCTGTAATCAACTGTAGATGAAAAATGATTGAAGCAGCTATTCATATCTCTGGTGAAATGAATTTTTTTCGTGAGAGAAAATTATAAATGCACAATTACTGCTAGCCTTTTCATTCCTACTTTTGGAAAGGTTCAGGAAGATAATTCTGAGCATTCGTGTATTCCCTGTCTTTAACCTGGGTCTTCTTCAGGATTTGGTGCTTTGTGATGTTGTTGTGCATGGGTGTGAGGGTGTGTTTGGGATTGTGTTAAATTCCTTCTCTGGCAATGTGATGAGGCATGTGAGCTCTTTTATAATCTTCATTTTCTGTATTTTTGTGAGGGTGCCCAAAGGCCTTTTTGGGTATTTTGCAAGACATTTCACACAATTACAGCTGTATTTGTTATTGTTACTATTATAATGAAGCCCAGATGATTTCTGAAAGGCCTCAGCCTGTTTAGACTTAAACTGCAGTGGCAGAATCCCAAAGCCAATGAAGATAAATCCGAACCAGTCATATTTATTTACTTGATATTTATATATCAACACCTTTGAGACTGGTCAAATATTTTAATATGATGGTGCCAAGAAGGACCCCCCCAGAAGATCCCTTATAGGTCCCCTGAAAAGACAGATTACCAGCTGCAGGAGCACGAGTGGAACATGCACAGCATTTCATCAACATCATATTGGCCTGGCTTGTGTGTTTCCCTTTTCCCTTTCCTTGGGTGACATTGTGTTATGCAGTTTGGAAGATGCTCTTACCTAAGGTGTTCACCAGCAGAACCAGGCAGTAACTGTCACTTCTGTGCTGCACCATCTGGTTTAGCAGTTAGTTTCCACCTTGCACTAGGGAGAGGATGGAAAGATCCTTGAGCGAGCTGTAACCAAGCCAGCTCTGGACCAAGCTAGCAGGACTTGCAGCAGTGCAAAAGCAGCTTGACCCATGCTAGCCATCATTGCTGAACTGAGTTCAGAGCATCCACTTCATGGGCCAGCATGGTTTACTAGTTCAAATGCATCTACACCGCTGTCAGATCTGGAAGAAACATCCCTCGACAGGACTATTTGACCTTTTAGAGATAGCATAGACATCTCCACACTTGGTGTCAGTGAGTGATAGACTTCCACAGTCCTTTCCAATCATATCTACACACGCTGCTGTTGCTGCACAAAATCTACTGCCTGACCCTCCCAAGCCTGCTAGCCCAGGACAGAAAGTCTGCTTAGAAAACTTGCTCTTGTTTTTCCTGTACCTGGAGTGGTTAGATGAGGGGATTTGGTTTAGGCCTATCTATTTTTTACGTTGAATTTACCAGTGTGATTGTCTGAATGATGAGTCAAATTAAAAAATGTGGGAAAACCCAGTAAAACATTAGCTGCATTGTTTGTTTGTTTGTTTTTCTGAAAATAATATTTCTTTCCAGAATGACACAGGTGGTCAGCGTAGTCTTGTGAACAAGTGGACAACCTTCTTAAAAGCAAGACTTGTGTGCTCAGTAATGGATGAAGATGGAACAGAAACATACTTCGATGAATTAGGTATGGCAAAAAAATCCCTTAAAATTTTTATCTAACTCTTGCACCCTGTGCACATTTAATTATCGATGTTCGTACAGCAGCTTAGTCAAGTTGTTGACAGTAAAATCTTGGCTTTTTAGAAATTCATGACAAAATTGCCCTTGCAGTTTTATGACAGGAAATTAAAAAGTTCTTCATAAATCTCTCTGGGTAATACAATTATCTTTGAAATAAGGGTAATTAATCTTGACTACGTAAAGGAATTATATATTTAAGGAATTAATATTTGGAAGGGAGTATGTAAGTGAAGTCTATTGTTGTTTTGCTCCTAGTTAGGATTATGGTAGAGAGTTTTTAACATACGTCTGTATGAAACTTTCTTATACCACTGTGTAACACACAGCTTTTCCACAATACATTTTTTTCTTTTTTGATCACTGGGCAGAAGTCTTAATTTGATACATCCGGATAATACTAACAAATCCTGTTACTGGCACCAGCAATAATACTATGAATAAACATAATTTCTCAGGATTCATTCAGACACTTAGATTTTCAGTTCAACACGTTAAACACTGCCAATATTCGGTGAATAATCTATACAGTAGTCACAAGGGTTTCCTTCCATTAAGTTTCCTTCCATTAACTTCCAGAAAGTTTCAAATTCTTTGTTGTCCACAGCTGTGATATACAAAGTCATAGTTCTAAATTCAGGTACTGGAAGATTTGTATGTGTATTAGTATAAATATTAACAATATATATAGCTAATTGGTCCCACACTGGGGCTGCATTTGATTCTGACTTTCTCTCTACTGTAACCTCTCTCTCTTTTCTCTGTCATTATTCCTGATTCACATCATAGCAAATGGGGTTTGGAGTCTTTTTCACTTTATATATTTACAACTATTCAGTGTACTTGCTTTGGTTCAAGGTTTTGATGGAACCTGATGGGCCTAGGAACAGATCCTAACATGCTGTAACTCCAAACACGCAAGGTGCTTGGAGGACTGACTTTCAGAAGTTCCCAGTGCCTCAGCACTGCCACAGCAACTTACCTTTCAGAACTGTGACTGGTTTACCAGCCCACTCCTCTTCAACAAAACAGTAGGATAACTGCTTTTAGTTTTCCGTGTGACAAAATGTAGGACCATACAGAAGAGAAGACAACGCTCTTAGCCTGGGCTCCCAGCACAATCCTCTAGCAAAGAGGGAGAATACAACCACAACTGAAAATGCAGAAGACTGGGAGAGTGCAAGCACATGCTTCTCTTTTCCTGTATAATGCAGATGAGTGTAATGCTTCCAGTTCTGCATGTTGAAGTCTTTTGCTATTGACGTATTTAAAAGAACGTTTTACAAATTTAGAGAGTTAAATGAAGAAGCCACAAAAATTAAGACAGCTAAAGAACATAGTCTAAGAGAGAAAGCTCTAACAGTTCAGACTTCTTCTGTGGTGTAAATAAGTTTAGGAGGTAGCTTGATTGTAGTTATTGAAAATATTTGTAAGGAGAAACTATCAGAATTTAAGGTACTTTTCATTGAAATGTAAAAAAAAATCAGAGGTAACGGCGAGCAAATTCGGTTCAGTGAGTAGGTAGTTTTGCATAGTGCAGTTAAATCCCTACATAGCGGGAGCTGGGAGGTTTACATCTCACAGTGTCCTCACTGCAAAGCTGTGTGTCATTCTTACATGTTGAAAATGAGCTAGTGAGGGCATATAAAGTGCATACTGGACGATAAAACACCTAATTGTCCTGCTTTCGGTTACATCCATCTATGTGAACTCTTTGTCTCTGACCTACTTCAGTTGAAACGTTTGCCTACTGTTAAACAACCTTCTGAAACAAGATCCAGCAGGGAGAAATGTGTGACTTGGATCCTGAACATATTTGAAAATCTTTGCCTTCTGGCTTCGTAAGGCTAGATGGCATGGAGTTAATTTCCAAATCTGTTTCTAAATGTTCAAGTGCTGGATTTATGCATATGGTCCATTCATATGATAAGTCTGCTTTTTCCCATTCAAGCACAAGACAATGCTACTGTTGACTTTGGCAGGAATAAAGTCATAAATTAAACTGGAAAATAAAATTTTTATTAGTATTCAAAACGTTTTATCTTTTTCCTTTTCTTTCTTACAGAGGATGTGTTTCTTTTAGAGACAGATAACCCCAGAACAACGCTTGTGTATGGAATTTTTACAACATCAAGGTAAATGGGGAGATTTGAAAAAATTACCTTTCTGAACTGCTCGATTTTATATATGAAAGCTGAAAATGATGGCTTGTGGTCAAGGCTGTTCTGTGGAATTTTGTCTGTCTGCTGTGACCATTGTTTGCATGCAGGAGTAACAGTCTCAGTACCGTTACTGTTGGTATCCACATTAGAGCTACGCTGCTTGGAGCAGACATGCTGTCAGCTGGCGCTGGGAAAACATTTCCATGGAGGGCCACTTGTTACCATTCAGCAGCAGAAAGCTAAATGACTTCAACGCAGTGAACTTATGTGGCATCTGGGAGCACTTAACACCTCCTGAAGGACACCCAGCACCCTGAAGGATCAAACTGGGAATTCTTACGTGAATTCATACAAATAATTTCCAGTCTCTCAGCTGGCAGATGATTGCACAGATGGCAAATAACCCATGGCAGCTTCAGTTGGCTATGAAAAGACAAGCTTACATGGCATTTGATCACCTCCTTGCAGACTTGAGCTCCCCATTATCAGTCAGTAGTATTCATTTACTCACCAGTTTAGAAAGCTGAGATCCCAAGCTCTCAAGGGCAGTGGAAGTACTAGATATGGCTTACTATGCTGAAACTCTCCACTGAGATAGAGCAACAGGTGGACTAACAGGTTCTGCCATCTCTACCCTTAGTTTTTTCACTTTTCCCTTGCCCTCACCACGTAGTGGTAGCATACAGACTAGAAATAATTACTGCTGACTGATCTCTGATATGCTATCCTGTATTACTTAGCTGTTATTACTTACCTTCAAAGAGCTTTTCTGCCTTTTTAAAAAATCATTTAATTTGTTTGATAAAATTAGCAAATTATTTAACTTATTACTAATAATTCCTTTAATAATAATTGCTTTTAATGGCAATTTCTAGTAAAAAAATCCTGGCATGAAAAAATACTTTTTCCCGATACGCTTTTCTGTCTTTTTTCATGTGGATCCAGGGATCTGCTTTCTCAAATATGTGAATCAGCCAGGAAAATATGATTTTATGATACTTAATTGGGAAAAAAAGAATCCCATAACTTGTAAACAGCCGGTGCTGTCTATGTTTTATGATTCCTACTGCACAGAAAGAGAAAATGCTGAGGTTATGTGTAGCAGTAAAACCACACTTATGATTAGGTTGTGGATGCAACATGCCTGAACTGGAAACACTTTTACCTAATTCTGCTGGCATTTCTGCAGTGGAAATGAGGTTTGAATCACAGGACCATATAAGGTGACAACAAAGAGAAAACTTCACTTTTTCCTGGCTTTCAATCTGATTTCTCTATATATTGAAGTTTTTACACTCATGCATTTCTGTTACCATGAACCACATGGTCCATACTTTCTTTCTCTTTGTTCAAGTATGGATTGAATGTATTACCTAGATAAATACAGCAATCATAAGGATTTTTACTCCTTTACAGTTCTTTTATCTTCATCTCTGTAGACCTCCAACTCATAACAAGTATCAAGAAAGAAAAATCCCAGCAGATAATAACTATTAGGTTTTTTATCTAAACTGTACAGAAGGAAACCAAGTAATATTGAAGCAAATAATTTTAGTGGTATAATCTGCTGTAAGTCTAACATAAAACATCTGGAAAGACCAAATACATTTATTAAAACCTATTAATACCTAATAAAATTTCCACAAATACCATAATCCATCTAAAAGGTTTCTCCTACTAATGCATATATAGCTGAGAGCAATGTGGATTGCACTTCACTTGTTTAGACACTGTGTGTAATGTCTTCAGGTTTTTTCTGGAGTCATTTTTTTCTTCTTCAATTGAAAGCAGAAAGTTGCTTGGATTATCTTCATCCTACAGGTAACATCAGGCAGATTTTAGACGGAAGTTTCCACTTTGTTTAGATGAATATCTCAAACTTTACATGTAATGAGAGAAAAAAAAAAGGAGTTAATTCACTGCAGTCAGCCTCAACATCACTCTGGAAATTACTTGCTAGGTGCCCTTCATCACAGGGTGGTGAAGGCCATTTGGGGCTTATGTTGCCTGCAACCACCTGTGACCATTGCTGAACCCAGAGTGGTGGAAAAAACATGCCCTTCTTATAGATGACCCCTTGGGTTCTTCTCAGGAAGCATCAAACTTCAACCCTCTTGAAGGGGTATTTGTTAAGACCAGTTTTGTGGGTGGATTTGAGGACTGTATAGGAGTAATTCCTTTACAGCCACAACCTGTCCTCATTTTGCTTAGAACAGCTGGCGAGTGATTGTAATAATTTAACTAATTGTCGTTGTGCTGGATGGACTAATATTTTAGCTGTGTATTTTAGGATGCTCATGGAGGTCTTGTGGTTGATATACTAGTAGGGACTTCTGGAAACCTGTGCTGAGCTTGGCAGAACAAAGTTTATAAAACTCTTGTCTCACTGAAGTCAGCAGTATTTTTGCCACTGATGTAACTGGGGCCAGATTATATTTCTTTTATATTCAACAATAGGAAATTTCTTATTCCACCAGCAGGGTAGTACCTTCCTCCCTCTTTTTTCAGTTCACTGTTCAAAAGGTGCTGGGTCTTAAGGAGTAATGGTGTATATTGGGAAACTAGGTTAGTTGATTTTAAATGTATTAAATCCATGCTATAAAACCATTAAATTGTATTAAATATATAATATATATTATATATATTATATATAATAGATGTACCTTTCATCATTGGACCATGCAAAATGATGGAAAAGCTATACAAAAGTTGGCAAACTGCAGTACTAACTTTTTCCTGCTCTCTTCCAGCTCCATATTTAAAGGCTCAGCTGTGTGTGTATATCATCTGTCCGACATCCAGACCGTGTTCAATGGGCCGTTTGCACACAAGGAGGGCCCAAACCACCAGCTGATTCCATATCAGGGCAGAATTCCATACCCACGACCTGGCACCGTAAGTACAAAGATGTTTGTGCAGACTTGCCAATTGCTTGTCTTTCTTTAATACATAAATAAGTATTGTTTATTCCAGAAGAATGGACTATATGTGACTGTGACGCTTAGTTACAGTTCAGAACAATTTTAATTGCTTGCCATACAAATCACATGGTATGTGGAAATCTTCTAGAAAGAATTAAGTCATTCAAAATGTTATTCATTCTTGCTCTTTCTGCTGAAAAGGTGTAAGAATTATTAAATTAGATGCCATTAATTTTGTTTACATGTACATTTGCATTAGTGTGTCTGTTTGAGCAAAAGATACCAAAATAAATAAACATACAAAGACAGCATTGTGAGTGTGATCTACAGTCAGATTAAATGTCTGTAAGTCTGTCTTCAATCTGTATGGAATTTCCATAGTTCTTTAGGGTTTTGCATCTCTGCTAGGATGCTTGGGAGATGTAGTAGAAGGCGGCTTCTGGGACTTGTCATTTGACTAGGTCAGATACCCTATCAGGTACTAAATCTTAGAAGAGAGATGTGGAAATAGATGTGGTTTCATGGCAGTCAGCTTATAGTAGTCCTCCTTGTTAAGAATGCTTTTTGTATGTCTTGAAATTTTTTCAGGACTTACTTTTGTTGCTGTGCAAACATCTGCTGTTCATGCTTTTTGCCTCATGCCTTGTTGTCATCTTTCAGTTTCACCCCCAATCTCTCAGTCCATCTGACATATAGATTACAAGGGACCAGCTTTTTTACTGTGGCAAGGGGGATCTTCTCTTTAACTGATTACTTCATTACCAGGGGTGGTAATCATCTTCCAGTAAATTCTCGACACAATTGGAGCTAGCTCTGTTTCCAGGTTTTACAAAGATGTCTCATGAAATATTTTGAACATATTTTTTTCACCTTTATGGTGTATAAAAATTGCTGTTGATGCAATCATGTCTTTATTTATCTATTTACTTATTTGCACTACTCTTAATTCAGTTTTATCAAAGTATGAAGTCCAATATTACCAGCTTTAATGAAGAATGTATGAATTTTCTCTAACATCTTCTCTAAATCCATATTTCCCAAATGAAGTACAGAAGTGTGGACTTTTGTTGACTCCTATGAAGTCTTCTTACAATATCCTAAGTATTAGAGTTAAATAAGTATGCACAGAATGATAAATCATCTCTCAGCAATGTAGTTGTTGGGGTTTTTTTAGATGAACACTTTGTTGCTTTTCCATTTATCACAGGAAATGAAATTTTATTTTAATTTTGCAAGTCACTGCAAGAACCTTTAACCATATCACTATTTTATTCATATTCATCTTTGAGCTGTAGATCTTGTCCTTTCTCTCATACACTAATGCTCAGATACATAGAATAGCTCTCCCTGTTCACACAATTCTTCATGACACTGTAGTACAGTTATTACTGGCTATAGGATTTAGGACTTTCTGTTCCCAGATCTCTAAAATTAGCTAATCAATATCTGATACTCCACTAAGGTATAATGCTAGCATTATTCTTTCTTTACAATTAATTCATACAGCTGTAATTTCATGAGTTCACTAAGGCTTCAAGATTAAACTTAAAAAAAGAAAATAAATGGCTCATTTAAATGGGAAGTTTCACGCTTTTTTGGTGAGTCACATTTCAGAGTTTCTTGCTGCTTCAGAATATTGTATTTGTATGTGTTTCCTCAACCACTGCCCTGTTTTTTTTGGTTTGCCTCATGGAGGCTTATGAGGTGTTCCAGATAGGCCTAAATAAATTGGGCAGCATAATGGAAAGGGGGAAAAAAAAACCAAACAGATTTAGATTTAACAGGGTGACAGAAATTATCTTAATTTTTCAGATGTGCCAGTGAGCTCTGTATTTGAAGATAAATTCCTAGATCATGGCTCAAAAAAAAAAAAAAAAACCCTAAAAAAAGATATTCTTTTAAGATGATCATTGCTGGTTTTCTGATCAGTGACTTTTCTGTGCTTATTCACAATTCAGGCACAACACAGTATCTTAAAGGTATATTTTCTAAACTGGGACTTGTTTAGCTTTGCTTTCATTTCACTGCCCCAAATTTCCACTTTTAAATGCATGCCACAAACTCTTATTTTTCACTTATGTCAAAGCATCCGTAAAAATTGGGACGTGGGGATTTTTTTTGCTGCTCGGAATTTGTGTTTAAAGAGTTAACTTTGAATAACCATGCTTGCAGGCTATAAGGCATGAACCTTTTTCCTCAGGAATGTACATTTTTCACAATTTCTGGGGTGTTGGACTAGACAGGGATGTATTTTTATATGACATGGAAAATCCTACTTTACAGTTGCCTAAAGAGATATCCGTACTAAACCTCTGGACAGAAATCAATGTTCATTGTGTTGCAGTACATCGAATAAACAGTGAAGAGGCTTCGGTATAGCTTCAGTAGGATTAAATAAAGCAATACGTTCATTTGGCTGTAATCAGCTCTGCAGTATTTGGCTGCCCTTCACTAAATACCAATGGTTTCTTATTTCTCCACAAGCAAAACTTACTTACGGAAAAAGAAAGGGGGAAAAAATTACATAATTGGCAGCTTGCTACTAAAATCAGTGATGTTTCAGGATAGTTTCCATTTTTCAGAGTTTACAGAAATAGTATTTGTACCTGCAGTTGGGAAATATGCTGTAAATTAAAGAATTCTGTTTCACTCTGCGATCTAACTGCATGATGATCAACTGTGAACATAAGTATCATGTAGCCAAGTCCTTGAATGAGGTGTGAAGGATACACATTCAATCCCTTCAGGAAAGGGAGAGCTTATACTGTTCTTCAGTAACATCTTTTGCTTGTCGCTGGTTTATATGGGGGTTAGCAAAAGAATTAATTGATTAAAGATGTTTGGTAAAGCTTTGCTCAGAATGATACAAGCTTTTAGGGACATATTGGAGTAAGTAGCACAGACTTTTTTGCAGGAAGTCACAGTCAAAGGTCTTAGGATCTCCACGTCAAGCATGGAAGGATAGAATGTATCAGAGAAAGTCGTCTTTTAACTGAGTTATGCGGGACAGGAAAGTTTAATTTGAACTGCTCATGAAACAGAATCCCTCTGGAGGGGAACTGGGGTCTGGCAGATCACTACAAAGTAATCTTGCTAGTAGCCCACAGATTTATGAACACAGTTCTTTTTTCAGCAGTTGTGGCTAATCTTAGCAGATAGCTTCTTACATTTCCTGGAAGACTGTGGATGAAAGTGCCAGAGGGAAGGAGTAAAGCAAACAAGATAATAATTCCGTTTTGTGAGCAATTTTAGAGGGCTAGCACGTAGTGTAGTTCCTTATGAGAACCAAACCAAAACCTTCAGGATAAATGAGTCCGGAAGAATCAATTGTCAGATGAGAAGAGAGACCCATATCTGAGCTGAGCTCCAGTTCTCCTTCCTAAGGGTAACTGATGCCAGAGCAGTCTCTTATAAAGAATTCCTACCAGGGCTGTTCTACTTTGTATAAATAATTAAATCCAAATTGGGCCAAAAGATTACTCTAAAGCTTGGTATTAGGCTGCCGTCCCCTCTCTACTTGGTTCTTGGTATTGCCCAATGAATACTTTATTAGGTGTACGAGATGGAACAGCTTTTAGCAGCAAGGGTAGAATAGGCACTCCTGCCTGGTGGTTAGAGGGATCCCTTGGGAGGTGAAGACCCAGATGCTAACATTTGCTCACATCAGGTAGGTTGGACACATGACTCACACATCCCCAGTGAATTTCCTAGTCTCTCAGAGTATGATTCATTTTATGTAATTTTAGCCATCTAAAAGCAGGGCATCTAGTCTAAATTACTGACTACAGAGGAAACCTAGATGGCTAACTAAGAATAAGTGCCTGACTTTGAGACAGTAGAAGTCAGGTGAGGTAAATCTTCCCTAAGCTGCTAGCTATTTTTGTGTCTGTGGTTCTGACCAGAAATTCCATCCTAGATGTAAGAATGGTCCTCATCAAAATAAACAAGTTTCCATTAAATGCTTCATATTGAAAAAATCAACATTTTCCAATTGGAAAAATATTGTGTTGAAACATTTCTGAATAGCTCCAATACTCTGAGGAGAGTTTCATGGTTCAGAAATCTGGTAAGGGGGAAAATGAAAGCTCAGGAGCAGCAATAAGAAGTGCAGTAATGGTAGCTGTAAAAAAAAAAAAAAAAAAAAAAAGTCATGTAAATTACCATAGGAACATCCAGAGCATTGTACCAGTTACTGACGTATCTCCTGATTACTTCCCACAGTCGTCTTCTAGTTTCACTCTCAGAAAACACTAGAGTTTTCTAAGATTGCTTTTATTTCCTCATGAGGTCCAGAATGCCTCAGGGCTGATTATTTGAATGGTTCTTCATTACATTTAAAGAAGCATCCAGAGTATTCATGGACCTCTGTTATTTCTCAGGCATAGGGCAAAGCATAGACAAAATCCTGCAAATGGTCAATCTTCTTAGATATTAATGAGTTCTCATGGGACCCCCTCATCAACTCTATGTTATTGCTTTTTCAAATGAAGATGAGTCACAAGCCTTTTCACCATCTCATAATCAACATAATGACTAGAGGGATATTGACAAAATTACAGTTAAGTATCAGATTTTACCTTTTGCCTTTGTACTAATTCTGTAATAAACAGGTTCCAAAAGTTTGGTGTCTTTCATTACCAACCACTTGGATATTATTTTTTTTTTTAACAGGTGGTTTGGAAGCATTAACGATGTGGAAATAGGCCTAGAAGTATGAATCTTTGCATTAAACTGGGTTTTGAAGGTGCAAAAGTATGTCTGTGTTTGCATTATTGGAGCTGACAGGAGTTCAAAGCATAGCTGTTCAAGCACTTCATTCCCATTACTGGAACATTATTACTTCCAGTCAGAGTCTGAAGTGCTCTTTTGGGAACTTACTTTGTCAACTATCTGCCAATATTTGTAAATGACTTGGAAATGAAAGCTCTCTGAAAGGTGGTAAGTATTGTTAAGCATTACTGTGCATGTTCCTTACAGTGTCCGGGAGGAGCCTTCACACCTAATATGCGAACAACCAAAGAATTTCCAGACGATGTTGTGACCTTCATCAGGAATCACCCTTTGATGTTTAATCCCATTTACCCTATACACAAGAGGCCATTAATCATCAGGATAGGAGCTGACTACAAGTATACAAAGATTGCTGTGGATCGAGTGAGTGCTGCTGACGGAAGGTATCACGTCTTGTTTCTTGGTACAGGTAAGACAAACTTGGCAATAGTCACTTTCCGCCATTGCATTGTAATTTGCAGTGAACTCCAATCTGTACAATTTACAGCTTTCAGAAAAATTTATTTAAACATATTTGCTATCTACAGAAATGTCTATAGAAATCCATAAATTATGTTATTTTTAATCTCTGTGAATTTTTATATTTAGTATAGATGTTAATTATGTGCAAGAGATACAATGTATTGATAGGAATTTTATTTGAGACAGCAATCAACACTAGTGTATATTGTATTTGGTTAAATTATAATACTTCTGTTGAATGTGGTTTGTCTGCAACATGATTCCACGTTAGAATTTGATTCTCTCTAACATAAGGAAAAATACCAAAATCTGTCTCTGTGTTGTTTTGTATACTTTCATCATCATTTTTTAATATATGCTGTGTAAGCTACTTCTGAAGAAAAATGCAATCTGATCAGGATGTTAGAAAGGCAGAAATAACTCCGCAAAAAAAAAGTAAAAATATGGAAGTACTTAACAGAGAGAAAAAAAACCCAATGGTTGGAGTCCTAGCAGTAGTGGACACAGAGAATTTGATCTAAGTTTTCTAAAATAATTTCTATTTAATATAACCTATGTTTTGGGTTTAGTTACATCAGTTTTGAATCTGGTGTTACGCTTCTGAATCTGTAGGGAACAGTCAGGTGATTCTCATACAGATCAATTTTGACTTTTTAATATATTCAGATATGAATCAAACTCTTCTGATTGAAGCAGACAAGCGGAGTGGTACTCTGGCTAGAGCCTAGGATTCATACACATCTGAAACTGCCATGGGTTTAACAGGGCATTATAGGTTGATAGGCACAAAGGCTAATCTTTTTTACTACAGATGATTTGAAGTAGAACAAAGGAAAAGAACTCCTGAAAAAATATATCTCTGAACATCAGAAAATAATTACAGAGATGGCTTGCATTGCTTTTATGGTTCACATATTATTGGAGTCCTGGTTGTTTTCCACTTGTAGAATAACCGTGTCTGCCAACAAACTTGCATGGGTCTGGGAATAACCATCCGTTATAATAGATTTAGGAAGCTGGGGCTAAAAAACCTCTCAAGAATGTCAGGCTTCTATAGGGGCAGGACTAAAAGGAACTGTCTTCACTCTTCTTAGGAAAACCTTCCCAGCTATCAAAATCAGCAGGGTGCCCTTGTGCCAGAGGAGGCCAACTGCGTACTGTGCTGTATTAGCAGACACATATTCACCCAGCAAGTTGCTGGAAGGGATTCTTCCCCTGTATTCAGCTCCTGTCAGGAGTACTTTGTCCAGTTGTGGGCTCCCCAGTACAAGGAAAACATTGACCTAACGGAACAAGATCAGTTGAGGGACTGTAGCATGTGACGTGTGAGAAAGGGCTGAGAGAATGTGGTTTATTCGGAAAAAGCTAAGGGGAGACCTTACTGCCGTTGACAGCTACGGAATGAGAGGGGGGAAAAACAGATCTGAACTCTTCTCAAGGTGCTCGGCATCAGGGTGAAAGGGATTGGACACAAGTTACAATGTGAAATATTGCGATTAGACAAGGTTTTTACCATCACTGTGATCAAACTTTGGAACAAGGGCCCAGAGAGGCTGTGAATTCTCCATCCTCAGGGACTCAAAGGATTCAAAACCCAACCTGAGAGAGCCCTGAGCAACCTGCTCTAATTGGACCTGCTTTGAGTGGGGGGCTGGACCAAGTGAATTCTGGAAGCCCCTTCCAGCCTACTGGTTTCTATAGTTCAGTGAAAGAAAATAGGAAAACAGAAACACTTAATTCAGGTTCTTACGTTAAACATTTACCAGGTCACCATCTACTGTACTCTGAATGCTTGGTATACCATAAGGCGTAGTCAGGGTAGAAGAAGCTCTGGGTAATGAATTCCCTGGGAATTTCATCAGGTTTTGATCTGGGTATTTTTGTTTTCTTGGTTGGCTGTTGATAAATAAGTTTTAAGGTTTTCTTGAAGATCTCTTTGATCCTACTTGCAGAGTCATTGGAAACTACCAAATTAAGCTAATTAGGACAGGGTTTTCTTCCTGAGTTCCCCTCCCCTGCTCCCTGCAACACATAACCACATGTTCTTTTTAGTTTAACTAATGCAGCTACTGTTCTTGACTTTGGGACCTTTTAGGGTCATTTTCCGCCCTTCTTACAGAAGTAAAGAAAAGAGTCTTTGTTCATGACTACAGAAATAGCAGAAGTGTTAATAGATATTGTCCCTACTACTGTTACACAACTCCACAAGAACACTTAGTAAAAGAGAAGGTTTGGTTTTGTATTAGCTTTATTTCTTGCTAAATCACTGTGTTTAGCCAGAGTAATAGCTTGGTAGGCTAGTAAGGATCTTTCAAATGAATATTTTATAAATTTTTTTATATAGTGCTGCCATTGTTTTAAAATGCTCTATAAACATGTAATGTTGATTGGAGGAAAATTCTACTAATGATTCATGGAAAAGATAAAGACGTATAAGTGTCCAACCAATATGGGATTTTTAATGTAGCAGTGAAAGTTAATACTGGAAATGTATTGATATTTTGATATGTGCATGAAATCACAATACTGACATGTAGCATTTTAATAATTCTGCAAGAGTTAAATACAGGTAATTTCATTTCATACTTTGATTAGCTTCTGGCTCTTTTCAAGCGATCAGTATGGCCTCACAAGTACACTTGTGATGCATTAAAAACATTAACATACCTCAGCCTGATCTTATGTTTTGTTAATCCTCTTCTGTGTATCAGCACAGGATCCATTATGGATCAAATACGTAAACTGCAGCTCTTGAGATTTTATATTCATTACTTTATGTTCTGCATTACACTGAAGACAAGGATCATTGTCTCCTTTCTAGTTAGTTAGAGGGAAGGCATTATTCTTCCTGAGCAGGGCACAGAACATTAATAGCTTCCAAGGTCTTCCTCAGGAGAAACTGGTGCAATGTAAGTTGCTGCATTTCTCGGCCCTTTTAAATAAAAGTGATCGAGTTTCAGCCACTGAGAGGAGAAACTCGTTTTCTTTGTTCTTTGCTTTCTGTGAGACTCAAGAGGATTCGATAGAGATATTAACTGTCAAAAGAAATGCAGAGGGGATTTGCTTTGGTGTCAGTTCATCCCAGCAAATGCAAAAACCACATTGTATAGGAGAATTTCATGTGATAATTTCCTTGGGAGCCTGGAGCCCCACAGCCGGAGACAATGGGACTTGACACCTGGTGACAATTACACTCAGCTCAGATGATGAGTTACTGCTGCTGAACTGAGATGTTCCCAGTCATGTCTGTCACTGTCAGTGACCTGTCTCATGCTTGAAATTGGAGTGGTTTATGTCTTGCCAGATGCAAAGCACACAAAATGCTTAGCTTTTCCTCTCTTCCTCCTCTGTAGCCTTGGTAATAAATCAGTTCCTGAATGCAAGTGAAGAATAACAGAAGTATACAGCTCTGAGAGCCCCAGTGGTTTTCATCATGTAGCCATGGCATGGGAGGGTATAGGCAGCTGTGTCATTTTTTCACTTTAATGTGAACTAAATGTAGTGTTTCCTTTGCACCCTTTGACAAAAGTGCTGAGCTCACAGGGGCTGGTCCATGCCCAGAGTTAATACATTGCTTTTCTCCCTCCTGTGCCTACATAGCTAACAAAATAAATCCCAGGGACAGACATTGTTCTTGTAGCATCCCACCTGCTTTTCAAATGATAACAATCTCCTCTTTTCCCTATGCTTTTCAATGTGAAGACTCCCAAAGCTCTTAATACAACTCGCTAGTTGTGTTAAGTGCACCCAAATGGATCTCTTCACCAGCCTCTGAAATGACCTGATTTACAGTAAGGAGCAAGTCTTAAATGGTAGAGAACAGTGCTGTACACCTCGTCTTCCCAAACAGAAACCTGAGGGATAATTTTCTTGGATAGAATGTAATCATTCATTTGCATATTTGACAGAGGCGATGCTGATGATACTTTTTCCCCCATGCAATGAGTAATAGCATACTCAGTTTAGGAATCTGGGGGTAGAGTTCTGTTTCAATTATCCCACTTCTGTGGCAGGCCAGGTCTTAGTCCTGAAGATTTTGATTCACCCTAGAGTTTTACTGTAGTTACTGTACTCATTTCAGTTATATCTAAAGAACCTAACTTTTCAATATTTTCTGTATATCCTTTGGTAGATTGTTTTCCATCTGAATTTTAAGAACAGCAGTAAAACAGCATGAGAACATTTTCCTGAGATTAATATTTATTTTTT
Source organism: Falco punctatus (assembly GCF_963210335.1). Lineage (NCBI taxonomy): Eukaryota > Metazoa > Chordata > Aves > Falconiformes > Falconidae > Falco > Falco punctatus. The sequence continues at coordinate 73,852,518 of NC_137585.1, forward strand.
AAGCATGCCACCTACTGCTTGCAGTACGAAAGCCTTCGGTCAAAGTACACACAGATTGCACAACCAAAAGATTATGCATGGGCGGGATTTATTGCTCTTGGTGTTATGAAAATATTTAAATGTCTGTGTCAAACCTGGGTACATGAAACAGCCATGGGCACCAGTAGGATTTTTTTTCAAACTTTTCTATCAGGATAGGATATATTTTAGTGGAAAGAGATCTAAGTTACTGTCGTGAAAAGACACTTCAGACTTCAGTGTGGCTTATTCAGATGATTAATGTGGACCACATGCATCTGACGTGGCATGAGGTTGATCAGTGTTTCTTATTATCTTTTCTTCTCTGATGCAACACTTGTTTTCAAAGTCTGGACACAGTAAGTGCTTTCAGAGCATAAGGCTGTAATACTCGTTTTCATGGTGTTACATGATGGCTGTCTAACCCTTGTTGACAACGGTAGCCTCCAGTAATGCAATAGCCAAAATCATGTAATGAGCTACAGATTCAAACCGAGAGAGATAATCTGGTCAGAAGAGCAAGCTTGCTTCCTGTGGATTTGCTGGCTGCAGCTTCATGACTATGAGCTTGGGAAGATGATGTTGCACAACAGTGGCACAACAGGAGGCAGGCAGAGTTTCCTTCTTCCTCTTGGTCATAGTGCCTGAGTCATTCAAACCCTTCCGTCAACCAACTCATCCAAAGCTTTTTCACAGCCTTTTAAGAAGATGTGTAAGTTAAGAAAACATTCCTCCACCTGTTTCATTTCCCTTGTTCAGTTTTTGTTCAAATGAGCTCACAGTGTATCCCAAAAGTTTGACGAAGCTGCTGGGGCTATGTGAAAGTTTTGCCCTCAAGTGTGAGCTCATTAGACATTTCTATCTGTCTTTCTGTTCTTTGACACAGATTGAATTTTACAAAGTTTCACAGCAATACTATGAACTGGAAAAAAATTGCACCCATTTGACAGATGAGTGAAATAAAGTAGAGAGGTTAGATGGCTATGGTGGGAGCTCTGACTTAACAGCAGACACTTAACAACAACAGAGAGCATGGGGACTGGCTCTCAGCCCTGCCTGCTGACCTGTCACCATCTCCAGGGCTCTGCTGAGCCTCAACATATTCTCAGAGAGATTTTAAGCATTCTTCAAATTCTTGGCTTTCTTTTTTCTTTGTAATGTTATTTGTTTGCATCAGGTTCAACTCAGATTAGAGTCCAGAAATAATCAAGGTGCCATTAGGATGACGGGTACAACATGGAGAAAAGTTTTCAGACAGTCTCCAGCAATGTCAGAAACATCAGGGAGGGGGATTGCTTTAGGAAGCCTCTCTGTAAAACTCCTGAGAGTAGAGTTGGTGTCCATTGCAGTCATTTTTTTATGTTGTGGAAAGGTCAGGTGTTTCATATGTTGTTCAATTAGTGACGCGGCCATGGGCAGATGGGTCCTGACTCTCTTTGAGGCTCACAGTGCTGACAACTGCATTATTCACTTAGAGCTGGGGAAAAACAGGCTAGTCAAAATTCAGAGAATTAGGTTTAAACTCAGACCTACAGATTCAGCCTAACACCTGTGTATTTTTCATTGCTGTTCATTAAGCTTTGTCTTTTCACTGCCCATGGTCAGCCAGACCAGGAATTAGTGTATTAGGCATGGTCCAACTGGTATCAATGAAGCTTAGCTGATTTAATACTAGCCCAGAATCATGCCCTGTCTTTCAAGGTATATTATTATTATCATTATCATTACTATTATTATTGGGTTTTGGGCTCTTCTTCCTTCCTTGGACCATTTACTGGGGTGCCCTCTTTCTCCATTTATTTCCCACTCTGCCTACTTTCTACACCGTTTTTTAGTCTACAGGGTGTTAGCACTTTCCTCCCTTGCTCTTCCATTTCTCAGTCCTCTCAGAAGGAGCACAATCTTGGTAACATTGTCTGCCATATCAACATGAAGTTGTTCAAGCAGGTTTGAAATGGAAAAACATTATGAGTCGCTCGTGCCCTCTTGCCATCAGCTTGAGGGAGACTACTCATTTGTCCACCTGCCCTCCACTCACAAACTGCTGGGTTGATGTGGGGCTGGAGACAGCTCCTGGTGAAAAGTCAGGGAACTGGTAAGCATAAGTCTGCCTCCTCACTTCATGCTTTTTAGTGGTGGATTGATATTCTGGAGACACAATAGCGGTTTTTTGTGGCCATATGAAATAATAACAATGTAGAACTGTTTTCAAGTGAGTTTCTGGAAGTAACAAGCAAATGGTGAAGGAAACCATCCTGTTCACTTTTACAGTTTTTACAGAATTAAGCTTACACTTTCATACATTGACCTACACATGAAAAAATTTTACTTGTTTGGTGATCTCTTATGCCTGGTTTACAACACAAAAAATTATCTATTGCGAAATACACTGGGAAACAGCTCAGACACTGCTACTTTGCATATCTCTCCTGCAGTACACAGTGCTGCATCCTTTCCAACCTTCCTTCTGTCCCAGAGAATGTAGTTTGCTGCCTTTGCCATTAAAGGAAATAATCAAATAAGATTTTCAAGGAAACTCAGATGTACTGTAAGCTTTCTGACATGAACACATATAAGTGACTTGATTTGTCAACTACTGCGCTTATAGTGGAAACAGCAGTACTACTGAGAAAGGAATAAGAAGTGTTGTTTGGGATCAAATATTTGCTTTTCATTTATTAAGGAAAAGGCTGAACAACAGCAGAAAAACTATTTTTCGAAGTGGTGGAGGGCTATAGCCTACAAGCCATGTATTGTTGAAAATGTATATATATATATATATATATATATGCACAGACTATTGGAATGTCTTGATTTAAATGATTTTATTAAATGAACAGCTTTCTATTGCCTACTTTCCATAACATGAATATTTGTTTTAAACTTTGTATTAAGTTTCCTTTAAAACAATGGAACACTCCTTTCTGCAAGGACCTGTCCCTCATAGTACAAAGCTGACTCAAAGCAAATGGTAAAACATTGAGTCAAAGGGAGAGAATACCCAAGTAAACAGTCCTTAACTCTGTGTATTTTGTTGGGGTGTGACAAAAGTTAGGAACTTACTTTTCAAATAGAAAAGGTTATTAGGACACAAGGACTTGGCGTCAGGCATTATCGTTATTTTCTGTGCCAATGCCCAGGATAAAATCTGCCCTCAGGTTCTGATTCCAGCTCGGAACAATGGTTGAGGACTGAAGACATTTTAGGTATTTTAAATGTGTGGCATGTGCTAATGGATCATTGAAATAAACCGGTTCTTCAGAGGCTCAGCAGCCTCACATTCCTTTGCAGGTAAGGTCACTGTCAACATGCTTAGTGCCCTGTACATCAGGGTTACAGGTAGTTGACACTGCAGGCAGCTGAAAAAAAAAACCACAAAAGGCTGCAACTCCTTCCTGCACTTTTGGTAGAGTATTTTGTATGGCATAGTTTAATGTTAGGGACAGGACATTGATAAAAGGATGCAAAGAGGCAGAGGTAGACTAGGCTTAAGCTGTGTATATTTGTGAGTGGGTTATTCCCTTTAGTAGGAGCAGAAATAAATACACACATACACAGGCACATGCACATGCTGCATCTTAGCTCCAGCAGGGGATGCATCTGCAGCAGTTTAAAGCTTCAGTGGGTCCTGGCAGTTAGTAAATCTCTCTCAGGTTCTCATAGCTTTGCTAATACTGGCACCCAGTCTAGACCACAGCTGTGCTATCACAAGATGTAGTTTCAGATTTTAGTTTCTTCGGAAGGAACTGGTTTATCGTGCTATTGGATAATAAGAATAAATGTTCTCCATAGAAAATTCTCATGAAAAATTCATGTGTAACGTGCCCTGAGCATGTACAATTGATAGCTACACATTTTTAAGTCTTGTCAGCTTTCAATTTCTCTTTTCTTTTTTTTTTTTTTAATGACAAAATACTGCACTGTGCTCTTTGTGTGTGGTCTGGCCATTACATATCAATATCCTGGCTTTAAACCTTTGTTTAAAAAAAAAAAAAAAACACAAAAAACAACAAAATAAAGTCTATTATTATTTGCTGGCTTCCTCCAGGGAAATAAGAAGATGTAAATTATTTACCGTAACCAACTTGCCCTGCAGCTCCAGCTATGGAATTTAGTCACTGACCTTAAAGCAAAAGCAAAATTGCCCTTTTTCAGTTTACATTGTCTGCATTGTGAATTGCCAAACAGGAAGCTGAGATTTCCTTTCCTTGGTCACAATTTCATGAAAATACGTGTGGATACTTACCTATATTGTGCTATGCCAATGTTTTACTAACTGCACAGGTCTGTATTGCCCATAAAACTTTTGAAAGCCGAACAGAATCTATACCATGTGGTCTCGTTCCTCTGAATCAATATTCAGCAAATAAATTTGTTCTACTCAGACTAATTTCCAGGCCTTTCAGGCAATGGGAATTCTATGTGCTGTATTTTTTCCAAGTGAGAATGCTTGTCCTTGTGATTCTCCCACAGTCTGCCTTTTCTGCCACATCAGAAATACTTCATTGGCTGTCTGAGCCTTTAAGAACCTTCACAGATGAGCCCCTCCATCTCATATATTCTTTCCACATAACAAACTTGGAAAACTAATCACAAATATCCCTTTGGTCTCACTCATCACACCTACCCTGCAAAAACACTGCCATTGCCCCGTCATTACTTCCTACTCCTTTGATCTGAGTAGATTTGGAAGGCTTGGAACTGTATTTTGAGAGGGAAAATGATAAAGTAGCTACAATATCTTCACCTTGCTCTTCCTTTTCTCCTTAAGGACCAAAATACCAACTCCTACCAATATTTAACAGACTTGATCATTGTCTGACCTCCTGAACAAAAAAATATTTTTCTTCTTACTTTGATTAAGTGTAGACAGAGTGATATTCTTTAGAAGGTTTGCCTTTCATGTCATCTGTTTTTATTTTTTTGTTTTTATTTTTAATTATTAATGAATATGTATATATATTACATTCTGCAGAAGCTCACTTTTTCCTGTTTGTATTGGTGTGTTTTTACTTTAAGATGATTAGGATGGATACTGCCTCTGTCTGTGTGTCTGTACAGCAATAAGTACAGAAGATACTGATTTTGATTAACCTTTTCGGGTAGAATAGTAACAGTAATGGTAGTAACTCCAGTCTTACCAGGACTTCATCATGTTCATATATGAGAATAATACTATATATAGTATTCCTGTATAAGGAACCATCTCATGGTCCTTTCTGACCCCAAACTCTAGAAATTACTGAACATTTCTTATGTTTCTCTATGTCACAGTGCTTGCATTGATGGTTTCTTTTCATAATTAATAATGGTTCATCTGCATTTTTCTTTCTCTCACATGGTCTCACTTTTTCTGATATTTTCCAGATCAAGGAACTGTACAAAAAGTTGTTGTCCTACCCACCAACTTCTCTGCAAGTGGAGAACTCATTTTAGAAGAGCTGGAGGTTTTTCAGGTTTGGTTTGCTCCTACTTTTAATCTTCCAGTGTATATGTTCACACAAACACTTTGTTCTAAAAGACTTTGGCAAGTGCAACTGACTTGATAAAAGATCAAGTAAATGTGCATGCTGTCAGCTTCATACCCACCCAAAGAGGAATATAAAATGTCCACTGTTATGAAGGCTGTAGCTAGCTTAAGTCCCTTTTTTCCTCCTATATTTAAGTTGCTTATTTTTATGTTGTTATACTGGCTAGAAGGATTTTGATAATCACATATTTATGAGGTCATGTTATAGTGGCTGCCAGAAGGCAACTTTTTTCATTGGCATCACATATTGAGACTGTTGCTATTTACAGATGGAATCTGAGATTTTTGTACTTTGATTATCTGATAATCTTCCTGATTCTGAGCTGCAGAATGGAAGCAAACCGGTGTTGTTTTTGCCTAATTCCAGTTCTTCAAAGCCACATGCCTCTGAAGTCAAGAAAGCTATAAACTTAACACAACATAAGCTGAAAAGAAACGCAGACAACTCAAGGAAAAATAAGGGACTAGCCTCTGTCAATCACACTGACATGTAGCAGCTTGTAATTACCTAAAGAAAATGTTCACCCTCATGTTGAAAAATCCCTGTAAAATTTTTGAATGAGTTATTCTTTAAAACAGGTAGTCTTGGGGAAAATGGTAATATGCATCTGTAAGCTTAGTTAAGGGTTTTGTCACAGGCTTTTCTCTATTTCATTGAGGGGCTACAAAAAGAAAAATTAATCTTTATTTAGGCAGGCAGCATTCACAATTTCTTTAAGAAAAAGAATACACTGTATTAACCTTCATAAAGGCATAATTAGTCTTTCTAGGCTTTTGTTGAAGACTTCCCTTTAAAAAAAAAAAGATACATGTGAGTAATATTACCTGAAGAGTAATCTTCACCCAAGTATTACTAATTCCATTTACCAAAACATAAATTAACACAGCAAGAAGATAGGTGGGCTGAGAGGAATCCTTACCCTAAACCAAGTTCCTGGGCCTCTGCTTAGACTTTTTTATCCTGAACCCGAAAAATCATGATATCGTAACCTCTACCATTGCAATCTGTGAGCATCATGGCAGTATTTTGATGAGTTTCTCCAGGAGAAGGAGATCACTGGCTGTGTGCTAGTAAATATTGAGCATAAGCAAAGTACTGATTCCTTTCCAGAGCATAAGCAAGGAAAGAAGACTGTGGCATCAGATCCAATGCTGCATTTGACCTTGAGTCTCCAGACAGTTCATGAAATAGCACAGCAGCTCCAAACTCCTTCAAACCTTTGCCAATTCACATGATTCGCAGCCAGATTTTCTAGTCCTGGCCTCCCTGCTGTGCATGTAGTCCTCTGCAATTAATGCTAGCCCACCGTTACAGCTTTCCTTTGTGACTGAGCAAATGCTAAACCTTAAAAAAAAATGCTAAACATTTTTATTACCATCAATTTTATCATTTTTTTGGATGGGAATAATGAATTGCTTCACTTGCTTAAGGCAATGAATGTGATAATTCCTTTTAAAGCTCTTTAATGTTTGGTTTGGACACAGACAATAATAGAATGCCATGATGACACACAGTAGTATACAGTACTGTCTCTGGGAAAGAAACATTCAATAACACACATGACATTTTTAATATTGTAGTTATTGGTAATCTGAACGTATATGTTGGATGGTAACCAAACTCTGTGCACTGTAGAAAATGTGTAGGAGAAACATGACATATTCTTATCTGCATCATGTGGTGGATATACATGAGCTATTGTATGCTATTTCCTTATCATCATTGTCAAAGAACAAACATTGTTTCTTATTACAAAGTGAGAGTAATGGCTTCAAAACACATTGCTGATATATTGCTGAGGTAACAGATGCAGCTTAATTAAAAATGTACAAAAACTTGCTGGTGCACATGGGTAATAATAATGAGTTGAGTTTAGCAAGTACATTTTGTGAGACTGAATTGTATAGATGTCATTGGTTTAGTTCTTAAAATAGGAAAAATATCAGTAGGAATGAGTTACGCCTTTCCAAGATATGAAAAGTTATATTTTTCTTAGATATGACTTCGGTATTACTGAATTTGAGATTTCTGTGTTGGGACAGTATTAACAAGACAGTCCTTGTAAATGTGGTTTGGAATTTTGTCTTTCAGAGTAATTCCCCTATAACAACAATGAAGATTTCATCTAAAAAGGTAAAGAAAAGTGGTATCCTTACTTACTGCTTATTAACTGAGAAGCAAATTAACTTAAAGATGTTAGAATACCAATTGCTTTGTTGTTTTGTTTGACAATTAAGGAAAAAAAGTATTAAAAGAGGAAATGTTCCCTCCTCTCTTTTTCTGTAAGTCCTTACCAGAAATTTTCCCTTGGAAGTCCAATCTATGCAAAAAGGCAGTGTTGGAGCTGTTGGGTCCATGGCGAACTAGTGTGTGTTTATTAGTAACAAACAATGTCAATAAGAATGATGAAAACACTTGAGAGGATTTCTAGTGAAATGTTACAAACCTGAACTAAAAATATGCATTCCATGATTTTATAAGCAACATGTTGCCCAATGCTTTACAAAACTGCCACTAATTAATAATTATTTTTTAGTTTTATGACAAAAAGATCAAGGGAGAGTTGAGGTTTTTGTTCAATACTAATTTATATTTTAAGAGTAATTGATTAGATGTTTCAGAGTAAAACAGTCGTTTTGGCCCAGATTTTGAATGTTGTATTCACTTTGAACTCCTTTTCCAAAAGCTTTCATTTATTATAAAAATTCTTCTGGCTTATTTTTCCAGGTATGTAAGGCTATCAGAATCTGGCCGTAAGCCTCAACCTAATCTCTAGGTTTTATGTCTTGGAAATCTATGCACTGGAGAATCCAACTAGGAACTCTGCATAATATTTATTAAAGTGACTATATGCAGACAAAATACTTTGTTCAAAGACTTGAGCCAATAATCCTCACTGAATAAGAACCAAGTTCCCAAATCTGAGCAATATTAACTCAGCCTGTCTGCCCCAGAACAGAACAATGACACTCAATGTCCGAAAAACATTAACATTCCCCAATGTTTCTAAGTGTTTTCTAACAGACGGTGGAAATATTTTTCCATAAATATATCCAGGCTTGTTCACCTGGGAGATTCCTGTTTATCTTGGCTTTATATATATCAGTGGCTCCCTTTTTGGTCTTAATTCCAAGATTAATTGAAAGGGGTTTAGGTGTGTTAGCCAAGCCTTGGGTGAAGCTCCTCCACATCTGAAATAAATCTTTCCATTTCCTTCTACAGCAACAGTTGTATGTGAGCTCAGATGAAGGGGTCACCCAGGTGTCCTTGCATCGCTGCCACATCTATGGGACCGCCTGTGCTGACTGCTGCCTAGCCCGTGATCCGTACTGTGCCTGGGATGGCAATTCCTGCTCCAGGTTTTATCCCACAGGGAAAAGGTGAGCAGTATTAAGCAGGCCAGTGAAGTCTGCAAGGAAAGAAGGCTTTTGTTCTGCTGTGTAGCCTGGGGTGTTGTAGTGTGTTGGAGAAGTGGGATGTTATTCCTTTCAGGTACATGTACAAACAATACCTCTGTAGCTATTGTGCTTGGCATTGTGCATCCACCTAGGAGTGTGTGCTGCAAGGGTGCATGATAAAGAGCTTGCCTTTTCATGTTTAAAGTAATGGACAGGAAAAAAAAACACCAAAACCCATTCCTAATCATAAATATTAATCCTTCTGTCTCATGCACACAAAATCAGTGAAACATTTGTTCCCTTTGTTTAAATTCATTTGCACTATGGATGTAATTATGACGGGCCTAAATACAGCAAAATATCTCTCAGGCTGTCTGAGGAATAAAGTCATTTATTTTTTTGTTCCTCATTTGCTCCTGAATGAGAAGAATTATTTCCAGGGAAATTTTAGGCGAATGTGATTTCCATGTAATGCCTGTTGATTTGGGGGTTTTGACATGAGATTTATTAAAGCAGACAGGGAAAGCAATTTCTCTTTAATTTACAGCAGAGCTAATAGTCCGTCTCATAATTCTTATGCAAAACAGGAGCCTCTTTCCTCCTCCCAAGGGAAATATTTAATAGCAGGAGGCTGTAGTGAGCTCTTGTATCCCTAAGATTTCACTTCATATACCAAAAAAAAGCTACAGAATACACAATGAGTTATTACTGCAGAGGAGAAAAATCTTTCAGATGCATGCCTGAGCTTCACCTGCTCTGTGCCACTGTGCTCCCTGCCTGCATCTGAGCTGCAGATGCAGAAGAGCAGGTACAATTAATGGGCTTTACTCCTTTACCTACATGGAGGGAGACGTGGACAGAAACAGGCAAAGTGGTGGCCCAACCAGCTGATGACAGTGTCATCCCTGGCATGTTTATTTTATTATTAAATACTTGTGTTATTGCAAAGTTTTTTTGACTCATTCCTTATTTGAGATAAAGAAGTGAAGCCCAACCTGGCCATGTAGCAGTTGGTAAAGTACCGGAGTTTTTTACGACTTTCACTCAACATATTCAGCCTCTAGATTGCAGCCTGATTGTTTTCTTCCATGGAACAGAGGTCGTAAGATAGGGAGAGGAAAGAGAAGAAAAAATCCCCAAGCCTGTGCAGTTTCCAGTGGATTCCTTTGCCATCCCCATTATATACACCCAGGGTTATTTCCACTGGGGCTTGCTTTCATGCTGACATTTTGTTTGCAATTTGCTTTTTATATCAAACCAAAATAAACACCTAAAACTGTTGGAAAGAAATCTGGTTTTCATATGTGAAGGAAATGAGTTGTCCCTTTATCTAACAAGAGAGATTATGAAGGAGAAAACATTGGTAATTAGAGCCAAATCCCATAGTCTAGACAGTAGTATCTGCTGGACACATTTGATTATTTGCTACTTTTGACACTTTTGCCTTCCATGGATTACTGTGGCTCCTCATCCAACATAGATTTACCACAAAACACCTGAAAGTATTATATTTACTTTCTAACCAACACCTTCTCAACCTTTTTTATAAATATCAGACTGTTTGTTTCCATTCTGAGAACTGCTTAATGCAAGCAGCGTGCCATTTCTGACAGAGTGGAGCAGCTTGGTAGCACAGGAGTCCTGAAATTCACTCAGAAACTCTTCATTGCCTCCTTTGACTCACAAAAATGGTTCACAAAAGTCAAGATCCCAAGGCATAAGATGAAATATTTTTGGTGTTAAACATCAAAACTATACTTGGAATGTCAGAAATTACTCCTTTGAAACATTGCCTTTCAAATGTTTCCTTTTAAAACAATGCAGTGAAAGGATCGGGTGACATGGAATTATAAACACTGTCTCTGGTTGTTTGTGCAGTACCTGGTATAATGTGGACGTAGAGGCATCACCCTTCACTCAGCAGTACTGGAGCTCCAGGGGCTTTTTACAGTTTCTGATCTTGTGAGTCATTAGTGCATAGTTCAGAACACAGCTGTTACATATCCCAGCAGCATCCATTTGCAACAATCTATCACCGATACTTATTTTTGTTGCACTTGATAAATATTGAACCAACTTACAGAATATTCAGCAAACAAAATTATGTATCTTAAGAATAAAAAATTCAGACACCAGGTTTTCATGCACTGAATTCTGCGAGCTATGACATCCTAGCTGAGGAGGGCTGAAACGGTGGTATTCCCAGTCTCAGTAAACTCCCTAGTTTATTTGTTACAGAATCGTGATTTTGCATCTGTTATCTAAATAATATGAAAAATTCCCATTTAGAAGTATTCTGAGACTTGGTGAGTTTGACTATTTCTGGAAATAATCACACATCCGCTAGCAGAGGACAGAACTGAATCTTAGCTCTCCATTATTCTGAGTGAATATTTCAGCCACTCAGCTACCAAGGCGGCTACAGGCACCAAAAATAAGGTGCCTAGCAAAATGAAGGAGGGAACATGCCCTGTGTCATAATTTTATTTTGGTGCATTACATATGAGCACTGTGACTATTACACATCTCATTCTTAGGTGCTTGCCTTTATGAAGAATTCCAGCTGGAGGTTCTGGCTTTGAATGTTAGGTCTTGCAACAGTGAACCTACACCTATTTGATGCATCACCTCTAACTCTTCCATCTCTATACCTCCATTGCAAAACTACTTTACCTACCAAAAGTACAACCATTTTATAAACTTCAGCAAACTGACTATCCACTTAAACATTATCTTCACTCTAGCAAGCCTGCCAGGAGTAAAGCATACTCACAGTAGGTCATGAACTACCCCTCACAGCTGATCTAGTAAAAAAAAAGAAACAAAAAAAACCCAAAAAACAACCCACAAATAAAAAGGTGTTTATTTGTAGTGTAGCTTACTTGGAATAACATTTTGTTTTTACAAAATATTTCAGGAGGAGTCGTAGGCAAGACGTGAGACATGGAAACCCTCTGACTCAGTGCCGAGGTTTCAACCTGAAAGGTAGTATAATTTAGAGATCCTCAAGCTATATAAAGAATGCATGGCTTTCCTTTGTGTGATTCATCATAACTCACATTTTCTGTGCGGTTTACTGGTAAAGCATAATTATTTTCCAGGTCTGAGTTTTGTTTTGATTTGATTTTAACACCTTTTCCTTGCAATTACCTGACACTTGCATATATATGATATCATTATATCATTATTATATCATATCATATTATGATATATTATCTATCATATATTATATAAAATATTATGATATCATTATGATAAAATATTATATATTGTATCATTATATGTGATAAAATGATGAACCATGAAATACATAGTTCAGCATACATGAAATAAAAAGCTGATAGTGTTGACCAGTAACAGTCACAGTTAATCTAAGGGCTTTTCTGCTTCTAAATACCTTCACTCTTTGTTAATGCCTCTTCATGCATTTAAGTCTTGGCCCTCAGAATTACTCTGAATATTTGATGCCATATTGAGTTTTGGAGCACATCTTTCAGCAAACAGCAGGCTCTAGGCCTGTCTTTTGTGTTATGATTATTCCTTTCTCCCTTCACATGGGAAAATAAACCATTCCAAATCTCTTTATGAAACCTCTTATTTCCAGCTGTGCAACGCTTTAGTCAGCCTGGCATGCAGTGGGTGGACAGGGGAGCTAATTCTCTGCCCTCCCAACTACCACTTTATTCAGATTGATGGACACCAGTCAAATATGGCCAGAGTCATAGTAAGAGTAGACACATACATAAAGGCAGCTTAATACCCTTCAGCTCCATGCATGCCTGAGCTCAGTGATAGCAATGTATGCCATCAAACCAAGGGCATGCATTAGAGAATTATGCTCCTTTCACCTCTGTTTCTGAGCCTGCATTTTGAAGTGCGTTCTCATCTGTACCATCTGGAGACCAAATAACAGACCTGATTGTAAATTTTCTATTTAATTTTTTGAATAAAAGAACAATGCTTGAAGAGTTACATGTAAAAGGTTCATTTAATAGTAATTCCAATGCAGTGGTCTCCGCTGGGTCTCAGAAGAATCTCGTGGATCAAAACAGACAACAGTCAGTTGGGCGTAGATCCCTCAGCCCAACTGTGGCTAATGGTGCTCTAGTGAGTCTTTCCCCATGACTCGGTATTAGGTCATTTATATGAAGCTGAATAGCTTGAAGAGTTAATTACAAAAGATGACCCCAGCACTGGAGTATGCACCTGAGCTCTGAGAGATCCATATTAAAGCTTAGGCTCTGAGTCATGAAGTAACTTGAGCTGTGTGTCCTACCTTGCAGGCATGTGCTGTGACCACCTACCCATTGTCTGTCCCAAGGGTGGGTGTCTCCTCTTTCGGTGTGGAAAAAGTGAGAAGGTCAACTGTCTGCTTTCTGGGCTGAGGGGAAACAAATGTTTAAACCTTAATAGTCCTGTGAAACAGGTTTCTTGTTTTCCAACAATTTTTTCTTAATGTGGATGTATTTATAGGTTTATGTGTTTTAGCAACTGTAATGAAGGATATTTTGTTGACAGTAGTGGAATATAGCATAGGTAGATGGCAGTTGTTTCCCCAGTGGAAAAAAAGATAAAAAGAAACAGCAACTTAGACTCTTTCAAAATATAATTAAAGACATTTATAGCAAAACTACCATGTTTGGGGAAAAAATGAAATCTACCTAAAGAACAAAAGACAGAGTCAGTCAATAGCAAGAAATGTTCCAAGATCTTAGGGAACCACAGTCTTGAAATTAAGTCTTTAAACATGCATACCTTAGACCTCTCAGCATGTATAAACTCAACATTTTTGGCACATTGCAGTTTTTAAATAGATCAAGAACTAAGGGGCTTGTATGATAACTTTTCAAATGTTCTGTTTAATAGTTATGCTTGTGTTAACCCTTATGGCCATTAGACAAATGCATTTGTAATCTCTCAATCTTTTCTTAGCATGTTTAAGTAGTAGTTGGTAAGACGTTGGATATATCTTGATCAATTAAATGGACAAAGATGCCTTTGTGTGGTACACCTAGTTCCAGTGTACCTAAAAGTAATAAGGTTACAGCTCTAATTTTCACTGTTCGACAGCTACAAATAGATCAGCTCACAGATAAGCTCTTTGCTAACTTACGGTCTGTGAATGCAAAATAATTTCCACATTATTCTCTTAAAAGTTACGGTTGATTTTGGTACAACCTGATAAATGTGCTAAAAACTTTGAAGTACTAGAACTAAGCAAAGCCTCCTTCCTTTAGTACAATAGATTCTAATTTCACATATCGGTTGATGAAAGAAGCTGAAAAGAATGGGAGATAAATTAGAGTCTGAGGAAAACCAGTCTTAGGACTGTGCAAAAACAATCAGATTTTAGATGTGTAGACCTCTAGGTATTTGCATTTCTCATATTATTTGGTATCCATTGCTTCATTCTAAAAAAAAAAAATATTTCATAAATGATGTAAGCTTTTAAATCTGGAAGTGTATTGTTTTCAGGACAAATGTTATGATTTGGGCTAAGCAACGAGCATCTAAAAGTTCCTATTGGTAACTGCCAATTGTTCATCAAGACTATAAAGGGGCACAACAGGTCTAAGCGATGACATACACTCAGCACTTGCCCAGGTGTTGCTGGAGTGCTGTAAATCTGTCCTGCTCTCTATTGCTGGCCTGTCTACATGTTCATTGCATTTCAGATTTAGAGCCAAGTCCCTTCCTTGCTTTGTAGGAGAAGCAGAGGAGCAGGAGCCAAGCCTGCCCTCTCTCGTCTCCCTGTGATTCTGCACACAGCTGGAATAGATGGAGCCTTCTTTAGGGCATGCTGCTGTATGTTGAGTCTTACAACCATATTCCCCCAACTCGTAAATGGTGAAGTGTGAAGAAATAAATATGTTAAATACTTCATTTTCTTTTGGATTGTTCTAGATAGGCTTTCTTGTAAGAGTAGAGAATAAGATCATTTCAGGGAACAATATCCCTGAGCTGTGATGCCATCATCAGAGCTTATCAGCCCACAGATATCCTACTTTCTCGGAACAGACCATGTCGAATTGAAAACACTGGTATTTGGAATTGGATGTGCTTCTTCACATTTCACTTTATTTCTTTGAAAATGTTGTTCCCTAAATTATTTATTATTGGCCAATATCAGGATCAGACATGCTTCATGTTACCTGTATTGCAGTTATTTGCTTTCTATATCAAATCACCACTCACAGTAGCCTAATCTGTTTTCTTTTTCTTTCTAGCATACAGAAATGCTGCAGAAATAGTTCAGTATGGAGTGAAAAACAACACCACATTTCTTGAATGCACACCCAAATCTCCACAGGCTTCTATTAAATGGCTGCTACAGAAAGACAATGACAGGAGGAAAGAGGTGAGTAATGTGAGCAGGAGCTCTGGAAGGGACCTCAGCCAGCATCTCATCCACTCCCCAGATCAAGGCAAGGGAGCATTTGTGTTTTCATCATATTGCCTGGCTAGAGTGAAGCTGGAGAATTTGTGTGGATGCAGGACAGTGAAGAGCACTTTACCCATACAAATAATATCAGACTCTTCAGTATAGCTAGGACTTTGCTCCTCATCCCCAGTGATTTCTATCAGACTAAAACAGCTGTCAAGAAAATTCTTGTGAGCCCCTAAAGTAAGGGAACTATTTAATGAATTTTTCCTTCACACCTTACTAATTGCAAAATGGAAGGTTTGCGGCATCAGGAGTTCTTATTGATCTGAGGAAACAGGCATAAAAGCAATAACCTGTATAAAGTTCAGGAAGAAGTCAGCATGCAGTAGCCTTTCAGTGCTATTGAAGAGAAAAAAGACAAAAGTGGGAGAAATGTGAAAGGTTTCTTTAGCAAGTAAGTAGTCCAGGCCAAGAACACGTATTGACAAAAGCGTTTCCCCACCATGGTGCAATCACATTTTCCATTACTGCACTCTCTAAGGCTCTCAAGTTTCAGCACTGTAATACACGGTATGATTGTTTATGGGGAATGTGCCGTCCTTAAGTAATATCAAAGGGGGAAAAAATCCATTTCAAATCCAAGGCAGTTACTATATGAATAAAGAGGAACATCTTTCGAAAGGAACTGTTAAGTAATATGGTGTCTGTTGATAGATTATAAATACAGAAAAGCGTTATTCTCATACCAGAGCATTTTCCAAAATCAGAGAGGACTTGCAAGCCTTTCACTGAGTCTTTCATGCTGTTTTTCTCACTTACTCTTCAAAGACTCAAGCCATGTCCTGGCAATCTGGGTGCAATTCTTCAACCCTTTGCTATAGCAGAACATCTCCCTTTTTCGTTCATATGTTCAATAACTGTATTAGAATCAATGCAGTTTTAAATAACAACAGACAAATTAAAGCAATCAAAGGGTTAATTACATTTCATGCTCTCAGATTTCTGGAAGTCTTACCTCCGTAATGTCTACAAAAGTTTACAATAACAGAATATTAAAATAAGTGAACTCCCAAGGGAATCAAGTATAATGCAAAGTGCAGTGGCAAAATAGAAAAATAATTCATAAAAATACCAGCACTGGTATTCTTTCATAATGGGTTAAATTAGAAATTTTTACTTCACAACTGACATGCAAAAAAACCATGCATGTGCACAGTCATTTATAATCGGATGATAACCCAAGAAGCTGTGGTAATTCACTTCCTTTAGGTGATGTGACCATCTCCTGGTACTGTCCAGAGTCTGAAACCAGAAAGGAAATAGGAGAGTAGAAAAGTTGCTCATGGTTACCAATGAGCCAATTCCCAGCTGAGGTCACTGCGATGCAAAATTTTATACCAGGCTATAGACTCTACAGTGCAGATCAGAGTTTGGAACTTAGCCCCAGGAACCTGCTCTAAGTCAAAATATTTAACTGGAAGCCACCTTGTGTTCGCTGCAGGATTAACCACCAGTTCTGCACTTTTCTTCCACTGAGCCTCAGCAGCAATCTCTGATGCTGGAAGAGACGCTCTTGGGGGTGTAACCCTGGCAAATACAAGTTCATTTCCAGCTCTGCTATTTGAACATTATGAAAACTCTTCTTTCATCTAGTCTCCAGGTTTGCGTATGTCTTCACCCTGGCCAAATATATTGTAACATAACAAATTTTAAAAGTAATTTTCTCTAGTGATACTTACCTACTTTGAGATAAGCTCTCTGCTAACAGTAGCAATAACAGCGATCTCTGGGAGGTATGATAAAGCAAAACATAGTACATTTAAGAAACTTTAAGGAAGAAAGAGGTGTTTGGGGTGAGGCTTATCAACAGGACCAATACTGTATTGTTCCATAACATTCCCTAAATAGTTCCTTCTGCCTTTTTGCCCTTTTAGGTCAAGCTGAATGAGAGGATCATAGCTACTGATCAAGGACTCCTCATTCGCTCTGTCCAGGACAGTGACCAGGGGCTTTACCACTGCATTGCAACAGAGAACAGCTTCAAGCAGACCTTAGCAAAGATCAATTTCAAAGTGCTGGATTCAGAGATGGTGGCCTTCATGACTGACAAGTGGTCACCTTGGACCTGGGCCAGCTCGGTGCGAGCGCTGCAGTTCCACCCAAAGGACTTTGTGGGAGCTTTCAGCCACTCAGAAATGCAGATGATTAACCAATACTGCAAAGACAGTAGACAGCAAGGTCAGCAGAGGGAAGAATCCCAGAAGATGAGAGGGGACTACAGCAAACTAAAGGCCCTTATCAATAGCAGGAAAAGTAGGAATAGAAGGAATCAATTACCTGGATCTTAATTTTATTTGGTAGTGATAGATATCTTTGTCCTCACTGTAGGGGGCTTATATTTGTCTATAGAGAACAAATTTAGGCAAATCTGATAAATAATTAAATGAAAATCAAACAAGCCTCAGAAAAGATGTCTCCCAATAAAATGCAGTGTAACCTAAGAAAATCATTCAGAGCATTTTCTTTCCTAGGTGCTTACAGACACTAGGTTGGGCTCTGTAGTAGAAGCAGAAGTGGGTATTCATCTTAAACCAGATTCACCTTTAACATCTCAGTATTTAATTACAGCTTAATAGAAATTTTTACAAAATCAGTGCATTATCTTGCAACTCTGGAACTGTACAAGACCAGTGGTGAAAGAATCCAGGTTAAGATGTATGCTCAAAGTAGGATGGTACTAAGATTTCCTTACACTGCATTTAAGAATATGAGTTTCTTCTTGTTTACTGTTCAATATTGGGTTTACAGCTTTCACTCATTGTTCAAATCATGTGAATGCATGCTGATAGGAAGCAAGTAAATTATAGTAGAAATGTTTCATTCATTCAGAGGCCAAGTGAAGGAATGAGTAGAAGAAAAAAAATTTATACTTTATCAGAAGAAACACTGATTATTGTGCATAGTATGAGTTGTAATAAATTAATGAGTTCTGGAATGTAACTTAAAATATCTCTGCTCATATTGATTTTTATTAAAATAGGTTGTCCTATAACACTACATAGCTTTAGAAGTGGCACAAAGCTAACATAAGAATGTTCATTATACATACAATTTTGAAAAACACCTAAGTGACTTAGGTATTTTAGCTATTTTTCAAAGAATTACACTCCAGTTTTTTTCAAAGGACAGAATGGGTGTATACTGTATAGTGTTTACTCAGAAACGAAAAACATAGATTGTCTTTAAGCTGTTCTATGATTAAATTGGAGCTTGTCTGCAATGTGGAAACACGAGTGTCTTCAAAAATTTTAAAACATTATTTTTTCAACTGTTTTTTCAAAGTTGCAAATATTTTAACTAGAATTTTTAAATTAAACCATTTCTATTTTCCAGTCTTTGTACCCTTTTTCTTTTCAATGTTTTCACAATTTCCTCTTACTTTCAGTTTTCTGCTGAAAAGATAAGGAAAAGAAAAGAAAAAAAAAAAAAGAACGAGGGAAAAATAAAACTGAAAAATGGGTTTGGGTGAAAAACCAAAAAGTTTAACAACTTGAGAGGCATGTTTAAACAGAAATATTTTTGTTTAAGAAGCAGCTGTCAGATCTAATGAAGTATTTTTAGATGAAAATTGGGTAAATGTGCATCAAGCCATCTTGGGAAACCCTTTTTTTTTTAGCAGCACTAATGCCAAAAAATAGGGACATATCTTTATCATTTTACTATGTAAGAGTGTTCAGAAGCCACTGAGTCTGTTTGAAGGAGATGGATGGCAGGGATTAAAAATGTATGAGTACCTTGGAAAAATTGTGGTTTATTCTATGATATTTTAAGATAGTATACAAAAATATAAGCAAATGGTCAGCTCAAAACTGAGCTATGTTAAGCTAAAAAAAACCGAAAGGTAAATTTCTAGGAAACAAATGGAATGAAAATAATTTCTGAACCCAGAGAAGATAAGAAAAAATATTTTTAACAATTCATTAGTTCCAGCCAGTAACAGATGGTTACTGTATTTTAAAACATAGTTTTAAACATTTTAATGACTCTTATGTTGAAAATCTGGACTTTATTTTGATTCCGCTTCTGTTAGACTACTCTGGGAATAACTCTACAGGGCGTAGGAGAACTGGGTTTGTGCCAGTCTGAGTTAAGATCAGGTGCAATGGAAGTAGCTCAGGTATTTACCTGGTATCTGTTAGATATGTCACTCTATCACCACCTGATGCAGAATAGCTGGGAAATGGACCGTGATTGATCAAACCATTTAAACACTGTCTCCAAGTCCCTTTGATGCTGGTGGGAGCTCTTTGAATTAAATTTGTGTGCTTACTGCTTGCTTCAAAGGGGATGGCAATGCCAGTCTGCTCGTATATTGCCATCTAGTTAAGTGCTTTCCTTAGGCCTAAATGCATATTTCTGCAACATGTAGCCACTGGTATCTAAGGTCCTGCTTATGGAAACCATCAGGAAAATTTCTGTTTGACTTCAGTGAGCTTGGATCTGTCCCCAAGAGCTGCCAAAGCAGGCTCTGGAGAAGAAAAAAGGAAAATGAGGTGTGTAAGGGAAAATAAGATTGTTGGTTGTTTTCTATTCTTTGTTTTCCCAGCTGACGTTCAGTGCAGCAAACTATTTTTTTGTTTTCCTGATGACTGACTTCTGAAGTAAGTGACAAACCAAAAAAATCGAGTGCCACAAAATAGAACTACCTCCTGGAATGACATTAGTGCATATACTCTGTATGCTGCCATGCTCTTCCTATTTCCCCAGAAGATTCACTGCAGAGTTAGTGTGATATTAATGTCTATTGTGAGGATCATAATCGCTTCCAGATGGAATACAGTGATTAATAGGTATTTAAGGGTACAATTTACCCTTTAAATGGTTAGGTGCAGTTATATTTTAATAGGCCCCTATTAGGCCTCAGAAATTATTGTTACACTGTTTTCTAATAGAATATTGGCAATAAGGGATTCCGTTAAACAATCAGCATAGCTCAGAGTTTCATATGATCATAAAATAATATTTTTAAAGCTGCTTCATATGCCATTATTATGGTACGACTGTTTAAGGGATTATACTTAAACTAACATTTTTCCTGCTGCATGAAAACTTCAGCATATATATAATAAGCTTCTGTCAGTGCGTAACTGGTCCAAGTTTCCATGCTTTAGCAGCTTTCCCCTGTGTATAGAGTAGTCAGGAGGCAGATGCTCAGCTGATGTAAACTAATGTAACTTCCTTGCTGTCCATTTAGCTACTGTGGTTTATACCAGCTGAGGATTTGGCCCTAAATGTACAGAATAGACAAACTGCAATTTTTATTTGTTTAAAGTAGCCCCTCTACTGTAGGTAACACCAAAACTTAAGACTGTAATATTGTCTGTGCTATTTAATACTTCCTATTTTGAGGATTACTAAATACTGTATATAATTTTATTCCTTAAAAAATTCAAAAGCAAAATGACTTCTAGGCATAACTTCACCAAATGTAAAGATATGTTCACTGCTAAGAACTTCACCGTGTACTGATATTTTTTTGGCTATTTTTATTTTGTGTAGTTTGTAAAGTTTGCTGAAATCTTGACTTAACAATGTGTTCTTTGCAATTGTTGTTACTGTAGATATGCGTGTTTTATTAAGAAAATCTTGTTTTAAAAGTGTAGGTATGTGTATAAGTTCCTAGCATGATGAAACTGTCATTACAGTGAATATGCATTATATAGTGTGTAAGAAAGAACAAAATGTAGTTTAACATAGTGCTATTTAATTGAATATCTGAAATACTATTTGCCTGACAAAATAAAGTGTGTTGCAACAACTTAGAAACTTTTTGTTTTCTCCTTTATAAATGTCTTAAAAATAAGGAACTTTTTTTTTCTTATTATCTGAAAAGCAATCCCATAGACTTTCTTAAAGAAGTCCAAGAAAATACTTGGGAGTGTCAGATATTGCAGCTGATCACATCTGAGCATTGCTGTGGGGTGAACACTCAGTCATAGAGAATTCCAGGAATTCATGAGGAGTCAGAGATTCATTCTGTCAGAAATTATCCTATATAGAGGCCTTGCATATAAGCAGGTTAACATTGATTCATTGCAAAAAAAACCCAACCAACCAAAAAAAAAAAACCAACTAAAAAGTTATTTTCTGCTAGAAGTATAAAGTCAATCAGAAATGTCAGCCTAGAAAAGGGCAGTATGGTATAAATGCTTTCTGCTTTTATTACACTGAGGAAAAAAAAAATAATAATAAATTAAAAAAACAACAAATCCAAAAAAACAACCCACAAACAAAAAACCAAGTGCATTCTGTGAAATCCTGCTGATGAAACAACTTGTGTTGTTCAGCTTCGTCTTTCAGTTGGGTCTTGGAGGTATTCTCCAAGCAGCTCTGCAGGGGAGGCAGGCTGGTGGGACTGCACCGCAGGGAGCCATAGCTCTCGCCAATTTCCTGGCTTCTACTTGGAGTAAAATAACCTGCCTGACACCTACAGTATGCTGCTTTTCTTGCATCTATCATCTGAGCAGTGTTATTACTGCTCTTCTTATCATCTGTTTTTCCAGATGGGTTTTAACAAGAAAGCATAGGGGCTCCTCAGTTCTTTGGGATAATAATTAAAAATTAAATGTCACAAATACTGGCCTTCCCAACAAGGTTCTGGATCATTAAACCTGGATTTTGATTTCCCAGATAGATAGGTTCCTGCAAGGCTTTATGAGGTGTGAGTGGATAAGATTACTTCACTCCAGGATTTCCGTACTGGCTGGTTCCTAGATGTGCTGATACTGGATAGTTATCTGCTCAGCACTCAGGCCAGTTTAGGTTGGAAGCTGAGGTTTTGAGCACTCCTACATGCTGTACAAAATGTTTGGATTAGATTCCAAATAAGCTGGACATTTGCAGAGTTTTACAGTTAGAGAGACCTTTCCCCGATTTGATCCTCTGTCTTGATGCCCTGCTCAGTTGTCTTTTGCTGGTCTTCTCCCCCTTCTCTTTTTTTCCTTCTGCAGCATGGTTCAACACTTACTGCATTGATTCCTTAGCTCTGAGCAGTGGCAAAACAAAACAGGGACTTCTCTGGACATCAGAAGTGAGATCTTCAAAGATCTGAGCTTTCACATTTGTCTTTCAAATGTCTGTTGGAATTTTAAATATTTTTTTTCCCCCATCTGGGAGCTACTGCTTTTTCTAAGGTCTCTCTTCTGGTGACAAGACCTTTCTAAGGTCTCCCTTCAAATAAAAGCAGGATGCAAAACCCACAGTCTTGCGATGCATGTGCCCATGCAGGATCCCTACAGGACGGGGCATTGTCAAGTACAGCCTCCTCTATGCAGCCACAGAAGCCCAGAGGAGACCAGTGGAAAACATTGCCTGCTCATGAGGCAGTGCTAACAGCAGGGTGGCTCCCAATGCTACAGAATTATTTTTGCCTCTGGAATTAATGGTTGCCTCCAGAATTAAGTCAGCGGATATAATTCTGTGGAGCAGGTTGAGGCATTGTGGCTTTAGTCTAAAGCAATGGACTAGGTTTCAGGGGATCCATACTTATTTATCCTTTGCACTGCAGCTGGCTTGCTAAGGCCTTTTTCTGCACCCCAAGGTGGTCTGGAGAGAATTGATTCCATGTGATATGAGCCCAAGTAAAAATACACACAGATACTCACCAGCAGGCTCCAGTACAACTACCTGCATACAGAGGAGCTTTTCTTTCCCTGCCATATTTGCTGATCCGTTTAGCTTCTTTTAACATTAATGTATGTCCTTTTTCTGTTTCAATATGGACAGAATCAGACCTCATGGTCCCAAGACATCAATAGTTTCTGGGTAGAGCAGTTACCATCTCTGACAGCATTTTAAAAGACAAGTAATTGGTCAAAAAAAGCCCCTTCCTCTATTCACTCCCGTTTCTAACTTACCTTCTGCACTATTTGTCTCAATAAGAATTTCCTTTTAGCATCAGAAGACTAGCACTGTGTAAGAAATAAAAAATGTGCTGTCATTTAACATGTCTAATCTAAACTAAATACTGAGATTTAAAGATGCTTTGGCATTCTGAACACTCCAAGACACAAATTCAACACAGCTGGCTCAGCAGTCAACAAATAATTACTTTACAGTGATAGACTGTCCTGTATCCCAGGACTCATTATTGGATTCTATATACAGCTTTACAAAGCAAACAGCATTCATGTATTCTTAGCACTGTATCAGCTTCATTACTCCTGATTTAAATGCCAGCCTTATAAATGAACCTGAATGTTTGCTGAGCTCTACATTTGGGACAGTTTAGGCCAAGGATTTCACAATATCCAACATTTTTAAAAGCCCTAAATTTTCTTCAAAGGATTTTAGAACAAGCAAATTAAAAATCGGTTAGTATAGTTGTTCATAGGAAATAGTCAATAAGAAAGACTGTTTTCTAGCTGGGCAACTTGTACAGCAACATGTAGCTTGACAAATGGGTAAGAAAAATACAGTTACTTAACCTTAGGTTTACGACTCTTTTGGATAGTTGTTGTTCCTTGGCTCTTCGCAGTAGTTCTTTTTCCAGTATCTGCTCTCTCTGTCTCCATTTCAAAGGTCCCTAAGAGACACAGAGTTTATACTTCTCTTCAAGTTGACATCTTAGGACATGACGTCCAGATCATCATTTCAGGCCTTCCATTTAATAAGACACCAGTAAAAATGGTCTTACATACAGTATTATCTATGATATCTGCCTAAACCATTTCAGCAAGTGATACAATATTTGGAAACAAAATTACAGCATTTTTAAGACTTTGCTTGAAATGACAGAGAGGAACAGGACCCTAGAAAAGAACAGAGCAATGCAACATATCATGGTCCTTACATAAACAGAGTGAACATTGACTTGCTACTGCATGTTGTTATATGATGGAAAAATAGGATTCTTTTAGCCTTGAAGTTCCAATTTTCCAATAGGTCAAAGCTCACCAAGATTACTGTCCTTTGACTGCTCACAATGAGCATTTGGTAGGGCCTTTCAAGAGCTTTTGTGCCTCCCTTAATTTTTGTTAAAATTCAACCATTTCCTCTTTCAAAAGCTTTACCCCTCCTCTTCTGTATGGATTCTTCTTTATTCCCATTCCTCTCCTCAGCTGAACTCAGGCTAGTAGTCCCAGAGGGGTTACTTTAATTTAGCTGTTTTAATTACAAGCCCTGTTTACTCCAGTACTCTGAAATATATTACCTATTATAATTATAAAAGATGCTGCACATTATTTGCTTCATCAGGCTTGCCTGCCTCATAGTGTCAGTAAACAAACAAAATATAAAGAGGTTCTTCCAAGATGTTTGAAGCCCTTGAGCTTAAGAACAAACATCAAAACCAGACTACTTAGTTGAATGTGTATGTTCATGCTCAAAAGACATGTGGGTGATATTTTGCTCTGTTTTTTTCAGCACTATATTCATAGTGCAGACTATTCATTGTTTCATACCTGGCAATACCAGTATCCTAGCTCAAGGATTTTGCTTTGAGGAACTTGAAATAAAATAAAGGATGGAGAGAAAAAACATCAATAGATTGTATTATACAGATCTATTTATCAGATTGCCAGTCACAAATACATTCGGTTAAATTACCTGTAGGAGAAATTGTTTTGTAATTGAGAAAGATCGATAATCAAAAAAAAGTCCAAACTATCTGAAACAATAAGCACAAAAAATATTCCTAAGACAGGTTCCTTTGGGGAGAAAGATTAAAGGCCTTTGCCACAGTAAAGAAAGATCATCTTTATTAGCACAGCAACAAATCCAGATGCCTCCTTCAGATATATGGGACAAAAGGAGCTCACAAGTTTTCTTCCCTTTCCAAGTTTTCTAAGGATTAGAAAGATTTATCATATTTACCTGTATATGGATTTGCCCTGTGTATGGATCTGTCCTGTGGTGTGTCCTCCACCTAGAGATGTCTGGAGCTATCAGGAAATGGTTAAAGCAAAGAACAACATGCTTGGTGGATTATCCAAGCTCCAGAAGTAGGAATAGTTTGCTGCCATTTGGTAACCACCTGGCCTTGTGGAGCATGCTAGTCAGGGCTGTTGTGGTGCAGTACACACTGGCCAAGGAGCCCTAAATGGAGTTAGAGACGGTTCATTTTCTAGTGTTGCTGGAGACCAGTTAGAGATTAACAAAGAGAGAATCGCCTTGCCAGTTTATTCGTTCCTGTCAAGAAGGCAAGCTGTTATTTTGAAAGGAGCTAACGACACGACGGCGAAAACCATATAAGCTGAACAGAAACTTCCCCTGCATCCTCCAGCCAACTGTAAAGTCAGCCAGCAGAAATCTTGGAAATGGTACAAGTCTTCCTGCACTGAGAGCACTCAGGTTTGGATGCCAAGAATAAATCTCACTCTGAGGGAAACCTCTGAAGTAACTGCTGTTGACTGGCTGTGAAGGCAGAGCTGTGTGGCAGACAGTGTCATGCCATGCCAGATGCTGCATCCCCCTGGTCCCATTTACATCAGATTTTGCCTTACTTGTCAGTGTGGGAAGAGAAAGGAGACAGTGCAGTTCCCCTTCCTTTGCCTCAGACTGGCAGCTCTGGGCTTCTCCTTTGGTTCACTCCAGCTACACTGTGCTGTCTCAGAAAGCTGAAACAGTCATAAACACCATTTAACTGGTTGATTAAGTCGGTTCACAGCTGATTTTTGTCACCAGAATTTTGCAAAGCAACCATGGGATCTAGGCAAGTCCTTTTACCAGGACAAAGCACTAAGTTGCACCAAGACAGCTTTGGGACTTAGCAGCATCCCAAAGAAGGACACAGCACTGGGAAGGTTGGTTCACTGACCAGGAAAGCTCTGATTTGCAAATAATGCTTGGTAGTGACTTCTTTCTGCTGTAAGATGGGAGAATAGTTTCTGTAATGCTTTCTGCATGCTGCACACCTGTGTTTCACTAAACAAGACAGTCCTTAAGACACATCATACCTGGAACTTGAAATTTAGCTACTGGAAAAGAGCAGGAAATATATAATTCATGAAAGAACCAGAACTCAAGTCAAGGCAGTTCATGCTAAGTATCCTGAGTCTTGTGCAATGTCATAAACTCCTTGGCTAACACATGCATCATCTAGCAATTCCCGTCCCCGGATCCTAGGAAAGATCCAGCAAGTATTTCCTTGAAGACATATTAAATTGCGGCCCTGTCCAATGTGCTCCCTTTCTCAGTTCCTGAAGCCAGGTTCCTAGTGAAAACTCCTACTGATGTTAGTTACTCAGCTTGGATAATTGGGCTGAATAAGGCCTCTGGGATTCAGCTTTCTCAGAATCATGCTCGGCTTCCTTTTTCCTGTGTCCAAGGTCTTCTGCATTTGAAATCTTTCTCACCACCTGATCATGGGCACTCTATATCCTCTCTATATAAATTAATTCCAAGTCAGTGAGAGAAACATTTATTTTCTGTGTTATTTATTTTAGGTTACTATGGCCATAGTAACCATATACAGAGTCAGGATATTGCAAACACACAGTAAAGAGAAATTATTCAGAAGATATGTTTAAAAATAAATAAATAAATAACCATAGAAAATGGGCTAAGTAGTATTAAGAAAAAATCCAAGCCAAAATCAGAATTAAATAATGCCCTACAGATTCTGGCATTATACAATAAGGGAGCAATTAAAATGCACCCCACTGTTGATTTAATTTGACAAATCTCAGTCATAACTGTGACAACGTTATGCCTCATCATCATCACCTCCATACCCCAAACCACTCACATCCCCAAATAACTGGATTATTTCCTTCACACAGAGTAATAATCAAGATAGCTAAACAATGTGTTCACTAGAGCTTCTCTCTTGAAGGAAGAACCTCATTTTTTCAGGGGTAGGTGCAGCCTTGAACCAAACAGGGAGGCATGCATGATTTTGCAACCCTGGCTGTCCTGTAGCTGTACTGTTTAGTCCACCAGCTATACCAACGCTGCTAATTGCCGGTTGGATGGATTGTGACAGTCAGGGTCCATTTGCTGACTTGAAGTTGCCTTTGAAGTTGGGTAGTTGGTGCTAGGATACACTTGTGTGTTACGTTAACCTGCGTATGGCTCATATTCTCCTTACTGTTGATCAGAGACTACTTAAAACTTGGTTTTAAAGTGTGCCTCCACACTTAAAAACTGCAAAATTAGTCAGATCTACAGTCCAGCCATGGACCAGAAACTATTAACAGTGCCCCATTGACTAAATATTGAGTTGATTTTAAGGATAGAAATTTTAAAAAATGTAAATTTAAAAAATCCCTTCCATTGCCATAGGGTACAGCTGCTTGGCAATATACTGGTGCTTTGTATCTCTGAAAATCATTTTGTCTTCCTTAATGTAGGAATTTGTACCAGTTGTTCAGTTTAATTTTCCTTGCCACCACAGATCTTGACCCTTGGTCTCCCTAGCTGTCTTTGCAGGGTGATTCTATGGTTTTGTTTGTTTGTTTGTAACTCACTTGGGTCCACCACTTCAAAGAAATATGTGGTGTAATTAATACAGGAGAGCTGCAGAGATGGTTGAGCACAGCCTGAATTTATATTTTCATTTGGCTGGTCAGAAAATTGGGTGCAATTCAAAATGAATGTGTCATCCCAGATCTCACACTCTGTTCTGTGGACAGCTACACATGCACAGCAACAGCTGAAATGAAAATGTAAGTCTCAGAGGATATTTAATCTCCAATATTTTCAACTTCTCTTATCACCACTGACCCCTAATTGCATACTGGCCTTTTCACAAAGTTTAAAAAAAAAAAAAAGGTTTAAACTGCTGAAAAAAAAAAGTTATAGCAAATAAACATGCAGTCTACCAATATAGTCCTCATATTCTGCTCGTGACTCAACAGTTGCTGGTATTTTATAACTAGTCTTGGGAAGATGAGTTAGACCTTTGCTGATATGTGCTATCTGACTGCTGTAAATCCTGCAAAAGCAGCACACCTACCACTCACTGCACAGGAACTTCCAGCAATACAGGAAAGCTGATCATAGCTCAGCCACTGCCGTGAATGTGGTTGCATGTTTGCAGAATAGCAAGAAGTTCTTTTATCCCTCTAATCTGAAAAGTGAAGAAAAAAAAAATTATTTTTTTTTCAGCCCATGTGCTGGACAAAACACAAAAAAGAGGAGAACTGATAGAGAGAAAACACTTTTCTGTTAAGGTAAATATTGATGCAGCTGTTTATTGCCCTATCTCTTGAGAAAAACAATACCTCTATAAGGTCAAAGGGCTTTCAAATAAACATTAACACACTTTCTGGAGGACTAAGTTTCAAATCATTGCAGAAGGACTTCTCATGAACGCAGAACTCATTCATTCATTCATGTGGGATTTGCTGCTGTCAGTCCTTCCTTCTGAGTCAGAGAATTTGAGCAAATCTCAGGCCACAATGTTGGGCTGTTCTATGTAGTGGGAATTAGATGGAGGCTCTGGGCTAGATTTTCAGTGCAATCTGTACAATAGGGAGGTCTCCATGCTCAGAGAGAGCAGAGTGTTGGTTTCCCTGCCAGGTGACAATCCTGAGCACTGTGTTATTAAGTCTTGTGACATTTAGTTTTCCCTTTCTTTTCTTTTCCATGCAAAGCCAACCAAAAGAGACTTAAGTACCCCTGCCCAAGATGCAATAAGGGAGCTAGCCTCAAGCTGGTTGAAAAAAGTGGAATAAAATCTCTTCTGATTAGGGAGAGATTGGCATTTGAATTAGACTCATGACCTGCAAAGCAAAAGGGAGCAGAGGAGTCTTTGTCTGGATGTGTTTAAATGGGGTTGCACATAGTCTGAGAACAACTACAGGCTCATGCTTTGTAATCAGAATAATATCTGCTGTGGAAATCCTCAAAATTCCCAAGAGCTTAGCTAACTGGTGTACTACATGTGGGCAGATGAAGCTTGGCTTATTGTCGCCAGGAAGTGTCATTTACCTCAGGTAAGAGTTTCGATTTAGGCATCCGAAGTCAGATAACAACATATTGAAAAGATGATTATCCTGAAGCTAGAACCCATGGCACACATAGCAACTTGAAAAATTAATTCCAAAATAAAACCCAAAAGCTTCTTTCTGGTGCTGGGCATCCCTAAACACACAAATACAAGCAGAGGAGGCATTCATACGAGCTATTTCTTTCAATTCCTTGGTCAAAGGGGTAGAAATAAGCCTTTGTCATTTGCGGTATATCTCATCACAAGCCTTAAGCTTAGAGGAATCATGATTCACAAGTGCCTCTTCTTGTCCATTAGCTGTAAAAAGGGTGTAATATGCTGGTATAATACCTATTGTAAAGAAAAGTAGCGCTAGGCGAGATAAGCCTCAGCATAGCCACCTCCTGGGATGACTGAAGAGTCAGGTGCTGGAAGGGAGGAAAAGCATTTACACGAACACCATGGATCAGCTGAAAGACTTCATATGTGCCAGCTCACTCAGGGGCATGCACTGAGACATGTGCACGGCGAGAGCCCTGGGTTCATTCCCCTCGTCCCTTGGCTTTGGGTGAAAGACAATGTTAACAACTGAAGAGTATCTAATCTGTTCCATATAGCACTGTAACAGTGCTTAGAGGCCCCAGGCCATTAGCAGCGGTCCTTTGCTCTTGGACCTGTCCATCTAGGACAGTAAGGCAGGCAAGAGGCAGAAGGAATCACAGGACAGGATGGTTGAAAGGCTGCAGTGAGGACTGAGTTGCTTGGCTGTGGTGTATATATTTGGATGATTATTGACTGCTCTGTGTTGCTGGGGACCTGTTCCCAGGAATTGCCTCCACACTTTCGAGCTTCCAGGCCACTAGAAGCAGAAGAGATGTACAATCTTAATGGTCTTTCTGATAGAGCACACCTCCATGACCACAGCAACCCACCTCATCCAACTTGATACTTGATTTTAAATCTTTTAATTTAATTGTAGGAAATGGCCTTTGGCCTTATGCCTCTCCTTTTAAAAGGATTGCTTCAGCTCCAGTCATTATATGTATGCATGAACCACCCACTTTGATATGGAAATTGTTGCAGCCCAAGGGAATTTCATTAAGTAGTTAGGGAGGAGGGCATATAATATCATTTGCTGTAATTGGATCTACAGAGCCAATCATTAAGTGACCATATGTGCATGAGCCAGGCGCATTTCAATACCCTTAGCATACCTGTGAAAAAAACAAAGCAAGAGGGAGCTTCTTTATCTGTGACAGAATCTTGTGGTCCCTGGCATCTTTTCATTGCTTAAAAGAATTGCACGAGCCACACTGTCATATCAAACTGTGCAAAGCAGGCAGATTTATCATCTGCCTGGAAAAGCATGGCAACTAAAGAGCTTTGCAGTTCCAAGCTAAGGGCTTGACAAGCACTGTAAGAATAAACCTGCTTTATATCAGAGCTTTCATAATCAGACCATGTTTTGCATTTATGTTCCAAGTTTGCTACTCTTAAAGGTCAGTTTTGTTCTGAGTCTGAAAGAAATTAATGGTATTAAGAGCTAATGCAGCTGTAAATACAGTTTTCTAGCTTTTTTTGTTGTTTGTTTTATTTTTTTCCTCCTGTTCTGTTGGCTAAAACCCTAAACAGCTGGTGTTTGCTACATTGCATTCTTAGGGTGAAGAGTTTGTCCTACACACACAGAATGTGTTCATTCCTCAGGAATCAAGTGACCACACCAGAGCTAAACAATATGTAAAGCATACAATTTATTTTGGACCATGATTTCTTTGGATGCTGGAAGCTGGTACATTTATTAACTTTTGACTACAAACCACTGATTTTCAGTGGAAAAATGCATACAAGAAAGAGCAAACACTTTTACTGGGAGACATTATTTGGAATTTTACTAAATCCTTGTTGCTTTCATACCTTCTGGTTTGCAATACTCCATCTCTGAACAAGAGAAAAAGCAGGCAATATTTTATTTGCAAGAAACTTTTTGGTAAGGCAAAATGTCTCAAACAGTCCCTGACTGCACTAATGGAAAAATTTCCACTGAATTTTTGAGAGCTGGAGTGGGCCACCCATTTGAAGGCAGACCAGGTCACCATTTGCAGTAGCTCATGCATGGTTTGCAATCCAAATCTGTGCTATTTAAATGTCACCTATTATAGTCTAGCTTTGGGTTATACTTATCAGTTGCTCTTTTGGTTAGGTGCATATCAGTAGGCCTCATGGTGGGTCACCCGGGGGTCACATTTTCAGGGCTCTTTACAACGAAAGCAACCTGAGCCTTGGGCCTGAGGTCCAGGGGTAGCTGAGTAACTGTTATTTAAGACCCAATGAAATTAATAGGAGTCATAGGTGTAAGCACTACTTCAGTGATCAGATCTCTTTGAACGTTTGGGTTTTAAATGTCCTGCGGGTGAAGGTTTAAGCTCTGGAAGACAGGACTGCCGCCTGAGGAAAGTGCAGGTCTGAGGCCCGCCTGGGACCAACGAGAGCCGGGACCACGAAAACGAGTAAAGGAATTTTATCCTTTGCTATCACAGTTATTAAAATGCCTCAATCCTGCCGAGAAATCCCTGACTCTTTTCAAATCTTTTTCCTAATCCTGTAAAGCTTAGGAGTCGATGATTCCTGGAAAGGCCTGTGCCCTTCCCCAGCGGAGGGCCAGGCCCCATCAGGCTGCCGCCACACTGAGGCCACCCAGCCTCAGGCTCCCCAGCTTTCTGTGCCCATGTGTCGCCCCATGCACTGGCCAGACTGTTGGCACACACCCAGTAAATCACTGATACCCCATGTGGAAAAGCCCTAGGCACACACTTTTTGCACTGAAACATGGAATTCTTCAAGCAAAGGAGCCGCTAGGTACTTAGAGACTATCAGTCTTGTCTACAGGGCTGTTAGGCAGGAAAAAAAGATAGTGTATGTCCTAGGCGTTCTTGCATGCCTTTTCCTCTATTGTGTTCGCTTTCATTTTGTTGAGTTATGATTGTAAAGTTGGTCAAGAGTGTCGGGCCGCACCCAGCTGAAGGACCATGGCCAATCTTATCTTCTCAAATGCATTTCTTTGCGTCACTGCCAGTTATTTGGCTTTACCACCCCAAGTAGTTGGAAGTGTCAGATACGGTGGTGCATGGAGCTGGAAAACGGTCGCTGTCAAAGAAATGGGTGGCTATCAAGGCAGAGTAAATGGGTTAGGAGGTTGTGATGTAGCATGCAATGTCATGAGTGTGCTTGCAGATGATGTGACGGAGAGTTCCAGCCTTATCAGCTGGTGTGATTTTACTTTTTTGTTCTGATTTATGTGGGTACGCGGTAATGATGTCATGTGCACACCAACTGTCTGCTTCACAATATGGCTGTTTCCATGCTTGCTAGTTGTCAGCATCTGTCTGAAGGAACCATCAGCAGCCACTGCTGAGGGCTGAAGGAAGCAGCCTGGTGGGGACAGAAATAGAGAACAGCAGTATTTTATGTATCAGCAGCTGTGTATGCTTCCTGGTGAGTCAGCAGCTGGAGATAAATTCAGGCGATGGCAACTGCCTGTGAAATCTTTGCTGGCAAAGCCAGTAATGGAGAAAGTTTAATACACATTGCATATCTATCATTTTAACATGCCACCACCTACTCAGATGTGGAAAGTCTCTTCCTGCCCTTCAGGCACTCAGTGTGAAGGCTTAGTCTTCAGCAGGGATACCAAGCTACCATGTGCCGAGCTTCAATCAGGCAAGATCTGCTGCAAAGCTCATTTACAGAGCTAATTTAGATAGTGGATACAAGTTTCTAAGTCATTTAAAATGCAGCAACACAAAAGCCTTCGCTATGGTACCAGCTCCCTGCAGGATCATCTCTGTGCCAAGTTCAATTTGTATGGGTAAAGCTATTTAAAACTCATTTTTCTTCAGAGAAAGGCAGATGTGCCAAAAATGAATTTCAGTCAGTAGTCAAAGGTAGAGATTTCTTGCTTAAAATATACAAAAAGACCAATGTGGTAATTATATATATATGAAAAGACATAAGAGAAATTTTATACTAAATTACTGTAAAATTTAGGATGAAATCCTCACCCTAAAATTCTTACCAGAAATTTCCATGACATACAATGACTATTGGACATACTCACATCCAATATCCTCCTGATACAAGATGTAGGCCAGTCAGCTGAAAAGGTATCTTCAGGCCATCCACACATGCATGTTAGAAATAGAAACAGAGAGGGAAACTTGAACAAGCCCAGCATTTGGCACCTTGTCCATTTAGCAACACAGATAACTTCTGATGTAACATCTTGGTCCTTATTTCTCTGGGGAATAACTTAAGATCCTAGTTCTGACTCTCTGTCCATATAATTGCAGCTGTTTCGTTTTGAAAAATAAATCGATCGTCCATCATTGTAAAGGGTGCCTTGAGTGTTAGAAGAAGTGCTTTTACCTAGGTATTAGGATGTCATCTCACTGGGATGAGAGACCATAGCCCACAACTTGCCAGACACAGACACCCATTTCTCTTTTGGTCAGTAATTATACATAAAAACTTGCATACAAATATGCGTATCAATCCTCCCACACATCTACAAATAATGAGTCTTGGAAACTGAGGTGTTCAAACCCAACAAAACCTTATTTTTCCTTCTTTGATCCTACCTTCAATTCTAATGTGGTGGAATTTGGCAGGGTGGGGGTGTGTGTGTGTGTCAAAATTTCTCATCTCTTCCCTGAATTGTATCAGTACAAAAAATTATTTGAAATAATTATTAAAAAAATATTATTTTGAGGGAAACCTACTTTTGAGAAATTAGTTCAATAGTCTTCTCAAACACCTTTTATATTTTTAATATTTTCAACTTTAAAAGCATAATCATGTAAGGAAAGACATGTAACAAGTTTTTATATTAAGTTTGATCTTCTAAATAGAGACTGCTTTCCAATCTTTATAAGTCCAGGAAGTATATATATATTATGATCAAAGACAATAAATACACAGAGCTGGATAAATACTCTATTTCCATAAATAATGGACACATGTGAACAGTGGTCTAACCATAATTTCAGCAAGACCTGACCAGCTTGCTGAGGTGTTGGTTCTCAGCAGGGCTTGCACTATTAGCTTGACAATGGAGATCAGAAATGGGTCATATCCTGCTCACTCAGAAAACCCTACAGAACACCCTGCAGACATGTTTTTGAAGGTAGGCTACAAAGTCAAGTTTGCAATTTACATTATTTTTGTAGTTCCTGTCATTCAGGGCTGCTATCACAGGCACTCCGTTAATTGGATATTATTATTATTATTGGTGCAGATATGTTATCTCAACATATAACTCTCTATCTACCCACTTTCCTTATATGTTTGTTCTTCCCAGATAGAAAAAATAGAAACATAACCTTCTTTCTCTACAACCAATACATGTCTTGCAATAAAGGCAGCATATCTGTTAATGGTTAGAGCCTTGATTTACAACAGAAATTCTGGGAGAGATGCTGTAACTGCTATATTTAAGCAAATATTTCAAATACAAAATTACACAAAGACATACATAGTCATTTCTAGACATGTCAGCATTGTAAGTAAACTGAGCTCAAACACTCAAGCAGGTCATAGTCAGATGTCCTTACAGCCACAGGAAGCAGGAAGAATCAGAGAGAGTGAGCTTTCTGGATGGAGAATAAGGATATTAAAAAGGAGGGGTCTTGGGAAAGGGTGGGCATTGTTCTGGTGGTATGGTAAGGGGCAGCGACTGGGTTTGCTGAACATGAAAGTCTTGCACACTTTCTCATGTCCTTCATCAGAGATGGCCAGCCTGGCTCGCCCAGCAGGCACCAGGGTCTGCAGTGGCTGGCAACCAGCAAGTGGAGCATCTTTACATTGTTTGCAGCCCTGAGAGTATACGATCTCTCCAAGTTCAAATATTTCACCATTTCTTCACAAGCTGAAAAGCAACATTGTAAAAAACCCCATCTCTATAATATCTATTTCTTGTGAAAGCCACACACTAACATTATATGAACAAATTAAGCAGCTGTTGCAACACTACCAAGATGTGTGAGGCAGTGACGCAATGCTTATTTTATGCTCCGGATTAATGCGAAACAAGGGGCCTCAGCTGAAGTCTCACCACGTCCAAGGGTATCCACCCAAACCCCGGTGCAGGGTGAGCCTCCCTGGACGGGACAGTTGGAGAACTTGGGGCTGTCAGCCTAGGTGCTGCATTGCCATCTAGTGCACAGCGCGGAAACTACACGGCGAGGCCTGCACGTGCAGACGCACTGGGCCAGGCGTGTAAAAGGAGGGTTTGCAGAAATGTTCGCTTGGAGAGTTACAAGTAATGGCAGCAGGAAATTCTTAATAGAAATCTCCAGGTTTATTCCTTCTTTTTCTAAAGGAGCAAGAATCAATGCTATGAGGGAACAGCAAGAGAAATTTGAAACTCTCAGCCCTTCCATTTTCCTTTCCTGGATGTAGGAGAACCCAGGGAAGAACCCTGTGTACCCTCTCACTGTAAATACTCTGCATTTATAAGCTGCAGGTAAGCCTTGCACAGTCTCCTCTTTCAGCTCAGTATTTGCTTGCAAACAGAGCACAATAAGTAACTCTCATTTCTCATTCAAATTTATTCACTGTTTGCCTTTGGGATTGGTCCATGGTTGGCACATTACTCCTACACTGTGAACAGTGACTCAACGAGTTGCAAAGCATTGATCTCTCCACTCCTGGCAGGTGTATTGCATCCCCAAGTTTGGCTGCATGGGTGCATGTGGATCAAAAAAAAAAAAAAAAGATATTGTTGAAACTGTAAAATATGCTTTTTGATTTGTAAATATGCCATTCAGGGTTTCAGGCTGCACGAAGCATTTTTTCCTAAACACTATTTTTGGAACATCCAAGAAGTGGCTGTCAAGAAAACTTGGAAGAGATTAGCAAGAGAAGTTAATTGCAATCTGTTCATTAATTATTTAGCTGGGTATTCTTTTCATTAATTTCTCTCTTCTGCCTACAAAGAGGTTTAGAGGAGGTTCCATAAAAAGGCACAGGTATGAAGCAAAAACAGCAAAGGATTTAAGTTTTAAGTACCTGGTCCCATATCTATGAGTAAGGTAACTTGGCTGCTCAGCAAGGGAGGATTGGGTACCTGAGATGGGATTATGAAAAGGCCAGCTGTCTCAGGGGGACTCTGCCAAAGCTAGTCAAGTAGTCTTGGTGACTAGCTTCCTAAATGAATTTTGTAGCCTCCTGTACTCATGACCTCTCTTTCTGCCTGGTTTTTAGCTCAGCAACTGTGTTAAAAAGCCCAGTCCTGAAAAATGCATCTACAGAAAGAGATTATAAAATGATTTAGCAAGACTTCTTATATGACATGCCCTGGGATATTTGAGATATCCATGAGGGATGAGTGCTATGATATGGACTGTACGGGAGACCCAGGCCTTCCTAAACTAGCTGCTAATAAAAAAAACAGGCATCCTGAGGTTTATACATACATGCAGTATAAACTGCATTCATACAGTTAGGCAACTGAGACTGTTCACAGCATTCCTGCTTCCCCTGGTTTGGTTGCACATGTGTATGGCACATGCCCGCACTCAGTACTGTATCAGCAGTTTACAGTTTAGGGGCTGGTGGGCAACAAACTCACTAATAATATGATGTTCCTGGTGCCCCAACCTGTGCAATGCCCAAGGCCTGCTGTGTTCAGCCTTGTAGTCCTTGTGGATCACTTGTGGAGCAGCCTGTCTTTCACTTCATAGCCATCTGCCTGCACACCCCTATCTGCATCTGTGGCTGTTCTCCCTGTCCTGGTCTTCCACAGTGTTCTTATCCTCATTGTCTTGCACAAAGGCACTCAGAAATTTCTGTTATGGCTGTTGAGTTGGGTTTTGTCAAAAGTCATTGCCAGCACCATGCGAGTTGCCCTTCCTTCCTCTCTCTACGCTCCATTGCTCACTTCATAATTTTTACTTTAAATCCATATACTGAGGATCAAGTTGATAAGAGTTGTTCAGATAGGCAATTAACATTTCCCAGTAATGTACACACACAAGGCTCAGCAGCCAATTAGATCTACAAAATCTGTTCCAGATTGAAGCACGTGTCAGTCCATTCTGCTAGCACAATGAGGGTGGGAAAGCATTGGTGAGGTCAAGATGTATCTGCAGTTACTTCAAAAATGGTATTTTCAGACAGTGCTTCACTGGAGAGGATGCTATGAAGAGGATGCTCATCTGGAGGGACCCTTGTCACTTATGCTGGTTGGCCACTTGGGAGTGCATTCTTCCCTGCCCTGCACCCCCACCCCCACCCCCCGCTTCTTTCTTTTCCTGTTTCTTCCCTTGCATATTTGTTTGGGGTTTGTTTTGCCCAAATTAAAGAGTTACTGTTACAGTTGCTGTCACCATGACTTACAGACCCCACAAATAAATCTTTGTGCCTGTAAACCTATTTGATCATCCTTTGTGCAATAACTGGAACTTCTGGTCTCTTTCAGATGAAGAGCAAATAGGTGAATTTAACTACTTGCCAAAGATTTAAGCATTCATAAAACCATTTAACATGTCTCAGCTCATATCTTATTGATCAGAGACAGTTGCTTAAGCTGTCTCCTGTGCGTGCTACATCAAAGAGGTTGAAGTGCAAAGTCAAATGTATTCTTTTAAGGTAGTACCACAATAATTAGTTTAAATTCATGTTTGACTTTTCTGTGTCAGTCAAATGTGAGAGTTTTAATGATTCAATTTTAAAGCTATTAGTGAATAAAGAGATATCAGATACTACTGAATAACCATTTGACGTGGTGTGATCTGCCCTCTACCACTGCAGCCAGGGCCACTGACAGCTCTCATGTTTTTGAAGCTATGAAGCACAGCTTGCAGGAGTAGCACTCTTAGCAGTTGACTTTGAGCTAAAAACACTCCTGGAAGTTTTCCACAGGGGTGTGAGGCATTGCTGTGCTAAACCATCTGTGCAGACTTGCCTTTCTTTGTGTAAAACTTGGATAGACATCAGGAACCTCCAGACTATTCACTCAGGTATTCCAGACAGAGCAGGGTCAAGGCAGTATTAAACAGAAGTACTTAGATGTTTTGGTAGGTGGCACTGCAATGTTTAAGGGGTGCTTGGCCCCAGGGGTGAAATTAGGTGAAACACAGTATAGAACCAGATGGTTCTTTGCCTGCATTCATAAAAGCTGGTATGCTAAGAAATACATAATCTGAACTCCAAAAAGTGATCCATCTTTCTCCTTCCTTAAAGAGAAGATGCATGTAGCAGTTGTGTTATAGTTCCTGCATCTGGCTAGAAGTGGAGATCAAGAGTTCCTGGTCCTTGATTTTTTGACTGCTTCTCGTTTTATCCCAGTAAGAATTAAAACCAGCATAAAAAGTCTTCTGTCTCTCAACCAGTATCCAAAGTAGAGCCAAGATCCCCTTCATCTTTGTGGATTAACAATCATCTTCGTCTAGGATTTTAACTTCATTTAAAGGAATAACCTGAATCAGAGCATACTCTCTTCATCTGAATTAGTGTAATATAAATTAATTCACATAAAAATAGGAGCTTTTGGAACCCATATATTCCACATTCCAGCTGGTACCTCTAGCCAGTAACTTACTTCTACTGCTAGAAACATTGTGTACATCTATCAGCTATGTCTCCTGCAGGATTGTACTAAGTACCAAATGATCTTACACAAGAGGCACATACTTCATTCAGCAAAATGGGTGATGCTCTTGGGTGCTCAGGGTAGTCTCTGTCTGCTGCCTGGAGGACTAGATGGTGGCTGGAACAGATTTCCAAAATTAACCTCTTGGCTGCACTGACTTGTCATTGAATTAAAGTGTATTCTTTGCACAAAGTTCTTTCTTAGTGCTTTTCCCCATTCCTCATAGGAAAATAAGAAATAATTAGAAGGTCCTGGTTCCCCTTTTGTCCTTGTTTTCTGTCAATGTGAGCTCGTGAATGTCAACAGTGTTCTTCAGTTTATCCTGCTGAAGACAACTAGGTTGAGGTTGTCAAAACTGCAAATAAAATGCAGCTGCTGTCACATCACAGTCCGTGTAAGTGTATGTGAGTGTCAATGTACAGTAATTGTAGTGATAACTTCTGATTTTGCAAAGCAGACCCAGTGTTTGACCAGTGCAAAGATAAATACTTACATCTGTAGAATGAATGGGTGGAGAAGGATATGCTTCCATATTTGTGGTAAAAACACAGGAAATGTCTGGATTTATATGTCAGTATCCAAAAATACTTGCACCTCCAGCAGGCTTTTACAATCTGCTAATGGTTTGAGGTGCCCATCATGTTTTATCTCCCATCATGACAGAAATTATCAGTGGAGAAATTTACCTGGAAGCATTCAAATATGTAAGCTTTCTTTTTGGGAAAAATACGAGGCGAAAGTAAGGGCAAAAATGAGACTTTCCCAGTCCTACACACGAATATTCTAGTGGGGCTGAACTTGCAAATATGTTTAAGGTGCATCCTAAACCAAAGTCACATAAAAGAGCACACACACGGCTACATGTAAGTCCTAAATTGTCCACAAATCCTTGGTGTTACACAAGTGATGCTGGGCAAGAAAGAGAGTCCTGAAAAAGATAGGTGTGCCTAGTTACATCAAGCATGTGTTTCGTAAAACACCAATTCACAGAACTCAAGGGAAATCCTGGCCTTAGTGGAACACTCCAGGATATTAATGAGCATAAAAATTTCTGGCTTAGTGCTGCATTCGACAATCTGTCATTCAGCAGACACATAGGGTGTGGGTTTTCTCACACGGCTTTTAAAGTGATGTAATTATTACGGGTGATGTGAACTAGCAGAAGAAACAACACCGAACTTTAGCCACCATTGTTTCTGACAGCCTATGCTGAAATGAAGCAGGAGAACTTGTGAAAAACTGTATGCCCTTTGGGTGGCGCCTACTGCAAAGCGTTTGGTTTCTTTTCTTACACAGTAGAGCTGAGAAAGGTCCCGGCCTGCTGCTGCCTGGGTGGCCTTTGAGTCCCTAGCTCCTTTGGGTGCTGCTGGGAGGCGGTATGACCACAGAGCATCCGGGATATCTGGCATGTCAAGAGGGGACAGAAAATAAAAAATTAATAACATCTCTTTATAAATGCAGTTTGCATCTGGTAAATGTGTCATTTGCCTTTCTGGTTTTTGGTTTTATATGCCTACTAAAAAAAAAGCTGTAAACATATTTTGTTAGTTATTAAGTTTATTATTTTTTTAATACCGTTGATGTGTACACTCATAAATAAAACAAGTCCTTACCTAGCCTCACTATTAAAAGAACAGAGAAAACCAAGTTTCTTTTTTTTTCAGGGTATAGTACCATGTTTACATTCCCTTAACAGACACTGGTAGGCTAGGTGGGTAGAACAGGTTTTAGGTAGGGCTTTGAAAGCATGATTTCAGTTAGAAATCAATAGCTGGCACACCTGCTCTGGGGTGTAAGTATGTGGGCTGTTAGATCTTGGGTCAGATCTGATTTTCACCAGTGATTTTCGCCCATAAGGAACTGGGGTGTGTGGGGAACATGAGGTGCGGGCGTATCCAGGCTCGGCTCCCACCCAACCTGCTGGGCCAGCAGAGCCAGCAAAGGATGATGTAACGTGCTGCTGGATGTGCTAACACCATGCTGCCAACACCTCCACAGGCAGCTGAAAGCAGGTCTCTCTCTGAGCTTGGTTTCCTGGGACTGTTTTAGAATTTCTTCAGTTTAGACATGCTGGTGGTGCTCAGCTCTGCTCACAGTCTCCTCCTTTTTGTAATCTAGAGCATAAATGTTGTATGTCGCTGGTATTTATAATACATTGTGTGGCAACACTAAAGGTGATAATGCACTTCTAAGCAGCTGTGATGTGCCAGAGTACAATGACCTAACAAGGTTAGCCCCTAAGCTCGCTTAGTCATCAATTTATAAAATCGTTCTCTAGAAAAAGAAAACACATCCAAAGTACCAAGAAGATAAACACAAGGACTTTATTATTCAACACTAAAGACTTTATTTACAATTAGACATGAAGATCTGAGAAAAAAGACTTTCAGCTTTTTTATTTGCATTGAGTTCATTAACATTTCTAATAAATGTTTATCCTGCACTGTTTGAACAAATGTAAATACTTAACATTAGCCTTAATAACATAAATAACAATAACTGTAACTGATGTTTTGGACAAAATAACTATGAATTATAATTCAAGTGCAGACTAGGTGCTGAACATAGTTTAAAAGTCCAAACCTGCATTAAGGTCAATGAGATTATACATATGAACAAAAGTATTTGTGTGCATGAAAAACTGGGCCCTGAGACATTTAAAATCATGGCCTGGTTTGCTGGATTGCTGCTGCTGGAACACCACAGAGCACTAAACAACACTAGTAGAGCAAACACTAACTTGCTGACAATGGACTTGAAGCTAAAAAAGATTAAGCTGAAATGCTAGTGTCAAAAATTACAGGAGCATTGCTGTGGTTCCTTTTGTCAAAAGATCTCCCTGTTAGATTCTGGCTCTAAAGACTAGTTTTATTATAAAAACTTGCTTGAACCACAACAGAGGTGTGCTTGTTTCAGAGAAGGTGACTGAATGACTTTAGCTGTCCTCATACTTTTTTGGCCAGTCCATAGGACTCTAGGTCCTTCAGCTGGGTCAAACTGTCCCCAGACTAATACAGGAACAGAGCATCACATACGACACCAGTAATAATGTAGACACAAGAGAAAGGTCTTGTTTTTCATTAACTAGCAAACATGGTGAGTAATCAAATGCACAGGTGCTCTAAGTGAAAGCAGAGTTTCCCTTGAGGGTCATGCCTCCTTCATGTCTCCTGCCCTGTTACTTTGCATTTCCAGCTCACAGCTGGAGAAAGAGTGCAGTCATGTACTACACAGACCTTACCTTCAAGAATAATCTCTTAGGATTTCTGTGACTCATCAGCTCTTTTGATAGCTGTACAAGTTTGTTCGCAAGGAGCAGGGGTTTAAAACAACAGCATTTTAGTCTGTTGGGTTTTCCCCTTTATTTGCAAAGAGTGAACACACCTTACTAAAGATAACAAGCCAAAGATACTGTCCTTTACTAGCAAGGCAAACCTTTCTGGTTTAAAGTCCATTGTAGCATTATTTCCAAGCACCAGGCTATGAGAGGCTGGCCATGTTTGGTTTTCCTTTTTCTTTGCAGCTCTTATTTAAGGGGATAAAAGGTCCAAGAAGAGATCTTAGAAAGTGCTGAACTCTGGCTGTTTTTCTGAATTCAGTGAATCCACAGGGAAGGAAAGACCCCACAACACTCAATATCTGCCCCATTGACTGTCATTTCTAAGATATGGCATACAGATTAGATGAAAAAGTGAATTATTTACGCAGATGGCAGTGTTTGCTATTTGTCTACGGGCTGATGCACTTCATTAAACAAATGGTTATACAAATTTCCTTGTGGCAGATGATTTATCAGTGAAGAATTGGGGCTACCTGTTTTCATTTATGTTCTTCTATAGCAAGGAAGTGGTACCTTCTGGTGTTCAATCAAAATCATTACCTCAGTCTTTCCTGTATCTGGAGCATTCTGGATTATTTTCTCTTAACCTCAAAGGTAACATATCAGATCATTCTCTAAGGGAGGCCTTGGGCAAATCGGGGTTTAGGGCAGAGCAGAGGCTGATGTTTAAGCAACAGCCAGTAAGTAAAGCACACAGGAGGCAACAGAAAGAGCAGTGGAGCAGCTTGGGAATTAGGGAGTGGTTCAGATAACTAAACAGCTGTGGAGCCAAATGTTGATGAGCTCCATCACCATATGAATGACTGTGTCGTGTCGTGTCTGAGCCATCTCCATAAAAAATGTATAAACCACGTATTTTAGTAAGTCTTTTTATTAACTTCATGTATAACAGTAACTTTACATAATAAACTTCACATTCAACGCAATTCACATCCCTGAATAGAGGACAGAGAGCAGTTCTATTGCAGCAACTTCCATTCCTTGAAGGAACAGAAAGAAATATTGCAATGAGAGCATCTAGAGCACAGCATGAGCTCAAAGGTGTTGTCATTCCCAGCCTGTGCTCAGAGACAGAACATCAGCAAATGGCTTTCAATTGTCTTGCACATCCCAGAAGAAAAAAACGTAGCAAGTTGCATAAATGGCAGAAGGTGGACTAAAATCCAGCTGAACTTCAACTTCAGTCTGCTTGAATGTCATTTAAAGTTTGTAACAAAGTTCAAATAATCAGAGTTATTTGAAAGCATAGTTTCCATGGTGGCCTCTTTAGTGATGTCA
Organism: Falco punctatus; assembly: GCF_963210335.1. NCBI lineage: Eukaryota > Metazoa > Chordata > Aves > Falconiformes > Falconidae > Falco > Falco punctatus. The sequence continues at coordinate 73,896,044 of NC_137585.1, forward strand.
GAAGTGTGGTAGACCTTTGGAAACATCAGCTCATTTGGGTTAGTGAGTTGGTCTTCTCAAAATGGAAAAGCATGTTGAATTGCATAGCATGTGGACTGACTGTGCCTTGAATCATACCTTTTGTCTCTGAATTTTAACATGCTGCTTGGCTGAAATTTCAATTAAACACTGACTACCTCTGAAGTCTTTTGTTACCTGTAGTGAAATAAAATCAGAATTCAGCATGTGATGAGGTAAGTCTTCATCTTAAAAATGTCATTGCTGCAGCATACTTTTCACCATAACATCCATGTCTGCACTTCATTTAAATCACTCAAAATAATGTGTTTGTTTCCCTATATGTCAGGAATATATCCACCACTTGGTTATTCTACTTAGGATAGGAGTATATTTAGTCTTAGTGGGCTAGGTATGTTCAGGAGATGTTTAGACTAACATGTCATGTTAGTCAGTGTTGCATAACTGAAAGACGTGAGAAACCCTATCCAACACTTAATAAAAAAAAGAAGTCATTTACAGTGGTTTCTCTGAACCCTAGAAAGGAATATGTCCTGGAAAGGCACAGGAATCCACAGCTGTGTGGTCTCTGTCCCAGAGAAGCACTAGAGGGCACTTCTGAACGGTTTAGCATTCTTGGGTTAAATGTCTATTTTCATAAATTCACAACAATCAGGTCTTCTGGTATAGTTCCATGGTACTCTCTCCTGAGTGTGTTAAAAGCATCCTGAAAGATTAAGACTGGGAAGAGAATTTGAAAACATTAGCTAAATTATCTGGATGATTTCCTACAAAACAACTGCTGAATTTTCTGACACAAAACAAGAACATCTAAATACCTAATGATTCTGAACTTGAGACCCTGAGGAAAAGTTACTGCTGAGGACTGAACCATTAGTGCTTACTTACTTATTTTAATTTCTTTGATCTGCATATGAAATAGGAACCCATGAATGCGACGAACAACACAGAACCTCCAATCATTAAGGCCATCTGCAGAATACTCAGCATCTGGACCCGACCGGTGACTTTATTTCTGAACATTTCTGCTTTCTCATCCCCAATAACAGCAGACTGAAACAGTGCAAGAAAAATGTCAGTGAAAGGTAAGTATGTAAGCCCTCACTTGCTGAATATATTCTTGGTGTGTGCAAATCACAGCATGAATTTAATTGTCCAATTTCAGGGCACCAAGACTGAAAAAGCTAGGCGTTTGGATTTTTTTCTCTTTATTTTTTGTTTGGGTTTTTTGTTTGTTTTGTTTTGGTTTGTTTTGTTTAAACATTGAAGATTAATAGACATAAAATATACTAACCTCATTTAGCCAAAGAAGGGGGAAAATATAAGGTTCTTTAACTTTTGATAAAGCTCTGAAATGAGAAAATAAGTACAACATTTTATGTACAGCATTACATGTTACCTTTAGTTTGGTGCATAAGCCCAGTCTCTACTTAACTTTTTTTTCTGCTGTAACTAAAATTCTACTACATTTCTACATTTTCTAACTGCACCTTCCAGATTTACCTTTTCTGTATAGTTTTGGACTGGGGAAAAAAAAAAAAAAAAGCCTGCAATTAATAAAAGCCATTTTACATATCATGTAATCATATCTTTCTGTCTAGTCTTCCATATGTGGGTAGTCAGAAAGAAAAAAGGCTGGACACAGCTAGATGTTGGTGGGATGGTCTGAAGATCTGTGTGGTGTTCACCTGCCAGATATACAGGATCCTGAAATGCATGTCTGCACATGTACGTTTGGGCTAATGAAGAGAGAAGAAACAGCTAGAGACCCATCAACCATTGTGATAAAATCCATCTAGTGACAGAGCACACATAGATTCTCTCTCTTTCATTTGATTTATTTCAGAAAATACATTTTGTCTTCTAGTTCATTCTCATAGCCCCCATTTGGGTTTTGTAAGAATGTTACTTTTTAAGAACATGTCGCCTTGCAAGCTTCTGTGGGGAAATCAATTGTATGTTAAAATACTTGGGCAGTGCCTTGCACAAGAAGTCTTGCTCTTTTGATGAAATTTATGTTCTCTGAACAGTCATAACTGAAATTTTTGCAAGAAAGAAAAAAGACTTTGGAAAGTTATTTTTATTCCTTCTTTCCTCAGCCATTTCTACCTACTCTTTCACAGACCAATTAGCCTGCTTGAAAAAAGTCTTTAAAAACAAAATAATGAAGTAGTACTTACTCAATTTTTGCTGCAGGCTTCACAAGAAGGTTTACTTGCAGCCTTTTCGCAAATTGTAGCGTAAAACCAGTGATCTAAAACCAGAAAAAACCCCACACATTAATTAAAATTTTTGAATTGGATGCTGAAACCTAGAATATGGACTGTGACAAAAAGCACGTTATCCTTATGTTTTTAAATTTCAATTTATATTACATGTTAGAAAATTTTAATGATTCTAAGAGTCTCCCATTTATCACAGAATTTCTGATCTTGTGGCTTTACCATAGTTACTTTAGTCATTTGCAGTTAAAACTGAAGGGAAAAAAAGGTTAAAACCACTAAATAATCTGTGAAATGTTCCATATAAAAATATGGTTTAGGTGGTGGTGGGGGGGGTCTACCAGAAATCAGATAATTTTTTCTTTTTCAATAAGAAGTATGTTTAACTTGCATAGGGCTGCAAAGAATAATTTCGTAACAGAACAAAGATATCAAAACAAAGATCAGATCTTCCCTCCACTTCCTTTTTTTCCCCTCTATCCTCCACAAAAACAAGACAGGGTACGATTCTTGAAAATTTCATATCAGATTTAGGACTTTCTGGTTGACATCTCTTATTTCAAATAAGGTGAAAAAAAGATTTAACTTTAGATCTCCTCTTTGAAGTTACATAGCTTGGTTGTCAAATTATATGCCTAAAAATATTTTAGTGAGGTATCCTGAATTTTATCTTTTTATCCAAATTCAGAGCAAAATAAAATTTTGGAACCTTAGAATTCATTACACAAAACATAAAAATTTGGTAAATAAAATTAAGAATCCAAATCACTGGAACAGAAGTAGAGGTAAAACTGGAGGCAATCAGAATCAGAGCTGTCATTAATTCATTCAGTTTGGGAGCTCTGTTGGACAATCCGCATCACAAAGACTGTATTAGGTCTGTTCTAGACCAGTATGTTTGGACTTCTAGCAATTTTGATGGAAGTAAATTGATCTATATTTATTTAATCTCAGTTAAGATAGTAATTATACAAAAATGGATTGCCATACAAAACAAAAAAATCCTTAAATATACAAGTAACAGAAGAACTTTCATAGAAAAAAAATTTTCTCAAAGTACTTGAAGGTCCTAGAAAAGCTATAGCATACTTCAAAGTTTGCAGAATCTATTTAACCCCCCATTTCCAATAAGGAAAATTCAAAACTTAATTCTGCAAACTTTGAAGGTCATTATGAGACAAATTCTGTTCTAAATTTCCCCTGCTAAAACTGTAACACTTTTGTGAACATATCTTGCAAAAGCAAACATGACACGATTGTATCTTTTGCTTGTCCCTCTGGTAAAAGGCCTACTGTACTACAATTAAATTCGAACATTACAAGTTTACTGAATTACAATTATTAAATATTTGGACTTACAGGTTCTACATCTAGAAACGTCTCATGCTCCTTCTCATTTGGGCTCAGGCCTTCAACATCATGCAATATAGACTCACTTGCATGAAGAAAATGCGGAAGAGAGATAAATACTGGCCTTTCTATTTGAAAAAAAAAAAACTCACTTGAATCATTAAGCCTTATTTCAGTGATCACCTTCTGAGGCGATATTTTCCATTCAAACATAGTTTTTATATAGCCACACAGTCTTGATAAAAATGCTAATAGTCCCACACCCTGCCCCCACCCCCCCAAAAAAATAAAAATTAAGCATTTCAGTGATTCTACTGTCATGAGAAAAATTTGCATGGTGAAATAAATTGTAGTTACAAATCCTGCATGTCTACACTGTGGAGCTGGTAGTGCTCCCAGTTTCATGCTGAGGTGAGGACCCGGCTGTCACTGTTTCCCCCCAACTTCATGATCTTGTTTTAATAGAAAGCAAGCCTGAAGAGAACCCATGCTTTTGACTCTGCACCAAATGCAGACTCTGTATATATTTATTTTAGTATATCAATGCTGAACTGGGCCAGTAGTGTCTCTCAGTCTCTGCATGTGCATATAGTTGTGTGTGTGAATTATCACAAATACAAGGACTGTAACTATCTCTGGCTTTTATACAGTGCCCCCTACTTTCCTTTCTATACATGCATTCCTGCAGTTTCAGTATACAAACTGTAGTATCACCATTTTGTATAGCACTATACAAAATACAGAAATATTATATTCCTTATTCTGGGAAATGAGGCTCCAGAAATGTTAAAGGTCTCACAGGCAGTCTGTGGAAGAATTCACAGACAAACACGAATGTCCTGGATCCCTGAGTAACACTTCAGCTACAGGACATGTGCTTTCTCCCCAGTCAAATGGATTGTTTGGTGGCACCGTGTCACTAACGTACTTGCTTTGCAGGCACTAATGTCTAGGACTCCAGCTATTGTGCAGTTCTTTGATATAACTTTATCTTTGCAGAAGCAATAATTATCTTCGACTTCAGCAGGCGATGCAAATGCTTCACGAGGAACTGTGAAACGATAGAGTGTGATTCCCTTCACATCCTGCTTGCCCTGGAAAACCCCATAGATCGACCTGAATATAAAAGAGGAGAAACATGTTTCAGTCATTTGGATTAAAAGTCTGAACTCATGGCAGTACTCCTTAAGGATCCCCCAGCTGGCTGTTTCTTAAAAGAGACAAGTACTCCAGGGAGCCAATGTCTAGGCTTCCTTCACACTGTTCAGCAGTTTGCAGGAGTGTTCCTCTGTAATGGAGAATATTTCACATTCACAAAAGGATGTACAAGCTCAGAGGTCAGCAAAACAATATCCAAAAAAGACAAAAATATTAATACCATTAATAAATAATATACACAAATCTAAAAAATTAATCAAGAGCTCTTTTCCTAAACACTCTTACACCCACTGTTATTATGAAATTTTGGAAAGTTTTTGGACTACAGTACAGATACTTACCAATATGTCAGCTCTGTTATAGGTTCTTGCTGAACCGATGATACTAAACTAAGCTTTATGATGCAGGCAACATTCTGCATACAACTTGATTCCATTGCATATGAATCAGAGTACCACTTAAGGTTCTTTTTGCTGATACATTATCAGCTGGTATGGAGATATGGTTGTTACACAGTAATGTAACCAGGGTATCAACATTTTGTATTGCGTCCAAACAAAATAAGGGTTCTGGGTTTTGCAATGTGGGCAGAATCACTTTCCATGACCCCGTTTCCATGACCTTTGGGCACTTATTATTGTTCTTCATTGTTTATTAAATGTGAGAATTAAAAGGCCAGAGATATCTTGCAAACTGTGTGCAACTGATCCAAAGAATTTTATAATTTCTATTCTGCACTGAATCCCCTTTTCTAAGACCTGTGAAATGCTTTCCTGTTTGGGAATACAACTACTTCACACACATACAAATTTAAATTCATGTAAAAACACTGATCTTTAAAAAAACCCAAACAGTCTGCAGATAGCCCACTTTAAACCTAGTTAGAAGGAAGCAACTGTTTCCAGGCAGCAAAATAAATAAAGGGGTTGAATCTCCCAAAGTAAATAGTCTGTGATGCACTTTACATCTTTTAACATTGTTTTCAATGATCCCACTGGAGAACTCAGGGACACTGGATAGCCACAGCAGAAGCAGCAGACTGAAAACCCATCAGTACGGGAAGTATTATATGTTTGTAAATATATAAAAATAAAATCTGTAAAAATATCCTGTGAGAAGAACATTTTAAGTATCTAGTGGATGACAGTAAATCTTGTTCTGCATAGATGAAGTTCTGCAGAAATGTCAAAGCTGGACCTAACTGGCCCCTGCTGTACCTGTTGCCTTCTCAGACCAAGTAAGGCAGGTTCTGGGCTGGCTCCTGATCTAAGAAGTTCAAGACTTTAAACCCTGTGGCCATCAATGTCTTTCATAGATCAGTAACAACTCACCACAGTATCAGATATTCCTGAATTATACACCTGTAACTGGCTGAAGTAAACCACACCTTAAATAGCTTGCTACTTGACATAAACAGAAGCGGTAGAATCAGGTTCTGAATGATGAGCACAGCTCATGAATCTACTTGTGTTAAGGTGACACATTTACGTTGAATTGCCTCAGGAACCTAAGCCCAAGCAGAGCCACTGCTGCTGCCCTCCGAAATGAGAAAGCATCCAGGTGGCACAGGCAGGTGTTATACACACACCAGGAAGGGACCAGCCTACCTGCAAATATCAGAGGAGAAGAAGCGCAGTACCTGATCCTTCTTAACAAATGGTGGGAATGATGCCCCATCTGTGAATAAAATAAAAAAAGACCTTGAAAGCAATTCCACTTAGGAGACATGATTTAACTTCTAGCTCAATACTGAGGTGTTACTTTCCTATAATGCTGTGAAAAAGGTAAACAAAGTGAGTCATTTATGGGGAAAATATTTATGTCAGTTATTGCATAGTGGCAGGCACTCCACAGCTATTATTTTTTTTGTTTTTGTTTTGTTTTTGTTTTTGTTTTGTATTGTTTTTGAAAGCAAACCAAATTATGGCAGCTTTTTTTTTTTTTTTTTTTTTTTTTTGGTCACTGTGTGAAGCTATATGATGAAGCCCATTAAAAACAGAGGATACAAAACCCAATCCTGTTTAATATGAATCCAAATAGCTGTTGCCATTGCTTCAAGATTTATGCAGTCTTAAGGCCTTAACCTTTCTAGAGGTGTTTGGTTCACCTGCAGTTATGGTACTCAGTGTTTACAATAAACACTGAATCTGCCTGTTTAATACTCAGTTCTAAACCTTTATTCACCAAAGCTTCTCAAGCAGACCTCCTTTTTAAGCTGAGATCCTCTCCATAGCTAATGGAGAGAAGGAAGCACATCTAGGTCACAGTCCATCTCATGCCGTGGTAGAGATGCAAAATAGGTCAGAGGGCCAGAGCTTTGGTGGTGGCTTTCTCCCCACTCTCTATAAAAAGAACACAGCCAGTTCAGATGCATATTTCTGCATTGCAAGCATCCAGAATCTCTGCCATTTTCCAAAAAAAGGTGTTGTAAGAAACCTTTAACCAGTACATTTGTTACTTCTTGGTACAATTTCTGTTTGGTTTCTTAGCCAGCAGCCATAACCAAGGGATTGAAAACATCTATGATATCTTTGAATCTAGTTGGCAAGAGCAAGAATTCTAAATTACACACTGCCGTTTGCCCACTGCTGACAGAAACACTTTTTCTTAAAGAAGATTGAAGCTCACCTTAGACACACTATTTCTAAATCTTGGCAGTCCTGGAAGGTTGGCAAATAAGGAGTAATTTTAAGCCCCATACAAGAATACTGCTTAATATTTTTATCCAGATATTTACTCATATGACATGTGCTGTGCTTTGTGGTGTGAAAGCTTACAAGATATGAAGGAAATCTTACACTTACTTACAAGACTTTTTAAACCTGCTGCTTCTCTAAACACATGGTCTCTCCTGAGCAGTCGCACTGAATGCTCTTGTAAAACGTGTGATAACCTTTGCTAACAAGGAAAAGCTCCACATTTTCCCTGTACTGGAGCACTTAGTCTAGTTAGCTGAGTATGTTAATTCCATCAGCTGTGGAAGAAGAAAAAAACAGAAAGCTGATCCTGGGAAAAATGGCTCCATAAGAAAGAAGGAAAGTCCCAGAACCTAAGAAAATATTGCCTCTTATAGAATTAATGACATAGTTTAAAAATGAACTAATCTTTCCTGACTCAGAAACTCAGGTTCTTGTGATATATTTGAAATACTTCAAAATAACTTGCCATGTAAAGCAAAATGGAAAAGGAAAAAAAAAAAAAAACAAAAACCTGCTTGTTTTGATACTCGTTCACTGAAGACCTATAACTCTCCACAAAAGCCTCCACCATGACATCTGCCAGCCTCAGCTCAAGAGATTGTTGTGTCCTCAAAGCAATGCTTTCACTCATCAAAAATAAAAATACCATCTTGAAAAAGTGTATCTTAAACAATTCAACATGCATTCCAAAAGCAAATTCAAAAATATTCCTCTCCAGTTTATTCATCCCAAACTAAATTACTTCTTCTTCCCATGGCCTCCAAACTACCTGTCTGACAGCCTTCTCCTTGTCACCTCAATTTCTTTTCACATCTCAATTAAAAAAAAAAAAAATCTGGCTATTCTGGTACATTTAATTTTGTTTTTCAACACTTTAAATGAATGTACATTATTAGAATACAAAGGTAATTTTCAACTGCTATAGCAAAGAAAATGAATTTTAGTTATATTGTACCATAAAGATAATAAGTAGAAACAGAGCTGGATTCTTTTCTTGAGTCTCTTCCACATCTACTCTATCTGAAGAGGATGTGTGTACAAGTATATGTAAAATAGCATACATCGACATATTATACTTATTATAATAGATACACACATATACATGCATAATAGCAATATGTGTACAGTCATATTTATATAGACGTTTAATATAAAGAATACAGAACTGTCAAAGCCCAGGGCAATTAACCTAAATGTTGTTTCTCATGATTACCTTGTAATATCAAGAAATGTGTGGAAGTTTTAAAAAGCTTTAATAGGCTTACCTGTGCCATTAACCAAATCACAGTGACCTTCCCAGTACGAAAGATTCCTTTAAAATAAAAAAAAAAAAGTCATGCTGCACGTAGTATATTACACAATGTAATCCATTTAATTACCTGTATTGCTAAATATAACTGCTCCAGTATAAGCCTGATCCACTAGCAAAGTCAGAGGATAGAGATGTTCATTAATTTATTCAGATAAACTATATGATGCATTAGAATAGGATAAAGGGATCTAGCTACTGAAGTATGCAAACCAGAAGGAACTACTTGTATCAAAGAATCAATAACTGTCTTAAAGCCAAGCTCCTAACAGGATCACTAATAGCTGAAAGAGAGAGGTGGTTTTGCTAAACCCAGGGCTTGATTTAGCTTCCTTTGAATTATTGAAGATTTTCCATTTATCTATAGTTCTTAATGAATCAAACCTTAAAAGCCATACCTTGAAAATATGTGTGCTATCATACCTTTTCTCTTTATAGCTTTCAATTATTGCTGTTTTCTTAATATCTTCTTTCCCAGTATAGACTTTGTAAAGTCCATCGAATGTCCCATTATACTGTAACAGACACAAGAAGAAGGAATAAGAGTTAGAAGTACTGACCCAGATTGTCATATTTTGTCAGATTTTTCTTACTCATAGCAGCTGCCTTAACTTTTATTCACAGAATGAAAACTGAAAACTGAAGGTTTTGCCTCCTCATTGGTTTCACTTACCGGGTAGAAGACCCCCAGAACTGGGTCCAAGGGGAAGGGGACCTTGTTTAAGAATGGATCTTTGTATCCCCACAGTAATTCTTTCACTGTTCTATTCTGTAGCATGGATGACTTCGAAGATTTAATCCAAGTGTTTAATAGTAGTTGTATAAATGTGTTTGTGTACAAGGAAGGTGCAGCCTACAACAGCAATAAAATTAATGTTTAGCATAAAATTCTGCATGTGCTTTGGATCAAAGGTACAGAGTCTGACTCCAAGAAATCTCGAGCAAAGCCATTTTCCAGAGTTGCACCTCACTGTCATTTAAGTTTCTACTTAAAACTGACACTCCTTAACAAAACAATTACTGGGCATAACTTAACAGAGAAGGAGTTTGTCTTTACTGCTTACATGAGTTCATTAGATCATCCCTAATCACAGAATCACAGAAGGGCTGAGGTTGGAAGGGACATCCAGAGCTCATCTGGTCCAGCCTCCCCCTCAAGCAGGGCTACCAACAGCCAGTTGGCCAGGACCATGGCCAAACAGCTTTTTAATACCTCCAAGTAATAATTTCAAATCCCTATATCTGTTACATGGGTTATACCACTTTCAGTTTTCTACCTCTTTTCTGTCATCTCCATACATCACATACTTCAGACTCATTCACACTACAAACATATAAGTAAAAAGATACAAGCCTGTTACTTACTGGCTTAGGTAAGTGGTTTAGGTTTGCTCTTACACTAGCAGCAATGCAACTGCATCTTGCATAAAACTGACCAAGTGCTGAATCTCTATTATTTCTTTACTTAGAAAGAATACATATTTGGAACAAACAAGCCCTTTCTGAACAGCTTTAATTCTAAATAATGCATAGCTTTTTCCTAATCCAATGAAGAACAATGTAGATTTACCAGCGGTAATTGCAATGAACGTTTGCAGAGGTATAAACACAAAGTCAAGTCCCAATAGCTTGTGGAAAGCCACAGAAATTATCTATGTTGGCTGTCTGGTGAAGCAGGAAATTATAAGAATTTTTGTAAGTAAATATGTGTAAAAACAAGTGATTCTCTTAGAACAAGTGCTCAGCCTAGGCCCATTAGTGGGACATCTCTTTGAGCTTTGTGTTATGAAGATAGCATGAAGAGTCTCTTTTGCTCTCAATTCCTGCCCCCCTCAACCCTATGAATCTTTCACTTTTGTCTGAACTTGAAAATAGAGTAAGTAAAAAGCATGGATATTACAAGATTAGGAGATAGAGGAGATGTGGGTTCAATCCTCTCAGGGTAAAGAAAGTGTGAAAAACATCTCTCTGAATGCCTTTCTAAGTGTTTTGATGAAAAGGTTGCGATAGAAAAGGTGGGCTGTACTGGATTAAAGTCAATGCTGTCAAAGGGAATAGGCAGAGCCTCTCTGGGAATTCAGGCTTATACCCACGAGGTTCTGAACAGCAAAACGGGTCTTGGATCCTCTGTTACTATTTCCCTTGAAACAAGCTCCGTGATCCAAAGTGTGAAAGCTGAGCAGTGTTAGTACCATGACATGAAGGACTCTGAGATTAGGAAACAAGAACAGCTTTTCAAAAGAGAGATGCTGGCCTAAATTAGGGCACAGGCAGAGTATGTTGGGTCTGAATAAGGTCATTTGCCTTTATTTATTAGGCCTTTTCTCCCTAGAGAAAAGAAAGCTCAGGGGACCTTATCATAATATTCCAATATTTAAAGGGTGGCTACAAAGAGAATGGAGGCTTTTTCTTCATAAGGAGCGGCATGGAGAAGAGAAAGGGCAAGGAGTACAAGTTGTACCAGGAAAGGTTTTGTCTTGGTAGAAAAAAGAATTTTTTTTGCAGTGACAACAGTCAATCACTGGAACGTCGTAGAGTCCCCCTCACGAGGCACAATTGGACAGGGTGCTAGAAAATTTCACATAGGCTTCCTTTCTCAGAAAATGTTGGATCAGATGACCTTTTGAGGTCCCTTCCAATAGGGGCTTTTCTATGATTCTGTGATTGTTGGTATGATTCGATTTTGTGTTTACACCAAGCATCCCTTCACTCTGTCTGAAGCAGCCACTCTCTCACTGTAATCCTGAACACTCACACGCAGGCACCACAGAGTTAGTACAGGACAACCAGGCAACACAACAAGGGCTGAATATAAATATGAAAACTGTGAACATTGGTCAAGGGCAAGCGTTCTCAGCCTGTAATAGCACAAAAACATCTAGACTGAAAAGGCTCTAACACTACTCTAGGTGGAGGCCTCTGGTTTTCTTTGGAGGACTCAGGTACTGGCTGGAAGGACAGCTCAGGGGATGCCATTGCAGTCGTGCTGAGGGGCACCACGGGGAGCAAGCAGCTGCAGCAGTGAGACCATGCATACACTGAGCATGGGATTTAATACAACCTCCCCTGCAAAGCAGGACTGAGGAGGTTATGGAAAAAGTATGGCAAATCTGCCTTGCGCTGTTCATGCTGTACCTCACATAGAAAGAGAATCCATCCACAGACTCGATTCATTCCCACGCTAAAATTGAGTAGGAGGATGCTTTTTGATACATCCCATCCAAACTGATGACTTTGCTTCCATTGACAGGAACAAGTCAATTTTCATTTACCATTAAGATTACCCTGGGAATATAAGGAAACCTTAATATATATGCAATATATCCTCAGAATTATGATATATATATATATTAAAGATAGTATTACAGCTGTCCTCAGTGTAACTGACACTCAACGTCATCTGAGTTCATAGAGAGGAAACTTATCCTGTGGTGGTTTCAGTATAACTAATGCTAAATTCTCCCCTATTTCCTCCAGTATCTCAGCATTTGAATGTGAACATTATGATTTTGTTTCTTTACTTACAACAACGGCAAGGTTGAGACAGGTGATGGTATCATTTTCTGTCCCAACAGACATTTCAGGTTCAAAAAGAGCAATGTTAGGCAGCATGTAGGATATTGTGCCGTCAGAGTTTTCCGTGACATTTTCTTTGGGTAAATATCGCACCCTTGAAATACCAAATAAAAACACAGAATGTTTTTAACATTTGATTTTCAGAACAACACGTAACCATGCCTGACTGAAGTTCTTTGTAGATAAACGTTGAACATTTACAACCACTGAAAAGATTCTAAACTTTTTGTGTGAATATACATAAAAATTCGGTTTTCTGTATAATATTTTTCTTTTAGAAATATGTCCTTGGTACCTAATGGATTTTTTTTCTTGATACTAAAATGAAAACAACTATTTCTTTTTTACTTTTATTTCAATAATGGATCATGTATCTTTTTTATATATTGTTTTAAATTAATTATGTTTTGTCACATTTTTTTCTAAGCTGTAATTAGAAGGCGATGACTCAGAATGGTTAACAAACACTCTGTTAAGTTTTGATCTGATAGGCCTGTGTTGCAACAAAACAGATTACAGGTTAAATCCATAATGGGAGTCACTTTGATAACGTTTCATACACGTGGAGATTTATAAGCAATCTTTCAGCTCCACTAAGATTCTCATAAGCCTTTTAAGCATGCCCCATCAGCAGATCACTAACATAGAATCTCTGAGTTGATGCAGTTCTATCTTTAGCGCAACTCTTCAAGTCCCCATCCTCTTGCTGACCACTTTGTTGGGGCACCATCCTGCAGGCATCATATGACTTAGTCTGCGCTGTGGGTCCACAGAAGGGACCTTCAGGGTAATCCATCAGATCTTCCAGCCTGGGTGTAAGGGAACAAAAAGGTTCGGAGCAGACGTAGCCAGTGCAGGTGGGCCTTACCCCAAAAACAGCTGGATCTTGACTTCACAAGACTGGTTTGTGTGCATGTCATTTCATTAATAGCTTAATGTGTAGAGCACCTACTCGAAAGTTGGGAGATCTTTTTTTTTTTTTTTTTTTTTTTTTTCCTAATTAATGTTAATTCTGACTGGAAACAAAAGACCTCAAACAAGGTTTCCTAGCAGAATCATGGGGACAACCGCATTTTCCAGACCAGTTGTTATATATCATAATAAATAATTAAACGTTTAAAGGGAGATTCAGAGGGAGAGAGAGAGACAGTGTCACAGTGATTCAGGTAGACCCAATATCCCAGGTGAGCATGACCGCAGCAGTGAGAAGAGCTATAGCCATCATTTCTTACATAGTCTTATGTAGGCTTCTGGCAGAGATTTGTCCCTGAGAAACCAATTAACCATCATCACCACCAGAGTAAAACATTTCTATTTGGTGGAAATTCACTTTCTGCAGTATTTCTTAACCAGTTAGTTTCCTGATTCCATTTCCTATATCTTCTCATGTACTCTATGGACCAAGAGTTCTCTACTTCCAATGAGAAATAAGTAACATTTTTAAGCATCAAAGCACTTCAACTGTAGATGCTGCATGGTAAAACCATCTTGCAAATACAATATACATCTTCAAAGATATCAAGAAAGAAATATCCTATCATTTTAGGAAATCAATTTCATAACAAGTGTGCCAGAGATAGCTGGATATTGGGCTTATCAGGAAGCACCAACTAGGCCCACGTCAACATCACGTTTAAAATTAAGCAGATGATTAAAAGCTGGCCTGAATGGGAATGGACTGCTGCATCTAGACCCTCGCTAGTACATTCAGAAAAAGGAATGCTTTTCAAGGGGAAATTTGAAAAGGAAAAGCTATAGATTAAAAATAAGTCATAAAGGAGCAAAGAAAAAAAAAATACATTATTAAAATAAATCTGAGTGATACATGGGTGATAAAATAATCTCTTGGGTTTAGGGCATCTGGCATATTTGTCCCGTATGCAAAAAGCTGGCAAAAACTGAACAGCAACAAATGCAACATGCCTGTGTTGTTGTGGCAAACATCTTGCAAATAAGCAATCTCTTTTCACAAAGGCAAACAGCTCCACACCCAATTACCTGTTTTTATATACATGCTTTCCCAACATGAGACCAAATACAGAAAGTATCTGTGATTGCTGTGTGTAGCTGCAAGTTAGGCATTTTTGTCAAGTCTAACTGAAATACAATGCTGGAGTTTCAGAAATAAATTTTAACTCAGTAGAACTTTCTCTGACTTTGACCATGATCTCTGATATGACATGCCATGTACTCAGAGGGGCTTTGCTTACCTGTATGTGTAAGGTCCTCTTTGTTCAAGTTTTGGACGTGCTCCTTGCTCTAACACATCTGCAGGATTTTGTACATGGAAAATCCAAAATTGCCTGTAAACTGAACTTCCTGGCACAAGCCAATTTTGAAAAGCAATGGTACCATTTGTAATGACAGCTTCCTAAAAGGACAAAAACCAAAGCTAAAATTAACCACAAAAATAGAGTGACAAGCTGCATTTACTTTCCAGATGGTTGCAGAAGATTCCTAAACACCAGAAAAAAAAGCTATTTTATCATCAGTATGAGGCATACAGTGCACATTTTTGGCCAACATTTGAAAGCATGCTGACATTCCTGCTTAGTGAGAGGAAAAGTGAATCCCCCTAAAATGTGACCACAAAGCTGATGTAATTGCTACTGTAGCAAGCAGCAAAACTTTCCTACTGCTGTGGTCGGGCAATGCATTAGTTCCCAAATACTTGCCAAATCCACTGATTATTTGGAAAAAGAAAATATCTGAATGATATCCAGCAGTTTTAGAATCCATAAACTGTTTTTCACACATTTGCAGATAGCCCAAGGGAAGAGACAAGAATTATCTGGGAGCATTACTCAGGCACTAAAGTAATTTTGCATGCAGAGAATGCAGACAGTGTTCTTGCAGGACTGTTTTTTGTCAGAAAACTCTTGTCACAAAACCTGAGACTTTCTAAGAAATATCTCTAGCTTTGATAACATTTGTTAGGATAGTTCCCCAGGTCTAGGGAATAAGGGCAAAATATGGCAAAAGACAGGACATCAGGAACCACTCCAGAGTAAGCAACAGCTTTATGTCTGTGGCACTCAACTATAGTATCATAAATGCCTATTCAGTCCTTGGGACTGTACAGTGAGAAAGAGAGTTTGAAGGTTTGTTTCCTGTATTTTCAGGGGAATGCCTGTTTTGCCTGGTCTACATCATGCCTCCTTGTACATGATTTTCCCAAAGTCCCGGGATAATATATTTTTTTCCCTTACTGGTAAAAATTCAGCAAAAAATTCTCAACAGAAAAAAAAAAATCTAGGCACCCTGGCTATAATATATGAAATGCTTTTTTATTAGCGTGGTGCAATATTAATTGATTAATTTGCACAGCTCACAGAGTCTCAGGAATTAAAAGGCTGGAATCCCCCCAGAGAGCATGAAAAATCATTTTAAATTACAGTTTACTAGATTTTCTTTCCAGCTTAAATTTCTGCCCTCTAGAGTTTGCTTAGCAAGCACCATAAAAAAAAAAAAAAAAAAAAAAAAAAAAAAACAAAACAAAACCAAACCAAACCAAATTACCGATTAAGAACACTGCAATTAGAAATTAATATCATATCTTGAAGAACTCATAACATAGTCAGGGTTTTGTCTATGGAAAACCTGTTTGTATGGTGGCGTTGCAAACGCCTTGCTTGTGGTGTGAAGCACAGGGCTTGCTGGTTGAATAGCTGCTATAATTTATGTGCATTTGTGTGAGTGGGGAAGGAAAGTTGCTGTAGGAAATGTGTTATCATCTTGAGGGCTTGCACTCAGACCCGACAGTTAAAATTCTCTTCAGCCTTGTTTTGCAAACCTCAGGAGGCCAAAGCCTATCAACAGCTGTGATCTAGCATGGGGCAGACCATGTCCCTGGCAAAGAGAAAAGCTTACATGATTTTGAAATCACCTTTTCAGTTTCCACAGAGGATTGCTCAAAGGATCTGGGAGAAGCTGGCTGATATTAAGAAAGGTGCAACTTCTGCGCAGTCTGCCTGTGATCTGTATGCAGCAGGGTCCTGGGATGGGGACAGATGCCAGGATTTGACCTCCTACCTCTGTGTAACTGGTAGAGAAGTGGTTAAGCTGGCAGCTATAGGCCCAAGAGGACAAACTAATCTCTCTAGAATTCAACAACAAATAGGCACAGAGATGAACAGAGAAGTTTCAACCTTGTGACAACAGATTTTAAAGTAGCGTTAGTTACTTCTTAAAAGAAGTTTTCACATCTGTCCATTCCTCCCTCCCCTTATAACCCTTTGCTAAGGGTTATGATAGCACAGAATGATATGCTGACTCTGCCACTGCAGTTTGCTCAGAGTACCTGAGCCATAGGATCTCTTCTTCCATCTTGGAGAGGCACAGAAATAGTCCCCAGCCTGCCTCCAGCTTTAGACATTTTGGGCACTTTGAAAACTGGTTATTCTGCAATGACCACATCTCTGTGATTGACCTGGAAGAATATAAGGAACATGCTTCCTCACAGCTTTCTCCTTATAAACGACCTTGTTTTTTTCCAAAGAGTGGATCTTTGCCGCTAAACCTCTCTCCGGTATTGCAGGAAAAGCTGAGACTTATGCAGGACTTTTTAGCACAACCAGGACAACTTTCCATGTAGACCGAGACTGCAGGCTATGAGACACAAGCCTTTTCATGTACTTTCTGTACCGCTCCTTGCTGCACTTCATTATACTATGTACTCTTTTATCGATCTAGAACAAATTCACTGTCCAGCTAAAGAGGTGGGGGTGGCTGTCCTTTATTTTTCATGCAAGAATAACTACTATATGCATGTTGTACCCTTAGGAAATGCCAAAAGAGAAAAATTACTTTGGGCATTGGTACAAAGAGGACCATGGAAACTGAATACATGGGACAGCCAGGTCACAATGAGTTACTATGTGGATTTTCAGCCCACCATTTTCTCTGTGCTGATGCCACCGTGGACACTCTTAGGGGATGCTTCAAGGGGACAGCTGATACAGCCTGACAGTGCTGCAGCCAAAGGGGCAAGCTGGCACCTGCAGCCCCTTGGTCACTGATACACACGCTTCCCCCTTCCCATGTGCCAGCTCCCATTCCTCAGGGAGCTGTTCCTGCCTGCCAGACTGGAGGAAGATTATTTCTTCTTCCTTGGTTTGGGTTTTTTGGTTTGGGTTTTTTTGGTTTGTTTTTTTTTTTTTGGGGGGGGGGGGGGTGTTCTTTTTATTGCCCCCTTCCCTCCCCCCCGGCTGGGTTACCTTTCTACCAGTGAGCGAACCACTTGGCTCAGTGGTCTGTATAGGGGGAAGGATCAGATAACAGAGTTAAAATAAGTGAAGCAGCAGGGCAAAAGAGGGAGGGGGAGGAAGGGAGCAAGACCATTATATCTGGTGGCATTCAGCCACTATTGTTAGTAACATTTCTCCCACAAAGGAAGTGTGTATGATTCCCTGTCACATACTTCAAGAATGCCAATGGTGGCTTAAAGCTGAAGAAAATCTAGAGCTCTGTCCTTATTCATGTCTTCATATAATAAAACTAATATCCACGCACCAGCAAGCCCTTGGGTTTTAGCTGACTGATCACTGGTGAGGCCAGCCCTAAATATTACCCCTCTCTATGGCTGGTCACTCACTTTTATATCCCCCTGGTAACACCACCATGCTTTGTGATATTACGAAAGGTAGGGCAATTTGGGAAACTACTAATTTGCAATGGATACTATGAAACTCCCTAGTCAACATACATGAGCTCTAGTATCTTATGCAATAATTAATTACTGTTAGGAAAAGTAGCTATACAGTATATAATTGCTACACAGTCAAGTTCATCTCGTGACCTAAATGTGCAAGACTGAGAGTGAAAACAATGGGGACTTTATCCTCTTTTGTTTCTGACACAATTTTTCCCCCACTTGTGGTGCGTCAACTGGCAATACATAAACTCAAGAAATGCTGAGCAGTCAGCAATGGAAGCTTTCTGTACTTTGGTGTTTTACACTGAATTCAGCCATCATGATTACTGATGAAGAAATACAAAATGTAAGATGCAGTTGCTTTCTTGACAAAGGATCTGGCCAGATAGACAAAAGATACCATTTTCTGGGAGTTTACATCTATGTGTTTTATGTGTTGGTCTGCATACATAAAACTGGAGGAAACAAACAATACAATTCTGTAAAACTGAGTAAGTTAAGTTCCAGGAAAGCAAATAATCTTTTTCCATTTTGCAGCTGAAAGTACGAATAGCCATTTATTACTTCTTGAGTGATGATTATTAGCTTATTATCAGTTTTTCTTGGCAGGCTTTGTTGGATCAAAACTTCCAGTCCTTTTTCAGTCCCTGATCATAAAAAATTATGGAAGCTGATTAAGTTTATCATTGATAATGCTGGAATATGAGTGATTGGATCACTCATGTTCTGCTGAGAGCCAGCAGTTACTTTAGCTTCATTAGTTTAGAAGAAGTGTCATATGAATGTCACAAACAATTTTAAATTAGAAATGTTTTGTATGCCTCCAGTAGCTGAGGAGACACAAACTGGACAATCATAGATAACAGGTATGTAGAGAGACAGAAGGCTAAACATAATAATACCTAAACTTCATAGCTTTATTTCTAAAAATAGGAGAGGGTAACTTTGAGAACTCTATAGAAAGAGTGCAGCACTAAGGTATTGTGACATATCATACACCATTCTGCATTATCAATTTATCAGGAATTCAACATATTAAGTAACATTATGTGACTTCTGTTAAGCTCCTACCTAAGGTAGAAAGCAAACTCTCCTAGAGAAGTGGTGATAAAGATTTTTATGGCAAATTAATCAGTTACCAAGGGCTTTGAGGGCTAGATATAGCTGAGGAAAAAGGCTGATTAGCTGGGAAAAAAACCCAACCAAAATGTTTTATCATAACTGAAATGATGGGATTTTTTCCTAAATAAATAATATTGTTTTAAAAGAGGGAAAGGCAAAAGGTGGTAATTGAGCAATGTCAAAATATCTCCTTTCAACAATATTGGCTGCAAGCTTTCTGATTTGTTGTTCTGAATTCACCTTTCCTTTTGATTTTTTTAGTACTAGATTTTTTTTAATGTTAGATATGGCAATGTCTAATAACAATGATGATAGACATGATAATGTGCAACTGAAATGTGTGGAGTCAGTTAAAAAGGTAGATTTTGATAGCCTCAAACAAAATGTTTTTTGTAAAGAACTCTGAAACTTTCATGCTTCAATCCTAACTGTACCAAGGGCAGTTTTCTAAACCCTTAAGACCTTCATGGAAAGGCATTTATTCCCTGTGGATAGATTCATTGTTTGGGAAAACTAGGATTTTTGCCCTTCAGTACTGAAACCACAGGCAACTTTTAAGGGGGAAGCCTCCTTTCCCTGAATAGTATCAGAGCTAAAATAGCTTAGCACTACTCTTGTTCAGTGGATCCCTGCCAAGATGCTGGTGCTGGTGGTGTCATTTTGACTGTGCTCTTCCAGTGACAGTTTCTTTTAAAAGGCCTCTAAAAGGATTCAGAAAATACATATAATGCTGCAATTCTTTAAAACCCTGCCACCCTGCTGGAGGCAGGAGTGGAAATAATTTATCCAAAAAAAATCTGGTGAGGCAGTCTGAGGTTAGAAAACATAGCAATGTGTTTTGTGTTGAAGCACAGATGTCTGTTAATAAACAAGAAGATGTGAAGAGGTGACATCTTGATGTTCCATGTTACGTGGACTTTGAGTTATCCACCCATGGACTGTTCATGGATGGAGAACAGCACCTGCCTGCTAGGAAATAACAGCCAATACCCTGACAGTCTCTATCAAACTTCTAAGGGCACCTGAGATTGTCTGTATACATGCAGATGATTTCTCTTTGCTGCAACAAGAGTATGCAGCCTTTCAGCAAAATGTTTACTCAGGCTAATCTCTCAATGACTGCAATAAAGGAGAAATGGGGCTGATAGGGTTTGGTCAGCTGCCAAGATGTGTGCTTAAGGGAAGCATGCTCAGGCTTCAGCTGCTATCAAAATGGTAAGAACTATTGATCACATTGATTTTTTAATTAAAGTTGTCCCTATTTATTGGGAGATTCTAAAAGATCAGCTGGACTTGCTTCAGAACAAACTGATGATAGTGCGGTTTGACCAGACAATGATAACAAGTTAATTTAAGATATTTTGAGTTGTTATAGTGTGAAGTGTCCTAAAGCTATTCGTTCAGGAGAAAAATAAACCATCCATTTCTCTAATCCAGCAATAACAGTTAACAGTTTACAGCAACATTCCTTTCCCCTAGAAATATGTTTGGTTTTACTGTGTTTCTGTCAACTTGTGCAAAGAACTGGGATTTACTCCAAGATAAAATATGCAGAGGAACACCTAGGGGTCTTTTTTCAAGGACCACGCAGAATTTAAGACATGATTTTACTTATACTGGTAGTAGCTGAAACAGTTTTTCCCTTTCATCACAAATATGACATTTTGAAATTTGTTTTCACACAGCGGGTGAGGGACTTAAGTTCTGGCTTTGGCTTATATGAATCCAAATGGAAATATAAATTCTTACAGGCCGTATCTGAGAAAACATCTTGCTCATTAGTTTTTTCCTGTCCTAGAGTCTCTAAGCTTAAGAAATTCCAAATAAAATTGTCATTGAAACTGATCTGTTTTTACCAAACATTTCCTTGAAAAATGACATTTCCAAAAGTTGAAAGATTTCAGAAAAAATGTACTTTTAACATGGTCTGCTCAGCAGACCTGTTTGCTTTCCAGCCAGCTCTATATTTATCTTAAATATAACTGCAGTGTTTAACAAATATTTGTTTTTCTTAATAGCCATCGACACAAGTAAATCACAATTAGTTAGATTCAAATCACTTTTGAGCACCTGCTGAAATGATCACATATTTTAGATGTTGTACCTTGGCATATCTTTTCTGAAAAGAAATTGGTTTAAGAGTCTCATGGTCTCACCAGATAGTCAGAATGCTAAATAGAAAAAAATCTAGTATGATTTGTGCTTAAGAAAGGAAGTATCCATTTACTTAAATATATAAGACCTCTACAAATTTAATTTTTTATGTTTTATATGAATACTGGTATGGAAATATTCCTTTCTATATACATTAGTCAAGCTGCCCTGAAATAGCTACAAACATCTGAAACATGATCACAATCCAGAAAATTATAAAGAGGTTGAGGAAAAAATTACCCTGTCTAATATTTTACCACTAAGAACTCATGCAGGTATAATTTAATATGTAGACATTTGCAAACCATGCTGTATAACTGGTTCATTATAAGTAAACATGAACACATAACATTGCTAATATGTGTAATTTGCTTTGAAAATACTTAATGGCATAAGACAACACTCTGGAATAACTCAAAGTAAATATTTAATATAAGGAGATACACATTTATAAAATTATGTGCTTTTTAGAAAACCTGCCTTTTCTTCAATATGTCAAACAATTAAAATTATTTGCAAATATAGAGTATGACTTTTTTGTAAAATGTTGCAAGGTAAGTGTGACATTATCTAGTGAAGAATTATTTCTTTATTCTCCATAAATCTGAAAATTTCATGAAAAATACAAGAATTGGAAAATTCCTCTACAGTTAGGTTTTCACTGAGTTTGCTAACAAAATTAAAATGGTATGTAGAAACCATTTTTTTCAGTTTTTTAAAAAGTGATGCTAGAATCTAGGCAAGGCTACATTTCCTGAAATTTCAGGCATCCACCTCCTCAACTAACTTCAACAGCCATTGAGTTAAGGGCAGGCTCCCAGAACAGTCTTTGAATACATGTCTCCAAGATCTCCACAGTCTTCAGTGCCACAGCAGATTATTTGGAGGACTAATCATCAGCCAAAGACCTTAAGGTTTCTGGATTTTTAACTGTAGAAGAGCCCGCCTCGGCTGCAGTGACCCCAGGGAGACTCCATGTCTCCATGGTGGACACCCCAGGGCTTCCATGGTCTTTCACTCTAAATTACTCTGTGATTTAGATCCTCAGCTATACACTGTTTTCCCTGAATATTTAACAAATTAACTTTTCATTTCTCTTTAAAGACACAATTAGATTTTAAAGACAAAAAAATCTAAAAAAAAAAAAAAAACCAACAGAAAAAAATTGTGACTGCTAAGTCCACTACACTTCAGTTACTCTTCTCACTCCTTCAATAAGGAGATGTGTATGATCAGATCCTGCAGTCTTGTGAGGCATATTGACTTGGATTGTATATTCACAGAATGTGAGCTGAGTGCATCTAAGTGTAGATTTAGATTCTGCATCAGAAGTTTGTCTAGTTTATTTGCAGTACATACATGTAAGTGCATGGAGTGGGCACCAAAATAAGAAAAGAATGCAGAAAAATAAATAAGTGGGCCATCATGGGTAAAAAAGAAATAAAATAG
This sequence comes from Falco punctatus, assembly GCF_963210335.1. Taxonomy (NCBI): domain Eukaryota; kingdom Metazoa; phylum Chordata; class Aves; order Falconiformes; family Falconidae; genus Falco; species Falco punctatus. The sequence goes on from NC_137585.1 coordinate 73,918,754, forward strand.
AAACAATCATAATTAAAATAAAAATACAAAATGTTTACTTCTAAATGACATTACTGAAAACACAACTTGAAAACAAAATTTTTGCTTGTCATGTGGAGCATGAAAGAAAGGAAGCAAGTAAACATGGAAATAATATGTTTAAAAAATATTGCTGCAGCATCTATTCCCAGGAAATTTTCCATTGCATATGTTACAAAACCTAGGTTTAATAAAGAAAACAAAAAGGGAAAAAGCAGAAACAGAGCACAAGACTTACAAATAATGAATATTCAATAACCACAAACCATATTGACTTTAAAAAGTTTAAAAGTAGTACCTTTTCTATTGCTTTGCCTATAAGATTATCTCCAACTGGTATCAGAACTCCTCCAAGGATAGCCAGCACAGCACCGATGATGGCCCCAGTGAGAAGCCCACAGTTTATGTTACAGCCCATTCCTCTCCTTTGTCAGGGTGCAGGCAGACAGGGTAAAAGTATACTTGCTGCAAGACCTGATGCTTTTTTCTCCCTTCTTGGTCCCAACAGACTCACTGATCTTCCTAAGAGAAGCTGTTAATATAAGGAGAGAGTGAACAAAAAATCACATTCCAAAGCTCAAAGTGCAAAGTGCATGAGGTGAAGCAGGTAGGAAGATGACATGCCAAAACTAGCGAGCCAGTGGCAGCCAGTGCCAAAATGCAAAGAAAGAAAAAAAAAAAAAAAAACCAAACAGTTGTGTGTACTTTTGGCAAGCTAGTTGTTTGTGACATATCATTATCTTTTTTTTTTTTTTTTTCTCTGTTGCATTAGAGCAAACTGACATAATTATTGTTCAGCTGACACTTCCTGAGGCACGCACCTTCTCTAAAATCTCTGTGCCAAAGGAGAACACTCTAGCCCTCTGCTTTTTTTACAGTCTGCAATGCCCATGGCTCCCACTTCAGGCAAACCCAGGAGTTTTAGTGTGAGCTACCCAGGCTGTTTCTGCATTACACGAGTAAGGAAGTCCTCAAGGTCCATCAGCACCTTGGTGTGGAATGGCAGCCCGTAATAGAAGGCATCTACAAGAAGCCTGCCTTTCCAGATCTTTGTCAGTACACAATCTGCTCCTGAAAGGATAAAACTTTGTTTCACAACCTCAAGTCAAAGGTATGACTGGATTTTCTTTTTAGAGTTGCATTCTTACCATCACCTAGTTTCATCAATTCCAGTTGCCTTACAGAAAGGCAGACCTCTTGAAGAGATTCTAGATTTTGATTTTTGAAAGATGTAATACCTGATACTTCAAGACCATTCAGTCTCAGAAAAAAAATAATATGTCTGCAGTTGCTCATTGGAAAACAGTTGCTGATAATATGTGCTAATATGTCAAGGTCTGGCACCTAGTGAGACTGTTGTAAAGAAAATCAGAATGATACCAGTGCTGAGATATGGTAAAATATAAGCTCCCAGTGATAATTTTTCTATTTGCTACTGTTTGTGAATAACTAAGACAAAGAGCTGTCTAATTTGCAATTTATTCTTGCTCAGGAATTAATCACATCCACTGATTTTGCATGTTTATTTGCTTTAGACCCTCAACTAACAGAAAATCTACTGTTTTGTGTTTTGGATGCCATTGTCCACATTCTTTTTGTTCTGACCAATTTCTGTTCGTTAACATGTTGTGATCATCTCTAAATCAATTTTAAGGCAGGTATTAGTTACAGAGTCAATCACGCATTCAAGGCCAAACACAGAGAGCAAAGGAAAAGAGAAGGATGGAGTGAAAGAACAACTCAACTTGAATTCCCAGTTTGCTCATGAGGATTAAAGGCTCAAAAAAATCTTCATGGGTTTCTAAATGGTATATCAGATGTAGGAATAGATGTTTTCATAAACGCAGTTATGAGGTCCTTGTATTAAAAAAAAGAACACATGCAGCCTGCACTGATATATGAGGTACCACGGTCAGCAGACTAATGATGTGTCCTCCCACATCCTCCCAAACTCACAATCATATTGTGTCCGTACCTGAGTCTAGACTGATCCTTTTACCTGCATTGGAAACTCACATTTTGCCTGCTCTTGCACTAGCAGCAGTTTATGGTTCCCTTGCCATTGACAATGACTATTTCTGTACATTTGCACTCATTTGGCACAAATTTAATAATTTCCCCTTGGATACTTGTGAGCAGAACGACCAAAAGGCTACTTATGATCTCAGAAAAATATCCTTCCTATAAAAGTCATCCCATCCACCCACCTGCCACCAGGTCATTCTTTGTGGTTCCCACATCAGAACTTCACCCTTTGATTGCTTTACCTGCACACACAAGGCACCCAGGAAGAAACCAGATTTGGCTAAAGTTTTTGACTTTATTTCACGAGGGACTGAGAAGTCCATTTACAGCTGTAGACCTGGTTTTTGTGCTGGAGGAAGTACAACTTATTTGAACTGCAGGTTTACTTAGTCGCTTTCCTCTCTACCAGCTCTGTTACTCTGTGCCTTTGCACAGAGCAGAAATAGAAACTCATCAAAGGGGTAACATTAAGAAAAAAAATCCATTTCCCCAAACTTTTCCTGCAACTTTTTGCACTTTTCACAAAGATAACTGATAGACGACTTGACTGAATTATAAAAACACAAGGTTATTAAAGGCTCTTTGACAGAGTGGATGGATGCATAATGTGGCTAAGATCAAATTTCAAAGCTAACTTGAGTTAGAAATTCATTTGACCTGAAGAACTTTCACATTAACGTCACTAGGGCAAACTCTCATATCTTTGTAGATAAGTTCAGATCAGGATCTTTAGTCTGGCAGAAATAGCACTGCAATACTGTGATATGGCTGTGCAACTCATTGGATAAGTGGTGTGAGGATTTTAAAACCTTATTGCTGTTACACAGTGTAGCAAATCTAAGAAGCAGAAATTCTCAATGAAATCAAATTGTGAAAAGTATGTATTTCAAGTTGATTTTTCCCTCCAACCCTATCTATTCCAGTAGATTTTTTTTTACAGCGTATAAAGACATATTTTAAATTTTAAAATGGAAATTATCTCTTCCATGAGTGTTTAAAAAAGGCTTTTATTGTCAGACATTTTTAACTTGGTTTACATTCTGAAGCTTTTCAAATTCAACAGAAATACACCTTACACCAAAATACATTTCCACCCAAGTTTCTACAAGCTGTTCTAAGGGATTTCTTTTTCTGTTAGGCAGACTAAGTATTTCTCATGAGCACTAGCAATAAACAACTGGAAAGCAACTGGCTGCTAATAAATTGTGTCCATACTGAGCTTTTGAAAACTGTAAAGTACTCACCCTTCTCCTACCAAACACAATGCAATTGCAGTCTAGACATATCTCAATTTATGCAATTCAAATTATCTATTGCACAACTGCAATGAAGAGCACTCACAACATAACACTAAATTTCACATAAAGGTCACCAAGCTGTTCTCATCTATCAGAACTGAAGCTAAAATATGAAGACTAAAGTAGAAATTTCCAGTAAGAACGCAGTTGTGTCCAGGAATTCACATTCAGGAAAAAAAATATTTACCTTATGCAGAATAGAAAGTACCATAACAAAATTAGATATTGTCTATGAAACTGTACTATCTTTTAAACTTAGATTTGACTACAGAATTGGTAAAAATATTCACCTCATTCTAGAGTGTTGAGTATGTGTTTTTTAATATTGTTTCAAATGTCCTTAATAGAATGCTGATGATGGAAATGGTCCATTTGGACTCTGAAAAGGCAATTTATAAGCAACTGAATAGGAGAAAAGATGCATAATATTATTAAACTTTTCCTTCCTAACTTAACTTAAACTTCTGTGCATGCCAGTTTAAATCAAACCCTTAAAAAATGAAAGATTATCTGTATTTTCTTAAAGATTTCTCCAGTTCTAATAGTAATATTTAAACATTCCTTGACATGGCACTACTTCAGTTCTGACAGAATTGTTTAGAGCCCCAAATAAGAGCAGCTGCATGGGAAAGCAGCAGTGTGTATAGTGAAAATTAAAATGGTTTTTCAAAATTCTTTTAAGAGTTTCCACCCAAAAGCATGGTGTTTCTTTAAACATAATTCCAGTTTCTCCAAGGTCAGATGGTGAGATTAAAAATACTGAAACCATTAAAAGATACTTCTGCAGGGAAGAGGCTATTTCTGTTTTGTTTTGTTTTTTTTTTTTTAATCTTTGTCATACTTTGAAATTGTAATTTTGAGGGGTTTATCTGCAATATTAAATGCTACAAATATCACATTGAAAAGAAGCATTTCTTATAAATTCACATGACTCCAGAACTGTAGTTTCAAGAATATTAGATATCAAAAGACAGAATGCAATTGGGAAAGCCTGCAATACTGAACATAAAATACCATTGCTAACATAGTAATAAAGCATGTCACTAATACATGTAAAGTTTCGCTGTGTTTTGCAAACAGCTTTGCTAAATCCTACCACTTTGTATCACAAATAAAGAGTTTCAAGAGCTTTCCACCAACTGATTTTAAAAGTATTTCTGAGAAAAACCCTCTGATTTTAAACATTGTATCGTATGACTCACCTTGAATAAGGGCAACTGACTTTGCAGCTGAAGGGACAAGGACTTAACACATGACTTGCATCAAGTTACGAGAAGACAAGCAGCTAAATCTCCCCACCAAGCTCACAGCCTCTAAACTCCAAGGGAGTGTTTTATATATTCCAAGAGACGTCAGTTCCCTCTTTATCTTTTTGCCAGAAGAAAAAGTTAAGTTGTATTGGTGCTGGGGGGCGGTTATTTTTACAGTCTGACTAAAAGCCACTACCTACATCTCGTGGTAATATACTTAGCAGCTGCAATCTTTTTCAAATTTTGATCCAAGTGAGTCAAAGGTCAAGGACAAAAAAGGGTAACTTACTTATTTGGTTCCTGGTCACTTCTCTAATATCCATTTGCTTTAAAACTGCTCGTATTAGCAAGTTATGACTAACCAGTTCCTGACACCTTCTTTAAGACACACTATTTTCAAATATTCTTTGCTATATAGCATGCTCTGCTGTATAAATAAAGCCTTACTAGATGCAGGCTAAATGCCTTTGCAGCTTAATCATTGTGATAGTATATTTTCAAGTAATAAAGATCAGGAAACATCAGAATATTTTAAAAGGGTATTTTTTTCACAGGCTGGATTACAACATTTCCTCACAAAGCACTAAGCTTCTTCCTCTTTAATGAATGTTCAATGAACATCATCCCAGAAGCTTCTTTTTCTTAATATATCTAAAAATCAGATATTTTTATGCTGACATCTGTGTAGACCAAAGAGTTATCCCAGCACAGTGTCTACCAATAATTAACAATAATCAGTTTGGCAAGCTTTTGCACAAATATTGTTTAAATATCTCCTCATTCCAGGTGAATTAAATGAATTTGTTGTTTTAAAAGATTATTCTGGCAACAGCAAGAGGGAGTGATTTATTAAATTATAACAGAGAAAACATTCCTAAAAATAGATTCATAGGTCCAGACTTTCAGGATATAGCACTGAATAGTTTGTGATCCACATGTTTAGAACTTGCTACGTGTTTTGACTGACTGTTTACTGTTCTGTTTTTGATATTGCCCTATTTGAAAATTAAGCTTTTGTGGAAGAAGTTTCTTTCTTCTAATCTACTTCTGCTAAGTAAATCTAAGATAGATGAACATTAATGAGTCTGTGATTTTATCTCCTAGTAGTGAAAGCAAGACTGAAAGTGAGCCTGGCCCTTTGAAAGCAAGCTGTATGACAGTCTTTGTGCAAGACTTGCTGGCAGGGGAAGCGAGTGACCCTGACTAACTCCAGTTTCACATTCTTGAAAAGTGGAGTAAATTTGCTTTTCTCTATTCTCTAATTAATGACTGGGGTTTAACTGCTGAAGGAAACAGTCCTCCACACTACGGTTCCTATGCACTACTTTTACGAATATTCTTGTTAATTATTTCTAATGGACATTCCTTGTACAACACTCTCCTGAGGATGCTTTTGTTTGGGATGCCTCAGCTTTCCTCCCAGGATGCCTGCCCTCTTCACTGCTGATTTCTCTCTTCTAAGAGGAAATTGTTCCAGTTAGTCACACCTGCCCATGGACATGTTCCCTACTATGCTCATTTTCCCTGTTTGCAGTGTGTGAGATTCAGTGTGCACCATTTCAAATAACGGAGGAAAATGTCTACTGCTGTCTTTTTGTTGGAATCCTAAAGGTGTTAATGCAAATGTAACGAAGCTCAGTTTTTGATTTATACATACTGAGCTGTATTGGCTAATTTTGTGACTTATGATATGTCATTGTTGCCATATATAAGCAAAATCTCTTCTGCAGGCAGTGCTTGGCAATGGAATGAGGACTGCCAGGTTCAACTGCAGAAACCAGCTAAAGGGATTTGAAGCTAAGGGAGAAGTTGTGCACTTTTTGGATATCACTAATTTCTGTTTCTTAAAAACAAAACAAAATAAACCAAACCATAAGTACCTAATGATCCTTCTGTGTTCTCTGGCTTTATATCAGAGTCCAGAGGTTGTAGGGGAGAAAATATAGAGACACACAGCAACAGAATGATGACAGAAAAAGCAAAAAAATATGTTCTTCATTGGAGTCCCCAGCAGTGCAGCAACAGGCAAAACTAACCCACAAGGAGACATTGTCAAGAAAGAGAAGTAAGGTAAATGAACTCTCACATGCTTCATGAAGACACAGAAAACTTCAGGGAAAAACTTCAGAAAAAGACAAATGTAGTTGTTAACTCCAAATGGAGTGCCACATTTCCTGGAATAAACATACTACTGACAAGAAGATGTTGTAGAGATGAGTGGGATTCCTGGCTTTTCTAGACATGTCATAGCGGGGCCTTTTGGAAATCACTGTGTTTGGCATGCTTTATAAACACTGAGGGAACAAATAAATAAAATTATCATCTTTCTGTATGCCATGAGATTCCTAAACACACAGTGCCTCCCCCTTTTTTTTTTTTTTTTTTTTTACATTAAGATCCCTTCCATCAGGGGATGATATACATTTATGGTACATGTAATTTGAATTTTAAGGTTGCCAGTATAAATGTTCCCACATTCCTGTGGGAATTCTCTGATGTACAGTACAGCACAGTGTAAGGTTCAAGCTGTTGTTTGGAAATAAACAGAGAAGAAGTGTGCTGAAGAAGGGAAACAGCCATTGAAGCCATCCATAGAGAGGAGCAGGACTGGGCATAGGCTGGGTAGTTTGTCTTTTCTGAGGCCCTCCATCCCTACTGTGCACATGTGATAGCAACACCTCGCTCACATCCTCCATCTCAAAGGGAACAAATCCCAAAGATAAAAAACTATTGGCTAAGGGGGAGCTGTTGTAACACCCCCGTGTTGTGTCTGAACTGATAAAAAAGGCTTGCCTACCAAAGTTATCCATACAAAAAGGCTATGTGACTGTAAGGGTGTAAAATCTCAGCTCAGAGAGTGCTCTACGGAGCTCCTTCTCAGCTGGCCTGAGATCCCTTATAACCGTCACACGACGCTTTCCCCCTGAGCAGGCCATACATCTATTTACTTTTCCCGCTTGTAGCTTACTGTAATGTGTTGGTCAACTCTGTAGTCTATTCCTTTACCTTTCTGTGTGTTGTTTATTGCAATCCTGTCAAGGGTGACCAACATATGATCACTACCTCCTTCATATCAACAGGGATAGTAGTTTGCTTGTGGGTATTGATATATGGTGTTTATTAAAGTAATCACATTAATTACAGGGTGAGTCCTAGTGTGTGTTTGCACCACCCAGGTCTATGATCAGCAAAGCAGATTCCCCGCTCTGGACAGCAGGTGGGAAGTCTGTCAGGTCACAACACACAGCATGATTTTGTATTTCCTAGTTTCCACAGTCAGGGCACTCACAGAGTTTTTCTTCATGGGCCTATTAGGAAGCTTGTAAAAACTAATCTTAACATTAATCCCTTGTCAGATGTGGAGATGTTAGCTGAGGTTAGTAACAGAAAACTCCAGGAAACTCATGTCCCTACTTTTGCACCCTCTGAGTTTTTCAAAGGACACTAACTTTACAAAAAAAAACAACCACCACCACCAAAACCAACTTTCTAGTTGTTAGGTGAAGTGCCAAGCCCTGGGGCAGAAGATTACATCAATGTTCTCAGCATTCAGCACATGATTTTCTATCATCTTCTAGGTACTCTTCCTATTTTGAAATAAAGGTGTGAGGAATTATGTTTATCTGCTTTCTGTGGTAAGTAAAAACATGAATTTATTGTTTATCTAACTTATTCTATTAGCATCATCTTATGCGGCTTCTGTGCTCCCTAACCAAAATCCTGTTGCCACCACTCAGTGGACTTCTGGCTTCTCCAGAGTTATTGTCCCACAAGAACAGTTATTTCTTCCTCAGCAGTGAAAGATTTAAATCATTCAAAAAACCACAAATAATACAAACATGTGATTCCTGTCCCCAGATAAGCTTTTTCTGATTCAACACACTCATGTTCACTCATGTGCACTTAGTTCTACTGAGGAAAATGATGAAGATGAATCATCTACAGAAGAAAGTGTGCAATATGCCACCAGCTGGATGAGACTTCTGCCCCTCGCCGTGTATTGGAGGTACTAGGAGGTGCTTCTTTACAGGGAGTGAAAATTTGTATTCAGGAAAGGTAGTTTGATTTCCTATGGAAACTAAAACCTTCTGTGCATCATGTCATCACATAATACATAAGAAGCAGCACATGAGCTATCCACCCAGACCAGCCTCAACAATGTATTTCACTTCTATTGCGTAAGAGTCTCCCCTAGAGAGAATATGGCCTGTCTTCAAGTACTGCCTATAAAGAACTTGAATATATAACACATAAATTATAAAAATAATAATATAGAACTATTTTTTCCCCTAAATTGTATGTTCACTTTGTCTCAGCTATTCTCACTGTGACTGCTATTTTGCACCACCTTGTTTTCCAAAAGCCACAGAACAGAACAGAATTAAATGGCAGAAGTAGTCACCTCACTTTAGAAGGAAATATCAAGATTTTTCAGTTGTTTCAGTTCTGCTTTTAATATTTCAGCTCTAAGGATCTAGAAGAAAAGGAAGAGATAGTTTCATAGAAAAAATTATTTTATTGTTTAAAGTTAATTACAAATATTTGTGGCAAATAACCTTATCCAAGTAAAAGTAGGCATCTGGCTTAAGGAAGATGAACTGGTTTCCTCTCCTCTCTATGGAGAGGTGTGAACACACCCCATTTACCTTAAATGTTTGTCTTAGGCAAGGATGTATCATATCCTTTGGAGGCACTGATGTCTTTGCTTTAACTACAGAGGCTCTAAACGACTCACTTAAATGAGAGTTCTAACTTTTAGAAGGTTAATGTTAGAGGAGCTCCACTCAAAATCCCGAAAAAAGTTTTTCAGTTTCCCCGCTTGTCAATGCACCAGACTAACAATACCAGGACAGCTAGAAAAGGTTCTGGTAAGTGCAAACAAGTTCTTGAAGCAAGAAGAAAATGTGATGAGAAAATTTCAAAATATTTACAACCTGACATTAATGGAAAGTTTGGCCAAAGATTGCAGATGAGGTGTAGCATTTTTTTGGCCCACCTCAGATCACAGATTTTTACTGCAGAAATGCTGGCCTTCAAGGCTTTCCAGTGTATGCCCTGAGGCATACTCCAACCACTCATACCATGCAGTCTTCAGCTCCCTGAGAAAAGAACCTCCCAAACATTCATTAATACCTGATTTCTCATCACAAGAGCTTGGAAGACTCATTCCAAATTGCTGCATAGCTCCTTCATTACCCACTAAAGACTCCCAGCTGTAGTTTTCCCAGCTGTGTGAAGTGTTAGGACCTAAGGTGCTGTCCCTTGTGATTTTCATTATGTTCTGACGATATGGAAAACATCCTAAAATACCATTGGCTCAAGCCAACTTGGCAGCAGTACAGTGGAAACAGCGTGATATATTTGGCTCCTGCCAGTGATGAGCTTCTCTGTCAAACTGTAACTAGGTTCTTTAAGGGAAAAATGGGTGATGGAGACCCAGCAGCTACTTCAGTTCACTTTTTCCCCAGAAATATAGACTGAGCAATTCCACGCTGACTGTGGCATGCATAAAGTTCTGCCTTTCTCAGTCCTCAAAATCACTTTTAAAAATTATTTTCAAGTGATTTTAGCAGAGGAATCAGGTGAAGAAAGCACAAGATGGGCAGGGATAGAATGGACTTTGATTCTTCCACTTCTGTAGGTTCATGTGAGAGTCACTCAGAATGTAGATAGGAAGGAACTTCATAGAGCTGAACCCAATACAGAAACTGCAATGTAATAACTTAGGCTTCTGGGTGAGTCTTAAGCAGCAAAGAGCTATAATAATATTTATTATCTAATTATATAATATAATAATTACCTCTTTAGGTAGACTGGGTCAGTCTATTAACGCTACAGATGTTTCTCACTGAAACCAAAGCAGGGCACAGAGAAGGGGCTCCAATGGTAGGGGAGAAAACTTTTGAAAGCAGTCATCTTTTGAAAATCAAGAGAAATTTAATAAGTCTTGTCCCTACTTGAATATATTCCACTTCTTGCAAAAGTCTTCTTGCCTCAGAAATCACAGAATAATGGAGTAATTCAAAACTCTTTCACTGGTGCAATACCTGGTTGGGAAATCGTCACCATAATGAATCACCCCAGACAATGGCAGTGGCACTGATGAATGACTGGGCAGTCCTTATGTCAGCTTTTGCCTACCAGCTACACCATAATTTGGTCTGTGCAATAATTAAGAACAACACACGTACAGGGGATTTTTCCAGTTAATGAAGAGGTAAGTTTAAGGTCAACTTTTTGGTGACTTCTCAAGAGTTGAAGACTTGCCAAATGACTGACACCCTTTTCTTTCAGTTCACATGTTCCAGATCTGGAGACATGTCTTTGGTCTGAGCCACATGCAGATCTTCCCTGGGACTTCAGTTCAGCCTCAAACACCAGGTATTAAAGTCAAATCATGAGTCTACTATGAGAAGAAACCTCCTTTATATCAGGCTAGCACAAGAAGAAAGCTCAACCAACCCCATGTCCTGGAACAGTTGTCCAGCCCCAATTTGAGAATCAGAATCAGTGGTTGGGATAGTACCAAGGGATCCAGAACTGTGCCAGCAAAACATAGATTTTCTTCCAAAAGAAAGGGAGACATAGAAAATCATCTGGAGGTGACGAGTACAGGCCAAAGCTCTTCCTGGTTAAAAGTTCTGCCTCGAGAGGAAATTACAGACTACAGCAGCGGCAGCACAGACCTAATGGAAACACTTTCAGAAAAGCAGATTTTCCCTACCACCTGGCAGTCGAGGTACAGACTGTGTGGGTTTTGCCTACCAGTCTGGGTGGGGAAGCAATACTTAGTTTCAAGAAAATGTGTGCCAACTGATGCGGAGTTTTTCACCTTTTATACCCTATTCTCATGGATCTGGTGAGCTAGGCTTTCTTTAAACTACTTTGTTACACAGAAACTCTATTATACATTTTTTTTACACCAATGGATGTCTTTCCTCTTCTTTAAGTGCTAATGTGTTACTCTTGTGTGTGTGACAAAGGAATTTTTCTTTTTTTCATATTTTTCTTGTGAATATATTTAATTACTGCAATGAAAGTATAAAGCATAGACCACACACCCCCTGAAAAACCCAACCCAAACTGAAAAATACTATCAGCCTTTCCACAAGAGATACCTTGGCAGCAGATGAAGTTCTAAAGAAATTAAGAAAATTTGTGTAGTATTATTGCATATTAAGGAACATTAACTTTGAAGAGCAGAGCAGTTGAAAAAGTCCTAGAAGTGATTTCTGTGCACTGGCAGTGAATGAAGTAGGCAACAACAAATAGATACTCTGAACTCTTCAGATCATGTAATTTTCTGATGCTGAGATAGTGCATTATTCTTTCAGATGAAACCATGTTACAGAAATACGCATATAACTATCAGTTACACAGAAAGTAGTTCCAGAACATAATAATTTAACTGAATAAACCCCTACATTTCTGATCACTTTCCTGGTTATGCCAGTTATATAAATGGTTCTGAAGTCTCGCTTGAGGACAGAAAAAATTCCCCCAAACTAGACAACTGCAGACTACACATTTTTTATGAATAGGACATTTCTGCTGACCTTTTTTTTTTTTTTTTTTAAATAATCACTAAGTTAATATCATCGTTATTGTATCAGTTGTCAAAGAGAATCAGATCACTAAGACAGCACAAGTTATTAGTATTTACATGACTGTTCTATATTTATTGAGTTGATCCCAGCATTTCTGTATCAAAGTTAAAGAAATGTTACATCAGCATCTTTATTGGACACAAAGTATAATTTTAAATCTACATAGAAATGCACGTATGTGCCTTTTCCTCTAACTTATTACTACGGTATTTTCAGATGTTCATTTATAATACACTTACAAAACATACACATTCTATGATCAGCCATACACTTAATATTTCTCTTAATCCATATTTACTTTTTATAATAAATGTATATAATCCTTTATATAGAGATTTTTATATGTAAGATAATAATTCACAGTCATAAGATTATATACACTTGTTACAGTTTAAAATATGAATACATTTCTATTTGCAATGTACAGTGAAATATTAGCAATATATTAAATATTATCAAGATATAAATATGGAAGTGAAAAATTTTCATTATCAGTATATTTACTCTTTCTGAATTTTAGTGAACAGGCTCTTAGAGTTGTAACAGTCAAGAAATAGAGGCTGAATGGCATGTGTCTTTGCTGTTAATAATTCTAGCATATAAGAGCATTTTGCTAGCAATAGGATGCAAAAGTATGCTCACAAGAAACAAATACAATGTCCAACTATGTGCTGAGAAACTGCATTTAGTCCAGGAGCAGGGTCACATACCTGTATGGTGGGAGAGCTGCTCTTACTACCCTTGCCACCAGGAGCTGGAGAGCTGCAGAAGAGCCTACTAAGTTAGCTCCTTATTGACAGAAAAAATCAAGTTGCTGTAGCAACCCAGTGCCCTATGAGTCAGTTGATCTTTCATCAGCCACAAAGAGAAAAAGAAAGTTGCACAGACCTTTCAAACTCCTTAGTAGCCAAGCTGTCTCAAGTGATAAGGAATTATAAGACCCCTGAGCCAAAGAAAATACTTTTTCACACTTATGCTTTGCAAGAGAGACCAGTTCTGACAAATCCTTTCAACACCAGCCTCTGCCTCTGAATCCTTTATCCTCTGCAATAACTCAGCACTTGGAGGCAATGTATCAGGTCCCTGTTGCCGATCCAGAACAAGCTTAATTGACTTTGCTCCTTGCAATGACTCTGCAAACACAATCTAATCCCAGTTAATCCTTACAACACACTGGAAGACAGGTAAGGGGTTTCACACTAGAGATAACTCTTCAGATTTGGGCTTATTATACTTACACAAAAGGCAGAGACAGGTCAGAATGAGGGATCACAGCTGTGAATACAGATGCTCAGATCCACAGAACTCTTTCTAATGATTTCCACAGGCTTTGGTTCAGTACTTTGTTATCTAAATGAGCATCTGAGCCAAGTGAGAGTGCTATTGCTTCATCTGCCTGTCCTGTTGGACCTTTGCTAGATCCTTTTATCATAGCAGTGATTATCTGATTAAAATACTTTTTAAAAAAATTAAAGTTTTAAGCACTGTATTGATTTTTTTTTTTATTTGAATAGTGGATGGAGGCACCTCCTTCCAGACAGTTACAGCAAATAGCAACAGTGAGAAGCCTGTCTTCCAAGGCCTGTCATAATTAAGATAAAAGCTGTTCCAGAGGGTTAACAGGACCCCGAGGTGAGTCAGTATGACAGGAGCTATAAAGCTACATCCCACACTCAAGAGCCATCCCATGGCACAAGCCTCCTTGCCTGGCTTTTCAATGCAGTTCTTCTTTCTCTAAAGTTAGTCAGAAAATGAAACAAAAAGGGAAAGGAAGAAGAGAAAAATATTCCTGACATTTCCATTAATCTGGATATTTTCTGGCCTATTCTTTTATGTAATTGCTGTTGTTCTACCTTTGGTCTTCTTGGAGACTCGTTGATTGCTTCCTGTGTGGCTTTCGCAGCTGCAGCCTCCAGCTTGTTGCCAGAGCTCCCTTCTGCCTTCCTTTCTACATGTGCTTCCTTTTACTACTCCCCAAGAATCTCCTCCCTCCTCCAGCTCTCTGTATATCTCTCCCACCTACCACCCTATCATCTCAGCAGTCACTCCTCCACCAAGCATCTCCTTTAGTCTGTCTCCTCCCCCATTGGATTATCCTCTAATCTTTTTCCCCACCTCCAGAATTTACAGCTTTTCATCAGTTATGTCCTTGTCCCCTGCCATTATCATTTATGTTTCCCCAAATCTCCCCTGATACTTTTCTTTTTTCTCCTGTTTCCTTCTTCTCCCTGTGCCTGAATTCCTGGTATATAACCTTCTCGCGCTATCAGTTAATCAAAGAGCTGGGTGCAACTGAAAGCCAGATTTGTCAGTGCTCTTTGGTACACAGATAAATCTTACCTGAAATGGTTAATTATAAATAATAATTTAAGTTTGGTAAATTAATCCTGTAATGTGTTCTTGTTTGTGTTCCTTCCTAAAGCCCCAGAACAGTAAAGCCCATGGTATTCCTGCCCCTTATCTTTTCCCTGCCCAGCTGTTATTCAGCACTCTGAAGTCCTCCCACTCCTAAGAAAATGAATACTGAACAGCTTCACCCATACACAAAGAAGCACATGTGCCAGTTAAGGAAAAGTAAACCTTGTCCTTGAATTACCTGCACCATAACTGAAAGAGGATCTGAGATGATGCCAGGAACAGCTCAGACTTCTCTGACTGCAGAGTCAGACAGGTTCAGTGGCGAAGCAGCCACGTTGGGCTACCAGAACTGGTGCTGTGTGTCACAACATGAAGGGAGTCATTTAGCATGACTCCCCTCCCCTTGGGACCAGTAACCAAGTCCATGATACCCTTAGAGCAAATTAAGGTGAAATTACATCAGCCAACAAGTTTTATGATTTATTAATACAAAATACAAGGCACATGTTTAGACACAATAGCCGAATGGCAATTACTTTAACTGCGTAAGCAAGTCCCGTGCCACATGTTTTTACTTAGATCTGGTCGCTATTCAATAAAAAGAAAGAAAGGGGGGTGTGGGGGAGGGTGGGTGTTGGGGGGAGAAGAGTTATCACCACCCATGGATCCAGCGGCGCCCCATTGGTTCATTTTCATCCTGGGTGTCTTGGTGGTGGGGGTCCCACCTGAACTTTTGTAGATTCAGTTTTTTTGCTCTCAAGAGGATGCCTCCCCATTTACACAAAGGGAGGGCGGGTGTAGTCTGTGCCTGTAGAAGCTCAGCATGTACTCAGGGGGTCCTCATTGGTGGTCACGAGGGGTAAGCACCCCCAAAAGCTTTAGGCGGCCCTTGCTGTGTACGTGAGCAGTTTCCTTACATTACCACAGAAGTTTCTTCCAGGAAATGATTGCCTTCATGAGACCTACAGCTGTTACACCCTATAAAACCTTGTGGTTACCAGTTTAGGCAACAGCAGCTCAATTTGCAGCAGCATCTCATTTCAGCTCCTCTCCAATCTGAGCAGAACAGCTTTGCACCAGTTCTGCTTGAATTTGTGTGCTACACAATGTTTAAGGCAATCATCAGTGTATTGGTTCCTTACACTGTGCCCTTCCTTCCAACCCACAACAGCCAGAAAGAAAATGGAATGTATCCTTCCCCTCTTTCTTATGCTCTGAGAAGTCAAGGCACTCGTTAGCGTTTAGAGTTTAAAAACGATCCTTAAAATTACATAGGATAAAGATTACAGAACTGTAAACATGCCGTCACAACATGAAACATCCCAGGCATGTTTGTGGTGAAGCGCACACCCTCCATGTAATTATACTCCGGCTTCTTTGTTTTAGGCAAAAAGTAACAATAGTCACTTATCAGATTCCCAAAATGGTATTGGAGGGGATTCAGAAGACACTCCCAAGACTCTCTGGGTAGTAACAGCCACAGGATTACAGACATATAAACACTCAGTCCCTCCAGCTTCTGGCAACCATTTCTTCCATGCCGCACTCTGTTCTGCTAGTGGTTTTTTAGTTAGCTTTTCTCTAGTCTGTCTTTCACAATTACTCTTCTCAGCTGCCAGGCTCTAACATGGACTTTGCCTCCGTTCCCCAAGGCTTGCTCTCAGGCTGTCTGCCCATGTCCTTTCTGAGGATAAATCCTGACCATATCAGAACAGTCCCTCTAAAAGTCTTGGATGTGCAGACTGAAATGCTCATCTCAGCACTGCACCTTCATGCAACAGAGAAGTATTTTTCCACTGTATTTCTGTGTCTAAAAACTGCTTTAACAACAGTTGCACAACCCAGGTCTTATTGAACATCATGTATTCCAAAGTTCGTGTCCTCAGGGGAACATGCCAGTATCTTGATCAAACACCATGGGCAACTATCAGCTGATATCTGTCAGTTTACCTACCATAACTCTGTCTAGGGTTCTAATGTGTCTGTGATTCTAATGTACACATGCCTAAATAGTGCCTGTATACACATTCAAGTAATGTGTACAAATTTCCTGACAGAAAACAACTGCAAATTTACAACAAAATTACAGACAGAAACAACTGCAGTGGAGAAGATTTTTCACGGCCTCCCAACAGCTTTCCTGGCAGACAGCTCTCAACCATTAGGCTTATAAAAAAACTATTAAAAAAAAACTTATTAAAAAAACCAAACCCACAACTTCTTTGCCATTTGGAGACAGCAGGTCCTGGCATTTTGATTTTTCATCTGCATAAAACAAGGAGAATCTTCATCTTGGTGTGACAGACTCACGTTGCCTCATGAATTGGTGAGGCTTGTGAGTGTGTCTTTTCTTGAATAGTAAACATAAGAACATATTTTCCTGTGAATGTTTTACTTTCCTATGGCCAAGTAAAAGGCAATGCCCTCTTCTCTAAGGACAATAATATTCCATTTTTGACCCAAGAAATCTTTAAGCATTTATATGTTTGCATGAACACACATGAAGGTGCCTTGTTTCAATTTCAAAGAATACCTCTGAAACGTTATGTGTAGCTGAGCTCTTTTGCCTCTTGCAACGTTGCCTCTTGCCATTTTCTGTCATGCAAACACCCCGAAAAATACCACCTTTTCCTTGGAAACTTCCATGTGTGTCTCACTGAAATGCATGTGGCTGGGAGGATTTCTGCCTACACAGACCTTTGAAATTGTGTTATGATTCCTCACAGAGGCTTAACCAAGCCATACTTTTCATACCACTAAGGTTCCTCACCTGAAGAATGAGGCGGTAATACAGCCCTATTTCTTTGGCATGTTGCCACACTTAGTGTATTGCTTAAACTGAGGTGCTTTCTGAGGTGCTACAGCCCTCTTTAATGTGGCTGCTGTGTTTCTATGTAGCCTTGCTTTTCTTATGTTGAAATTAATCCATGAACTAATTCCCACTTTTAGAGCTATGCCTCATCTAAATACCATTTCAATACCTCGTGTCTAATTCACATTAGGCATCGGGCATGTGCCCAGTGTGCATTCTATAAATGAGACAAGAACAACTTCCAAAGTATAGATCTAATGCATATGTGTTGATTCAACACATCACCTGGTTTCACTTCCAGATCTTGCTGGATGACCTGAAAACATATCTTGTTTGGATTTTACAACTCTAAGGATTAAAATCCAGCATAAACCTTTAACTATATATGTGACATCTTCCACCTTACCGCAGGAACTTTTCATGCTGTTGTTCCCTGTTATGAAGGTGATGTGCAGTCCTCAAGCATCCTGAGAGAACTGAGCTAGTACATTTTTTCCTGTGTGTGAAAGTCGATAATTTTTTTCAGCACTAACAGTTAACAGATTTTTATTTAAAAAAAATATTTTTTTCTGGAAAATCTTTGGTGCCTTTTGAATCAATATGCATTTTGTGGAGCAAAAGAAATGAACTGCCATTCTGGGTAGGATTCATCTTTCCACATTTAGTTGTCCACATTGTAGACTTCTCATTGTCTACCCAGAATCCTTCATTGCCTACAGAGAAAGAAAAAAGATAAGCCTTTCTAGGGCTTGAGTCCTCTCATCCTTACTATATGAAAAATTTAAAGCAGCTCCATGAGCTACCTGTCATGAGTGTCTATTGTTCTACAAAAATTTAGCTCAGAATATTTTCCGCTATGAGATTAAGTTTCTCCTTTTTCCCTAAGGAAAAAAAAAAAAAAAAAAAAAAAGAGTATTATTCAATATAATACCCACAAAAAGGCATGCACAGATGCACTCCAAAGATCTTGAAGGGCTTTCAGGATTTCAGAAATAACCTGTATTCAACTTCATGAGGTGTTAGAAAGCATCAGAAATAAAGAAAATGATAGTATAAGCTTTCTCTGACTTGGTCTTATTCTCACTTTGTAATTCGGACTTACTTGATTCAGGCATTTACTTTCTATGGAGAGAATTTCATCCTGAAAAAGTGACTGCAGTTAGTGAGACTTGATACAGTGATGTAACTTGAATTTAAACAGCCTATGGGCATTGTTCCTGGGTTTTGCTCAGAGCAATTTTCATTACAGTTCAAAGAGCTCATGTGGCTCTTTATTAAATAATCACATCACGAGATTTTTTTTATTCTACCTGGTGCATTAAGGTTTTTATTCTCATTTATTCTAATATTTTTTATTCTACCATACTGTAATTAGTAAACATTAATTTAACACACAATTAATTAACAATTAAAACTTGTCAAACAATCTGTGCTTGCAAATGCATGAAGCCTAAGCTTCATGAAGTGCTGATGGAATCCCAATCAGTGGCTTTCTTCAAGTAATTTTAGAAGCACATGAAGGAGCCATCATATGAATTAAATAATTGTGGCGCTTAATTCATTAGATATAAAGATATAAATTAATTCAATATTCAGGTTTAGCAAGGAACACAATATTCTAGACACACCATGCGATGCTGAGTAATATTAATGAAAAAGTATTACACTGACTAATACTTGACATCTAAGTCTTTCCATATGGCATCTCTAATATCAAGAAAAGATGAGAGATGTTGCAGTATGTTGTATTTCTGTCCAAAAACTACAGCAGCACTGAGTTTGTCTTCACTGTACAATGCAGGAGTAACTGACACTTCAAGTAAAACAGTAGAATAGCAAGATTACTTTTTTAAAATGAAAAATCAAAATAGCTCCTGAAGGGTTCAGTAGCTCAGCCTCTGACATAAGAAATGGACTTTTATAGAGTTTACAAGGATTCAGAGCCCTTGAAAGTAGTGCTTTACCTTCTTTTTATTAATAAAGAGCCTAAGAGTCTATGAATTCATGAATTAAAATGTAAAGAGAAATTTATGCAGTATTAACACATTCTATGCACATTCGAGAGTTAAAAGGTAGTCTGAATTTAGAAACTACAAAGTGGCATCGCTCCTTGTTTAATGACAACCAATCCCTGCCAGATTTACTCAGGTAATCGAGTGCTCACAGCAAATCCCTGCAGAGCCTATGGGGAAGCTGGAGAGCTGGCACCAGTGCTGAGTCTAGGCGGTGAGACTGGAAACTCCCGTGTCTCTAAGCAAAATGTCAGAGCAGGAATTTTTCCTAGACCAGTTGCCTAGGCCTGCTGCCTACGTGCCCGAAATTGGTGACAGCAATTGTCCTCTTCTCCAACTGAGTCTGGACGTATTAGGAGCCATTCAGAAATAGAAGCCAGACCAAGTGACAGATCACAGGAATCCAAAGAATTTACATCAGTGAAGTAAGGAAGTTGCATAAATATAAAGCAGTGGAAAATCAGAAGTTCTGTGGTATTATTCAGGTTTTCAGAGATAAAGCCTGTTTATTTTCATGTATTTTCTTTTAGTCTTGGCATGGCTGAAAACAGCATCTCTGCTTTATTTCTGTAAACCAACATCTGTAAACTGCAACATCCTAATGTACATTAATCTTTAAAATGTCGCAAATTACACTGGATGCCTTCAAATTTACATAGCTGATTTATGATGACTGCTATTTGTCTTTTGGAAAATAAGATCCCTTTTAGTTGAAATTACCATGTCCCCAAAACAGACAGAGTAACGTTGCCAAAAAACTTTAAAAATCAAAGTTGTATGTTTGTTTGTACAGTGCTTATACAGTGAAAAATAAAGTTGTTGGTATAGATTATTTCAATTTTGCCAAACAGCAATTGTTTTTAATCATCAAAAAATATAAATCTCAGATCTAGATTGCTCAGGTTGATAGTTCTCTGCTGTCTCTTAAAAGAGAACCAAAATGACTTTCTGTAATTTTTTTAGCCACATAAACCAGAATTTTGCCCACCAGAGTCAGCTGGAGTGTTCCCAGCAGGATGCTCCCAGTGCTTAGCTCCTTTCCTACTGTAAAGATATTCAACATTTATCTTTAATCTCAGCATACTTTAATTACCTTCCATTTCTCTGGTCTCTCATTTGTGTTTTCCAAACACAAGTGCCATATGTACTATCTTTTGACAAAAACATAAGGTTGAGTATGTCTTATCTACGACTTCCAGTATATCCTATGTGTGTTTCAGCACATCCTTTCTTGGAATATGTTTGTCTGGGAGTTCTTGATTTACAAAATATACCTTCAAGGGCATAGGAAGCTGCAGGAAGCAAAACCATGGGCTTTACAAAGTTCCTTTCCAAGTTTGCCCTGTTCCTGACAAACAGTTGCTTTCTACTTTAGCAAGCACAAGTCATGCAGACTGCTAGATGAAAGAAGGCATGACATCACAATCCAAGCTACAGGCTGCTGTCCAAAAGACCTGGAACGTACCTTTTTTTTTCTGCCAAAAAACGACAAAGCAATGTCAAATTCAAGAAAACTAAATTTTTCATAGAGATCTCATTGAATAACTCATGCCCAGCTCCCCAACCTTTGTGTCTGAAGCTAAACTCAGTACAAGACATACTCTAGAGAAATATAGCCCCTCAAAATACATAGTTTTAAAAATCAAGCCAAAGGTATATCATAAGGGGATACCGTTAACATCTTAATATATGAATTTACTACTTACAACTTTTATCTTTTAAGCTTTTATACATAAGCTGTAAACTCCACCAATCTGGTCATTAAATTTCTGAAATACAGGCTCCTTTGACAAGGTACATGAATGTTTGGGCTGTTCTTGCTCCTTAAGGCAGTGTTCCATTGTGATTTGACCAACATTAATATTTAAATGTTTACATTTAAATAAACAGTCTTTTAGTTCAACATTTGCAAACTTAAAACAGCTAAATAAACCTTTCCTTTAAAGAATATGCAGACTTTCTAACTAGTGAGACGCCCAAATAACAACTTGCTTTCAAAATCCTCTAGTATTTGCATTATTATCAGGGTCAGAATGTAGAATCTGGTATGAAGTACGAAAATGTCAGTATCTTGTGCTCAAAGACTATTTGCCCTACTGGGCAGCTGTAACCGACATTGATCCTTGTTAAATTAGGAAAATACTGAACAAAATGTCACAAGAATGCTTCTTGCACTTTGTGAGGACTTGGAACCACACGTGCACTTTGTGTCTCTAATGGCTCTGGCAGTAATTGTGGGAAGAATAGCAGCGGTGCTGGAAAATAAGAAGTCCGGAGCAAGAAACATATCGGGATTGAGACAGATCTTGATGTTGCACAATTCATACTTAAGTGCCAAGAATGGCTATTCAGAGGCCAGTAGCCCAAAGATACTTGGCTTCTTTTCATTTTCAATCATTTTGTTCAAGACATGTACAAACAATACCTATTTGTAGGAAAGCTGGGAGGCAATTTTCAACTCCAAAATGTATGTAAAAGGGTAAAGGAAACTCTGATGTTAATAAAGGAGAACAAGACTACTATCTGAACAGCCTCAAGGGACTTGACAGCAAATAGACTAACAATCCTCAAGCATGACTATGTTATGGAAGGAAATCAGAAGAAAAGTAAAGATTCAAAAGCAATACTAAAAATAACAAAGAAAACAAAAACCTAGGCATGTGTGGTGAGTTGACCCTGGCTGGCCAAGCTGCTTTATCACTCCCCTCTTTCCACTGAACAAGGGAAGAAAATTTGAATGAAAAACTCACGGGTTGAGATAAAGACATGGGGATCACTTACTAGTTATTGTCATGGGCAGAACAGACTCATTTTAGGGAAATTAATTTATTGCCAGTTAAGCAGAGTTGGATAATGAGAAATAAGAATAACTTTCAACCAACTTCCCCACCCCACGCCTTCCTCCTGGCCTCAGCTTCACTTCCCACCCTTCTACCTCCTGCTCCCAAGTGGTGCAGAGGGTGGGGAATGGGGCTTGTGGTCCATTTATAGCACTTCATCTCTGCCACTGTCCTCCTCACACTCTTCCCCTGCTCCATTGTGCAGACCCTCCCACGGAATACAGTCCTTCGTTAACTTCTCCATCATGGGTCCTTCCCACAGGCTGCAGTTCTGCACAAACTGCTCCAGCGTGGGTCCCCCACCGGGCCATAGGTCCTGCCAGAAAATCTGCTTCTGCATGGGCTCCTCTCCACAGGGCCACAGGTCCTGCCAGGAGAAGTGCAGGCTCTCCACAGGGTCATGGCCTCCTCTGGAACCCCAGTGTGGGGTCTCTCCCAGGCTGCAGGGGGGGGGGGGGGGGATCTGCTCCCCCGCGGCCCCCCCAGGCTGAGGGCACAGCCCGCCCCGCCGGGGCTGCACCGAGGGCTGCCGGGGAGCCTCTGCCCCGGTGCCTGGAGCCCCCCCGGCCTCCTCCTGCCCAGCCCGGGGGGCTGCAGGGCCGCTGCTACCACACAGCCGCACTCCGCTCTCACAGCTCTTGCACAATCTCTTTTCCTCTTTCTTAAATATGTTGCCATGAAGGCACTACCGATGTCATTGACTGGCTCAGCTTTGGCCAGCGACAGGTCCACCTTGGAGCCAGGTGTGACTGGCTCTGTCCGACACGGGGACAGCTTCTGGCATCTTCTCACAGAAGACACCCCTGCAGCCTCTACCCCCCCAGCTATCAAAACCCTGCCACGTAAACCCAATACAGCAAAAAAAGAGAAAAAAAAAAAGGAAAGAAAGAAAAAAAAGAAAACAGATATTGTTGACACATTAAATGTTAAACCAGCAGAAATACTTCAGGTAACTAACTTTTATGAAGTCAGCATTACCCATTAAGTTCATTATTTTACTGTGGATCTTAAGAAGTTTGGCATAGTTAGACTAGTTGTAGAGTCAAGTATTAGTATGAGTACCTTGTCTTTAATTTCTGAAAAAGAGCTTTAGGCAATTATAGCTAGAGCAAAAAACTGAAGGAAAATAACATAATTTATGCAGTAAAACCAGTCTCCTCATTCTAGCAAGGTTAATTCACTGTTCCTTGGGGAGTGTGGTAGGCTCGTGTGAGTTGAAAATCTCTAATTTTTGCAAAATGACATAATTGTTTTGGGGGAACTGGAGTGACTACATTGTAAATATTGGAATATATTATTACTACATAATTCTTCAGAGCAAATCATAATTTTAAACTAGATTTCCTCTTTTCTGTAACTCTAGAAGAGCAGTAACAATGTGAGAATTATATACAGAAAGGAATCTTACAGTTTGTTTGTAAAGAAATGAAAAAGAAATTACAAGAATCAGTGTTATCTCAGCAGTTCTTAAATAAGGCATATATGCTTACTTAAAATACATTGTTACAGACTTCCATAAAGTGACTGGGGAGGCAGATTCCCTCGTTTGGTTTCACTGAAGATTACATTTCGGTGGGGGGTGCCTGTGTTTCAACTTTTTTTCTTTACTCAGAAGACATTTGGACGTCACTTCCCAACATCCTTGAAAACGAGCTCCTTTTCCTACAGGTTTCTAATCACACAAGTGCAGAAAACTATCACAATATATGTTCTATAAATAGCCTTGTTTTGATGGGTAAGCGTTTCTGATTCTTCTAACCTTGCGCTGATTTTCTGGCAATGACCTAACCAAAAAATTAAGAAAATATTCTGGAGTTTGCACTTGTTTCAATAGCGTCTAAAGAACCAGTTATTCTTTTTAAATCTTCTCAGTAAAACTAAATTAATTAAATCCAATAAAAAAGGCATTGCTTGTGAGGAAAATGCTCTATTGGTGATTCCCCAGTGTCAAAGGGTTTCTCTGCACAGAGAAGTACATGAACAAAACAAGGAAGGCAGCTCTTAATCACGCAGCAGACAGGCCTGACCTTGCCTCAGTCATTAAGACGAGATCAAGTGTGAGGGAGGATTTCTCAATTGTTGTGGTTATTTTGTACATTGCCTATTTCTAGCATTTTGTCATCCATCTAGCAATTAGAAATTGTCACTTACAATTGCTGCCAAAATCAGTAATTACTTCAAACCACGTACATGATTTCACATAGTCCTATTTAAAAAGAATAATTCAACAGCAGCTGAAGGCTGGATGGAAAAACAAACCTATAAACACAGTAGCTGAAATCAAACATCTTCAGTGTAGGCTGTATTTGTATGTGGGAAAAGCCTTCCTAATAGCAATAAAACTGCTTTCACGAAGTATTTGCTTATACTTTAATTAAGCAACTGTATTAATAAATGTATTATCGCAAGGCAGTTCATACTGATTTTGATAATAGTACAACTGTTTGCAGCTGTCTTGAAAAGATGGGTTTGCATCCATGTGTGATAAATAGATGGTGTATGTTTTCATTGTAAATCCTGGTGTTTTGCTAAGGGACAAGGGAATGAACAGGAATTTGAAGTTATGTTCATTCTGTCATACCATGAGAGCTTCCAGGAACATCTGGTTTTCATGACATGCCACTGTCACCGTTCCTTTTTTCAACTTCTCCTATTGTGTTGGTTTAATTAAAATAAGGCTTGCCTGAACTGCTCAACAGAATTAAATATGTTGTTACACTCCAAGGTTTCCACATTGTGTAAACCATTTCTCCTCATATCCCAAGTCATGCCTTCAACTAGATAGAAATGTTTGGCTGAACTGACAGCTCTGATGATGGCAAATCCCATCCTTCCTTCCCTCCCACTTTAACACACCTGCTTTAAATGATTGCTTTCCTAATAGCTGCGATGAAGAAACCACTAGAGTAAGTGAGGCTGCGCAGATATGAACTAAATTTGACTTAATAAATTCTTCCTCTCACATAGTCAGCCTGAAAAGTTAATGCTAACTGGGTGCTCCAACACAGTTTGTTTTTCTGCAGCTGGGGTCACCTCTGAATACATATGACTTAAGGAGATCGGAGGTGGAGATGAGAAGTGGCACTTTGCTGTTCTCTACACTTTGTTTGCCTTCAAAGAAAGCTGAAGGCTCAGTTATGTGACCTATGGTTGAAGAGTCCGTGTTGTGTTCAGGTGTGATTGGTAAAGAGAAGCTAGGTGCTTTTTTACTTCAGCAAGACCTGTGGGCAGCTGCTGAAATTAATTTTTTTACTTCAGGAGTCCAAGTTGTGACATCTATGCTAAATTACACAAACCAAAATCCAAGTAAGTCCATAAGCCCTGTTTGTATAGACCAAAACTGGTGCAATAAATGCAATCACCTTTTGAGAATTACACTAATATGTCCTTGTGTGTAGGAAAATATTTTCTTTTGGGAGGGGGACAGAAGCTTCAGTTTACAATATAAGTCCAACACCTAGTGCAGTGAGTAACCATTTGGGATTTTTCCAATTCAGTCAGCATATCAAATTAATGCACCTAAAGAGATCCTCACCTGATTTATTTAAAAGATGGATTGTCAGGCAAAGCCCTGAAATCCTCTCTGGCAGCAGGAATTTATCTGAGAAAGGATACAATAAAAAGTGTTCAAAGTCTCTCAGAATTGAGACATCGTCTGGGAAAACATGATCACAAATAATTAACAGACATTTTCTATCTGAGGCAGGACAGGTAGGTGTTATCCTACAGTATTCCGTGTGATTGTAAAGAGCTTTTAGCTTATTCTGCTTTGCTTGGAGTGGAAGGTATAAAAAATTAAGTGCAGAAAAGCTCTGGAAAATTTATGTTTTTACAGCTTTTGTCTTAGAAATAAATCAAAACAGTAGAGGATTAATCCGTTGTTTAGAAATCAGTCCAAATTATACAGGTAGAGGATTAAGATAATATTGTTCTGTTTAAAATCCGTGAAATACAATGATTATAGTAATTTTACCAACAACTGAAAGCATGCAGAAGAAACAAATCATAACTTTAGAGCTGCAATAAGAATCACTAAGCAGGGTTCTCCTGGTTCTGGTCAGTGGTATCTGCCGGTTTCCCTGGTGGAGACAAGTCGTATTCTGAGAAAGTGCACCAGCACCACTGGCAATACAAGGCACATTTCAACCATAGTAGGTGCTGCTGACCACCAGCCCAGACAGGCAAGTAGAAGGGAGAAAGAAAAGAGGCAAAGGTGGAGAGGAGAGGCCCAGCTGCAAAGCAAGACACAGCAAATTAAACTGGAAATTACTGTACTTTGTAACTATTAGAATAACATAGACACACAAGCACGGACCTTAATAAAACTTTCATCAAAAATATAGAACGTTGAACCTTTACACATAAGCACAGTGGTTTTACAGCCAAAGAAGACAGAGGCAGAAGATCTGAAAGGGATCAAAGAAGGGCAGAGATCTGAAAGGGAAGGGCTGCACAGAAAACTTAAGAAGGAAGGAAATTCACAGCAGTGCAAGACTGGGAAAGGTTTGATAAGGTGGTAAAAATAGACAGTCATGTCCTGTTAGTAACCATGTCTTCTTCTGCCAAGATGAACTTCTTCACAGCTAGTCTAAAATCTTGGATTCTTGCCTTCAGAATATTTTGTCTTGGCTGTATGATGGTTGAGTGCCAGCTCCCTCCCTGCTGTTCCACGGCATGGTGTTTTGAACAGCAAAGGAGTGAGATGGGACAGGCTGAGAAAGAATCTGAAATTTGATCTCCAGACTCTAAGGTTACATCTTTGACCACCAGACTCCTACACAAAAGGAAAGTGCTTTTGCCAAGAGCACAACAACCTGGCACCTGGGCTTAGGTTCATCCTATTCACTAAGGTGTATATGCCAGCATAATTAATCCCACTACTACAGCCTGTTCTGGAGCCTGGAAGCATCAAAATTTCATTTATAATCTGGCCCTATGTCAGAATATGAAGAACTGCCTCTGGAACTACTTATGTTTCTTGTCCTTAGCTTCTTACCTGAAATTTAAGCAGCTGAAGTTGAGAGGAACTTTATTTCAATTGTTAAATGGTTTGAAATGTCTTTTTTAGAAGGCTGATCACGTTTTTGAATATCCAGTCTTCCAGGTCCCTATGCAAGTATCTAACCCAGTAGTCTGATACCAATCTTAGTACTCAGGAATTTTCTTTCTTAATTTGAAGATGGGAGATGACGTGAACTTTGTTCTAACATAACTCAAGGAAATAGGTAAATAATGGGAAAGACTTAATACAGGCCTCCCCTTTGTCAAGCAAAGTCATGTCTCAGAGTATCCTCTGAAGAAGCAAGCAAAAGTAGACATGGGAAAGCCTGTGTATGCAGTTACTTCAGTTTGAAAAAAATTGTTCAATACAAACATCCATCAAATGTTCCTGAAGAAACTTAAGTGGCAAAACATGAGAAGGAAAATCCTTAAATGAATGAAGAACCGCACAAAAGACAGGCAACAGATGGCAAGAAAAAGTAATCCTTTTTTTTAATGATTTTAACAAAACTGGGAGATCAGCAGGGAAATTCCACAGAGATTTGTGCTGCAGCTCATGGAGGTCAGCAACATTTTAAAGATTAGGTGAAAAGGTGGAATAATTAATTGACAAATTCAGTGGTAATAAAAACTTACTCAGGTAAGAAAGATGGAAACTGAGTTTGAAGAATTGCAGAAAAATCTTATTACATTAAATGATTATGCAATAATTACTTTCCAAAAACATAAGTGAAGTGATGTACATAGAAAAAAACAGTCCTAAAATTGCTGGAATTCTGAGCTGTTGTCAGTCATGAATCTGAGTGATGAGAGATTTTGGACAGAATAGGCAGTTCCATGAGCATGTCCTCTGAGTAACAGTCAGAATAGCAAACATAAAGTTGAGAACTGTATTGAATGTTTTATCTTGCAAGAGAAACTGCTGAGGTAAGACATGAACAGGAGTTCTGTAAGTAGCATGATAAAAGTTAATTGTTCTTTCTTCCAATACAGGAATTAAATATATTACCCCTTAGAGTGGAATAAAAAGACAAACCAAAACAAAACGTGGCAAAATCCAGATGGAAAACAAAAGGAGTGCATCTTTACACAGTTCAGCTACAGAACTGCTTGCTGCTGTTCATTTAATTCTGTCCAGAAAGTAACAGGAAAGGATTCTTGGAAAAACAATCTGTTTAAAGCCATTTACTACAAAAAGCTCCTTGTCAGTAAACTACAGGCTGCTGTAGGCTGAGGGATTACTCAATAGAAATATTCTGGTTTGTACTATTCTGCAGGTATTTCCTGTTTGGGTGGTGTTTAGTACAGTAGGCTAGATGGACTTTGATCTTATTCTTTTGCTTTTAAAATGTTATGAAAATCAGGTATTTCATGTAATACCAAGGAGTCTCACTTTACATCTGATTGATTCAATTCTGGCCCCTGAAATACAACAGATTAAAATGAGCTTTCTGTTCCTCAGTTTTGATCTTCTCACAGCTATGATGATTCAAATGTCACAGTCTGGCAGAACAGGGCAGCAGTTCTAGGGGTACATAGCGAAAGACTTTCGGGGCAGCCTCAAAAGTAGTTTGACTAAAGAAAATTATGAGATGCAAATGTTTGGCAGCATAGGTCTTGTATGCTGATGTTCTGATTGCTGCTAGCCATTTGTCACTCCAATGTTTATTTGTTGCATAGGTGTGCCTCTTCTCATTTATGTAGTGAATAAGGAATCTCTACACCTGGAGACTAGGACAGATGCATTCAAACTGACTGGTTTAACTAAAGGAGTCACAAAGAGTTTCTTCATTAACACAGTTAAATGAAAGTGATTGTGCTACTTGTTTGCATATCTCAATGATTCTGAACTACAAACCAAAGCCACGTGGGATGTTTAATAGTAGAGTGAAGTTCTTCATTGTTATAGGTGTTTTTTTCAGAGTGGCTTATAAATAAAATTAGTCAACAGTCTCAATGCTTGAATAGTGTGGCTTTTGTGATGGAATTTAAATTTTATATCCTATTTAGATTTTCTTAGTAGGGGAAGAGAAAAATCCTACAGAAATGAGTGAAGTATTAAAAAAATATTCCATCAGCCTTCAAATGAGCCATTACTACTCACAAATAACCTCCATCAACTTTTTATTCAATTTGTTGCTCTCTTTTCCACTGTTAATTTACCCTTTAAAAGTCAAAAGAACTGTTATTTGATCTAAAATAGATCCTTCTTCTATATGACTTACAGTTCTCTTTCTGTACCTCACTATTAGTTTTCTTTCTTGCTCATAGCCATTCATATTGTCTTCACCTATCATCCTCCAATTTTTAGGTTGCAACCCACAAAGAAATATGGCTTTTTCCAAAGCAGTTACTATTTTTCTGCACAACAGCACATTTTCCTAATATTTTCCTTATTCTCTTTTGTATTGCAGCAGTAATCCCCTTGTCCTCTTTGCCTCCTTACCATTATGATGTTTTATTGCTTATTTTTACTGACCTCAGTGAATTTCTCTGAGCTCACATAGTCATGCTTCCCTTAGTTTTAATTCCCAAAAAGGATGTCAGGGTTTCTGGCCAAGATAACTGACTGCTATATCAGTCCCTGATGGGAAGGATGCAATAAATGTAGAACAGATATTAATAATGAAATGTGGTGACAGGATCACCAAAAGCTCTTTCAGACCCTGGCTACACAAAATATCCTCTGGACCTTTCCCACTAGAATATCTTCTCTCATTTGCCATCCTCTTACCTCTGAGCCCCCTGGTGCCCAATACTTTGATTCTTAATCTGATCCCAGAAATATCAAACAAGCATCTAAAGGGTCAAAAACTGAAAGAAGCACTAAAGAAAGAAGAGAGTGCCAGTGTGAGATATATAAAAAGCTACAGAACTGGCTCAGTTTGAGGACAGGAAAAAGGGAACTAGGCTTCCCTGTACTGTGGGAGACACAGTTAAGTTCCAGCTTTTCCATAGATTTTCTGAGTGACATTTGCAAGTTGCTCAACTCCATACCTCCATAACACACTTAAATGTTGTAATGCTCCAAATTTATTTTTAACAGTTCATGTAGTTCCTAGTGTGACCTATGTATCCCTCACATAAAGCACAGATAAGGGAACAGCTGCATAACTTATCCAAGCAAGACAGGCAGAAGGGAATGTAGATTAGAAACATGCCTCATTTAACAGAGGATGTTTAACAATGAACTCTCAGCTATGGAGATGAACTCCTCCATGGGCAGGTCTTTCTCCTAAGCAGGATTATAGTCAAGATCTCCCCCATTTCCAAATTTGAATCAATTCACACTTCCTTATTTAATTCTGAATAACAGATGGTCTTTTGTCATAGTGCTGCTCAGGGGATACTGAAAGGATTAAGTATTGATGGTTTTCTACTACCTGGTTCACTGAGGTCAAGACCCTACCTTTTATCTCCACAGCTTTGAGTATGTACACTCTGACAGAAGAAATTCAGGTACAGAGACAACAGACCAGTATGTCTATATAGAGAGGCAAGGGAAGCCTGAACAGTGAGTGTGAGCACAATGTTTAGCACTTCTCAGTTCCTTGACTGTTTTGAACCACTCCAACTAGCTCTCAGCTGTGGATACAGGACAATCAGTGCCACTTGGCCTCAGTGGTCCTCACTTGGTTCTGATCCCTTTTTATTTGGCAGTATCAACAGACTGTTAGAGGCCTTAGGGGAATGAAGTTCTTTAGGATCCTTGTGATGTCTAAATAGTGGTTAAAGGCTCCCCAGGCACCGCTAGCTTAGCTAAATTAATCTCCCTCTCCGCTCTTTGGAGAAAGTCAGGAAGCTGGAGAAGAAATTCAGACGTTTAGGACTTTAGCCCTCTTCTGCTTTCTGTAAACTGCAGGGGAGGGCTGAAGTGACTAACCTCCTAACCTCACTGAATTGGGGCCCAAATTCTCTTGGGGGTAATTTCCTTCCTCACGTTCACACTGGGGATAAAAGTATATGTAGGTATGAGAGGCAGAGTGACCAGGACTAGAGCAGAGAATGAGTGCAGTGCATGTATTTAAGGATGAAATATTGTAAAATTTGGCAATGAGGCCAGGACTTTTATGTGTCTTCACCAAGGAGAAAAGCCACTGGGGTTTTTTTGACTAAGAGGGCCTCATCACATTATTCCTTTTTAAAGTTTTCTACTTCATTTACTCCAGTGCTGAAACCTGCTGCTTTTCCTTTGCAGAGCTGGAACACAAGATCCAGGGGTTTTTTTTCTTAAAACATGCATGAACTAAACCGTTCTTACAAAATATACTAATAATATTTTTCAAAAAACCACAAACCAGTGTAATCCCAGTAATTAAAAATAAGTGCTTATTACAATTATTCATTAAGAAAAAAAACCCATAAAAATTCCTAGTAAGAACATTGCACAAAATATGGTTTAATTAACACGATGTTCCCTAACCCAGAATTGCAGGGTGTGGACCAAATACTCCACACTAACCAGACTGCATGTTTTGGACCTTCACCACATTCAAAACATCATCTTGGCAAATGGTACAGAATCTGCAATCCTGATTCAGCTCTTTTTAAGGACAGTGGTGAAAAGTCCCATTGTTTTGTTGGTGGTTTTTTGTTTTTGTTTTAATTTGGGTGGGTTTTATTTTGCATGTTTCATGAGCTATACCAATGCCTACAGCTAAAGACAGAAATGTCAGTCTGCAGCCTGGCACCGTTGAAGGTAGTGCTTAACACTGAAAGCCTTGGACGAACACAACAATCACCTGTGTTACTTTTTCCAAGGAGGTGGCATCCCTAAACCTTCCTGTATGCAATGACTCTTTCATAAAGTTCCAGCTATGAAAAGTATGCAAATTCAACAGAGACAAAGAAAATAATTAAAATTTTGCAGCAGTGCAGGCCAACAGCTCCCCATGGGCTGGGGCAGGGGCTGATGGCACCAGGCTGGGCTGGAATGGGGATCTGGGCCATAGGTCAGCATGGAGGAGCCCCCAGGAGGGGGTGAACTAGAACAATTAATGCCCTCAGGACCCTGACCAAAGGAAAACACAACAAACCAGCTGCAGACCTTCACAGACCTCCTCCTGGTTTAGGTCCAGGATTTGGAGCAAGCCCCATCCTCTGTGCTGCGTTGACCTGCCTCTGTACAAAGTGACACTCCTCTGTTCCTCTCCCACTTCAGGCCTGGGAGCATCTCCCTTGTGTTCAAACAGACAGGGGAAGGGAAACAAGACTGAAACACCTTCTGGAAACTTCACAACACCAACAACAAGCGTGAGGTGCAAAGAAAAAGAAACAGAAGTGAGTGCAAGGCTCTGATGAAGATGAAGGTCTTGCCCAGCCTAAGCATCTTTGTACTCAAACCTCAGTAAAATATCCAGTCTCATTTGACCCCTCTATCTCAGTCATCATTTAGTTGATAGAGTAATGCTGTAACACACACAGAGTTTTACTGGCTTACTCCTAATATTCCCCAAAATTAGTTTCATGCTGGGAGACTTTACAGCTGGTATAATGAAGCACATCATTAATAACTGTTTCTGAGATGAACTTAAAAGTTTCCAGTTATCTCAGAATCACACCTCAGAATTCATATTAGCCAACATTTTAGCAGCCACGTTAGCTTTGACAGCATTGTTTTTATACACTGACTGGGATGTTTGTCATTCTGCCACGGTTTTAAAAAAGAAAGTTGCATAATTCAAGGATCACTTATAACCACTAGGGCAGAAAACCTTCTAGCGCCAACAACAATGCAACTGATTCTACTTTGACTTGACTTTGACATGAAAAAGTTGATTGCATAAAATCGACTGGGATTCATAAACAAAACTGCCATGTTTTGAGGAAGATCAGAAAACTTGAATGCTTTGACATAGCCACTGTGTAAAACATTCCTGTTTCATTATTAGTTATCTTCTATTACCCATATACATAAAATACCATATTTGTGATCCCCTCAACTACTTTAAATCACAACCAACGTAAGTTATTTTTCTCTACCTGTTTTAAAACATACTTTGTGTGGTTATGGATCATCCCAAAGTTTCTGCTAGATCAAACAGATAAAACAAGTGAAATCTGTGCACTGGTGACTTGAGTGCTTCATCTGTGCTTTTAACAAATATGGAACTTGAGTGCCAAAGTTTAAAAGTAATTATTACAGCATTTAAAGTACAGCAAGCATGCAGCATGGCTTAAGCTGCATCCAAGTTCTGTTTTCAGAACACAAACTTTCTCCTAAATCACTACAAAAGACTGAATATACCTGTGACTTTCCAAATTTGATTTACAACATCACAAACACTTGAAGCACAGGAGACAAGCTATATCAACCATGTCATGGGGAGATGGGGATCCTCAGGAGACAGGTTTGAGGTTAAGTTTTAGAAGCATGTACCAGGAAATCTGCTCCAACAAAATTACCTGTAAGGTAAATGAACAAAGACCAAATTGTAAGAGCAATTATCAGAAAGAGTGCAAAGAAAACTTGTGCATTATGGACAAGACTTGTGACAGGAAAGCCACCACTGAACAGTCACTTACATACAAAACTACTTACAAACACATTCAAGGGAATCCTTCACTCAGAGTTGATCATTTAGACATCCTGGCTTAGCCACAAAAAGAACATAAGCTTAAAATCAAGCAGAAATTGCTTTTAGGAATGATGGTATGCCAGGTGTTGGCTTTCAGTCAAATGGGCTATAGTAGAAAGTACACAATGGTGGCTAGTAGTTGTATTTAACGTTTAAAGACCCAGAGAAGAACAAACCCCCTCTGGAACTTGTGCATGACAGATAATTAGGTACTGATGGACAAAGACAATAAAATTAATTAAGCTGTTTTCACTCCAGTGTCATCCAGAGGGACTATTTACATGGTCTGAATTACTACACAGAGAGGAAGAAAACTACTTATACAGTCACATATAGAAGGAAGTTTAGCAGCCTACTGCCCTGCTGGAATATGTTGGAATGCCAGCAGTTAAACTCCTTTACTTGCTTAGAGGCATAGCTGCCTTGCCCAAGATGAATATGTTGCACACTGACATCCTGAAAAGTCCTGAATTTGTGGGAACATCTACAGATCACTAAAATTAATTCAACATTAATCCCTCATAAGTACTTTTCCTCATAAATATGTGTGCATGGGTGTCTATGTAAGTGATCTGAGTGCCCATGCAGGATGTGGCAATTGCAGATTTAATTATCTCTGCAAGAAGAGTTTAAAATTCCATCACCAAGAAAGCCTTAACTATCAGTTTGACAAGTGTGATCATGCTTATGTCACTGTTTCTACCCACCCTGCTATTTAAGAGGTCCCAATGCAGTTATAGTGATCTCTTACTGATTCTTATCTCTCTTTCCCTTTAAGTGGCTTGTTATTATGCCTTTAAGACTGTCATGTGGCAATTAATAATATTTATATTATACTATATTGTAAGAATAAACCCAGCAGTTTCCTGAGTTGGTGGAAAAACTGAGTTTTACACTCGTCAATCTACACTCTGCTGTTCCAACTTCTTTCACAAATCGGGGATCTAAAATATCTTGCCTATAATTTTTAATTTTCTATGTCATTTTCTATTACTTTCAAACAGTTTTGTGGATAATTAAGATTCCCTCAGGTTCTACCCTTGGAGAAGGCCATTAAAGATAGAGACATGCAGTGCCCTTCTGGAAAATACTGTAGAGAAATTTTCTGTAGAGAAAATCTGGTTTAATATAGAAAGACTTTATCTTTCTATGTAGATATTTTAACTTTGCAGTTTTTATGACCAAATATCTTGATGCTTCAGTGAAATCGTAGTTTTGGCATTAAACTTCAATTTCTTCCTAACATTTTATGTGGTCTTGATATTTGAGACTAGACATCTCAGATGCTCAGCATGAATGGGCTCCAGCAAGCCTAATAAATAGATGTAAATTCAGGCAGACAGTCCCTTTTAGGTCATTTTCACTCCATACAGGCACCTGTAACGGACTGTTACCAGCGCCTAAAAGTACATGCAGTGCAGGTGCCAAAGCTGAAAAGACTAGACTGCACCTTTGGTAGTTCCAGTAACTTTATGCCACTTCCAAAGCCCTGTGTTGGCTTCCAGTTTTCACCCCAATTTCTTTCTTTGGGATCAGGTCAGTAAATTCTCCTCGTTCTTTAGCAAATTTTTATTGTTTGATGTTCTTCCTCATCATTCTTAGGACAGCAGCCCATGACTGTAGAAAGCAAAGTCTTCTTACCGGTACTTTCTACTCCATCATCAATATCCCTCCTGTATTCAATTCTTTCTTCCTGGGCTTTTATCTTTTCTGAGGACTAAGAATAATTCCTGCCCTGTGGAAACTGTGATTTTTTTTCTTCTGTCTTGCAATACTGATGAATTATTGTAGCCTGACATGCTCCTTTTTTTCCTGCACATACTTTATTATTAATAAAGTACAGATATATTTTTAAAAAAATATTTCTAAACTAGCAACCAACCGTAATTCATTTTCACATCTATCCTAATTTTTCTAAATATTTTCTGTATATCAGTTATTGTTTTATTGGAAATTGCCATTTTTTTAAACAGAAAAGCATCATCAGATATTATTGCAAATATCCACCCTGAATCTCCTTTGCCAATAACTAGGCTTTTTTTTTCCTTCAGTTGACATGGAGAAAAACTGATCATCATCCTCCTTACTACAATGCATAGTACCATACTTTTATACTTTGTTAAGTCTTGATCAAATAAAGTGCATTCAGCCTTTCCATAGTGATCATGCACACTTGTGTCAGTCTGGGTTTCTCCTCTGGACTTTCTCCAGTTCCTCTGCATTCTTCTTATCCTGCTTACAGTCTTCCTAGCTTCATTGACACCATGTAAAAAGTATATTATTTTTTTTGTAACACAATCTTGTTTTTAAAACATTCCAGAATAAAGGTGGGTTCGGGTTTGTTTGTTTGGGTTTGGGTTTTAGTTTTGTTGTTTGTTTTGGTTTTTCACTTTTGTGTAAAAGTCAGATTATTAAACTCTATTGAGATACTTAAATTCTTAATAAATATTACACTCTACTGACTTACAGATTTCAGATAATTTCTGTAATTTAGTAGGATTTTGCATTGCAATTCTCTGTGCAGAAGTGCAGTTATTCTGTTGGATAAGGTAGATAAAATTATGCTAGTTATTTGCTGTGGTTTTAAGTTCACAGTCCCCTCTGTCTCTAGTGGACTGACCAGATGTCCTCTGCTACTTATTTCTCCTTTACTGGTCCTTCTCCGTTCTCGAACACACATGTATTGCTCCCTGCCCTGTTGAACTTAAGGCCATGCACTTTTATATCTGAGCCTTGGCTGGATGAAATAGTGATGAAGAGGGCTACAGGGCCCTTGCACCTTACCTTGAGGTCTCCTCCTTTCCTCAGTTGCTCAGTCTGCTCAGTGTTCTTGTCTAACCAAAGAAAATTCTTCTCACTTCAGGAGTCATTTAAGTGTTTGCAGATCCAGAAAGCTTGTTCTGCAGTACGTTCCTGACAGCAGAAAAGGTCAAACCTTTCTAAATCCCTAAACTCACATTTGCAGATCACCTTGCAGTCAGCATCTTCTCATGAGGAACATGCTCCCCATATACTGTTACAGACCCACTCAAAACTCACCTAACTTCAGACGCTGATGCAAGAACCACCCTAAAATAGGATTACCTTGATTGCCCTTTGCACAATCCTACAGTTTTGTGCACTGCACAATTCTACAGCTATCTGTACTCAAAGAGCAAGGACTATAGCTTGCAGAGAAGGACTTGAATGCATCTTTCCAAGTCTTTATCTAGGGTTCTAGTTTTCCAAAAAATTATGGGCAAATTATGAAATAGCCCAATTAAAATCTAGGTGAGCTTTTTATTTTCTATAGGTATGAACACCAAATGGTTAAACTCATTGCTTCTGCTGGAACTCCAAATCTGTACTCAGAATTTGTTTCTGGACCTTGGACAAAGGACTTATTCTACAAGTTTAACATTTTTAATCAGGAAAAAAGGAGAAAAAAAATATTTCCCCAAATCATAGTGATGTTCTAAGGACCAATTTCTTAAAAGCTTTTGTAACCTTCTGTGACATCTTTAGAAAGAGCATACTTAATTAATTACTATTATCATCATATATTCACATGAAGGCTCAGGGGATGAATTGTAAATGCTTTTAAAAACTACTATTTTTTTTTAAGGGAATAAATTAAGAATGTTGACTTCTAGCACAAAGTCTAAGGGATGATAGATGTAAAGAGGCCACAGCACAAAGGATCTGTCTAAGAGGCTAGTGGTTACACACATAGTAGCTGTGTATCACAAACACTTAGATGGTTATAGCCACACATTTGTTGATTAAATGGTGAGAGAGTTTACGTCAGATGGTCAGTTTGAACACCATTCTTCAGTGATGAGAGTGTCCCTTCAGCAGATGTACAGCTTAGTAACTGCTGCAGTTCAGAACTGAAAAATGAGCTTCTCCTGGGCAGCAAAGGGTTTCTGCACAGGGAGGAGGACACTGAAGTATGTCTTTTGTAACAGAAGATCTAGAAAAGTAGTTCAGCACGTACATACAAAAAGAAGACTTGAGCATTCATTTCCTCATTGTCTATGTTATTTTAAGCATCTGTCACCAGGTAGCTGTCTTCAACCCTTGATCTGTCCCTTCTGCCGAGTCATTACAACCAAACCCCTTTATTCCTGGGTTAGTTTCCAGCTGGATATCTTCCCTAGTACAGTGAACCTGAGGCAGTACAAACAGAGGGAACACATAAGGTGGTAAGAGTGAAAGAGTTGCTTAATTAGTTTAAACGCACATCTAATATTTATGCCAAATATCTAAACATGGCCTCCGGTAGCTGGATAGGCAAATTAACCCCATCCTCATAGTCATGTATGCAACATAATACAGATACTTGTAGAGCTTATCCAGAGTCAAACAGAATCAACAGTTTCTAGATATTTCCTGGAAGGATACCCACACTGATAATTCATTTTAAACGTGTCTTTATCACTCAGTATTGATTAAACTGTAGTTTCATCACAGCTCATATAAAGGGCAACATTTTCTTGCAGAGCTAAGGATCAGATCTAGAAAGAGATTTGGATCCAAAGTATCACTGCCCATTTCCTATCTCCACTCAGGGAACAAAAGAAGTCATATCTATATCTGTTGTAGAAGATTGTCTGAAGGATTATTTTCACAAGGCCAAACTCCTGCTCATGCTGCCATGGTTAATCTCAAATTGCTCAAATTGCTTAGCCCAATTATGCTGGAATTCAGGATTGAACTGACTCAGCAATAATTTCTGTGAATTTTCTGTGAAATACAGCTGCATTAGCCAAAGTCTGATAGAGTAAAAATGGCAGCCCTTGAAACTATTATCTGCACAGCAAGAGGATTTATAGTAAAAAAAAATAAAATAAAATAAATGAAAGTATAAATCAGAGCAATTTACAAGAGCG
The DNA here is from genome assembly GCF_963210335.1 of Falco punctatus. NCBI lineage: Eukaryota > Metazoa > Chordata > Aves > Falconiformes > Falconidae > Falco > Falco punctatus. The sequence continues at coordinate 73,957,424 of NC_137585.1, forward strand.
CTTAGAAAAACAAAGACTGAAATAGAAGATAGGACTGAGTTGCTAATGGCAGTTATTACAGTGTCATTTAAGCTTAATTAATACTGGTAATGCTCTCCACCTCCTTAACTACAGTGGCATGATACCAGATGAAAAATATTATCTTCTCATTCACAGCTTTGAGGAACACATAGGATTATGTAGACACAGAAGAGATCTGGCCAACTAGTACTGTGTAATCGCACAACTGCATTGCTCGATCATGAAGCATATGGCTTAATATTTGTTTGCTGGCAACAGGCAGAAGAATACATAATCAGATTACACTGTATTTAGAGCATCTTGGACTTTTTTCTTTTTTTTTTTGTTCCCCACAATCATTAGGTGTGTAAAACTGTCAGAGGTTTAAACAGGGAAAGGTTCTCACTATGAACTTACGGTACCTTCTGATTACTGTTTGACTCTTGCATTTGTATGTAGTGTAGTGCATTTTCAGATGATGTTGCAAAGTGCGTTAAGACAGTGGCAAGCTGAAGTCAGATACAAGTCAGAGGACACTCTCCTACTGCCTGAAGTGAATTCCTACTCCTTTCCTTCAGTGTAACAACTTCAGATAGACCAAGTGAATATACATTTGCCTGAACTTGAACAGAATGTAGATACAAAACAGAAGTCAATCACAGAAAGTATAGCTGGAAGGAGTATATCCAGAGATCTCATGTCCATCTTTCCACTTAAACCGAGTTTCATCAATGTTACATTACATCAGCTATTTGATTAGCTATGATGTGAAAACCTCCAAGGACAGATTATACAATCTTCCAATGCTACGTTATCCCACTCCCACTAAGTAAAGAAGCTTTTCCTAATGTTCAAAGATGTTCAGCCTCTGGGTCTTTTCTCTTCTCATACATCTGCCACTATTGAGAAGATTTTGGCTTTTGCTTTACCATTCCCTTCAAAGTAGCTTTAGGCTGTGGTTACATTGACCCTTAGCCTCCCCTTTGCTAGATTCAGTAAGCCCATCAAACTCAACCTCTCCTCACAAGTCATACTCTCTAGGCCCCTAATCGTCTTAGTGGTTGGATAGATTCTCACCATTTTCAAGACCGAGTGAGATGGGCCAAAACTGTACAGAATATTTCATGTGCATGCGCACCAGCACCATGCAGAGGGTAATGATGACTTCCTCAATTTGTCGGACGTGCTTTCCTATTCAATAAGCAGTTTGTCTTATCTACGATGAGAGCACACCGTTGGTTTATATTCAGCTTGGTGTCCACCATAGCCTTCTCAGCAAGTCTGCAGCTCAGTGGGTCAGTTTGTGGCCTGTAATGATACCTGGTGTTATCCTGCCCTAGGCACAGAAATTTAGGCTTCTTGTTGAGCTTAGTTTCTGTTGGCCTAGTCTTCAAGCTTTTCAAAATCCCTCTGGACTGAATCTCAACTGTCAACATGTCGATCACCCTACTCAAATTTAATGTAATCTATTCATTTCCTGAGGATGTGGTCTGTCTCATCATTTGAGATGATAATGATGATATTCAACAGTATCAGTCCCAGTATTGACCCCTGGGGTACTTGTTAATAACTGCCAACTACATGTCAATGCATTGATTACTATCATTTGAGTCCCATGGTCAATTCAATTATGAGCCCATCTAATGCACACTTCATCCAGTGCATGTTTCCTCAGTTTACAGTTGGGAAGGCTGTCCAAAATGTTGTCAAAAGCCTTATGAAAGTTAAAGTATCTGATCTCTGCTGCTCTCCCCCTGCCTCATAGCCAGCCATTTCATCATATAAGGCAGTCAAGCTGGTCAAGAATGACCTGTCCTTGGTAAATTTGTGCTTACTGTTCCTGAAGGACTTTCTTGTTTTTCCAGTGCTTGTAAATGGATTGCAGAAGTACATGATGTCCAGTCTGAGGTGAGGTTGGCCAATCTTTCTGACCTGGAGCCTCCTTTGTGCCACTCTTAAAGATGAGGGTAATATTAACGTCTTTCAAGACAGGGACTTCCTCCAATCACTATGATGTTTTTGTAGATAACACAGTCATCCTGCAATCACACTTCAATGAATGCCATCTAACCCACAGATGTGAATATGCTCAGCTTTTTAAAGTAGTTTTGAATTTGTTGCATCTCCACTGTTGGCTAGCCTCCTTACCAGCCTCCTATAGGCAGTGATCTGGGAGGATCTTTGTAGTGACTGGGGCAAGAAAATCAAGGAATACTTCAGGCTTTTCAGAATCATTGTCACCAAATTGACTCTCCCATTCATCAGCTACTGCCATGCTTGTTGAATCCCTTCTTCCTACATACCTGGCTCCCAAGTTTAGCTCCACCTGAGCTTTGACTTTTCTGATGTTTTCACTAAATGCATGATGATCACTCATATGTATTGCTGTCCTTGTTTCACTTCTATGCTTTGTACATACTGGTTCATTAAGAAGTTAATTGCTTTGCTGAGCTGGAGTACTGTCAAAATTCTCCCTTTTTCTATAAATGGTTGTATGGGGAGATGTTGTTGAACTTTCAGTAAGTTTTCTTTAAAAGCTAGTTAGTAAAAATACACTCTCTGGAGCATTTTGCCCTCTCATGACAGCCTCTGGTTGAATTCTGCATGGAAGTTCCCTAAATAAGCTTAAGTGACTTGTCTTGAGGTCCACAATGCTAACTCTGCTGCTTCTTTTCCTCACTTCCTCTGGATTTTGAACTCTAGTACCTCAAGGTCACTACAGTGCAAACTACCATCTACAATCACATTCACCACCAATTTTTTGTGGGCAGAAAGTCAAACAGATGTCATGAAATTTTGCAACTGGCCCATGCCAACCGAGGAGAGAGGTTAGGATGCAAAGTATAGAATTACAAGTCTCATTCCTTATTCATGTGTGTGAGATGTCCCATTCCAATTGAGGCACACCAAATGAGGTTTCACACGTGGTTCTTGCACCTTTCAAGCATTCAGGTACAACATGATTTGACCAGTTACTACTTAACACATACATACTAATATTGTTAAAAGCAACTGTTGTGCAACCATTCGCTTCTTTCTTGAGCTAGATGTCCTTGGAGTCAGTCTTTCTACTATTACTTATCTATGATGCCACATAATGGAAGCATTTCACAGAGGTGCTGGAGAGCTTTTATCTCAGTTGGCTTTAAGATTCCAAGAAACAAAGTTCTTTGAATTCAGGGTGGAGGCTGTCCTCCTCCTTGCAATGAACTGGGGCCCTTTAATCATGCTGACTTCACCATGACTATGCAGTATTCAATGTAAACTATATATCTCTTAAAAAGCTAATATAATTTCATACTATTAAGAAAGTTCATTCAACTTCATACTATAAAGACTAATTGGTACAATAGTTAGGGAATAAGATTTTCCTAACACAGACTTGTCTGGCTTCTCTAATACTCATATTAGACTCTAATATAAACTCTATATACATATAAACTCTAATACTAGAAAAAATTCACCAACAGGATCTAAAGAGTTCTTGCATTGTTTGCACAATACTATCTTCCCCTTCCATCAAAAACCTCCCATGGGAACATAAGTTTGCGATCAGGAATTCTGCACTAATTTTGATGCCATTTGCCCACATTACAATTCAGACTTTGAAGGCTATGGGGAGTTTCACTTTAGTCACATCTAGTTCTGTCAGGATTGTGTTAGAAAGGGCACAGATTATGCTGACAGACTAAAAACTTGCAACTTTATGTTGCCCCAACAGATGCTCTTGCTAGTAAGCATCCAGCATACCCAGTCTATCACCTGTACTACTGCCCTTGCTGTGACAATGTGTGCCGGAAAGTCATGGAAACTGGTCAGAGCTTTATGGAATCAGATTTCCTGTTCCTAACACTCTTCCTTTCTCTTGGGGATTCCAGATGAGTGCCACTGCTTTACAATGCACTCTCTCCTTTGTGGGTAGTGAAGTACGGCTACATGTTTACTTCAGTTCAACTGAGTGGAATATAGTTTCTAGCTAAATTTGCCTCCACATGTTTTCACAATTTCACCATCATTCGTTCCTCTGCATATTAAATATGCATGCCTTGGATAAAGTATCAGCTCGGTCTTCAGCTGTAACCTAGCCCTATCTTAGAGCCATCCCTCTGCCAAAAAGCTGATTATCTGCTGCTGTAGTTGCACTGGGTTGCTTCAAAACTGACTTCTAGCTAAAAACATGACAGTTCCAAATGCCACTGGACTTTCACTTCTGCTTTCATCCAGCAACCCACATTTGATGATACATACATTTTATGAAAACCAAAAACATCCTAATGAAACCCAAATTACTTTGCTATCTTCAAGAGTAATCATATTAAATTTTGTGGCTTGCAATATGCCAGGGTTCAGTCGGTTGGTTAATCACAGCTCGGCTTGCCTCAGCTTCAACCAGAACCTCGTGGTCCAGAGCCCAAAGAGCTGGTACCAGAACTGGCAGCAAATCTGCAAACTCCCTCCCTTTGCTGTGAGACCAGTTCTCCCCCACCTTTTTGATTGTTTACACTAAAAATATTGCTATATGAAGAAAAAATAGGTAGCTTTAAATTTTACAGTGGCACAGAGAACATGCTAGCTGCCCCTGTGTTTTATCTTAGGCCAGAAAAAAACAATCTAGAAAGGAGAATTTCAAATAAAACTTCATTAATATTTAACTAAGCTTATCAGGAATAGGGGAACTGTCAAGCAGTATGGGGCATCGTGATTATTAGTTGTTATTTTCACATAACCTTTGCTACTTACTCATATAAACAGCATTTCAGTCTTGATCAAGAAAAATGAATCCATTTATGTGAAGAAACAAAAATGTATTTACATTCTGTTATTGAATATTTTATGGCAGTCTTTTATATATGTGTGTGTATCTGCCATGTAAGGCATGTGAATTGTGTTTCATGTACATCCAGAAAAAAAAAAAGAAATATAATTGGCTTATTATTGTTTGTCAATAGCCACATGTATGGTATGGAATTTTGGTATTTGTTTGACAGCGTACTGCAAAAAGTGTGTGCCATACTTTTGGCCCAAATCATGTATTTAGAACTACAAACTTACAACACATTTTTCATTCTTGAAGTGAATGATTGAATTTATATATATATATATATATATAATTCAAATATATATATACATAATTCATATATATATATATATTTATATATATTACATTTCTGAAAAATGTGCTGTGAGACAAATGGAAGTGGAGTGCTGAAGAAAAAGCTGGGCTGAGAGCTGGGCAGCCAGCAGGCTGAGCAGCCTGAAGGTGCCCTGCCCAGCAAGCCCAGCCATTCACCTGCTTGAGAGCTAACTGGAGAGCATTTCATTTCATAGCGTCAGCATTTTCCCAGTGTCCTGTTACAGCAGAAAATTATCAGCTGCTATGAAATGTTCCTTTAAATTATTATTCCAGTACACTGTTTGCTTTGCAAGTGGCACATATAGATTAGAACACTCAAAGGTCTGTCTTCATGTATTTTGTCTGCAGTGGTGGAACATGGCCAAAAAGACCCATTATCATTAGAAAGGACAGAGTTGATTATGTGCTGCTACATGGACTGAAATACTTTATATCAAAGTTTCTTAAGTAAATGATTCAATACCAAATGTGTGAGGTTAAAGAACTCAGTTCTTCAGTTCCCCAAGCACAATAATCTTCTTCTGTGACCTTCTGCAATTAGCAAAAGTTGCTTACAAACCCAGAGATTTGTCCATGAATTTTTTGCTGACGGTGGTGGGTCATAGCCAGTAGGAAATGTTTCATGAGGGCCCACTGAGAACATAACATGGACTTACTGCTATATGAAATGCTTTAAAATGTGTAACCCAGACATTGCATGAGTAGCCTTTATTCTAAAACAAGAATTATTTTAAAGGAACTCGGAACTGAAATTCTTCTGACAAAATGGAACTATTCTTATTATCTTTAAAGAAAACATGATAGGTGGCTGCTGTGGCCATGAAAGCAGTTTGCTTTCTCTATAGAGCTTGGTAGAAACAGGTTTTCTTTACTAAGTCTCCAGTTGTGCCTCTGGGAAGAGCACAGAACTGCCAGCCACCCAGCTGCATTTCATGTAGTGCTGCCAGGAACAGCGTGCCAATATTTGTATAAACAGCTTGTCCCTGTTGTTTTACTGGGAAAAAAAAAAAATATCATGCGGTTTCCAACTATGTCCAACTTTGAACCTTCCTGCATCTTGAAGGATAATCAGATTTTTGAATTAAGTAAGCAGGAAGTGGAACTTAATCACTGAGCAATCCGGGGGAAGGACCTGTGCTCTAGTAACATGCCTGAGTTTTGCTGAGCCATAGCTGTGGGAAACACAGGGATACCAGAGTAACTGCTGCTCTGAAACACTACCTGTGAGACTGTGTGATAGCAAGAATTTACTACAAAGGAAGATTTGCTCACCGTGCTGTAATAATTACTATCAGAACTTACAGACCCTCATACCCACCTACAGTGTACTAAATTTCTCAAATTCACTCTTATATAGTTGCAAAACGTGAGGGACAAAATAGAAACAACTGAGTACTCTGTGGCTGTGTTCATTGCATATACATAAGCATGTTAAGACTAATTAAATACTCTCTGCTGCTTTTGCGGCTTTGGTGTTGCAGATACCCAGCAATCCCATTGATATTCTTGTTCCTTAACATTTAAGTACACAGAAGGATAGTCTACACTAATGCAGAGCAGATTTGGAATAAATTTCCTTGAGTCAGTACAATAATACCAGTATAACAGTAATTCAAATGTCAGGCTCCCATTTTTCAACTTTAGCAAAGCACTGCTTTTTTTCCTTCCATTTCCTGACTTGGATTTTTCATTTGCATTACAGACACAGGTCACAGAAATACTTGTTTTCAAATAAAAATTTCATGTCGACCACTTTTTTGTATGTTTTAGGTTGCAATTATCTTTTTTTTTTCTTTTCTTTTCTTTTTGTGTAGGAGTGCTGTCAAATACTACTATGAAATGCCAAAGAGTAAGAATCACAGCAACCACTGTCTCAATACTCAGAAAGTGTCTAAAAGACCCCAACAATAACATAACCCTTCCCCCAAGCTTTGTGTTCTCCCGGAAAAGTTCCAGATTCTTCTGAACTAATAGAGTCCCCTTTTAAAGAGAAGACAAATCTTTTGAAGTCTGTTTGATCCATTTATTTAGGGTCTTTAGGGGGAAATTTTGTGCAAATGCCAAAAAATCAGTGGGAACTGAAAAGTTCCTGGTTGAGCTGGACAGAGGGTCATTTCTCTGAGCAGTGAAAGGCTCAGTGGCTGCAAGTCAAAGGGTTCCTAAGGGATGTAAAGAGGCATAGTCACATGCATCTTGCCACATTTACACAGAGAAGGAGCTCGAGTAAGCAGCGGTCTGTAAACTGAAAGATCACTGTCCCACACCAGGGACAGCAAATCAGGCAAGTACATGGGAGCATGCCCTTAACAGCTGGCAAGAGGTTTTGGGGTTGGATGTTTTGAGATTTTTCTCTGTCTGTTTTTTTTTTTTTCTTTTCTCTCATTTTTCACCAAATCACAGCAGCTACAATGCTGGCATAATGCAACAGAAGAGAAATTCACAGACACAGTAATGAAAATTCATTCAGTTTAACTTGGCAACTTAATGGGTAAAAAATATAAACTTATACCCTCCAATATCTGATACTGCTGTAAGGAAGGTTTCAAAACTCCAGTCCAGTAAGCATTAAAAGGCTAAATTTAGGAACTGTTACCTGAAACACCAAAATAAAAATGTTCCCTATTTATTCAGAAGATACTATATCAAGCCTGGTTCTGCCTGTCAATAATTATGTGCATCAAAGTTCCAGAATCATGTTGAAGACAAGCACAAATCTACATTGCTTATTCAAAACAGCTCCTAAAAGCAGATTGTTAAGAAATAAAGTTATTCTACAGAGTATCTAATTTTTCCAGAAACTTCGAATTACTTCATTGGCTTTCATGACACAAACGTATGCAAATAAATCAGAGGTGAGCTGACACTAAATATTAGCCTGTACTGGTTTATACCCAGTTTCTATACAACTAAAACATTAAAGCTTACTAAAAATCACAAACATACATCATTTCAGTATAGTCCATGAACATTTTTTGATATTTTTATGCTGTTTATAACAATGAAATACAGCGTACTCAAGTAAAGACACCAGAGCAACTGTGTTTTTCTAAGTAAAAGCCATTTAGCCTCTCTCAAAAGAAGTTAAATATCTCACTATGAAATTACCTTGCTAATAGAAGATGTAATCACTTCTCAGTTGAAACAGTAGAATGAAGAATTCAGATAAGTAGCATTTGAAATTATTACTTTCACAACACATCTCAGGAAATACCTAAACTTATTCACTGTGCCAACCAGAAAATCATTATGAGAAAGAACAGCCAGATGTGGTTTAGTTCATTCAAAGAAATTCCCCCCAACATGTTCCTTCTTAGAAAGCAATCTCCAACCGTTGTGCATAATGGGCAAGAAAATTTTAGAAGGACCATTCACTGATTACAGAATCACAACCAAGGCAACAGAAAATCATCTATGAGAAATGCAAGTCCTTGACCTTGCTTACAACCTCCTGTGAGAAACTGTGCCGATGAGACCCACCATTGCCACAGCAGATGTATTGTCTCAACATTGCTATGGCAGGAAACTCATGCCATTACCACAGTGAATAAATTGTTAAGGCAGGAAGATAACACCACTGCCACGAAAGAGATTTCAGGCAGGAATATAACACCACTGCCACCGCAGAGTTTTATCTATACATTGTTAAAGGAGGAAACTGACTGACGTCTTGGAGCAACGGGGGAGGCTGATCCTGCAAAACTTAACTAAACCCCTGTGCATGCGCCAAGACTTGGGGTGAGGGGGTCAAGGTGCCTGGAGGCCCCTTGATGTTGGGCACGTACACCATTGACAGGTGGAAGGTGTGGTTAAGCAGAACAGCTTGTAAAAACTCTATAAAAAAATGGAACCAACTGACATCGGGCAGAACGTTCCCCCACCGGACTTGGAAACTAATTGGACTGTCAGGACGCTGCAGGTCCGGGGTTTAGCTAATGCTCTGAACTCTTTCCTTTTCTTTCCTTCTTTCTTTCCTTTTTTTCTCTCTCTCTATCTCTTGCTTTCTCTCTCTTTGCATTCACAGATGTATTGTTGGGCAAATAAAGTTCCTTGGCTCTTGACTCCATTTTGAGTCTTAATTCTGTTCCTGAGAATACAAACAGAGCCACGTTCCAGTCTCAGACCAGCATGCTACACCTCCAAGAACCAAGGCATAGGATATAAAGTGTATTCAATATGAGGAAATGTATTATTAAAAGACTGTTAAGCATTCCTGGAAAAATAAATGGATGCCAGCCAGGAATGGATGCCAATGGATGCTGGCCCTGTCTGTGACAATAGCTATGACTATATTACCCAGTCTTACTAAATTCCATTTACATTTTAAAAGAGTGGGGGAAAGGTGCATTCTGGTTTTGAAAAATATGTGGTGGTGTGTTATTTCAGTGACAGCAATGAGCCATCAACACCGGACATAATTTTGTCTGCTCCTATGGGAAAAGGGAAAGAGGACCACTGCAGGAGTCCCCAAATAACTCAAACAACCCAGTATAAAAGGGAGGGCCACTGCTCTGAAATGAAATAGGGAAATTCTGACTATTCCAGGGCACAAACTCCTCCAGTCAGATGTGTGTCCCTGTGCTGAGGGGCAAACTCCAATAAATCTTACATTTTATTTCTGTGAAGCCTTACACCCATTTCTTATAATATACACAATCAAACTAGGAGCATGAACCTGAACAGCAGCAGAAGAAAAGCACCTGCACAGCCAGGAAAGGAGGAGAGGTGGCTTGGCATTTTGGGAGACAGTCACTGAAAAAAGGTGTAGCAGGAACAGGCTCTAGATAGGGACTCCAGAGTACTGAATGTTCCAAGTGAAGCAGCACAATGGTTTGCAATTTTTATCGAAATAACTGATGAGTTTTCCAAAAGGAAACACTCATCAGATCGGATTAATAACAATAAACATGTTATTGACATAAGGAAAGGTAAATCAGCTCACGCTGGGCTTTGCCTTGCCAGAAATAGATTGTACTTGAGATAAATCATTGATAGCTTGAGTAGCTGCCCACAGCCGTTTCTGCCAGTGCTGTTCTGAGGAACTAGCTTGCCTCCTTTCTTTAACAGAAAGACTTCACAATCGCAGTTACGGTGTACAACAATATTAACTTGCCTCTTATGGGTGATTAATTTAGTCGCGGGAAATGTAGGCAGTTGCTTAGGAAAGCAGACACAGAAAACCACCACAGTTGTCCCTCTCTCTTACTGTTGTTTATGATGCTGCAGCCTTGCAAAGATGGTTTATGTTTCTGTGGTGAGCAGGCTGATGCGTTGTGCTGGGGAGAGGAGAAAGGGGAGCTCCTGCCCAGCACCAGGAACCATCCTTTATTTCCCAGTCTCCTGGGAGGCAGAAGCAAGCCCAGCTCCACACATTTTCCCACTAGCTTCCTCTTCCCTCCTTGTAGTGGGGGTTGCTCAGCCCCAGCCAGCCTCCACACACACCCTGGGTCTATTTCTTAGAGCAACTAGATTCAGCATTAGCTCCAAGGTTTGACCTGTCTCTGTTGCATATATTCAAGGTGGGGAACTGCTGTGCCAGGCAAGTGTAGGGTCTAGAAAGCCACTTTGAGACAACCCTAAATATTTGTGCCTCCAGAATAAACAAAGACGAATCCAGTGATTCGAGGTTTAATGTCAGAGCTCTTCCTATGAAATGCTTTACATGACATTTAAAAGGGAAGATGTAGCATAGCATGAAGTGGGGCACAGTGTAACCTGCTTCCTCTGAAATCTTCCCTAGAGGATTACATTACCCTTACCTCTCTAAGGGTAGCTTCACACTTTTCATTTAATTTGATACTTCCATTAGAGGACATAGCTCTTCTCTTCCTTAGAACACTACTTCTAAAACTCACCCTAACAGAAAACTTTATTTATAAATGTATTTAATATAGATGCATTTGTGTGTCTAACTCTGTTTCAGTACTTTTCCAAACAAGTGAAACAACTGGGCTTGGGGATTTCAAACCCTCCTTCTCAGTCTGCATACAGAAACTGATTCTCCATCTCTTTCTTTCTTACTATGAAGTGTGTGGGTTTAGTTTAACATTTTCTAAAACAATTATGTATTTGGTTTTTCCTTTAAACTTTTCGCTTCAGTCAGCTATATCATCAAGTCCAGTAAAAAAAAATATCTGATTTCAGCTTTTTTAAAAAAAGAAAAATCTGGTTTTGTTTCTAATCTCATGTCTAAGCCAAAACCTCAGGCAAAATGGGGTAAGAAAAAGGTCTTTTAGCCAAGAGAGAGAGAGACTTTATCAGTTTGGGGATGGGGAGTATGGTGGTGGGTTGTGGCTTGAGCTATGGGCATACATACTCTTCATATTATTCAAACATAAACCCTGGAAGATCTTAGGATGACCCGCACAGTGTATCCTCCCAAGGATTTAGTCATATATAACCTTTGTACTCCTCATTGTCCCTGACTGGGAGGGTCCCATACTGAGTTCATCTGAAGAAGTCACTAAGGAGGAAGTGGAGAGCCCATAACCAAGATGACAACAGCATCCCAAATTCTGCTGCTGCATTGGAGGTCTCAAGTGGAATACATGCTGCAGAGCAGCCTCCTCCTGTTTTGACTGCCTAATACAACACACCGAAATAATGGGCTTGACTGTTATTCTGAGGTCCTGTGAAGATAAGTGATGTACAAAAAAGTTGGCATGTTCCACAGCACTCTCTTTTTCAATAGCTATTATGAGTTTAACTTAACTCCCCTGAAGCCCTCAACAGCATAATCTGGCAGAGGAGCAAGGGAAAATGTTCTAGATGGCTACCACATGATGAAACATGACTTACATTTTTAGAATATGGTCTAGGTGGACGCAGATAAACATCAAACCCACAGGATCAGACTCAGCTTGAAAAGGATTCAGAGCTGTTTAGCACATATTTTTGCTTATTACTTCAACGTTAGAACCATTTGAATGGGCACCAATAATGGTCCAGACAGGAGTTTGGGTTTGGGTAACTGAGATAAACAGGAGGTTGTTAGCACTCTCTGTAGGCTAAAACACTTTTACCCTTTTTCATAGTAAGAAAAACCCATTTAAGCAGGCCTGCTGAGGGAGCCATAGCCCAGACAGGGTGGACTGACTCATTCTCCATATTCTTTTTCCACTCCTGTTTGGGCACATCAGAGGCTTTAATACAGAATTACCCGCAAATTAGTTGCATCATTTGGTGTTAGCTGGATGCTCATAAGCACCAAGTCCCCCATTTCAGGTCCAGCATCAGTACAGGGCTCCAGGAAGCCCCTTGCCCAGTCCTGGTTTAGCTTTAGATCCCTCCACCTCCTGGGTGCAATGCCATGAAACTAAGGGTTGGAAGTTGAGGAAAAGATATAGGCAAGGAAGAAATACATAAGAAACTGGAATGAAGTGGTATGTGCATTTCTACTGCTCCTCTACAGTTGTGAAGAAACAAGACAGCAAAAGGTTCTGATTCAAGAGGCTGATATGTGAGGCTGGATAGAAGAGATGAACAGCAATATGCTTCATAAGCACTGTTAACAGAATTTCTGAAAGCTTTTCCAGAAGCAAAGCATGTATTTATGCTTGTAAATTTCTTGCTAATCAGTTAGTTGCTACCAACCTGAAAAGCCAGCTTCTACTTTCCATGAGCCATTAGAGACCGTCACACATCACCAACGATGCTTTTATACCTGGTGCTACTGTAGCACTTAAATGCACCAAGTAGGTACCAGGTCTTTTTCTGCTTAGAACTGAGCAGAAATGCCAGACAAACCAGCCCATAACTGACAAAGTTACTGCTGCATTGTATCTTTTCTGACTGACTGCGTAACATGAGGCTTCCCTGCAATTTGTTTGAACAGCTCCATACTTGCAAAACTCTCCAGGCTCTTAGAAATTGTCAACTGTTAATGAAACAATGGGAGATGGGAGGGAAGGAAGATTAGGAATTATAAAATGACTACATTGACATAAATACAAGGAGGTTTCAGCCCACCACCTGTGTTTCACCACCTAAGCAATGTCCTGGTTCTTTATTAAAGGTTCAACAAAAGAAGGAAACTGACAGAAAGCAGCTAAACAATTTCCTTACCTTAATAGCTGTTTTGAAGTCTTACAGACATCCTTAAAAAGCAAAACATCCTAGGAATTTCTGAAGTAAAGTTCCATTCATAGGTAATAAGGTAATAGGGCTCACCCAAATTGATTTGCTCCTATTGTGAAAAACATGCAGGACAAGATTTAGATCACCAACTTTGGTGCCAATGATAAACCTGAAGACCAATTAAGAGGTTTGAGATGAATAAATAGAACCCAAGTGTTCACTCTCCAGCATAGTGCAACTCAGAACACGGACAGGTTCAGAGGACATTTATATCATATGCCACAAGGTCCTTCAAATTATCTTGATCAGAACAGTTACAGAGGTTCCCACCTAACTCTCATTACAATTTAGACCTTAAAAGTGAGCTTAACTTTCAAAAAATAGGGGAGAAAACCCTTCATACCCTTCTTCTGCTGTTTTTACCAGTTGATAAGTACTAGATTTGATACAGACAGACAGACGTACAGACATACATACAGATGGGTAGATAGGTAGATAGATAGATAGATAGATAGATAGATAGATAGATAGATAGATAGATAGATAGATAGATAGATAGACAGATAGATTCTTGAGTGCCTATTCATTAGGGGGTAGCTAACCACTACCTTACAGAGCCATGTTACTTTATGATCTTCTTCACACCGTCTTGTTCTTGGTAGATAAGTCTAAGCTACATTTCACACTCAGCACCTCTTTGGAGAGCTGAGCATCTCTCCTGGAGGTGACGGCCTCCTACCACTGATAGTACCATGATCATTGGTGCCCAACTTCAGTGCTTTGACTCACCTCACAGGTCCAGGTGAGCCCTCCTACACACTAGGGTGGCTAATTCAGATGGTCAAAGTCTGCATTTTGAATCTGGATCAGACTAACAACTGCATACTGAGGTAACCAGGCACTCCTCATTTATTCTGGATAAATTTCTTAGACAGCTTTCTATTTCTTTGATACTGTTTTGTTCACTCTGGACTCCTCTTTGAGCCCTGGATTCCTCTTAGAAGCAATGCATGGCCACGATTAGACGTGTAGGAAAAATCCTCAGCCTAAAAAAAGTTTTTGAAATCCTTGTAATTTCCTTTAAAGTAAACAGCTATGCTTTAATCTGGCATACATCATTAAGGCTTGTGGTGCAATATTTCAGTGTAACATTCAGGAAGGAAAGGGAAACTATCATGAAAGTCTTTGCAAGTAGCCAAAAAGACTATTTGAGGAAGAAGAAGTCACTGAACAAGTTTTGTGTAAAGGCACATTAGGGTTCATGTGAATGAGGAGAGAAATGCTGCTGAAACAAAATCTTGAAATTTCCCCTAATTCTTATAAAGACACCACAAGTAATGAAATGTAGGAGTGCATGTGACAACAAAAGCAGTTCCATTCTGACTCTGTGGGTTAAATATGGTTGGTTTTAGTATGCCATAACAGTGTCTGGTAGAAATTAATGCTATTTGTTCCTATAAAACAAAGGGATTTCCATAACCTTTATCTATAGCTTGTCCCAGTGCTAAATTACCAAAACAGTTAGAAGGGTTTCATTAAATCTAATGGAAACCTTCCTTGTTATAAATTATGATTATCTTTTCTTTTTCCTGACCTGAGCATATAATCTTCATCCTCCTCAAAATGCATACTTGCTATTTTTAGGCTATCATGATCACTTCCACACCTTTTCCTTGTTAGTCTTTTTTCCAAACTTAAAAGAAATCTAATATTTTTTTTCACTATGAGCATTATTTCTATAAGCTCATTTTTTCCTAATGCGTAATACAACTTGTCTTGCTTTCTTACACCATAACCCCTTTGTATATGCTTTATTAATTAGTAAAGGAAAAATGCATCTATGTTGTCAAAACTATTACAAATAAAATAATTTTTATGGTCATACTTTCAGGTTGCATATATTACATTTAACGAATACTTCAAAACAATTTTCCTGTGTATTTCCTGTACAAATTAGGGCATAGTGGAGGCCTGTTGCACATTACATTCATCTGGTGTTTACTTACAAAATGGTAAGGTGAATATATACAACATTTTTGTCTAGATTGCCCCTGACATTTTCAATAAGAAAATGAGTAACAAGGAGAAAGAAGGCATTTCTAGACTTTTGCCTCCGTTATGAGCTTCTGCACTTGGCTCTAAGAGGCTTCTCTAAGGAGACTATGGAACCGAGCACTGTCTTGTATGAAACCTCTTGTATTTCAGCAGTGCAATGCTGTCTCTGGGAAGAACTGTCCTTGACTATGTTGACTTGGATATTATCAGGATATTCCTTTCAGGTATGCCTGTTATGACAAATTTGCAACTCTAAGACAGGCATCACATTCAGAAGATATCTGTATATCCACTTTCTTCTTTCCCTTAGTATATATGGAGAACTGAGGCTTTTGACATTCTCCTGCCCCTAGAGCTACGCCTCTAGGTTTTTTCTATGTAATTTCTGTGTACACCCACACAGGCTTAAAACAATTCAGAACTTGGCCTGTAGTAAAACAGATGTTTTTCTATAGCGGATTATAAGTCTGTGTGGTCAGACACACAGTAGCCAACTTCATTTGCCTGTAAAGCTCATTTGTTTTTTTCTGAAAGGTAAAACAATTCTGTCTTATTTTTGTTGTTTTGGTTTGTTTTTTTTTCCATTTTGAAAGCTGTGAGTTCTGAACAAATATTTTAATATTCAGACTACAGGTCCATGGACCACACAGAAATTATTCCAGAAATGGATTTCATTCTTAGTTATTATTTATATATATTATTTATAACTATAAACTCTGACATAAAAATGTCCATTCAAAAGTGAGACCTAGATGGATGGCTGGACTATACAATTAATCTAGTAAAGTGAAATTAAATGTGTTATCTTGCATGCAGAATAAGGAGAAAAAAAATCACCACACACACAAAGAAGCTCTTGTCAACACAAAGATACATGTAGCTATCATCGCAGGGACACTGCCTGTCTCCCGTTGTTCTTGATCACTGTTTCCTTATTTTGTGTTCATGATACAGATTTCCATCAATAAAATTATTTCATCTTATCGCTCCTATTCCAGTATGTATGAAATTATCACTAGCTTTGGCCGTTGTCCAATTTTCTGTCAGTTTTCCATACTTTTTTGGAGCCGCTTATGAGATTCACATGGACCATCTGTCCAGCAGGTCTCGGAGTTTACCAGGATGTCTCCAGAGTGACTGCCACTGACCACTGCTGCAACCTCCAGTAACGAGGCAAATATGCTCACACACTGAGGTCAGGAAAGGCTCCTAACTTCGAGATCTTTACACAGTGCCTTCCTAAAATAAGAAATTGAACTTTGGCTCTTGGAGTCTCTCTGGAATTGATGACATTGTCATTTGTCCAATGGTTTTGAGAAAAACAGTTCATCCTTAGCTTCTGTGGTAAAGAAATCTTTCACCAGACAGTTGCATGGGAGAAGGACACTAATTCTCCCTGGAGAACTGCTGAATTTGAAGCACTGGCAAAAAGCTGGAGGGCTCTGAGGCAAAAGATGTGCTTCCGATGAGAACCATGCTCAGAAGAACCTTTGTGAGAGTAACAGTGAGAGCACTGCAGATAGATAAAAAAAGATTATACCATTCTTGCTGAAGATTTTTAGCAGAAAAAGATGAGGCCTCTACACTATATGCTGCAAATGTGAGAGGACACTGAATTCTGGAAACGCCTATTATTTTTCATTGCCTATGAAAAGGATGGAAGGTGACTGCTCAGATGCAGGCACGTACACTGCAGACATCTGCAGACATTTCAACTAATGTAAACAAATAAGTTTTAACATTGTAAAGGCGGTGACAAAATGTAGTTTTATTAAGCATTCACAATCCTAATGATTTATCAGTAAAGAACACAACATAAAAATGAACAATCAATTATTATTAATATCCATTCATATCTATTTTTGTTACCTCTACACAAATGTGCACTTTGTGTATATGCTATAGAATATGATATAATCTACAAACATTGTTTTGTTTTCATAGATACAAACTTGTGCAAACAGGATGCTCAAAATGGTATCTTGGGCTACCAAATGTTGATAAAGCAATAGGACCTCTCAGTTTTCTGCATAGTTGTCACATAATTAGAAATACCCCTGGAGAACATGATGAGCATTTCCCAAAGTACACACATGTCAGAGAAATATCCTCTTCTGTCTTTGGATATGTCTAGATATAGTTACAATCATTTAGGTTGGAAAAAAACTTTTGCATCATCAAGTCCAACTGTTAACCTAGCACTGCCAAGTCCACTACTAACCCATATGCCACATCTACACATCTTTTAAAGATATCCATGGATGGTGACTCAATCACCTTCCTGGGCAGCCTGTTCCAATGCTTGACAACCTTTCTAGTAAGAATTTTTTCCTAATTTCTAAGCTAAACCTCCCCTGGCACAACTTGAGGCCATTTCCTCTTGTCCTATCACTTCTTGCTAGGGAGAAGAGACGGTCACCCACCTTGCTACAACCTCCTCTCAGGTAGTTGTAGATAGCGAGAAGGTCTCCCCTGAGTGTCCTTTTCTCCAGGCTAAACATCCCCAATTCCCTCAGCCTCTCCTCATCATACTTGTGCTCCAGACCCTTCAACAGCTTCATTGCCCTTCTCTGGACACATTAAAGGTTACATCTTTTCCTCCTACTCTTACAGTTCTCACAGAACTCTTGACATTTTTACCTTTGGCCACTGTGATACTGCTGATTAAAAAAAAAAAAAGAGAGAGGAAAAGGACTGTATTGCCTACACTGTAGGCCTCTATTCACAGTGGTTTATCATCTGGTTTTCTTTGTTATTTGGTGTTTTCCCAAAAACTCTCCTCAGTCGTAGATCTTGGAAGTGGCAAGACATTTTCACAATTTACCCTTACTATATAGGATCATATGTTCCAAGAGGATGACACAGGGAGGATGCTGAGCAGGTTGCTGATCAGCACCTTGACCCAAACTGGTTGCAGATACTGATGCAGTCACAGACCAGAGGCAGACTAATAATTTCAACAGAGTAGCAGGGAGCTCATCATTGCTTGTTCACTTCTGAAGGCAGCACTTTTCCAGATGTTAACCTCAAGCTTTCCCCACAAATCAGGGGAAGAAATTATGAAATAAACTGGTGGGCAAACTACAAAAATAGGCTGCTCTACTTCTTACTTGATAGTGCTTAGGGTTGCAGCAGAAGTGGAAAGGAACTGCTAGATACCTGGACAGCACTGAAAGGACCTCTTTGCTACATAGTCTTTGTGTTCCTATAGGACACAGGTACTGGCTTCCTCACACACACACATCAGTATAGATA
The DNA here is from genome assembly GCF_963210335.1 of Falco punctatus. Lineage (NCBI taxonomy): Eukaryota > Metazoa > Chordata > Aves > Falconiformes > Falconidae > Falco > Falco punctatus. Next base: position 73,975,941 of record NC_137585.1, read on the forward strand.
GTACTGTAAAATAAGTAGGATGCTGCAGCCATCTGAAGAGAAGTGCATTCTTGGGAGCGCTTGTCTGCCATTCATTGACTAATTTGCTCTAACAGTCAAAGATATTAATGAAGTCACAAAAGAAATAATGCTGCTACTGACCTTTTGTTTTCTAAAGTTATTCCTATGCTAAAGGTACTCTTAATTCAAGGGATTTCAGCAGATGGGTGGAAAGGAGAGATGGCCATAATGAAGGTTAAAAAATACAGGAAGCTAAACCATCTTGGCAGCCAACATCCTGACATAAAGGAGCTAAGCAATACAATAATACCATGTTAGTATTGTATAACATACGGGAGAAACTCCACCAAAGTTTCGATCACACCTGTGATCTAAGTGGTTCTTCCTTCTGTAAGCAAAACTCCCACTTCCCATATTGCACATTTGTGCATATTGTGGGCATAGAAACCACCTCAGCCTGTTTTCACACTTAACACTGGCTTAGGAAGCACAGGAAGGTGTAATGCAGAAGTCTTTCAGAGTCAAGATCCAGAAAGGCTGGGCACGAGACAGCTTGCAAACACTTTGTCCTTTCTATCATATCAACTTCAGAATGTATAGCTTACACCTACAGTTAACTGAGAACAATGATCACAGTTCACCTCAAGTCTATTAATAAACTGTCACAGCCTTCAAACCAAACAGGTTGTAAGTAATCTGCCTAGAGTTGTGCCAATTTTCTTTGGCAAGCCAAGTCTATGAATTGTATAGGGAATGTCATAAACTCAGCAAATTCTTTACCAGCACTGTCCTAACAATTTACAAGCACAGGCAAATCAGTTCCAGGACAATTGCCAAGCACTCCTGAATTTACTAATATAGCTGCTGCCTATAAATTCAACAGATAACTGAGGGTAGGGGGCAAATACTGAGTGAGAGTTATTTCTTTCTGTCACATGCCACAAGATAATTCAGGAGAGCCAGTCATCTGGAAAGGCAACCTGCATAAGCGGTATATGTAGGGAATGGTTTACCTACAAAATGGAAATCCGAACAGAATATGGGGTTGAATATATATGTGTGTATACACACACACACACACACACACATATATATATATATGAGGAGTTTGATCACAACTGCTGGAGTCCATCCCTGAAGTGTCTGTAGTTCAGTGACTTAAAAACTGAGCAGGTGCAAATGAAACCTAAGACCCAAGCGCAGCACCACGCTGAAGCATGAGGCGTGACTGCTCAGCCAGCAGGACCAGGACAGGTATGTGAGTCCCCCTCCATGGAGCTGGAATCACACAGGGCGGTGCATGGCATACAGCCAGCACTGCAACCCAGACATGACTTTCCATCAGGGTGACTCTGGAGCACCAGAGGGCACACATATAAATAAAGAGCCTGACAGAGTTCTGTGAAATATCAGTAACACAGCTTGCCAGCTGCACAAGACTTTAAAATAAGGGACGGGCACTCCAGAGACTTCTGAAGGAAATCTCACCCTGCACCACATGAAAGTACTGCCACAACAGATTTAATAATAAATAAGAAAACATAAAATCAATTGCCAGAGCAAACAAATGGGACGCTATAATATGGGATAACTCAAGTTATTCCAGAGTGTCTTAAGTAGCTGCAGAATCTTTGTTGAGAAAACTATTCAGATGAGCAAATGGGAAAACATATTCTGTCCAAAGAACTGGCAGATTCTGTTCTGCACTTCAGTTGGCAGCAGACTCAAATAAAGACAACTTTGAGACATGATAAATGCTAGAAAGAGAAGAAATTAAGGAGGGAGACATTTGCACAAAGTAGATGCCAATAGAACAAGACCTCAGGAGACTAGAAAGTAATTCTACTTAAAGCTACAACTTTGAGAATAAATCTGGAAGTGTATTTAATTCTGGAAATGATCGTGTGGTTTTGAGGAACAAAAACATTGCTTTTGAAGGCATAAACTAATGTGCTGTCTGAAGGTAAAGAGGCATTCCTCATCTCAATGTGTTATTCTATAATTACCAAATGAGGTTCACACCTCCTTTTAGGCAGTTGCAGTTGGACACCATCAAAGACAGAGACCCACTCCCAGCTGTGATCTGTTGTGGAACAACACTTAGTTACTATTGTTATTCACAAAACATCTGGCTAGTCTTGTACGCTCTTCCATTTCCTTTGCACCTAAGTTCTGGCCTCATTTCCTATGAGACCTGAGTATTCAGAGGTTTACTTTTTTTCCCATCTACTTATTGTATGTGGGTGGAGTTCTTAACATATGTTCTTAGGATCTCCTTTTCCAAATACCTAGGGAGTCTGATCTGTGCTCATTCCTTTCAGGAGAGTAAAAACATGTTGGTTTTGTTTTCCTACCTCTCTAAGAACAGAACATTTTTGGGGTGGAGGCCAGCCCAGCTCAGGAAGAAATGCTTAGCTTTTAAGTTCCTCTTTAATGGGAGTGGGAGCAAAGAAGAATGATATCATTTCCATTTTCCCTTGAATTCTTCCCAGGACAATACATATTTTTCTAGACGAAGTGTCAGCTAGAGCTGTATTAATTGCAACACTGCTTTGTTAGCAGAATGGAAGAATATTAAAAAATCATTAATTCTCACAGTCCCCAATGAGTGAAAATTTCCAGTATTTCCTCCACATGGTGCACAGGTCAGGATGAGGTAGGTCATGCTTCTATCTCACAGTATTTCAGGATACCATCAAGACAGAAAGTACTTTAACGTATCTTGATTGAAGACATTTGAAAGTTAAGCAGATCTGAACACAGAAGATGACAACGCATAGGGCTCACTCAAAGGCTGAAACAGTTACAAGCCACAAAGATAACAACAGACAACTTTGCTCCTCTGGAGAAATAACTTTCCTTCCAGAAGTTATACTGAGCAGGTGTGGTGATGCACTTTTCCCCTTCCTCCAGGCTGTTCTACAGCCTCAGGAGCCACCGATCAGCTCTCAGTGCCTTGAGTAATGAGTTGGGCAGTTAAGTATCCCTTGACTGTACCAGTTACTCCTACTCAACTGAGGCAGAGAACAGCACTGTCCGTGCTGGAACTCCTGTGGGCTGGTCAAAGCAGGGATGAAGCATGGAAACAACCGGTTACTTTCCCTGACAGCCCTGGAATGTTCCTGCCAGACCATAGCCCAGGTGGTAACCGTGTAGATTGATACACTGTTCCTGAAATTTTTGAGAAAATTACCAACTCAGGTCGCAGTCAGGATGGAAATTTGCTGATGATTAAGGCCAATTATGTCACGGCCTTATAAACAGCAGTCCCAAAATAAACCCCTTGTGAGCTCTTCTGGACCACAGCGGGCTGCAACCAGCATCTCCCTCTGAGCAGGATGCTGCTCAGAGCTTGCAAACCTCTAAGTCTGTGATACTAGGGGAACCGTCGCGGAAAGTCAAGGATGGGGCCCGGGCTGATACCCCTGCACCTCAAAGCTCAACCCTCTGCCTGCTGAGGAATTCAAAGGCATAAGATGTATTTCACTGAACTCCAGGGAAAGCTTTTAGTAGGTATATACTTTTGCTGTAATATGTATTACAAGCTTGAAGCAGTTAGGTAATGATGTAACTTTGTGATTTAAAACAAATTGATTTGCTGTTAAATTCTTATGAACTGTGAACTCCCTCTCTCTCCCCTTTAGATTGAATCTGTTGTCTAAGTCTGAGACTAGGAATAGATCCAGCTGCACTTAAACTCTGTGAGAATTTAGAAAGCAAGAGGGTCTACTCTAAACCTCATGACTCAACAACAGGATCTCCTTTACCCCTTTATACCTTTGATCTTTATAAACTGTTTCCAACTCTATTCTGACTTGACTTCAGCTTGATTTATCTCTCTGCATTTACTCCATTCAGTAAGTAACAGAGTGAACTTTGCCATCAAATCTTGTGTAGTTGCATTTCCACACATTCATATTAAGCCTATTTCACTTAAACTCTTTGGTGGTAATTCTTTAAGCTACCTGACCTAACCACTCCTTTTGCGACAGCAGGAGACAGAGTTTTCCCAGAATAATTTAAATATTATAGACAGGTTTCCCCGGGAAACCTCTCTCTCTCTCTTCTCTTACCACATTTTGCTGAAATGCTCCATTTTTTAATTATTCAGGTCTAACACAAAGTTGTGGGAAACCCCGGCTGGTCCAAGGGATCGGAATGTAAGCTTAACATTAGCCTTGAAAAGATACCTGTGTATCCTTGAAGAGTCTACGAAAGTCCTGAGAAGAGCTGAGCCAACAAGACAAGGAACTGCCAGATGCACAAGTAGAAGAAGTGTATCAAAGACGTAGCAAAGAAAAGGCCATCAATCATGAACTAATGGTCTGTGAGTGAACCAATCATGTATAGACACCTATTCTTGAGAAATATATAAAAAGCCTTGTTAGAACAATAAACAGCCTTTTGGCCTTTTGGTTTTGTGCACAATCCTTTGTGTGTCGTGTCCATCTCAACAGTGACACAAAGTTACAGTAAAATATGGTTTTAAAAATTTAACACCACCATCCTATCTAGGAAACTACCAAAATAAAGGATCTTATTTAGCTATTATTGTGGCCTGCAGTGTCAATGAAAGAACAAATATGCAGCAGATGTTAGCCAGCTTCCATGAGTATGTATTGTAAGAATCCACACAGAATAAACAAGATCTCTTCAGATGCATTGCATTACCTCAGCAGCAGAATAATCTTTTCTACAGTCTTTTCGATAGTGTTTATTGCAATACAACAACAGCTTTCATGGAAAAGAAATCTTGTGGACACACACCACACAGCATAGGTCAATGCAGCTGACATTCTGGAAGTCAGTCCAAGCTCTGAACTACCCATTTAGATCCTCTTCAGCATTCACAAATCAAATTTTACCCAGCCACTGCACAGCTGTGTTACAGAGCAGAGTGCTTTTATACTGCTGAAGGGACTGCAGTCACAGGCTGGCTTAGCTGGAACAAACCTGCCAGATAAAAGGGAAGGCCAGTCTGCTGAGAAAAAATGTCTTTTCATCTTTTCCATATTTTCCCTTGCATGTTAGTTTGACACCAAAAGTGAAGGTTAAAATGTTTGTTATTCAAGAAGTTCTGCAATAAAATCAGAATTGTGTTTGCTTTTACTCTTCGTTCATTTCTGGCTGCACAAGACATCACGGGACTTGGCAGGTCTTAATACCTGGGTCTACTGGGAATTGGAAATGTTCAGAGTGGGATGTTGACAAAATACTTCCCCATTGTTTCAAGCTCGACTGTTCACCTTGTACTAAAAACTAAATCCTTTTAGCAGAGATAGCAGGCATCATCTATTTTCTTGCTAAGATTCCCCTTTTCTCTTTTTTTTTTCCTTTATTTTCTCTCCTTCCCTCAGAAATACGAGGTGCACCCCTTGCAGGAGTCAGCAGGAGAGAGTTCACACACTACAGTGGGAAATACATGTGAATCAGCTCAAAGACCTCAAATCATTTATTCATTACAACACGTCATGTTCCTTTTAAGTTTCTTGGGTGAATCATCAATAAGCCAGGAGAAAATTTAAACTCACCATAGCAGAGAGGTCTTTGTTGATCTTTGTAGAAAGGTTAGACCCTGAGATATTTGCTGTCCTCATGTGAGAAACTGGGAGATCAGCAGTGCTCAGTGCAGCTCAGCATTTTCAAATATATCACAGACATCCTGTAAACGTGGTCTGGAGTCAGAGTATTGGTTCAAGAGAGACTGAAGGGTTTGGGCTTCTTTTACAGCTTTGCACTGGATGTTGCTTTTTCACTGGTGAACCGAACCTATATACCAAGTTCCAAACTTTTGGAATGACCAGTTCATAAGCCAAACATAAGTAGCTCAGCCACACATCACAAAATTGGCATAGGTTTAGTGAGAACTCAGCCTATGTGCATCTAAAGTATTGGTAAACTTGCCAACAGTACGTGAGTCTTATCTGGACTGATACTCAGCCAGCAAGCCCCCACCCAGCCCTCGATAATCTTTGTTCACATATTGTCACATATTCCATTGCATCAGTATGTGTTGCAAATTTAGAACCAAGGCTAATGAGCGTCCTGAAGCTAGTATGGTTCATGTATCTCAGAGAGAGTTTGAGATTTTCACAAAACCAGAAAGAACTATCGCATATGACAATATTTTGGGAGAAAAATTTCTTTGACAGGATTGAAAATGTAACAACTCTGTATTATTTTAGAAATATTTACTCTTGATATTTATAATGTTATTTTTTTTCCTTCTTCTACTTCATTTTCTTTTCACCTCTGTAAGCTGTAAAAATGAATGACTACACCATTACTTTCCCCTTTCTTATTTAACTAAATGGCTTTGCAAATGTTACAGTGTCATTACTGTGATACTACTATAGAACTAAGGGACAAGTTTTCCTTTTTTCTTTTGTTATTTGGTAGTTTCCTAGAGAGAAGATGACAAATGGCAGAGGGGGTACTCAAAAAATCAGATTTCACTCCCTTATATCCAGTGTAGAAAAAAGAAATAGAAAGATTAGGAAGAAATAGAGCAAATAAAAATAAAATAATCTAAAATCTTTTAATATTTTGAGAAAAAAAAGGCAATATTTTCAATTTAAGTATGCTGTCAATGTATTCTTTGCTTTTGAATTTTTTTCATAGAAATAATATGTTCTTCCCATGAAAAACATGAGTGTTTTTTGGGTTGGTTGGTTGGTTTAGAATGGAAAATTTCAGGAACCTGAAGTTTAAGAATAATATTGCTTATAAAGGAAACCACAGACCTGAAGACCCCACAATCATATCCTTTTTCAAATGAATATGGTTAACATGGATATTAAATCTCAAAAAGATTCTTCCTTGTCAAAATGTGGAGATAGTATGAAAAAAAAAAGCACAAAAAAGTGAAGTATTGATAAACTTAGACATGTTAAGTGTCTAAACTAAACTTAGACATGTGTCTCAGCTGATATTAACTACATCATTTTTTTCTTACCAATTATCAGCATATTCGTTATTCCTAATTTAATAAGGCTTTTTTACATAGCTTGGAAAGCACAGATGATATTTCACCACAAAAACATCCAGGGTGATATCTAGAACATTTTCAGTTATGTGATCCTTCTGAAATAGCTATGTTTAGAGTTATTTTAATTTCTGAAACATCATGAGGACAGCTCTGTAGATCTGATTTTATTATTATTATTATTATTATTATTATTATTTGCTTGAAGCAAGAGGATAAACAGCAGGATTCACTGATAAATGGAATCTGAAGTAAACACGGATGATTACAGGCACCAGAACTACAACAAGCTTATCTTTCATATGTCATAATATTTAAATCACTGTGGAAGTATGTGGTACATCCAGAAAAGGCTTCACAAGGTACATAATAGGAATAATATTAAGGGATTGTTAGATCATACACTTGAGTTGCTCTGAGTTAAATGCTTGTCTGTTTCTATGAGGATATGTTTTCGATTGTGCTTGAAAAGACTCAAGTAACTTGTTAACTTTTTCCAGTAGTAAATAGTGCTTTTGCCCAAACACTGAATTTCAAGTGTGCTTGCATACTGCTCTGGATCAATTTACTTATCATTAACTTTGGACAGTGCTTATGCTTATGCTTACGCTATGGGGCAGGGCTGCCTTTCAGACAGTCCTCAGTAAGCCAGAGGAGTGGGCCAACATGAACCTCATGAAACTCAAGGGCAAATGCAAACTCCTGCATCTGGAACAGGATAACTCCATGAGGCATTACGGGCTGGGAGCTGAGCAGAGAGAAAGTGGCTTTGCAGAAAAGGACCTGAATGGTGGACAACAAGTTGAGTATGAATTCTGCCTTAAGAATACAGCCATCATGTCAAGGGAATCCCTCCACTGAGCTGTCTTGAGGGCAAATCCAAATAAATGTTTCCAGGTTTTGGCCCACTAATTAGAAAAAAAAAAAATCAACCAGAGATTAGCATGAGCCAATGAAGATTAGGTGGCTGAAGCATATGGGGAAGATGGTGCTGAGTTTGCACAGCCTGGCTAAGGAGAGGATATAACTGTAGTCTTCCATTAAGAAAAAGGGGAGCTGACAGAGCCAAACTCTTCTGAGAAAAGGGGCAACAGTCCCGTGCTCCAGCAAAGGATTTTCTAACCAGAGAAATGGAAAAAAATTTCACGCTGAGCATTCAAGCCTTGGAACAGGCTAACTGGAGAGGTTTTTGGATTTGGGTACTTCATAATTCAGCAGTGCAAAGCCATGAGGAACTTTAACTTTGAATTTATCTCTGCTTTGAGCTGAGGGTTGGACTAGAGACCTTTGGAGGTCCCTTCCAACCTAAGTTGGCTTGAGATGTATAGATATGATTCTTAAGAGGAGCTAGGTACTTATCTGGACAATTTTTTGGTGGGCTTCATGTCACACTCAAACTTCAACAATTTCACTTTTGCGACTAAGCCACATCTTGGAAGAGGATCAGAGTGGCAAGAGGACATAGCTTGAGCAGCCCTACCATGACCAATCTACTACTCAAAGATTCTCCACCTGTTACACTTTATTGCTAGGCTAGATGGCCAGTTCTGAAGTCAACCTGACCAGCTTCTTCCAGGTCCATCCTACATTCCTGCAAGTGTGAGAGATGAAAAGCTCGCAGAAGGATTAACACCCACCTGGTATATCACCTATAGCAGTCAAGCAATGGGTACGCTTACACAGTACGAGGCAGATGACAATCCAAATGGTAAACATCACCTAGTGAAACACAGCCCTATGTGAAGATAGTACCTCAGATCCACAAACATTTCAGCCCCATGACTGTGGCCAAGTGCCAGACGTAATAAATATTGACTCTAACAGCTTTCAAAAGCTCTGGCTTTCTGCCACGCTAATGCAGTTTGCCATGGACCCAAGCTAATACCAGTGCTGACTGGGTGCATGTGAGGAGTCACTGTACCTGGCCTCATTACACTCCTAAAATGTCTGTCATTCAGCAGATATCTCTGCACATCAGTAGCTACAAAAGTCTAGATGGGGTTGGTAGTGTTCAGGGTGTAAGGGAAAGGTTTTTTCCACTAAAATGTTGCCAGCATGCAGTAGAGTAGTGCAGAGCTGTTTTGTTTCTCCTTGTGCATCAGAAGCAATTCAGTAGCCAGCTGAAAGAGCTGAAGGGTTTCCTTTGTTTGTAACAGGCATTGTACTGAAGATTTTCTAGGTTTCCTTTACTTAGGAGCATACTGAAGGAAATGATTGAAAGTTACTAAATTTAGATAATTCTATTCTTACTAAAAACTTCCTCCTTTTTCATCAATGTCATTCCTCCAAATTTTATGAGGGAAAGGGGAAAACATTAGTTACAGTGAAATGTGGAAAAGATTAACAGATCCCAGTCTGAACAGTCTGCAAATGCCAAGACCTAGAGAGAAAATGAGAGAGAAAAACTCAGAAGGTATGAGTTTCCTAAGCTATCCTTCTTTCTTTGACTGGGAAGAGTACACTACTTTGAGAAGAAACTGAAAATGAAAACCTAAGTTAATTGAAAGACTCTATTAACAGAACAACTACATTAATTACCAAACAAAAAAATCCCAAAGCAGTACACCTCTAATATAAGTTCCAAAATTAAAATTTGGAATTTGAATCCAGAATCCCAGGTCCATGACTTCTAAAAGATAATTTGAAAGAACCTTTCAGAAAGTCTCTTAGAACTCTTCTAAGCTACAGAATGCCTTTAGTGTACACTCTATCTTATCAGCACCACCTAGAGTGCATCACTAGAAAGAACTCCAATAACATAATACTAATATTCTTTACAAAGAGTGATTTCATTTCAAAAGAGCATTTTCCAGACTTACTCTCTTTCAAAGACTTCCATATCAAGTATATGTGGCTGATACAACAAAAGACAGACAGGGAAAGACCGTATTTTTCTTGTTGCACCTAGAAGAGGTGGCGAAAAAATATCACAAAACATTTGGAACTCAACTGAACCCTGTAAGGCAGTGACTGTTGTTTCTGGCTTAATCATCAGCAGAAATTTCCTCTATCAGAATATAGGTGGTGGTGGTGGTGGTGATGATGATGATAATGAGGATGATGAGGATGGTGAGGATGATGAGGATGTCCAAATCAGAACAGAATTCTGCTCACTCTCCAGAGAAATAGAAACAGATTGCTGCATTTTTTCAGTATACTTTTTAGTTAAGAGTTTGGAGGTAGAAGTGAGAAATAAAATAGATATTGTTAGAGACATTGCATATTTAGAAAGTAATTGGTTTTACCTTTATTTCTATACACATTCTGTTTACAGCCTGCTTGTATCAGACACCTACTTATTTAAAGCCAATTCCTGTACATAGTCGTAATAGCAACAGAGAATGTTACAGGATGCACACTTGATTTTCTCCTGCTTTCACTCTAGGTAAAAATTATGTAAAGCTTTCATCTTGATTTCTTTACACATTTTATTCCAGTATAACTGAATAGGACCTTGTTTACCATTACACTAAAAATTAAATGCAAAATTAATAAACTAGTATAAGCCTGGAACAACTCAATAGTGAATTGGGCCCTTAACCTGGAGCTGATGTTCATTGCCATGATTTGTGATTTTATCAGTTAGCTTGTAAATTCTGTTAGTGTTCAGAAACGCTGACTTACTTTTCAAATCCACTGAAATTCATAGGAGGACTGTACTTGCTGATAAACAGACACCTGGCACTGATACCACACCTGTGAAGCTGCTTATTTTCATTTGAAAAGAAAAAACCCCAACAGTTGTTTATGGTTGCATAACGATCTTATTACAGCCTATTTTAAAAAATAAACAAAGTAGGAATATAGGCTTAACAAAACAGAGCATTTTCTTGCAATGTAAACGTATATGCAAACATTCAGCTGTTAGTTACCAAGCACTGATTATTTATTCATTTCTGCCAAAGTAGTGCAGAGACTGAAAACACGGTCTCCTGCTCTGCCGACTGAGAAGCATATACTGGGAAAGCACGACTCCAGAGCTTTATTTCAGTTTCTGGTCTTAGTTTTCAATCTGAGAATACACTCCCTGTTGAATGGGACGAGCAAAGCAAACAACATGTCTTTTCTCAGGAGGCAGCTTGCTCTGCCTCTAACGACACAGAACTCCTTAGTACCACTGGTGACCATTACTCCTCTCGCTCCCACCTTCCCCATCCAGTACCAGTTGCCTTCCTGTTACACCTGGGGCCCACCTACTTCTGCTGTGGGAAAGCTTCTTTTCAGAAGGCTGGATGAGTTAAATGCTTTGCCTCTGGCCCTCTTCCTCACTTATCTTCTGACCTAAAAATACACCTAAGGTCACTTAAACTGATCTGTATGCTTATATTTATCTTAAACATTATTTTCAGGCTAAAAACTATGAGCTTATATACTGCAAATTCAGAGTGTTATTGACTATTACTAGTCAACAATTGTAAGATTGTAATATAATCCCATGTTTGTATGTATTATATAATTATAATACTTTATAAAGTAAGTATAATGTTAAAATGAATTATAGTCTTGCACACCAGTGAGATTTATTTTATTGAAATTCTTAATCGGAAGAGAAGGAACCAAAAGAAAGTATTTTTGATCTTTTAGTCCTGACAGTCCTCTTACCCGCTACCACAATATTACAGGGGAGTATATTTCCTCAACATACTGACGACACCACATGCCAAGTAATATTTCCACCCTGTTGCATAAAATACTTCTGTATTACTATTGCTATGTATGTTGTATTACTATGAAGAAACTAAAATGAAATTATTACGTTACAGAGAATCTGACCTGTGTCCTTTGTTACGCGAAGAAGGCGTGGTACTTTCAGCCAAAACTGATAACTGCTAACAAAATCATAGAAAAATGGAAGACTATCACATTCATCAAGGAATGGCTGAGAAGAGTATCCCAAAGATGTTACAGATTGCAGTACAAAGTACCCATTAGCATGAGAGGAAAATAAATGTACTTGCCATAATAGGAAAATGCAGCAAACATATGTATGTTAATTAATAATTCAACCCAAAATATGTCTTAACTATATGAATCCAAGTTCTGTCATATTTTAATAAAGAATATTTATATTTAGAGCTATAACCATGGAAAAAGATGAAAAATAAATTATGCAAATACTTCAAAGACATATAAGCCTTTTTTTGTTCCAGGGCAGAAACATCGACTGACAAGCTGAAATTTTTTTCCTTGAGCACGGTTATTCCCAACTTTATTGTTTCAAGGCATTCTGCACATTTCTTTGAAGCATATGACAGCGAAACCTGTCCAAACAAGGACCGAGGTCTATCCGCACTGTGGTTATGCTCTTGGATGGATCATTTTAATTCTATGACATCACAACAGTACGTTTTTATCTCCTGTATAAATCCTTGACTATAGCATCTCCAGACCATGTGACAGGTGAAAAGGAACTGTTTGATTTGAAGGCTGAACACAGAGGCTGAATGGGATTTTTAAATTTTCTTTACGCACAGGCTGTCGTTCTCCTTCTGAATTAGATCAACCAGTCTGGCAAGAAGTAAATCAGTTGGACAAACAGAGGATTTTAAACATCTTGAGATGGGCAATGGATCCAGTTCTGAGAGCAAGGAGTCGGCCAGGAGATCCAGAGAACTGGAAAAGAAGCTCCAGGCAGATGCAGAGAGGGAAGCCAGGACAGTCAAACTACTACTTTTGGGTAAATACAATAGAAATTGCTCATAACGCTTCTCCATTGAAGGGTTATTTTTCTTTGGAATTACATTTCAGTACAGTGAGTTTCCCACCTTTCACTGTTTTATTTGAAGACAATCCTGTAATACATGCACAAGTTATTTTCTGGTTGTAAATAATCACAAAGTCACAAGAAACAGGCTGGAAATAGCCATGTCACTGCATGTATTCAATTTTAAATATTACAAATACTTGCCTTTGAAAGGATTTGATAAATGAGAAACTACTGTTAGAATAAATGTTATGATGCTTACATACACAGAACGTAGCACAAACTTACCTTTTGTATTTCAAGGATCTATATGCATTTGTTTGCAGGAGGATTAAGTAAGATAATGGGTTACATAGAAAATCCGCAGTTGTCACAAGGTATTGATACTGTTTGTTTTCTAAAGTCTTGCACTTAATTTTTTACAGAAGCAGAAAGTGACTTAGGAGGACTTTTTTCAATGTATAAAAAATATATTATGGAGCGTAGAATGGAAGATAATGAAATGAGATGAACACAGATGAGTGTTCTCACAGACAACTGCTTCTAATGCACACTATGATGAATTTATTAACAGCCAGCATATTTTCTTGATAGAGCTTTATTCTTCTCTCTTTTTTTCCATGGTACTGCATAGCCTACAAGAAATAATCAAGAGCACAATAACACTGCCACTGTCTTAATATTTTTATGCTGACGGTATGATGCCTATTATTGAAGTTTACATTGATTGATTACAAATGAACAGAAAAATAGTCTTTGATCATTGAAATGTTTCTATTTTTTCCTTCGTTGTAACCACAATGCTTACAAATGCTTTTAAACTGACATTTATTCAGACTTAGCTAGATCCCTTAGATAAAGTAAATTGGCTTAACTCTCTTGTTTTGTATTTTATGCAAAAAGTCTATTTATACCTGTTGAGAATCTATTACAATTAATAAAGAAATAAGAGAAAACCCACAACCATGCAGGTTCCTCAAATAATAATAGGAAAGTAGCTGATACAGTTTATACTGATCAGTATTCAGACGGTTTACAAAGCTTTTCAGTCCAGTGGAGAATATGAGGATTTTCTGTGCCACCTTAATACAAAATATTGGCCCCACTGAGGCAAGCTTGAACCGGTCAGAAAACGGAATAACATTTTCATTTAAACTTCCACAAAGTGTCAATACTTTTTATACATTCTTACAAAAAGGAATTGTTATACTGAGTTAGAACCAGGGTCCATCTACTCCAGCATCTTGTCTCTGATCTTACCCAACACTGATCCATAAGGATGATGTAAGAAATCCTTTCAGAGGAATTTATAGGATAAAGAGCAATATATAAGATAAAGAGGAATTTATAAGATAAACAGTTTAATGATATATTTTGATCTTCAAGTTTTCATGCCTTTGCAGTAGTATTGGAGGCTGTCTTACACCAGGACACAAACTAAATTGCCCCTCCAGGAACATACGTATGTATTTAGTATTAGCAACTTCAGTTTTAAATGTTTCCTAATGTATATAATCAGTGTTCTTCTGACACTATTAATATCAGTCTTAAGATACCTTTAGTAAAATACTTTGAGATTAATTGCAAGCCATGTGGAAAAGATTTCTATTTCATTCATTTCAAACCTGAACATATTTTGGTTTCATCAACTACACAAGCAAACTTTACCTGAGACAAGATGATCATTAGAATCTGAAATACTTTCGCTTAAGTCTTCTTTATAGAATAAATTTCTACATTATCTTCCTTTACTCATGTCACACATGATAAAGATTCAAATTTGTCAGCAGATAACATTTCCTAAGTTTTTTTTTCTCTGGGGAACTATTACAACATATCACAAGGACTTGGTAAAACACATGTTGAGTGAGTAAAGAAAAGATTATAGACCTAACAGCTTGAATTTTCTTGTTCTTAAAAAAAAAAAGGGGGGGGGGGAATAAAACATGTGTCTGTTTTGAGCCTATTGCACAGCTAAAGTGAAAGTGTCTCTTGGACACCTGGAATCACAGCTGCTTAAGCAATGTGTATACAGGGCACCATATAGCACCCTCCATAGTCAACAGTGAAATGGACAGATAGGAGAATATTAAATCTACTATGTTCAGATCTGTATCTGTTGTCTTTCCATACCTCTGGGTGATCTCTGAAATACTCAGATCTTAGACTTCATAAGTCAAAGGCAGCTCGGTTCAAGCCAACCAGCCTAGCCCTACCTTAGTCCTAGGTTTCTGTTCATTCAGACCATGTGTTGCCTTTGTATTACAGACCAGATATCACCATTGTCTCTTTTGCAGTAGGCTGATGGGCAGAAAATACTCAGGAAAAATTGGATATGTACATCATAAGTTTTTTATTATGCTCTTATTCTTAAAATGTAAAAAAAAAAAAAGTCTGACCATTTCTTGAGATTATTTAATATCTCGTCTGGTCTCTCTGCATCCTCCAACTGGTGCCTTTACAAAACAGAAATTATATCCAGAAAACAAAGACACCACATTTGTTTATGTTGAGTTCCATGATCTGGGCAAACACATTATCTGTGTTGAGGTGATAATTTAGAGTTTATATAACATGCACATAAAACCTGCACATATAAACTGGGGGAGGGGAAAAATTATGCCACTTTCTGATGTTCCTCACTAGTTGTCCAGGAGCCACCTGAGGGTTAAGTCTTCTGTGTTAGGTATTCCTATGTTTTCAAGGCCATCCACCCCTTCACCTTGTCCACAAATCTAGCCTATACATATTTATACTTCAAAAAACCCCAGATAGTTTCATGAGTCTGGAACAAACTCCAAGGTGAAAGTTTTATTTCCTTACTATCAGGGTCATATCTTGCCTACCACACCACATGCAGTTTATACACTTTGTAGGAAGACAGCTTGCAATTTATTTGTGTGCAAAGTACAGCACACATTTCAAACATGGCCAAAACAGCTGATGTTCACAGTGAATGTTTCCCAGAAACAAGAACTTCGCTTCTGTTGAAATGATCATTAAAACTTTGAACTTATTAGTTTTCAATGTATTAATCCATAGCCTCATTGTCTACAGTTTTCAGTGGCAGGACAAATTCAGCCTTACTTGAGCTGATCATCCTCAAGTCACTTTACCAAGAAATACTCACTTTTAGGGCACAGGTCACTGAATTTAATATAAATATATGCTTCAGGGTGTCAAAAATTGAAGCTGTTTGTTCGTTTGTTTGTTTGTTTTAGGTTTAGTAGTAAATATTTTTATTCACTGACTATAAGAGGTCTCTGACAAGCGGTGTGAATATAAAAGTTTATAGTATACACACTTAAAACCAGTTCAATGAATCAGTACTGTTGTGCTGAAGTCAGGCTTGAGTTCCTGTTACTAACACCTCCACTGGAAGTAAAGACTTTGAGCACAAAGTCAGCCCAACAAACCTATCGATTGGAATACACAGACTTTCTTTTTTTTTTGGGGGGGGGGGTGGGGAGAATTTAATGAGGGTTAGATTATCAAGCATTGGAACAGGCTGCCCAGGGAAGTGGTTAAGTCACCGTTCCTGGAGCTGTTTAAGACATGTAGATGTGGTGCTTAGGGACATGGTTTGGTGGTGGACTTGGCAGTGGTAGTTTAATAGTTGGACTCGATGATCTTAAAGGTCTTTTCCAGTCTAAACGACTCTATGATTCTATGATCTTAGATCTTTTCTCTACTTTCTTTCTCTCATTGAGAAAGTTTGTTGAGTTTGGTAAGAGGACCAGGAAGATACAATTTCCAGTCTAGTTCACAGTTTCTAGGGCTTTGAATGGCAGGCAGAGTTGTAAACCTTTTCTGATTTTAATTTGAAGATTTTATTTTCCTGCCTTTTGCAGGAAAATGCTTTTATGTCATGGTCACTGGCATTTGTGACAGGTTTCAAACAAAATATTTAGACAGTGTTGTGGTTTTTTTTTTTTAATTTTTATTTTCTTACCTTTATTGCTAGAAACTTTCCTAAACCAAACCTTTACTTTCACATAAATAATAACAGTAAAGAGATATTAACTCTGAATCTGAGACACAAAAGCAGCTTAAAATATAAAAAAGAGACTTCTTCAATGGCTCAGCAGATGTTAATCTTGAAAGGGGCTTGTATTCTGTCCAGTTTCCACAACTATTCAAACAAATTCTACTTAGAAAAACAGTAACATCAAGTTACAGCTGAGGTCCTAGGTTCTGTTCTCCTTTGAATTTGAGAGATTCTCACCACCTTTCAAGGCACCTCCAGTTTTTTCTCTCTTTGGTCTCTGTTTCTGTGCCTTGGTGGCCTGCAGGGAAGGAGTAAGGCAGTCCCTGAGCACTGGAGCAATTCGTGTCAGGCTGCTGGGGGATGGCTCCTGTGCAGCTCGGTGCCTGCAGCTGTGCCACATGGCACTTCGTTTTGCGTCCCCTCTGCAGCCCCAGTCTGGCCAGAAACAAAATGGACTTGGGACATGGCCAGGTGCAGTTTTAGATATCCAAAGCAAGAAGAAGGCAGGTTACAGTCTGCCAGAGTGCTGCGGGTGCAGCACCTCGCTGAAGGTAGATGTGATATGCCCTGCAGCAGGATGAATGTGACCTCTGGGAAAAGCTGTGGGAGCAAACATCCATTGACCTTACAGCACCGAGGACATCTTTCAGCTCCCAGGAGAAGGGCCAGAGCTTCAGGCACTGACCAAGATTTCTGTGCCTTTATCCATCTCAAGGAAACTCAGCATCCAAATAGAAACAGCAATCACAGGTAAATTTGAAAAAGCTATAGGATCTTAAATATGTGAAATGCAAAATACAGGCTATGGCATATTATCAGTGGTCTCTACCAGGCTGAGCTATAAATCTTCACAGTGAGAGAGTTTTTCAAAAGTCAGTTAAACTTTCCAAGCTTCAGGACAGGACCAAAGCTTGACCTAAGTTCTCACCTTTTATTCATAAATTTTGGGCTTCATTATAATTGCCCTTTTCACCGCCTCCTAAAGAGAAGCTACCTTCAGCTTCTCACGCAGGCATGTAAGGGTTATCATCATGCACTTTTGCCACTGTTTCTGCAAGTTGAAGGCTATTGTGGTGGGTGGAAACTCAGCCCCGTCCCCGCTCTCCCGCCCTGGGGCCGGGCCCAAAGGAGCAGGCTGTACAAGAGGTGGAAGGAAGAAAGGAAGCAGGTGCAAGGTAAATTGTTTGTGACCCATTTCCTGGGGTGCAAATGCTGCTACAACTAACGTGATACTCCAGAGTGAAGCCAAAGTCTGAAAGTCATCTGTTGTTTAGATAAAGGCATTAACTGGATCACAAATTAAAGATGAGCAGAGGTAGAAAAATGCACCCAAAAGATATAAATTACGCCTCCCACTCTATTTCAACTTTGCTTTTCAGATCTGGAACTGAGTGTTCATTTCCATATTATATTTCCTGGCATTTTTCCATGTGGTGAATGTATGACCTCTCAGCACAGACTGCTCTCTTCCCTACAAAAAGTGTGTAGCAAACACTACCTTGCCAACAGGACTTTACCAAGTTCTTCAGAAGGGCACTGGAGGGATAATAAATGATCTACAGCAAATTTGCATTTATTCCAAACTGTGGCAGATGGCAGCATCAGACCATTTTACATAGGCTCATTTTTTTCTTGCACTTTCCGCCGTTCACATAATGGATTTTAGAAAATGCTTTGCGTATGGCTTGCTGTCTGTTGTGATTCATTCAAGTAAACTAGTCCCTGTCATTTAAATGTTATTAGCTTTACAAAATCTGTTTGGAAAGTCTGTAATTAGTTTGTTCCTCAGTTAAAATAGCTATGCCCCAGATTTTCTCTTTTGTCAAAAGTACTTGACATCGTCCAGTAAGGCAAATGATAAGCTGCAAAGAGAAAAGCAGTGATGAATCCTGTCCCATGGATTCACAGCCAAAGTTGAATCCTCTCTTCAGGTGCTTTCAAAATCCAGCTCATTTAGCAGTTCTTGCCAAGACTCATCACTCTGACAGAAGATGATAGTCACGCTGATTTCCAGTGGAGAAGGTCCTTCCCTGCCAGCTTTGAGGATTTCCTGCAGAATTGTTCCCAAGCTGGATCTGCTGCTTTGCTCTGCAGGCTCCCCACTTCCAGCCACATTACTTCATAGGAGAAGACCACGGAGCAAAGGAACTGACAAAACACCAGTGTCAAGACATTCGCTCATGTGCTGCCTCTGCATCATGAGCTAGACCACATGCAAGTCTCCACATTGTTTTTCCAGTTGCTCACAGAGCTGGCTAAAGAGCATGGAACTGGCTGGTTTGGCTCACAAAAGGTCACAATATACATTAAATGAGCAGCTACAAATCATGTAATGAGTGAGACACTGTGAAGCTGTAGTTTGTTCATGTTTTTCTGCCCATCTGCCAGACATGAAATCAATATGACCCATATTTTATTTCCTTGCTAAATTAAGGAGTCTATATTTTTCTCTTAATTGACCAAATGTTCTTCTCAAATGTCCTTTTCCTTTCCAGAACTCGTATTTTTACCAGGATTTAATCCTTGTTAGGTCTGAAAGGACACTAGGGAGGGTTATAGTTAGTACAATGGGGATCTAAAACCTCTGCATGTCTCTTCATAGATACAAAAATCTGTGTTCCATAGAGTTATTTTTAATACTTGCTGCTTATTCATCTATCAATCACATCATTTTAACATTCCCCTTCTGCAGGTGCTGGAGAGTCAGGAAAGAGCACTATCGTAAAGCAAATGAAGTAAGTATATGAATATTCATATCAGTTGTTGAATTTGGTATTTGCAGTATAAGCTATCTAGCTAATGTCTTATTACAATATTTATGCTTATTTGAATAAAATGCAAAGAAACATCATTCAAATCAAGTTCTTATTCAACCACATGAAGGAAAACACAAAGTGACTAACACACACAGCTGGACTGGTAATCAAATCTGTCTGATCAACTCATGCACTGGTCCGACTCCTTACTGAAGACCAGGGAAGTTTCTTCATTGGCTTTGGTAGGAGTCACAGTCCTGTAGTGAGAACATGGATGTATGAGACAACCAGCCATGGCGGATCCGATCCACCCAGCCTGGCATCCTGTCTCCTGCAGTAGCTAATGAAGGATGGCTGCAGAAGATCGTCAGACCAGGCAAGCAAACACACAGTAACACTTGTGCTGGACAGTATTTGATGATCTGTGATTTAGGCACCATCCTGAACTGGAGATGGCACCTCTGTGTTCGGTAGCCCTCATTTAATTCATGACTATGTTTCTCTGGAATCTTTTTTGAACCAGTGTAAAATAATAACATCCACAACATTCTACAACACGTAGTTCCACAGTTCAATTGCATATGATGTGAATCATCTCCCTTTGTTCAATTTTATTTGGTCCTATTAATTTCATTCTATTTCACTGTGAAAATACTGAAGTACTCCCTCTGTAGGTCATTCTCGGTCTCCACAGACTTACTCCAGCTCCTGCCAGAGGCCAGAAAATTGTTCTCAGGTCTCCCGCAGGCCAGGTGAGAACATACTTAGCCACCAGCCTACACAGTGGGCAGCTGCTACCTACCATCTAGCATGGGTAGGGACACTCATGAGTTTTGCAAGGGAAGTATCACCCTGAAAAGCTTTCATACAATAATGAATCTGGGGAAAAAACAGGCTGTACAAGCTCAAATGCAGAAATCCCTGTTCAAATTTAGACTATCTGGTTAGGAAGATCTTGTGTCTGCACCACAAATCTACTGCAAGAATAATTGCAGATATTTGTTCAAAGTACGCATGATGCCCCACAGATTGAACTCAGTAGCTCTATTTTGCCTGGCTACAGAGGACGGTCCAATTTGTGTGGTGTCCGTTTACAATTTACTATCACAATATTTTCACATATAGTAAAGCAGGCTAATGCTACATTCATTCAAGTTATTCTTTTAAGGATAGCCAAAATACTAGTCATGTATCTGGCTTAAATAGATAATCCACCTGAGTTCAAGAGATCGTTCTTACACAGGCAGCAAAAGCCTTCCTTCACTGTGTAACCTGCTAAAATATTGCTGTTATATCTAGCCTTATTTTCATAGACAGTGTTCAGGTCTGCTCCCTAGACCTGTCCAAACACAGAAAAAAAATTACACAGGCACTGCAACTGTTTAAACGTGACTCCACTTTCTAAGCACAAATCTCTTGCTGTGTAAAAATCAAGCAGTTTTATGAAATCAGTAATACTATTCCAAATTTAAAATCTCCTATTTCATATTTTCACCAATGCATTTAAAAGTTATTTATTTATCTATATTTATTATATAATATATTAATTAATATTTATATTATTATATAAACATATAAATCTATATCATGTATATAAAATAAATACTATATATTTAATTTAAAGAGTTAATTAAAAATGTTACGTCCTAATAGCAATTTTCTACTATTTAAGCTGCTCATTTTGTAATAAGACAGATGCAGAACCATCCATCAAATACTTTGCTAACTTTTTTGTTCCATTTAAATGATGGATAACTATTTCTGTTTCGAGTTCCAGTCAGGAGGCCCACCCTATTCAGCAAACCGTTGAAATGTATTGTGCTCAGAGCTTCCCCAGGTAGGAGCAGATTAAAGATGTTCCTCGGAGTTGAACACTTTAACAAGGCTGGTAACTTTTAACAGCAATGAGGAGGGGGCAGAAAGCTGCAAAGCTGAGAGTTATCTTTAAAGCCCTGTGCATTTATGAGCTATCAACCTGATCACAAATATTAATTACTTGACAGGAAAACTGTTCATGAAAATTACAATTTTTCATATAAAATGTCATCTTTCTGTCACAACCAAGGACTTTTTTAAAAGAGTTTTTTTCAGTAAAAAAAAAAATTCAGTTATTAATTTTTTCAATTAAGCATAGCATTTTCTAGAAAAGACTGATAGTTGCTTACAAAAGAGATAATTTTGCTGAAAATACAATTTTCCACTAAAATCAGGGTAATTTTACTCCTATTAATACAATTTGCTAATTCATAAACCTCATTCTTTCAAGAGTGAAGGTTTCAGTCGAAGATAAATCCTTCCACTGAGCTTTGCACAATATCATCCGGTGATCAAAATATAAATATGCTGCAAGGCCCTAAAAAGGCTACGATGGTTATGAGGCAGAACTAAAAAGGAAAACTAAATAAGCTTCTCTGGAGCTCCGTGCTTCTGACTAGATCATTTCCAATGTGTGATCTAAGCTTTTTAAAACCAGGTTGAGTATTTCTATGCAGTGCTCTAAGTTAGCAGTACAAACATATCACAAATAATTCAGTGAATGAAAAGCAGGAAACTATTTGGTAACCCATCATGCCTTCTGAGACTGAATCTGGTGAGAAGCCCTCCTTTCATGAAAAAAAAAAAAAAAATCAAAAAACAAACAAAAACCAGGACATTAACTTTTTTTGTCCAATAGAAATATAATTTAGATACGACTGGTAGCCTAAGACCTCATGCCTTCAGCATCCTGCATTTATTTTTTGAAGGTTGTTTATTTTTTCAAGGAGGATCAGGGAACAAAATTTTCCAGTTGCTAACATTCTCATTCTGGCCACACAAGATGTCAGCCTGTTCTACAATCCTTCCTTAAAAATTACAGATCTTCAATAAAAGCAGCAAAATTCACCACCGATTTAACAGGTTGGCAAACATGCCTTCTGCCAGACGATGTAATTATAATAATTAAGAAAAAATAATAATAAAAACCCCATTAAAAGCCTCAGACAAAACCAAGTTTTCTGCCTGTAATTACAGAATCTAGTCGTATTTCAGAATCTTATATATTCTTCCTTCCTCTGTTCTTCAAAGGTAAAAAAATAGTAATAAAAAAAATTACATTAAAATGTAAAATAGCTATTTGTGGACTGTGTTAGGGCCTTTCCTTCTTTCTCATCACAGATTTTTGCAGCCACAGGCAAAACACCCACCCTCCCCAGAAATCCAGTTATGGCCACCGCTGTGAGACACACAAAGTAGTTAAACCAAGTTCATGTGCTTCATGGGATTTGCATTTCTAGCTACTTCATTCCATGATTTATAGATAATCTGCTGCTTTCACAGGTAGTGAGGGTAGGAGTGAGAAGAATATGCCTCAGTACCGGTGTAAGGGTACCAGATGGCATAACACAGCTCCCCTTTGTCTTTCTCCCAATTTCAACAGGATTCCTGTAATTTGAATCTTGGATTCATGCTGAACACAGCATTAAAAAACCCCAAAGCTTCAAAATAGAGTTTATGGATTTGCCCAGTCTAGAAGTGATTGGGGAAGCATTTAGAGAACCCTTTTTTCCTACAGATGCTACTCCTACAGACACAAGAATGCAACTTTCGAATTTTCTGACACCCATCAGTCAGAGAGATGTTAAGACACAATCAGTTGTGATACAGGCTTTGTGCATGTGTGTGTGAGAGTGAATTATTTTCTGAAGGGCTGGCTTCTCTCCTTGAAGTGAAAGTCTCCCCAGGACACACACCTATGTGCATTCTGGGCTAACCTGTCAGGTCCTTTCACGTCATCCCTTTCTGCCTGTGTAGCCCTGTCCAGACTGTAACTATGGCAAGAGACATGGGGGAAAAAAAACCCCAACCTCAAACCCCAGAAACGATTTATTTAATAACCTGGCTTTCATCAATGAATGACTGAGATGGGGAAGAACAGAGTTTGGTGTCTCTTAATTGAGAATACGCTACACCAAAACAGGTGGCGTTTTTCACAGCTCATGGACAAAGGTGTCTCTAAGTCATAATACAATCTGCAAAGTGATCTTGGAGAACTTTAACTGCATGCCATTCCCTGTCAAGGAGAATTATGAAATTATAATCCTTCTGTCAGGGTTAGGTTAATTGAATTTGACTGTTAAGGTTCATTGTCCTTTGGAATACAGGCCAAATCCTCTGGAGTAATATCTATGTCCCCAAAGCCTGTAGATAACAACAGTAACACCTTTCAATAACTAGAAATTGTAACTGATGTACAAAGAAGTATTAAAGATTTTTTTTTGTTTTCTTGAGGCAGGATGTCACAGTGTAGAAATATTTCTGGAATAATTATTCCACTCTAGGTAAGATTCCAAATAAAAATGAGAATGATTAAATGAGCAATGTGACAGCCCACGACTAACATTGTGCAGATGCCAACAATAAAATATTTGGGATCTAAGCAGCTGTGCATACACAGGAATGGGCCTGGGTCTCATTCTGGATTCATACATTATCTTATACTGATCCACAAGCCAAAAAACCAACACGTATTCACCAGACTGGGAAGCCGAAACCCAGCCTCATAAATTTTAACCTCACATAGTTGCAGGAACTTCTTTTTACCTGTTCCAGCAGAATAGGCAGATCAACCATTGATAAATGCTTTTCCATGGGCCAGATGGATTCAGTTCTTTCTCATGCTGACCACAAAAACATCTGATCCAACTTTTCATTACTCTTTTTTTTTTTTTTAAATGCATCTCATAAACTCTTTGTTTTCTATTTTTGCACCAGGATTATCCATAAAGATGGTTTCACCTACCAGGAACGCATGGAGTACAGATCCGTCATTTACAGTAATGCAGTGCAGTCTATCCTGTCTATCGTGAAAGCAATGACTAAGTTAGGAATCAGTTATGAAAACCCAGCTAGAATTGTGAGTATGGCACCCTTTCTCTTGAAATAAGCATCAGAATACATTTTTTTGTAGAGGCTGGTAGAACAAAGAGGGTTCAGTATTTGTTTTATGACAGTGAAAACTAAGCACTGCTTGACTTACATGTGACAAGATGGCCTTACTTATTTTTGTTTTCTCATGACTGATGCCTGAGGTCTAACCTTTGCATAAATAGTCATTTTGTTTATTACAAAAGAAATGTTCAACTTGCAAAGACATAAAAAAAACCCCAACAACCTTTTCCTAGCTGCTTAGTCACTTACTTATTACTATTGAGAAATCAATAGATATTGCCCTTTTATGAACAAACCTTGGGGCTCAGCCATGTAAGGAAGGATTATCTAGAGATGCTGGGAATATTTCAGTTTGGTATTGCTCCTGGAGCAGAGCCCTCCCCGTTGCATGGATGCAGCACTGGTGTACTGGCACCGCCGAGAGCCTGACCTTCCTGGCATAGTTAGCAATCCTATGCACAAGCACATACAGCAAAAGCCACAGTAAGATCTGCTATCTTCTGGCTACCACCCTGAATTTTCAGGGACAGAAGGAAAAACAACTTTTCTTCTCAGTGCAATGGTTTAGTCTATTGCCTATAATTCAGACCTTGACGAGAATTTCTCAAATGCCTGTCAGAATATCAGCTGGTTGCAGTTTTAGCAAATTCTGCCTATCCCCTAGAGGTTTGCCTTAGAGGGAAATACATCCACTTATCTGAAAGAGCTTTTCTTTTTCCAGAAGTCTACATTTCATTAAAATGACATGTGCTACTTTGACCCAAAAAATGATAAAACTTCAGACATTACTAAAGCTCATACAGTCCTTTGACAAAATATAAACTAAATGTTTTCTTCCTGTATACTTTTAAGAGTCCATGAATGCAAGTCAGTCAAACAAACGCAACGGTGTCCAAACGCAGCAGACAGCCAACAGGCCCCGTGTGAATGTGCTGTGACTTGGCCTGTCTCTCAATTGTAATAGACGTGTACTGCGTGAGGACCCATCCACCGGTCTACATGGCCCAAGACGGCCAAACCTTGCAGCACCTACCCACAGGCCCTGTGGCTGAGGCTCAGCCTCTGATATCCACTACGTGGGTCAGGCTCCGCCACCTGTAATTAAGTTATGTTCTGCCTGTGCCCCGGGACTTCAGTCTCTTTTCTCAGCCCTGCCAAACTTTAAACCTTCTGAGAGGTTTACACATGTTCACTCATCGTCTGTCATCTATGCCACTTCTTTCATTACTTTCAAGGGATTTTACAGCCTGGGGAACTGGGAAGTGAAAACTTTTGTTAAATAGCTCAGTTAATTTCTTAGCATTACATATAACCAAATGCTGAAACTACAGGTTCTGGAAGTTTATCATTTCCAGCACAGTAAGCCTGCTTTTATTGTCACTGGCAGAACAGGCCTCTAGGAATACAGTTGAATACACCTGTACAAACTATTTGCAGTGCCTGCCTTCTTTTCGCCCAGAAGCACATAAGACTAAACTGGTTCTGAGTTTTTAAAGAAAACAGAAATTTTGGTCACATTTATTTTCATTGGCAGTAAACATTGCCCTTTATTCCAAAAACAAACTTAGCTTACCTTTTCTGTAAAATCATATGTCATTTAAAAACTTGACTTGTTTTGATGTAAGCTTTGATTTCAGCTGGACTTTGTTCTTGCTGTGTTCTGGTCCCAATTTAGCTGCTTAAAGTCACCCAAAAGCAACGGATTTACCCATATTTCAGGACTGCCTGCAAATACCTCTTAGTGGTCCTGAAAGTGCCTCAGCACATAATTTTGAACATCTGTTCTGGGGAGAGAGGTATTTTTTTCTTCCTAAAGTGCCATTGCAATTTATTTTTAATATGAAAATCATCTGAAGTCTGTCTAAATGCCAGAGAGAAACAAAACATTATATAAATCAAGGTTATGATTAACTCAGTCTGCCGCTATCTTCATTTTTTACGCAAGAATCAAAATCCATAGTTGCCACCTTTTGCATAATAATCTGTGAATGTTTACCATATACCTGGATGGGCTGAGCTCAAGGCTTCTCGTTATAGGCTATTCAACCAGCAAACCCAACAGTGCAGGAGGATAGCTATAATCATTAAATGATATGTGGTAGCTTGAAGGAAAGAACATTCCAACTCATATCTTGAAGCTGAACAAGTATGTGCCCTGGAGAGCAGCCCTGAAGACAAGGTGCACATGAGAAAGTGTGACTCAGTTCTGCTGATCCTGGCTCTGAGCGAGGATGAGGGTGTAGATGGAGCAAATTTAATGTAGAAGGGTAATTGCATGGCTGTTCTCCTTCGTCTTTCAAATTAAGGCCGTTCTTTAGTGGTTATTCCTTCCTTTTTCTTCTTTTTTTTTTTCATGCTAACTCAATTTCTCCAATAGTTTAGAAAACCTGCAGTGTTTTATTTTTGATCATTCTCTGACTTTTACAAAGTCTCCATAAATTGCAATTTCTATTGAAACATATAGTACATGCTTAAAACAAATATTACAAATTACTGTGAAGATGTTTTATATTTTGGAATAAAAGACACTCCCTGACAGAAAAGTGTCTGTCAGAATCCATTTATACTTTTGCAACTATTGACTGCAAGTCACTTCAGTTGTCTACTTATACAGCTAGGAAGGAATTATATTCTATAATTATCCACTGCTCCAACAGTGTATCAAATGACCCTATTTTAATCATGCTCTTTATTTACATTACATTCCTGAGCTGTTAACCACTAGGAAGAAATATTTTTAATGCAATAGATTACTTGAAGTATTTTTGGATTGACAGCAAAAGGAAGAAATTACTGAATAATACTTTTAAAGTACTTGGGATTTATTACTCAGTTGGAGGTTTCTTTTTCCAAATAAAAGAACATATGGGAAATAGTTATATTCACTTTGCCACATTTCTCACTGTGGCCTACAGCTAGAAATTTTTTCTTCCAAATACATTCAAAAATATATTTAGCTATATATTTCTGCTTTGATGTAGTTATATTTAAGCTTTAAATATTCTTTTGAATTTAGTTTTTGGTACCCCACTACTCTGTCTTACAATAAAAGCCTTCCTACAAGTCAAAGCTTTTGTGAATACCTATGGTAAGATGAAACTGAGCACCTGAATGAACAATAAAAAGAGGAAAACTGTATCATGTTTTAAGTCTAACCTTGGCACTGACTAAAGGGAAGTGAGCCTGTAGATGGATGCTAACATGCACAGGCGAGTACAGCTACCTGGAAAAATCAGTGAAAATGAGAAAATTTGCCCCTGCAACTCCTTGTAAACTAATCATGTCTTCAAGGAGGTGGAGTGGCACAGTGTGCTTGCACAATATTTACTGTAGATTTTCTCTTTAGGAAGATGAAAGGAAGCTGTGTGCCATGGCAACAGCTCTGGAGGATGGCGACATGTCTTCTGAATTGGTTGAACTCATCAAACAACTGTGGAGCGATGGTGGGACCCAGGCCTGCTTCGCAAGGGCAGCAGAGTACCAGCTCAACGACTCGGCAGCCTAGTAGGTGACCCCAGCTGCAGGCACTGAGCAGCTGGCCATTACCATTATGGACAGTGTAAGAGGGCTTGTGACAAGACATCTTCCTCACATGCAGAATAAATGGCCTACAAAAGTTATTACTCATTAGCCTGAAAAAGAATGAGGTTCTTTGTTAATGTTTATAATACATTAGAAATGTTTAACTGAAGGAAACAAGAGGAAACAAGGAACAAATTGTTCCTGTGAGCTTGTTTAAACTCTAAAAAAAAGAGCCTATTCTTTTCATATTCTATTCATATTTCTATTCTTTTTTAATTCAAAGATTGGCATAATGAGAGAAAGGGTGAACTGAAACAGCTTAGGTTTTACCTAGAGTTCTACTTTGAATGTATACATTTCAAGCTGTTAAACGTAAGCCTGGAGAAAACTGTAAACACTTGCCTATAAGCTAACCTGGCTGCACGGGTGGTGTCACCGCCCCAGCATCCAGCCGCTCTTGGCCGGTGGTGCCACAGCCGCCCCCCAGCCCCATGGCCCCCGCTCCCCTGCTGCGGCCCGGGAGCTGGCAGGCAGAGAAGCACAGGACCAGGGCTGTTCAGCTCCAGCTCCACAAAGGGTCACCATTCAGCCAGGGTACATCTCCTCAATTAGATGTACTCAAGCTTTTCGGGAGTCCCTGGTTTGGTTGCTCCACTGGCTACACTGGTCCTGCTTTGCTGCTTTCTCCCTAAGCTCACACCAGGCCAGCAAGGGAGGCTCAGAGTTCTCCCAGCCTGCTTAAGTCTGACTCTAGACCTAGGGCAGAGGGTTGTCCCAGGTGAGGTCCATCTTCCGAGAGGCTGGAGGCTTCTCTGCTCCTGCAGCTTCTCCTGCAGGCTGAGGGCACCTGCAGGGTAATCCCCCGGGGCTGGGGGGTGTCCCTCGTCCCTCCCAGGCCAGGCCAGGAGCTGGGTGAACTGCAGGCAGCAACAGCTCGCTACCTGCAGAGAGCAGAAGGGATATACCCTGAAAATATTCAAAATTCTTCAGCTCTTTATATCTTCAAAGCAAGAATGAAGACCTTTCTGCAAGATAACTTAAAGGAAATATTGCCTTGCTGATTTGTGCCTGATCGGGAGGTGTTTTACGGCAGCCTTGTATTTCTATAGCAATGCTACAGAGCGGCATGTGTTTTCCCAACACAGCCTCTCTGACCCAGCGCCACAAGCCTGTAACAGGTCAGTCATTATGATTAAAAAAAAAAATACTTGAAATTAAAACAAACAAGCAAAACCCCCCAACAAACAAACAAACAAACAAAAAAAAACCAAAAACCAAGGGAAAATACCTGCTTACCCGCTAACATTCTAAAGCATGTACACTATGCCTGGCAGATTGGGTTTCGTAGCCTAAATAGAAGATAGTCTAAAGTAATTCCCTCTGAGTGTTATGGGTTGTGTCATGTTTCCACCTGCAAAAGTTTTCAGTATTTAAGGCAGCTAGTACATACTGTAAAAGAGCCAATAATCTATTTATTGCTACAGTTACATGAAAAACAACAGTGGTATGTTTTTCATCTGCTCGAACACTTCCGAAAATCCCACTAACATTCTGTCTTCATCTGCTGGTACCTGATGCTTCTTGAAAATCTAGCCTTTCGCTCTGAACCATTAAAATCAACCTAATTTTTGCCCTTGATGCTGGGTTTCTAATGATCTCTTCAAAACTAGCTAGAGTCAATCAGCCATCTAATGCTATGCTTCAATTTCTTTTAAAACCAAACCCCTGTTTCTCAGCTTCTTTGAATCAGTGTGGACAGAGTATTGATTTATACTGTGTAAACTCTGACTTTCTGAGTTACCTTCTCTTAGTCTTTTCATTATTAATTCATGCTAATGAAATTTGATCATTGCCTTTCCTCTGTGTGTTTTAATTGAGAAAAAAGAGATCTTTTGAATAATAGAAAATCCCCTGCATGACAAACTTTTTTTTTAGACTCACCTGGAATTAATCCTGTTTCAAGATGGAGTGATGGGTAAGGCAGGGGCAAAATCAGGATTATAAATCATGGTCTTAAAAGTCATTGTATAGTTACCAGTAGTTCATGGTGCTTCTTGCTTTCTCAGCCATTTGCCTCTCAGGCAATTGTCACCTAATTCAAGTTAAAGAAAGATCAAACATTTAGACTAACCTACTAGTTTGCATCCTCTCTTTTGCCAGTGGGGAGTCGGCCTGTAGTGTCCCCTTGGAGCTGCCTAAGGATCTAGGAAGAATCTGAAGGTGCCTCTCTTGCTGCATTAACTAGACAATTAACTTCATCTAAGTTTTTATACAATTACAATTGGCTGTGTTGAAATAGATTCAGGTATTTGTGGCTAAGAAGTATCAGATCTTTATAACGAATTTTATATACTAGTGTTTATTCTAGAGCTTACATGTTTTATGAATTGCAAAATGTCTTGTTTCTGCCTTCCACTAAGGTGAGCTGAGATGAGTTCGCCTCAGGTTCTACTCAGAGAACCAGAGATATATTGCATTTTTTAAAAAAAACAGGCTGTTTCCTGGACTCAAATGATGGGCAAACATTTGAATACTCAGATCAACTCCAGCACTCCTTGTTATTTTAAAATAAGAAATCTCTTTTTCAAGCATTACTTACTAATCTCCATTTGGAAGACTCTAACCTTTTAAAAATCTTTTTTATTTAATTTTAATTTTTTATTTATGGAAGTATTAAATATTGTAGACAAGGATGGTGAGCTGTGAGGTTTGTTTGGGTAGTTATCTGGATAAAATGAACAGCAGAACTTCATGCTGGGCAGACTTTGTGTTAGAGAAGAACAAAAAAAAAAAAAAAAAAGCATGAAGCCTAATAAATATTAGAGAGACTGTGTTCTGTTTGTCAGAGACAAGAAGCTACAAATGGAAAAGTTCCAACCAGGACGCCAAAAGCTTGAAAATTCTTCAATGACTTTATGTGGTTTCTTGCTTTTGGCTTTGTTCTTTATTTGAATATTAGTAGTTAAAAGGTACTACCCAGACATCACCACTTCTTTTCCTTTTGTCAGTTCACAACCTCTTTACACAGATTCCTAGACCAGACAGTAAGATTCATAGGCTCTATCCAGCCATTTCAAGAAAGTTGTGTGCCCCTGGAAGAGACAGGAGAAGGGCTGGTGGTAGGACAAGAACAGGCTTCAAGGTCAGAGTTGGATTCCCATTTCATGCAGGTTTTATCTCTGTATGCCAGATGTAAAACCAGATAGCCTACTCTTTTCCAGGGGGTTGTGAGAGCACTAACCTAGGGGGTCCTCAGCTTCATTGAAGCTTCTGGTTTTGATTACAAAATCATTTTTTTGAAAAAAATTACCATGTACTTTCCTCTTGTAAACTGATAGGTCTACAGAGAAACAGCCCCTAAATGTGAATTCCTCCAAAATATTATGTCTCCCCTTTCACGTAGGAAGGAAGATACTGTTACAACAGGTCTGATAGTATGTGATAACTTCTGGTCAATCTGCTTCTGAAAGACGCTTGCTTTCAGGACAGGTTCGTCCCCTGTGGTGGCAATTCCCACGTGCTGACAGCAAATGGACAAAACCCCTTTCCTGACAAGGTGGGCTTTTACCATCCCTGAGGAAAACGAGGATTTTCCTGAACTGAAAATTCTCAGAAAGATGTTTATTATATACACCTAAATTACACTTCTATATATAAGAAGAAAAAAGAAAAAAAGAGAAAAAGAAAGCTTCTGGATTGTGGATCTAGGTTGTATAAAATCCAAGACTATGGTATTTAAATGTGTAATTTACATAAAATACTTAAAAGCAGCTCAATAGGAAGCGATTACATAATATTTGTTTTACCTCTTGAATTCACCAGTCACCATTTCCTTTACTCTCCTTAGTTACCTCAACGATTTGGATAGGTTATCAATGCCGGACTATGTGCCTAGTGAGCAAGACGTTTTGCACTCCCGAGTGAAAACAACTGGGATTATAGAGACTCAGTTTTCTTTCAAGGATTTGAATTTCAGGTACAAACCCCATATCTGACAGTTTTCTGTGGTTTTATCTTAAGGATTTTCTTTGAAAAGTAGTGACCTATTATATTATTGGTAATCCCGTTGTAATATTCTTGAATTCACTCTTATTAAATATTTGAAAGAGCTGAAAAAGCAAGATACTTTAGTACCAGTACTCCAGTTTTAAGCATGTAATGGATCATTATTAAGTGATCTCAGAATATCAGGTTCTAAAAGGTCATTTTTACATATGTGTCTAAAAAGCATTATTTGTATCCTGCCATTTGAATAATCGTTTGAGACAGTTATGAAATTTGCCTACTTAAATGTCCTTAACAGCATGCAAAACATTTGATGACTACTAATTTGAATGCACTCTCAACCTTTCACTCTCTTCTTTTGAGAACGGAAATAACTGCTCTTAACAATGGAATGCATTACAGTTGGCAAAAAAATAGTAATTTCTGTCCCATGGGAAATTTCAGTATTAGCATGCATGCTTTCATGCTCATTTAAGATAAAAAGCAAAATGTTAAAAAAAATCTTGAATATAATGTGTCTTGAGAAATTTGACTGAAAATAATTGACACTTTTAGATACTCAAGATTTTGTTATGCTTGGTGAACCAATTAAAAACATCTAATTCCACATGAAAATTTATTTGAACAAATTATGACAGTTTCAGTGTTCTATAATGCTTTTCTCTATGGATTGGATTCTATTTCATTCTTAATTTAAATGTTGAGATGTATATTGAGGAATGTAGTCTATAGAAGAAATTGTCTGTACAGTTAGACGAGTGTGTCCTCTAAAAGTGTAAAAGCACCAGGATTATAAATTTTACATTTTTCATTGGCTTATTTTTTTTTCTAATGTGGCAATTAACAGCCCCCAAACCATCTATGCTACCACACAGATGCTTTGACATAATAGAAATTACATATACAACATAAGACTCAGAAGTAGATGCCCTGCGAATAAATTATTATCTCCTATTAATACACTGGTCACACATTAAAAGTAATCACTTATCCACAAACACTATAATGTGATGTCATAGACATCATCTTCTTTTTCTCTGATTAACGTATTTGCAGACAGCTTTGTACGTTGGAAATCTCAGCACCTTCAGTTACAGTCATAGTTTATGTGAGAAAATCAGGATGGAGAAAGAAAATCATCAGAGTGCAAACCCTCTTTGACATGAATGTTACCAGTCCTGATATTAGAATATCAGGATTAGCATCTAGGTCCAACTGAAATGCAGCACAACTGAGAATTGTTACCTAAGTGTCTGTAAATAAGAGGAAGGCTCCTAATGCCACCACAAACACAAAACCCACTGTGTTTAGCCTCTCTGCTACACATCACAGTAATGGTATGTGAGTAAATTCATTGGTGGTTTTAAGCACTTGAGTAACACCAGTTAAAATCACTACAAAATAGTCTGAGGGTTTTGAGCTGCCATACGGATGCAAAGCAGCTATAAATCCCTCTTAACCAGTCAGTTACTGCTACTTTGTATTGCCAGAGCAACGCAAAACAGCTGGGGGATCCTGATGACTCTGCATTTTGATAAGTACCATAGAAACATCTATAAAGAGAGGAACACTTCCACATTCAGAGTGAGTTTTGGTTGAAATATACTTCAAAGAGGCTTCGGGTCACAAGCCATACATAGATTAAAAAAACCACGAGCAGATGCCTCATTCACTAAACACTTGTCCCTCTTCTGAACTGAATGAGGCAGAAAACATTTTGTATCTGTGCAGTAAAAGTCCAAATCCCAGTACTGCTCCAGGGAACTGAATTACAGTTGCACAGACAACAGTTCCTGTTATTTGCTGTCTTCTCAGTGGTTTCTTTGCTGGTTTAGTATAATTTAGCTTTCTTGTGCTCTTCAGTTTATTTCACTAACATTGGTTTTGATTTCCAGAGCTCACAACATAACTAAAATGTTTTTAAAAGAAGGTCTGATCCTCATAGGTCCTCTCCTGCTGTTGTTTCCATTGATGTGCTAGGACGAGTTTTACTAAAATCAGGCAAGCTTCAGTCTTCAGGTCTCACTATATATATCATTAGGACAAATATACAACTAGTACCATATCTCTACCTAAGTTTTCCAAGAGCAGTGCTGGAAAAATATAAAGCTTTCAAGGCTAACTCTGACTGTCTTGGTAAACGAAAAAGATCATCTCAGAAATACATTTTCTACCAGTCACAGAGGCACTTCAGTTCTACACGTGCTTATGTTAAGTTTTGGGCTGACATGAGAAAAGCTAAGCAAACTAAGGTTAGTACAACAAAAACTGCTCATAAGCATTGCCTCTGGCCTTGATCTTGTCCTATTTTAACTGACTTCTCATAAATATTCACAGGGACATGCTAAAAGTTTGCAGGCAGTGAATACAGATTTGTATGATTACGTATGCTTGCAAAACTTCACTGCAGATTAAATTTTGAAGCTTTTCCCCACCCCATAACCCTGATTTCAGTTACATACCACAAATCAAGGAAGACATGTAATCGCAGGTGACTTTTGGGTGCTAATCACAACCAAAAGTCAAGGCCCTTTATTCATACTGACGTCATTCTTCAGTAGGCATACTGAACCCAGTGAAGATATGCTTGGAAGAATGCCATTACTATTAAAACCTTGCTCCACAACAGCTTTCTGATTTCCTAATAATTCACATTTATGGACACCCAATGATCAGATAAAGAGACAAAATGTACTAGAATTTTTTTTTTCTCTAATTACTCCTCAGCTGCAGAAACAGTTCCAGCATTGGGAAGGGTTTCATTTCTTCTAAGCAGGATGAAATATGATAAACAATAACTTTTGTTTCCACCAGCTGCAGTGCTGATGGTGAAGAAAACAGAGGATCAATATACTGCAAAAAATGCTGTTTCAGTAACAAATTATTCTTGCTCTGTTTATTACTGACATGATTTTTTTCATTCTGAATCCCAATATTTTCATTGCTATAAAAACTGAGTTGTGTTTCATTTTCAGATACTGAAGGAGATACATCCAGAGAGTAAGATCTAATGCATTTTCTTGAAGGAAGAGATAATGCAACAGGGGATTAGGTTTTACAGTTATAAGTTCAACAACAGGCAGCACAGGGAAAAGTCATTGTGCACACAAGTGAAAACAGAAAAAGTAAGGGTAGGATAAATTTGATTTTTCACATGTTTTTCCTCTTTTCTAATGCACTTGAAAAATGTTCAAGTTTGGCACCTTTTATTTCAGAAAACTAGTGAAAAGAAAGCACTATCTATCCCTTGTCACTGAAGAACTGCAAATCTAAATGGAATTTTGAAAGCTAGTGCTAAGCAGAACAATGGCAGCTTTGACAACAGCTCCATCTCAGCTGGGCCCTAACTAGGGTCCTAACTAGGTCCCAGCTAGGTATATGCTCAGCTGGCTTTGGACTGCAATATAAAGTCCATAAAAAGTCTGTATGATTCTACCCAAAGTAGTAATTTCTGGCAAAGACTGAAGGAAATTAATGCAGAGGAGGACAGCCCTACGTTTTTTTCCTCTCGGCAAATAAAGGGATTCTTGCTCTCCATGAATTCCTTCTTAAACAGCAACTAATGAGATTGATAGGGCAAAGACCACATACACACAAACATGTGCTGCAAGTCCTTTAGCTAGCAAAGTGATCGCACCAGGGCAATGAATGGATGACTGTTTTATTCAATTAAACATAGCCAGTGGGTCAGCCTGTGACTGGGTTCCAGTCGCATGCCTTACGGATCAATGTGTCAGTTCACTACAAGCAAAACTATGAAGTAAAAAATGACCGTGGATTTGAGGGTCTTTTGTCACTGTTTCACGTACAAACTCTGTCCTGAACAAATCCTTGCCTGCAGAGCTTACTTCTGCACTGAGCTCTTACGTAAAGCCCCATTTCCTCAACGCAGAGTGCCACCTGAAAGTACTGAATCTATTTCCTATATGCAGGTATTTAAGCCTTTATGTTTCATTTTATGCCCACTACAAAGCCACAAATTATAAATAGTATGCCTTGACCTGCTGGGAATAGAAACAGACCAATATTTGGAAAAGCTAGATATTTGACTGTCATTCATCTCCAGTTGCACTCTGCACATTAACAGCACAACTATGTCTTTATTAGACAGTGCTTTACATTGTACTTATATTCTTTTTTCTCCAAAGGATGTTTGATGTGGGTGGACAGCGATCAGAGAGAAAAAAGTGGATTCATTGCTTTGAGGGAGTTACTTGCATCATATTCTGTGCTGCACTCAGTGCCTATGACATGGTTCTGGTGGAAGATAAAGAAGTGGTGAGTCAGAAGAGACAAACAACCCTTTTGCTGCTAAGTTTTAATGTACTCTCTGATGGCGTATCAGAACTACTCCTGTTCCCTGATAACCATTTAAAGGCTATTATGCTGTATTGGTTCTTGCCAGTAAAGAACATTACAGTAAAAACGACATATAGGGATGAGATTTGTCAGTCTCTCATGTTTACCTTTTGCATGTCAACAGAACAGAATGCATGAAAGCCTTCAGTTGTTCAACAGCATCTGCAACCACAAGTGCTTCGCAGCCACTTCCATTGTGCTGTTTCTAAATAAAAAAGACCTCTTTCAAGAGAAAATAAAAAAAGTTCATCTGAACATCTGCTTTCCTGAGTATAATGGTAAGTTTGGGGTTTTCAGAAGAAAATACATTTGGATGACTGGTGTAGGACGTGCATTCAAGACTGAGACTTTGACTCAGGTCACCTATATATAAGCATTTAAAACCTAAACATCTTATCTAAGCTACTAGCCTTTCTCTCAAAAGAATGGTAGGGGACAGACATGGCCAGAACCCAATTAGTCCCACCTACTCCTCATGCTTATCCTAGGGTGGGGTTATCTCTGGAGATGCTTATTTTTCTCCACTGGTGGTAGAGGAAGCTGAGAGAACTAAAAGTTTCAGATGGTTGAACGGTGGTGTCATGAACCCAGCCAGTATTTCAGTAAAAGTCAGTGGCTTATCACTCACACACACCATAATTGAATCCAAGTTTTCTGACATTATTTTGGAAACCCATTCCATAAAAGGAAGTTTGCCTCTTTCTGTATGCCACGGTGGTGTCTATGGGAAATAAGAAACAGCAGCTGTTCCCAGCTGATGCAAAAGAATATATGAGGTTATATCAGAAAGTGCCAGAAAACAAAACAAAATCTGTTGATATTTTAGTATTGACCTAATGTATTTGGGATAGGGAGTGTCCAGAATTAAACATATTTAAAGCAATATTATTATTATTATTATTATTATTATTATTATTAGAAAATGGGTTCTGTGCACTTCCTGAAAACCAGCTCTTTTGCTCTGTTGCTGAGGACACATCAACACTGCAACCCAAAATTGCTCAGTGCTTCACTGGGATAATCAAACATTATGTGCCAGACTCAGTGGAGCTATGCCACTTTACACTGCCTGAGGCTTCAGACAGGATGGGAGCCAGCAAGGGCTCTCAGCAGCAGCCTGCCTCCAGGAGCCTCATCCTGCTTCAGACCCATAGCAAGTCCACCATGCCAGTGTCCACGCCTGCTGTTGTTCTAAGGGACTACTACTGAAAGGCAGAAAAGCTGTGTGAAGAAATTATGACTGAACATTCAAGCATCTAATTTTTTTCCCTTTTTCTTTCTTCATTTCTTTACCGCTTCATTTTTTGTACGTCCCACCAGTTTCATCACCTGATTCCCTTTGAATTTAAGCTACTTCCTTTTTTTCTTTTGTTTTTTGCACTTTCTGCTCTCTGTCTAAGGTCTTTAACTGTTTCACCCTGACTTACTCGGGAGCATTTCAATTCAGAAATATAGACTTCTGGTTAGACATTAAAATTTCAATTTAGGTGGGCAATTTAGATACAAAATTTTCATACCTAATGCATGAAGTTCATTCCCTTCAGACAAAAAGAAAGAAAAAAAGAAAGGAAGAAAAAAGAATTCTTGTTTCTTAGCAGCTGTGAGGAACCACCAGTTGAAGTGTCTTCTCTTCCTTTTACTGTTTTCTCCACCAGGATTAAATACATTTGAAGATGCTGGAAATTATATCAAGAAACAATTCCTAGACTTAAACATAAGGAAAGAAGATAAAGAGATATATTCTCACTTGACATGTGCCACAGACACCCAGAATGTCAAGTTTGTATTTGATGCAGTCACAGACATAATAATCAAAGAAAATCTGAAAGACTGTGGGCTTTTCTAGCAATTCAGCCCCTTGCTCATGGCCTGACTTCATCTCTCGTCACTTTCTTCATCCTGTGTGCTGACTGAAATAAGAACTCTAGGGAAGAAACAATATCAATTAGACCAGGGGTCCTCAAACTACTGCCCGCGGGCCGGATACGGTCCCCCAGGGTCCTCAATCCGGCCCCCGATATTTACAAATCCCCCCGCCAGGGGCTGGAGGGGAAGAACCAAGCAGCCGCAGATGACTGCCTGCCCCTTCATCCGCGCGCTGGCCCCCTGGGTAAAAAGTTTGAGGACACCTGAATTAGGCTTTTATTAGCTCTCAGTTGAAGCCTTGGGTATAGCCTGAGCATTGCAGACCAACACTGACTTTCTGCATGTCCTAAGAA
The DNA here is from genome assembly GCF_963210335.1 of Falco punctatus. Classification (NCBI taxonomy): domain Eukaryota; kingdom Metazoa; phylum Chordata; class Aves; order Falconiformes; family Falconidae; genus Falco; species Falco punctatus. The sequence goes on from NC_137585.1 coordinate 74,014,408, forward strand.
GATTGAAAAAAATGTTCCTGCTCCACAGAGATGCCAGCTGCTGATAAATCCTACTGGAATCAAAAAGAAACTCCTATTTAATCAATATGAGTTGAAGAAAATCAGCACTTCTCAGGGGACTGGGGACGCCTCACTATCCTGTGTTTTCGAGTGATGGGAGAAAAGAAAGATAATATGTAACAAATAACTGACTTTTATTTATATTTCAAGCCTTAAGAAAGCTAAAGCGTTAAACAGCATCAATATATCACTTCAATTCAGTACTCTCTTGTTTTAATGTTACACACCAAAACTGACATACCATTAATTCAACAAAGGTAAACCCCCTGCACTTAACTGGTGTATCACAAAGAGCATTGCAAATCTAAATGTTTATACTGTTTTGCTAGAAGAGCTGAGGAATACATACATAAAAACTGCACATGTATAAAATTGACAAATGCTGCTATCCAGTTTGGAAAAAGTAAAACACAGTAAGATGGAGGCAAGGTTTTTGAATTTTTAAGGGAGAAAAAAATGTTAGAGTAGCTGTCAGTTCCTGCTATAAAGGCAAGTTGAAACATTTGGGTTTTTTAACAAATAAAGATAAGCCTTTTTTTTTTTTTTTAATAATAAGAATTAATAGTTCTGCTGTTGGACAGCTTCTCCAGTGCCCTGTGACTGCAACAGTCACTTCTACCAATGCAAAGCAGCTGCAAAACCACCAGTGCCTTTGGCAAAAACACATCCTTGGGACTTTGGCGCAGAGATCCATTCTCTGTGCAGAGAACTTGCTCATGAAGAGCCACTCCCCTTCAACTCCTCCTGATTTGCTATGACTGTAACTACACAAAACATTTAACTACGTTAAAAAGATTGGGACTTCTAAATCTATCCAACTGAATTTTGAAATTTTGATCTTAGAAACACCAGTCACTTCTGAAATCTGACCACTGACAAAATGCTCCCTCCTCTTGTTTTTTTCTTTTGTTTTTTTTTAAAGACACTTCAATCTAACATTCACCATAGACTCATCGTGTTCTGGTTGATCTAGTTACTGAAAACACTAGAATCAGCATGGTCACTGCCCAACAGAGGCCTCCAAGTGGCCTGCACCAGCAAGGCCATCGGTGTGTTTAGGTCTGCCAGCATTAGTGGGAAGTGGAGAGCTAAATCACATTTTGCATTGTCTGGATTTCTGTTGCTGCTTGATCTGTAATGCTTCTCTTCATTACTTCCTCGTTTCTATTGAAAATAATGGATTTGCAGTGGTAAGGTTTCTGGATTTGTTTCCAGCAATAAATCTTAATTTAAAATTATTAATTTGAACTATGGTGACATCAACATTAATCTCTGGGTGCCTTGACAGCCCATATATAATAAACATATTAATAAAATAATATAAAATATAATATTATTAAAAGCCCAGGTCTTCAAGAAACGAATCCATGAACACAGAGATCTCTTGAATGAATTCTTCAAGCAAACGCCTAAGAAACCGGACAGAGTCCTCGCCACAGCCGCCGAGCCAGCGAGCAGCTGTGCCGGCCCAAGCCTGCCCGCGGCTCTGGCAGAGCAGAGGCAGGCGGGAGCTCTGGGCTCTGCGATCCCCCCGGAGAACGGGCCGCGGGGGCGCCCCGAGCCGCAGGGCCCCGCTGGGGGGTGGCCGGCAGCCCCCCGGGCCCGTCCGGCCGCTCCGGCTCCCGGGGAAACCAGCGGGGCGCCTGTACCGGCGCTGCACGCAGGTGCGCTGCCGCCGTCTGCTGGGGACACACACGGCAACCCCGGCGGCTGCGCGCCAAACAATCCCGGTCCCGGAGGGCGCGGGGCGCCGGGCCTGGGGCCGCCCGCCGGCTCCCGCCTCCCCGGCGGCCCTGAGCGGCGCCAGGCGAGGCCGCCAGGGGCCGCAGTGGCACCGCGGTGCCCAACGGCCGCCGCCGCCGCTGAGCGGCCGGGAACGGGACCGGGCGGGCCGGGGGGCCGGGGCCAAGTGGGGCCGGGGCCAGGGGGTCGCAGCGGGTCGGGCAGCGCCGGGAGTGCCGCCGTGTCACCCCCTCCGATTTCCTCCTACAGACGGACCCAGAGCTCCGCTGGCAGAGGGAGGCAGGGACCGGCGGGGAGGGGGAGCCCGCAGTGCTGACAGTGTTCACCTTTCCTTTTGCGGAATTTTATTTTGGGGGGGACACCTGGCATGGCCAGGTAGCTCGGGCTACGTGGGGTGTAACCCAGGTGACCTGCATCCCACCGGCGCTGGATCGCCCCAGGTGGTGAGCCGCTCTCTTCTCCAGGCTGCCTGATCCTTGAAGTCCCTGAAGTATCTCCGCGTTTACCGTGCGGAGTTACTGAGCTTCTAAAGGCGGGCGCGGGCCCACGGTTAGCGGTGCCAGACCTGCCGCTGGCGCCCACGCCTCAGCCCAGCCTGGCCTCCACCTCAGCTCCCAGGGAGGGCTGAAGATCCTGGCGGGAGGAGGATGACAGTCAGCAGGCTCTGCCAGGCTGGAGGAGGAAGAGGGAAGGCCCTGATACCCACCCATGTGTTTTTCATACGTGGTAGACTTCTTATACTTTTCTGTCCATGTATAGACAGAAAAACCACCTTCCCGTTTTTGTTGAAAACAGGTTATTATTCACAAGGGAAATACATCTTTTAGACCAGGTGGAAACATGAAGCATGACTTCCAGAGCAAAGATAGCCGGAGGTTTCTGAAAATCCTCCCAGGAATGTGTCTGCACTTTCCATAGAAAAGGCACTAAACAGAACAGAACTTTCCCAATCCCTAACTCTAACTGCAATTTATGCCTTAGCTAGAAATGAAGTTGATCCCATGAGCAGAGAATGATGAAGAAAAGGCATCTTCAGTAGTTTGAAACCTATTCTATATACTCGGGGACCTCCAAGTTGCAGGAGGAACCTGGGCTCATAAGCTTACTCTCCAAAACCCTCATTGTAACCCTGATCTTGGTCCTGCCTTGTTCCAAAATGTAAAGGTAGGCATGAGACAGGAGCCAACAAGGGGTTAAAGAAAAGTAGTTTTGAGGAAAATGGCATGAGTACTCTTGCCAGCTCCAGGGGACTTACAATACCAGCAGGAATCTGAGCTTCTCAGTCTGCATGTTCCCGAATCCTAGCCCTACTCCTGGTTTTAAATCTACCTTAGGCTGGAAATTGGGTAGAGTCCTTGACAAGTGAATGACAGAACGTAAAGTAGTGCTTTAAACCAAGAGTAGCCCTTTTCATTTTTTCTCGATGATACCTTGAGAAATCAGATTTCTAAGAACGGTTCTTGTCCAAATCCTAATCCTGTCATCAGCTGTCACCCTGACTTTCACTCCAAGTACTATACATTACAGAGATGTAAAATTAATCATTAAATAGTAAAAAAAGGACTGGATCCCTTGGAATTTCTTACCAGATCCAGTGGAGTCTCTTATCCTTCTTAGATAAGAATACCCTGTGTAGCTCTATGCTTTAGTAAATACAGTATTGCTATTTCTGGTAACAAGCCTCAGGCTTGGTGTTAAGATAACACAGGCCTGAGACCTTGTTAGGTTTTGCCTGGGCTAGTCTCAACTAGTTTGGAGCTTTGTTTCAACTTGTTTATCTGGATCAGCAATTATCTGATGATAATTATCTTAATATTATAGTATTATCTTGGTAATTATAATGATAATAATCTAATTAATTTACCCTTCTTTATTTTAGTTTTGCTTAGTATTGTGTAATTGGTGTAATTTCTATTAAAAGGTTATTTTAATAAATACTAATAAGTAATTTGGCAGTGTAGAATGAACTGTGACCCTAGACTAATGATGAAGTGTAAAGAAGTACGGTTGTGACAGTGGTGGCTGTAAAGGTTTGAGCATAGCATACTACCAGAAGCCCCAGGGCTATCAGTAGCACACCTGTGAGGGCACTGCAAACCTAGGAGCTGGGTAAAACCAGTTCTCTGCATAACAAAAAAAGAAGTGTCTTATGTGTATAATCCCTACCTTAAACCATAAAGTTAGGTGCAACATAAGGGAAAAAAAATCAGTGTAGAGCATGTTAACAAATATATAAAGATGGACCCAAGTGGCCCCTAGAGCAAGGAGGAAGCAGCCATGGAAGTGGAAGACCACTTCAGCAGCTACATATCTCTGCATGCATTCTGGATTTCGTTTTCCTAGGTTTCAGCCAGTCATCTTTCTCTTTTATCTTTTAACTAAATATTTCCTTTTACCGCATCCCCATTCATTCTTCTTTTTTCCTCCATCTAGTCCCAGGAAGCATCCAGAGGCATTAAGGATCATAGGATCATAGAATGGTTTGGGTTGGAAGGGATCTTTAAAGATCAGCTAGTTCAACCTCCCTGTCATGGGCAGGGACATCTTTCACTAGACCAGGTTGCTCAAAGCCCCGTCCAGCCTGGCCTTGAACGCTTCCAGGGATTCGGTGTCCACAGCTTCGCTGGGCAACCTGCTCCAATGTTTGACTCCTTTTATCATAACAGAGGGGAAAAAAAAAAAATCTTAACTCTTCCTTTAAGAACTAGAAATAAGCAAAGTCTTAGAGAAGGAATCAAGTCATCCTGTGATGTACTGCTTTACCTTTGAAGATGAAACACTTCCCAAGGCCCTGCTTTAACAAAAATGTCAGTCACTGAGAACGTGAAAAGAACTGTTTAAGCAAGTGAAACTGCTGTACTGTAGAGCTGCTGGACTGGGGCCAAAATGGCCAGAAAAAACACTCAAGAAACACCCAGAGAATGTTTTTCTCCCTGGTGACTACAAGGAGGTTTTCTACATTGGCCCTAGGAGCAAATGACTGATGTGGAAAGGTCATGCTCCTTCTCAACTCTGAGTCAGCCACTCATTCTAATAAATTGAATTAAAGACTCTGCAGTCCATTCTTTCATCCACTGGGACATGTAAATCTTATTAGTGGCAATGAAGGTTGCACGCTCAGAAAAGATAATATACCCTCCTTATAATGTGTATCTATAAGATACATTACATGTCCTAAAACTACTTCCTATAACATTGTAGAAAACCTGCCATAAATACAACCCTTTTCTACAACATTTTAGAAGTGTAGGAATGGCGTATAAATCACAGGTCAGCGAGACTCTGATGAGCATTGTGAAAGCTCCTTATCCTTGGTACACTGCATTAAAAACTTGCGAATTCTGAAGAAGCACATAGGAGGATCATGTGAGACCTAAGACCCAAGGGCACTTACATGCTGAACATGCATTGATCAAAACCGCTGTGTTTACCCAGTGTAAATCCACCCAGTGTGGGTGCAAATCCTGGCCACAGAGGAGCAAGGAGGTGTAAAATGAAATTACACAGCTGGGAGATGTCATTCATATGGCATTTACTCAAAAGATACAAAATTTCAATTTGCTACCTAGCATCCCTGTTCAGTGGCTGTGTTTGTGATAGCAGGATGTGTAGGGAGGAATGAGATGGACTGATACACTGATACAGTATCAGGGGAAAGAACATAGTAGAGCTGAGGATATTTTTACAAGTTGCGCGTGCTGATTGAAGCTGTGCTAAAGAGCTGCAGCTTAAGGGGACATCATGTTCATTCCTATTACAAATAGAGATTTATAAAAAGGAAACCTTAATGTCTCTCGTAAGTGTATTTTTGTCCTGTAAAGCAGGCAGTTGGTTGATTTGTGAGTTACAGCTGCTGTAGTTATAGATGGATTACATCATGCCACTGAGTTTTGATCTGAGCTCACCATGGATTAAAAATTAGTGGATTATTCTGCTTAACAGGACATACTATTGGGGATATTTCTTCCTTGTGCTTAGTTTGAGCCCGTAAGTTTTTTCTCCCATATTGTGCTATTATTGGAAAGCCAATACAAACCTTGTTCAGGAGTTCTGCTTTATACTGATGTTCACCATATATTGTATTAGTAATAGAACAGCAATTAGCCTTTATTTGTATGTTGGCTCTTTGAGAATTTCCACTGGGTTTGTGTGTGCGTGTGTGTGTGTGTGTGTGTGAATGTCTATTTTCTTCTCCCTTTCCAAATCAATAAGAACCCTGCTGAATAATGTGTCTTGTTGTTTAATCTAATGTACTTCAATTTTCAATTCAGTGTTTAGAGTAGAGAACAGGTAGAAAAAACAGTGACTCTTCCATTAAAAAAAAAAAAAAAAGAAAACATGAGTTAAATGGAGACTGAGTAGAACTTAAAGTAAAATGACAGCTAGCTCTTACTAAAGTACATTATACCTCTTTTTTGGAATACATAAGCTATCATTTTCTTTAAAGCTCATTTACAACCGGTGTTTTTCATACTATAAGTAATCAGAAATTTTAAATAAATCTCTCTCTGAAAAGCCACATGAGGCTGAGAAAATACTTGTATAACAATTTGGGGGCTTCAGAGAACAGGAACTAGAGAAACAAGGTGAAAGCAGCCAGGCTCAAAGGAAAGGGAATTAAATGAAGGACAGGTACATTTTCAGACTAAATAGCACTCATTTTCTCCCTCTCAAAACTTTTTTTTTAAAATTTTGTATATGATAAATGAAAAGTTTCAAAGCTCAGACAAAACAGTTTGTTTTTCTGAAATACAGTATTTTGATAGGTCCCAACTATTTTCCTTTTCGTGTGTGAAGAACTACCAGCATCTGTTAAAAACAGAAACAACACAATCCCAGGATCTTCCCTGAAGGGGAATGCCCATTCTCTGCATAGCTCTAGGTAGCAGCATTCATTTTCTCAGTCGGTTTGCATTCAGCAAGGTTTCGCTAAGTCTGTCTTTGCACCAGCAGAGAGCAGCAGCACCCCCCACCATTAAGGGCTAAACCTTGCAAGATCTCAGAGGCTTTTGTTTGGTTTAGGCACACAACGGGGCCTGTGGGCACTTACAGGTGGCACCTGGAAAGCTCTCCCAAAGGCAGGTGTGCTTGCTATGCCTTAGTCCTCCCAGCTCAGGGTCCACACGGGTGATAGCGCTCAGGACTTTGCTTTTCTCATTCATATTCTTCTTCAGGTTGACAGGAACAGCAAGGAATTCAGCCCACAATATTTGCTTCAACTTAGCATCTCTAAGCTCACGAGTATGAAGGAGCTGCTGGTTTCCCCTTTCAATATTTAATATAGAGCTGCTTTTAAGTCCTGTGTACTGAATTTAGGTTTATTAAATTTTCTTCCATAAAACAATGTTTATATACATATACTTTGGTGTTTATATTAAAAAAAGATTTCTACCTTTTAAAAAGGCTGTTCATGCAAACAGAAACCTTCTGGTTCCACCAGGCCCCGATAAATGCCTGTTTACATTATATCTGTGATCTGTAATAACTGGGCACCCAACTGAGCCCCTACAGATTTACAAGTCCAATGAATCCTTGAGTTTAAGATATCAAACACCCACTTGCTAATTGTGACATTAATCTCACACTGTTTGCTGCTGAGATGTTAATGCTGTACTAGTACCACGTTGCCATTTAAAGCCATTTCGTCCTGTGGTGCAAGTCATGTGGTCCTGGCTGCTGGTACCGATCCAACAGATGGATTGTGAGGGAGTAGGAGGCAGAAAGCAAAATGCAAACAGACTCGCTGATTTTAAAGAACAGCATATTCAAAGGCTAGCTTTGCTTTTAGCTTTCTTGGTTCATAAGCATCCAAAACAAGGTGGTGGCTCTCACTGCAGCATAGCCAGGTAGCTCAGACAGACATCCGGACCTGTGTGCTGGGAAGTGCTTCTGCTCTGTAGTTTATACAGGTCAAGGCGATTTAGACACAGCCAAGTAGCTCTGGCAGCAAAATTCACTCCCCTGAGTACAGTGGTGAAGTTCCCTACAAAGTGAGACAAAGGGTTCAGCAAGTCAGGGTGAGGTAGCAAGAGCCAGCATGCTGCAGAAGGAGCTCAGTGCAGTCAATAGGAAATCTTGTAGGGAAGGTTTTGCTGCAGGGAGATTGACTTCTCTAAACAGAAGTGGGAACACGGACACCTCTTTGAAGGAGAATCTAATACCTAAAAAGACCTTGCTACCTAGGTCCCTTTGTGAAGGAAATGAGCACTTTGCTGGCAGTATTCAGCATGTGGTAGAATTGTGCCCTGAAACGTTTGTAAATGGGTTCTGCAGCAAGAACAGTGAATGTTCTTAGATTTGTGAGAATAAGCAAAAGTGCCAAAAGTCTGAATGTGCCTCAACATTTCCGTTTTCTTACTATTAATTAATAATAAAATAACATCCACCTTATGACAGAGAACAGCAAGGTATCGTAGAACTTACATATACAATCAAAATAAGTAAAAATAAGTTTAAAAGCTGCACAATTATTTGTTATAAAGAAAATATTGAAAAAACATATTTACAGAGAACACATTTCTGAGGCAATGGAACATATGGTAGCTTTAAAGATTATTGCAAGAATATTTTAATAACAAAAATTAAAAGGCTGACATATGCTTTTTAGTGAAAGTTTGTATATTACTTTCCAAGGCCAAGAGAGAGTAGTCAGGAAAGCTGCAGCCCATTCTAGGGAAGCAGCTGCTTTCATCTGGAATTGACTGAGAGCTATCATGACTGAAAAAATGTTAACCAAGAAAAAACTTGCACTTAGAATCTTGTCAAAGGTTCAGCCTGTTCCCTTGCTCTTTCTCCCTCTCTCTGAATAGTTTATTAGGAAGTGGCTCCTTCCTGCTCAAGTTGCAGCAGCCACAGGTCAGATTTTTTTAGCTTGTGGAGTAATGGATTCTTCTTGTCAGCCTCACTGTTTAGCTTCTATCTCCTCGATGTTTCAGTGTTATATAGTATTGTACAATACAAAAGAAAAAATGTTAATATAATCAGTGTTGTGAAATGAAATTAATAATGACTGTTTAATCTGGCAGGCTGAAACAGGGGTTTCCTCATGAATAGGAGAGAGTCGGCATTGCTAACACTGAGTTCTCCTTTCCCAGGTTCATTAGCTTTGCTTTCTTCCTCTGAGGAAGGTGATTTGCCCAGCACTTTGGCAATTTTGTCTGATGAAAGGAAAAACATGCAATGTAATAAGGACAGATCTTGCCTTCAGTTTCCCCCAGACAAGCCTACAGCCCTCAGCGGGACTGCATCAAATCTCCATTTCATGTTTCCAAAGCACTGTACTAACATTTGCCAGGTGCTGGCCAAGGAGGGATCCAGGTCAGCAACACCTGGTGACCATCAACAAAAAGAAGCTCAAGCAGAGCATTAGGATGGTGTTTTCCCACACACCTTGTGACAAGCAATCCAAATGCTTTTGAACCTTCTGGAAAGGCAAGATGGCTTGGATAATTTTGCTCAAGGTGACTATACCTTGGCACTGGTTATACAGAGAGACTCTGGAAACTATACTTCTAACTTTGACCTCTCAGCGGGCTAGCTGAATACAAGTGAGGTGAAGATGTCAGGCCAGCTCTGTCTAGAAAAGAAATGGCTAAAGCAAACTTGGCCCACAAGATGAAGTGCTGGACGTAAGTCAGAACAAAGCAATATGCCAAAATGTGCAAGTGTGCATACTTGCAAGCACCTTTATATGAGAATATGAAAAGTTTATGGGTTGCTTTTGATACACTCCATTTCATAAAGTCCTCCTGAGGGTAAAAAAATCCCAACACCTCCATCTGTATGCAATAGATACTTTCTCCCAAACAGTTCTGATCTGCAACATACCATTTTCTGCAGATACAAAAATTACAGCATAGTTAGGAGGCTGCTAACCCAGCAGCATGAACAACATGAAGCTTTAAACTCGTAATGATTTAAAGGCTTTTCTTAGCTGTAGAGAAGTGTTTCTTGTGCTTCTAGTAACCTATAATAAAGACTCAAACTTTATCTCCCAAAATTGCAGGGCAGGCATTTAAAGAAACAAAGCTGTCATTTGCTGCACAACTTCTATTTAAGGCTGCTCTTCAGCATTTGCAAAGAGCAGTGCCGATTCATGTTTATCCTCCAGCCCCCTGAGGACTAGGATTTCATATGAACTTGGGCTGTTATGAGAGGTATTGTTTAGGATTTGGCTAGCTGGCATTATAACCACAGGCCTGCCTTTGTGTGCATCAGGTCTTTATGTAAAGACCGTGAAGAATGCAGAGTTCTCCTTCACAGAGCAGCACAGGCCAGGGCTTTGTGGGAGATGGGTCTGGGGAGCTGGGACCTGATGGCTGGGTTGTCAAAAGGGTAAGGGGGATCGAGATGACGCAGTCCTCCCTCCTTCCTCCCTTCCAAGCTTTTTCAAAGGTTCCCTGTCATTACACCAGGTGCCCACAGAAACGTTCACCGTGGTGCAGACTTGGTGGCTGAACACACATCATCTGATAAATTCACCCTCCTTTTGGCTACAAAGAAACAGCTCATGGCACAGGAGCATGGGGCAGTTGTAAAGGTGGTGACTGAAGAAATAGCTCCCTTCAAAAGAGAGGGCAAAAAGCTAGGAAGGACATTCCTCCTTCCTCCCCAGTTCTCCTGAGTGCACACAGGTGCTATAAGAGGCAGTAGAAGCAGCACAATGCCTTGGGGACAACGTTACACACCACCTCTTGCAAACCCCATCAGAGGAGGGATGTTGGGGCTGGGAATTGAGCCTGTGGGGGACACAGTGGCCATCTGAGGGTGACCACTTGCAGGAGCCTCTGTGTTGCAGAGCAGTCCCTTAGCTGATCCTTGCAGCCTGATGCAGGAGAAGGCTTCCTGCAGAATGGCTCCTCCAGCGAAGCCTCTGGCTGCTGACTTTGATGACTGATGCAGCTATGTTTATTCTGATCAGGGTTACATAAAATAGTAGCCAAATGTCTTCACCAGGGCTCCCATCAGGTCTAGCACTGGGATAAGGTTGGCTGTGCTGGGAAATCCTTAGAAAAACATCCGACGTAGACTGCTGATAGAAGGAAGAGGTGTCTCCTGATCGCTCTCCCTCTGTGTCAGTGAAGCACTGTAACTTTTACCATTGCTACTTTAAAAAACAGGAGGCTCCCTATATGTTTACTGAGCTGTCTTCCCTTTAGTGATTTATTTTAGTCTGCAATGCTGGACTCGGTGCCTCACTGATGCAGGATTTTATTTTTGGCTTCAGGAACTACATAAGAGCGATGTCTTGGGTAACTTCTGTTCAGCTAGGAGGTGTGATCCCATATCACAAAGCACTGGCCAGTGCCTGTCCTTATGCTGCAATACCCACCGCTTCTGAAAGTGATCTTTTCAATCCAAGCAGAATTAACAATGCACAAGTGATTTCATAGGAAGTACAGCTCCTTTCATCTTCCCTGATTCCTTCCAAAAAGATTTGGTGTTACGTGTGTGAGTCCAGATGAACAAGAATTACAGCACTACATCAATAGCACTGGTCTGTTATTCTGTGGAGCTGAGAGAAAAGTGTTTTTACAGCAAAAGACTGGTTATATCATTTTTTCAAAGGCAAGATGAAGTAATTACGTGCATTCACTGGAGCCTGGGGTGAGGAGGGTTAGGATGCAGTGGAACAGGTTTTAAAAGCGCGCGCTGATTCTGCCTGCTCCTGGAAGGAGGGTGATCAACACTTCCTCCTGAAAAACTTTCCCTGAGCCTACTTGGAATTCCCTTTAACATCAGCCTCAGGTGTGAGGAAGCAGTGGTAGTCCAGGTTAGTACACACTCTAGTAACCACAAACCCTGGTACAAGTCCCAGCAGTTCTGGAGGCACTACATAAAACATTAAGGGTATGGAAGCTGGCTCTAAATGATAGACAGACAGTCTGAGCTGGAAGTGCTTTTGACCGATACCAGTAATCAGTGCTATTCCTGCCAGTGATTATACCCAGTTCTGCCATTACCAAAGGCAACATCTATCAAAAGTGTTTTTAAATTCCTGATTTAGACTATTGCAGCTGGAAACATTTTAAGCAACCAATGCATTTCCCTCTACAGATGAGCTGTGAGAATGGAAGTTGCATTTCAAAAGAATTTCAGGATTTCAATGTTTGACTTCATTCTGATAGGAATCAGTGTTCCAGATTTTTCCTTGAAGATAAGTCTCAAAAGCACACAAACAAAAAAGCTGGAGCCATTCTCAATGTTTACTTTTGGCAAAATTGAAATATTTTCACACTGACTTTTTAAGTTATGATATTTGGGTAGTTAAAAGAACAAAAAGAAAAGCCTTAGGAACTAAACAGAAATTAAAATGTCTTGCTCTGAATCTGTCCAAATAAAATGTCTAAACATTACCGGAATCTTTTTCATTGGAGAAACTCTGGAGAGATTAATCTGATTTTACAATGTGTTTTAGATCCAATTGAAAGCATATTCAAATGCAAAATCAGTCCACCAAAATTGCTCTCAGCAGTTCTACTTGGGATACAAAAGTTCATCTAATTGGCATCCACCAGGATCCTTATTTGTTCATTCAAGATGAGAGACCAATTTACAAAGCAAAATTACATCCTCTGAGTAGAACAGGAACCCTGACATGAGACTCAGCTTTTCAATAAGTATTTTCAATGCAAATAAGGTTTCAAAGCACTGTTCTGAGGAAAAAAAACCACCAATGCACAAAGAAGTAAACAAGCTCCTTCCTGTCTCATTCTTGAAGTATACTGTATGACAGTTAGAATCCTTAATGTGAAGTATGACGGTAAAATAAATGTTTTGAAAATTATAAGGACCTTTACACACTACGTCTCTGGCTCTCCTATTCAGTGAAGATGCAAACAGAGCAGTGTCAGCAGGTTCGTGTATTTTGAAATGCGAATGGAGATGAGAGGGCTCTGCTCTTCTTCGCTGGTCAGCAGCAGAACCGAGGCTGAGCTGAAACTTTAATTAAAGCCCTGTCAAGCATAACTTACTGTGAGTGTCTCTTTATTTTTACATCATATAAACCACAACTAAATCATCTGTTACACAGTCATTTGTGATTACACTGCAGCTTATGGTAGGTCTCTGTCTTTCTACTGAGACTGTACGACAAAACCATGTAGAAGACAGACCTGGTACTGCAAGTAGAATCTTCCATTTAAGTGCCTTTGCAATGTACATGAAGCAGATGATGCTCTTCTGGGAGGAGTTACCTAGTTTATCAAAAATACTTATTGAGTTGCTATATCACACTTAATCTTGTGGCTATACTTAAAGAATTATTCCTTATATAAATGCCACCGTCATCGGCTTGCTCTCATTGTCACAGAGAGACCCAATGCAATGCATAAACAGAACAGAAAACAGACTGAAGAATGAGGTGTTGTATCTATGATAAATCTCCATGCTCTCCTTCTCAGCACACTGACATTTTTAGAAAACTCCATGCTAGCTGAGAGAAAGTCCATATTTTGTTTATGGAGGGAAAAAAAGAAGTAGTATTTCTTCTTGCTTGGAAGGTGTTCAGATATTGTGCTGACAAACATAATAGAAATGCCCACATAGATTGGAGCAAAAGAACAAGAGGAAGACTGCAGAGACAGAGCTCTGTAGATAATCACAACATAATGGGAATATTAGATCACTGCAAATTTCTTTCTCTGTTACCGTCTGCTGGACTCTTTCTCATGGCAGAAGTTTTTAGGATGAGATCCTTTTTTCTTCTCATTTGCAGAATGTAATCTGAATCACTGGGAAGGTGCTCTAGACAGATAGCCACCTGTCACACCCTGGGGATTTTGTCTGTATCACACAAACTATACTCCTTAGGGGACTGTTCTGGGTATGGTGACAAATGTCCAGCTATGAAGTCTGAGCAGGTTGCTGATGACATTTGACAGCCAGACTGTAGAAAGGAGAACGTGAAACCAACCTTGCATAAAAATATTTCAAGTCTGCTCATGGGTTTATTTTCATGCAGTTTAGCAGGGGAGTTTGCTGTTGTGCCATTTTCCTTGAGAGGAAGATGCTGTGTGGAGAGTCTGCTGCCTTATCTCATTATGAGCAGCCCCCGGAGTCGTGCTGGAGGCACAGACCAGATCCAAGGGACCTGCCACCCTGGTGACTGCCCATGTTTGCTCCTGTCTTTTTCCCAGGTGCTCTTCGCAGTGCTGTTTGTGGGATCCTCCTGCTATGGGCCTTAGTGAAGCGCTGCCATTCCCTGTACACTCTGGTGTAAATCCCAGATGATTTCAGTGGAGTTAGGAGATTTATCTTCCATTTATGCTAAATTTGCTGATAGCAGGGTGCTCTCCTTAGCCTCTAGCATAAAAAAGTGGTAAAGCAAATAGATTTCTGAAGAAAGTTCAAACAGGTGACAAACTTTGCATATCCAGGAACTTTCTTATTGATTTTCATGGGATGACCCACATGTACAAACATGGATGAATAGGCATTTGCAGGCATAATCTTTGATGTGTTAATAATGTAGTAGCACAGTGGTTAAACTGCATAACTTCATTTGCAGGATAGAAAGCAACTGACATTTTTTTCAAATCAATAAAAGCAAGGTAAATTAAGAAAGTGTTTTATATGAAATTCTTCAAAATCCTTTCAAAAGATCTTTATATAGTAACTTTAAAAATATATGACTTCCTAGCAATTGAATTCCTTCCAAGCTTCTACAGATCTCAAGGTCTGACCTCTGTGTTTCCATTTCAGTTATCAGAATTTCAGTATATATGTTTTTGTAGGCATCAAGGACTTTCTATAAATTATATCCTGTTTTCCTCAAGAAATTTGAAAGCTTTTTTATGAGTGAAGGAACTTTTTGTGTAGTTGTCTGTTTTGTTGAAATGTATATGAAACTTGAGAAAATACAGTGGAAACAGAAAAAGTCATCCAACCTTGCTTTAGTTCAGTGCACTTAAAAAGGTAAATCTCCTGTTACGTGATTATTGTTATCCTTAACTCATAAGAATGTCAGAATTCTGTGTCAGTACTCTGGGAAAGTATTATTTCCAAAATAACTTGTGTATGAAGAGTGGGGTAATGGCTATTGAAGGAACAGAATGAATAAGAGAAACTACTTCATAATAGATTTTTTCACATTCATATTTTCCATGACCTCCAAACTGTACATGCAAACACATGCAGGCAGAAAAGTATGCGTTACAGACAGCAAAGCAAAAACTTCTGCTCTGCCTGTTTTGTAAGAAGGGGAAAACAATCAGTCCTCAGAAGGACTCTCAAAACTAGCAAGGTATTACTTGAAAATAAAAGATAGAACATTCATATAATGTAAAAGAATCAAAGAAAGACAGGGTGTTTCAGAGATCAGAAGTCACCTAACAGACATCGCTGTGGTTGGGTGGGAACTGGAGCAAATGAGAACTGGGTCATCTGTGTTCTGGACTGTCATAGTAAACACCAGCTAGTAAAATTCCCCTTTAGCATGGCTAATTAGGTCAGACTCTTTGGCAAATGACCTGTATTCACACAGCTTCCAGATCTCAGATTGGCTTTTGCATGTGTATGGATGGGAGGAGCACGGCCAACTGCAACTGCATATAAAAACATACTCTGCAAGTCAAAACACTGATATAGTTTCGTGAAAAACAATATTCTCAGGTATGATTTAAAAAAAAAAACAGCCCCAAAATAAATCAGAGTCTGAGAAAGGATCCAATCTATTAGGTGATCTGATTTGTTAGGAGAGCACTCCACCTCCATGTATGAAAGACTGGAAGGAAGCATGCTGTGGGCAATGTTAATCCTGCTGTTGTCATCCTTTGTAGCTCTTCTTATCTTCTTAGCTTATCTCAAGGTTAAAATCACAGTACTGGAGTCAAGCTTCTAGTTTAGCTAGAGGCTGGTGTGACCCAGAATAGCCGTTCTGCCTCCGGGCATGAAGCCTGGTACAGTGACTGGGACTTTGTTAAATTCAGCCCTTCTCAGAGCAGAGACCCCACAGGAACCGGCGGTTCTGCTGTCCTTTCTAACAGGCCAAAAATCAATGAACGAGACTTTGGCTTTTAATTCCAGGCTCTAAAAAGTTGCATGCCTAAGGCTCTTCTGCTGTGCTGGTGAAACCTCTGCTGTTGATGTTGATGCTGTTCCATCATGCCATTCCCCTGTTTACCAATACGAGACACGATGTTTCTGGACACGGAATTGATCCAATGGTGAGTCAAAAAAGCACGAGGAGCAAAGTCTAATGCGAAGTGATACTTGCCATATTTGTCCAGTTGGTCATGACTATCATGCTTTTCACTAACTTTTGTACATATATATGCACATTAAACTTTTCATATGTATAAATGTCTATACATTAAAGAGTAATTATTTTATCTGAGAAGGTAGAAAATACATTTTCATATGCAGGTATATCTACTTGTTACGTAGTTTTGTAAGGTAAACAACAGCCTTATGGGATTTGTTTTCTGTTGTGGTGCATTCCCCAGAATCTAGTGCTCTTTTTTGACTCTATTGTACAGTATATCATAATGGAATTTTTCCATATTCATATTTTCCACGACATCCAAACTGCAAAAATAAAAATAGCAGAAATAAAAAACCTAAGAAGAGCTAGTGTGAGTATTCAGGTAAGATCAAAACTCGCTTCTGCTGGCAAAAAAAAAACAGAAAAGCTTTCTCTCTTTTATGATCAGTTTCATTTGGAAAGTCCTGTTTTAACTCTTCACAGAGTGATTAGTAGACTCAAATTGAAAACAGTACTACTATTGCATACTAAAATAGTATGAGCTCAATTTGAATTTAAATTGGATTTCCAAAGGTGAATTAACTTCACAGTCTGATACATTTGGATCTCAGAGTACAAGGGCCTACATACTGTATTCCTCATGGACAGAGCTGAGATTTTTAGTCAGTGCTTTTTTCCCTTTGTAGATGAAAAGAAAGGAAAAATGAAGCAAAGCATACACTTCACTTGAATACCTACAATGACATGAATGATACCACAGGACACAGAGATCACAGTTCTAGTAACATTTCACTTAGGTTCTGCATCTATATTATGTTCTTCAATTGAAAAAAGCTTTCATGAGTGTGACTTACTGATGCCATTCCACCAGATGTGCCTTTACCCAATGTATTTAACATTTGCTCCTAATCATTGAAGAGCTACTGCCATTAAATACTTCCTGGCATGTTATTTTGGCTCTTTGGTATTTCAATAGCTGGACCTGAGTGAGAATTTTTATCAAAGGCTCATTAACATTAGTCTTCAGTCTCTTCCAGAACTTCAAGCTGTGGTAAATGCACTGTTAGAAGCAAGGTATACGGAAACATTATGTAAAAGGCCATTTGAAGAGCTGAATTCCCCTTTCAGTGCAGGAGTACAGCTGCTTTATCATTCTTTATCTGTTTCAGCTAGGGGATAAGACGACATGAGATGCTGATTATCGCATTTTGCTCTAGTCCAGACACAAAGTGGCCCACTAGAGATAAGGTGAATAAGATTCTCACTCTCTTCCCTTTCTATTGGCAAGAGCAGCGTTTAAATTGTTTTTTACTTCCCATCTCCCTACAAAGGTATGGGGAACTTTTGCTCTTATCAGAAGGCTAAAATGATAAAAAAAGACCAACAAATACTAGAGAGGGGAAAGGTCACAGTCTAAATGTTGTCATTGCCTAAGCAATATCATCTGGAGCAAAGCAAGATGAAATCAGCAGATATCCTGTTAACATTTTCTGGATTTGAAAGATAACCCAATTCAGCACAATTCCTCATTGAAAAGGGCAAATCTTTTCAGGCACAACAGGGTCTTTCACTCTGACAGGAGACATCAGTGTAGCCACAGTTGCAAGGCAGCCGCCCTGAAGATCCCTAAACAAAACAAGTAAATGAAGATGGAAGGCAGCAATGTGATATACATCACAGAATTTCATTTTTTGTGCTAGTGGAAAAAAATACCTCCACATTCCACTGCAATTCTGAACAATATCACGTACTCCATAGACAAATATACCAATTCTCAATTCCCCCTCAGAGGTCCCTTTCTGTGTTAAGATACAAAGAGACATCCCACTAAAAATTAAAGTTATCTCTTCGGGTGAGTTACATTTGACACCTTCTTAGGCCTAAAAGGGAGAGAGATGAGCAAGATAAGCATATCAGATCTGAGACAAGCAAGCTAATCAGTTCTCAGTTTTCAAGTGCTCAGCTATCCTGGCTAATACAATGGAAGAATCCAGACCAATTAGCTCTCATCTGACAACTTTCTAGCAGTAACTCTGTAAGTAGGTCCCTGCTTAATGCAATCCTAAGTGAGTAGTTTTTGCATATACGTGCTCCAAGGTTACAATTCTGGGGAGGAAGGTACTTACTTCCTAACAAGATCTCTAGTGTGGTCTGATTTTAGCAGACAGACACCCAGATTCTACCTACACCTCCACCAGCCAACTGTCATGGAAAAGCCTTGTGCTGGAGGAACCGTTTGTCCTTACCATCAGACTGCAGTGAGCAGTAAATAAGATATAGAAGCTTCCAGCTTTCTGCATGTCTTGCTCACCTTGCTGACCATCCATTCAATTATTGAATACCTTCTGTGGCTCTCTACTCCTGTTATCTTTTATCAAGTATCATTCAAAACAAAACCAATTTCCTAATCATCTTAATAATAGAGGATGTCGCTCTGGTTATGCCATTAAGCCATAAAGGAATAGCTACTAGCAGCTAGTACCGTGTCCACTTGGTCCATCAAATGCATTGATCCAACTAAAGAGATTAAGGTTCTTCATCATATTGGGATATCTGCATGTTCTGAGGCTTACCCCTAGACTTCACGTCTCCCAAACACCTTCCACAGAATCATCTCCCAGGTGTGTTTATTGGGAGACAGCTCCAGTGCCAACATATTAGTGAACTAGACATGGCAATAGGACTAATTCTGTGGTTTCTGAAGGTGAATAGAGTACAAAAGGCAGTATTATCATCCAGGGTAAATGCAGCAGGTAAATGGGAAATACTTCCTTCTAATTTTTGCAATGTAGAAGTTAAGCACTTCTCATAGAAACTAATAGTGATTTTAGGTGCTTTTAATTTACTAACAAGAAGAAAGTACTTCCATGGCTGGGAATGAGCATGTGCAAAGCAGTCATTTTCATGTAGCTTT
This sequence comes from Falco punctatus, assembly GCF_963210335.1. Classification (NCBI taxonomy): domain Eukaryota; kingdom Metazoa; phylum Chordata; class Aves; order Falconiformes; family Falconidae; genus Falco; species Falco punctatus. Next base: position 74,033,328 of record NC_137585.1, read on the forward strand.
TCCTGCTGGTGTACGAGGAGGGCAATGGCATAGGGTGTAGGATTGCACTGAAGAGATTAGAGATCAGGGCAGGTGGAGCTAGTGGACTCTGACAGAAATCTTCAAGTTCATTCAGGTTAGCTAGTCAAACACTCTTGAAACTCCTGAAGGAATCTTGTCTGCCTACCTACCCTGAAGTCTTTTTATTTTGAATTGGAAAGGATTGGGTCACAGCATATGGAACATGCATACACATCCTAGTGGTGCCTGGAAGGGAAGTAACAGCTTTCCTGAAGGGGGCTGGTGGTGTTGCATGCAGGGTGCAGGCAAGGAATGGGAAGAGGTGACTGGGAACACAGGGAGGCTGCACCTGATGAGGAGGTGAATTACTGCATACAGATAAAGAGAACCACATAGAGAGTAGCTCTTCCCTTGGAGCGGCTCATTGAAGTAAAGTATGCTGCTTTTATTACCTTCATTATCAAAACAATGTATCTTGAAAGCTGTACAGAAATGGATGAAACACTGATCTTAGAAATTAAATCCCCTTTGATTTTTACTCCATTTCTTTTATTTCTATATGGGAACTTGACAGCAGCACGGAGGGAAAATAGACTTTTAAAAGAACCTTTGTTTGTAGGCCTGCTAATCAGCACACTCATCCACCAACCCCCCGCAGCTAATCTTACTCCTTGATGGTTAGCATGTTTACATTGCAGACTAGCATCCCATTTTAATGGGATGGGTAGTGCTTAATTACATTTCCTGACAATGGTAATAACAGGCTTCTCTCCTCAATCTCCAGGATTGCCCTTGATTGCTGCTAGGGCTTCCACTTTGCTTTCAAGGAGGGATGTTCACACCTATAGGTCAACACAGACTTGAAGATTTTTAACTAATTGAGGACAGGATGTTTCACTTCACAGCTTTTCCATAGTCACCGATCTTTCCTCCTTAGCCAAACAGTTATATGCAATTCTTTCTGCACCATGCTGTATGAAATTACATTTCTGCAGGCAGATCTACCACAGAACCTGTTTTTTTTAGTATATCAGAAAACTAGAGAGGAGTAATCTATTTTCCGTCACTAGCTTAAACATATCTTAAATTCCTTTAGGTGCACAGAGAGTCTGGGAGGAATTTCAGATTTAGTCTTCCTGAGTAGAAAGTATCCATTTAATTCAGACATTTGTCAAACAGTATGCATGCTCTGTATAAAGCTCTTTCTCCTTTCACCCCCTTTTATTCATTATAGCCAATATTGTATAAGTTTTCAGAAAGGAAGAAGCATGGCATGAAAGCACCTCTTCACAAGACCCACTTATAGTAACTATATTGTTGATGGAAACATGGATTAGAATACGATGCTGTGTAGAGCACATGCTCACAGAAGCCTCTCAGCCTTTCAAAGCTGAGAGCTGAGAGGTTGTCTGATTCGGCAAAAAGTATAGAAGTAGGAGACAATGCTGGCCTTCATTCAGGTGCATTTCAGGCCTCCAAAATTAAGGAGATAAAACTGAATGTTCCAGTTTACTGCTGGTATTGAACAGTCTGGTTGGTACCTACTTCGCAAGGTGGGGAAGGCACATAAAGCTTTCCCTGTTATCTACAGAATCAGACTCCTAATTATTTATACTACAAAACCGTTAATGTCTCTGAATCAATAAAACAGACTATAAAAAAAGACTGAATCTCTTACCCTAAGGAGCTTACAGGTAAGCCAGTAATATACAGTTTCACTTAAGCATATAACAGGTTAAGCTAATTTTCACCCCTCCCTCCTACCTCCTCTAATGGCAGGGTCACTGTCAGGCACAAGGAGGGGCAGAGAGGAAATGTGGTTAGAAAACTGTGCGCTTAGCTAACCCACAGCTCTAAATTTTCCGCTGGGGACTCTGGCCAGCAGATGCACTTACGAGCAGTGCCTAGGGTGCCCTAACCAGCTCACAAGCCAGCGCTGGGCAAAGGACCAGGAAACCATAACTTGCTCCTTACAGCTCTTGCTGCCGAAGTAGAAGTTTGGCCCATTATATTAAAAGATGAACCATGTATATATTCAGTATCATTATTAGTTGGAAAAGTTACTGATGAAGCATGTTTAATTCAATTAAACAAGTCTTGAACATCACCCTCCATCTCACTTATCTGTGCTGTTTTCCTGTGGGTTTTTTCTATGAAATAGTCTCTGGATTACTAATAGTTTTTTTCCTGAATTAATATAAGTAACATGCTTATGTGCTTATCCAAGGTACACGCCCTTGCCTGTAATTCAGATAGACAGGAGAAGGATATGGTAAGGCTGATTATAGGCTTTACAGTGCACCCTAACGTTCGCACACCCAGATTAGCTGTTGAACTTCCATACTCTTCACACCTTCCCACATACACAGAGATGGTGGCAAATGGTGATCGGGTTAAATCTCCCTTCATGTTGCCCTCATGGGCTTTAGCTTTCAGCTGGGTTAAGGTGGCATTTTGGGTTCCCTTTGTGCTTTGGCCCAAAGAAGTGTGCCATGACCTGGTCCTTAAATTAGAGGCAGCTGCTACGCAGCTAGCAGCAATGATGTAGTCACCTTACTTTCACAAAACAGTGTTCTAAATATAGCTGTCAAGGTCTTGGACTGTGCAGAATCATTCCATTAACATGTAGAATACATCTTCATACTGTTTTGAAAGCTTTTTCATTGTGACAGTGGCATTTCTAGAGGCTATTTTGGGCTTGCTGGAGACACTAATGGTAGTGTTTGGTTTAGATATCTGGCTTTCTTCCAGTTAGTTATGGCTCTTTTATGATTAATTTTGTTTGGAAATCTCTGATGGAGATTATGTGAATATGACAGAAGGTCTTCAGACAGAACATAGAATTATAAATTGCCAAATACTATTAGAATGAATTGTCAGCATCCTTGCTCCAAACAGATATGGTCTTTTAAATGCATCTTAGCAAGGAAACAGTCTGGTGTCCACCAGTCCACCTAGTGTGATCTTAGCCTTAGTGAGAAAGCATTAGGATTTTAAATTAATGTAATATAAAATGCTGTAATTCTTACTAGTATCTGATTCAGGCATTGCTGAATGGATTGTTTATGGCAGATGATTTCCTCATGTAAACAGTAGTTGCTGTAGGAACTGTTATTTGTATTTTGGTACTGTATTGTAGTCTGAAGCATGTTCAATCTACAGGTAGTTTTGGGAATCAGTTCAAATCCCTTGTGTAGCATATTCCATGTTAATGGATATTTGAACAAGGAGAATGAAGGTTACTTGATCACAGCTTGAATGTTACTGCTAGGTAAAAACAGAGAGGAAATTAATAGTTCTTTCATATCAGAAGTGTGGTATTCATGAACTGCAAAGAAATACAAATTGTGATAGATCTCAACTGCATGTTGCCTGACAATTTTTTTTAATTTATCTTGTAGATCATTTAATGTAGGACATCAATATCTACCTTCCTATCCATTTTGAAATTCAGAAATCCAAAAATATCAGAATCTCAAAAAGGATTATCATTACAATCACTAAATTTGACTTCTTTTGGTGAGAATAATTAGAAACATAATAAGGGTTATGAAAAAGCTTAAAGCAAGGCTTGTTGGCTATGTTACTAAGGGGATATTGGAAAGAAGACTGACATAACAGCTTATTAGGTGCTCCCTCGCTTACCCCAAATCACACCAGAATTGGTGGGTTTCAGAGTCACCTGCTACGTAGAGAATGTGTTGTGATTCCAAGCTGGGTAGAAGACAGCTACCTAAGCTGTACCTACATTTCCCTTCAACTGAGTAACTATTGTTTTGAGCAGTGTGAGCTTCTTGTGGCAGACAGGGATACCTGTGAATGTTTTCATCAGCCTCCTCATCAGGGCACTGCTCTAAAAGGCAGCAAGTGTAGGTTCAACCCCCCCAAATAATAATGTCTCCCAGGCAGCTACAGGAATGACAGCAGGGTGCAGACACAATTTTTTAACAGCCAGCTCTCCCCATTGCACATCTGCTTTCAGAAGTCTGCTGGCTGGATATGACATCTAAAGTTTCACATGGGTTCACTACATCCTCAGTGAAATGGGTACATAATATAGGTGAATCAGGTCTCCCTCTGGACATCTGCCGAGGAACAAACTTCTTCCTGTGAGAACATGTGGAAATTAAATGCTTATACCAGGACTGAAGTCGCTGCTTCCCACCCTCTGCTGTGGCCGCGGCTGTGAGAAGACAAATTTAAGACTTAAAGCTTGAATTTGGTTCCTGTGTTAGGCTCACTGTGTCCTTTGCCATCCCTCAACTTCTCTATTTTCCAGGCTATTTTACTACTGCTTTATGTATGCTGGGAAAAAGCTTTAATGCATTAAAGGGACACTGAAAAAACTAGCCAGTGGGCATACTTCTGACAGTGAGCCCCAGGGAATTGCCTAGAGGAGGGAGAGGATGCTGGTTTGCTTGGGATCCCTAATGATAAGGCTTTCCAGCTCTGTTCTCCTCCACAGGTTATGCTGAGATTTAAGGGAAATACAAGTAGGGATTTGCCTGAAATCACAACATCCTTTTTAAACTTTCATGTACAACTACATAAATAATCTCTACAGATCTTTTAATCCAATATTTTGAGTCCCTTATTAGCCACTTGAATTCCCTGAACAAAGCACTAGGATTAGCACTCTTATATCCTAAGACACAACACAGCCAGTGACTCTTGCACTAAAAGCTTAATCCAAATACCACAAGAGTTGATCATAACATTAACATAAATTTTAGGGGCTTTATTTTCAGCCACCAGTGCCCTGCCAAACCCCGCATCATCTCACTTTACTCTTCTGGTTTGGGGAAGTTCATCTTGCCAGTTCCTTGAGGACTGCACAAGACTTCAGCTGAATAAGGTGAGGTTTTATTCCCTTTTGATGCATCAGGGAAGCTGAAGTACCAAAGCCAAACAGCTTCTCTAAGTGGGGGACCACGTCTGAGATTCAGAGATTCCAGCTAGTCTACATAGAGAATTACTTGAAAATAACTATCTTGCTTTGGTTCATGTTTTCCTGTGATGAAGAGAAGTAGACGCTGTTCCAGTTAAATTTGCTTCTAGTCACCTGGTTCATCTGATCTGAGAAACGTTTTTACTCGGCTAGCTCATCCTGGCTGCCTTTGCTGCTGAGCACATCAGGGGGTTGGGTGCCTGAAGTCTAGTGAGGCTCTTGCCTTCACCCATTAGCCACCCCAGCCCAGAGCGAGAGGTGCCATCAGAGCAGAGCTCAGCATCTCTGAGGAGGAGTGCAGGATTCTCCCCTTTTGCATTTACATGTTGAGGGAATCAAGAATAACAAAATACAACCACTTCCTTTTTTGGCTGCTTCTCCCTGAATATTTATTCTTCCTTTGGTAGCAGGCCAGGAATTCCTACATGTGAAACAAAACAATAACCCTGCTGTCACTAATTTACTGTCACAACTTGTATTAAATTAAGCTCTGTGCTTCCAGTCTTGGCATGTGGGTGTTCAATGCAGACTGAGTTTTCCATGCTATCTGCTCCATATAAGCACTGTTATCTGCATAAAAGAGATGCACTGCACCGATGTTCCAATATGACATCCGATTTTCTGTCTGTAGGCAATTACAGCAAGTACAAGACAGAACAAATTTAAACTAGATCATTTTGATGTGAGTAACATTTGAAGATTCATCCATCCAATTTACTTCCTGGAAACTTTAACAGTGTTTAAGAACTCCCTGAAGAATCTGTCTGGATGAATTAACTTAGGAAAAAAGCTGTCTTCAGGCTATCGATCAATCAGCCAGTCATGTATTTCTTCAGCAAGTTAGGCTTTGGCTACAATGTTCAGGATGCTAAGGAGAAAGGTCACTGCAGAGCATCATCTTTTTCAAGCTGTTATTTCACTTCCTTATGTTTGAATCGCTCATTTGAAACCCAGGAGACATTCTCCACTGAATGAAAAATACCTTTGAGCCACAATGGCCCATTAGTGGAATCAAAATGTGGGGCTGGTTGAAAAGTTTTGGAAAAAAAAATTTCACTGAAAATTGGAATTTTATTAAAACATACTGATTTCAGTATGCTAAGAGCATTCCTGTTGGCTGTGGCAACCTAGGGTCAGAGGCTCCTGGGGATCAAGAGCACCAGCATTAGGGGCTTGTCCCTGCAAGCAAACTATGGGAGTGATTCTTTCCTAATCTTCCATGAGAAATACTCCACTTAATATTAATTATTAAATATTAATTACATAATGCAGCAGTACTCTGCAGTCTCTAGGGCACTTTTTACACTGGACAAAACAAAACCTAGAAGTACTTTTTAACAGGTTACCTGAACCCCAGGAAAATCTCTGCCTACACAGAGGTGGCAGGGTCTTTCATATCTGGCTCGCAAAACAAATTACAAAGCCTCCCACAAAAAGCCATGGATGGGTTGTGCCCAGCCAGGAAGTAATGATTCACATGCAGCTGGAACCAGCTTGTGAGCCGCATAACAAAAACTCGAGGAAACCTTTTTTTTTTTTTTTCCTGTTTCTTACATCAGAAGCTGGATTTTGTGGATGGTTATCTAGCAAATATGAAAGAAAACCTAGTGAGAAACAGTATACTTGGGTACTTCAGAGAAAAGCATCAGTTAGAGATAAGAATAGGTAACAACAGGCATCTTAGCTCTGGAAACCATGTTTCTGACAAATTCTCACAACCGTTCAATTTATTTTCATGCAGTGTTTTAAATTTTCTATGCTTTTTGACTTCCCTGCAAGTGTGTTTTTTCTGGTGAACACAGGAGAAGGTGAGAGATGTCAGACTGATGCTGACAGGGATACAAATCCTTTGTTTATCCATAACTGGCTGGCTCTCCCCTGTCCCTACATCCTTACTCAGATAAAAATCCCACTGCCATTTTCCAAGTAAGGCATGCATTTTGGTGCCAGAAATAGCATCGGGAGCGATCAGTTCCTTCCACTGCCCCCTCACAATGCTTCACAGCAGTGAGTGACGAACAGGTACTGGTGTCTGCTCCATCAGGAGACTCTTCATTACGTGTCGAAAAAATGTCAGAAGCGGTGGAATTCATCTCATTTAATGCAGGCATCCCCAGCACAGAGCTAGTCATTTAGGCTGTCTAGGTCACGGGGAGAAAGAGGCACTTTTGGAGCAGCCTAATAAAGATAAAATAGGCCAGGTGACTTGCTATAAAGGTGCCTATTTTTCTCCTTTGCTTTTAAGTGGAGCTCCAAGGATGACCAGCTCTGATGGAAGTAGCTATAGTGAAGACAACTAGAGTAAGGGGATACTAATCACATTTTTCTTCATAATAAACTGAGATGAGATGTCTTATTATTTTCTTTTCTCCCATCAAATACTTATAACTTGCCTGAGTTCAGTTTGAACAGTAGCTCAGGAAAGGACTGGTATTTAAACTTAAGCCACCTTTGTTGTGGGAACATTTTGAGGAAAGGATGTGGAAAAAAATGTGGAAGTTTTCCGCTCTCTTCATTCCTTGGTACTGCATGTTTCATCCCTCAAATAGGGGAGGAAAAGCCACTGTGGAGCTGTGTAACAGCTGGAGTACCAGCAGTTATCAATAGAGAACTGCACTGGGCATCCCAAGTCAGGCAGCTCCCTGGAAAAGGCTTTGGGAGTAAAAGAAGAACCTGGCAGGAGCACAGATGGTTCTGCTATGTCTGGCTGCTGGCACATGGCCCTTTGCAGACCTCTAACAGCAGCTGACGGTGGAGAGCAGCAAGTCTGGACTTCAGTGGTACCAGCAAGCCAGGACTGTTGTTACTCTGAAACTATTGCTCTTGTTCTGTCACAAAATCATAGCACGTCAGAGAGAAGCTGAGATTTGAGATTTGGTTCTTAACCCATCATGGTGTCTTAGAAATCAGTATCAGTCCAAACGAAATGGGAAAGGAAGCATTATCGACAGAAATGAAAGATTTGGGCAGGTCTCTATACAGCTGGCACTCTGCAGGTTCTTTTAATTTCCACAGTCTTTTAGGAGCAGTAAGTTTTAAGATGCAAATTTGGATTTGAAATCACGGTCCAGCATATTACTAAAGCAGATTTTATCCCTTCTGACAGTTAATCTTATTTATGTCAAAAGGCTTGGAGGTTTGTTCTACTTCCATTTTGTGGATCTGCTGCTAAACTGCTGCCATAGTTGGTCTAGCTGTTTACATCAAAGCATTCCAGTCCTTTCTCAAAGCATGCCCATTAATCCCATTTTTATCTCTAAAAATGATTTAATAATCAAAATAAGTCTGTGTAGCCCTGCCAATATCTCAAAGTCTGAAAACAACATTTCCATAGCAAAGGTCCCCAGTTTCCCCAGTAACAAAACCATGAGGTGCAAACAGTAACAACTGAATTTTGGCTAACTTTCTGAGCCATTGCACAATACAACATAATTTGCAAGAGAGACTGAAAAGGCATGTGAAGAATCAGATATTTGGCGTGTACAGCCATCTGTATTTGCACAGGTACATTGCAACAGGCTCAGCATCACTCACAGGCATTAGTAAATGAAACCCTGAATCCCAAGTAAGCCGCTAGAGTCTACTGTTGATGTCAATAACAAAGATTTTACCCTTCACTGGTGCATATAAATGCATAACGGAAAGCTTCAGCAGAGGAACATGTACCACATCTATTTTTATGAACACCACAACTACATTGCAAGTGAGGTCCAAAAGTGGCTTCTTCTGTAAGAGGCCAGGTGTGTGTGCGTGAAGTACGTGTTATCCATACTTTTTACAAATCAGGATAAGACTTAATCTTTAAACTTAGTCTGGAAAATACTAAGAATGGCTTAATCTTTAAGAATCTGGACTCCATTAAATTTGAAAATGCCAATAGGTGCCTTTGAAATACTGAAGTGCTATAAGCATTGATTAACCTCGTTCCTTGGATCATGGATCTCTCTGCATCCACAAAGACCAGCCCAATATATACGAGCCCTTTCCAAAACCTGGAGTCTTTCCACTGACTTTGTCAGGGGTTTGAAAAGCCTTAGTAGTTTTAATGGCTAATCTTACATGTCTGTGAGTAAAATAATCCTCTCTATCTTTTTCTTCCCAGCCTGATTTCAACTGGTGCAGGCCAGAGCAACCACAGTTTAGGATCATGCTGGGGACAGCGCAGATCCCTGTGTTGTGGCTGCCTTCATACAATGCTTTGAAACAAATCCTGCTTCCCTGAGTCTTGATACAGCAGTTTTCATCTCAGTGTGCTGTACAGAAGAGGTCAAAGCAATTGTGGCAACCCACTCCACAGGTCTGCCACCATGCACGTTGTCTCATCATCTTCCCCAGAGTGCCACTGCTGTCTTGTCTCAGCACTGAATTGGTCACTAGCTGCCATTTGCTTAGAAAACTAAAAAAATCAAAGCTGTAAGATCTTGCTGATGTGTTTGCCTGTTTGGGAAGTGTCTTTCTGTAAAAGACAGGAGCCCACTCTCATGCTGACTCATGCCCACCTTCACATTTGTGTTTACGTTTCTGAGGCAATCATCAGAAGACTTGACGAAAAATGGACACCATGGAAAAGGACAAAGATCTTTCTGTAAAATTATCTGGGTTCAAATTATCAGCCTCAAAACTCCATGTTTTCTTTCGAACCTACAGTGCCAGCTCACAGCCTGAAGACATTTATACTTTTAATTGAATCACTTCCCATGCACTGCATTGACATAATATTCCACCTCTTTGTAGGCTCAGTATTAGCAACATCAGCAGAATAATTAATTAATACTTCCAAATAAGGTTTAATTTATACTTTTGTGCCTTTGGAATATACAAATAATAGCTTCTCATTATTATTGTCTTACTATTATTAATCTTGTTTCAATGTAATTTACTACATAATTAACAATGTCATATCTTCTTAAAAGCACTGATCTATTAAAATAATCATCTGTGGGTCAAATCTCTGAAAAAAAAAATGAAAAGAGCTATTGGGGCACAAATAAAAATCATATAAGGAGCAATGAGCTTTTCAGCTTCTGGAAATGCGCTTGAAATGCAGCAAAATCATTCTATCATTAGCAAGTTCACAACTGGTGGTCCCTGAAAGTGGACATCTTGGGAACTATGAGACCAACAGAATGAAATTATGATGAAATATCTGTACAAATAGGAAACATTCTGGGTCCCCTTCTGATTATTTTTTAACCTCAAAGCAATAATGACATCCCCAGAGTTTTTCTCCTAAATGCTCTCATACAGACAGTCTCATCACTTTGCCTTTACCAGAAGTAATGGTTAGCAGAAATGCAAAAGGCAGTAAAGCTGAGCTTCAGTAAAAGACGCTGTGTTGTACTGAGCTTAATGTGAAAGAATCTCAAAGACGGATCATCAATGCAGCAGTAAGCATGCATCCATTTCTTCATTGTTCCATTGTGTAAAAGTGGATGCTGGTTCATGGAGAGCTTGTGTTTTAGCTTGTAAAACTGACTTACATAATGGATGGGCATTAGGAGACCACAAATAAAGGATCAGACAGTGAAAATAGAAAATTCACTGCCCTGGAAGCAAGTTTTAAGCAGAAATGACTTCCATAAGTGGCTGCAGAATGAGTTGCTGCAAAAGAAAGTATGTAGGCAATACTCCATGAATCATGCACTATTTTTATGAAAACAGGGCATGGAAAAACTGAATTAAATTTGAGGGCATGTCTTTCATTCTTCTCCCCGAATCTGTGAATTAGTCTGCGCTAGGTTAGGGTGAGAAATTCCAGAGTGTATAGTGAGCATTTTGTGCTAGAATCTTTGTGGGGTTTAAGGATACAGCACACCTAGAGAAATCCAAAGTTGACTAGTGGGATTTGTACAGAGCCTACCTTTTCACTTTGCCCAGCCCCAGTAATTTCTAAAAGAAGGGTGTCCTGGCATGAGGAGACCCAGGGAGTAAAGAAAGGCCACCATGGAGAGGACCTGCCACGGATGGGCTGGGAGAGTTGTGTCTTACGTGTGCCTTGCTGAGGGGCCACAGCATGTACGACAAGCATGCACCTCCGCCGGAGGGACTAAGGTTCAGTGACTTCTACCATCATCTTTCTCAGAAGAATTTTTTGTTCACCAACAGCCATAGAAAGCAATCCTGAGCATTAGTTCACAACAGTCCGGATGTTTCTGGGGGCAGGAGAGTGAAACTTAGCGGCTGAAGTCAGAGAGGAGGCTGTTTCTGTGGTTCTGTGTGTAGACGGCAGTGGTCAGCAAGGCAGGTGCTTTTAGGGCCTGGCAAAGTGTGTGTGCATGGAACAGAAACACTGCTAAAGGGACACAGCTGTGACGGTGAAAATGTGAAGGCTTAGGAGTTAATGATGGCAAACGCTTTGTAAATGCTGGCTGTGGCCAAAGCCACTCCATCCTCCCCTCTGTGCCTAAAGCCAGGCTGCTTTCACAAACAAGTGGCCTGTACATATCTAATAATGACCAGATTCCCAAAAGTTTCCCTGAAGCGCCCTTTAGTGAACTCCATCCCTGAGGTTTTGGCAGGATGCTGAACCTATACACTTATCCCTCACTGACAGAGCCTGCTGTTTCCCATAATTTCTGCTTAGTCCCTGAAACTTTGCTTTCAGGTTATTCCCATAGCCATCTAATGGGTATGGAGGTGGTCAAGGTGTATCTTGTTATAGGAGTGTGTCACCAGCTCATAGTTAGCCAAACTCCTTCAAACTACAACTGAACGACGTGCAGAGTGAGTAGAAATACAAAAGCCTCGAGTCAGTGTTTCTCACAATTTTTGATTACGGGCAAGCAGTGAAAAACTGTAAGATTTAAACCACAAAAATGTGTCAAAGCATTAGACACCGAGCGCCAGAAATAGCAACAGCGATAAACTGAAATCATGAATGTGGGGTAGTAATTCAAATGTATTAGTACTTCAGACAAGTAAAAAAAAGTAAGTAAAGTAATAATTAAGAGTAAGTGACTTTACATGTCTGCCAGAAGGGAGTTGTTTTGCAGTGTATGATTTCTCTGAGTAAATCCTGGTCTTTTCCTGTGCCCTCAAGGACCTTTGTTCAAAATGCCGCACAATTTCATTCTGATTCCACAACTAATGGCAGCCACATGTATAAACTGGAGTCACTGGGAAGTCACACTGATTTGCAGTTCTGGATTTGTCCCTTAAATTGGACAAACCATTTCACTAGCTTTCTAGCCCCAGTTCCTCAGACTGTTCTGCAGGGTATGTGACTTCATTTTTCCTTTTTTAATAATGAAAATGCCCTGGCTTTCACAAACATAGAGAATGGCCTAGAAACTCAGAAAGGCAAAACAAAATGTGTAGTGGTAGGGGAGAAGGGGGAAGAGAGGGAGAGAGGAGAATAGAGAAAGAAAGGAGAGAAGGAATTAGAGAGAAAGAGCGAAAAAGAAGACAGAAGAGAAAGAAAAAAAAGGAAAAGAAAAGAGAGAGAAAGATTAATTTACATTATTATACAAACATTTAATAAGCAGTTCTTGGAGGAGGGTCAGACCTATCTCAGTCTCCCCTGAGCTGAGGAGCAGTGCTGGTATCACATGGAGTCAGCAACATGTGTTTTCATATAAATAAGCTTGGTCTGTAGACACCATCTTTTCTGTACCTGTTCTTTATACACATATCCACCCCTCTGGACTGATGGAACCACTGAAGAAATCCTACTGAAGAAGCCTTGAGTCCTCTAGCTGCTGCAGAGACCGAAGTAATGTTTTGAGAGAGGGCAGTAAGCTGTATGTTATCTGAGCTATTTTGAAGTATGCAATTTCTTTTGCATTTATACCTTCATCTGAGGGCTCCCTACCCACCTATCCATTTGTATAGGTCCCCTTTCAACCAGCCACACTGTTGAGTGCCTTGTCCATTTAACCAACCTCTCCTTGACCAAATGGGTTCAATGCATTTCTTCAAGGAATTTGAAAGTCCCATAGTAGACCTCCTGCACTTCAGGGGGTAACAGACGCCTGCCAGAGCCCCCATCTTTATTTAGACTCACAGCCTGCAGGAAACCATCCTGTCTGTGCCATTCCTGCACATTTGCTGCTTTAAAACCTTATTTTTTTTCTTTCTGATAGGTGAAACAGAAGGTTAAGAATATGAATGGTTGTAGCTAACGTACCTGTTTTCTTTTCATGCATTTGTCAAAAGTTGCCGGTTTGCAGTTCCAGTACGGTGTAACACTTGCTGGTACTATCTACATACCAAACAATAGCTGCAGGAACACAAGCCCTTTGTAAAAAAGGACCTATTTATTCAATAGCTTTAAACATACAAAGCAAAACCAACTGCTTTAAAACTAAATCTCTTTTGCTTCAGGCATTGGTTTCCCGAGAGGTAAATGAGGTCAAGAAGATGATGTGATGTGGTGAATCTAACCAGGCAGAACCCGGCAGAATAACTCATAAGCCTGACTCACTGAGTGCTGCCATATCTTTGGCCTGGATGCAAGCTTTACATGAAAAAAAAAAAAAAATAATTCAAGGGATTTGTCAACTGAAAAATAAATAGACTGTATATAAAAATGGGTCAGCATGCTGTGTGCAATTCATAGTGTATATTACCTTAGGTATTCCTCAGGGATTGACCCTTAAATGTTAAAGGAAGACTAAAACTGTATCAGGAAAGCAATAAACCTATACCTGCTGCATTTTCCTAGGATAAAGCCCTTCAGCCTTATCCCTGTGTTAGGTTAGTGCATAATGATAAAAACACAGGGATCTATTGAAAGGTCAGAAGCCTTAGAAATGGCTTATCAAATAATAATTTTTTTTAAAAGAGTGATTTTTAAATGTGATGAACACATAAAAATATCTGGTTTGTCTTTTATCAGTGTTGTGAAAACAAGGGAACTGTGCTTTCTCTCAATTAATAGATATTTGTATGGGCCTGAGGTTCACAAATAAAGTTGTAGATGGAATGAATGAGCTGATGAAAGGTGAGATAAAGTGTAATTTCTCCCTTCCGTACCATCGCAGTTCCTTTCCTGTGAGTACTCAGATGACTGTGATTTTTGTACGTACTGATGTTTGAGAAGGGGGTTTTGCTCATACAACTATGAATAATCATGTTTTAAAAAATCTGTTCGTTCAGAGAGCATATGCTGCCCAGATACTTTACATATGACTTGTGAAGAATACTAAGGACACAAGTGAAGATGCCAAGTTAAATACAAAAAAATTAGGAAGCGATAGAAATAAGGTAAAGACCCAAAGAGTCTTAGTTCAGCTTCTTTATGTGTATGCAATATTAGATAATCGTAATGATATAATCCTATGCCATTTTTTTTCCTCAGATGTTCCAGATACCCCTGTTACAAGAGCTCGGAATGTCCTTATTTTGTGTTATCATAAACTCATTTCTGCTTAGAGGCAAGTTTTTGTTTTGCAGGTCAGATTCTTGGTATTTCTGAAATCCATCGGCAGGAAGGAGGTTACAGCTTTTGCCTGCAATACCGAGCAATCCAGAATAATCTGCTGAAGAATGTGCATCCTTATTTTATAATAGAAGTGCCGTTTTGACACAACTGTCCCGCAGCTAACCTTGTATCCCATGTGTTTGCAGAGGAGGACCCAGGGTATCTGCACAGCATTGAAGAGTGAGGGTACCAAACCTTCTCCCCGACCACAGCAGGACGGGGACAGGCCAAAGCTCAGCTCCTCAGGAGCCCTTGGGAGCCAGCCTGGAGCACAAGATCTCGCCTGCTTTCTGTAAAGGATGGCCAAGCTGTTCCTTTTGAGCTTTGCTCACAGGAAGGAGTGTTTCAAACATTTATTCACGATATGTAAACAGTAGAACAGAAGCAGTTCTCCACAGCAGAACATGTGATTTCAGTTCAACGTGAACCTAAATAACTGATTTCCAAAATAACACACTCACTAAGGCTTTTTGATACCAACTAGGGTAATTTTTTACTTGCACGCAGTTAGGATATAAATCCTAGGCTATATAAATGTTTAAAAGCACTGTCAGCCCAAGGGAGGGCTAGTAAAAGTCTACTTGGTGACAAGAGGTATACCTTAATCTTCTCAATTTGTTTTATAGCTGCTGTTGAAATGTGTAAGACTTTGTTCAGATCCAATAAATGGAAAACTACAACGCAGACTTCTGCCATAGTTTCTGAAGATTTAAAAAAACTCTAGCAGTTTATTGGAGAAAGAAAAAAATGAGTGGGATGCTTATTTTTTATGCTTCAAGAGGTCAAATGTCTCCTGTCATTTGCGTGCATGGTTTGGGGGGCATATAGGCAGTTAGTTTTCAGTACATCTTATTTTATTCAGATACGAGATATATAACAAAAAGAGGGAAATTTTGAGCACTGTGTATTGTATGACTAGTTCAGGAGGAACATGTATTAGAAATTATTTTCTTAAAAGAAACTTATTCATATTTCCATTGTCCACATGGGATGATCTCTGTGCTGAAATAAGGGCAAAACCTGTTCCTTTCCCCTTCCTTTCAGCAAAGTATGGTGTCAACTTTACAGAAGAGAAAATGGAGAGAGAAAAGTTAAGTGGTTTGCCTAAGGTCACATGAAAACCTGGTAGCAGAATAAAAAATTAAATCTACATTAACCGATTCCCTGAGAGCTTTAGGTACAAATGTGTCCATTTTCCCTATATTTTACATTTTCGTCTTCTTTTGTGTTTGACATTTGAGGCAGCATATTTCTATGGCCTTTCTTTGTTAATCCTCAGAAGCTTTAGAGAGTCACAAACCATATCAAATATCTGCCATGTGCGAAATAATAGCTGTGCTCACACAGAGCCCAGAGTTAGGCAAGAATAAATGAGCACCATGCCCAATGATTAGCTAGTTTCTGCTATTTAATGTAATATATAGTTCAGATGTATGGCTGACGGCTAATGACTAATCAAGCCTCAAAACTTTAAATACAAAAAATGACAACACAACTTCCCCTCCCTCAAAAAAACCCCAAACAACTTCAGTATTTATTAGGGTGGTTTTTTCCCCTCTCGTGGCTTTTTAGCAGATGATCAGCTAACTGGATTTGTTAGAAGCAGCCAGTCTCAAACAGCCCACAAACTGCTGAGTATAAAGGAACTGGAACACAGCTACACGAGATGAGAAAAAAGGGTCTCATTTTCAATCTGCTCTTTCTAACCCAACATGACAGGCATCGTGTCAGTCTCATTGACCTAGGTGTACAAATGCATGAGACAGCAGAACTCACTTGTAATTCAGCATGGTAATTAAGGATGCACTTGGCAGCTTTGCTGAACTGGGAATGTTTAATGCCAGTATTCAAAGTCTTTTGCAGCTGGACTGCCCAGATTGTCCTGCCTGTTGTCAGTGAAAACAGTGAACTGGAAAGGACGAGGTGCATTGCACACTCTGGCAGGCAGATGTCCCATGTTTTCCAGTCCAGCATGGGATGGTCTTCAGTGTGAGACCCCATCTGAGGACTTGCTGCACACAGTGAAGAGCATCTGGCCTCCCAAACTCGGTGACACATAGCGGGAGTTAAGAGCCTGATCAGAAGCTCAGCCAAAGCAGAACTCCTGCCAGCCCTCATAGGATTCAAAAACTCCATAGCTTTCCTCAGCCAAAGAGGATCCGGGCACCATAAGTTTAGTAGGTCTAGTCTAGAAATACAAAGCAACAGCCTCAAAAGCGGCATTGAAAAGTTGTGTGGTATAGGACTGATTCTGGAATTATCTTCTGTGCTTTTGATTTGCTCCTTAAAATTAAAAATCCACAATACCAACCCAAAGAACTATTATTTCACACATTTGCAGGTATATCACTTTCAACATGCTTAATAAAATAAAGCCTGCTGTGCAGACCAAGCATTTTTACGGTTGTTTCAGCATATTATGTTCCACCTTGGCATAGCAGATTTCCCTTAAAATAGAGACTGGTTTCAGTGCTTCGTCTCCACGGGGCAGGGCTACTTCAACTTGTTATTTATGTGTAATTCCAGTTTGCCTAAATTAGACTGTAATTACAGCCTAGAACCAAGAACTCTGCATCTACTTCAACTTTCAGGGATTTCTATTTTTTTTTTTTTTTAAGTTTTATTTCCTAAGTTTTCAGGTTCTTTTGCTCTGATTAGACAGCCAGATGAAGCTTTCTGAAGCTATGTATGTGTGTGATTTACATTGCAATGGAAAAGTGTCAGCTTTATCAGAAATTTTTCTCAGATCTCACAACAAAACGCAGCAAGCTGATTTCTTTGCTGAATCCTTTCCCTTTTTTTTAAAACATAAATTGTCTTGGTTTATTTTAATACAGACAGACAAAGACCTTGTACGTTATATAGAGTGCTTCATCCTCGCAATCTCAGAGCACTTTATAAATAGATAGGAGGCATCAAAGGAGAAGAGTGCTCAAGGGCAGAAGCATCACACTATGTCTCTTATTAAGGTAGTAAGCCATCCTTTACTTAAAGGGACCATCCCCTATATCTTTTATTTGTTAATAGGGTTATTGACTCCAATTTGCTTCATATGTCATGGGCGTTAAGAGGAGGGCTGAATCAATCAGTACATCCTTTGCACAGCAGAAGAAAATGATTTGACTTGATTAATCTGCTTTTTGCTGCAGAATTCCACCTTGAGAGTCTTTTAACAAAAAAATAGCCAGAAACTTAGCTTTCCCCACTAAAAAAGCCCCCCATCCCTCAGTCGAAGTCTACCCTGAAATACAGCTTCGTGGCTGAGGCTTTGCAAAGCTCAAAGGTCCAAACAGGATTTGGTACCTGATACTTCCTCTATGTTTAGCTATCAGGTTAAATGGAATTCATACATCTAGATTGATAACTTTATCCCAGTTCAAGAAAAATCTAGTGTTCCACAATAATAAAGTGAAATCTAATTATTATGTGTTTAACATTCAAAACATCCTTTACTGAACAACTCCTGTGCCGAAAACCAAACTTCTTTTGCTAAAAGGCATGGTACTATGCTGTTCACCAGCACACACCCATGAAAACAGCTGCAAAGAAATTCTGCAAAGATAAGATAGCAGAGGAGCGTTGATATGCACTTTGCTATCACCCTCATCAAAATGTGATCTAAATTGCAGCTTCAGCACCTTCACTTCTGCAAAACTTCATTGGTTTTTCAGTATCCACAGGTAACGAAGGCTGTTACCCATCAAAAATCTACCTATCAAAGTCAATATAAAATCTGCTCTTTAAATAAACCCAGTTCTTTCTATTTAAAAAGTGTCTGCTTTCCATAAAACTTAAAATCAAATAATAGGCTGTACTTTTATAATTCAGAAATGTGTGTGCCTTGTGGGGATGGCAGTTTGGACCTCTCCTGCTGCAGAAAAGCGGGATGCCAGGAGCTGGAAGCACAGTGGGGAGGGTTTCATCCCTTATACAAAGCGTGGTCATGGGCTGCCTCTAACTCTCAGAGTACCACGTGGCATTTTCTAACCAAAATTTTCCACTTTGTGATCATAATGTGTTGTTATGGCTGCAAGGTCGCTGTTCTGCGGAGTTTTCTTTCCTTTCCATTCACACTTTTAAAAGTCAAAGGCAATGGTAGATGGAATGCTTATCTTCTGTGCTGAATAATTTTATCAGGATCATCAAATTTCCATGAAACCTGTGTTTATGCTTGCTGTGCTGCTATTAACAAAAACACCACCCACAAACGGATGTGTGGGTAAAGAGGCTCCTGACCTGCATGCAGGAATGGCTTAGCACAGAGCGGTGACTTATTGATGTTCTTACTGAGAGCCGACCTCCAGATTTACCAGATGTGCCATGTATGAGGAGGCCTTTCACGGCTTCCTCTGGGGTGCTCTGGAAGATGAATGCTGTGGCAGAAGAGAGATTTCCACCTCCATTTCTGGGAGCTCCATGCTCAGCAGCTGCTTTCCATAGCAGGGGTTGTGGAGTGCCTGCATGTCTTGGGATGGTCATTATTACTCTGACAGATTTATTGTACTTGCTTGGCCATGGGAAGCTTCAAGCCTCTTTTATTTTTCTTTTTTTTAAAAAATTTCCTTGAAAATCATCTAACCGCAAAAGTTAAGAAAAGAGGTTTTTAAGAAGTCTGAGCAAATTTACCCTCAAGCCATTGCCCTAGCAAGAAAATAAATATTTGTGGCCACATCTGAAAAAAAATGTATGATTTTTTTCAGTCCCACAATCTGGTTGCCAAGCCTAAATAGCAGCTTTTCAGTGTCTGGCCCCTTTGCTGCCTGTGCTAGCAGCTGACCAGGGCTTTCTCAGAGCAAATATTTGAGGCTTGGCAAGAATAGGCTGCTCTCCCTTCACTTTCCAGACAACATGTTTGCTCTGAATGAGCTCTTGGAGCATCAGGGTAGCATGCAAAGATCTTGGGATAAGATCTCATCCAAGATCTATGCAGGATCCAGCGTCTATTTCCCTGGATAATTAAGAAAGTGGGAGGGGTTTTTTTCTGCTGGACTAGTTTATCTAGCTGATATATCTGGTTACTATTACTACACTGCAGGCCATTCTTTTAACTATTAGAAGTGAAAAACACAGAAATACAAGATAAAAGAATGATATGAAGGAAAGACGAGGTAATATATTATAGCAAGAACACAACACTGGGTTTTATTAACAGTGATCTCAATTAAAAAAAAAAAAAAAAAAAAACAAAAACAAAACCCACAAAACAAAACGAAACAAGCAAACCATGTGTGGTCTGGGACTCTAAACAGAGGCACTTATCGAAGGCTATGCAAGGAATCTCAAGTTTCTGTCAGAGCATTTCAGCAACTGTCATCAGTGAAGCTTAATAGCTGCCTTCTGAGCAAGGCAGGTTAATGACAGGGTCCATCAGCAATGTCAGGTCTCACATAGTAGCACTGTATGGGTTGGCAAGGGCTGTTGTTGTGTTTGATGGGGTTTTTTTAATAACTGCTATAACTTATAATTATTTACTCTATTGCATCAAAAGATGTGTCATGATTTATATGGACAGATTAAATGTAATGAGATTTGCCAATGGAAATCCTGAACCATCTTTTTGGTTCAGTAGAATGCATGACTGTATTTTGAGAATGAAGCTTGTTAAAGATGGTTTGTTCACATGCACTTCAGCAATATTAGTGCTTAAAAATCAATAGGCAGAATCAGAAGATTTGTAAAGAAAATTTGAAAAGTAATTAAAAAACCCAGGTGGAGGCACTGTCTTGAAAACATCGCATTTACTTTCAGGCCATTTTACAGACCTTACCCATGGGTGGCACAGAGCAGCTTAGACCCGCTAACAGAAACAGAGCTGCACAAATGGATTTAGCAGTGAGAGGTATTGTTCTTTTACTAATATGAAAAAATCCTGACTAAACCCGCCAACTCAAGCTTTTGAATTCCACCAGAGTTTTAAATCTGGGCCTATTTGTTCTGTCTGGGCAGCCTGGGCTAGCCTCAGCAGGCGCGGGGGGTCCATGCGGCACGGTGCTGCAGAGCCCATGAAGAGGCGCACCGGAGCCGTTCAGCCCAGTCTTGCAGCAGGGCTAAGAGGACTAACAAGGCTGATGTTTAGCTTCAGAGGCAGCTGAGACGTAGGGATGTTTTCAGAAATCACTGCATGATATAGACTGAACCTCAGTGCTAAAATTGCTGCTGTCTTGGCTAACCCAAACTTATGAGGCTGTGACATGCATTAGTAACTTTACCAAATATTATCCAAACTATCAAAAGCATCATGAATCTCTTCCTGTGATGTTGGTCCTTTTTCTCATTTCAGGAGATAATTTAATTTAGCACATGAGACTTCATTGGCACAATTCAACATCTTCAATCTAAATGAGAACAAGTACCAATGAAGCTGTTGGGTTGGTTAAGACGAGGCTGAAAGCATCAGCCTTCAGCTCTGTCCTGCTCACCTAATCAAGCAATAACTCCACTCAAATCAGTGGTTCAGATCAGAAGGAGAAAAAGGAGCAGTGTCTCAGACCCTACAGGGATGGAGGAGTGTAGGGTTGCAAGAAATGGAGTTTTTCTTCAGAGGTCTCACTCGAGCAATTGTTTTTTAATGCTATATTTCATCACCAGCTTCATTTGAGATTTGAGGTCTGTCCAATACTGAACCCTTCTGTTTTTACTTAACAGGGC
This sequence comes from Falco punctatus, assembly GCF_963210335.1. Lineage (NCBI taxonomy): Eukaryota > Metazoa > Chordata > Aves > Falconiformes > Falconidae > Falco > Falco punctatus. The sequence goes on from NC_137585.1 coordinate 74,054,345, forward strand.
AAATTCTAACAAGCCCATTAAAAATAGGAAAAAAAGCAGAACTTGAAGTCCCATGACCTTAAACCAAATAATCTTGTGACACTCAGTGTGTGTAGAATTAAGAGTTTGCAGAAACATGTGATTAGGAATAGAACAAAAATGAGGAAGAGTGCAAAGGAAGAAAGAGGGAGACAAGCAAACAGAGAGGCAGAAATTTATTCAGGCACAGCGGGTGACCCAGCCATAGGACACCTGGCCTGGGATGCAGAGCCTGTGTCCTGTCTGCCACATTTGGAAGAAAAAACAAAAACCCACAAAAACTCCTTTTCCATTAAGTACTAATCAGAAGACATCCTCACATTCCATTTAAGTGTGGTCGTTTTCTACCAAATAAGCTCAGTATCAGTAATCTTTAAAATGGTGGGGATAAAAAACAAGGCTTTTTGCTTCTAAAAGTCTCATGATTTTAACCCTACCTTTTTTTTTTTTTTTTTTTTGGGGGGGGGGCAATTGTGTTAACTAAGAGTTAACTATACTAACAGATGTGAAGGCAACACTCATGTTGAACCATTACATGTGCTTCCACATGCAAACCAGCAGGTTTTGCATTATTGCAGTGAAATTAACTCTGTTAACTGCAAGGATTCACCTTCCTCAGACAAATTTAGCACAGAACACTGCACAACTTCCAGGCTGTAATTAAAAGCAGGAGCAGCAGGTCTGTGATTTCTAGTTTCATTATAAACAAATTCAGTAATTACATTTTGAAACAGAAGACAAGGCTACAAAATGTTCTTAATGTGTCATTGCAGGTTTTACTGCCTAAATTTCAATTGCTGTCATTCACTGAGCTCTGTCCAGAAAATGAACTAAATTATACTTCTTGGTATTCGTGACAATTGTATGTATTTCTTCATAAACACAAATATTTTTTAACATCCAGTGTCTAGTTCTATATTTACTCTCATGTTCACTGTAAGTTGTGAAAAGCCCCCTCCTTTTATAAAAGAAATTATGGTTTTGCACATAAATCACAAAGTTTGATGCTTATAGTGTTTCTTACCTAGCTAGCATCTTCCAAATTTTATAACCCTCCTTTATCTTGCCTCAAGGCTTTCTATTTGTGTTTTCAGTAAGGTGAAAGATCTTTCATATAGGGAATTCATGCCTGCTGAGGTATTGAGAGACTTAGTTTCTCAAAGTTTAGAGAAACAAATCTCACAGGCTCAGTGCTGACCCTTGGGCGTGCAGGTGCAGAGCTTTGAATTTATATACCAACAGATTAGGAAAGTAAAGAAAAGAAAAAATTTGAAAGGAAAGCTTTTGTTTTGTGATGGGGATTCTCACAAGCCGTTGAAGCCGTGACTGTTCCTTGCCAACTGGTAGAGCCTTGACTGCAACAAGAACGATTTGAACTTGACTCAAGGTAAGCTTGTTATTATTGCTATGTTTTTCATACTCCACTAAGCCACCAGCAGGCAAAGAGGATAAACCTAATTACACTGATCTAGCAAACTAGTAAAATGCTGAAGGTAGATAAAGAAAATATAGCATTTTTTTCTGCAGTGTGGATGAGTGCAGCTAGGAGCATCTGATATCTGCCACCCCACCCCAGAGGGTTGCTTGAAGAACAGTGAGTGCCCAAAGCCCCAGGATCACCGCCTCGATGGCTTAAAGAGCATGCTGGTCAGAAAGCCTCCAGGCTTTGCTATGGCAAGTGTCTGAATATAATTGCTTGAAGAATACATCCTGTAAATTCAGTTTCTAAGTGCACAGTATGTGAAGCTTTCCTTGAAGCACTGATTACTCATAATTCCCATGCAAATCAAGTGAAACATGCGGCCTCTGTTGTTTCCAGTAATACCCATTAAATCATGCCTACCTTTTCCATTTGGCCCATTACACAGCTTTTATTCTATAGCCGTATGAAATGTGGTAGAAATTTGTTTTCTAAAAGACCTTTTTTCTAAAAACAGAGTTTGAAGCTTTTAGCAGTTTGACATACTATTTTGCTTGTGTTCAAAATCTGACAAGCTTTCCTTTCTGTATTATTCTTTGCCGTTACTTTTGAGCAGACTGACAAGTATATACTAATGGCAGAGTGTTGTGGTTTAACCCCAGCTGGTAACTAAGTACCACGCAGCTGCTCACTCCCTCCCCAGCAGGATGGGGATGAGAACAGGGAAGGAATGTTAAACTTGAGGGTTGAGATAAGAACAATTTAAAAATTGAAATAGAATAAAAAAATAACAGCAACAATAAAAATAACAAAATGGAGGGAGAAGGGAGAGGAATAAAATCCAAAGGGAAGGGCAAAGAAAAACAAGTGATGCACAATACAGCTGCTCACCAGCCTCTGGCCAATGCCCAGCCAGACCCTGAGCAGCAAACCCCAGGCCCCGCCAAACCCCCCGAGTTTACATACTGAGCATGACGCGCTATGGCATGGAACATCCCTTTGGCTGGTTCAGGCAGCTGTCCTGGCTGTGTCCCCTCCCAGTGTCCCGTGCCCCCCCAGCCCTCTCGCTGGCCGGGCCCCAGAAACTGAAAAGTCCTTGGCTTGGTACAGACACCACCCAGCAACAACCAAACCATCCGTGTGCCACCAACGGTGTCCTCACACCACATCCAAAGCACCAGCTGCACCAGCTGCTGAGGAGAGAATTAACTCCATCCCAGCTGAAACCAGGACACAGACCTACTTTTAAAAAGTTAAATTCTTCCTTTCTTTCCCATTTTTTTATTTTATTTTCTGGAAGTCACCTGCCATTCAGTCATTAGAAATGAAACACATTCTATCTGAAATTATTTTCGCCTGCAGGTTTAAAAAGAAAAACAAAAAAATAACTATGTTATTAATAAAAGATATGACTAAAGCCTATTAGATGAATTGAGTCTAGGCCAACTTTCTGTCAGAGTGACTTGTAGGCAAGGCTTGGGATTTAAGCCCTGAGTTTTGAAGACCATCCGTTCAGTTTACTTAAAAGTCAGTAAAATATACTGGAGCCATTTCAGGTGTGGCAATGGGAAGTCTGGCCCATGACTTCTGGATACATAATTCAAAAGAAGAAGTAGTGGCCAAGAGTAAGGGTTCTGTTGATATACCTGTGCTGCCTTGCTGTATGACTGTTAATGCTGCAAAATCTTTTTTGAAGGACAACAGGTCAGAAGGTAAAAGAAACATTAGTGACCAGGAAAGGAGAAGACAGTGAGAAGAAGGTTGGCAGAGGTACAAAGCAGGATAATCCAATGTTGCAGAACATTGCTTGGTCATGAGCTCATAGGAATGACCTTTTTCCTGACAGAGAGGAGTAAAGGTTAAGCATCACCATGCCTCAGCCAGCATGGGCTTCTCGGGGTGATGTAGCTGCTGAGCTCTCCACAACAGGCATCCAGACACATGCATTTAGAAAGCAACATGAATCATCCTGGAGTAACGATAGCTGAAGAGACATAAGGAATAAAACAGTTAAAACTCAGTGAGGCATTCTTAAACATCACTTAGGAAAGAGAAAAAAAAAAAAAAAAAAAAGAAAAAAGTCCACCCTCAGGTCTCTAAAATTAGTCACAGAAAAGTACTGCTTAAGATATAAACACTTTGCCTCCTCAGGCCTGCACAAGAGGATGCCTGCTGGCAAAAGCCATTCTGCTTGTGAGGGGACAGATACAGACGCAGCTGTGAAATTCTTAATGTACGAAGTCAAATGTAAAGACAGAAATGCTTATAGCTACTACAAGCTCTGAAGCCATCCTTTCATCTGGTGGACCTGGGTGGATCATTTACAGTCCGGGGCGGGGGGTGGGGTGTTAGAGAAAAAAAGCTCTCTTTTCATAATGCCTTTTATGCTCGAGCCCAATGTGTGGCTTAAGCTAAATATGTGGTAACTATTTTGCAGAATTTTTTTTTTTTTCCTGGTGAGACAAGCTGGTCTGCGAGAGGCCTTGCTGATCAGGAAAACAATATGCAGTTATCTCCCAGCGAGAGTTCAATCAGCTCAGAAACTCACAGCTGGCTTAAAAGGAGGGCTGTAGAAGGAGGAGGTAAAGTTCGGTGCAGCAAAGCATGTTAAGAGATGAATGGGATGGGATGAAGGATAAGACATGAATGAATAACACAGGGAGCTGGAAGCTGTTCTGCTAATCACAGCCAAAGCAGGACACCCTACATGAGCCAGCTCAGGGCTGCTGTTGGGTTGCATGTTTGTTGTGTGGTGTAGAATTCACTCTGAAAATACTGGAAATTCAGGACATTCTTCAGTTGAGGGGCCTTGGGATTAACGGGTTTGGCCCAGTTTCTCCAGAAAACTGACATATAAAAAGAGGATGCAAATGGCAAACATCAGAAGTGATATTTTCTATTCCCCATCCCACCTGGGGTTTTGTGCTGAACCGGAGCTATTAGAAGCTATGGAAGTCCTACAGGAAAGCTGAGGAAAAGCAATATTCTATGGCAGAAAGGAAGATGCATGCACAAGTTTTGCTGCTTTTCCCTCCAGAGAAGCTGGCTGGAACCACAGCCTTCTGAGGTCTAACAAAGCAGAAGTATGCAGGAAAGGTTTTTTTAAAGTAATTTAGAGTAATACAATTAAAAATACATCAGTTGAAACCAATGATTGATATCTGCAATCAATATTTGCTGAATTCGCCCAGTAGGATAATCTTAGTCAAAATGAAGCTTCTGAGACAGTAGTATTTTTGCTACCTGAGAATATTCCAGTTTTTTCTTCCATGGAAAAAAAGAAGAATAGAGTTTTGTAAAGCTGTGACAAACATACTTTATCAGCAGTTCATCAGGAAAGGAGTAGAGCAGAAAGGTGAAAAATAAATGTGATAGATGTCAGGGCTTATAGCCAGGATGACCTAGGACTCCTGTCTCTACAGAAGATACTGAAACTCTAAGTTTTAGTACTGCTCTCAAGTAAGTGCCATCCATGGAAAAGGAATTATCACATTCTCAGCTAAATATGACAGTATAATCAGCATTTTACAGATTAAAGAGAAAGGATCAGAATAAAACAGGGTTTTGATGTTAGACATGCATTTTTATAACTGTGCAGCAGGACAGTGACATTTAGCAGTATTCTCTGAGGACACAGACCTCAGAGAAAACAAGTGCATTGAAATGAGTTTGAAGGATGTTAGCACCAGAACTATTTGTTTGCATACCAAAGTCCGAGGATTTACTCTAACAGCTCCTGCAGGTGGTGCGTAGATCCTGAAGGCATGAGAAAGGACATAAGAGCTGTGGCTCTAAATATTATCAACACATGCAGATTGAGCCTCCCTGCTCACTCCTGTAAGAAACATCCAACAGCTCAGTAACACCACTAGGAAACCCCCAACTTGAAAAAAGGTAGAAAAATATGGTGGTATGAAATATAAGGTTAAAGGAATTAAGTTCTAAGACAAATCTAGCATTTTGGTCATATTGTGAACCTCTTGGAGAGTTAATACCTTTTTAGAAGCAGTGCTAACCGAAGGGGATGCTTGAGTTTCACCCAGGATCTGACCCTACTTGCCACTGCTTAGTTTGGCAAAGCCCACTGGTAATGTGGCTTTGAGGCTTTTAGAGTTTAATTGAGCCATTCAACACCTTCCCACAGCCTTACTTACAGCCTGTCCATTGTAACCTGAAAAGCCACCACACTAGAATTGTAGCATTTTGCAGTAGCACAAATGGCTACCAAGATCAGAAGAAACTTTTAGTGATAACAAACAAGAGGTTCAGTGATAAATGCTGAAAATTACTAATTTGGCTTGTTGTCTACAGTGTAGAGTCTTTAAAACACCAGTCACCCTATCACAATGATAGTTATGTTTTCTTCTGTAAAGATTTTGATGTAGTATTTGCAATGATGACTGTCACAGCACTCTCCAAACTAGCCCCCTGCAACAAGGCTTTTACCACCCCATACCAGGTTAACTTCAATAAGTAGCTCCCGCACCTTGCCCCAGCACAGCCACCCATCCCACACAAGGTTTCCACAGTTCATCTACTGTCCGTGCTGTTTCTCCAGCCTCTTCAGGCCAGCCCACCCTGCTTCTTGCCTCTGCTGTGTCTGGATTCCTTCCATGTCCCGGCTCCTCTTCCAGCCAGCCTCTCCTCACCCAGGCCCCCTTCTTCTCCCAGGGCCTCTCCTACAGCCAGGGCACGCTCTCTCCTCCCTCTGCTTCTCCCAGTGCACTCTTCATCCCATGCTCCTCTTCCATACCCCTTAGAGCTATTTAACCACTTAGCAGGAACCAGCCACGGCTGCACCTTATCCGCCTCAGCCAACCCACCGCCCCTGAAGCCAGCCCACAGCTGTGTATTATCAATGTTAATTAACCTGCCTTCTTTCCTCAGTAATTCCTCTACAGATGACATCAAGTTAGTAACTTCACTGTCAATACAAGTTTGAAGATTTCTGTGGTCACTAGAGACTTTATATTCATCATCAATCTGCTAGTGAGGTACAAATGAAACAAAATTATTGGCATCATTAAAAAAGTAAAGGTTGCATGATAATTTTCTGTTTTGCTCTTAGTTGACCCAGTCAGGCAATAGATAAAAAATACTTTAAAAAAATAATTGAAAATGTTTGAATCCTGATATTACTTTTAGCCAGCCAAATATTTTTTATAAAATTTGTGGGAAACAACGGAGACACCCATGTTCCCATTGAATTTGGTTAAAACCAGCAGATCAAACAATATTTGGGAGAAAGGAAAGGGGGAGAGGCAGTTCATGCAAACAAACTGAACCAGCAGTGTGCCCTTGGGGCCAAGGAGGCCCCTGGGACCCTGGGGGGCATCAGGAGGAGCGTGGCCAGCAGGGCGAGGGAGGGGATCTCCCCCTCTGCTCTGCCCTGGTGAGGCTGCACCTGGAGTGCTGTGTCTGGTGCTGGGCTCCCCAGTTCCAGAGAGACAGGGAGCTGCTGGGGAGGGGCCAGCAGAGGCTACAGAGGTGATGAGGGGACTGAAGCATCTCCCTTCTGAGGAAAGGCTGAGGGAGCTGGGCATGTTTCACTTGGAGAAGAGAAGACTGAGAGGGGATCTTATTCATGTCTACAAACATCTTAAGGACGAGTGCCAAGAGGACGGGGCCAGGCTCTTTTCAGGGGTGCCCAGCAACATGACAAGGGGCAACGGGCACAAACTGCAGCACAGGGAGCTCCACCTGAATATGAGGGAGAACTTCTTTACTTTGAGGGTGACAGAGCACTGGAACAGGCTGCCCAGAGAGGCTGTGGGGTCTCCTTTGCTGGAGACATTCAAAACCCACCTGGACGTGACTCTGTGCATCCTGCTCTGGAAGAACCTGCTTTAGCAGGGGCTGGACTAGGTGATCTCCAGAGGTCCCTTCCAACCCCAACCATTCTGTGATTCTGTGGTCACATGACACCTGCTACATAGAAAAAACAGGTCAAAAAATGTAAATCTGCAGTCTTAGTTCTCACCACAAAGCTGTTCAGTGTCAACTACCCTGTTTTCCAACACTCATTAATATTAAGAACAGGATTTACAGTCCTAAGGGGGATTCTTAACATTTCCTAAACTTTTCTACATCTGTCTTCCTCTCCTGCAGAAGTTTAATAGTTTTTCCTGGCTTTCTTGGAAATGCTTCCTAATTCCACATAGCCAGCACTGAATAATCCCTCCACTGCCATACATAGTGTGCTGAGCATCAAGTGGGAAAAAACAGAATGAAACAAGGAAAGGGGAAAAGGCAGGAAAAGAAAGGAAAAGAAAAGTGGGGTAAAGAGACTGATGGAGAAGAATGGGGTGAAAAAGTGGACAGAAGAGTTACAGTATTTGGACAGTGTCAGAACTATGTTAGGCTGCCAGAAAAAAAAATAAAAAAGAGGATAATTTCTAAGTGTATGCCCCTGTGAAAGCTAGAAATCAATATGAAAATTCTCAGTGCTTTGTTACTTAGACCTTGAATACTTATTCCTCCCCCAGAGCAACTTCTAGTAGACCATGAGTAAGTGATATACTTCTGTTAAAACAAACATATATTGTGTATCTCATATTTCTTTGAGAAACAATTGCAGAAAGTGAGGAGATCAAATGGCTGGGATGCAGATGTAGCATCTCGGCTTCAACAGGCAGAGCACAGGCTGAGTGGAAATCTTTTTTGCATTGTTTGTTTGCTTACTTTATTAGAGATGTTCTGTGAATAGCAACTCATTAGGGACATTGGTTTTACTTGAGATGTTTAAGGAATTAAAGGAAACAATATTTTCTACATGTAAAATCTAATTCTATTCTAAATGACTAGAGGAACATGGTCTCTTTTGAACTGTACTGGACTGTTCCATGTGCAAATCCTCCAGGTTTTCAGAACATAAGATGAAATTCAAACCGAAGTCATATCATGGCCAAGAACCTTACTCTATTTAGGATTATCCAACTACACCCCACGTTTAAACCATTAACCCTATCACTCTTCTTTTTATTTCTTTTTGTTTGTTTGTTTTTGTTTTTTAAACTCTGGTGGGGAAAAACAGACAAGCGATCAATAGAGGACTGTCTGTTTGTCTGTATGACCAGAACTGATCTGGCTAAAAATTAACCAAATTGAAAGTAAACTGCAACACACTGCCTGCAGGAACCTTAGTACTGTGATAATGGATTGGGTGAGGAGACTATACAGAAGTTGTGGCGAACCTCTACATGAAATTGAGATTAACTTTATATGGATTAACTGACAGCACAGCTAAACCTCCAGGTCATCCACTTTCATCTCCACACAGCCTAACAGAAGAAGCTTGTGCTTTCATAAGCTCCAGGTTCTAGCCTCCACAGCCATGTATAACAGGGAGCAATAGGGGAACGTATGATGTTCATTCATATGGTCTGAGAGATCCTACCAGCAAAGACAGGGATGGATCTGTGCCTGCTTTATAGCCTGATTTCACCCTGTGACTGACTTAATCCTCCTCTAAGCCAAGGTCATATTAACCCTCTTTGCACATAAGCCTTCAAATGTCATGGACCTGGAACAGCCAAAAAAGGGTTGAAATCAGCTTTTAGCATATTTCAGACTAAGAAATATATACATATTTCAATAAGGAATATTCTGTCCAGCAAATACAAAAAATTAAGATTTAAGGGGGCAAGTCCAAATAAATAATAAAAAAAATCATACTGAAAATCGTCTTTGTGCAGCACCACCTCCCAAGTTTCTATATTTTACCATCCTCTGCGGTAGAACATCCACTCAGTTGTTGCAACAAGGACACAGTGAGTTACCCAGAGACACTGGCACCTTAGAAATAACATTACTTATCAACAAAGCAGAAAATGATGGGAAATACATATTTCATAGATACCAGCAAGAGTATCTTTGTTCTCTTCCGTGAGAAGTACCTTGTTTGAAAGAATATGTTTGCAGAGTATGACCCTAGGGACTGTGGAAAACACGCAAGAGGCCATTTGGTACCATGCAGAAGGTTTGCTCAGGATAAATAGTGGAGCATGACTAGTGTATCTGGGGCCAGAAAGGGAGTGGGAAGGAAAAGGAGATTTTAGAGCCCAGTTTGTTGATACTGCAGGTTTTTAACACACTGTAGGAAACAGGAAAAGAGTGAGAAACCAGTCTAGAATCTGAGTATGTGAATGAGTGTAAGTTTCACTGAAAACAGTATCATATTCCAACACCTATGTACATTTGACCAACAATAATACAGTACACTCCAGACAACTCATGGGTCTATAATAGTTTATGTCTGCTAAAACATTAGCCTTTGAGTCTCATACGTCATTCTAGTGGTTATCTATATATCACTCTGACACTCCATCCCCAAACATTAATCATTCTGGTCTTGTCATTTTTATATGACATGCACCAATTATTTACACATTTTACACCTTATTTGCACAGTAGAGGCTAGAGATTTGGTAAGGGAGAATACACACATGTTTCTTTGATTGTTTTTTTCTGTATTTAAATAGTGAAATATATAAATGCAAAAAGAATTGAGTCCTACTCCATCTTCCAGCTGCAGACATTAAACTCATTGCATTGTTTCTTTTGACTCAGAGTTGGGTTTATATGCACTAGTTTATTTTTCCAGGCCTATTTTAAAAAGAAAAAAATAGCTGAACCATGATGAAAACTGGGAAAGCTGTTGGCATTGAGAACATCTGTTTACCAAGAAGAAGAAGAACTATGGGTCTCGTGGGACTTAAAACCCAGTCAGCTGCATTACAGAGGAAGGTTCCATGCAAACATTTCCCATATAGGAATCCCTACAGAAGCAAATTAGGATTAACCCAAAGCTTTGAGATTTTTTCCTCTCTCAGCTGTGGGATCAGAGGTTGTCATGAGGCATCAACACTAAGCAGGGAATAAGGAAGGAGCCTGGTTCCTGCAGGGTCAGGGAGCAGTTGTTGAGGAGGGGGGAGTCAGGCAAGAAACACAAGTGAAGTGCAAAGGCAGCAGATCCTGCAGTGTGACACCTGCTCTGAAGTGCCGTAGGTGAGCTCCATCTTAGCATCGTGTTAGTGCTGCTGTGAACACCATGTGTAAATGACCCATACTGCCTCCAGCTCAGATACCCTACTCTTCACACCAGAAACTTGTAGGTTGCAATGCAAAGACCTTGTGAGTCACGCTATAGGACCTCAGCATACTCGGTGTCCGATGGCACAAACAGCATCTGAAGAAAACCAGAAATACTGTTCCTGTTTGCTGCACCAAAGTCAATAGCCCAAGGGCAACGCTGGTAGTTGGTTGTAAACCCTGGAAGTTGAAGATGTTTTCTGGAGGCAAACGTATTTTGAGGGCATTTAGGCTTACATTCATTTCCAAATTCAGAATAAAAGAAACAGGACTGGTGTAACAACTCATTATTTAAGTTGATTATATACAAAATTTCTCATCAGGTTATTTACGAACATAAATATGACAGTTTTTAAAAGTTGGATTTAGAAAAAAATCTTGTATAATGTCAAGTCCAGGCATCTTACCTTATTTTACAGGTATACTGAAAGCAAAATAAAGACATTGAACATAATAATTTCTTTTATATTCCACTTAGTCACAAGCACTTTTAAATTACCATTAAAAATAAATTATATGTTTCCATTTTACTTCCCAGCCACCCAAAGATGACACATAGGGTGAAAGGAACTTCTCAGTAACTACCAAATAATTTACGACCAAATAAATTTGTAGACAGCACCAATTTAATAACCAACCAAGAGGTGACAGTACAAAAAGATTTGTGGAGGTAACCTCATACCTGAGAGTGGTCAATGTCATATTAAATTAAAGATCTCTCTCTTGTGGAAGCCAGCTAAAAGCCTAAGGAAAGGATTTATTAACTCATTTGTCATTAAACCCAGCATTTTCTCAATACGCTAGAATTACTGGAAAGTTCATACAGCCAAACATGAAAGGGGTCAAAGTATTCCAGTCTGGTAAGTGAGGTTACAACTGTCCTCTTTTTGCAGACATGTGCCCTACGAATTAGGTTCCCTATGATCGCTTCTGCTGTCTCAGCCTTACAAACATTTATAAATTACAGCAAAAACACTATAGAAATGACTGCAGAATTTATCACCAGCACAACAGCAGTATTTGTCATTACAAGAAGACAGACATATACTTTCTCAAATTGTGAGTAACTTGGGAATATGAGCAGTCTGACACAGCTTCCATTACAGTGACTGGCAACAGCTTTAATAACTAACTACACGGGGGAATAAAAATCAGCTTTCTGATGAGCTGATATAGCATTTGACAGTATTTCCATTTTTAGGAGGTGACAAAGCATAAAAAATGTCAGTAAAGTTCAAGGATAAAGTGATCTTGCTATAGAAGACCGTAACTCTTAACTGATCTTGGTAGGAGCTCTGGCAGCTTGTACTAAACCTCAGACTGGTGCAAACTGTGCATTTCTGGATTGCTCCTTTGTAAAACTGATTTGAATGAGCATGTTTATACATGTGATGTTTTTTAGGTCTGTCCCATGGAAGAAATAGGGACACCTTCTGGAAACACCCTCAACAGATGCCTGGCATGGGGGTTTTGGCATTTCCAGAAAGTGTCTTTAAGTAAGATGATGACCTTGTGCACATCCCTGTTTGAAATTTTTCTTTCTTTCATGTACTTTAGGAAGGTTGGATAGACAGAGGGTCACAGAGATCGGCATCTGAAGTGCTGAATAGTTGAAGGCCCCGAAGAAAACAGAGGGCACAGTTTAAGCAGAAGAATTGCTGTTGTGCTGCCTCTGGATGGTGCTGTTTGAGTCTGACACCTCAGAGCTGCTGTGAAGGTATAACCAGGTCCTTCTCCGTCTGAAACTCATGCATTGTAGCATGACCTAAAGCCAACTGAAAATAGGGACTTTAAAGTGGGTCCTTTTTTGAAATGTAAGGGCATGCCACAGAATTTTTACCAAATTTCCTTCGTTTCATATATAAACAGCAGCTGCTAGACAAACAGAGCCTTCTAAGAACTATTTGTTTCCAAGTCACTCAGTTTAGAATTAATTTTTCTGGGAAACAGTTATAATGTCATAGCAAATACATTTTTGCCCCCTGATACTTATTTTGCAAAATGAAAACCAACAGTTACAGCTTTAACAGGCAATGAGCACAACAACTACTTAACAGTTTGTTCTTGGCAGGATCTGACCATGTCCCAATACCCTACAGATTAATGTTTTTGTAAAGGAAAAATGCAGTATTCAGCAGGGAAAGAGATTATTGCTGGCTGGAGTGCAAAGCAGAACATTGCTTCCTCTGTTCACTCCTAGCACAGTATCTCTCCTCAAAACTCGGCCATCCCACCTCTCAAAGAAACCTGCATTGCAGGCACCCCTTCGAGCAGCAGATAGCCCAATCACTGTCTTGGAAAGCACTTCGTGTGAGATGTTTGGCATAGTTTTACTTGCAAACTATATTACAGGCTCCCTGTGCAGGGCAGAGGAGGATGAACATTTTTGCCTTCTATCAGCTCAGCTCAATCAACCATTACTTGAGGACTTTGACCCTTTCCACGTGCTGGATATCAGAGCCAAAGCAAGCATGTATGAGTAAGGTTTTCACGCTCTGCCAAGTTTGACGATGTGTCTTTTCTCCATGGGAAGAATGATAGCAATTCACAGAACAGGCAAATGGAGGGACTTAATAAGGCAGCCCCTGGCACTGGTCCCACATGTCTGTGCTGCTGGACAGTCCGTGTCACTGGCTTCCCAATATCCCTCCTCCCCAGCTGGGTCACCACTCCAGCAGCAAGGCCTGACGCAAATCCCATCACCTGGCAGGAGGATGTGCAACAGGTGACAGGCTCCATCCTGCACCGAAGCATGGGGCACCAGACCAAAATCCATCAGGTCTGCTCTGCCGAGGTGCAGACCTCTTATAACTTTGCAGATTATCTTGATCCAGGGTCATAGTGCAGGAACCGTTATTCAAGATAGCAATATTAGGTGAAACAAAAAGAAAAAACCCAACTACTCATTTCACATATACTACCATACAGCATCACCTTCTGCTGCGGTGCTGTCCCAGTAGGTGATGTTGAGCCAGTGGCTCCCTCTGGGGAAATTAAATCGATTTATTCATCAATCCACATAAGGCTTTTTGTCAAAGGTTAAGAATTTGTTACAAATTTTCCATTAGTTTACTTTTATAAAGAGAGGAAGAACAAAAGATCCTTTTCCAGCTGTACTTCAACTTCATAGAAAGGAAAACACAGACATTTTAATATTTCCTGATTTATTTACATTTTAAACTTCACCCAGAGTGATGTTTCCATGACCCTGCTCCTTCAGCCCTCCCTAGACTGATGCACCACAGACCACTAACCCCTGTGATGGAAACGCTAATTTCATGGAGATGAACCAAAGCAGTGTCAGCCCTTTGCTGATCAGATAACCAAAGAGAAGTATTTTGAGGCAGAGTTATGTGGATGGATAAAGTGCCAAGTAGGGAATACACAGAAAGATCTGGACGTGTTTTGATTAGGACAGATTGACTATATCTACAGGATAGGGTAAAATAATTACAGCCAAAGTTTCAAATCTGTTCACAGCAAGTAGGGTATTTACTATTGATTACAGGAAAATCAAATTGGACCTTGGACACTGACAGTAAGAGTGAGGAGAGATGGGTATTCCTGTGATCTGCCTATTTAACACTCAGAGACTTGCCACATCAGTATCAAAACTGCCTCGTTATTCAAGCTGTGAGGTTGTCTCTGCTAAATATATGCTTGGCATTGATGAAGTGGTTACTGTTCATGCACACTTGCAGTGCCTACGGGAACGGTATTAGGAATAAGAGTCACCAAGAGTACAGCTAACCTTGAAGGTTATTGCCCTCTCAGAGTGAGAAATATCTGACAGTATCTTCAAAATACATTTTTTTTAATATTAAACATGAACACAGCAGTACCAAAACTATGTTGAATGGAAATAAGCTACACTTTAAAACCAGCAGCATTATCATATTTTTAAACAGATTTATGCAACCTCTGTCTATGCTATGCAAGAAAGGACTGTTAGGATGGGAAGGCTGGATTTTCAACAGCCTTCAGGCTACATCCATGCTGCAGTTTGTGTCCATCAATCCAGCAGGAAGAAATATGGAGAGGAATTACTAATGAAGTAGAGGGCTGTGGTTGCCCGTAGGCCTTCCAAGAAATGTGCTCAGGAGCAGCATTTGCATTGAAGCCCTCAATATATTTTGGACATACTTCATAAAAGCTCTCCTGGTCCATGCCAGAGTGACAGCAATACCTCTTCTTGTTTCATTTTGGGGCAGTCATTCCCTATGAAAGATGTCAGCAAGGGATAATTCTGCATAGCAGAATGGCATCTTTTACAGGGACACCTAGATCTTCTCTGATTTCTGATATTTTCCACTTCTGATAATGCCAGAAATTCCCTGAAGGACTTAGTTAAAGGGGTTTTAATTTTTCTGGTTCTTCAGACATATTAAAAACCTCACAGCCCTTACAAAGAATGAGGGAAGATCTGTGCAGGTCTGTGGTAATGCCTCTGAACTCAGTGAAGCTGACCTGCATTTGGAGACCACGCGTTCCTTTTGTTTTACAGTATCGCCAATTAAAAACCCTTGGCTAAACTTCATTAATCTCTTTCTTAATTGTAGAAATACAAGACTTAACCAGCTCAGGAAAAAATATCTTGAAGAATCCTATTTTACAACAGAATCTTTAATGCTTTTTAATAAGGAAATTTATTGCAGTTCATGGTTTTCATTTCCTCACAAAAAACGCAGCAGAACAGATCTTCTCAATCAAATGCATTTCTGGCCCTGCTCCACCTTCCCATTAACTGTGAATCATAAGCTAGCACTGAAAAATAAACTTGATTTACTTTACATAGACAGTGAACAGAAAATAAAAGTAGCTGAAATATTTCAGGTGCTAAAAAAGAAGGCTGCAAAGCTGAATTTTAATCCCAAGTAAGTGACCTGGAGCGCAGCTAGTGCATGTTCTTAAATGTTACGGTCCGTGCTGTGCAGAGGCTTTCTGCTCCTGGCTTAATGCATGTGACAGCTTCGCTGATGGGCCCTCCTAGGTCTCTGATGCTGTGCTTTGGATTTAATGCTCCAAACAGTTTGAAGAAAAATGCCTTCCCCTAAGAGCGTTAATTATAAGACTCTCAGAAGTCAATTGATTACAATCTCCCATTATTCATTACCTAAAGCATTACACCTGGAGCTCTAACTGAAGTATTTATGACCCTCATCCAACAGATAGTTCGCTGTGCCAAACTCCAGGCAAGATCTGCCGGTACCAAAAAGTACGCCTGTAATGCGCTATAAAACTGCCATGAGCAGACAGCTGTTAACTTCTCGATGAGCTAAGGATGAACAGAGCCTAAAGGACAGCAAAGTCCAGATTGCGCAGAGGAAGGAGGAGGCAAGTGCAAGGCTGCAGACTTGGAAAGGCTACGGCAAGTCAGGCACGCTCGCTTCCCTACCAGAAGGGTTAAAGCTGCGTGGAGAGTAACAAGGGTGTAAGGAGAAGATGAATGAGTCTACACAGCATATTCTAGGTGGACGCAGCATGCTACATGCTGAAAAATAGCTGTGTGTTCACAAATATTGAGGAGACACACCTAACAAACCCTTCAGAGATGCCGGGTGTGTCAGCTTTGCCATGGCATGGGCATGACATTTTGTCAATGGACTTTTTCCATGAAGGAGTGCAGACAACGCACTGCCCCTATCAAAAGTGTAAATGTGTCTTAAAAGCTTGTCTCTCCTGTGTGCTTTACCGACACTGCTACAGCCACTGGAACACCAGGGTAGTAACCATATGGAAACAGGAGAGAAATTAATCTTCCTGAGCTGCTTAGCAAACATATGCTTGGACAGATAGGCTTTATTCAGGGCTTTGAAGTCCTAAAATGAACATCCAAATCAAAGATTTGCTAGTGCAGGCAGAGAAGCAGAAGGTTATCGATGCAGACAAACAGTGCTTGGCAGGCGGGGAGCTGAATGCTGCGGCAGCTGCCATCTCCAAACAGGTTTTATTAAAGCGTTACAAGACCACATGCACCCCTGCGCAGCCAGTGCAGGTGCACGAGAGATGCCTGGGTTTGGGATTAGCTGTTTGACTTAACAAGGTGGTTTCCACTTTCAAGGAGACCCAAAGCAGAACCAGGAGCACTGCTTGCATCCTCACAAGTTTTCGTAAAGCCCGCTGCGGGTAACTAAAGAGAAAGGGGAAGCAAGGTACCCTCTGTCCCACAAACTTCAACTTTTCTCAGCTCTGGCAGAGCCACCAAAACATGGGCAACGGCAACACGGTCTGAACCACTGGGGATTTCTGTGGGTTTCTGGTTCTTATTATTTTTATTTTCCTGTGGCTGTTTTCATGCATCCTTAAAGATGACGTCAAGAGGTTTGCCTGATTACCGGTAGCCAAACTTTCATTGACTCAAAAAGGGGCAAGTTCCAACCTGAGACAGAAAACCGACCAAAATATGAGGGGAAAAGACATAGATGTAGCAGATAAAAGGGAGAATAATCCTGTCCTCATTTTAAGTTGCAGTTTTTACCATATTTACTACTCTTCCTTCCTCCCAGTGTTTGCTGAGCCGTGCAACTGAATCATGCATTTAAGTTTATAGAAGAGTCTTCCTACAGCAAATAGAGTGGCAACTTATCTATGCAAATTAAGAGTGAACAATTAAAAAGATACTTTAGATGATATTGGTAATAGGAATATTTATAGGGAAAAATTAACACCATTTTAAAGGAAAAAATTAGTAACTTGTAGCTTGAGGGCAGGAGGAACTGACATGATGTTATTGCACACTTTATGCCCATGTAATATTAATGCAATTGCCATGACAACTGTGACATCCCCTGAAATTATACACCTTTACAATTACAGAACATCTTCTGAAGGCAAAACACATCTGCAGTTGGCAGGAAGGCTGCTACAGTCTAAAATCTACCTCCTCTTTTTATAAATTCTTTCTTCTTCTATAAATTCTTTTATAAAATTCTTTCTTCTGAAGGCTATCACAATAAATTAGTTTCTAATTTGTGTCTGAACTAAGCTTAGCTATGGCTGTCTTTTTTCTTTCTTTTTTTTCTGTAGTGAAAAATAAACATATGCTTTAAATTACACAATTATTGTTTAAAGGCAACAAGTCATGCAAGAGGAAAAACAAGTCTGCACAAAGCAGCTGACCAAAGTCTTGTAAGAACTGAAAGGTTCAACGTGTCCAGACCAATCATGGCTACATCCACCAGCCATCTCGCTTAATCAGGAGCTAAGGCAGGATGCATAATTTACATTTCTGTAGCGTTAGCACAGTGTTTTCAGTGAACAAATAATCTGAATCACACTGAAAACAATATGGGAATCTATATAATCTGGAGGCCTGAATAGCAGCCATAAACTAATTGCTCAGTAAAGTAATATAAAGGCCACCAGACACCGCGTCATGACAATGTCATCCTTCTCATAATGTACTCAAAAAAATCAAAATGATGTAACCAGGCTTTAGTAACAATGTCTCACTTGTAGAAAAATGCCTCATGTGGATTACATACACTTCAGTCCTCTTCTTTTTATCGTCTCATTACAATTCCTTTCAAATTGAAACCAGGCTATGATTCACATGCCCATTTCTCCACTCATTTCAATACGAAGAGAAAGCATCAAGCACCTCAGGTGTATTAGAAAGAAAATGAAGACTTATGAAACAAGAAATAGTGAAAACAGAGTGCTAAGTGTACTGCCCACAGCAGAAACCGGGGTGAAGGTTCAAGGTAGCGACTACTTAACTTTTATTGCCCTGTTACTGCGGGAGGACACACTGGATGGTGTCAGAGGGATATCAGGCTCACTTTGTGCAGTGGCTGAAAGTCCTTAGCCAACAAAAATATCTTAAAAGGATTTGTGTCCATGTGTATCTTCATAAAAAGCTCCAGCTACAGAAGGAAGTAAGACAAAGAGAGGACCCTCTGATCCATTAAAATCAAGGTCAAAAGTCCAAATCCTATCACTGGGTAAGAGACTGGATTTAGACTTTTCACTAGTATCTGTCTTCACCATGTCCTGGTTGGACACACTCATGTATCTTCAGCTTTATTCCCGGCTGTTTTGCCTTATAAACTACTGCAGCATAAACACAGCATATTGAGAACTTACACTGAGACGTGCCGGTATCCACTCTACGTACATCGGCAGAACAATCCCGCACTGGTTTATCTTCCTTACAACCCAAGCAGCCGGCAGGAGCACAGCTCTGGCAGTCAGGGATGCTCTGCCTCCAGAGCCATCTCCAGGCAGAGGAGGAGAGCAGTGCTCCAGTGCCAGCAAGAAGAGGGGTGGCTGGTCCTGACTAAAGCGTTCAGCAATTAGGATGCTGATCTCAGTCATGGACACAGCTACTGATAAAAACTATCCAGCATCCTCACTGTTCTACTCAATAAATACTGGCTCCATCACGTGCCTGTCTTGTGAAAAAAGTTAAAACCGTTCGAGACAGGCTCTGTGCAAATATGTGACCCCACTTAGGGGAACACAGAAAACACTGCCTCTCAATTAATTCCTACTGTCACCAAGTTTATAGCAGATGTGAAATTGGCCTGTTGACACAAATTCTTGAACATAACTTAGGTCTCTTCCTGACAGTGGCTGACTAATGCAATATGGGGTAGGAGATGCTAAGGAGAGAGGGGGAGCCTTGGAGAGAGGTACTTGCTATTTGGGTCAAACCTCTGTAGGCTTTGCCACAGTAAGAACGGCACCACAGCACGGGTGATCAAATATGGTCTAAGTATAAATACAGACAACAGTCTTACACTTTCTGATAAAAATTGTAAAACCAGATAACTAACCAAGAAATACAGAACGGAACAAATGCTTCTTGCTAAAACCCTCCCTGCCAAAGTTTATTTAAAAAAAAAACAAAACACAAAAAAACCCACCAAACCAAACCAACAAACATCAAAGTAGACTAAATCTGAAAATCCTAAGGATGCATTTTATCTTACACAGGGTTAAATTTTTATATATGCATATGTGTTAAAGAACCTGGAGAGGTTGTATAACACCTTTCTTTGGAAAACAGTGCAGTCAGCCAAACATCAGTCTTACGCAAAGCTCAGTCCTAGTAATATGATGATTTCACTTATGACGCTCGCTTCTGTGATTATGCTGGCAGGAATCATTGAGCCACCCACTGTAATAGATATTAGACCATTTTGTCTCAAAGCTGTTTCTTGGATATACATTTCTATACCCTCAGTAAAACAAAACCACCTCTGAAGCTGAGCAGAACAAGTGGAAGATTTCAGCCAAACCTGCTCAAACTGGTAGGATAATCTAAGGCAAACATTGCTAAATCTTCACCTCTGTATGGAGCAAATCAGGCTATAGCCCCATCTGAGGGACTGAGGGATCACAGCAGGCAACCCCCTAACGCACAGCTCCCCAGCAGAGCTCGGACCCCACTCCTGGAAGCCTGACAAACACCCGGCTCCAAGCACTACATCATGCTTCCTCAGTTTACAATTCACCCTGGAGCTTTTATTATTCTTGTTGTTACTTGGATTATCATAACACCAATAAACACCGTGAAGAACACTACTTTGAAAACAGAGAGGATGCGCCATAACCTTGAATAAGTTCTGTAGCCTCAGCACAAAGCAAGAATCGAGAGATTACACACATGCTGGTGTAAAAGAGCAGCGAAATAATATCAGTCAGCATGACCAGCAAGGATCCCAGCCCACCAGCGGGCTAGCTGTTATAAACTAAGCCAATGCAACTGCGCTGATTTACTGAGAAAACATCCTGTCTAGTTTGTGTTGTACTTAACTGCTTCTCCATATTTATTTATAAAAATCTTAAAGCAACACAAAAGCCTGCAGCAACAAAGCCGGGGCCTGCTGTGCACCAGCTGCCTGCGGTGACGGAGCGTGACGGATAGCCCCAGCCCGGAGGGCTGAGGACTAAGGCAGTCCCCCAGCAACCACAGACACCGGCTGCTTCAGGCACTACGATCTTTGTTGCAAGAGTACTTTCCCACTGTGCCCATTTCCATCAGTGGGAAATAATTACTGCTGTCAGGGCTGATCCTGTTTTCACTTATTTCAGTGGGAGAGAAAAGACCATGAGAAAGAAATTACAGGGCTGGAATTTTAATCCTAATGCATCTTTTGGGAAGAGTGAAATACAGACTCCCCTGCTTTCCAGTGTTGCCTGCTGGATGGGCAGAGCCTTGTACCCCCAGCCCAGGGCTTTGCTCCAGGACTCCGCCATGGATCCAACCACAGCCCCGCTCCCGGCGCCCCAGCAGCACCGTGACATGCACATCGTGTCTTCACAACACAGATGTTGAGGAAGCAAACACATATCCCACGCAGAAATCATTCCTTTTGGGGAAAAAAATAAAAAAATGCACGACAACAACCTGGTGTACAAGCAAGAGCTCATGAGCAGTTGGGAAGAGAGGCGGGACAGTTTCTTCGAGGACTCAGTTCACCCCTGGGTTTGTGTTTTGGGAGCAGAGAAAAAAATTTAGAATGCTATTTTTGTCTCCTGGACAAATTCAGTGAGTCTATTTCGGCAAATTACCGTCATTAAATGCATCTGAATGCAGCTGTAAGTAGGGGAAAAAGCAAAGATAGTCATACACAGAATCATGCTGCCAGGACTATGGCAAGAGTAATTAATATTTTAGAGGAGGTTGGAAGAAACTTATAATAATGCTAAATTATGAAATAACCAAGTCAGAAGAGATTTTTCTTTCTGCCTTCCGCTGTTGAAGATGAATTCTTGATAAATCCCAAAGGATATTCCCTCCCCTCTGCAGTCCCCACCCTCTCCCCCCCTGCAAAAAAAGGAGGGGGGGAGGCGGAAAGGCTTCAAGTGTTCTGCGTAGAACGAGTCTGAGATCAAAGGAGATGAAGTTAATAAAAGGGGGTCTGACACCGAATATCAGTCATAACTTGTCCATTTTATTTCCAGCCTCCCCTACAGGTGTTTATCACTTTTTCCATCTGTTTCAAGACAGGGTCTTAATGATTTTGGGAAATCAGATGTGCTAAAATAATGCTAAAAATATTTCAGTTGCAAAATATGATGCTTCATAAAACACCAGAAGGCCAGCAACAATTCATAGGGAAGTTTTCACTATTCGAGAACACTTTTTTTTTAATAAAATTGCATTCTGAATCATAAAAAAAAACCAACAAAAAAACCAGGAGAGAGAGGACTCCCCAAAGACTTTTAAAGCTAAACAAAACTTTTTGTACATTAACATTTAGAAATTTCGTTAAAAAGGAGGAAAAACATTGAAGACATTTTAAAATATACTTTCCTAATAGAGGTCCCTGAATGGATGTTCACCTACCCAGTTTGTATCTTTTATTTATAAATTTTCAGATAAAAGCAAGAAATTTCAGAGAAGTTTTTAAGGGACATGTAACACATGCTACTAGAGCAAACATTATAATAACGGGATATAGTGTGTCACCACTTGCCTGCAGAGCCAGGTAAGACGACTCTGCTACTCTGATGCAATTGTAAAGCGTATTAATTGACAACACGCTGGAAGTTGACTTTGCATTTAGCCTTGCCTGGGAGCGCATACATGGTTAATCCCACAGCTCAGATGACAGTGGTAACTTATGTTAGCTAAGCTGCTCCGCTGAGTACATGTGGATGTGTGAAAGGCCAGTTTCTATTCTCTCTCAGCCAAGCTCCTGACTCATTATTATTTTGCAAAAATACCCACTGCTTCTGTTTCTGACTAATTCACTAAATCATAATCTCTTTCTATGCTTTAACATGTTCATTCCTCCATTGCTTTGAGGCAGCCTGTGTTTTCACCTGAAACAAAGATTGAAACCCAGAAGTAGATTTTAGCTATCAACACTTGCATGTATTTTGCAGCATCATTTTACAAAGCCAGGAAGAAGTCTAGCGTTCCTCCTCCTGAAGCAGGGCAGTAAGGCAACATGAATGACCTTGTAAAGCACACTTCAGTGTGCTCTGTTTAAACTGCTCCAGGGCCAGCTGTGATAGACACTGCAAAACCAAGAAAATCACATGCCAAGAAAGGCAAGCAGCCAAGAGCCATTAAGCCCACTATAGGTTGTATTATTTTCAACCATTTATTTGTGACTTAGTGACAATACCCTCTCCACTGCCTTACTTCCACTGCATGTTATTTTAAATGACAATACATAGACAATCTTGTACTGCAAGACTCAAGGTGATAACAGATTTTCAGCCAAATTCTTGGCTTACAGGACCCAATAAATATGCAGTTATTTAATGTGACCAGACCTAATTACCTGGCTGAGCAACTTGGCTCTCCATGTATTTAAAAGACCCACAATGATGAGCATCAAATTTAAATGTGTAATTTTAATCCCTTGCTACAACACACACCCGTAATTCTGCACAGTTGTGTATACCTCCCCAGGAAGCAAGCTGTCAGCATCATGACCACGTTTAAATCGTGTTTCTGAGATTAAACTGGTTTAGACCAAAGGAAAATATAACAACTCACTAGCCTTTGCTACCTGCCACTTGTGTGTCAGCATCTTCACATTACTTTTTCATTTCAGCCTTCCTAGGTGGGAAACTCCCAACTTCCCACTCCAGACTTCCCACGTGCAGCCCAACGCAGTAGCCTGTAGCTGAGAGTACAATGCATAGCAAACGTGCGGCACCGAGAGACTTCTCAACGTTTATTTCTGATAACTACTGCTGTCCATGCTGCTGTTCAGCTAAAGCGGCCATGGTAGGCTTCTGCCATTCATCATAAATCATAACAATAACGGGATTGTCTGTGGATAATCTTCTGGGAGAACTGCTGACAGGGTGGCAGGAGAAAAGACTCTCCATTATGCCCGATCCAGCTTGGAGGAGACCAAAAAGGGGGGTGGGGTGGGGGTGGGGGTGGAGGGGGGAGAGGTTAGGGGATGAGGATTGCAGATCCATGGCCCTGGGGTGCTTTCAAAGCACCTACCATGCTCCAGGCAGCACCCTCCCTCAGCTTTCCGAAGCTCTGATGACAATACCAGGTAGGGCCACCCAGCAGGGCCAAAGGCAGCCTGTTGTCTTCTCACAGCAGCTCTACATAATAAAAAGCCTGAAAAGGCAGAGAGGGTTGGATTCCACCTAGCCCACCAGACTCTCCCTTCCACAAAACAGAGGATGAGGGCAGAAAATATTTCCTCTGTAACATCACCCACATTATGGAGGTGGCTCGGTTCATCGCAAGAGCCTGTGTTGTTGCCCAGGAGCGTCGGAGGGAACAGGACAGTTAGCTCTACAGGACCACCTCTGTTGCTTGTAACTCACCCACTCATCTTCGGTGCCATTTCTCTAATCACCAGCAAAGGGAGCGGCTCCACATTCCACACTGTGGCATTGAAGAATTTTTAAAGCAGATGTTGTTCTACAGGTGTGCAAAGTACCCAAAGCAGAAAGGAAGTCTGTTGTGAAGAATTACAGTATCAAACAAAAAAAAAAAAAAAGGGGGCCAGTTTCCTTTGTTGCATTCATTGGTGCAGTTGTGCCATTTTGCTTCTACCACCTCCCCTGTTACTGCGAAAAAGAATATTGATTGGAGAAAGTAGAAAGAAGTCATCCACAAAAGCCTGAAATGTCAAAATTGGTAAGTATGCCAATTTTAGGGATTGTCTGGTCTAGAATACTCCAAAGAGCATTTGATCTTTGCTTTTTTCCCCCCTCTCCCACAGACACAAGCTGCTGCAAATCTAGGTTTGAAGAAAACAAGTGATCAGTTGCACAAAGAAAAAGATGTGAACTTTGGAAGGTGTTTTATGTCTCTTATTGCTGATTGCTAGGCACGGTAAATATTTGCCTAGAGTATTTACTTTTACTTTGTTAAAATATAGGTCCAGATTTGTTAACATACCCTACCTGCTTTATGTTACCCCAAAGATGAAAAGCAGCCATAAACTTTGCTGAAAAAAAAATTTATTCTGCTTGCTTTGTATGGACAGAATGAAATAAATCAGCAAGAATATACCAGTCAGTGTTGACACAAAAATCTGTCTCCACTGGTAATAGACAATTTGCCTTCCTAAAATGTTAAGTTTAAATGGAAAATGTGTCTCTTGGCTACTGACACAATTTCCATCTTTCCTATAACATTGAGATATGTCTTTAAAAATGCATATTCTGATAGTAGTTCATGTTTTTCAAAGGTCACTTATACCACATTTCCAAATCTGTTGATGATTGAGTTAAACACCAGGGGAATGATTCTTGTAATGGCTTTGGCTGTTCAGTGTCTATTTCTCTCGACTTCCTGAAGGAAATCAAGTCGTGAGGAATATTTGAGTCCCCGGTCACATATGTGAATGCTTCATAAGTGACTTCTGTATTTATTTTCCTAAAAGAAAAGGGATTCATCACCTCTGAATTACTGTATTTATAAAATGTTACATCCAAAGCATACAAAAGTCAACTCAAGCCTTCTGAATAACATTAGTAGGCTTAACATCAGGCTGTAAAGCTGTTTATTGAAGAAAAAAAGTATCTCTGTATGCCTGGCTTTTTAGATTGAAAGCCATTGAATTTGTTCATTACGAATAATTTAATGATCTGAACATTTGTTGTACTTTAAGCTCCAGATACATGTCAGAGAGGTCTCAGAAGGCCATTTCCTCATTTTATTCTCACCTCCCTTACTGTTACACATTGCAGCCCAAAGAAACTGCCAGGTATATATATACAGCAAACCTCGGCAGTACACACAAAATCTGTATGTCATTCAGCTGTTTTCTTTATAGCATGTAGCACTTTGCCTGAGCTGTTAACGGAACCATTTGTGTACCAGTGCAGCCAGATCCACAAGCATTGGTATGTACAAGTGCTGCCTGCTGGTTGTCTTTCCCTCGCTACTAGATCATCTCTATTTTCCCAGTAAATAGAAGATGAAAAGTTCTCAAAACTCTGTCTGTGACTTGATATCCTCGTTTTCAAAAACATTTAACACCTCATAGATCTCAGTCATATTTAGCAAAGCAATTTTGAGGTTGTTTAGCTAGAATCCCCATTTACTGAAAGTCTTGCAAAATTTTACAAGGTTTTGGGGCTTTGTATTACTCTTGAGATGCAAAAAAAATAATTTATTCCTCTCCCAACAGATAAGCGGTTTCACACTGCTTTCAAGACAGCATTGTCTTTAGGAAAGAAAGAGAAGACCACCAGCTTGCATTGTTCAAGCAACAGAAATGTCTTGTTGGGAGCCCTTCTTGTTAGACTTTGGCTGTGATGACTGTTTAGTTACATGATTTAGCCATATGATACACACACACACACACACACACACACACTTAGATTCATCCAAATCCAGAAATATAATATTTTGAGGACAGAATTATAAGCAAACCTACCTGAAAGTAGTAAGGATGCCAGTGAAGAGCACGTGTACTTGCATCACCTCTGAATGTTACTGAAAGTATTAGGCTGCAAAGAATGAAGAAAGTTTCCAACAAACCTGGAATATTCTTTGCTTTGGTAATATCGGATCCCAAATCCCAAATGTTGAATCTGTCTCGGTAACTTAACCAAAAGCACCCCATGTTAACAGCATGTGCAGCTCAGATCTACCAGGATAAAGGGGCCTTCACTGGATACTCATTATTCCACCGTTTAAGATTTGAACACTGACACCCTGGGAAATTCTTCCTCTCTTTCATTCCTGCAGCTTCTAAAAGAGTAAATGTTCATTTGCTTTTGACACTCAGGGCCAAAGTAACTTATTAAAAAAGATGAATAGAGTCAGCGTCAAACATCCAGAAACTCTCAAGAGCCCTAGTGTTAGGCAGAACAGAGTCAGAACTTCACTTTTTACTTCGTTTTAAGAGAGAAAGGAAATAATATTACATATAATAACACCTGACCATACTCAACATGACAGGGCACAGGTAACATCACAAACAGCTCAAATATCCAAAATAAGCCCTCCCAAAGAGGGAGTCATACACTTCTGGGGACTTCAGGTTTTGGCTTTTTGCTCTGCAAACTTGCCATCATCTGCAGGATGTTTGTCTTTTGAATAGAACAGTGACAGCCCTTAGTATTTGAATGTATTATTTTTGCCTGTGAAGACTGGATTCACCCTATGTGGTAGGTATACATACCACCTATGTGGATGGGATGGGATGCATTTAAACAGGATTCTGGAAACAGAACAATCTTTCTGATTTTAACAGTAGGCTGATGTTTTGCCCCAGTGACTCTCTTCACTCTCTTCTTCCATTTCCAGCTCATAGGAAGGGAATAACTATATTGACTTCTTTTAATAAAGCACTTTGAACATTAATATATTCATATAAATAAATCATGCAACACTGCACTATGAATAATTTCTGTAATGTACGAATTGTAACATATTTATTTATGAAGAATTTAAGGACACCATTCATCTGAACCTTGATGAAATGTTTGCACTAAGGTAAAACACTCCACAAGACTTTTAGAAAGCACAGTGCAAAAGGCGGCTGTAAATTATTAATGCAATGAGAACAATCCTTCCTCTTAGTGCCAAAGTACACATGAACAAACTCTTCAAACACTAGCAAAAATTTCTATCACTTGAAAAAAGGAAGCAAGAAATAACATGGGATTCTTCAGCACTGAAATTCAATAACTTTTGAGATTTGACTTCTGCTAGGAGTCTAGTGTGCAGCCATTAACACATTTAAAGAGACCTAACCACACCCCTTGGAGAAAAGAAAAGCCAACAACCAAGTAAAAAAAAAACAAACCCAAACCAAAACCCAACCAAACCAACAAAAGTAAGAAAATTCACAGAAATTTGGAATATAGGTTATAATTGCAAATCTTTCTCCTAACATAACAATATAATTGGCTGTTGAAGTAACCACTTTAAATAAGCTCATGGGTTACAAATTTCATTTGAAACCAATACCTTTAGTTTTGAGTCAAGGCACTTCAGAAGAAACAGTTTTCATCTGCTAAAACCATTACCATTGTTCTCTAGAAAGTAGGAGAGTACGTAACTGAGCAGACCCTGCACTTCCTTTACTGGGACAATAGAGTCATTTTTCTTCTTCTTTGTGGTTGTTCAGTTTTGCTGTTTTTAAGCAACACATACGAATTCTGACAGCTGAAATGAAGTGCTAACTCGTGTCTCACACATTATCGGGTGATTTCATTAACCGGAGAAATGAAGAGAATAAGAACCTGCAAACCCACAATTTCCTTAACTGTATTGGCATAAAGAACACAACATTAAATATGTAAGTTTTATCACTGGCTTCATCACTTAAGGAAAAAGCGTATATGAATGTACATACTTTTTTCCAAGATAAAAATGGGTGTCCCAGAAGAAAGCTCAAATGACCCTACTTTCCTGTTCTTCACTGCATATTGGCTCAGCCAGAGAGCTAACCAGAGATCATTTCATTCAAGCATAGGATTGTGAAAGAATGAAGATTACTACTTTTATTCTCAGGACTCAACCCTTGTTTTAGAAAGGTGACATCATTCCCAAGCACTACTAAACTGAAACAGGACTGACCTGATTTCCTGCTAGTTCACGTACCTCCCTTAAAAATGTGTTTGACAGTCTGTGTCCACAGCCTTGCAGGAAGAGGATGCTTATTTTTAGAAACATCCTCGAATGTTTCCACCAGTGAGCAGACCTGTAAGCAACCAGCACAATTGCTAAACCTCACCAATTCAACTGTTTTGTTGTTTCTGAAGAACGAAGTTAAATAGACTGCAGTGGTGGATTTATAGAATGCAACCAGGCACCAAAGACTGGAAAGAGCAATATAATCTTAAGTTCTTTTTTTATTACCATTTTAATATTAAAAAACAAATACTCAAGAAAACAAATTGCGATGACAGCTTATTTTTCCAAACAGAACGATTGACAAACAGTTTCATAACAAACAGTTATGAAAGTATTACAACATTCAGACCATACAATTGAGATCTTTGGTAGAGACGCAGACCAGCTTCAGAAAGTTTGACCTCCAGCAGCAAATCTGCCTTTTTGCTTTTCTTCCTAGTCCAACAGCATCTGTTCTGCCATATTATCTACCATAAAATTCCTGACAGGAATTCTGCACTATTTTGCTGGATTTTTCTTCACCCCACTCAATTCTAAAACAATATTTCTTGAAAAGAGACAGAGACAGAAGTTGCAGATCTTCAGGTTTGCCATTTTATACCCCAGAGTACCAGAATCCCCATCTCCATGGTAGCTTTCCTTGGGTTTGGGAAATCCTAAGTAGTCCATATTCTGTAACTGCATGGATTCACCACCCTTGAGAGTGCTAAGGCCATAGAAGGCCTTAAATACAACATTATCGCCCATTCTTCTGCCTCAATCATAAATAATTTACCCCTAGGTCCTTCATGGTAAGGCAAAATTGTGTTGCTTTACTTTGTGCTTGCCGGGGGCAGGAGGATGTGCCAACACAGGCTGCACACTGGGGACACATGGTATGGTTTGAAATCAAGTAGCTGTTGGCACCTAGGAGATAGACATCACAAAACGCTTATCATCCCATACAGAAGATGTCCTTATTACTATCCCACTGCCATCTTCCCTGCCCTCCATGCTCCATCTTCTTCCACAAGACCACTCTGAGCTCCTAAGGCTGCTTGGCCTCTGTAAGGACAGCCTTTCCTTGGTACAGATCCCAGATGCTGACCTCCCCAGGAGAAGGAACATCAGCAGCTTTTCCTGCAGTGCCCACTCCAGGTATTTTGCCACCACGAAGAGAAGCAGATCACACAGTCTGCATCCCAGATCTGGTTGAAAAGCAGCAAGAGTAACAGCAACTCCCAGGGGATGTCCCCCCAAAGGATGCTGTGGCTATTGTAATTCACAATGGAGCAAATCCCTGTAGCAATGCAAAGGAATCAATCCAATCCCTCCAGAGCAGGCAACAAGGAAAAACAGGGACAGATCATTAGCATCAAACCTTCACACAGCAGCCCCAGACCAACACTCCCATCTCAACTGCTGTTTTCCACAGTTACAGAAAAGCTCATTCCAGGTTGTCATCTCTAGGCTACCAGCAAAACAGGGAGATCATCCAGACTGCATGGAGGGCACTGCCATCCTCTCCCTCTCCACACTGAAGGATTTTTAGCAGTAGTCAGTAGGTCATCTCAGTAAAGGCCCTTCTCCAAGAAGTCTTTTCTTGGTATGATAGCAAACTGAACATTCTTACTAAACACTCTGTTTTGAGGTCCAGTAAGTGAAGTACAGATATGGGCCACAGTGAGTGTCTTCAGACTAAAACAGTTCCTCACCATGAAAACACTGCAGAATTTAGTTTCACCAGTTCCCAGGCTGGCACGTACAAATCAGTGTGGGTCATCCATTAGGAGGTTAATTGTCAAAATGTTGCAAACAAGAGAAGAAGGAACAACAGAAATACATGTTGTCTCATGGACTACATTCAAAGGAAGGTCACGGTTACCAAGAAAAGAGCAGTTCCTTGGTCGTGCTTTCTAATCTGAGACTCCACACCCAGAAGACCCCATGGCAACACACTTCTCTGGCTCTAGAGGAATGGCAGGTGTTCAGGAAGCTGCCCTGGTGGAGGCCAAGTAGGTTGCCACCAAGGCTGTTGGCAATCTCTTCCCAGTCTCCTCCCTGCATGCTGGATCCTCACCAAAACTGTAAAAATAAATCTTAAAAAATTGTTTGTTTCAATGTTTTCTGCTCCTACTCTTCTTCCAAACAGCAAGCTTTTTGCCAAGAAGGCAGCCCACATAGAAGGGTTGATACAGAAATGCAGGCTGCTAGACAGGAGAAATATTATGGAGGAACACTTTATCTCCACGGATAAAAGGCTGGCAGCAGCAGGGAGAAATGCCCTGAAGCCTGTAGCGGTAAGCTGCTGTTGCAGAGGATCACAGAAACCACTGATCCTCCACAATGATTCACAGGGCTTGTAAAATGACAGAATTATAATAATAACTTAAAGCAATTGTAATTGTATTATGAAAGCTGCGAACAGGGACTTGTCCTCCTTTTCAGCAGAGATCCCTGATAGCACCGCCAGCACTGATTAACCCCAGGCATGCAACCGTCATGGACCAAACCACACTGGAAGTGAATTGTGGCATCACAAGCTTAGGCCACCAGCAGATGGTTGTCTTTCTTTGATCTGATTCCTCACTGACCAGTGCAGGTGAAAGATTTCCAGGATCCAGAGGGCAATGGCAAGGCTCTCTTCCAGAGGAATGAGCTCCTGGGAGACCAAATGTCCTTTCAGCACAAAGAAGAGCACTGGGCAGGGTAATTGCAGGCAGGTAGCTGCCTCCTTCTACACCAGTGATGCATAGTGGCCAAGCGTATGTGCGCAGACTCTTACATAGAGTGAATAGCATAAGGTGTGTCTACATTTAGTTTTCATCAGGAATATGCTTCCGAAGCAGATTTCCTAGTCATCCTCACTGGTTCCCACTGTAGACAAGTTCTGCGCTATCTGATCCTACCAAGTTCCAGCTGCTAAGGGGCACTGGGTCCTAAAGAGCAGTTGGTTCAGAGTAACATCCCCCGAAACACACAGAACTTGTGCATTGCATCTTAGAAACAGGAAATTTACATGAACAAACCTCCTTCTCTTGGTCTGCACTGCTTACCAACAGCTACAGCCAAGATGAGCGTGAGACAAGTGACCCACGAGCATGGGGAACACTAGAGACACATTCCAGGAGAAGTAACAGTTCATGCTGCAGCTGAACCATGGCACAGCCCAGGCAACCACTGTGGAGCACAGCATGATGGCACACTATGGTCGTAAACCAGTCTGCAACATTTGGAAGAAGGACTTAAATGCACTCTCTGATAATGCCTATTACAGTTAGCATAGACACAACTTTCCTCAGTTTCCTTCTATACACAGGGTGCATTTGGGCTGTTCTGTTTCTCTAATGGGTATGAAAAGCACAGCAAGCTGGAACAGGTGTGGTAATTTCAGTTTCAGCTACAAACTAGTTTTAGTATGTTTTCACCGACCCTTGAGAAAAGGTTCAGTTTTACTGTAATAGGATTGCTGACAGATCATACTGTAAGCAGTGTTAGTAACATTTACTATCTTACATTTGAGAAGCACACAAAATGTGAAGAGAAGCTATGGAATGTATTTCGAAGAAGTTAATCCCAGTCTGAAGTCAGCTATTTTTTATGGCAGAGAAAACATAATAAACAGGCTAATCTAAGACAAGGTTCAGGTAAACGTGCTTTCTAAAAGGACATGAGAAAAAGTTTACGTACCAAATTTCTAAAGTAGTGTTTTACTCTGTCTCTTCGGAATTTTAGACTACTTTCCTATCCTATGTATTTAAAGAAAGGTCAGTACCTTTCCAGGCAATAAGGATAATTAAATACTAAATAAACCATCCATACTGCATCACTGCAGCCCAGAGAACCAGATCTCAGAAATGGCTGAGGGCTAACAGTGCAGTTTCAGAGACATCCTAAAGAGTAAGGCTGAATAAAATTATCTCGTACTCTCTTGCTGTACCACAGACTTCACATGCAACTTAGAGCAAGAAATTTATTGTAATGAATTAGGTATGCCAGGAAATGGTCTCTGAGAGGTTCAACTGAAGTCAGATTTGGCCTTTGTTTTCAGTAATAGAGTAACAGTCCCTGTTATTTCCATCAGTGGAAAAGAACTTCCAGTTTGTTCTTACAGAAAATATCTTCAGCACAAGACAGCAATTACTACGTGAAAAAGGTCTGGTTTACAGCTATGAGAACCATCCTTACCTGTACTGTACATGGTATTGTTTATATACTCATAAATAATACATAAAAAGCAATTGAACTGAGAGTAAAAGTGGGATTTTAAAGTACATAGTAGAAATATTTGGATTCATTAAAACATAGTATTAACAAAGGAAGTCTTGTTGCTAGTTTTTATATGATGCTATTGTTTATGCCAGCATTTGGATGTAATTGCATCAGACTAAACACAGACCCTCTTAAATGCCTGCTGGATACCAAACTTCCTGCTAAAAAGTACTGCTACTAAACCACCCTGCATCAGACTACGTCCATTGAAAGTGCTGCCATGTGAGAAGGTGACTGTTCACTTGACTTACTAGCCTGCACGGGGGTTTGTGGTCATCACAGGTAATTCAGCATTATGTCAGCTGGTCACCCTCCAGCCTCGGTGGGAGCAGGGTTTAGTGGTTTCGTTGTGTGGGATAGACCATACTGAACATGAAACCCCTGTCCATGTTGGCAGCAAAGCGATGAGCAGCACTATCAGGTACATTGTACTGTTGTATTACAGTACTGGCAATTTTGCTGGTGCCTTGAGAGAAATTCCCTACTTCTGACACTGTTTTTTGAGGGATGACGTGTGATAAGTGTTCTGATGTTTGTGGGTTTTTTTCTAAAGAAGATTCATATCCCTCTCAAGACCAGGCTAATCTCTCAAGTTTATTTACTGCAGTAAAATCCTATCCAGGCGGTAAAGCATGATGTCACCTGCACATGCTGCAGACTCCTTCAGCTGTGATTCACTTTCTGGAGTGACTTCTTATGTGTCCCAATTAACGGTGGGGAATTGAATCTTACCCATGCCCTATTTCCATAAGATGCTATTCCAGACAGTTCACCTCAAATGACCATCTGTGGAAACAAAGCCAGAAAGATTCTGCATTCTTGGTTACAGCAGGTAATTTGCCTAGGAAATGAGGCAACTTCCAATTCAGGCTAACTTTGTTAACTTTAAATGGGAAAGATTTAGGAAGTCTGGTTGTGGCAGTTCTTTAAATCCTCTTGTACTATCACTGCTTCATCCCTAATTCAGCCTGGTTCCATACTTGGCACTCCACTGCCTTGCATCAGACTCGCCAGCTGTGCCTACCACCATTGCAACAGCAGCCAGCCATGAGTTCTCTTCCTCCACCAGCCCCAATAGAGACACACATAATACAGTTGTGCACAAAGAACTTAAAAACACAACATGGCAAGCACTCACAAACAGATGCCAAAACCTCCTTTGATCACACATACGGCATGGAGTTCAAGAGTAGCATGGATGACAGCCAGAGGTCTATGTCCATATGATCATCATATGGAGACTTACAGAAGAGGTATCTACCCGTAAAGATTATATATTGCTTTAGAAGTGCTTACTCTTTATCATTCCATATTGTACAGATCTGATAGTCTCTCTCCATCTGCTTCCTCTCCAGAGCATTAAAAATAGCATTCACAACAGACATTAAAGTCTTATTTTTCAGCTATAACAAATCCCACAGCCACTGGCATCCCCAGCTGCTTCCTATTCCCCAAGATCCACTCTGCTGCCTTTCCTGTTACCTCCCTCTGCAAATAAAAATCCCCCTAAATCAATGCATTACTTGGCAAGTGCATTTATTGTACCCATAGATAAATGACTATGGGGGGGAAAAACCTCTGTAAGCAGAAAGGTGCACTGGCTCACAGCTTCGTTACGCTACTCAGCTTTACCAAAGTCTCTTTCATGAGCTAATGGCCCAAGTTAGGCTACCAAGGTATTTCAGGCAGCCAACACTAAAAAGTAATTGCAGAAAGCACTCAAACCTTCAGGTGGAGTCCCGAAACAGAACAAGAAAACATGCATGACATTTCTAAACTGTGGAGGAAATATTTAATCTTGTGGTCCACAATGATCACTGTAGCATCAAGATTGTAAGTACCTGTGGCTTTTTTCCCCTAAAGATCCTTTAGCGCAGCTGTAGTGCTACAGAACATGGAAAGAGAGAGCAACAACAGAGAATTAAAAAAACCAACCAACCAAAAAAAAAAAAAAAAACCAAAACAAAAAAAAAAACCCAAACAACAAAAACCCACGAAGACAAAAAACCCCAACAACCCTCCTCTAAATCTGACCCATTAAATCCTTAAACCCATAATAGGGTAATGAGGACAGGGCTGTAGGATGCTTATTTGAGCTATTTTCCATATATTGCATGAGATCATAGCTTTGTAATAGAGGCAGAGTTATGATGGAACACCTTGCAACAATACAAACCACCAAGGCCACAAATCTAGTCACCTTCCTCTTGAGCTCAAGAGCCTCCAAAGAGCAGCAGCCAGCCGAAATCTAAAGCAAACATCCATTGAGCAAATCTATTCAAATACCCTACAGAAGTATGGAGTTCGGCGATTTGGATCTTAGTCCTCCATTGCCTACAGTCTTTGGCATTAGAAACAAATTCATCTTTGTGACTCAAAATACATTCTGATTATGCTGCTTCACGATTACCATGCTCCTTGGCACGCCCTCCATGTTGCTTGACAGCAATAAAAAAATTAATTCAGATTTTAAAGATTAATAGATACAGGAAGGCAAACGATGGTTAGCTTCTTTCCACCGTACTTCTCATGTCATCTCTCTTTCAAAAAATTCAGTGCAGAGGCAGAATGCAACACCACTGGACACCTACTCAGAATACAAGTGAAGAGCTGTGCTGATGCAATGGCTAACAACGTACCTTATTTTTGTATCACAAAATGCTACAGACATCAATTTGCCATGCGTAAAGCACAGAAATCTGTACAGACATGTTAACTCCACTATTTTTCCTTCCAGAATACAGCTCATAAGGAAGATCTGCCTTAGAGGTCCAGCTTATAGCTCCTGCGCCATTGCCCACCTAAGAACATAAAAGTCCTCTAAGGGGTTAAGAGAGTTACAGCAAAGAAGAAAAAGGGACTTCCTAGGAACCTCCTCCTGCATCCAGCAGTCAGACTAACAGCTCCAGAGCAGAATTCTGGTTGGCAAGGAGGCAATGCTTTAATTTAAAGCAAGAAATGCTTTAGCAGCAGCCTTTAGTCAGAATCCAAAGAGGCAAGGCACGAACACCGTGCAGGGAAGCTGCGTGACTTTGCTCCTGCAGTCCCATTTCACTGACAGCCTTTCCTCAACACGCTCCCTGCAGTCTTCCAGAATAAACACAGTATTCTCATTTTTGTCTATCTGTCCCTGGTCTAACACCATCATGACTTAATGGAAGTCATCAATTAATTATTCTAGTCTGACCAGGAACAGCAGAAAGGGTTTTCATTAGTTCAGCCTATGATAATGTATTTTTCTGGCTTTCAATCTGCCTTTTTTTTTTTCTTTTTAAGTGTATTAAGTTGTTTAGTAATCCGCAAACCTCTGAATTAATATTTAAGCTTCGGGATGGAAAATTTTGAAACTTGTTGATGTGATCAAACTGGTATTTTTTTTGTAAGCCACTCATTTCATATTCTTTCTCCATCCATCCTATCAAAAGGAAAATAAAATAAAAACCCACCAAAACCAAAAAAGCCTTCCATTTTTAAACCCTTTTCAATAGCCTTGCAATTCAAGATACACAAGGAGAAATGGAAACTGATGCAGGAAAGAATTGCAAGAATGAATGGACTAAAAAAACATGCCTTGTACAGAAAGTTTCATCAGGCTGAATCCATCCAGCTCAACAAAGAAACAGCTAAAA
The DNA here is from genome assembly GCF_963210335.1 of Falco punctatus. Lineage (NCBI taxonomy): Eukaryota > Metazoa > Chordata > Aves > Falconiformes > Falconidae > Falco > Falco punctatus. The sequence continues at coordinate 74,090,286 of NC_137585.1, forward strand.
GATAACTACATCAGTCTTAAGTGAGCTCTAAGTTTTTTCTGTTTGCTGGTAGCCCCAAAAATAATTGATTCATTAATTTCAAACTGAATTAGACATTGTAAACTGTTATAAATAAGACGGCATCTGGAAAAAAGGTCTAAAAGTATGATTTTACCATTCAAAGTGAAGAGGAGGGACATAGCTGTAGTCTCACAAAACATACTGCCAGGATACTCTAGGATACAGGCAAATAGGTTCTGCATCTGCTTTGGTTTAGAGTAAGGATCTGCATAAAGGTCTAAGGATCTTCTATTGAACTTATTTTACTTCATACAAGATACAGACATTTGTTGCAAAAGAATGAATGCTAAGGACTGGTAACTGCGACACATACAGATTCTAGCCCTTGCAGAAATGAGAAGTCAGCATAACGTAAAGTGAAATCAATGTAACAGGACACAGTAAACATAACTATTTCTGAGTACTTACTAGCCCACTCGTTAGGGCACTTTTCTCAGATTTAAGTGGCCAAATTATTTCAAAAATCAGGCTGAGTCTGAACCTTAGTTTCCCAGTTACCAGCTGAATAGCCTTGCTGGACTATGGAAAATGCCATCACTGTCACCATCCCCTGTTCTGTGTATAGCATGAGAAGTGCGATCTCCAAAAACATAGATCTACCGCATAAATGAGTTTCTGAAATGCTGATATAACACGATTATATGTATTAAGCGTTACAGGAAGAATGCAAGCCTTGGTTACCTAATAGGCAATTTTAATTTTACAAATTATTTCTTTAGCGATTGTGTCTTCCTTACTTTTTAGATGTAAAAGTGTAATTGTGTTTTAAATAAACTGAACTACATTGCATTTGCCAAAGCTAAGAAAACATACCATTACCACATGCCAGCTGATAGGCGATCACTTGACAAACTGTTTTAACGCCCTTGAGATGCTGAACATTAAAGTGAGGCAAATTATCCCATTTCTAACAGAACTGCTCATTTTTTTCTGAAGCCCTTTTGAAAGTGATGAAACAGCGAACTCCTTTTAAAGCTTTCACTGAAAGTCAGTTTATGTAAACAACCCTTCTACAGCAGTCATCAGTTTGGCCTCAAAGGACCTTAACACTTGTACTCCGGTAGTTTAGGGTCCTGTATCATTGACACTATTTTAATATTTCTTTCCTCTTCAACAAGGATGTCAGCTGTCAATGTACTGGATTTATCAGGAAGCACTGCAGGTCCTTGCTGCAATTCCACGGAAGATTCTGCCCCTCTCACAGCACTGTATTTCAGCACTGGTCTCGGGAAGGCTCACACAGAGCACTTTGACTGTTCTATCAATCTTCATTTCACAGATTTACTGGGGAAAAAATAAAGTGAAATGAAATAGTGTGTCCCTATCTCTGCACTTTAATATTTAAACCACTAGGAAACTTGCTTAACAGCCTCAGGATTTATCTTTCAGATTATCTGAGACTCTATAACACTAAAAATTCTGGGTTTGAAGAAAAAACTCATTCAAGACTAGCACACCTCTGCAGCTATATTAGCATTTTATTCTTTCTGGCATGGCTTTTAACTAGTGGAAGATATGTCTTCAAGGGCAAAGAATCTGGATAGGACAAGATATTTCAAGATTAAGCGTACAACATACCAACAACCTTCTCCTCATAACACCCAAATAAATCATCTCTTCTTGTAAAATTGTATTAAGTCCTCAGAGGACTCAAAACATAAACTTACCAGACATCAGAAGAGCACCCACCTCCCACCCCCTCCACCTCTATTCAGTCCTCTCTCCTCTCCAGGAGAATCAAGGTGCCTCTTGCCCATTTCTTTTTACTGAGGAATTTGCAAGCATTTTCCTCAGTATTTGTAAGATCAGGCTGCCTGGACCATTAACACACAGACATCTAACAGCCTCACCTGGGAAAGAGGTAAGGAGCCGAGCAGCTGCACATACCTCACTGTCATCTCCTCACAAACAGAGCTCCAGACAACAAAAACAAACCCTAACACAAGAAAGAACATTATGCCACATCACTCTCCCAAAGTTGCTCTCTTAAGTGTTGGACACAGCTGTGAAGTTCATCACAGAGTATTTTCTTTAAAGCTTTCCCAGAGCATCAGTCTCATATGCTGTACTGACTACAAACATCTTGAAAACGTTCTTTTTGTCTCAGTAGATTAGATACAGTTTACGACTTTCTTCCATCCCTTAGAGTCAGAAGGCCAAAGACTAAGTATGAAGTACTAAACTGTAAGTAGAAAAACGGGGCAAACTAACATTTAAGCCAAACCAACGTAACCTGACTACGAAAGACACTGGCAAAATCTATAAAACAACGGTTTCAGAATTTGATCCAATGTACTCATCTCCATGTGCAATATCTAACAAATTAAGACTTTTTTTACCATGAAGTTTCTGGGAGTATGAAGGATTAAAAGCATTAAAGATTAAAAATAGTAGAAAGAACATCATTTGAAACTGGATGTGATGAACTATCCTTGCTGACTTACAGGCATCTTAAGACAGGACATCACATCCTGAACAAGTGTTCAAATATGTTTGCTACAATAGTCACTGAATATAATTTGGAAATGCTTTTTCTGGTTGGTTTTTTTCAGTTTTATATTCTAAATTATGCTGTTGGTAACTTCGGGGTTTTATCTATTTTAATAAATCCACCAATAATTCTCATTAAAGAAATGTAAGTTTTAGCAATTTACACCATTAATACTATTGTCATTGGAAAGTTATCTTTGTTTTAATAACAAAGCTCTTGTTGAAAGATTGGCAAAGTATTTTAGATTCGTGATTTTTGATATCAAAACATGAATAGCTGCATCTTTGCTAGGATTTTTTTTGGTAGGTTAAAACATTAAGAACAAGTATTAGCCTTTTTCAATCAAAACTATGTAACATTGTCAGGATGACTTAGTTTCATAGGCTTTTTAGCACAGATTTCACAGGGTTTTTATCACATTGTAAGAGAATCACTACATTGGAACAGAGGAAGAATGAGAATTTGTGACTATACCTCAGCGTGTTTCTTTCAGAGTAAGACATTATGGTTCCTGAGGTAAACTATTACACCTGAGTTTATGTGCAAAACTGATGGATTCCTCATTTGTTTTAGTTTAGGTCACTGCTACTTTGACAAAGAGCCAAACCCTTCTGGAAGTATCTTGGTATCTATCTGAAATGTGCCTCGCACTCAGCCATTTGTACCGTACCGTCCCGAAATGCATCCTGATTTTGTAGGAATCAGGACACTTACTTGTTCATAAGAGGTATTCGAGACGTGCTCTGTGTCATACCATAAGGATGTCTGATCAGACCATATATCGCTCTGAAACTATAAGCTACATAACTGAGAAGCTTCACCTGCTCAAGCTCCTGGTTTCCTAGACTTCTTTTTTTTATGCTTTTCAACATGAACACATGCAGTTTAAAGTACACATATTTCTTCTCTCATCAGTCTGCACATTCTTACATCACCGTAATAATAATATTCTTACATTACATACAGACATCTGTATGTTCTTTATCTGCAAAAGAAATTAAAGATCAGCATATTCTGCAGGGTTCAAGGTACCCATTCCTTAAGATGTCTACACAACAGCACAACCTGTGAGTGGAAAGCAGTGACTACACCCCTTTCCAACTTCCTTTATTAGTGGAAGGACAGAAAAGAAGAATAAAGGTAGCTGGGAACAGCTAGTTCTCTGAAGCTGCAGTGACTTCTGCTAATACAGTATTTTGTCTTACACATCTTTTGTTCCATTGCGATTAAGAACAGTCAGATTTCAGACAGCACATTCTGATCAGGATACATATTGCATACATAGACCCTTCTTCTGTAACAGCTCCTCTGAAATCCCTTTCAGAATTGAAGCACTGCACTACAGAAATAAAATTCTACTACAGAACTCTTATTTCTACACTGTGTGCTCATCTCCTTCCCTTCTTAAAATCCAGCAAGTAGTGTGACCAAAAATGGTATAGCATTACACTCTTCCATATGGATCTCAATCCATTGCCTGCACTTATCTGAATTATGCCTTAGTCCAAGCAAATTGTTACTGAAATAAAACTCAATAACCCTGATGTCTGCTGTCAGGTAACAGCACTCTCACAGGCTATGAATTATTCAAGGATGAGCTGCTCTCAGCCTCTTGTTGCACCTTCTATGCTTTCTTCAAAATGAAGTAGTCAAGGACTTGAAGTTTACAACCTTGGCATTGCTCTGTCCCACAGGCTCTTAGTTATTAAGTATAACAACTTCAAGAGACATCCGCACAGCAGGACAGCCAGTATTTTGGTAGGGTTTCCTTCTTGCTCCATTTAAAATAGAAACTTACCCTTCCATTGCTGCCAATTCTAAACGCATACTAGCAATCACGCTGTTCAGCTTGCTGCAGATCCATCTCTCTTGCTCCTTCAGATTTTATGTAGAATTTAAATCACAAAGCTTCTAATTACGTACATGGAAACAGAAACTGCAATCCAGCAAACTATGCTGTTCCCATGCTATGATCCTGGACCCTGTTTTAGCTACTAAGAAGTTACTACGTTTAACATGAATTTGGAGGACATTTGAATAGGTAGCATCATGAAGACAAATACCAAGTTTTCCAAACCACACTTCCTCACAGTTAAACCCCTTTAACAATAACTACCTATTTCACGATGGCTACATTTTACTGAGAGACTTCAACCAGACAAAATGCTCACAATACCACAGGGGCTGGAGATGCCTCCATAAGTTCTAATTCCCTACAAATACTAAATTTAGAATATTTAAAATCATCTGAAAGAATATTTAAATTAGTAGAGGGAGTTTCTTTGTGTAAGGCTAGAAAAAGTAGTCTGCCTGGATATACTGCGTGAAGAAATGAGAGAACTGGAGAACTGGAAAAGAACAGAGGCTCAGAATGCTGAGGGAGTAGACTCCTCTGACAGCGGCAGACCTGCAGGACTTCCTGCATTTTCTCCAGTGCTCCAATTGAGAAGCAGCCTCTTGATAAAGAGATGGAGCAGAACCTTGTTACAACTGTAGTGAAATAGGTGTGCACCTACCACCACTACTGAACAGAAATCCTCTTGTACCTTTTCCTAGAGCAGTGGCCTAGGCTGACAACTGTCAGCTCAGGACAAAGACTGGTCACTCAGTACAGAGGTCTACAAGGAAACATACCTGCGGTCTGAGAGGCAAAAAAGGACAAGCTTATCTGCCTGGGCTAGCAAGCAAAAGTATTTCACAATTTTGTTCTGTGTTAAGATGTAAATTCTTCAGAAAACCCCAGTTATGAAATTCCAAAAATTCTCCAACTGAAAGTGTTGGGAAAAATGGTTAAAGAATTAATCAATGATCATTAATTTCTGCTCATTTTCATTCTATTGTTTCTTGCATAAAGTCTTTGAATTTACTCTTGAACTCTGCATTGTCTAATTTTTACTACCTAGTTATCTCCACAGGATGGATGCAAAAAAGACTTCCCTCAGCACGTTTAATAAAAACCATTTCTTTCAAGCAAGGCACAAAATTTAGGTTTATTTATGTAATCTGATTAATCCCAATTTTTTTTTCACATGAAGTACAAAAATCAACTTGAATGTAGGTGTAAATACAATTTCCACAAAGTAGTTCAATGAGATTTAAAATCAGTTATGTATCCAGAACTGTAAAGCACAATTAAAAGCAGCCCAGGATATACAGATTGTTTACCATAACTGCTGAAAGAGCTCATAATGTATGAATATATTTAACAACCTCCAGTAATAAGTTATCTCCTTTCTAATCTGATTTGAAACACATTTCTGTACCTAACAAAGGAAGCAGTAAAGGATGAGAAGTGCAGGTAATTTCTATTCAAGCTATCTGAGGCCTAGATGAAACACATACACAATAAAAAATAAAACAGAACAATGACTTAAATATTTTTGTTGAAAATTCCTAAGAACATAAAAGCTAATATAGAAAAATAGCAACAGGTTCAAAGATTTATTTACTTCTCAAAAGAACTTATGGTGTACTGTAGCTGCCTGAAATATTTTAACAATTATAGAAAATCATGTTTCCAAGTTTGGTACATTTGTATTTTCTAGATGACATACATTTAAGACAACCATCCATGAACTTATTTACAAATAGAAGCTTATTAATTTTAAAATTTGTATAAAAAAATCAGTTTTGGCACTACCCATAAGGCAATGGATGATAAGTACCTAAGACAGCAAATCACATAATGAAAGCATAATCAGAAGAAAATCATATTCTTTAACTTACAATGTAAAGAAACTATGAGACTAATTATAATTACAGAGGAAATTAAAGAATCAGCAGTTGCAAGTCACTAGAACACTCCTTCTGAAATACTGAAGATTCTTTTTATATGCAACAGGAAATTGCTTTAATCTGTGAAGCCACTGTGCCATGTCTTGTGGGAGAACCCGATATAAATTATCAAACTAGTTTTATTACCAGAAAACAGAAAAAAAGTTTAAGGAGAACATGATTTTACCTCTTGAGAAAGCAGAAAAAAAACCCTACTCTTAAGTCCAGCCTTTGTTAATGGTCTATAAAAAAACTCCAAAGGTAATTTTACCATTCATTCCACTGAGTAAAGACCACAGTTTCAAACTTATTTTTTATTGATATGATTATTTTAACAACTTCCTTTTTGCACTTACATCAGCTTCAATAATAGTTAAACCTTAAAATTCAATTTCTCAGTGTTGCCACATTTGCACTGCAAAGACTGCAAGCCCAGATTTCATAAACTGTGGATTTCATTTAAATTTAAAAAATAATCTTTGCATTTATGTTAAATTTATAAAAAGATTTTTTCAAAACTTAAGGCAAAAAACAAGTTTTATTTGTTATGTTTTGTTAAGTCTGACAGGTGTACCAGGCTGTTTAAATATCAAAAAAGCTAACGCCATATACAGTATTACCAACAAAAGTAAAGAATAAGGCTGCATGCACCCTTAAGATGAAAAGAAAATTTAATTTTACAAGATGTTTAAATAATTCAAAGGCAAAAAGTGTCTCCTCTAAGAGTATCTTCATAAAACATGGAAATTTTAGAGGACATCAAGTTACTAAAATATTCCATTCAACGTTTATACAAATACATTACTACAATTATAAGTTTACATACAATCAACTGACATCTCATTGTTAACTAATTACTTAAATTTACAAGACAAACATAAATAAAGCTGTTAAAACAGGCAAGTACAGTACTGATCTATCATTCAGCACAATGTATTTTGTATTTCTTTCACCTTGAAAAGAATCAGATGAAAATTGTGCGAAGTCGTTCTCCAAACCTAGAAAAAAAATAAAAGAGAATTAAGTATATCTATGCAGGTTTTACACAGCATGAGCATAAAGTCCTGTTCTCAGGCACGTAATTTACCGTTTAACAACCTTTTGTCTGTTCTCAGAAGAGGCCGCAGTCTTTAAGGTTATTTTTAATAATGACATCAGTTACAGCATCAAAAACAAACTGCACATTTTTTGTGTCTGTGGCACATGTGAAGTGAGTGTAGATCTCCTTCGTGTCTTTTCTCTTGTTCAGATCTTCAAATTGACACTGAATGTAAGCAGCCGCCTCTTCATACGTGTTTGACCCTAAAAGGAGAAAAGTGCTCAGTAAGCAGGTAAACAGGTTTCAAACTGAGAAAGATGCATCCTGTATCTTTGAAAGAAGTAGTTCTTTGGACACAGTTACCCTAAACCTGAAGAGGAGTAATTGCACAGCCATTGCTTTAAGATACCATAAATAAATCTTGAAGGAAACCTGTTGGACACACTTTAAGAATGCAAACTTAAGGACTCCAGTTCCAACTGCAGGAAGAATCTTCCCATTTACTTCAGTGGCAGATGGAGCAGGTCATTGACGACCCATCACTATTGCCAGGATTAGGCTATTTTGTTTCCTTAATTTTCAATTTTTAAGTTTATAAAAGGTTTGGATTCTTCCCAAAGTCAAAGACATTTGGCATACCCATTTCTTCTAAGCTTTTCACCTCCAACTTGCTATTTTCTGTACAATAGTATAGTCTGAAGTTACAATGAAAATGCTACATAAAAAGACTAAGACTTCTTAAATGTAATCACTTCTTTTGCTATGTATTTCCTGAATAAGCCACCTACTTCTAACTTCTGTGTACACTCCCTGTTCAAATAAGCTCTCATGTATCCTCAGTGATTCCTGCTAATGGAAAAAAAAAATTGCATCCAAGTACAAAAATAGGAGGACATCAGGAAGAAGATGTGGGCTAAATAAATTAGGCTAAAAAGAGCTGCAGCAGTAACATGTAAATGCCAACAATGGACCAGCATTATTTCAGCTGGTTAAAAAGATGAAACTGACTTAGTACTATTTTATTTGTGATCCATGAAAACACACCCCCCCCACCCCAGCTTAAACTCTAAGTATCTAAAATATTTAAATGAAGTTATTAAACTCCTCCTGATTTGTGCATCCAAAATGAGGTAGTCTAACCAAAAACTACTTCACACCTGCATCCCCCTCCAATACCTGAATATTCAGGGTAACAGATAGTGAGAGGACTCCTTTTGATTTTTTCTTCAAAAAGATCTTTCTTGTTCAGGAAGAGAATAATAGAAGTGTCTGTGAACCATTTATTGTTGCAGATACTGTCAAACAGTTTCATGCTTTCATGCATCCGATTCTGTAATTGGAAAACACACCTCATTGTATTTTATCAGACTTTAGTAGTAAAATCAGGAAACATATTTTTCATTAGATACAAATGAACCAGAGAAGTTACAAAACCAAGTTTCTAGCATGCAGAATCACATTTTACCACAGGGAAACACAGAGAGGCCAAGACCATTACAAAAAACACTTTCACACAATAAGAGTTTAAGCAACTACGTTTTCTTTTTTTTTTCCTTCATTTTCAGGTTTGATTTCTTTCATATTTTAGCAAATTTTGGCATGTTTTGACATTTTGCAGTACAGACACTCTACAAGAGTTGCTGAGTTACCTGAATTTGTCTTATACTGATTAGATCTTCTGGAAATTGAAAATTAAATTCCGCACCTAGCTGAGATCCCAGCAGAAGTAAAAAAAAAAAATCTCTATAGAACTAGAGAATTAAGCGAGCATGTTTTTTTCCTCTAACCTATAATTTTTAACTGTAGAAAAATTATCCAACACCTAAGCAATGTGGCCAAGCTCCAGTCATTTAGGCAGCAGGATGACCTTCTTTGACTACATTTGACTTGCAAGTTATTTTTATTTCGCTTTTCTCTCCAAACTATATTTCATAAGAGGTTGCGGAACATGAGGAAGAGCACAGAAGTCTGTTAATGATTCACACACAACAGATGAGCATCACTTTAGACCACTCAGATAGTAAAAAGCATACTGATACGAAAGGAGTCACACCTTAAAAGAGGAGAAAGGAGTGGAAGGGGTTGGAAGGGAGAAGGAAGAGAAAATTTTCTGCAACTCAGGAAAGAGATCAGAGAAACACATTTAGAAAGACACAAAAACTGAAGCCTGACAAAGGCAAGGAAAACAAAACGTGCTGAAGTAGAAGTAGTCAAGCAATTTCTTATTATATATTTCCAGCATCCAAAAACAGACTAAAACGTGTATTGCTGACAATCTATCATTAAGTTATGCATCCTTTAAAACATGAAAGAGTATAACTGAAAAGAATGCTTGTCTCATAGTATCCCTTCTGAGAATACAAGGGAATACTCTGAAACCCAAAAGCATGAATTCTATCACCATCTCTCTAAGAAAGACCTTTTGCACAAACCCCATAAATATTATAAAGCAGCAATACTCCAAAAGATGTATTTATGGCTTTCCTTTCAAACTTGTTTAGTTTCTAGCCAACTATTCACTTCTTCAACACTAAAGTACTTGCCATTTCCTCATCTTCAGCCAAGACCAAGTCATAATCACTTAACGCCACACAAAAAATAATTGCTGTAACACCCTCAAAACAATGAATCCACTTCTTCCGCTCCGATCTTTGGCCTCCAACATCAAACATTCTGCAAAACAGAACCATAAAGCAGGGAATAAACTTTGGAATTTCTAGCTTTCTGAATGATAACCAATAAAATCTGGAAGTATCAGCTGTGTAAGTCTAATCACGAAGTTTGCAAAAAGGCATAAAAATCTGCAACCTTTATTACTATTTAGTGTCTCAGTATAAAAAATAAAATTTTAAAAAGGCCTTAAAAGCCTTCCTATACAACATTTTACAAGACATGAGAAAATGTGAGAGAAAAGCTTAATAAAACTAATACTTTACAGTAATGTATTTCATTAATGAAGTTAATTGTAATCTATGAAAAATAAAAATACACAGGGTTAGCCTTATTAAATGTAAACTAGATCAAAGCATTATTCAACCTTTAGCCCAAATGAATAACAAGTCTAACATAGTAAGAGGTATTGATCAACAAAGTAAGATTCTTCTAAGAGCAGCAGAATGGTGTCTGGTTTAGTACCTTGAAATAATGCAATACTAAGGAAGCTGGATACAAATAACACTGACTTTATTATTTTCATTTTAGTATCCTGAATATAAATGTATAAAACCTAATTTTCACTTTTTCAAATTTATTTTGGAACCTCTAAGTCCTGTTGAGTTTCAGCTCCTCTCTCTCCTAAACCAAAATGCAACTTGATCTTTTTTTCAGCTGTCCATATTTAAATGGGGCATTTTTTAAAGAGACATCAAATTCAAAATTCTCAAAAAAGACAAAACAAGCATTATATCATCATAATAATAATTTTCTCTCTAATAAATGCATGTTTTGGAAATGCAGTTAAGTAGGAAAACTGAGCTATAAAGGTGAGTCTTGCTTCTTTTGAATTCTTAGCTTAGCAGAAATAGAGCAATAGGAAAAGACCACATTCCACAATGTAATAGCAGACCATCAGGAAATCAGCACAGCATGTGGATATACCTTTCTCTACTACATGCTTTAAATGTCCATTTACTAACTATTATGGGCTACAGCTCTCTGAAAGACAAAGCTTTCATTAGACATCATCAGGAACTTTCAAGTATTTTGCAAGCCAGATAAAATAGCATCCTGATATAATGGATTGTGAATCATGGGCTGGGGGTATTGGACACCCCTTCCCCCGCCTCACCCCCCACCCCCCCCAATCCATCAAAAAACAAAAAAAAACACCCCCAAAGAACAAATGAAGACAGACAAACAGTGGTATCCTAAAATTAACTAATATATATATATAGTAGGATCTTCTCAAAGAGAGATAACAAATTTTTCCCACTTGTCCCTTTCCTATCACAGAAAAAAAAGAAAAAAAAGCCTGTTACCTCAAATTACAGCTTCAGAACAATGCAAATATGTCACATATTACTTCCCTCATTGTGTAAGTCAATATTCCACCAGTCAAAAAATTAAATTTTCCCTCCTACTTACAAGCAAATATAATTATTCCTTTTAAAAGGGGGCTGACTTGCCTTTAGGACTTTTCACAAGTAATTTTAACTTTTTCCCTACATTGTCAAGGAAAAAAAAAGCTTAGAATTCAATAGATATGAAAATATTCAAATGAGAGGAGGAAGACAAGAGAAAGACCAGAGGACAGACCAGTTATCTCCATTCTCTTTGCTGCAAGTAGTAGAATGACCAGCTCTATCACAAAAGCCTTTGGGTAAAAATGTCATATGAGCAGAAAGAGAAATCCAGAGCAAAACAACAACTGTTAAGTTGCAGTTACAATTCTTGTAAAGATATTCTAGAATGGCCTAAATGTATTCAGAAGTGTATTAGTAATAAGGCTATCACACTGAGGGCTTTTGGTAGACAGCAGGGCATGTAGGGTTGAACAACAAATCATCTCATTCTTTGTAAGACAGAAGAGAATACAACACAGAAAAATTAACTGAAAAACTAAACAAGAAAATTGCTCCTTTTATTTTATGTGGACACCAGCTTCTAAGGAAGATGAGAAATTAAAATGCTTTATACCGATGGCAGTACTGTAATATCAATCTACATGGATCTCACTTAATTCCATATCTTTTAGTACTGCTCAATGCAAAAATACTACTAGTAAGATGGTAACTGAGAGGTGTAAGAAAAAATGGCAAAACTTTCCATATAAATAAAAAACTGTAGTAAAATGTATTCTTTCAAAGAACAGCAACAATATGTAAAGAAAATAGGTTGGGAGGCATTTCATTGTTTTGTCTTGTTTAGAACATGTTGACAGCATGTATCTTGGGAAGGGAGGGAAAATGCAGAAGACAACTTCTAGAATATAAAAGAATTTTAATTTTCAGTTGCTATTTGCAGATGTTGATTTTAGCCAGAAATGTTTGCTTCAGTTAAGAGTAGCCTCTCTGCTAGTGGTGTATTTTCCCAGTGATCCTTGCCTCTTTTGGGGGATGTCTTTCTAACACTGCACCTAACTCCCAGTTCTTTATGCAAACCATCTTTCTGCACTCATCTTTGAGGTTTGGGCACCGCAGTTTCACAGTGAACACCTCAACAGCAAGTAATAAGAACCTGATGGATTGGTTTATATAAGGAAGCTTCTTCTCCACATGATATCAGTACAGAGAAATATAGAGAAAAAAGCCATGAACTATCTGGCATAAAAAATTCTTTAAAACCAAAAAGGCTGCAAGAATCTTCCAGAAAAATTAGCCATTCTGAACAGTGGTCTTAAAGTTCAAAAGCTTTCCATTGACCCTGTTAGAAGTCATACTGAGGCCTGGTAGGTCACAGTCCCAAAAGACTGATACTTTTCTAAAAGTATGCAGATAACTTTTACAAAAAGTTTTGAAAGAATGATTTACAGATTCCACCTTCCAATATGGCAGGACATGCACACAGCATTGTGTACAAGTCCAACTTTTAAGCACTTGCCTTAGGTGCTAAAATTCATAGTACTGTCCATGGTATGACTACTCAAAAGAACCACAAGTTGCTTATGCAAAGTCAGTCTACAATGAACTAATAAGAAATACTTTTTAAGTCAGTCTACAATGGACTAAAAAGGCAGTGCTGAACAAACTGAAGTTTGTAACAGCCAACTCCACCCCCCTTATCTTAAGAAGGTGGTATTAGAGAAATGCTTTAATGCCTTTCCATTATTTAAACAAAACTGACTTCTCCAATGAGATTACGAGGTTACTATGCCATGTTAAGACGAATTACTTCACTGAACTAAATGTAAAGCATTCAAGACACTTGTCCAGTCACAACTAAGCCATGTTACTTAGCTGTGTTAAATGGGGAGCTTTCTGAACAGTTTATCTGCAATTATGCTAATTTAAGGACTTATGCAAGATCCTTCCATTAACACAATATATTTTTGAAAGCTAGCGTTGCCAGATTTGCTATGTTGTTCTTCTTTCAAAAACATCATTCTTCCAGTACCCATGCAAAATGTGACATGGGCCAATAGGACACTAGATACTTATTATGATTGCTTTCACTTCCTTTTTAAGGGTATACAAGTTGTTCATTCCAGTCCCCAGCCCTGCAAAAGACTTAGAATTTGACAATATTTTTTTTTAAACTATATTTACAAAAATATGATACTTATCTGGGAAGTCTCACATATTACACGCTTATTAAAACTGATCTGTATTTTCTATTATCCCCCTTTCCTGTTTTCACTAAGGCAGATAAAATTCAAACACCTGCTGCACAGGTGTTTAAATGTACAATGTTACCACAAATACTTCCAAAGGCCTGTCTAAAAGTTACACATTTTATAGAAGTGTCATCATGTGGTCTTTGTAATGCACTTTAAAGGACTGTACTCATAAAGACCTTGTAACAGTCCTAATAGTCAGTACAGACTGGAAGTAGCTCCTGCATACAAACTCATTCAGAGTGCAGAAGAATTTAAACCCATCTACAATAGGGAACTGAACACGAAACATTAGGAAACAAGACAATGGATAGCTCTTCAGAATAGTGAAGACCTCTCTTGAGGCTTGGCTAAGGACTACTCTCCTTAGGTTTGCAAGAGAATCACTCCCATTTAGCAGCTATTATTTTATGGATGAATACAAATTTTGTATACTTAAACCCTAAAACAAGGAAACAAAATATATTTCCACAGTACTGATGGCCCTGAAGCATCCATATTACAGTACTTGCTATGCGTTTACATGAAAAAATACTTTCCATGAAGATACTAAACAAATACATTGTATAGACATGCTGACAACAATCTAAATGCAGATGCAATGTGAGTTTTACTGAGTTTTCTTCTCATTCTTGCTGATCAGTAAAAGGTAGAGTATTACTACATTTATACTATCTTATGCTTTCATCATGAATGTCTGTAGACATAAAATGTTCAGAGTATTAGCATAATTTTGTAAATCCTACACCACAGGGAACTTGTCGCATTCTTTCATCACTAAATAAAGTACTACCTTAAAGTACCACACATTTGAATTCAGCTCTTCAGGAAAATGGATTTAGTTTTTCATAAAAAAGCAAACATTTATAAGCCTCCAGCTCTCCAACTGAATTTAAAAAGAAGAATCTGACAGAACAGCTATTTAACACAGCAGAAAAATGGAATATTCTGAGACTTAGTTTACATATAAAATATATTTACAAAAAGCTTCCAATAAAACCAAAGAATTTATTACTTAATATCTGCATATTTATTCTGAGTCACTACAGGAGTTCCAGCAACTCCCACGTTCCTTCAGTAAACTGAGCCATGCATGAGGAATTTCTCAGGAAAAAAAAGAAGGGGGGGAGGAGATCCAAACTTGTATTAGACAAATTTGTTAAATCATGTCATAGAAAAGACCGTCTTCTAGAACTTCACACAAACTGTAACAGACAGATGAACATGCAGCATGATTTACATACTTAAAATGAAGATCTTTGAAAGTAAAGTGAGTTTCCACTATTCCTGTAGTTTTCACTCTAGTCCTGAGAACGTCCTGTTGGGTTGGAATGTAGCTGGTTTGTGCTATCCTGTCCAAGTCATTCAAGTAACTGAAGGTAAAAATAAATACTGCTTTCAGTTATTCATAAAATAATAACAAAATAATAACAAAGAATTACAGAAGTTCTAGGTCCATTCATTATATTGTACCTGACTTTTATAAAGTATCTTTCTCTGATAAGACAAAAACCAAGTCACATTAGTCCTCTCAATTTTCCAAGGTTTTCTGAAATAAGCTTTAGAGACACAAAGATATTTCACCCTAGAAGAACAAGAACTTACGCAACTGACTCCACTAACAATTCTTTTGAAATCCCCAAATGCAAAATGGAACACGTACACCAACGTTATCTGCACTAACTAGAAGAACTTCTTTATCTCTGTAATCTGTTGAATTACAAGTTGCTTTGAACTATAATCAAAGCCCCAAATAACCCTGGATTTGATAATAGGTATGAAAAGAACACCTCAGTTTTGGCCAGAATTATGTGTTTAAGAAAATGCTTAATGTCAAAATTCTTGTAATGCAGGCCAAGAAGCTCAGTCTTTCTAAAAATCATACAAATCTTATTTGTACTTTTTCCATAGTAAATAAGGAAGGCATTATGTTCCTCTTTCAGGGTAACCCCAAGTTAGCAATTTTGAGAATACAGTTGTATGGCTGGAAGAACAGTTTTCTTACAAAATTGGAGGCAGAGGTATCTAAAACAACAACATAGAACAGAGGAGGTTACCAGAGGAAAGTAAGCAATCATCCAAATGAAGTGCTCTATATTGAAGAAAGTTTATACAAGTGCTATCTCTTAAGTCAAGAGATGTGTCATCGTGAGCTCAGCCTGTTGCCATCTACCTTCTTTGAAGAGCTTCAGGAAACAAGTAACAATCATGCTGGAAGTATCAGTGTTATTTCAATATAATTTGATCACATTTCTGTTCATTCAGCACACCTGTAATTACAGTACTCCAGCTGTAGTCTTCTCACAGTTACCTCACCTGCATGTTCTTTATTTATGTACAGTTGTTCTAAAGAATACAAGTACTTTATTTTAAGGAAAATTGAAAAAAACAACTTCAAACACTACAAAGAATGATAAAGCTTTAAAAATTTGTCCTGTAAGGCCAGTATCACTGCTCTGCCATTCTTTACCATCTTACCTCTCCCTCAACGGACTCTTTTGACTGACTTACCATTACTTGCTGCTATCGCATCTTATTTCTCAGACCCTTGATTCCTTATTATTTTTTTATGAAGTACCCTAGCATACAAGACACTATCTTGATTGTTACCTTTGCTCAACACATTTCTAACAGAAATTAATTAACACAGGAAATGCAGCAATGCTGAATCATAGGAGAAACTGTTTTGAACATGGAAGTAGTATCCTCGGTAATACAGATTTACATTACATAATTGTGTTTCTTGGACACGTTCAGATACTGAACAGGTACTTGAGTCATGTTCTTGTAACAAAAATGCTATAAAAACAATTTTTGTCTTCCTCAAGAGAATGAAACAACTGGTGTATTGGGTCTGGCTGAGCCCCACAGCAGCCCCCGCAGCGCTGTGCTCTGTACTGGTAGCTGGAACAGCGGTGCTAACACACCAGGGTTCTGGCTGCTGCTGAGCAGGGCTCGCACAGCACCAAGGCTGCCTCTCCAGCCTTCCCCCCCTCAGCAGCAGGACGGGGGTGGGAAAGATCTTGGGAGGGGACACAGCCAGGACAGATGGCCCAGAGTGACCACCAGGGTATTCCATACCATATAACGTCTGCTTAGATATAAAAAGCTAAGTGAAAGGAGGAATATCATATTATTTATGGTATTTGTCTTCTGGAGCAACTGCTACGCATACTGAAGCCCTGCTTCTTGGGAAGTGACCAAACATTGCCTGCTGATGGGAAGTAGAGAGAACACCTTCCGTTTTCCTTTGCTTTCGCATGCATGGCCTTTGCTATTGCTTCATTAAACTACTTTTATCTTAACCCATAAGGTTTTTTTCCATCTTATTTTCTTCCTGCCCCATTCTGCTGAGGTGAGTGACAGAGTGGCTTGGTGGGCACCTGGCATCCAGCCAGGATCAACCCACAATTGTTCAGAACATGACTCAAATTCTCAATTAGACCACACTCTTCTCTTTCAACCTTAAAGCCTAGCTGGAGCATTTTTGACCCACGTAGACAGTATCTTTGTCCAGATAATTCTAAATTTTCCATCTGCATGGGAGCAAACTCCTCAAAAGGTAAGACTTCCCTTACATTCTTTTAGCTACTGCTTACAAGACAAAGAGAATCTTGTTTGTCACAATAGTACTTACTAGGCAGCAGAGTCATTAAGCTGGTATTCTCTAGATCTGTTGAAACAAGCTTGAACTCCACTGTCCTTCCACAGTCTCTTGATAACTCCAGCAAGCTCTGAAGTCATAAATCCTTCTTCTGCTGCTCCAGCTAACACAAAGAGTTGACGAGCATCATCCTTTAGGATGTAAGCAGAAAGTGGAGACATAAACACTAAGACATACAACAGAAGTATTATCATCCAAGAACCATATTCAGCAAGTTAGTTACTTTCTTAACCTGATAAACATGAATGTAACCAGACAAAAAAAATCTGAAGGAAAGCAGCTGGTTTTAATGTTCTGCATAGGATATTAATTCCCACATTTTTCAACACCAGAGTCTAGCAAACCAAATTTGTCATTTGCTGATACGGCTTTTTATGTATGATCTGTTTATAACTTGAATTAAGCTTCTATAAATAGAAGTAGTAACATATTTTGTGCTCAAGTGTAAAGCTGACCTTAATTGCTTATCAAAGACTACAAACTGAACAGAATGGTTACAACACAGACTAGAACCTTCAGAAATGCAGATGTACATTGATTGACTGAAGAAAATACATTAATGACTTAAGCTTCAAGAAACTTTGAAAGTGACAAATCATAATTTCTTCCCAAAATATGCATCAGGATATAGAAAAATGCTTCTTAAAACCTTTCCAGACAAACCCGTTACAAATATCCAGTTACAAGTCATGATTACATGGAGACCAAGTTTTCTTGGTAATGTGATATCAAGCAAACATCAAGATTTTTAAGAGAGAAAATGCTGGATTTTAAGACTATATATAAAGACTGCCTTTGAGAGTGGGGCTCAAGGAGTACAGGATGTCAATCCACCAGTCTCCTTTAACAGAATTTGACTAGTTGGCTACCTTCATCCAATTTTGATTGAGGAAAGAAACTTCAAAATATTAGACCTGTAAGGCACTGGAAAAAGAAGATAGCAGCTGGGTAGAAGAAACAGATCTGTATTAGTACTCTCCTGTGGGTAGCTGCCTGATCTTGGGTATTAGCTGTATGTGATCTAATGCCAAGATATGTCAGTCAGACAAATCAGCACACTTGTGGCTTGTAACTACTACCCCAGCATATACTGTTTGTCCAATAATTAAAAGAGAGAGAACAGGTGATACTGGAAAGGAGGAAGGAGAAAAGAGAGACTTTAGCACATCAGCTGGGAACTGAAAGTATTTCAAGGAAGAAGAGGATTAAAAAAAGCAACATAAGGTTATTCTTAAAAAACAGTAAGTTACGGTACAAATGCAAATCTATAGAAAAATCTGGTTCTTCAGCTTTGCTGTTCAAACAATAAGGTCTGAAAAAAAATATTTTCAGGATAAGCACAGAAAGTAGTGATTGTTCCAAAGATATTGTCCGCTGTAGGCTTAAATAATCAAAGATTATGACAGCTAACATGGAAATTGTTTACAGATGGATGGAGCCCATACAGATGGGCTGATATTCACAGCTTGAAAACAAAAAGCTTGCAGTTCATTCAAATCAAGGCAAACTTGCAGATAGGTAGATAGATAGATATGTATGTATATATACATATGAAGAAGAGATATCAGATATGTAGTTCAAAAAGTCTTTTGAAAGCTAGAGTAGTTACACCATCTAAAAATGAACACCTATCAAACCAATCAACAGCATACCAATTACTTCACATACACAGAACAAATTGTGGAAAACAAATAAAAATTCAGTGTATTGCACCAACAATTACATAAAAAACAGAGCAGTAAAGATCAAAAGGTTGGATAGTCACATCTCACAGACTGTATTTTGAGCAATTTGCCTGCATAAAAGCAACCTGAATATCAATTCTGGTCTCGAATATTGTTTGCAGATGCAAATGCCAAGGATGTGCAACTCAGAGAAGCAGCAGATTTTGAAGATCAAATATGTTAAGACACACGATGGAAGCAGCTTAGAAACCAACAGTCAATTTTTTCACGAATGATTATGCCATTAATACCTAACATGGTCTGACTCTCAAACATACAAAATTTACTCTGTTCCAAACAAGTCTAATCTCTACATGCTCTAGAACAGGCAGGAGGGGAAAGTGGACATGGAACAAGAGAATCTATTTCTGCTTTTTAAAAGCCAAACACTAAAAGAAAAAATGGTCTCTGTTACTCCCATACTTGCTTTTCGAAGCATGGCAAGTACTAAATACACAAATGAGGTAGTATGTAATGATCAAGTCCTATTTTAATAATTAACCAATGCTAGATACTTTCCTTTAATTACACTGGAATGAGGCAGCTTCCTCTCTAGGTGTCACTACTTTTATACCAGATTTCATAAATGAGTTAATGTAAAGAAACAAATTTAACCATCTCTCTAGGTAGTTACAGTAAATCTCACATTCAGAAAGTGGTCCATAGTCTTTTAAAGTACGTTCACTAAATGTCTCTCAAAACAGTTTCTACTTCAGTACTGAAACAACCTGCAGGACACAGGAAGATACACACTGGTCTTGAGACTGACCACCACTGAAGCTGCTGGAGTGATCTTTGCTCCCTTCATTGAATAACTGAAAAAGAAAACTTGCTGCTTTACCATTAGTCTTATGACAGAAATGAAGGTATACGATTTTCCAAACAAACTTATGCCATTTAGAGTAAAACCCTCATAAATTCCCCTCTGAAATTTAAAGAAAAACAGTCTGAACGTAACCATTTTCATTAGGAGTTACAACTTTGAGTGCTTTTTTTTTTTGGCCAACAAGTAACAAAATTACAATGAAATAAATGAATTAGAATAAAATTAAAAAGACTATACTATAAAACTCGAGGAGTAACCATACTTTTTGGGGTTTTGGGGGTTTTGTTGTTATTTTAAGATTGACGTGTAACACAACCTCTGAACTCCTTTTCCATTTCTGACTTTACAATTCATAAAAATCTAGTGCTGACATTCCATAGCAGCGTTGCTCTGAAAAAAGGACTTGGACCACCAAGACCTGCCTAAGTGCATGGTATGGGCCACTATTTTAAGATTACCCATGACAAAAGTTTGCCTCATCATTTATATAGCTCTCTGAAGCAGAGAAACCCAGATGACTTCAAATTTGTATCATATAAAACAGCCCTTAAAATCTTCTCGTTAGTCATTTTATCTGCTAACACCTAAATTTACTCCTCTGTTTTCTCTAAGTATTTAGTAACATGAGTCTACCATCTGCCTCTTTCCAGCATTAACTGCCAGACTCCAGAGAGGACTCCATTGCACAGACATTGAACTAACATGCAGTAAGATACTGTTGCTGCCCTGGAAAACTTTGGTCTTAAGAGAGGACAACAGCAAACATGAGAACAAATGTAGAGAGGAATAACCAATGAAAACAAAGCTTTTACTAGTTAACGTTTACAACTGAAGAGGTTTCAGGTAGAATTAACATATGTACATAAAATAACTACTATCAAAGAGCAAAAAGAAAAGTATCTTAATACTTCATAACTGTCATTCACATTTAGACTTCAGATACAGCTTTATGGCTCACTTTACATAATCTTATGAACATTTGCCTTCCTTATAACAACCATACACAACGCATTTCACATGGTTGCTGTGAGTATACTCTCTAATATGTATAAATTGCTTTTTAAGCATGAGACACTATCATGAATTAAGAATTCACAAACCATTTATTTCTCAAGACCCTCTTCTCCTCCCAAACTGTAACTCTAACATGACAGAAAGAACTTAATTTCGACAAAATAACCCTCTGACTACCTTACATATTTATTTCAATACATGAATAGCAAAAAAACGTTCCTCTATCTTCCTGAAAGACAGTCATAATGTGGCTAGTTCCAGCATCAAAAACTGTACTGGTGAGTGTTCCACATTCTGACATTGGTTTTTATGGAAAGAAAATAAAAGCACACATAACTGCATAGCTTAAAGTTCTTCAAAAACTCCCCAAGACTCAGATGTTCAGTTCTCCAAATCCAGACAGAATTTGGAGAGCTGTATCTAAACCAAATAGTTGCAAATCAACCCAGTGCTGATTGCTCTGCAGGTCACCTTGCCACATAAAGACCAATGGCATTTAGTTTTCAGGCAAACTTTGTATTCTCCAAAGACAACGTCAGGAAATAGTAACAGACAAAATTTGAAAATTAATAGATATTTCAGCTGTATAGCTGTGTGTGTACTTCAATACTCACAGCTCTGGTTGGATCACCAAAGTCTATCTTCAACCTCCCCATTGCTCTAATGATAGCAATAATGGACTGAATAGTGTTACTGTAGACAACAGCTTTGTACTGTTTACATTCTTCCTCCGAATAACCAGCTTCATGGATAATCCTATGGAAGGATAAAAAAATAAATTTTCTATGCAAATTTAAAAAAAATATTTCTCAATCCTAATATTTCACCATACTTACTTCATTTGTTTGACAATTGTGCTTTTCCCCGATTCACCAGCTCCTGAAAAATAAACGTGTGAGAATTCATTAGAACAACTTTCACTAAGCTTTGAAAATACATTTAGTTTCTACAGTTAAAATACCTAACCAATTTAAAAACCTTCAGTAGTTAAAAATACATTTGTTACAAATTAATTTTTAATATCAAAACGTGTCTCGAGCTAAAAGTTTCAAAATAAAGACATTTTAAGAACAAATCCTTCAACTCTAGCAGATTCTTTGGTTTTCTTTTTATAGGAGGAAGCATAATCTTCACAGCCTGCTGGTGTTTCTAACACAAACAGGTGATCCATTTTCCAACTTCAAAGGGGTCTGAAGCGCAATTCCTCCAACCGCCTTTTTAATCAACACCTAACCAAAAACCTCCTTTATAAGTTCTTCTCACTGTATTAATGGTCTTCAGTGTTGCAAATGAACACCTTCAAAGTCTTCAGGGTTCTAGTCCTTGTAACCATCTTTTCGCCCTTGCAAGAATAAACCAACGTGGTCAGACTACTTTTTGTTGGAACAGATTGCATGAGGTTTGCCAGACATGCTGATATCAATGATGATTAATGCTTAATAAATTAAAAATAAAAAAAAAGCAAGCATACTATGTTAAAACACAAAGCTTACAAAACCAATTAGTATGCCGGTCAGCAGACAAGGAAAAATACAATGCAGTTTTTGCTGTTTCAACCACCTTCGTTTATCTCCACTGCCTTTAGTCTCTGCCCCTCTCTGAAGAAATTATGGAACTTAGAGCTGTGAACTAATCCCTTTAGACAGCATGCTCCCACAGTTTGTCTGTGCCTTGTTTAGAATTCTCCCTCTTGTATTTACTCTTTCTCAATATTGTTTTGCAGAAGCAAGTACAATCTTCACAGAGTCTGCAGGTGTTTCTAATGCAAACAGATCACCAGTTGTCAAATTCCAATACAGCCAAAGAAAACTCTATTCTTTAGAGGTCACTGTGACCACTGATAAAGGCTGTATTTTTTTCATCTTCAAAAAAGGGCAAGAAGAGCTATCTGAGGCATTGTAAGCTTCAATTTGATCCTCAGACTAACCATACAGCAAATATTCCTGAAAGTCACTTCCAAGCACATGAACAAAAAGAAGGTGACTGGGAATTGTCAGCATAGATTTACAAAGTGCACACTATGCCTAACTTGATAGCTTTTCAGAAAGAAACAGTTGGTTTTGGGGACAAAAAACCAACAATGGATGTCATTGACTCTGATAATGCTTCTGATGCCACTACCCATAGCATCCTTGTACCAAACTGGGCAAGTATCAACTTCAGGGTGTTTGAAATTCTGCCTAGACAGACAGATTTAAAAGGCTTGTGGTCACTGTTTTAACATCTAACCAGAAGCCAGTTAAAAGAGGCAAGTTTCAGACGATACTGGGCTAATAGAGTTTAACACCTTCATCAATGACCTGAAAGCCAGGACGGAATGTACCTACATCAAGCCTGCAGGTGACATCAGCCTGGGAGGCCAGGAAGCAATCACAGCGTTAGAGAAAGAGGTGCTATTCAGAAGATCCTCAACAAGCTAGAGGACTGAGCTGACAAGAATCTCATGACAGTGAACGGAGACAAATGCAGTCTTGGAACTAACGATTTAGGGAACAACCTTGTGGGAAAAAAACATGGGTATCAGCAACCTCAAGAGTCAGTAATGGTCCCTTGTGGCAGTAAAGGTCAACTACATATCCAGCCGCTGCACTGGGTTTGGCTGGGATGGAGCTAACTTTCGTCACAGCAGCCCACATGGTGCCACTCTGGATTTGTGGCTAAACCAGCGTTGGTAATTTGCTATTACCAAAAAGCGCATGCACAGCATCAAAGCTTTTTCGCTTTTCTACCCTGTCCTCAACCTTAGCAAGGAGGCTGAGGATGGACAAAGAGACTGAGAAGGGACATAGGACTACTGACCCAAGCAGACCAAAGGGATATTCCATACCATACGATGCCATGCTCGGCAGTAAAAGCTCAGGGAAAGGAGGAGGAAGGTAGGACATCTGTGATTATGAAGTTTGTCTTAACCTTTGTTTGTCATTACCATAACCACCCTTCCAAAGGTTAAGGGTCTAGAAAACAAGCATTATGAGGAACAGCTGAGGGAACTTGGGGTACTTGGTCTAGAGAAAGAGATTCAGGAGGGATCTTATCACTTTCAACAGCTATGTGAAAGGAGGTTATAGCCAGGTGGGGGCTGGTATCTTCTCCCAAGTAGGAAGCAATAGGACAAGAGGAAACAGCCTCAAATGGCACCAGGGGAGTTCAGATTGGATTAGGAAAAAATTCTTCACATAAAAGGTGGTTGAGCACTGGAACAGGCTGCCCAGACAAGTAGTTGAGTCACCATCCCTGGAATATTTAAAAGACATGTACGTGTGACACTTCGGGACACGGTTTAGTGGTGGACTTGGTAGTATGAGATTAAAGGTTGGACTTTATGATCTTAAAGGTCTTTTCCACCCTAAATGATTCCATGATTCTTCCCATACAAATATTATGCACGCTGAGGCCCCACTGTCCAGAAGGTGGACAAACATTTGCCTCCCAATACAAAAGAGGGAATTAATTCTTATTTCTGCTTTGCTTTTGTGTGCAAGCTTTTGTTTTCCCTATTAAAATGGCATCATCTGGATCGACACACCTTCTTGCATTCCTTTTAGTTTCTCCTTATCCTAAGGAAGAGAATATCCAAGCAGTTGTGGGTGTTTGGGTTGACCCTGGCCAACAGCTACCACTGCGGCACTAGTAAAACTGCAGTCAAGTCAAAAGAAGCTGTTATTCCCAGCAGTCAGCATTTCTGATGCTGTATCCGAGCCCTACATACTGTTTCCCCCCCCTCAGTGCCCAGTAAATGAGAAAGTGATAAAACTAGACAAAAACACTAGGAGGTCAATTGGTTGATTAGGGGGCTGGCACACATGGCATAAAAGAAAAGGCTACACAGAACTGGGCTTTTTAATCCTGGAAAGACTACAAAGATGGGGGAAAGAGGAGAGGGGAGGCTGTGTGTGTGTCTAATTGCTGTCCTCTCCATAAAACCCACTCAAGACAGCTGAAGACAGAAGCAAACTTCTCAGTAGTACGCAACAAAAAGATGTGAAGCATTTAAGCAGCTGTGAAGCGATATTAAGGGGCGGGGGCAAGGAACCCATCTCCTTGGAAGAGGTTAAGCACTGGAATCAATTGCACATAGAGAAAGTAGAAACTCTGCCTTGCGAGATCTTCAGGGTTCAACTGGACAAGGTTCTGAGCAACCTTATCCATTTTTTATGCTAGCCTCGCTTTGAGCCAAGGGTTGAGCCAGGTGAGCTCTAGAGGTTTCTTCCAACTTAAAATATTATTTTATGCCAGTTTAACATAATACTTCTGTATCTTCACTACTGTATAGTGATGTCTTTGAGCCATTCCTTCAATTAAATCAAATACGTAGCTTCACGACAGGGCTGAAGCCAATTTAAAACTGGCTGCCAAAAGTTGCCCCACTTCCTCCTCCAGCACTGCTGCTGCTGTGGCTAGACTTCACTTCCTTCAACATACAGAACAAGCGCAGCACCAACAGTACCTAGGGTGCTGCAGAATTAAGTAGCTGAGGAATACAGTAGGCCTGTGAACATCAATCTGAGATTGTTTAGTGCCATCTTTAGCTCGTGTCCAAGAAAAATACCTTTTTTTAATAAACTCTATGTTTCTTTATATAGAGTAGCAATAGTTTTCAGACTCTGAGCTGCCATGGAAGTTCAGTATGTTAATAGGAACAGAAAACAGAGACCCCAGTACAAGTAATTTGTTATTGTGACACCTGAAGCATTTATAAACTTAAGTGCATAATTAGATATTTACAGATTAAGTGTTAAGTACTAATAAAGCTAATTTTTAAAATTTGTCACTTATTTATGAAATTACTACAATTTGTTTTGGGTTAATATTTTTATGCACACAATTTGAAGTACATGCCCCTGCATTCAACAGCAATTTTGGAGATACTAAGAAATATTACTACAACATTTAATTTACATAACATTGTTAAGTGCTCTTTCTGTTAAAAATTCCCCACACTTGACTAACCTAGCAGATGAATGTCAGGGCTAGTCACAGTATCAAAATGTAATTTTGTAATACACTTTCTACTCTTCCCCCCCCCCCCCCCCCCCCCCCCAGTCAGGTATGCATGTTTCTCTATGGTGTTAGAATTCATGTGTACTGAACACCTAGAACTGTCATAAAAGCACTCTTAGTAACATAACCACAAACACTCATAATACATATCACAAAAAAGTTATGTATTGCAGAGTACTTAAAACATCAACAATGAATTCCTGGAAGATGAAACTCCCCAATTTTATTTAACAGAAAATAGAAACAGTTGTGTTTGGTTTTGGTTTTTTTCTGTAACTGCATGCTAAAATGCATCCTGCAGCTTGCGTAATAATCTTTGCAAAGTATGCAAGAAAGCTACACCTTACTTACTGTCCAATATTGAAAGGAGATTGATTAATTTTGTACTCCTGAATGCAGAGCCCAGCCAGGTTTTCTAAAGGATGCATTTGTAAAATTTCCTCCTTATCTCAGTGTGAATAAGTTCTCCATACAGCAAAATGAGAACTCTGTTTTAGGAAGTTTCAGACAGGAGCAAGCAGTATTAAATATTTCATGGGACAGCTGCATATAAAACGTCAGGGCTAGCTGTACTGTCACATCCAAACCCTACCCAAATTTAGACAGACTTGATTGTATATTCCTCAATCATCTTGTAAAGGATTTTATTTATTGCCTACTGAAGTGTGATACTTGATTTCAGCTTCACTACTGCCAAAAAGTCTTATTGGCTTAGTTACTATTAATATTTTTTATGTTATACATAAATAAAGACATGACAGTTCTGCTCAGACTAGAAAAACAGCAGTGCATCAGTTCCAAATTTACCAGAATGGTGGGCATTTTTTGTTTGCTTAGTTTTAAATGAAAGTCTAAGCTAACTTTTGGGTCATCACTTTGACAAAAGAGTTTGAAAAACTGATGAGTGTTTTCATCTCTTGCATGCTTTGTGTCCTTCATGCATCACTCAAAAAAAAAAAAAAAAAAGGGTAACATCTTACAAAAATCCAATGTAAAGCACAGTTTAAAGCTTCTATTCACATAGTTCAGTAGAAATATAACTTCAGCTAAGTCTAATACACTTACTACACCTGCTTGCCAGAAAGTCAGTAGATCCTTATGTTTCATTATGCAAACTGATAACGTGTGGAAGCAAAATATGTCCAACTTTATCAGCACAATTTAATACAGGAAACAGCAGAACCATTGTTTACACACACACACACAGATTCTACTATAATCTGAAGGATCTTCTGCCTCACAGTTTAGTAATCAGGCTCTACTGTCACATGTCAATGCTTCCACAGCTAGTCTTGGTGCTCTCCAATGCAGCTGTTTACCTGGATCCAGCATGAGTTATGAGAGCACTCAGTAAATTCATACGGAGCACATAAACCCAGGCCTATGACCAACCCTACTGCACCATCCATGGCACATTTAATCTGAAGCTCAGCTAAATAAGAGGGACTAAATTTGTATTACAATTTTTCTTTCGAAGTGTTGTGGTTTCTTCTTAACTTTCAACTTTGGAAATGGTGAGAAAAATCAAAGCACCTTCATGTTCCAAAAAACAACAAAAAAATATTTAATAGATCAACCTCACACTAGTCTGAAGGAACCGAGTATGGCTAGCAAAGCTCAAATAAACTTAAACAGCTAAAGCAATATTTGATTTTCCAAGCTTATATCTGGCCAGTTACACAAGAACTTACTAAAAAATATTAAAAAGACAGACTGTTAGACTTTATGATCTTCAGGTCTTTTCCTACCTACATGATTCTATGATCCTATGACTCACTACTATGAATATTCTTTTACTTTCCAAATGGAGCAGGTCTGTGTTTAAAAAGAACTAAGTATCTTATAATTTGATTAAAAATAACAGGTCAGCAAAAATGTTAAACTACTCATAGTGTCTCATGATTTATTATCCCACACACTGCCTACATAGGAAGCATTCCAGAACTACACATTTCTGGAACAAATGTTTTATGCACACAAACAGCAGTTTCAGTGCTTGGAAGTGCTGAGATTTTAACAGTAACATTTCTAAGTGAAGCATTTACTAACTGCTTACTGAAGAAGCTAACGCAATACCAAAATAAAAAACAATGCACACTTCAAGTTCACAGTACCCCTCTTCGGAGGAAACCAACTGTCAAGTACAACTCCTAATAGCACAAATATATTCCTCACAACTCTAAAAAAAAAAAAAATGTAGCCTAAATTTTTTGGGGGGAACCCCCCAACCTAGATTAAGAGTTGGATAAAAACTGAAGAGTAGAATGGAGCCAGATTTGAACCACCAACTAAATCGGACAAAGGAACAGAACCCACAAACAAGTACAATAGTCTTATGTTGCCAGAAGAGACTTAAAGTACAGACAAGAATAATTAATACCATTTAATGGATTAAATAAATAGAACAAATTTCAGTGGATGCTTGTCAGTTTTCCAGACTGTAGAACAGGAGACTTGTACCAGGTTAGAGACATGTGAAGTTCAAAATAAAACACTACTTCTTAAACTGTTGGATTCACCTACTGTGAAGTCCCCACAACTCTCCTATCCAGTCTTGTCAGATGTTAGCATTCCACAGGAGAATGCTCAAGATTAATGGTGCCGGTTCCTCAGCTGCCACTGGTCACAGCACAAGCTAAATGCCCAGTGATTTCTACTCTATCTGCTACGGGGCCAGTAATCTCTTACAAAAGCACATGGCAAGCAGATAGCTTGGAAGTATAATCTCTTAAATATCACCTCATGACATTACCAGACATAGACTTAAGTATGAATTCAGGCTGCTAAACACTGTTACCGTATTCAAAATACATCAATGCTAGTACAAGAAACGCACAGTGGAAACTTGTTGCTACACTTCTAAACAGGCTGACCACTAAATGAAACATTCTGACAGCAGCACCCACACCACTACTTCCCTGCAAAATTTATTTTCTTTTTTTTTGTCTCATGTCCCCACTCACCCTTTTTGAAGCCACCCAGCAGTTATGCTTCTTTTCTACCACCATCTTGTATTCTTCTAATTCTGGGGTGGCTGCTGCCACTGACACAGTTTATGCTCCTTTTCCCCTTCTCAACTGTTTTCATATAGACAACCAAAGGTTGATAGTACTCATTATTTATAAAGTGGCACTAGTCTTGGAATTTCCACAGCTACTGGAATTTGAATGTGCCAGGAAACTTTGAATTAGTTAAGAAAGAAGCTGTGTGAATAATAACTGGAACAAAATATTTCAGTAAGTTAGCCATGTAGTAATAGAGTGTGAATCCCAGATTACATCACTGGTTGAAACCACAAGAGTGACAGATTCTGAAATGACACTGACTCAGAAAAAAGATCTGAGATAATTCTCAATGCTTCAGTAGCTGCATGCCAGCTTAATACCACAGAAGCAGCACCATTTAAACCTATAAGCCACTGTTCAGTTTTGTAAATTTCATAACAAATCAAGAATTACAACTAATCTTTTCTTTCCTAAGTCTTCAGTATTGCTTAGTAGATGTTCAAAATCAGTAGTACCCAAACTAGTCATCATATATAAAATAATTTTAGAAAGTTTATATAAAATGTTACCTCAAGAAGCAATTGCCTATTAACTCATGTCAGCTTGTTTATTCAGGTCTAGACCTCTAATAAACTGCTTAGAGTTTCTTAGATACCTAGGCTATTACTATAATAAACACCTAAGTGATAAAGACTATATTAGTTTAGTATGGAAACAACAATGAAAAAGTATCAGTTTATATTCTGTATAACCTCTGGAACTTACTGAATTCTAAAAAACAAAGCTTATGGTGAAACAACCAGAGCACACACTCCATTTTGCAAACCTTACAGTAACTTTTATTCACATCTTTATCTTTTGAAGTATAAATTGAGTTTAGAGCTATTTCAAATTTTCTATTAGTGCTTAATATCTTTTATGACAATGGTTTTATGAAATTGTCTTTTTGCTTAGAATTTGATGCACATCATAAACTGACACCATAGCAGAAATTTTATGTACAACCCACTTGAATGTACGCAGCTTTTGAAAATAAATTCTACCTAGCTCTTCAAGACTATTCTTATATTAATACTCCTCAAATGTTTCAAGCTATTGGCTGTACAGCTACTGCTATATAGGAGGAACCCTTCCATCATTATGTGCATCACTTACACTATAACCAAGTTGCAGACTCTTTGTCTCACTATCAAGCAGCGCACCAGTACAATCCCAAGTGTCATACTTCAGAAACTCTGTGAAACATTCAAAAGGAAATACAGTACCTTAGAATTGAATCTACTTTAAAAAGACTAATCTTCTGAGAATGTACACGGTGTCTTAAAACAATATCACTGCCTTATAGAGGGACAGCGCCATTGTACTTTAAAATCTGAAGCATTTTCTTCAACTAAGATATAGGCATAGCTTCCTTTGTGTGAGGTGCCAAACACAGCAGGACCATAAGCTGAGATTTAAAGGTTTGGAAATAAAACCTCTTATGCCAGAAATCAAATGAGGGAATGGATGCACATTTAGAGATAGTAATCACGCTTGCTGCCTCACAACTATACGCCATACCTCCAGTGGCTAAAATGCTTGTGGCTCCAGGTTATCTAACATGTCAGCGCTGATACATTTAAGCAGTCAGCTGATAAAGGTATCAAAGGCCAGCCTCCACACTACCTTTAAGAGATTTGGGAATCGCCTCAAAATTTGAAGTCCAGAAACTTGTTTGTGTTTCTAATAGACCTTCACTAATAGCAAATAACTGAGCTGCTTGATTGAAGTGATTATCTTCTTGTAGTATGCTCAGAAACAATCACTACATAGTTTGAAACCATAGTATAAAAGAACATGATTAAAGACCTTCTAGAACATGAGTTTGAGTGGATGTTGTGTATGACCACACTACATGAGATAAATGCTGAGTGCTCCAACAGAAAGAAGCACCTCCTTTGGTCTTACAAGGTTTACCAAGACAGTTACTGCTAATTTCTGCCACAGTACAGCATGTCTCATCCAGACTCCAAATATATATCTAATAAACCTCTAGAAATCCAGAGTGCCCTGACATTTTTCTCGACCAGCGTGATTGGCCTTCGTGGCCCTTTACTATTCACTGAGCTATAAATACAGTGTGCAAAAACGGTAGGTTCAGTGACTGAGATATCAGAGAACTTCTACTAGTAAGTAGACTATCATTAATAAAAATGAAAAATACTTTATTAAAAAACCCACACTGCAACAGAGGCATACTTTATGCAGATTATTCTGGTGGAGAGATAAAACAAAATTAACTTGGAATGGAATTCATTGCATATTCTCATCACACTCCACTTGCAATTCAGAACAACACTACTGTTTTATTATCTACAATTTTGACAGAGCCGACTGTCCCTATGTAACTATACAAAGAATTGGGAAAATTAGAAAGCCAAGTGTGGGCATTCCTATCACAATAGGACAAAAATCTCAACTGATTTTATTCAAAGCCCTACTTGTCATGCAACACCAAGACATTATTTGCAAATGAGATAAATGGGTACTCTCAAAGTTTATACCAGGACAAATGCAGTTTCACTAAAGGTTAGCTCATTATTGTAGAAGTAGTGGTTTTACATGAACTTTAGTTCACATAAATTCCCAGTCTTCATCCATGCCTCACTTCAGTGTTTTTCATCTTGTAGCTCTAGAACTACAATCCACAAAAATAAGGAGAATAAGCATATTGACGGTTGACCTAAATTCACTACAAAAATGTCTCCACCTCTACTAAAAAACAGTACTTAGTGACACAGATTTGAAATGTTATATGAAAAAGACCTAACTATCCAGACTCATCTTTTTCAAAAGCAAATATTTTCAGAACTGTTATTTGTATGTGAACCAGGAAAGAAAATTCAGGTGTGCACTCAACCATATTTTGTTACATGCATTTTCCACACAAAGCTACCTACAAGTAGAATATTATTTGTGGTTAACAGCACTAAAACAAAATTATGGCTCTTTCTGGTTGCTGCTTAAACAGACTTTGCATTTAACTGGTCTCAAATCAAGCTGAGAAAGCTTTGAAGTATACAAAAATATCAACCTATTCAAACACGGAGTTGCACACCCAACAAGCCCAGAAGCAAGAGTTAAAATAGATACCTACACATATAGTAGTTTGTTAGGCCTCAGACTAGTATACTGTCAAAGTCTGATGTAATCTAACCCCAAAAGGTCCTATGTTCCAAAACAGCACAGAGAAAACAACTTAGGTAGTCTCTCATCCAGGAATTAAATGACAGCCTTTGCTAGCAAACACTGAGGCACTAAAGCATATTAAAAGGAATCCCTGTCAATGTCTTTAAGAGATTTAGAATGCATTTAATGGTATTGCTAAGAGTTTACCAGATTTATTAACTATCAGTAACTGAACTGCATACAGCTGAGAAACGCATTTTCAAAATGCTTCAAGAAATTTTTAATGCATCAAGAATACTGACAACAATTAAATGATACTTAGCTTATCTTCAGCTCACCCTTGTATAGTACACCACTGGCAGATTCTGAAAGCAACAAGTATGCAAAATAACTTAAATAAAATCTATAAATACTCAAAACAATTGTCTTATTTTGTCCCAATTTTGTTACTGCAAGGCATTTATCTCCAGTCATAGCAACTTCTAAAATTGCATTCCAATACTACATTCACACTGTATTCTGTTTATAATATCAGTACAACTTTACTGTTTTAACTGGAGACCAGCATCTCCATTCTCCTCTCTACTGTTTGGACACCAAGCTGGCAGTTATGCTTCTTGTCCACTACCATCTTGCATTCCTCAAAGTGTTAGGTAGAAAAAGATCCTTCCTGCTCAAGCCTATGACCTGTAAGTTAAAATAGCATAAGGAAACACAGGTGTGAGACTCCTTAGACTTGGAACAAAAACAAACTCCTACCCCCATCTTCCAATCAAGTGCCCTAATCACCACACTGCTTAAGACTGGCATCATCTCCTATTCCACCAACGAGGTTTTAAACTCCATTCAAAACCCACTTTGTCTACCAACTGGACCTCAAAAGTGAACACAATTTCACATTATCCCTAATCCAATTCTACAGTAAACTGTGGCACAGAAATGCAGAAACAGAAAGAATCCTATTCTGCACCCATTTCACCCTCCACCCGGCACTATGCATTTCCAGTACTCATTTGCATACGGCATTTATCTCTGCTCCTCATCAATGGTTTTATTCAAGTCCTCACCAGACCATTACCTGGCCATCAACCAGGCCAGGCTGGATGGAGCTCTGAGCAACCTGGTCTAGTGGAAGGTGTCCCTGCCCATGGGAGGGGGGTTGGAACTAGATGATCCTTAAGGTCCCTTCCAACCCAAACCACTCTGTGATTATGAAATACCAGTGAAACTAACCACTCCAGAAGCAAATTAAGTCTAAACAGGACAGCCAATTTCACTATTAAACAAGCTCAAAACGGAATTAAGCATTTAAAAGGGCCAGAGTCAGAGCAAAACCATTCAGCCAGATGCTGCAAGAACACTCTCCTTTTTACCAACACAAAGCTTCTGGAATGGCTCAACTGCTTATTAGACAACATGCACTGTTAATTCCCCATATTCCAATATGGATTTAGAAAGTTGGCAAGAACCTCTTGAGTTTTAGTGAAACTATTAAAAAACAAAACAGATACAGAACATCCTTATGATTGTGATAGGTAACAACTCATATCACGAACTAAACCACTACAACAGCTTTATCCATGTAAAAAACAACATATACTTATATGCAAGAAATTATTTTATCAACTTCGCAAAGGGGAAATGGGATACAGGTAGCTATTTGACTCCAACAGTATTTTCATTTAAAGAAGCAGACCTTATTAAGTTGTAGAAGATACTAAGAATTATAAATCTGCTTCACAGAAAATTCACAGGGATTTTCATTACAGTGCATTTGGTTTCTTTAGAAGCAATCTGCTTCGAGCAACGACTGTGAAGACTTCCTGTCCATTCTGGTTGCCTAGATACTGTTATATTTCACTGAAGATTTAATCAGGTACCTTTACTAAGTATATTACGCACTTAAATGCAATCCTACATTTCTAAAAGGCATATATGAGAATGTAATGAGGTACAGTTTATTTCATTAATTGAAGTACTGTATATTGGAATGCTGTTGATTCCTTTAAATAAGCTTCAGCGAAGTATTTTCTAATTTCAATATTGCATTTACATGCATCCCTAAACATAAATACATAGCACCCATATAAACATAAAGACAGATGTCAACACTGCTACTTGATTTAAGTTGTTACCTAAACATAAAAGAAATTCTCTTACTCAGAGCTTCACTGACCTTTCAATTACCAAAGCCAGGCAAGGAAAGCAATTTATTTGCCTGTAATATTTAACAACAAATCTCTTTAAGAACTGGTTGTTAAATGCTCTACATCAATTACCCCATCAGCTGAGATCCTGAAAGAATACTATCATGAGAAAATTTTAAAGATTACACAGAAGTATAGTTTTCAAGGAAGGGCTGGCCATTAATTAAACAAAAATGATGTGGGAAGACAAAAATTGAACTAAACAGATAACATGCTCAAGGAATAATGCATATAGGTATCTGGGACACTAAGTGATTTTTAGGCCATTTTGCTTGGTACAGCATGACCAGATACATGATACTTTACCTCCTGTTACATATTCAAGCTGTAGATAATTCCAGAGATTTTGAAGCTGGCTCTGGCTCCACAGCTTTGCAAATTCCAAGGGCAAAGCCATGATGATGGGAAACATCTTCCAAATTCCCAACCCTAACACTTCTTACAGCTATACTGTGAAAGGGTTATAAGCAGCCACAAACATAGATAGTCTATGACATCATATCATTCCTTCATTTCCCATCTTGATTCTCATTAGGAAATCTTATTTTGTCTTGTCTGCTCCTACTTCATAGACAAGGAGAATGAAGTTTAGCATTAAGAGATGAGTTCAAATCTTTTATTGCAAAAGCATACGTTCTAGTACACAAGTCTCTCACCAAAAAGTTTATGGTTTAATTGTGATTGTGTAATAAATTTCAGTATCTTAATTATCCTTCTGCTCAGAAATGTCACTAAGTTGATCACTTCAAAAACTCTTGCCTTTTTTGAATACTGCACTTAAAACCTACTGCTTTCAAAAGTTCAAAGTTCTGATTTTTCTAACTGGTCTCTCTATACCTTACCAACTTAAATACTTTTTGGATACAGAATCTCTCAGGTGAAACCAACTAAGTTCCATTTACAGAATAACAAAACAGTAATTTACACAAAGCCTGAGGTAACAGGACACTGAGCAAACAAGGGCAATAAATAGAACAGCTGACCTCAGTAAAGCCGGACAATGACTAAGACTCCACCTCAGAATAGCAAGTTTTCATCAATACAGGCTCTCCTATACACAGTTTGGAAAAAGACCTTATTAATAGATAATTATCAAGTCAGTTCAGATATATATTTAGTGTTTCCATGGCAGAAAAACTTCACACTTAATGGAACATCTTAAATACCTCTTTTCTACTTCATCTTCTACCTTGAAATTTGCCAGATAGCATATTACAGGAAAGCAGACATCCATCAAGCTCAGCAGCAAAAGCTGACTTCAGAATTTCACGCCTTCTGAAGCCAGACTCATGGCCTGGTTTCAAAATATTTAGCCAGACTTTAGGATATGCTGACTACTCAATTATTCCTTTTCAGAGGACCAAAACAACTAAAGGGTAAAATGTGGCAGCAAAAGAACAATCCACTTTGGCCATATGATTACATAAATCAGCACAGCCTAAATCTTCACAGCACAAAGCCTGAGCTCAAGTTGTGCCAACAACTATGCAAGGAGCTATACTGTGAAGTGAGTTAAAAATAACTTCACAAGAGGAAGTTAGCTTAAATACACAATCATTTCAGCAATATAATCCATAGGGCTGAAGTAAACTGTCATAGCAGCACAATAACAATACAATAAACTGTGCTGCCAGAAAATGTAGGAAGAAACAAATTAAGTCAGTGTATTACAGAACTTAAGTGTAGCCTTGAGCCACCACTGATGCTGGGAGTGAATGGATGACCAAAAGGTACATTAACCAGAGCTTTTTTGGTCTCTGGTTTTGGTGGGAGGGTGGGAAGAAGCATTACGTTGATTTTAAATGACAACTTAAAGGAAAATATTTTTTAAATTTTAAAGTGTTTTCTAACTCTTAAAATATTAAAAAGCCTTAATGCCTAATGCAAGAGAAGTTACAGTAATTTGTATATATCCATAACTACACTTTTTCATCAACAGACAAAAAAGCAAAGTCGCGATTACTGTTATCACAACATGGCACAAAATGTACCATTTGTCTTCAGCCCCTTCTAAAACATATACCGAAATACATTTTTTTCCTAAGAACATTAGGAAATTAAAATCATGATATCACAAATGCTGATTTTATGAAGAAACTTCCAAAATGAAGATTTAAAATAATGCAACAGGTGACCTGAAATCACTGAAGACAATTTGTATTGCGGTGATGAAGTCTATATACACATTAGACACCAATATTACAATGTTGTAAATTATTACACCAACATTCAAATAGAAAGAGACAAGCATAAAAGAACACAAACTGCAATTACACAAACACAACCATAACTGAATGGCTGTGTTTTCTGTATATCCATGAGCCTCCTTTCACAAAAGGAAGGGGGATTATTACACTATGGGAATCTAGTAATTTTGACTGTTCTTTGAAATTATTGTTGTATTTAGTACAAAGGCTTGAGGATTTCACTGACTTAACTACCAAGTCAGATATAAAAGTCCTCATAAATAACATCCTGATTGCTGGAGCCCAACTGTACCATATTAAAATGCAAGAGAAAAAAGCTCCCAGTTCAGAACTCCTGCTAGATCTAACCAGACAGGCAGAAAGTCAGAGGGCAGACAGACAAGATCAACAAGCAAAAAAAAACCCCTAACATTAAACACTTCTTTTAGGTATCACAAAACAGCTTTTAAATTGGAAGTAAACTTTGTAAATATCTATAGATAATTGCCTCTGAAAGTGAGACAGGAAATACTTTGTCAGATACGTTTTAGACTAGGCTTGCATAACTTAACAAAGATGAGGTCAACATCTCTCAAGTGTGCAATGCTTTTTTGTGAGAATAAGGCTTTCTTGAGATCTCCCGTAAGTTCAGACTTCTATAGCCTTTTTTGTCTGCAAGCATGGTGAAAGAGAATACTCTGGAGGAAAGGCAAGAGAAGTAACAGTACAAACAGCATAGATATTTTTTTTAGTCCAATGTGCAGTCAGGTCTGGAGGAAGGCAGGTATTGCCAAGGACTACAAGGATCACGCTGCTGAAAAGATGCGCATGCAGTGGGAGTCTGTTGACTAAGCAGACAGAAAGATGCAGCTCTATAACAAAAGAAAAGCAGTAGAGAAAAAGATGCTTGAAGTGTGAAGATTTAGAAGAGTTAACTTCACAGAACTGTTCTAGTTGCCACCCTAAGGAATAGGAAGAACTGCAATGAAAGAAAAAGATTAAGAGCAGTACTCTGAAATTAAAAACCAGGTATCTTTAAGAATGTTCCAGTACAAATTACAAGGATCTATTCAGGAATGGAAAAGCGGCTTTGTTGGTCATGATTATAAAGGTATCCATTGAAGTTAAATCTACAAACAATTATCCAGAAAATAGACGGATAATTAAAGTTGTCAAATATATGGCCTGTGACCTCCTGGATCCTAGGATCCACTCCTGAAGACATTTAAGACATATCTATTGCTCCTTTCACCGAATTTGCTATATTAGGTTAAGAATGTGATAATCCACAAGACAAAGTGCTAATCCTATAAACTCATGCTGCCGGTTTGAATATATTCATAAAACCTGATGAGTTAACCTCATACCAGAAGGCTTTCTACTAAATGAGGAACTGCCTGTTCTCCTGCAGTTGGCATAAATTCAGTCTTATGTGCTTTAGCTAATTCAACAGAAATGTACTTGCAAATCCACACCTGATCTGGATCACATGTATATTAACACAGTACATAAGAACCACCATCTCCCAACATGATTAGAATTACACTCGTTTGGCAAGCACCACTGGAATTTTTATTTGATAAATACTAAAAGTTAAGATGAGGAACCATGAAAGAGAAAAACAACATGGGTCTACTGCTTACACTGCTTGGAAGCTAGCCAAAATATACACTGCTTTTCAAAAATCTCACTCACATTTAAGCATGTGAAAAATTAAAAAAAAAAACCCACACCCAAAACAATTACTTCAAACAATTAGAAAACAGAAGTTTAGGAACTGTCAACTTGACACAAATATTAAAGTGCTTAAGGAAAAGTACTTCTGCATGTTAGATTTTAGTGTTGGACGATATGCTAGACTGCACTTAAATTTTATGGGAAGGAACAAAAAATATATGTATTTTTTGTCACACATTGAAAATAATTTTAAATGAAAGAAAGTTGCTTATTTAATGATTTTTTTTTTAAATTAAAATAACCTAATTCTATGTATAAACAAGCATTTTCCATTTGGATTACAAACTATATGCTCAAA
This sequence comes from Falco punctatus, assembly GCF_963210335.1. Lineage (NCBI taxonomy): Eukaryota > Metazoa > Chordata > Aves > Falconiformes > Falconidae > Falco > Falco punctatus. The sequence continues at coordinate 74,128,751 of NC_137585.1, forward strand.
TTCAGCTTATATATAATGAGGATGGTGCTCAGAAATTTTTCAGGAAAGGTTATCCTGCTGTTGGGATAGCACATTGGAGTGCATAGAATTACAAGGATAAAATAGTTATACATGGGTAATGGTCAAAACCCAGTATTTTTGTTCCAAATGACCTGCCATCAAATTTGTACAAAATGATGCACCAATTTACAGATAATGATGAAAGTAGTTAGATAATCCAGGCCAAGAGTATTTTGCACAGCTTAAGTATGTCTGCTTCCTCCTAAAGACAGGACAACAAAATATAAATATAACATGGATCAGTGATATTGTTTACAAAGTCATGGTTTAGGTACAGCTGTGTCACATCTATCTCAATTAAATCACTGTTATTTCCTGTTTTAGAAAAACCTTTAGAAAAGCATATACTGGAATAAATTAAATTTAAAGGCTAGATACAGACTAATTTTATAAACACACCTCCCCTCAACTGAGCATTCTAGCTGAAGCTTCAGTAGAACTCTTTAGTCACCACACAAAAATATGAATTTTATAGACACTGTAAGAAATCTGTCTTATATCATCAGTAGGTATATAGCTACATGCTTTTTCTACATAAGCAAGGTACTTTAGATGCCTCACACACACTGTATTTTCCTGGCAGCAGACCACAATTTGTACTTTTCCTTTTATTTCAGTATCTTTTTAACAGAACAATCCCATAAATAGATGTAGTACAAGCAAGTAGATTATAAACTATGACATATGGGCAAAACAAGCGATTGGGAAAGTGAGTGGTGAGAAGGATGTGACTCTAGTGGAAGTAACTTTAAATAGTTTTGCGATCAGATAAAGCATTCATATAACATTTAAGACATCTGACAGAGTTGCAAGGAAAAGTAACTGAAAAACTTTAATTCCAAGACATGTGATATACAGAATTACATCCAAGGGTATATATACAAAACCTCAGCGTGAGTTCAGTAGATTATTATGTAATTTTTGTTTAAATAATGATTCAAACACTGGTAGTAAAAGAAGTTTGCCTGACAGTTTTCCTATCTCTTTTTAATAGGGGAGGGGGAAATATTAAACCAACTGAGCTACTGCTCAGAACACTATGAGAAAACACTTGTATTTGAGCATTTGTTCCATATCCCAAGATTTCATGAGATTCCAGCAGAAAAAACATACAGAAAAGCTTTTGAGGAAAGTATTAGAAACACACAATTTGTAAAATTTAAAAATCAAAACTCATAGCATAGTACTTTACACATAAGAGCATTAAAAAAAACTGAGAACAGTGACAGAACTCATTCTCAAGTTTAAAGCATACTTCTATAGATGTGGACTTCATCCATACCCAGAGAGTATGATGAAAGATATGAAGACGACCACCAAACTACATGTCCTAGAAGTTCCATACGGAACAGCAAGGCACTGAAAAAAATAATTTTAAATGCATTGCCAGAAACCACAAAGCATTACTTTGTCATCTTTGAAAGAGACAATAGCAGCACTGCAGAAAGTGTTACGGATCTCATAACGGGATAACCTTTCCATACAACAGTCTGAGGATTCCAAAGGTGTACAGGACTAGGCAACAGTACCAACCCAAAGCCTAACACTTTCTGGAAAACAAACAAAAAATAAAAGCTTTAATTGCTTCTTTTCCAAGTGAAATTTTAAGTCTATAAACACATTTTAGGACGTTTGTTTTTCCCATACTAGGTTTGTTTCATCTCTTCATCTACACATGGAAGTGCTTCAGTTTCCTGTACCCTTCTGGAGCTATTTTAGAATAAAGTAACTTCTGTTGCTGAAGAGGTCTACTACAATGTTTGTAGTGAATCTAGCAAAATTGATGTTGAGCAAAGTGAGAAACTGGGCATTGTTTAAAAAGTTTGCCTGAAACTGTAGGTCTGGGAGGGGAAGGGAGTAACAGGGAAAGCTGCAACTCAACAGCTATCTAAGACCGGATTAGAAGGATCCGTTCTCATTTAGTTATACGGCATATACTGCCGAACTCCCTACAATATTAACACAATGCAAATCTTCTAGCATTCAGCTGTCTGCAAGCTGTACAGTCATTTTAGTCTTGCACAAAGGTATTACTAATTAAAACCTTCACTTTTTTCTTGTAATTTTTAAAATAGTCTGATTTTACTTATGTTTACACAAAGACATATCACAAAATATACAAAAAAGCTAGCTTCAAGTTCCTGAGTTGTGCTCACAAGTACACACGATACATATTATGTGAGTTATTATACGTTTAGAATCCCCATCAAGGTTGTACTTTCCGTTAAGATTTCAGCAACACGAGAAAATTCCACAAAAATGAAACTGTGAAAAGTTAAATGGTGCTTTGCCTTTTGTTCCTTTGATGCTTTCTGCACTTTATTCTTGTAGCACCAATTTATATGTCCGGGTCTACAAGAAACATTAACAGCTAACATCCTCCAACCAGCAATTTCCTTCCTCTAAGCAGAGATACACAGAATCCACGTCTTAAGTTTCAGATGTTATCCCCTTCATATGGGAGTTAGGGCCCGGTCTGAACAAGCACCCCGGGACAAACTACGCCGTGCCGCTTCCCCAGAGCGGCCCTGCCTGTAACCCCGAAAGAAGCCGAGGCGCCCACCTGCGTTAACGGGCTGCTGTGCCTCCCCTCAACCCCAGAACTTTTGAGGGGCCACGAGCACACACCCCCCTACGGCCGGGCGGCTTTCCTCCAGCCACGTTATCCCAGGAACGCATCCCACCGCCCAACCACCCTCCAAGCCGGAGGAGCTGGCCCCCCCTCCTCACATTAGCTGGAACTGGTGGGCACCTGCCCCGCCCTCGCCTACACAAGGGCCCTTGCCTCCGGGCTGGGAGGCGAGGGGGCACCTCACCCCAGGGCTTCGGCGGGAAAGGGGGATTACTTCAGGGGGACCCTGGCCTCACTGGAGCCCTTACCCAAGAGGAGCAGCTTGACCTCCCTGGCCGCCTTCTCGCCATCCTCCCGCAGGTTCCTGTCGATCATCTTGCTCCTCTCCACCGCTGCCTTGTCCTCGGCGCTCAGCGTGCAGCCCATTTTGGGAAGGGGGGTGTTTTACTTCGCCGGGAGATGAGAAGCAAGGGAGCGACGGGGTTTGGCGCCCGGGGCCGCCGGAGAGGCGCTGAGGAGGGAGGGGGAGTGAGTGCCTTCCTGCTCTGTTTCTCTTCCCCCCCCCTCCCTCACCTGAAACGCAACGGCGGCGCAGGCACCACACGCCGAGTTTACCTCACACGCAAGCAACCGGACAGGAAGAAAACGGGGAGGGGGGCGAGGGGAGGCTTGCCTGAAGCCGTCCCCCGGGGAACGCGGAGAGGGAGCGGGCGGAGAGCCGCTAGCGGAGGCCACGCTGCAGGGCCCGCTGCCCGCCGGGCCGAGAGGCTGCTGCTCCCGCCGCCGCGGCCCTGACGCTCCCGCGGCACCGCCCCCGCCCCCCGCAGGCGCTCGGTGGCGCGCACCGCCCACACGGCGGCGCGGATGTGGGGGTGCGGGGGAAGGAGAGCGGCGAACGCGTGCTCGGCGGGAAGGGCGGGGCGGCCGCGCGTGCGCACGGCGGCCGCGAGCCGTTGCGGAGGGCGGGGGGAAGCGCAAGGCAACCGGGACGCGCGTGGCGCTAGAAACGGGCGCGGGAGCCGCCTGGGCGGCACCATCACCTGCAGGTGCCATCGCCGCACACCCGCCTGTGGCGGGGCCAGCCGCCGAGGGCTCGGATTTAAACGGCTCCGTGCGGGAGGTTCCGTCCCTCGGCGGGGCGGGGAAGCGCTGGGCGCGGCCGTACCACCGCCCGCAGGGGCGGTTCCGGAGGCTGGGGTCTCTTGCGGCGCGGCGGGGAGCGGGAGCTGGCGCCGGCGGAGGGGAGCGCTCTCCTCAGCCTCGCCGTCTGCTAACGGTGTCCGCGCCTGCCTTGTGCTCGCTACTCGCCGCTTCGCTGCCGAGATCCGTCAGAGGGCCTCGGGGTCCAGCCCCCACGGCGCCGGGTGCTGGTGGGCTCCAGGGCGGTTGTCCCCTCAGGATGGGGTGGCCGGGAGGTGGCCTGGGGCTGCAGCGGAGCTCTCTGCTCTGAGGACTCACCAGCCAGCAGCATTTTTTCCCTCGTTAAAAGAAAGCCGAGTGAGACGATCCCACCCCACGGCTCAGAACCGCTCAGCCAGTTTTCGCGTGCCCTGCGTGCGTTCTGAGAGCTCAAGTGTAGGGCTGTCTGCATGTCCACATCCCATCTGCCGATGGGTTATTTTGTTGGTTGCTCGTTCTGTTCTTTAACATAACCCCCCTAAGAAAACATGCTAAGATGCAGTTGCTACAACGCTTTCCCCACAGTGCACGTGTTGAACTGTTTGGATTACAAAAGAAAGATCCTGTTACCTTATAATAGGATCACAGAAATAAATCAGGTTGGAAAGGTCCTCAGGAGATCACCCAGTCCAACCTCCTGCCCCAAAGCAGGGTCAGCTGAGCTTCTGGGTGATGTATCCACCACCATGCCCCAGCTTGTGCGCACGGTCTGTTTGGAACAAAGTAGGCTTCACAGAATTTCTTGGGTAAAGCAGCCTGTGACTGAAATAAAACTGAATCTCAGAAAAAAGTTTCAGTTGAACCGTAAGACACAAGAGTCTATGAGGCAAATCTGCTAAATTAAGGTTCATCTTCCCCAGTGATTCCTTGGGATTTTTTGTTTCTATAGGATCTCAGGAATTTCTGCCTTCAGAATGAGCTCAAAAAGCAGAATTTTACCATACAAGAGGTGTTTCAGCATTAGAGTACAAAGACTTCAAGTCAGACTCAGCTATTACTATACTTGGGAAATTAAAAGTTTTTTCCTGTAATACTTAATCTTGATGAAAAAGTGTACTCAATATTCATTTTTATTGGATATTTTTCTTTACAGGAATCTTTGCTCATGCTGAATAAACCATAAGTAATGAAGTAAAATGATGTAAATAATGCTCAATTAAACTGTGACTTAAATAAGTTTAACATTTTCTGGTTGGTAAGCATGCACTCAACCCTAGCAAAATATGGTATAAAATCCTTTCTTAAAGAAACCTCAAACAACATTAACTCTTAAGACTTCATTAGACCTCCAAGACATTTTATTTGGCCATCTTCATTGTGCTACTGCTATGGAGAATGGCTGGGCAGCTGTGAGCTGTGACTTGATTCTTAGCCACCAGTCATCTGCCCTCCTGAGAGGTTCATGTATGCAGTCCATTTTGTGTTCTTTTGAGCAGACTTCAACACTGGTACTATGGGATAAGAGTTTTACAAAACAATTGACCTGACATATGGGAGCCTAGTCTTGTTTTAGGGTTCCTGGTATCTCATGTGACAAAGTAGCAGAGGTAGCAATGTAGACTGCTGCTCAGGAAGGAACGGAGTTAGGGGAGCAGAAAATTTAATAAGCTAAGCGATAGTTTTCTGGTTTGGAAATAAAGGATAAAGAGTGATTTCTGAGATAAACAACACATGGTTTGGGTATCGGCAAATGAAAGTGCAGATTAGCGAATAAGAAAGTAGTAAACAGATTATAGTAGATGAAAATAATGTGGTGATGAGAGAGGTAGATGTTACAAGGCTGTAGATGCTACAACTAGGACACCCCAGCGTTGCACGGCTTTTGTTTCATTTAATCATGTGCCTAGTGCACACATGTTTATACTTTCGACTAAGAGTGTCTGCTATGGTTCTGTCTCTGCCCTCTTGCCCTTTTAACACTGTCACTACACCCAGAGGTATAAAGGTTAAAATAGGCCTGAGACCCTTTTTTTTACGTCAGTCTGTAACAGGAAAACAGAACTGTATAGTGTCTGCTTTTTTACGTATTTAGTCTTAAATATAAACAGATTTCATGCTCTTTCTAGTCCTGTTTGTCTTAAAAACACTTTATTTCATAATTCGGGCTTTTTCCTCTACCTTTTTGCTATTAGTCCTGTGGATAAAGTGTACCTTTATGTACATGGACAACATTACCAAAACCAGGGTCTAGATCCTGAAGACTTGCTTGCATATGTTTTCTCTGACATGATGTTACTTGTGTTGAAATTTTCAGCCAATTTGCATTTTTTTGTTTTTTATTTGTTATTTTTAATTTTACAGGAGTAGAAGAAATACTTGTTACAGGTTGCATATGACTCACCAATATTACTTCCTTATGCACTGTCCTTTGAAACAATAAAAGATCTTTTAAACTGTGTTCACCGACATCAGTTGTTTAGTTCTACTTATGGAATAATGGCCCAGGTGATATATTATTATATTCTAGAGTTACTTCACATCGATAGAAGCTCTCAGGATCATGGAATGAGGCATATCTTTTTTACAGTGCCCAAGATGGGTGAAGAATGATTGTGCTAACTCTGTTGTGGCCAGGAAACTTGAAATATTCAGAACAAAGTTTGTCGATGAAGTGCTTTGCAGCAAATACTGTCTTACGATGTTAAGTTGTAGAGCAGTGGAGGCCTGAACCTATATCTGGAGCTAGTATAGATATGTAATCTGTATATGTAAATATAGATAGTAATCCATGATGTTTTACAATATTTTCCCATAATCTAATATATTCTACTGCATAGGAAAGAAACTATAGTTGAATAGTTAAATACAGTCCGTATTTGGGCAGTACACCATCTATCAGTTTTATTTCAAGATGTCAGGAGTGTTTTTGCTCAAATGCATTGATTAGAGTTGCTTCACAGCAGTGTGGTTATATGAAGTAGTGTATTTCATCCCTCTAGTTAGAATTATACAGCTTTTCCCTTCCTCTGACAAGTTGGGAGGTTGCTCAGAAGCTCTCTGTGTGTTGTGTGGCCTTGTTCCTGCAAGAGGATTATTTCAAGAGTTTTTGTTGTTTTGCTAGCTTTAACAACAAATAGCCATTGTTTAGTATGACCTCTTTTTGAGTCCCCGTCACCTGCTTTTGGGCTCGTTTCTCTGTAAGATTATCTTTAGCTGCTACTGCATGGGCTTAATAGATAGAATTTCTCACGTTTGGTGTAGAATATACAGTTTTGTGGGGATAATGATAATCCTTTAGCCTTCTATTTTGCTTTTTTTTTTTTTTTTTTTTTCCGGATTTTAATTTATCTGATTCAGCCACCTTATTTGCTCACATCTTTAACCAGACAATATGCAAAGTCATGTATGAGAAATTGAATGTAATTGTTATGAAAGAAATAGAGGAAAATGGGCAAGAATTTGAATTTCTATCTTTGGAAAAGTGAACAGACCAAGGTAAAATGCATTTCAATAAAGTATGTAACTACATGCATAATTATAACTCAACACCTAAACTAAAATAACATTTTATCTAATTTATTTAATTTCTTTTTGTGCTAAGAAAAGAAAATGTTCCCACGATTCAGTACAAAGTATCTTCTTCCATACTGCTGCTTCACTTTTAAACTGTATATATTGCAGCGTTGCCTTTAGCCAGCTTCTTGACTTTTTCACAGTTCTAGTAAACCCCATTTTTTTCCAGATTAACTAGGGGCCTCCCATGTGATGCCATGGTCCCATATGGCATCATACCTAACTAATTACCAATGGTAAGAAACTGTATTGCACTATTTGAAATTCTAAGCACATGAAGAACTGTAAAATAGACATCAAAACAAATACAAATCTACTATATGAGTTAAATGTCAAATGCCCCTGTTCCCCATTGCTGAACCCTCTGGCAAAGTACATGTAGTCCACCTTCCAAGAACCTCTGGATTACACTGTATGCTGCACGAATCTGATTCTGCTCTCACGTTAGTGTAGTTAATTAATAGATAGTGGATACTTTAGATGTTAATTAGCTATTATAATGTCCCTGTTCAGCAATGTCCCTAATGACAGGGCAGATCTCGGATGTCACATGCAACACCTCTATTCAGGACCTTTCTAAGAGATTTTGTATGCTTAATTCAAAATGAAATTTTTGTTGGACCCACAAAACAAGTTCAGTTTTAAAATTTGCTAATGCTGTAGCTGAACAATACTGAAGTGAGTAAGCTGTAACTTGGTAGCATACTAACACCTATAGTGCTTGTTATTGTGGATGCAATTATTGTCAGTGCCTTGGGAGATGACAAGGTGTATATTGTGCAAGGATGGCACCATTGGGAGGGAGAGGAGCCATACGCTGTGTAGGCCAGTGAGTGCTGTGCACAACCTAGTACTCACTGCTGCCCTGACATACACAGTAAGGATTCTGTTAATGTTAATGAAGGCAGTGCTAGTTACACTAATGTGGGAGAAGAATCAGCTTTGTGTATGCATACAGTGTAATCCAGAGGTCCTTGAAGGTGTACTGCATGTATTTTGCTAGGAGAAGGCTCAGTAGTGGGGCAGAGGGGAATCTGACATTTAATTCATATTATGTTAACCCTTCCAAAAGATCAGGTTTCCAACAAGTTGTGTGTCTGTAAGCTGATGATTTCTATGTTCAAAACACTGTAGATAAATTCTCTCCTTGAATATGACAGTCAGAAGCAAATGTTCAGCAAGGCAGATTTCTTTTTGTGCAGTCTGCATGTTTTTGTAAGATTTATCTTGTTAGATTTAATTCTGAATAGTTCTGGCAAAAGAAACTACATAATCTACTGCCATTTCTAACCCTGAGCTGCAAATGAACTAATCATAGTATGGAGTTCATAGTATAAATAAATCAAGGAAGAACTCATTGAAAAATTGAGCATGTTATTAATAAAGATTCTATTAATTTGAGAGACAGAGACACACACAGATACACGTCTGTTTCCATAGTGCTAAGAAGCCAGCACAAACTGTAGAACTTCATAATACAGTGCCTTTAGTAAACCCATAGCAGAAACTAATTAAACATGAAATAAAGTGCAAAAAAACAGGTAAACATGCAATGTTATGAAATACATGCCTCTTTGGGATGTGGTCTGGGGCAGTTATATTATTCTTTGTTCCTTTGTAGGCATGGATAAATTGAAATTATTTCACAGTAAGTGTGAAATGACACTGTGAACCACTAAGTGTTGTGCTGGTAAATGTTACTGCATGTGAGTAAAAATTAGTTGCATAAATATGTACATTCATCTGCAATTGTCACATCAGCAACCATTACAGAGTAGATGTCATTCTATTTGTATAAAGCTTTTGTAAATCTTTGTTGTAGTGACTATTTCAGTTTTGAATTGTAGGAAGTAAACATCAGTGTGTAGGCAAAAAAATCCATCAGCATAATGTTCACTCTTACAATACTAGGTCATCATGAGTTGGTGTCTTTTTAAATGAATTTAAGATAAACCTCTTTATTCAAAATCTGTAAAAGTATAGTGAGTGAAATGTTACACTAAATGAGATACTCGGGAAAATAACTGCAGGAATATTCCAGTTTTCTCTCACATAAACACAGAGTAACTGTAAGAAAACGTAACAATATTTGACTGTCATATATAGTGTCTTCACATGTACACTAAAAGGCAGCTCTTATGAGTAGGTACCCTGAATAATCTGTTTTCTTTTACTGCATTTGAAAATTGCATATGAATGTTACTTATTGTGATAAATAGATTCTATAATGTATTAATACAAAGTTTTAATTCCTAGTTGTAGGTATACTACAAATCCAGCAACCATTTTGCTAACAAAGCATATCAAAAAAACAAATATAGGACTGATTACTTACAGTGATTCAGAATTTTTTCCAATAATTGCAAATTCAAAATAAATCACGGGTAAAGTCTATTGATTGGATGGAGTGGATTATGACCATCTTATCCAATAAATATTTATTTTCTAACAAATGAAAGGTACATGATATTTACATGTAAATGAAAAATAATTGTTTAGTAAGTATTCCTTTCTATTTTTGCAAATATTTATGTGTGGGTTATGGCAGTAGTCATTCCATTTCAGAATGCTGAATGTGTGAGCACTGATCAGTAAATACCAAGTAAAATGACTTTGAAATATATATCAGTGTGGGTTTCTCCTTCTTTTCCCCAGGCATGATGACATAAAGTCTAATACTAGACCTTGAGATTCTATTACTGTGACTCTATAAGAGTCCCTTCGCTACAAAAAATGGAGAAGAAACAAAGTGGTAAAACTGCCTGCCTACTTTCAGCGACTGTTATGGAGAGCAACATGAAGCAGGCGTGAAGGCAGGCCTTTGTCATAGCTTTGTGTTTCCATGTATGCTGAATCTTCAAAATGTTCCTGTTCATTCTCAGCCATACAAGGTCCCAGATTCAATCCAGAGTTACTCTTTCATCTGTCCTTGCTTTACTCTTGGCCTGTAATTAGCTTTGAATTCTGCTGCTTCTGAAGAAGGGCTTGTATGCCCTAAAGCTTGGGGTTTTTCCCTTAGTTGCACTGGTGATCTAAATCAACCACCAAACCTAAGTTTTAAGCAGTTTATTAGAAACGGCAAAGTTCATGGTTCAAATCCTGGGTACCTTGAAATCAATGGAAATATTACCATCACTATTACTTTACCGTTACTGTACCTCATCCGGTTTTTCTCTTTTGGAACTGCTCAAGTGCTTAAAGTTATACGTGTGTTTAATGCCAGGGTGCTCAGCATCTTTCAAAGTTCCTATGCAGTTAGGCAGATTATGCTGACACTATGTTGCAAAAGCATTGTTTTTACTGGGTAAATGAAGAAAGTCATTATAAATTTTTGTCTCAAATTTGATACTAAATTATTTGGGAGGAGAGATGTACTCATCGTCTAGGCTTTGAAGCATAACATCTAAGTTAATTTCCATCTCCGTTCTGAATTTTGTGTTTCTGTAACTGAGTAATTTTCTCATTTAAGTTTCTCCTTAAATTGCCTAAAATAAAGCAGAACACTTCCTGACATCACAGAAATGTGGATAAATATGCAGGATATTCTCTATTGTGGTGGCGAGATAGGTTCTGTTTTGTTGATTTATATGAAATGAATAATTACTCAGGGCAAAACAGATATTAGCCTCATTACAGGACATAGTGGTTTCTAATGCTCCATCCTTTGTCTTCCGAACAGGAACAAGTAAACCCAGCATGTAGCTGGTTATATTTCAGTGCTCCTTTGTTTATCATGGCATTGGCTTCACTTTTATATAAATTAGCCCAAGTTGCCTGGGTAATATTATTCATTCTATTGTTTGTTTACATGTTCAATGTCCTTAAAGCTCATAGTAATAATGGGCTGCTGGTTTTTTTTCAAGTAGACTAGTTCACTTTTCTCAACATCTGCACAGAATACAGAGAATCAGTGGTCACAAAGTTATTAATTTTTAATTTTCATCGTGAATTGAATACCATTATGGTGTTTAGCTGAATAATACATTATGTCTAATGGTGCCTGGTATTATAAATTACATTTTGAATATAATCTTGCCTTTGAAAGCTAAGAAGTTTTGCCTTGGAGTATTCTGTTGATATGTTTAAATCTCACAAAAACAAAAAACAAAACAAACAAAAAAACCTCCAAACAAACAAAAAAACCCCCTACATGTACCAGAGGAGGATTCTGACAAGATTTTTTTTCTTGAATAAAGTTTGTGGAATCAATTGTGTTAACAAGATAAAATCAAGTAACACAAACAATGTTTTTTATAAAAATGCAATGTTGAAACAGGCATAAAATCTGTTTGTAAAATAACAGGAAAATATTTTCAGTAATATTTTGTCTTGAAAAGGTTATGGTTGGCAACAGAAATAATATATGTTAGCTAAATACATTCAACTTTAAAAATACCAAATCATAGATCAACTGTAAGGAAAGTAGAATGCTGTCATCAGTATCTGTAAGACTTCGTTGTAATTTAGGATTATATGGTGTGAAGAAAGAATCTAGAAATAAAACCTTTCTTAAGAAAATAATTTCTTCTCCTCTTCAGTATGCAAAAATAACCCTTCCTTGTCTGTCACAAGATCACCTGAATGAATAATCTGGCAAACTATTCTGTGCAGTTTATTCCGTTATGTTGAATTTTGGCTAATATATCTATTCCCAAGGAAGTAGATGCTGTTTTCAGCTTCTCTCATGAGAGGCATTTGGAAGATCCAGATATTTCCCTAACTAAAGCAGAACTCGAAAGCTGAGTTGTGAGCCTTTGCTGCAAGAATTTGAGGAACCCAGATTTAGAAAACTCTGTATTGATAAAACTGCCTAAGGGAACAAAAACAGGAAATGTTTTTAGATGAGAAAGAACTGTCAGGAATTTAAACAGGAAAGGCTGAGTACTGTTTGTTACTGCAGAATGCTAATGTTGTGTGCAGAATGACCACTACCCTAATGATTAGAGTGTTAATAGAAACTCAGTCCAAGGTCAGGCAATCCAGGTCAGCAGTGCAAAGTGGTCCACAAGGTACTTCGCTGGTTAAAAAAACTAAAAATGGAGTTATAGACAAGGGAGTGGGATGCCCAGCTATCCCCTATATTAGTAGGACCAAGTTTCAAAGAAGAATTAAGAATAGAAAAAATATCTAGGGGACTTTAAAGAGAGCTAGGGTCAGAGGAGTCAGAAGGAAGCTGAAGTCCAGACAAGCAGTGAGCTCCAGCTGGAGCAGAGTAATGCACTGCCAGCACAGTGATCAGGAGCGGATCATGAATGGAGGTACAAGCAGGTACGGTGCTTGCCCACAGAATGAGTTATTATCTGCAGGACAGAAAGACTTGGAAAGACAGAAGATGAAATGCCATCATGATAGTAAGCTTTAAGGTGTGACTGAAGAGCTGCACTTCCCATGGGTGTGGGGAGGCAGGTGGGCTGTAGATGGGCTCTTGTTGAGCGGATGGGCTGGAAGACCTGCTTATCACCCAAAAACTCAGAGGCTTGCAGGTCTCAGAGATCACTGAAACTTGTCAGCTGAGAAACCATTACAGTTCTTAGCAGCTCTTTTGCTTGTGGATAAGAGTTACTATGTCAAGGAATAGCTGCAATTCACAAGTTTCCACCTGCTGAGGCTCACAGCAGCCCCTCTGGGAGGCTGGGCTGCGCTGGAGCCTGAGGCTCTGGTTTCAGAGCAGACTGGTAAGCAATGGGAGTTTTCTCCCAGAACTGTCTTAGACTGAAACCAGATTGGTAGTGAGCAAAACAGGTTGGAATGCACAACCTTCATTTTTACAAAAACAAAACAAAACATCCAAACAAAAATCCAAACCATAAACAAAAAAGCATGAAGAACTCATAAGTTCTGAACTGACCCATTTGGTAGGTTTCCTTAATCTTAAATAAACCTGCTCTCTCGCTGATCTATGCTTCTTTTGCATATTGGAGCAAAAGGTAAGAGTAAATCCCATTACAACCCTTGTTTTTTGCTAAGCTAGGTTGGCTATATTACACTTTTTCATTTCCAGAGATACTCTGACTTATGTTCAATTAATGTGCAAACAGTAGGTTTCTACAACGAATTTCTGTTCCTAGAAAGACAGATCTGATGTTATTGTATTATCTATTAAAAAGTAGCACTGAGAGGATACATATGGAAATAGTATAATAAAAAACTAATTACATTAGCATTGAACTAGTGCTGCTGAGATATCCCCTGCTACAGTAGGCTGGTCAGCCTGAGTCAAAATAACAGAGAACAGATATACAACTCACTTCCTTCTGAATTAAAAAGTAGGAATAAAATCAATTTGAATCAAAATATTACTGAATTTAATTTTCAAAAAAGAAATATTTTTATTTTTTTAATGGAAACTTGTAAGGCTTTTGACTAAGTATTCCATGACAATCAGATTGAAAATGCAGCAATATGCTTTATCCATGATTCAGACCATAGAGGATTTTATATAAAGTGACCTGGCAGATTTAAAAAATACATATAAAATTCTGTATCTTTATATAGATATGTATTTCTGCCGTTTGTGACATTTATGTAAGTATTATGCCCAGATTTTCACTGATGAATGGGATTTATAGTAGGGTTCTGCAGAAAAGAGGACTCATTTGTGTTCTGTGCTTGATAACTTTGAATTAATTATCATACCATATCTGATATGACACACAGGCCAACAAAACATTAAGTAAGATTGAGGCTAAGGCATTTATACAGCATGACCTAGAATGATTGTGATGCTGGACCCTGGAGGGGGAGGGGAAGGAGAAAGTGTTTATATAACTAAACAAAGAATTAGCGTATAAAGAGGCAATTTTACCTCTTCTTCAAGTTTTAATGAGACCAGTATTGAAACACTACTTGCAGAGCTAATGTGGACATACCAAAAAAAGGAAGTTGAAAATCTGCAGTCAATGTATAAATCATCATAAAGATGCACAGGGATAATTATCCAATAAAAAGGAAAAGGAGCAGGAACAGAAGGAGCTGGCTGCACTGCATCTCGCAGCGGTTCAGACGGTCTCTTCAGAAGGTATGGCACGTCTGTACTTTACCGGGACAAGGCATGGCTTCCGAGCAGGTACCGAGGTCGCCGCTGAAACTTTCCCAAATGACAAGTACATAGTTTAAGTGTCAGTGACAGATGGGAAATCAAACTAGATAATCCGTTTGTTTAGACTTCCTTAATGTCAGCATACCTGTGGTAAAATAATTTAGGAATGAACTGTAGCAAATCTCTTCTAATTAGATGTTACAGATTGCCTCAATGTGATCTTCCAAAAGATCCCACAAGTAAGGCTGATTCTCAAAACAGCATGGCTTTCCTTTAGTTAAACTAAAGCTGTGTGACTTGCTGCAGATAGCTGTGATATGGAATTCTGTAATTTGAATAAAAAGAACCTTTTAATTAGGTATGAAACATGGCAGAGATGTCTGGCAACTTTTGCGTTCCCTTGAACTCCTGTTTAGCTCATTGCTAGGAGCTGTAAGGCTGCTAGGCCTTACAGCTAGAGTTCAAAGCCTGATTTATGTTACTGATTAAAAATCACCTAAAAGCCATTGGAAAAGAGAAGTATGGGCACATAAGTATGCAGTGCGGCTCTATCTACCAGGTTTACCAAGCCTTTTACTAGATCTGGCTGCTGAATTTTGATTTTTACAAAAATTCCAGGTCTTGGTGACTGGCAGAAAAGAGGAGCTGGCGTTGGTATTAAAAATCACCTTTGTAATTACATTATTGCGCTGAGTAGTCTGACCCTTCAGTCTCTCATCCGATCTCTAAGCAGGATAGTATATGTAATTGTTAAATACGAAAGTGGAAACTGGGGAGAGAAGAGGGAGTGCTTTCCAGTTACGGCATTGTGGGGGAACATGTGACATGAATGTGTGACTTGACTGTGCAAGCTGCAGAGGGGAAGGACACCGTGGCTGGCACCGGCAGCGAGCTGGGCTTACACAGGAGTGCGGCCATTTCTGAGCTAATAGGGCCTGGCAAGAAAAATCACCTTGCGTTACCATGCTTCAGAAAGGGCTTATAAACTCAGGCTTACTGCGGTGCCCTGCCTAAACAGCCGAATTGGCTCCCCAGCAAATCTGGCTCCTCAGCACTGTTTGAAAGTGCCTGTGTGACCCAGGCACCCTCTGCTAGTGCCTGCAGTACAAAACGGTAATGAACGTTCATGGCTTGCTATGCCCTATTTAAGTCCGTAATAAGAGAGCAAACAACCCAGATTTCAGGGATGAGGAACAACAAAAGTATCAGAGAAACGTGGCAGTTTTCTCAGGAATAGGTGTTGCAGTACTGACTTGGCCACACCAGCCTGGCCTATCCAAATATAAATGTTATTTTTCACACCAAACTTTTTCATTTTCACTTCCTCTTTAGACATGTATCTATATTGTTTATTCACAAGCACGTTACATCTTTTAGATGTACATTGAAGCAGGCAGTGTGGTATCTCTCTATTCATACATTTCTGCTTTTTAATAGGATCCATTCAGAGCAAGACAAAAGCCTGATTGAATGCTGGGAGAAATTTTGTATGGTAGAGTCATTTAAATGTGAACTAGGACATTCTCTGGACAATTACATAAAAATGGCAAGTGACCCTCTGTACAATAGTTGCTTTCAACGTGCTCCAAGGCCAAGACAGGCTTTTGACAGTTACATAGTGCAGATGGGTCGTGATCAGCCAACACAGAAATGTTCGGCATTGTGCAAAATGAGAATCACATTTAGCAAACTTGAAACCAAAACAAAAAAAAAAAAAAGACAGACAAAAAAGCATTCACTTTCAGTATGCTAATTTATTTGCTAATTAATAATATTCAAATTTAGATTTTTTTATTATTATTATTATTTGATTTATTTATTCATTAGCCTGAAAGCTAAATAATAGTAGGAAGATTGGAAAAGGCTGAAATAAAAAATCTGGGAGGTCTTCAATCTTTGACATACCTGTTTGCAAAAACAACTGCAATATATTGTAAATGGTTTATGAAACTACAGATTAGTGATCATATATGCTATTGTTCTATATGAAATACAGGTGTTTTTATTTAGAAATATTTTACTGTGCCTCTAAAATAGCTATACACTAACTTAGTAACAGAACTGAATTCCAGAATTCACAGATCCAAATAATTTAGCCTACTGCGATGTCCTGCCACCTCTGCTTTTCTCCCTGCTTTTTCCACTGCAAAAAATGTTGCTTAGTATTTTGTGTTAATGCTTATTTGCTCTTTCTTATGCCAAAACAGTAATTTCACAGAAAAATATCAACAATATATCTGAAAAAATACATTTGCCTTGTTAAACATCACATTGCAGCAGTGTGAATTTTCTCTTTTCCCAGTGGTAGTAAGGTCTTGAAGTCCATGGAATTGTGGCATTTAAGTGTGCTTAATTTACACTGTGAAAGCCAAAGGCTTTACAAATGAATATATGTATCTATCTCTCTGTCTAAATACAAATAAATTGCACTAAAAAGCCTTGTATGTAAGTATATAAATCTGCTGCAGGGGAGCCATAGCACAAGCTTCTTTGCTATCTCTGCTATTATTTTTCACTGCAGTCTGAAGAGAAATCTGTTCATATTTAAGGGTAATTTATGGTCTTGCTTTGCATTCTCTCTTTCACTTCCAGGATGAGAGCAAGAATGTTAATTACTGATGTACAGGAATTGTAATATAACTTCAGATTAGTTATCCTTTTGCGGTATCCCTTCTTTAAGAATAGCTGGTCCCTAATGTTCCCGGGTAAATATCCAAAAATACTGTAGTGGACAATCATGGAAGAATGCATCAGTGAGGAAACATTTTTGTAAGTGAGGCTAGTAGATGGTCTGCTTATACAAACTGGTGTTGCAAATATTAGTGTCTTCATTTTGTGTGACTAAAGACAATATTTTATTATTCACTCTGATCTTATTTTTCCCTTCTTAAACCTTATATCCACAAAAGTACTTTATAGTAGTGAAGAAGTGAATTATAAGTTGCATTAAAACCAAGATTTCCATATCTGCCTTTAGGTTACTGCTTTAAATACGTATAAACTGAATTACAGAGGTGAATTTTATCAAGAAGCAGATTTTTTTATGCTAAATCATAAAAAAGGGCCTCTATTACTTGTCATGCAGTCTTTTCTGCTTCGATGCTAGCTAGTTTCGGTTACTACTTCTTTTTGCCAAGATGTGTGCTGTCAGTCTGTGGAACAAGTATACAAAAGGCTGAATCTGAGAAGATAGAAAATTAAATTTGGTTCAAAACAATACTGAACACTGAACAAGTGTTGTTTAATAAGAAATGTTTTTATAACTTAAATTGTCAATCTTTGCCTGTTGCCAACATGATTGTCCTGAATTTAATACTAATTAATCTCTTGAGGCTGTTTTTTGTCAGAGCTTTTTTTCCAAAGCCTTGTTAGGTAGGGAGTTATCCCAAGTTGCTTCCATCTCTTAATGCAGTTAATATGCAGAGATTTAAGCTTTAAGTCTTTTATGGAGCCCTCCTTACTATTAAAAAACATCAAAAATAAATCATAATTTTATATTCTTGGTAAAGTTGGCTTGTTTCCAAATGATCTTTCTGCTTCTCCAAGTTCATTTCCTCCTCATGGGCTCTTGTATTGATAGACTGCTAGGGGAAAAATATAAATAATCAGAGCTACATCTTTTTGCAGAACGCTGGTACTGAGGCAGTACATCACCTCTGCATATCAGTGTAGAATTGTGGAATGGCAGGTCCTTGATAGTAGGAAATGTGTTCATTATGAAAGTAGTATTGAATCAGTTCATTGCCAAAAACATATAAAGGAGTCATGCTAGACAGCAAACTATCCAAGACATAGCCCAAAGCTCACTGTGTTCTAAAGAACCATCTACACTTAATTCATTCTATAAATAATAATAACAATAATAACAGAAAACCTAATGGTGACATATCATTAATATGTTTCAGCTGCTATCTAGCAACACTGCAATCAGTAGTAAATGTGTACATTACTCAGCTTAGTTCTTTGTAATAAACTCTAAATGTAGGGTGCCATTTTTATTCATACACAAAGACTTTGAACATGAAAGCAGAAACAGAACATCCAATCCCTTGAACGATGTTCTTAACATAGACATACAAAAGTGTAATCTTTCTCATTAGTATGGGATTAGTTGTAAATGATTCAAGGAAAAAGATGTATACTAACGCTTGTCAGCTGTAGAAAGAAAGTGAACTTTCTTGATATTAACAATACTGATTTGTTGTAAAAAAAAAAAAAGCCAAAATGATAGAAAATATATGACAAAGGTTTGTGGGAGAATTTGTAAAGTCCTTTTAAGACTTGCAGTGTAAATGCAAAATTGCACGAGGAAAGCAGCCTGATAAGAAGAACATGGTATTATTAAGTTGATATTGTTAATGATTATAAAATGCAAGCAAAGGCATTGTTGAAGTAAGTCAATTTAAATGAAAATTTGCAAATGGTTGATGAAACATGAATATGGAAAAAATAATGCACACATTGATGCTATCCAAAAGCGTCAGAAATGCCATATTCCCTACTGTTTGCACTCTTGAAAGCATTCAAATGACACCTTGCATCTAAAATCACAATTACCAAGCCTCTTCTTTTGCTTCTGTACTGAGGAGAAGAGAGGGATTGCTATGGAGACAATATATAGCTAATAGCTGGAGGGTAGGTGGAATAAATTCAATAAATAAACAGTCACAACTGAAAAAAAGGAATGAGGGATAACAACCAAGTCTGACAAAAAGCTTCTGATTTTATATTGAAACTTTGAAAAGGATGTAGAACTCAAATACTGTCACTAAAAACTAATAAAGCCATTGAATCAGTCACTGAAAAACATCAGGAAATGATCTACTGTTCAAAATGAGAAGTTAACAGACAATCATAGGACCTTTTCCTGAACTCTACAGCGGTTTCTATGGCTTTGAACTGGTCATTTATATTATTGCACTCCCTCAGCATCAGATTACTATGAAATCCCTCTAGGTTTCTAGTCTGAGCATTGTGTGAACACTTGCTTTCTATTTAGCCAGTTCATTTCTTCCTGTGCTCTTAAAAACAGCAAAAGGCTGGGCTGGTATGACGATCCAACTCCAAGGGATACAATCAAACAATCTAACAAATTACCTGCTGATTTTAAAAAGCAATTATATGCCTTAGAAAGGCCATTAAATAATGCATGGTATGGCAAGTGACATAGAGTTGCATTAATGGAAACACTTAACATTGTTACCATGGTTAGTGTGAAAAACATGCCCAAAAGGGGCCAGTGCTGTTGACTGCCACTATTGATTCCAGAAAACCTCATTAGTTCTGCTTCTTTACAAGTTATGAAATACTGGGGAAATGTCTGTCAATGTTCATCTGTCAATTAGAATCAAATATAACAAAAGTATAATCTGTTTTTTGTTACTGTATCTCTGTTCTATATATAGCTCCTGCCCACAGTATATTATTTACTATTGATCAACTAAAATATTGTAATGGTGGGAAAGAAAAACTCTGACTGCCGTTGTTAGCTTCCACTAGTCTTTCTGTGTACCTGCTCTGGCTTCACATCTTTTGTTGCAAATCCAGATCATAAATACTTGTCCTTTAGTGACTTTTCCCTTTTCAATTAGATGGGTTTTAATCATTAGCTGGTGCAGTTTTATCCTGCCTTTCCTCAGATTCACAACCTGGTTCTGATTCTGTCACTGGCCATGTCTCACATCCCAGGAAGGGAGGAGGGTCTTTTTGGTAGGGGTGGGAAGGAGGAGGAACATGGAAAGGCTGAAGGGTTGTTGAGCTTTTTTTGCTAGAGCTCAAATTCTACACATCACTTCATTCCCAGTTATTCATCCAAACTGTAACTAATCAGCATGACACCTTTGTTAATTTTTGGTGTTACTTGCAAGAAATTAGCTTTGTCCTTTCTATTAGCATATAGACTGAGTTCTCTGAGTTCATTTGAGTTCCTCATTACTCTTCTGCAAAATAATACAAATCTTTTAATAACTTGCAAATACAACTGACAGAGCTATGGTTAGAAGATTGTGTTCAGCTCATTTTTCTCCCTGTTGTTGCCTGGTATCCTAATCAAATGTGGCTGGCAGTGGATTGTAGTAGCTGAGAAGCTGACATACATTAACTTTTGCTTCTCTTACTGCAGATGCAGTAACGTACTGCAAAGAAAATATAGTGACTACTGAGGGCAGTAATATGCCAACATGACTAGATCCAAATAATACTATTTACCAGAGAAACTCGTGAGCTATTCACTGTAATTGCCGTCGTAATTGATGGAAGAGAACAATTGGGTGTGCTAGGTTATAAGAAGCAAATAGGAGGGATCATAAATGAGAACCCTGGACTCTTACTACTAACATGTCTTCATTTTAATGCAAAAAGTATCAAGAGGAGCTATGTTACTTGAAATCCTTTTACATATATTGACATGTAGAGGATGCAAACATACGTTGTAGAATTCTGTAGATACAGAAATAGAAAGAAATCTCATATTCTCCCAGGACAATGAAAGCTAGATGTGCACAGTTCAGTGAACACTGATGTGCAAAAGCCCTACCACTAGTCTCTGACTACCACCTTCTGTCTCAGCCTACACTTCACAGCCCCCTGACCTCTACTCCTGGGCAGCCCACTAGATGTTGCAGCAGCACATGACCTCTTACTTGACCCGTTCTTGGTGCCATGAGTCCAGAGAGAGCACCACAGAGCTTGCCTCATGCTAACCTTCTCTTTGCCTTGCCTGAGTTTACAGTGCATGCTGGCATCTGTGCTGCCACAGGGGTTAAAGGTAGATCAGCTACCTCCAAGCTATGCTCCCATCACCAGTTAAGATTTTTTTTTTCCTTCTCATTTTAGCTATCAAGAAATTGACATCTAATCTAAGCAATTTATCTAGTGGGTGTTACCTCCATACAGGCAAAGGGAAAGAAAGAAACTCCTGAAAGACAATTTGTCGCCTATTGTATTCAACCATTTTGGGATTAGTCACTCCTATAGATTTAACTATATGACTAGCCTAGATTACCCACTTTTCAGGTGGTAAGAGCTTGGAGACAGCTTGGAAACCCACCTAACCAAACTGACAGGGAAATTAGGTGAAAAACTACTTCAGTGAGGGAAGCTGAAATACAGGACTGCATAGAAAATAACAAGTAAAACAACAGAAGTAGTAAAACTACTACTGTCATTGTAGTGAAGTATTTTAAATGAGTTTGTAGTGTAATGAAGCTTTGTTGCAAAATTCCTTACTGTGCCCCAGAAGTGGAGACATTACCTTGTGTGTTGAAATTTTTGTGTTTTCACTGAAAAAAGACCCTCAAAATTAAACCCCTCAAAATTAACTAATGTTACAGTATTTTGTAGTTTTATTTATATGCACTGGAAATGTTCTAGAATATTTTAACCGTGTTGAGATATGAATGCCGACGTCTAGGCACAATAACTCTTTGAGCAAATTATCAACTGTACAAATAAACAGAATTCCACTGGTCTAAGTACAGCAATACTGAGTTATGCCAACTGTGATTTTAAAGCTATGTATTTTGATGGAAAGCTTTGAGAAAAATAATTCATAACATAAAAAGTGTAAAAAGAAATCTGAAAACAGAAATAATTCACTCCATTTAACTGTCCAAGACGAAACACAATTGCATCTTTTCTTCTTTTGTGCATTTGTATTTATAGTACACAGTAAACTATCGAATGGAAACAACTGGCATGTTGTATAGTTTCTAACAGTGGCTGACACTAGTTCAAATAGATGGTCTTGACAGTATGCCCAAAGAAATGTTTCAGCTTTACAGTCTAGAAAATGTTGTGTTTTTTTCTATGAACTAAGTGCTTACATGAAGCATACATAGATACAGTTTTTAAATAACAAACATAGTCTTTGTTTCGTTGCGGCTGCATTGTTCAGTTTTGTGGCCCCACAGGGAGGAAAAGGAGTTCTCAGAGAAATGAATGGACTGCTGGTTGAACCTCATTGCTCATCTGAAAGAGGATGGAAATTATTAATACAGCTGGAGTAGCTGACTCAATCCCATGTTTTCATCTCTAAGAATGGTATTAGCTGCCAGGGCTTAGAGCAGGAGGCATGATTGAATCCTGAGACTTCCCAGACGAGACTGTGTGAACTCTCTAGGGTCTGCACCAGAACTGTGGTGATATACAGACTTCAGCTGCAAGGTGGCCACCGATCAGGCTTTTGGGTTTTGTATCAATGCATGTGAATGCATAGGTCTGTGGTCTCAGGGAGTATCAACTCCACAAGCAAGCTATGGTGATAAAATAATTTAAAGATGTTTGATCTATCGAGCTGTGGATGTTTCAAAGTTTGTATCGGAATTGTATGTTTGTACCAAAAGCATGGGAGCTGCCTAGTCTGGAATGCTACTGACAGGAAAACACTGAATGGAAAATTCTGGAGTGCTAGACTTTCCTTTCTCGTGCATTATACTTACAGGTCAATGAATTCCTCTATTGATGTGAAAGAGTTTGGTCAAAGAAACCATGTTTGGCAAGCTCTAGTTGTAAAAAAACTCATCTGCTCAAAGCAATTCTAATTAGTACAGAAGTGTATGAATACATAAAATTCTTCTGATAGTTTTCATTCCAGGTATCTGAGTTAACATTAATTCTTTTGATAATGGTGCCCTTCAGTCACAGGCATGAGGAATCCAAACATCACATTGTAACAGGCTGCAGCCCAAACACCTTCACGAAAACTGTGTGGACAAGGTGTGGCCTGACAGGTGTGTTGGGTTTACAGTAAACCAACATGATCAGCAAAAGGTTCTGCCTGTGACCTTCCTATTTGGGATAAGCTGACAGCTGCCATAACTCCTGTTTTCCATCATTTTTTTTAAGAAAACCTGTGCCTGTGATATCTAAGTATCAATTTGCCTTCTTTTAAAGAAATAGATATTAGGTCCTGTTGGAATGCTCACTCCAAAATAACTATGAATTGATGCAATATCAATGTTCTGAAATTTCAATTTTTGAAAGCAGTCAGCTGTTTAATAAATCACTAGGGAACAATATTTTGTCTTCACATACAGTGTTGCATTAGCTATATGCATTTATTATAAACACAAGTATGTCTATTAAAATGATTCGTTGTGACAATTCAGTCTATGAATCACTTTCAGAAAGCATGGGAAGTCTGTACTAGCTGATGTGCTGTTAGAGGGGCAACCAAGCTGTCCGCTATTGTGCAGAAGTGTGACACTTGATGGCAAACAGAAAATGCAGTACAACCTAAGGGGAAACTCTTAGGCCACTGTGAAGTAGTTATTCCTGGGTCTCAGTTCCACTGCTTGCTGGATTTATGGTTTCAGGATTCTTTCTTACTCTCTCTGACCAGCTCTGTACTAATTGGTTTTGCTCAAAACTGCCTATGGTTGCTGTCAGCTCCAGTTTTGGTGGCAAGAGTTGGCAGCTAAATCATACCTGGGTTCTGTAGACCTGCCCTGACAGAGGGCTAAAACTCAAACAACTTCTACAAAAATCACCATGATAACCACCATGCATCACATCAGACAGCAAAGTGCCCAGAGTATATCACAACCACTGCTTTCTGTTGTTAAAATAATTTCAGCATAATGTATGTATGTGCTTCTGGCACCAAGAGGTCAGCTGATGTTAAGTCAGTTAAATAAGAGTGAAACCTGCATTTTCAGTCCCCAGCCTTTATAAAGATATAGCCTGACTGGGATTAGAAGAAACAGAAGAATATCAGGCTAAGTCATGAGATAGTGAATATTATTTTTAGGAAGGTCAGTATTTTATGTCATTTACATTTTTCTATTCCAGACATTTTAAAAACATAGTCTTTTATTCCGTATTCCCACTCAAGAGAGAACAGACTCTCCATTAGCATGTCCTAATTAAGAGGGTTTTCTACCAGACTACAAATGTGACTTTTTAGCCTAATTATGTAGAATAATATTGACTGATTTAGCTCTGCATCTGTCATTGCATTCTCCACTGCACCCTCATTCCCTTGATTTTCTGTAATGTGAGTACTCCATAAATAACATTAGTTCCTCTATTCCTGGGACACAGCCTGCCTGGGGCTAGTTAAGTTTTAACAGTGTTTAGGTCGTTTTCCGTTTTGTTTCTCAGAATCATACTGGCAGAAATATACTGGCAGGTGTGGCAGATATGCTGAAAATAATTTACCTACCATGCCACAATCATGTAAACTCTCTTTGTCTTCTTGGAAAGCATTTTGGATGTATATTGAATTTGAGCCATGAAGTCTACAACTTTTATTTCATTTAGCATTTATCAAACCAGAAACTGAATTCTACTCCTCTGTGTCCTGTCCTTTGACTTTTCTTCACAAGAAAACCAAACATAGGTCTTGCTTCTCTTCTGTATAAAAGTATATTTAAGCTTTGGAATTATATCCAGAAATATAAGGGAGAAAAAAAAGCAACCAGAAAAAAATTGTTGAATGTTACCTTTGGATTCATTACTGTTTTGTTCAAAATAGTCTGTGAATGAGGCTTTACCTCAAAGTACAGTGGGGACAGTGTATCATAGCTGCTGGTCAGTAACAGAACATACAGCCTCAGTCCAATATACAGTCCCCTCTCCAAAGCAGCAACTATTTTCTGTTGTAAATAGAAAGTGAATTTTCCCCGGAAGACTATAATTATAAAATCAAATATTAATTAAAATGTTTATTATGAGAGATCCATAGCGTAAACCAAAGGCATATATGTCAGCCAATAATATAATTATGGTATCTTGGTGAGAATTTGCAAACCTATGATCTTTCAATAATGAATTTGAATCAGTAGGTACAGAAGAAATATTTACAGGATATGTTTGGTTTGGGTTTGTTGTTGGTTTTGTTTTGGTTTTTTTTCATTTTCCAGGCAGTTCACTTTGACTTCTTAGTCCTGATTTTCAGCATTTACACTTGTCCATCCATTAATGACCTAATTTCATGACTTCATGAAACATGTAGAATGTGGCCCTGGATGTATATACATAGGGCTGATAGGAAGGCACTGGGAAGGCTGCAGTGCAGACCTAAGGGTGTTTTTTGTGGGATGCCTGTTGGGACCACAGCATATTTAAAGCATACTCTTAATTTCTTTTTCTTCTTTGAGCACACCGTATTGATTTAACAGGGCACAGCAGAATGGAAATCGTTTAGACAAGTTGTCAGGGTTTTTTGCTATCTGAGACTGAAGTTGCCATTGAGACTGGGCGGTTAGTACCAGCAGCCACGTGCCCATCATCTCACCGATGGGCAGGGAACATCCCACAGACTGGAGCAAACTCAAAACCTGCTGTTTTCTTTAACTATTAACTTCTTGAGGAATGAAAAAAGGTTCAGAGGCAAAGAAAGCTGTGCTTAGCCTCTGCTTGATTTGCGAGAATTTTAGTGCAATTTTCCCTTTGCAGGTTATTCCACAGTCTATATATCCGTTAAATCCTGGTATTTCTTTAGAAAGCCAGGTGCTCTGCAGCTAAGGCAGGTTTATAAGATCAAATTTAGTTTGTGGAACAGATGAAGGAGTGACTCAAGACCAATACAGACTGAGAAGAAGAAAACAGACAAATGCAAAGTAGACAGGGTATGCTGGAAAAGACTAGGTGGGAACATATTAGTGTTAGCTGGAAAACAGGCTGCAGAGGAAAAGCTATTCTATTGTCACAGCATGTAAAAGCCAAGAGGAAGAAGTAGTAGTAAGCAGTGGTAAATCCTTTGGCCTTAACAGTATTCAAGGATGTCCCATAATGCCTTTTTAAATTTGAGTTTTGGATTAGATATTAACTGCTGTTGTTTTATCACTTCCCTGCAGTGTAGTGTTTGCACTGTTTGCACATCACAGGCCTGTTTCTGTGGAGTGCTAGACATTTCCCAGCCCACAGAGGTGAGGCTGCTCAGCAGCTCAAAGCACTGCATCCCATTCCAGTTTGTGGAGGAAAGCTGGGTAGTAGCAAAACTTCTATCTGTATCTGGTAGTAGTTATCTGGTAGTAGCGAAACTTTTTATATTTTGTTTCACAGCATCTTCAAAATGTTACCTAGACTCTACCTATGAACATAATCTGACTTTTCTCTCCATCTCACCTGTTTCAGACACACATAATTCTGCTGAGGTCAGAGTGATTCCTGTTTTACACTGTACAAGATGTGACAAAATGTAAGAAAGTTTTGTAGTCTGCAAGCCTATAGCTGTGAGTGATTAGCTGTCTCATCAAACTTGTTATGTCATGGAAATAAAACTTGAAATTAGGCATGCAAATGAGCAGATATCGGCTACTGACTTCTGCCAAAGGCGAGCTACCCAGTAAGAGAAATCCTATCAGTAACAATGTGAAGCAAGGCTACAGATCAGTGGTGGTTTTCCAGCAAATGGAAACACGCTGCACCATTACCATGCGCTATGTATTTCTAACCATCCCCAAGGATTCTAAAAACATTGTCAATGAACCTGGAGCTCAGTGTTAGGACATTGGAAACACCATTTTGCCACCTAGTGGTGGCCTCTGGTTTTATTTTATGTTTTATATGTCTCTACTTCCCAAACTTGCATCTTCTTCCTGTGCTTGAACTGTATATTATTCAGGTGGACAAGTCTTCCTAGAAGACATATAGTAATTTTCTAGAAAAATAGCTACGTGTTTAGTATCAACTGAAAGTCTGTTGGGATGAACTAGCCAACTCATTTATTTTAAGTATTGTCTTTTGGAAAGTCCCTTAATGTTCAAGATTTGGATCATTTTGTTAAAGATCAAATTAGTCTTTTAGCCCTGTTGAGGGTTTTAATTACATGGCACCTTCCGAAGTTTTTCTCTGTCATGATTTTCAGAGTAGATAGAGGACCTCACATCGTAATATAGCCAAGCAGAATCCCCTACTGCACAGAGCTTTTTGAGACCCGTTGGGCTGTAGGTGCATTGCTGCATTGCATCTAATTTTGAGGGAGGTAAGGAGCTGCTGTTCTGCCCAGTGATAAACTCTTCTGAAATAACAGCATCTCTAAAAGAAGACCTTGCAAAACCATTCACTAAGTGTGAGATTCTGTGCATGGAGACACTCCCATCTGGTATGTATTTAGTTATAACAAAGCATTCTTTTGTTTAGCATCTCCGAAACAGCTGTATTTTCTCCATAAACCAGAGAACAAAACTGAGGAAAAAAAAAAAAAGAAGGTGTATTGTTTTAGTCTATGTAGTTTTATTTTGATGTTTTCTGCTTGTGGGGTTGCATGGAAGGAACACATTTCCTGAGTGGTTTGCCAAACTTCTTTTTCATTTAAACCTCTGAAATATATGGCAAAACTCCAGTGACCTTTCCTCTTACTATAAAGACCCTTATCTTACTGGGAAGGTGCTAGCTATGTATCACTGGCAAAATTATACCTTTCCAAGAACAGCATGGTGCTGGCTGAAAAAAAAGAACCATATGAATCATTCAAGAACTAAGATGCTAAGGAAAATATATATAAGTGTTCCCAAGAAAATGTCCACTTTCTAGGTTTTCTCAGTCGCTGGCACCACTGTGTGAACTGATGAGAAGTCAGAAAGTATTGCGTGAAGACCATAGCAGTGGCAGTCTTAACCTGTTCACTGTTGCGTTAAGTCAATTGGGGAGGGTCTAAGGGCACCCTTAGAAAAGGTGAATTTAGGTGTGGGGGGGCCATCTGGTGAGGGAGGACAGTCTGGTGAGCTAGGACAGAACAACACACAAACATTTTAGACCTCATTTTTGTTTGCCTGGTTTTTCATTCAGAGCACGGCATCGTGCATATTCCTTTAAAGACAGGATGAGTAGGGTTTCCAAATGAAAGCAAATGACTGATCATCAGCTCCCCTAAAAATCCATCTGAAGTGGCAAAGCTTTCTCCAAAAGGCTAAGATAAAATTAAGAGGGCAAGAAGACGTAGTCCAGAACTGGATGTGAATTGACACAGGCTAGACTAAGTTTTATCAACTCCCTGAATACATTTCAAAGTAAAATATAAGAAAGATCCTCATAAAACTATTTTAACTCATGCTGACAAACATGAATCCTAAAAAGGATTTATTGTTCAACTTTTTATGTCTCTCCTCTCTCCCAAAAATTAAAGAACTGCATTTATAAATAAAGACAAAGTTAGACCTGACTTTTTTAATAGCAGACCTCACACAAAAATACTTATTTATTTCATTGATGTTTTAACTTTGGTAAGATGAATGCAGATTTGTAGAAGTTCCCAATAATGATGTTTTCTCTAGGTTTCTTCAAATGAATTATTTCACGACACCTGTAAACTGTTAAACCACGGTTTCTTCCTTGTACATGTGTCAAATCATATACCAATTGACCAGTGAGTTTTACTGTGGATTTGAATCAGGTTGTTGTGGTATAGAAAACTGAAACCATGACCCTTGTTTCCATCAGCCTCACCTCTTTGGTAAACAGATGGTATTTGGTTTGGCTGAGTGAACTGAGATATTTCTGAACTGGCTTTAATGATCCATCTGTACACATTGTTTTTCAACAAATTATAGGATCACAGGATAACTCATCTGGGAAGAGACCCCAGGAAGTCTCTAGTTTAGCCTCCAGCTCCAAGCACGGTTAGCTGTGGGGTCAGACCAGGTTGCTCAGGTTTTGTTCAGTCAGGTCTTGAAACCCTCCCAGAATGGACATTGAAACAATCTCTCTGTGCAACCCCAGCTCTTCCTGATGGTCCTCCCCAAACACTTTGACTGAGCACAGATGCCTGGGACCTTGTCAGTGAAGACTGAGGCAAAGAAAGCACAGGGTACCTCAGCCTTACTCAAGCCTGCTGTCACTAAATCACCTTCCCATTCAGCAGTGGACCCACGTTTCCCTTGTTCAGCCTTCTACTGATGTAGCAGAAGGACATCTTCCTTGTTCCCCTTGATGTCCCTTGCAAGTCTCAATTCCAGCTGAGCTTTGACTTTCCCAGCACCATTCCTGCATTTCTGGGCTATGTTTCTTCCACCTTCGTAGGCTGCTTTTTTGCACTGAAGCTCCATCACAAGTTCTGAGGTCAGCCAAGCCAGTCTCCTGATGCGTCTACTTTTTTTTTTGTGAGTGTAGGGGTGGAGTATGATATCCTTAAAGACCTGCCGATTTAGTGAGCTCCTTCACCCTTCAGAGATGCCTCCCATGGGATCTTATGTGAGAGTTCCCTAGATAAGCCAAAGTCTGTTTTCCTGATGTCTAGGGTCTGCACACTGCTACTGTCTTTCCTCACTCCCCACAGGATCTTGGACTGCATGGTTTCATGTTTGCTATTTAACAAGGCTGCTGCTGATTATTCAGACATGCCTGGGTAATGCCCAGCCAGTTCTTCCTGTGACTGTCTCCAGCTGTGTGTCACCCCTGGTAGTCCCATCCAGTACCTGTACTGAGAAATTACCCCTGAGAACCATCAGAAACCTCACTGACAGGTTGTGTCCCATTGTTGCTCATCCAGCAGATACTGAGGAGGTTCAAGTCCCCCATGAGAATCAAGGTCTGTGACCAGAAACATCTTTGAGTTGTTCAAAGAAATTGCTGTCCCTGTCTTCGTCTTTACCAGGGGATCTGTAACAATAACCCACCACAATGTCTCCCTTACCAGCCTCTCCTCTGTTCCCAACTCACAGGCTCTCCACCAGTCAGATGTTCATCCCATAGGAGAACTCCATACATCCAAGCTGCTCCTTCACACAGGCATTCCCTCCTCCTTGTCTTCCCTGCCTGTGTTTCTTGAAAAGCTTGCATCTATCCTGTTGCTCCCTCCAGTTGTGCAAGGTGTCCCACCATGTCTCAGTTATTCCACTGATATTGTAGTTTTGTAACTTCATGCAGAGCTCTGGTTCCTCTTGCTTCTTCCCCAGGTTGCAGGTTTTTGTATACTCTTAAAGTTGATGTCTCTTTATTGAGTCTGAGGTATCTCTTGTTCCTGCCAGCCTGCACCTTCTGCTTTCCATCCCTGTTCACTGCTGCCTCCCTTAACCATGTGTTGCTATTTCTAATTTCTAGTTATTTATAATTTCTGGTTTAAAGCTTGCCTGTCCAGGTTGGCCAGCCTGTTGGCAAACACTCCCTTGCCCAACTTTGTCAGGTGGATCCCATCTCTCCCTAGCAGGCCTCAATCCTCAAAAAAGATCCTGTGTTTTTAAAAGCCAAATTGTTGATGACACCAGTTGCACAAGTAGGTCTTGATTTGCAGAACCATCTGCTCCTTTACACCCATTTCCCCTTCACCAGTGAGACCAAGGAGATACCACTTGAGCCCCTGGGCCCTTTACCATCATGCCTGGCACCGTGTAGTCACTTATGAGGACTACCTGTTAAAAATATAAGCAATCTATTTCATTGCTGAAATTAGATGCTTATATTTGAAAAATAACTTGAGTCTAAGATTCTCTTAAATATACTTCTATATTTTTATAGTTTCAAGACTTTAAATAATTTTCTATTTCTATATCCAAATTTGATGAAACATTGAACCTTGGAAAATCAATTGCTTAGAAGTAGATACAAACATTGAAATACTTTGAACTTAGATCACTACATTCATCTTGCATCACTAGTATTTTTTGACACACTTCTTTTTTCTTATGAATCTTAAAGATAGGGATAGTATTTCAGGTATCCCTGCAGGCTACAGACTGGAAAAGTCTGTATATACCTATAGACTTTTTCAGTGATTTGTTTGTACAATGCCGTCTCTTGATTTTCATCTCAAAAAGTAGAGAAAACTGCCTTTTTCATAAGAAATGACCCTTCTGTTGCTGAAATAGCTGTTCCTTCAAGAATCTAGGAAAAAATGTCTGCCATGGTTAAGACTGTTCAAAAGGGAAATTAAATGTTTCTTTTGTAGCTCACATCTTTTATGAGATCTTGAACCTTAGGCTGCATGCAACGCAAAGCAGTTCTCAAACGCAAAGAAATTCTGAACTCCTCCTGACTTAACACGTCATGTTTTCCATCTTAAAAGACAGTTTTCAGTGGGAATAATTTGTTACAAATTAATTCTATGATTTCACAACACCTCTGCAGTGCCATTTAGTAGTGTCTTGGCTTCACATTAACTACAGTAGTGAATGGGCTTTTTTGTAACAGTATTTGTTCTCAGTATTTTAACTGTTTTCTCTAATTACCTCTGCTGTTAAAATGGCCATGTTGTCAGATCTAGCGAAAATTCTACAGACAGTCATTGTCTGCACAAATGGAATGAATTCTCAGCCAGTTGATTATACAGCCTTGAATGAAGCATTATACTTTTATTTTGCAGTATTATTAAAATTTTCTTTTATATTCTGTTCCAAAATATGCATAGCAGCTTTTTTTGTTGTCATTGTTCAGTATTTATACAGAATATTTGATATGAATTCCAAGCTATGAAATGAGCATTTATCTTTGTAGGTTGCAAGTTTACAAAACCATATGGCAAAAAGTTAGCAAACCAACAAGGGTGCCTTAGGTGAAAACAAAATCCACATTCTTCTGTAAAATATTAATTTCATATTAGTATATGGGGAATATGAGAGATATAAGGTACAAGGAAAAAAATGAGTCTTTTGCATCTACAACCTCATCACTTCATTCAAAAATACATGCTGATCCAGCCAGCAGTAATAGGCAAATAAAGTCCCTAATTTTTCCCTGGTAAATCGCTGGATATGTAAGGCTACAGACAGATTCCACAATAGATAAATAATTATAGAAACAGTCTGATTTGGATAAAAGTATAGAATGGTGCTGTTTACCCAGAAAGAGGAGAAAAGTTTAGCAGTGACTTTGTGTATATGGCACAGATAAATGTAACCAGACGTGTGCATCTTGCCTGCACCCTTTGCAAGAACACAAACAGAATGCAGCGATGGGGGGGGGGTGGTGTGATTGGGGGAATTTAGTGCCAGTTACTTTTTCTCTACACAAAAATCATCTGTTGATCAAAAATGAAACAAAATTGGTGCTCCATGATCTCCAGAAAAGCAGTAACCAACTGAACCTCTCTCAAACCTGTCTGGATGTAGGAGATGAGAAATTCTTTTGGAGAGAGAGAAAGGTCTGTGAGAAAACAACCCACATGATTGTGAGAAGACTTAAAGAAGCCTATACAAGCAGGTAGGAAAAATTTACTTTCCTTTCAGGGTGGAAAGGACCATGCTTGCTTCAGGAGCAATTTTTACCTCATCCCTTATGTGTTGTCCCTCTGGATTTCAGTCCTTCTTAAGTTCTGATTATCCTTCTTTTTTGCTTGTTTTAGGCCTCAGCCATCAAACTCACAATTCTAGTAAGAGTTGTCGTTTTAAAGAAAGGTTTTTAATTTAAAAAGCAGTTTTACAGCCTGGTTGCTTTATTTTAATGGCCATTTTTCTAACAGCCAGCAACCCTGGAAAAAGTTGCCTTTGCCCTCTGTGCTTTAGAAGGAATAATTTTTCATGAGAAGAATTGCCTATGAATTCTTAATATGCATGCTTTATGACAAGCCAACTCAAAATGCTGAGCAGCAGAGAATACAAAGAAAGACTGGATTATGCTGTATAAGGAAAAGCAGTCAGAAGACCAAGAATTAATTTAAGCATTGAAAGCCTCATGCTGTGACAAAGTTAGACATTATATGGTCTACTTGTTCATCCTCTGTACCATGCTTTTCCAAACATCACAGCTACACTTCCCAATTCACTCTGCAATTACTAGAGACAGCACAGGATTGCTATAAATAGGCAAAGCAAAAAAAGTTTGGGATCTGGCAGCTCCTTTTGAAAGAGAAAGCACCAGTCCCAAACTGTAGCTATAATCTTGGCACTCTTTGTTAGTGTACACTAAATCCTACCTCCCAGAGGAAGAAAGAAACCCAAAATCTCCTCATCCACCAGTTCTCAAGAGGGCACCTGTAGCAGGTATGTGTTTAAGCCCTCACACTGTCTCCCCCTTGCTCATATCAGAGAGAATGTGCTGAGCCCTGCAGCTGGCATTGTTACAATGCTTCTGAGCTCTGTTTTACCTAAATAACAGCCATATAGATGATGAAGTAAACCAGGATCACTGCACATATGTTATATCACAATTACTTGTTTGTAAGCCCACACTCCTTCTAATAAACTAATAGAAAAATTAATAGAAATGCTAGCTCAGAAGAAATGTGTACTTACTAACATTTGTCTTAAGTGTTTGCATATACGTACAGAAGTATCAGTTTATGTAGCATTACTTTCCTCACTCATTCAATCCCCATAGCTTTGAAATCCTACAGCAAAACAAGAATAAAAACATTTTGGAGATATGTTAAGTGATGGGGGGGAAAAATAAATCACTAAAGCAGGCAAATAGGTAATTTCTGAAACACATTACAATCCTTTTTTTTTTTTTTTTTTTTTTTTTTTGTGGTTTGTATTTACTTTCAAATGAACTTGCTGGGAGAAAAAAAACCAAAAGCAACCAAAAAACCACAAACAACTGAACCCCCCCCAAACCATCTGGTTACAGGAATGAGGTGCAGCACAGGAAGTTCAGTTGGATCAATTGATTTTGGGGACACAGAAAATAGGGAAGTCTGAAAGTTCAGATGACTTCCTCTTTAATTGCAGAGTACTAATCTTACTATAAATTATGAACTTTTTATGTTGTCATTTGTATGTATAATATGCATATTACAACTCTGTATGTTAAACTGACTGGCATGTCTCGGAAAACCACTCGTCTTATATGAGAGTTTCACAAATGCCCCACACTGAAGGACCTTGATTGCTCAAAATACTCCTTTCCCTTCAGTACAATACATGAATAAAATTCACTTTGCTTGTTTTATTTGTGAAATTGAGCACAGTCTCCACCCCACCCCCCCAAACACTGATTCTATAGATTTCATAAATATTCAGAAGTTGTATGTGTTATGGAGACACTATTTTGATTGAAGAAAATCTCTTAAAGAAGTGCTAACTGTGCTTAAAAGTGAGTACAGAAATAGGCATAAATATTTTTTTCTATTTCATGCAAAACATGGGTGCTGTTGGAAGAGTTAACTCGAGAGAGAACATCGCTAAAGACAGGAAACATCCCATAAGCTTTTAACACCCTTTTTATTTTATGAGATTTACTTTGAGACTGAGCCATAAAGTATCGGTCTTTTGGGATTTACCCTCTTCGTGTGTTTAGTTTAGCAACAGTCATACTTGGAAGCAGAATTTTTTTCTCTCCTGTTGTCCTTTAGTGACAGTTGTAAATGCTTACTTGGAAAGGGATATAAATATGGGTATATGCCTGAACTTGCAGAAAAAAAAGGAAAACAGAAGCTTGGGACCCCTCATTTGAAAGAAGGGAGGAAACAGGCCGATGAATTGCTCTTTTCTGGCACTGTAGTTATTTGTCCAGCCTGGGGCTAGACAGCATGTGCCTCTGTTTCTCATTGTCTGGATCCTTCCAAAGTACCCTCAAAGAATTGCAAAAGATTTCTTTTTGCCTTTTGTCTTCAGCTGCACACAGCCCTCACCAGCTGTTGCTGATAATCTGTCTCAGACCTTGTCAGATGTCAGAAGAGAGCATTTCACTATATTATTTGCAAAAAGAGGCTACTTCCAAATAAAATACAAAGCAGCTGCACCAGAACACCAGAGCAGCTTCCTCAGAGTATTTGAATTGAAACTTGCTGTGATGTATATGGAGCCCAGCTTCGTCCTCTCACTTGTTTCTTTACTTGCCCTTATCTCAGATCTGGGTTGCTGAACTGTCAAGGATATGAGCAGATTGAGCAGGCAGTTGTGCCATACACACCACTCTGGCCCTGAAAAGCTGGCAAATGTCAGTCTTCCAGCTGCACAGCATCCTGGCACCGTCTTATAGCCCTCAACACAATACTGCATCGCTGGATAATTTTGATTTTTGTGGACCCATATTTCTGCCCTGATAAATGAAAACTATCTCCTTGCTATTCACGTCAAAGACAACAGTGTTGACATAATTACTCTGTATACACTGCACTGGAATGCACAGATGAGATTTTGGGATTTCAAGTATCTTAGAGTATTTGTTCAACAGTGCAAACATTAACAGCCTTTATGAAGTTCTGCCTCAGGATCAATTGCAGAATGTCATAGTTGACTCAGAAACGCAGGATTGTAATGGCATGTTGTAAAACAGACAAAATCTTAGCTATCAGCTTGTTTGCATATTTAGAGAATATTGATCCTAAATCCTTTTGATTACAAAAGAGATAACAAGGTGGATGTTTAAAGGAGTATTTTCCGTGAAAATACACTCCAGATTAAATTTAAGACTCAGTAAACTCCAAATGAAATCCTTAAGCCCAGAACTGTTAAGCTTAAGATCAATAAACATTTGAGGTTGTTAAAGTATCGTGATTCTTGCCTCCAAAAATCTGAAAAATGTTGTGTTACTCGGAGGGTTAGTGGTGTGTTTAGGATTAGTGGCTGATTTTTTTTTTTTTTTTTTTTTTTTGTGAAATAAGGATATGAATGTAGGCTGACACTGAATAAATCCACTGTGCATGCATTGAAACCAATCTGCAAAAGATCTGATGCTGTTTATTTTCGCTGTTGCAGGCTGTGTTCTGTAGGCACTGTTGTGCACTTCAGTGTGATAACCCAATCCCTCCCAGTAGCACTCCAAGCAAGCAGGCTAACATATGCCAAGTATGACCGGAGTTTCTCTGCCAGGAACCCCATTGTGAAAGACAGGCACTGTACATGGACGTAAATAGAACAGCAGACTTGTGCTAAAAATCTTGCAATGAGAAACCATCGAAAATTTCAGTTGAATTCCCTGTAGTCACCATGAGGTTCCACTTTGCTGCAGTATCTGCTGAGCGTTAGTGTCTAAGCACTTCTGAAACTGGTCACTCCTGACCTCTGTGCTTTCCCCTCTCTGATGCTGGCACAGATTGTCCGCGGTGATCTGGTTTACAGAAGGGATTCAGGTTAAAACTAGCCTTTTTTTTTTTTTTTTTTTTTTTTTTTTTTTGACACTTCTGCCCAAAAACATAAGCTGGATGGGAGAGGGGAAAGGAAAGATGGAGACAAATTGCTAATAGTTCAAGAAAGGCTAGAGCACCTCTTCCTGCAGAAATGTTTGCTCATAGAAATACAAGGACAACTATTTCTGTTGGTTCTTTGTAGGCAAGGGAAAGAGATGGGCACATCTAGAAAGTGGTTTTAAGATTCTCTAACAAAAGGTATCTACTAATACTGGTCATCTTTGACAGTCCCTACCCCTCTCCACTGATGAAAGAAAACTGATGGGGACCTAATTTAGAATATACAGCTAATGTATAGATTTCTGAAGTATGTGAGATAAACCTCCTTACTGGACTCTAATGTTAAAGGTGCTTTAAGTTCTTTGTACTGTATGATCACAAAATGCACCTGTGATCACATGTGTAGTGATTAAGGACATGTACTGTTTCTTTTCCTGCCATTTGTGTAACACTCAGAAGGCAATCTCTAATCCTCTTTGTTGATCTGTAAAACAAAGTTTCAGATTTGAGAAATCTTTTCTACATCTGTTTAATTTGGTTTGCATCTATTTTTCTGTGTTAAGTTATTACTGCATTTTGTTCTTTGAAGTCTTGATAATTTATTTTGTGACTGGCTGTGGTAAGGACAAAAAAGAGAAAAAGTAGTTTAAAAACATCTTTGCGCTGCTTTTAAGCCACTGCATTCATTCATGGAGTTTCCTGACTACAAAACTCGATAAACTGTCTTGTTCCTTGGATACTATGCAGTTCCATCACAGAAATGTTATATTACATAAATGATACCCAGCAAGCTCAAGCATGACTTGTACATTCTTATGTCCAAATTCTGAAGAGTGAATCAACAGAGCAGGCTTGTCACCTGAGCAGCATCTCTCTTGCATCACTAGTTGCACACTGCTTTTGTATGGCCAGGCTGCAGGGCACCAGTGGTACTAGCTGGACGGACATCCCACCTGTGAGGAGATGCCTCTGCTCAGGATCTGAGATCTGAACCCGTACTGATCATTATTCTCAGCCCTGAGGTCCTAAGCATATTTCCTTTGGGTAAATATCATCTGTAAGCTGAGAACTGGCCCTTCTATAACCAATGCAAAGAAATGGACGCTCCTGGCTGTGATACATCTCAGCCCAGAGCAGTTACTTGAAACAGGTCAAACAAATTTCTGCCTCTACCTTCCTTCTGGGGAGCATAAATTTCTCTCCTTTGACTATAAAGGGAAATAGGAGTTACTGCCTGGTGACCCTCCCTTAATTAGCTCCCTCCAGGCACAGCTTCATTTCAGGACCATATGTAAAAAGATGTGCATAAATTTGTTTAAACTGGCCCTCAGTATAGGGCTGCTTGTCCACAGGTTACAACAGGAAGGATTCATTTTTCATATGCCATATAATAAAACAGATTCTGCAAACTGCCAAAGCTATTCGTCAAACACTAGCCCTTGTCAGGTCCTGAGAGCTTCTTTTGTGGCTTTGGGGAGATGAACACCACAAGACCCTCAACTGATGTCTCCAGCCATGGACATCAGATAAGTAATATGGCTTCTCATTACAGGGACCAGGTTGAACGGATTGGAATACAGATCCGGGGTCCTTTTTGCTGTTCCCGACAGCAAGCATCCCCTCTGATAAAGCAGGGGATGGCATATCAACATAGCAGTTGCTAAAGAGATGGGAGTAAACATTGCTCCTTAGGCTGCTGGCTGAATTAGGGAACGAAAAATTTCCTTAGCCACTTTCAGGTCCTGAAAACAACTTAAAATGTCCTTTCACAAGTCATTCTCCTAAGTGTTCTCAAAACTTATCATCAGAAAAAATCGTAAAATCTGGGAAAATATTTAGTTTACCTATAATCTTACAAAATTAAACCTAGCTGATTTTACAGGTGTTATTTTAACCATTTTTAAAAAGTGTAGAGTCTTGTTTTAGGTCTTTTGGGTTAGTTTCTCTCAAGCATATTTGTTTCTGATTAAACTTATTAAATATATATTAGCATTTTGGTTTGTCATATTTTATAAAAAAGTTTCAACCTCTAAAAAGCTGGCATCACTTTTCACAAAATAATCATAAAAATAATTCAAATGCAGAGCTTACTTCCAGTTACAGACTCTGACTGCTGTGAGATGACATCAGGGAACACTAACAGGCACTGACTGTGCCCTACTGCTGCTCTCTATCAAAAAAGGAGCCACAAAGGAAAAAAGTTCCTGTATTTTAAACTATGTGTGGTTATGGGCTGCTGTGTATTAGGACTTCCTGCTGCTGCCACTAGATAGCAGTGTATGTCTTCTGAGTTTAAAATACATGTTTCTTACCCAGCTAACCTATAAATCTCGCTTCTTATGTATTAGTATCTATTTAAATTCCTCCTGAAGTGTGATGCAGGATTTGTGGAAGGAGCTATAGAATAGCATAGGCTAAATATATAAAGTAATATTAGTTCCTATTTGCGAATTTTTGTTTAAAATTATGAGCTGGAAATAGGATGAAAAAGGTATAGACCTTGTGATGTTCCACTTACGCAGACTCACAGAAAATCGATTGGTTAAAATGGAGTTCCTCTGATTTATATTAGTGCAGCGGGAGGAAAATGCATCCCACAGTCTATGCATTCCTGACCCTGCTAAGAAAGTAGAAGGGAAAAAAAGTACCTCTTGCAGGCTGAAGGGAAAGCAAGGTTGTCTGTACTCACCTGCTGTATTTGTTGCTATATTCTTTTGAAAAATGTACTGCTTCAGTCAGCACTGTGATAGTCAGAGGATGTAAGTGCATTGCGCTTAAAAATGAGTCACTGTCAGTCCATTACGACATGTTGAATAACCTGATTTAATTCACTTCAGCAGGTCACTCTCTCTGTTCTTACAAGTATTTTGAAGTAAACCTTTCCCTCTTTAATGCATATGGAAGTTAAAAATGCAGTCAGCTAAGAGGTGACTCAGGTCTGCTTTCCCACTGCCCATCTCTGCCGAAATAAAACTGAAGTGCTTGTTAATGCAAAATTAAGAGGCTCTGCCTTCCAGAGCTTTACTCAAACAAGTTATCACTCTGATGTGAAGTGGGCTGTGATTCAAAGATTTCACATTTCTGATGAACACCATTAAAAAAAACTCTGCAGAAAAGATTAATGCCAACATCATTACGAGGAGACACTGCTGAACAGATGGGCAAGCTTCTGGCAGGAGGACTTCAGAAACTAGTGTCAGTGACTTGGCTGCAGGGAGGGAGAGAGAGGGAAAAAGTAGGATAAAGGAGAAGAAAAGATAAACAGATGCCCAATCTTCAGCAGAATCCTAGCCAACTCAGAGCAGCAAATAAAACTGCCTTTCTATCACTTTCGAGAAAAAAAACGTGGAGTTTATTATCAGGTGCCTGCCTTTATTGGTGTGCTTAGGAGTTCAAAGGACTTGAATAAATTTAAATAGTTGAATATGAGGGTAAATATAAATATTTGGGGATTTTTCATTTTGTGTTCATTGCGAGGTTTTTGGGGTTTGGTGGACCAAGGTGATATTCTTTATAGAAGCATAAGCCTGAAGCCAAGGCACGATGGGCTCTCAAGATTGACTGGATCTGATATAAGGGTATTGTTTTAAAACCAGAGGAATCAAAAATATACAACAAAAAGCTTTTAAATGTTAGAGACTGAGCAAATGAAGCAGTGCTGTCACTGGTTTTGCCCTTCCTGGGCTAAATGGCATTCTGCAAGGGCAGAACTGTAGCCTGTTCCTTCTGTTGCCTTGAGTTTTCCAAGGATTCTTCTGGGGGAAGCCATTTATTCCCCTCCAGGGTTTTTCTGTGGCTCTTCTTTGCCATTGACTATATAAACATTATATTCCCCTACTCTACAATCACC
Source organism: Falco punctatus (assembly GCF_963210335.1). Taxonomy (NCBI): domain Eukaryota; kingdom Metazoa; phylum Chordata; class Aves; order Falconiformes; family Falconidae; genus Falco; species Falco punctatus. Next base: position 74,168,910 of record NC_137585.1, read on the forward strand.
CATTGTCCCCTACTCTACAATCACCCGTTGGATCAGCTGGAGGAGGTATCTGGGACAGAACCTGCAGGCACCACTATGGATGGAAACCTTCTCCCTTGAGCAGGGAAACAGGAAAACCACGAGTAGTGGTTGAAATCCGTATTTCTAAAAGTGGTGTTGGCTAAGGCAATACAAATGGGAGCTTGTGCTTTGTGTCCAGGGCCCCTTCATTTCTCATCGTTTTAAAATAAGAGGACTCCACTGCAGTCAAATTTTCATTTCTGTCTGATGATGACCTAGTGCTGTTGGAATGAGGCTGGTGTAAGCCAAATAAGGAGCAGGAGCACAGTTTCCACCACTGCCTGCAGTGCTTCTGTCCACATCTTAATCATACACTCTCTGAAATACTTCTCTTGATTTCCCTTGTGGCCAACTCTTTTGAAGTTTTAATATGTGACCTGTTGCCATCTACTCAAATAGGTCTTTTTTTTCCTATTTTCTCTTTTTCTACGCTCTTTGGAACATTATATTTCTTAGCTCTGGCCCTTTTAATCTCTTGATATATTAATGAAAAGTATTCTCATAAACCTGTTCTTTCATCATACCTGTGTTACACAACGAACTTTTATATAGTTAATCTGGGTCAAATAATCTACTTAAATAATGCTGGGAACAGATAAATGTTAACTTCAGTGAGGTCATTTATTTCATGTCATCAATGCTACATACTGTACTGTATTGTAACTAGAGCTGGTCCAAATGAGTGAAAAATATGTCAATGACAGTTGCTTAAATTTTTCAAGGATTTTGTTTTTTCAGAGGATTTTTCTTCTGTGTTTTGTTTGGTTTTGTTGCTTTTTTTTTTTTTTTTTTTTTTTTGTATGACAACAGTGTAAGTCTGCACCTATTTTCAAAGGCAAAAGAATTAAGAAAGAAGAAAAAGAAAATAAGTAAGGAATTGCATCTTTCACAGTCTTTTCTGAAAATTCAGACTTTCTTGCATCAGCAGAATCCATCACTTCTAGCAGCAGAGGATCTATGGGGTAGGAATGAGCTATCTGGGTTCTGTACACCTGAAATTGGTTGAGCAGAGGTTCATGCTAGCCACTCGAAGCCAAACAGAAAAGCACTGAAATCACTTCTAAAAAAGAAGGAAGAAAGGAAGAAAGGAGAGATTATATTTATATTGCTATGAAACTGGAGATGGGGACTGACTGCACAGTCTGTCTTGCTTCCATTTAGAAAGCCTCACTTTAATAAGCTTTTTTTTTTTTATCGACCAACAGATCTTTAACATAATAACAACAGCCCAGAGATACTGGGAAAAAGAAGGTCAATGTGCACTTTCTTATTTCAGTCTGAGTATATTGATGGGATTATTTTATAGACCCACCCAATTAAATAGGCAGCAAAGTGCCCTTTGGCTATGAAAATAGTAAAATGAAATCTGGGAAGGCTCTATATGCACTGGAAAGCTGTCCACCTTCCAGTCAGCCCAATAAACTAGGTCTGAAACTACATTCTAGTTATATGCAATTAAACAAATCAGAAAAAAAAAACAACCCCACAAAAGCAACAAAACAACCAGAGGTATATACCTGGTGTTGCTGAAAAGACACTTTCAGAGAAGCCTGAAATTTTATAGTTCTACGGCAAATCTTAACCACTGCTAAGCTTTGGGGATTGCTTATGCTGATGCTGACCATAAGAAATCAGATGGTATAGAAACTCAAACCAGTCCATACAATTTCAAATATAATAATGGGATTTGGAAGGCTTTAGGAACATTACATAGTTTATGGATTGCTATGTTTTCATCCATCTCCTTGACCAAATTTTCACAGAAGCCTCCATTGCTCTGCTTATGACAGAGCTACCAAGAGCTGGTGCCTCTGCGTGCATTTGCCTGAGCCCTGATCAAATGAAGTGTTCTAGGCCTGTGGGCACTGTGGTAGGTGCTCGTTTTGGGGAAGGAATGAGGGGTGTTCACCTCCTGCCTGCTATTAATACCCCCTTTTGCAACAGTCAGATTCACACGGTGTAAAAAATTGCCGTGGCCGCATGGCCAGATAGAAGCCCCTGCTCATAGGCGCTATCAAAGCCAGCGGACCAGTGCTTGCTAATACAGACACATTTAACGTGCTGCCAGTGGTGTTTGTGGTATCTCCGAGCAGCAGCCAGCTCTGGAAGAGGCAAAGGAAACTTCCTTTCCTGGAGTTGGTATTTTCTTGGGAGAGCAGCACAAGTCTGGTTTGAATCAGAGCTTTAGGGTGCTTCTAGCCTTGTAGCAAAAGGCTTCTAGAAAAGTCAGACCCTGAAACACTTAGTCAGAAACAGATGGGTATGTCAGGCTGTGCTCTGTGAACCCAGCAGGGAAATGGGGCAGGAAGATGGGTAAAGGAACTGGAAGTCACACTTCATATTTCCTTGTGCTCTTTTCTTCCTGAATTGGTAGTGCTATGATAATAAAATTAATTTGCATCATCTGAACTTTCTCCAGGTATTTAATAGATTACTCAATAAAAGAATGGATGTGACTATGGTATGAGGTACTTAATGAGCCAGTAATTAACTGATATCCAAGCAAGTAGAAGATGGAACACATCAGAATATTGAAATACAAACTCACACACAAAAAGGAGGAATAATTTTAATTTGCAGGCTTAGGATATACATTTCTTTTATGTCTTAAAAGTAATTCACAAATTTTAGGTTTGGAAACATTACCTTTTTGGAAGTAATTCAGGTTTTTCTTTCCTTTGCGTCTTTCTCTCTCCCCTCTTGACTTGACCCTCTCCACTGCCCCTCTAGTGCAGTGATGCCGGGGGTGTGTGTGGGGAAGACAGAAAGGACTCGTAGGGAAAGAAATAAACCATCATTAATTTTCACTTTTCATCAAAACAGCAAATGCTTGTTTTTAAAAAGGTTATTATTTTTTCACAGCTTTCTAGTATAAAGAGTCCAGACTAAGCATTTATTGAGTCTGGCTGAAATCTTCTTTTGTTACAAGATCATTTTTTGTCCTTTTATTATTACATGTCAACTTTATAAATACAGTGTTTATGGCTTTAGCACAATGTTATTAAATAGCCATGTCTTATTGGCTGTTACGAACTTCCATGTGAAAAGCAAATGAGGCTGGAATATTAAGTCTAATAACATTATTTATCACTTACCTTGATAAACTGTTCTGATAAAATTTTTTGTCACTTTAATTAATTGAGGACTAAGATAACCAGTTCATTATAATGAATTACAGAATAAATCAAACCATAGCTTTCTTTCAAAAAATGCCCCAAATTTTATCTTTTTACCACATCATTAATAGTTTCAGCTTATATCTTTAAGAAGCAAGTTAGTATTGACTGGCTGACAAGGCAAGAACATTCATTTTATACTTTTTGCTAAAACTGTTGGAGAAAGTCTGATAAAACTTTTTGATAAAAGAATTGCTTGGCCAAAACAAAATTTGTAAGTTCTTACATTCCAGTTTCAACATAACAGGCTTTCTTCTCCAAAAAAAAATGCTACTCCAAAGAGGCCTAGAAGGAGAAGAGCAAGCAAGAGCAAAAAGCTAAAGCTAGCCAGGGAGGTGGTGCACACAAAAGCAACTGAAGGTGCAAGCGGGACCCAGCTCTGGATTTGGACATTTAGCACCATGTGGGTACTTGCAGCCGCCCATGTGTGAGCAGGGCAGTGGCAATATGATCTGTCCTGTGGAAGCTGGGGAGCAATTCAGCTTGCCCTGAAGTTGTTGCCATCAGGGACTCTGCTCAGATGCCCAGATGTACACGTCTAATACCACAGGGGACAGCCTTGAGTATGAGGAAGGATACTCAGGATGCATGTGTCCGGCAGGCAGGATACCCTATGGGTCTGCGTGTGGGCTAGCTGATCAAGTCCTCACAGCCACCCATGTTAACAGCTGCCAGTATCTTGAGAAGAGAAGATTGTGCCAGCTGTATAGAGAAGCATGGCAAGGCTCAGAACAACGAAACTGTAAGAGCTCCGCAGGTGAATACTGGCAGTGCTGGGCCAAGAGCCCAGGGAAGCAGTTCTGCCAACACACAGTATGAATTTATTTGGTGATTTCAGCAACCTCATCTACAACAGTACATCAAAGCACAGAAGGAGCAACCAGTCTATTCTGACTTTATCTACACAAGAATAATATTCCCAGGATACTTGTTGCTTGGAATTACTGATTTGTGAAAGCTCCTCCCTCTCACACATGCACAAGGTTTTATGTATATATACCAGATTTGAGAGTTTAGTAACCGAGTTTTGAAAGTCCAAGTTATGTACATGCCAAGGAACTTGTGAAGGTTTGTACTTTAAGCTCTGCTGAAATTCTTTTGCCTTTTACTTTAGGAAGGTATGGAAACAAGAAAGAGAGAAGGTGCTATAAAAATATTCACAATGTATGCTATAGTATATTAGTAAATGCTTCAGTACACTGCCAGCATATTTAGAAACAATAAAGCTTGGATGCCCTGGACTGGACATGAACCTTGCTCTCATCCATGCTTGATTTCATGAAAGGAGACAAGTGCTCTTGCCACATCATAAAATATGTTCTGGTACTCCATCGGTAAGATCATTCACAACTGTAAGTTCTCTCCCAAACTGTAAAAAAATTACCCTAATACACAATAGAAAAGAGGTTGCAAATGGCTTTGTTTCATTACACTGATGGCAGAAAGAGGAAGAGACAGCCCTCGTATAATTAAGAATCGACAAATAAAAAGACTCAGGTCAGCACTGTTTTAGGATTACAACCAGAGGAGGCTGCTGAGGTCATTGATTTTATTTTTAGCTACTAACACATTTGTTTCAACCACAGAAGCTTCTCCTCGAAAGAACTCTGAGAACAAACATTCTTATTCATTGCTTTCTTTTTTTTAAAAAAAATAAAACCAGAAAGCCTTGAAGATTAAGGCACTTATCAACACTTCCAGGGCTATGTTCTCCTTTTTTGCATAGCCTGTCTAGCTGGAGCCTCAAAATCAATTAACTAAAAGGTCTTCATCAGCTCTGGAATTCCACTCATTCACACTGGTAATTACAGAAGGTCTCCATGAAGCAGTGGTTTCTCAAAGAGTTAATTGAAATGCAGAAACAGCTTAATACTGATTCAGCAGACCTAGCTCTAAACTTCAAAGGAATTGTGATTTACCATTTGGTTCTTTATTTGTCTATTTAAATTAATCATGTTGCTCAAAGGCAAGGGAAATGAAATGTCGGAGGCCTCAGAGTCATTCCAGCACAAACATTAAGATACATTAGTCCTGTGAGATACCAACTCCGAATTTATATTTTATTTTTATTTCTTTCATAAAATATTTATTTCACAAAATATTTATTGCATTTATCTTTCCTGGCAAACAGGATTTGCCCCCCCAAATCTCTGAACTGTACAGCACATCTGGATTTATTAATCTTAAATACACTAACATAAGAAAACACCCCCAGGGGCTGGTTCAAGTTTTACAAAGGTAATACAAGGCTTATCAGATCTGTGGTTTGCTTACTCTCTAGATGGAGTAGGCTGCCCAGTAATCCCAGCACGATTCACCACTTCAAATAGTTTCCTGCTTTAGACACTTGGCGTTTGGCAGCAATTTATCTCAACACACACGAAATGAATTGGTGTAACACCCTCACCATGCACTTGTATTTTGACCCCCAAACACACAAAGACATAAAGCCGGAAAGGGGGATTTAGGGGATGCCACTGGCTTTGTGTCCACGCATGCTGTCTCCATTCTCCATCAGAAAGAGTGAATGATGGGAAGGTGAGACTACGCAGAGACCTGATCCAGCTTCCTAGCTCATCCTGACAAGGCAAGCGTAATATCAAAGCTATGAATTCCTGGGCAACCTCCTCTGAGATGGGCTCGACCTCCAGCACTCACCAGCAGCCAGGGCATGTGTGATCAAGCGACAGCTTTCCAGGGCAGGGGTGGACAGACGGCTGTCACTCGCTAGGTGCGAATCCTCCTGCTGAGAAGGGAGAACACTTTTCCTACTTGTGCTGGCCAGGAATGACCTGTACAAACTTGCTTGCACGGACGTGTTCCCCTGGTGAGCTACCACGGTGAAAGGCATTTACATCAGCATCCAGAAGCCACCCATGGAGGTCTGCAGCAGAGGACATACACCAGGAAACAATGTCTGCAGTGGCCAGTCCCCCACCTTTGCAGAGACCTTTGCCAGGTTCTCGCAGCTTCTCCTTAGTGCTCGTGTGTGGTTCCTCTCTGATTTCAGCCATTGCTTTACTGTGGTCAGCACAGTGGCTGAATCCTCCACAAGACAGCCTCTGCAGCTTTCCTCTCCATCTGTAGCATGCTGGCTTACTCCAGGCAGCAGGGATAGGATCTGTGGGTGATGCTGTTGCTGGACAGAGGGTGGACTTCAGCAGAGAACATCTGCAGCTGCAAAACTCAGCTCCCTCCAGCTCTTACTAATTTCTGATCGCCAGTAATACCTCATGCTGTGGACTACTTCATTCTCTTTGCCCCATATCCCATGCTTCTTAGTGGCTGTTTGCCCAGGTCTGGCCATCAGTAAGTTCCTCTTTGCATAGATCTCTTGATTTCTGTGAGCTATTTATAGAATTACTGCTGCTGCTTCAGAACCAGACAGGACTCTGCTTCCTCCTCTTCTCTCACACAGCTCCAGAGGGTCTACTACTGGGAAAGGTCCTCATGCTACTTGTTGTGCACCATCGTATACAAAACGATCTCTTCCACTGTGTCTGCCTGGCACTGTCTGAGCAACAAGAGATTGCTGCCAGCCGGTCAGCAAGGGACATATAGCCACACATAGACATCTGTCACGTCTCTGTTGCAGTGACTCTGCAGGAAATGCCTTCAAACATGTGCTATGGCTCACTTGCTCCTTCCTTGCAGAAGATCCTTTGAAGGCTGATGAGCGTCTCTGCCCTCTCTGTTACATGGGACCATGCCTGCAGTGGGGAGGAGCTGGAGAGGACAATTTCTGGCCAGTACCGTCATTATGCTGAAAATCTGTAGCTGTGTGCCACGAGGGCTTGGCTGTGGTGTGGGTCAGGGGGTGTTGGAAAGAAAAGCAATGTGGTGGGTTCTTGCCTGCCCTCTGAGCTGGCATAGCCCTCCAGTTACCCCCACAGCTGACCTTTCTGCTGGTGATGCCATATGGTGGAAGAGGAGAGGTACAGGTGGATCTAAAAGACCTTGGGGAAGTCAAATAAACCCAGCCTTTCTCACCCCTGACTCCAGGGAAAGACAGGAGACATATATCAAATTCCTAACTGCACCCTGTCCTGTGGAAGGACCAGAGCATCGTGTCAGCCACTGTGTTTGGCACAGAGCTGCATGCAGGTTCCTGTGAGGTGGGCTGTGCCTTGGCCATCATTTCTAATGGGCAGTGGGCTACCAGGAGTGCACAGGGCGATGTCGTGCTTCCTCCAAAATGGCATTCCTCCAATGGCAGAGTCTGAATCCCTCCAGTTTCCCTGTCAATGAACAAATCTGTCAGTATTGGCTCTGGTTCCTTCTTCATGTGCAGCCAAGCCTGCCGAGCGTGTCCCCTTCAGGCCCCCATACATAGAGCATTGACTAGCCCAGTGGCCAACGGGGCACCTGCTTCATTATCCCGAGGGGATGCTTTCCCTTACCCCAGGTGTGGGTGTCTGGGGATCAGCAAGTCACTTGAAGAGTAGCTATACATAACACCATGGACTTCTCTGGCCCTGATGTGCAAGTATGTGCTTGTTGCACTGCTAAGGAAGACTTTGGCATTATTCCTACCTGCTATCCTCTGAAATGATGGCAGAATTGAGAGACTTTAGTAGCTGTGCATGTCTCCGCTCCCTTTCTCCTAGCTTGCTCCCTCCCGTAGCACACCACGGTGACTCCCTTCCTTGGCTGGATGAGCCACTGTGTCTTTCCACCAAAAGTATGAACAACCCTGGCAGCTACGGCCAGGAGCTGTGCTGTCCCATGCAGAAACGTGCAAACCTGCTTCCTCTGGCTGATGTGGGGGCTTGGGCTGCATATTAGAAGTATTAAAGGGATGTCTCTGATATGACCGGGTGGGAGAAGGAGCCACTTTGTCTTGCAGAAATGATAGAAGCTGCTCCAACTAGAGTGCCTCTATGGCTTGTTGGGGTCTTTTACAACATGATTCTTTGTCCCCCAGTAAAGAGCAAGCCCTAAGAGACTCACAGGAAAAGCAGAGATGGCAGTTCCTTGCTTTTCTATGAATTAAATTTAGTTCTTTGATATAGAAACCCTCAAAAAGGGTAGTTGCTTAGCTTGCTCACTTCTGAGATGTGCAATCTTCTCGTTACAGCTTTCAGGACGAGCAGAGATCTGTAATTAAATATTTAACTTGGAGAGAGTGCAAAGTCTGCTGCACCCTTAACATTCTTTGAAGTGAGAAGGGTCAGTTCATAGCACCATTTCCTTCTCATCATTTTTGTCCTTGTGTTTTCTGTAAATACAGGTTTAATTACTAGCTCATGATTATTGTCATTTCAGGATAATTCTATTCTGAAAAAGGCTGTGGTAAAATGGATCCTTTACTCAACAGCACTGCACTCAGCGTTTTCACAGCAGTGTCTCAATGATTAAGGCTGGGTTTTTCAAAGTAGCTCCAACCCACTGTTGAATTGAAATGAGCCGCAAGCACCTAACGCCCTTAGGATCCTTTGAAGATCTCAGCTGGAAATTATTTTTCAGTGTCTTTTGATTTCGTATCTATTACAGGACTGTCATGGCTAAGACTAACTACTCTTGGCTGTTTTCTCTGAGATGCACCGTTAGCAGACCTGTTTTGGACTGATGATAATTGTGCAGTTCTGGACACACGGCGGGAGCCATGAAAGTCTGCAGATGCACTTGCAGGTATGATGTGAGGAGGCAGGGCTGATAGCTGTGCCCGAGGTCTCCGTGTCTGCTTGAGCAACCCTTTCACATTGTGCAATATATGAATAGGAATTAAAGCCAGCTGGCTCTCAGGACATTGTTTACTGCATATACTGACTGTATAAGTGCCACCAGACCATGGTCCTCTCCTTGGTTTTACCAGGGTCCATCATTTTACCAAGGCATAAAATGCAGCACAGGAGAATTCAGACTTTTTGTTAAAAAATAAGTGAGGAAAGTCAGGGTATTGAGAGGCATCACTTAATGAATGATGCATTTATTGCTATTATCTGTGCTAGCTGCAGAAGTACGCATGTCATAACCTGGTCCTGAGAAATATAGATCTCTGTTGAAAAGCCTGCTGGCCACAGCATCCCTCATGATTAGTGTTACAAATGAGTCATCTCACTCCAGGCGTGAGTCCCATCTCTCCATCCCTTGAATCTGTGCTTTTTCAGCCTTACTTCCAGGTCTCCAGTTTACAGATGATTCTAGAGATTTCTTTCCAGGAAAAAAAAATAAAATAATTTTTTGCTTTATTGAGCAGCCTATGGATGTATTTATCAATGGGCATGTACCTGTCTGCATGAATGTGTAGATAAGCCCACACCCCCTGCACCTGTGTCCCTCTTTAAGTAATTTTCCGTAGTGGTTTTCTGCTGCTTTTTGATTGTTCTCCAGTTTAAGTACGTGACTGCTTTTGTAGAAGTTTAAATGCCACCTATCACAAACACTTTAGGACTGAAATGCTTGTGCAAATACAATTTTATGTGCAGCATGTCATTAAACATAAGTAATTTTAGGAGGTTTAGAAAAACTCAAAGGACATCATTCCTCCTCTGATTTTCTTTTTCTCCCATAGGATAATACTGGTCTGGGGCAGTGCTGGGGGAATGGAAAAGAGAGATGGCAGAACAGCCATCAGGGCCCCAGGAACTCCAGTGCTGGAGCACAGAGAGCCAGACATGGCACCAGAGCCTATCGCAGGGTGACAGCCTTGCTCTGGGTCTCTGCCCGGAGCCTGACCCTGCCAACACCAGCTCGCCCTCGCTCTGTCCTTTCCCAGCGGACTGCCGCTCTGTGAGGTAGGGCAGTGTGCACATCAGCCTGGTGGTGCCCTCTGGGGCAGCTCTCTGCCTGCATGGTCTGGTTGTGGACGACACCCCCTAAACCAGCCCTGGAGCACCAGCTGTGCCTCAGGTCCTGGTATATGGACCATGCTGCAGCTGCCGCTATTTCATATCCCAGTCACAGACAGCTGCCCATTTGGCTTTGAACTGTAACATGCTTCCTGCTTTCCAGGTGGTTTTATCTGCCTCCCCCTCCTCTCCCCCCTCCCCAATATCATTTTAGAAGGAAAGCACTTTTTCTCTTTGTATCAAAAATACAGTGCATCTCTATTTACCTGAATTCCCACATTGTTAACTTTACTCAGCAAAATTTTGTTTTCTGTCTATCATTGTTGGAGAGAGAGGAAAAGAAGACCAGCTCCAAATAGCAATAATGTACAGTTCCTCCCATTTTATGAGCAGAGCCATTCACCTGCCTACAGCAGAGCTAAGCCTGGCCAGCGCTGGGCATCCAAGGCCGATGAAGCCATTACAAGGGAAAGGAGTGAAAAGAGCAGCCAGTTCTAAGGAGCTCAGTAATTTTTTGGTAGTTAGACACTCCCAGAAAGTTTAACTTGTGTCTTGGACTTCATAAATTACTCCAGAAGGTCACAGACACTTTCTTGGCTCATTAAGTATTATCTTTTCCCTGCTTTTTTTTTTTTTCTGAGTAATTTTGGTCCCACAGACTTAGATTAGACTATGACTCCAGTCATATAGAAAAAAGTACTTATGTCTGTAATGAAGGGCTGTAGCACAGACCCTTGGAGCTGCTGTATGGTTCTACCCCAATGCACAATTACTGCAGAGCAGTATTGGCTTCCTAGGACAAGACACAGCAATTGTGAGAAATTGTCAGCATGGCTTTAACTCCAGGATTTTTCATAGCACCAATGACCTTTGCTGAAAACCTAAGCAGGTGTAAGAGTAGCTAGTAGCTTCAGTGTTATGAATTAGTTTAAGTTACTTGTACTGTAGCTCTATCAGCAAAAATAAACATCAGTGGGATCACTCCCTTCCTGCAGAACAGGAACAGTTTTGGCTGTATTAACCTGTCAGATAAAACAGTTATTATATAATACGGCACATCTGCCTTTGCACTGAACTCTGTAAAGATGAGACAGCCAAATTATCCTATTTTGCTGTAGATGTAACAGCCTGAGGCAACTGGGAGGGGAGTTCTGCCATAAAATGCATAATTGCTGGTGGCATGTTTGCCTGTGGTTGATGTGACTTTGAGCATCCTGTTTTACACTACTCAGAAGGAAGCACCTACTCTGTTCCCAGAGCCTGGTATCAGCACTGGCACCTCATCCCTCCTCCTTGCCATGAGATCAACCATCTGTGCTGGGTCTTCACTTCGGAGCAAAGCTGGTCTGAACTGGGTTTCCCAACTGGTACTGCTGAGTACCATCTTTTACTGCTGCAACACCTCGTGCTGTAACAGCAGTTGTACAGGAGAGAGTAATGTTTTAATTTTATGTTTGTTACTCCTACAGCTGTGAGCCTGGGCAGTCCAGGCTGTCTCCCTGGCTGCGTGTGTCATGTTAGCGTCGACAGAAGTCAAACAACTTGCATGTTCTCTGGAGTGTCTGTGACTAGGAAGTCCTCTGCTGGAGTATCTCTTTCTGGTCAAAGGCCCAGGTGAGGATGGAGTGAAGCATCTCCTAAATCATCCAAAGGTGTTTCTAACTGATCCTATATAAAGTGGATGATGTCTTGGTTTCCAGACCCAATGTCCTACCGGTGCCTGCTGGATATGTGGAGCTTGGTGCCATAGGTAGGTTTCTCCAGCTAATAGAATTTTTCCTGGCTGGGTTAGTTCTGGATGTTGGGTCTGAAGGGTAAGCTAGTGGGAGAACACCCACCAGCTATGGAAGAGATAGGTCATACATAATGATACATTTATAGCAGTCATGAAAGTCACACACCTGAAACCCCTGAGGAGACCATCAAACCTAGCTCTGTTTCTGCTGATTTAGTTCATTAATTAATGGGACCCACCATTAGATCAGATTTTTAATGCCAGGCATTTTTAAGTGCTTCATCTTGCTCCACTAGACGTCCCCTGGTATGGCAGAGCAGACTCTTCACGGGGTTAGATGGAGCTTAGCTGCCTCCCGAGCTCGTCTGTGGCTTGTGGCAGAGCTTGTGAGAGGTGGGTTCCTGCTGTGCAGGAGAGAGAGAGTGGCCACCCAGCCGTGTGCCAGGGCCACAGTGTCCCTGGCGCTGCCAAGGGAGGGAGCAGGGACAGCCGCAGGACCCAGCTAGCTGCTCGTGAGGGGCTGCGCTGTCTCCTAACACCCCTCTGAAACTGTCTGACTTGCTCCTGAAAATGACAGCTTAACCGTGATCCCTACCTGTGCCTTCTGGCACGCGGCTGTGTCCAGGTGTCCAGGTGCATCCAAGGCAGACATCACCCGGCTCCATCCTGCTGCCCGCAGAGAGGAAAGCTGATGCCTAGTCTGGAGGGAGCACTGCATTACACCGCAGCAGCTATCTGCCTAACAATTTTGACATAGCCTAAATCCATAAATCCCTTGATCCGTTAAAGCTGTTTTTGTCAGGTCAAAATATGTTTATTTTCCTTTCAGAAGAAGCTTAGCTCACTTAAAGCAGCCCATAGAGCTTTTTTCTCACTTTTTCCTGGTACTCAAAGTGTTGATCCTCCAAGGGATGAAATAGAAATAGTTTCTGGCTATTACAGTAACTTAGAAGTGAGGGAAAAAACAGAGGAAGAGTGAGCTGTCAGCCAGGTGACCCTATCATCTCAATACCTGTCTGCATTACGAAGCTAAGGTTCAGGAAAGTAGTTTTCTTGTGGTGAAGGGAACAGATCAGGTCTGAGGAAGGGGTCTGCTGGCTCTTTGCTGGCCACTTCTGGGAATCTCAAACTATAAGGAAATATCTGTCCTCTTGTCTCAACCTGTCAACACGCTTGCCCTCTGCTGTCTCTTTGGGATTACTGTGATGAATGTTTTTTCAGGAAAGATTTCGGAGGCAGGAGGAGGTCTCTGTGTGTCTCCTGCAGGGCATCCAAAGCTCCTTCCTACACCCCTGCTCATCCTGAGGGTGACCCCTCAGGAGATGCTCATCTTGCTCTCTGCTGGATTGCTGACATCTAAAAAATACTAAACACATTGGGCTGTCAAGAACTAAATAAAAGCGTTTTCCAGCTTCAGTCAACTTATTGAGAACAGGGTTTTAGCTGTAACTCTCTTAGGTTCTGTGTGTGTGTCACATTTGAATATAATCTTTTGTAGCATTAATAGACATGCTTTGGAGATAGCTGCTCACAACAAATTATTAAGATATTTCAAGACAGAATTCTTACCAGTCAATTAAATTACCTGCCTAGCTTACTAGCAATAATCACTGCTCTCCCAATATATCTGTGCAAGCAGCAAGATTTTCATGTAAATGAAGTGATGTTTGAGATGGCTGATGAATGCTTTTGAATCTGTTGTTCAGTGATTCTAACACTTAATACAGGAAAAAAATAAAATTACTAGAAATTATTCATGATTACTACTTCCACAGGTTCATAATACTTTACCGGTTCCTCTAACCATACATCACACGAAGGGACCAGCCTGCTCCTCTGTAAAAAAAAAACCAAACACAAACATTGTAAAGTCTTATTTCCAACACTTGATGGTCAAGTGTGAGAGCAACTGTAGCTGTCACAGGTATAAGTTTTGGAAACTTTACTGGTCTTAAGTTATAATGGAAGTCTTTTGCTGGAGATCCATATTTCTCCAAAAGATTATAACAATGACTGAAAAAGAAAAAATAGATTTTATAGATAAGTTTTACACCTAAACAACAGAGAACCTAAACAGCACTTTTCTTCTAAAAACAGTTCTGATATTTTTTGATTCTGATCCACTCATGGTTTTCAGGGTGTCCACTCCTCCAGTAGAGGAAACAAAGTTTTTTAAGATTTTCTATTGAGAAAGATGCTAGAATAGGAATGAAGTTCTTTCTCCAGCCCTCTTTCCAATTCAGCTGCGTAAGCCACTTTGTCCTTCAATGCCTCAGCTCCCACTCACTGTCTCTTCCCTGTGTCATCAGTTGTAAGCTTCATCCACTGCAAATGGTCTGTTACTCCCTATAAGCAGTGAGAAAACAAAAAGAATGCAGAAAAAGGAGATTATTTTGGTTTATTGCATTGAGCCAAACTGTAAAATTCAAATCAATTCCAGCCAATTGAATTTTTTTTGTATTGTATTCTGGAGAGTGAACACACCCATTTCTGGATGAGTAAAGGTTTGTTCAATTTCCAACGAATGGTTTCCTTTTCAAGCATTTGACAAAAGTACCTAGAACCTTGGAAAAAAAGAGGCTACTTCCAAAAAACAGGATAAGAAGGTATTTGGGGTGTCTCCTTTCAGTCTGGAGCCTCATGTTCCTAAAGGATGAAGAAAACTAAGTTCAAACTCCTTCTCTGCTTTCTTTCAGGTAAGGCTATTTACTTATAGCCAATACTCTGAACAACAACAAAAAGGTATTCCACACAGGTGGGTTGTTCAACTCTTCTAATTAAGTTCTTCCAGTTTAGGTGAAAATACTGAAATTTCAGTAAGAGAAAAGTAGGAGTCTCAGTGATTAGCAGCCCAGTGATTATAGGACACTACAGACAGATGGAAGAGCTGGATTAAGAATCGTGGCTGTGACTTTTTTAATGAAAATTTGATTTTTTTTTATACTTGTGGGATCAAATTTTATATTGTATGGTGTGATGTCTGTTTCCCGAGATAGGGCACTTCGTGGGGGAATTCTGTGAGTAATTTTGCTAGATGTAAAAAGACTAGGCAATTGAGAGTTATCAAATTCTTTACAAGGCTTATTCTTTAAGTAATTTCCCATGTTCACAAACAACTCATAGGGGAGGAAATGATTACAGTTTCTGTTTTTACATTTCCTGTAGACCTAAAGTTTTCTCTCTGCAGCTGTAATGACACTGAGAGATTCAGCACTGGATACAGCTGATGAAATTTCATTTGCTACAGCAAAAGCAGGACATTCATATTTGAAGACTCAGGAGTAAGGCTGATCTGGTTTTGATCCTGTGTAGTATTGCCAGGTTAAAGAACCAAAATCCAGACAAGCATCACTCCCAGGACTTGATTGCATAGTCTTCCTACTGACAAAGTCTGTTCTGTCTCTTGCATATTGTGGATCAGCATTAAAGTTATTACAGGTAGAGAGGAAATTCAGCCAAGGTTGATAGAATGATTAAATTATTGATTCAGTCTTCATCTGAAATGTGCCATCAATCTCAAATATTTGTTCAATTGCAAGGTTTCCTGCATTTCCATTTTCCAGAAGGCTCCTGAATAAGCAGGATCAAAGATTGTGCTTTCGCATAAACGGTTTCCTTTACAGCACATTGTTTCTAACACATGCCTGCCCCTGAACATTCAGAGTCATACTTAAATTACTTTACTTTTGCTGGTGGTGTTTTCCCTTTAGAAAGTCATATGCAAAGTGTCTCTCCTAGGATCATAAAATCTGATCCTATTTTTGAATATATTCCTGTGGCTTTCAGAGTGTTGCTTTATAACACGCAAAGTTCATGATGAAGATCTTCAAAACGACAGCAAATTCAAAAAAGTTAATGCAATCTGTGGGTGCAAATCAGAGAGACTCAAGTAAACATCAAGGACAGAACACACACCAGCAAACTCACTGTCCTGAAAAACTTCATCATGCCAGTCTCAGGAACTGCATGAGACATGAGAGGATTTCAGGCAATCCAAAACTGGTGTAGACTCAAAAGCTGGCAATGCCTCAGAGGGAGGGCCCATCAACTTGCCTGTGTTGAGCCCAGCAAAAAAACCCTTTGGCTTGCTTTCTGCTGCTCCAGTCAAGGTTAAAAGACATTCATTAAGATGTCTTGTTTGATGGCAGGCATTTTCTTCAAGAGAAAAAGTTTATTCTTTCTTCAAGAGACAATGATGTTTATTCTTTCTTCAGGAGACCAAGTGGAATATTAACTATAATATAACCCATATATGTATAATAACCCATACTAACCTGATATCCATCCACGTGTCCACCATGCCACCAGCAGGACAACGTCAGCACCGCCTGTCAATGTCCCTGCTGTCACAGGACAGCCCAGCATCACACAGCATCTTCAATTTGCCTGCTGGGTGGCTGGGATTATCAAGGCTTTGCTACAAGGAACCCCGTGGTCATGTAAAATGACATATCAGATATAACCGCCGGGCTAATGGAGGGCGCCTAATCCAATTCATCTGTGTTCTGGCTCACACAAAGAAATCAAGGAAATGGCATTTCATTTAATAAGCTATTTCTAGTGCCTACATGTGTTCAATTTGGTGCTGCTCTGTTGCAGTGCGGCGTAGCGTACACAGATTTGGTCCTTTTGCACCACGGTCAATGAGCAGAGGCAGAGGGGCAGAAGAAGTTGCCTTGCAGCTCCCACTCCTGTACAGGCGATGGGTGGTGACAGCCTTGCCCTAGCGCAGCCCTTGGGGTCTGGAGACACAAATTGAAAGAAATGGCTTACGCGGCACACAGAGCAGTTTTTCTTGTGGCAATCAGCTACGCTGGAGTTCTTGGTCTGTGAATGGCCACCAGCATAAGAAGAGATTTCTTTCTTCGATATCCTTAGAAACTCTGTTGAATAAATAACACTTTTGTAAGCAATGGCAATAGATGACCAATACACATTTTGCAGCACAGATATTCGAGCAAATAACGGTTTACACTCAGCTTTGTGGAACTTTCGGGATTCACAAATATTTCTACTGACAGACCTGGAGATAGGTTAGCACAGCAAATAATGAATAGGACATAATTCTGCCAGAAGTCTGGCAATTTTTTTCTTTTACTTGTACAACTTCACAAAGTATTTTCGTACTCTTTGTCTAGCCCTACGGTTTACATGGATACTACACGTTTTGTAGTGGATGACACCATGTAGTTATGATTGCATATAAAAATTACTATTCTGAATGTTTAGCTAGCTGCCTCTCTATGATTTCTTTTTCAGTACGTTCATCTGAAGTATAATTATGCAGGAAGATCTGATAGATCATATAATTTTAGTTGTACAGAAGCAGCAGGTTTCTGCACACAGTGGGGTATTCCAAGGCCAATGAGAGCTAATCCATGTATCGCAGGGAGCTGTGCATAATAGTGGTTGTCAGTTTTAGTAAGCTTTAATTGAGTCTGTCAGAAGCCCATAAGTTTTCAGTATAAATTCAGATTACTAATTTCAGCCTATCATTTTAAAATGAAGTTTGCAACCGACGGGTGGATTTCCTCTTCTACCTCTTCCACAGTAAATTGCTGACAAAACTTCCCATGGTCTTCTGAAGCAATAAACCACTAAATTTATGTATCGTATCTTAAAATAATAAGTCTGCTAAAACTTAAAGCTTGCAACATTTTGCAGAAAGCAGGCTTTCTGGGAGAAAATGGATGCAAAAAGGAATCTGTTGGGTGTGCTGTCTGCATGCAGTTTGGTTCCCTGCCCAGGAACACTGAAGTGGTGCTGGCAATCTGCCTGCCTGGCTTTCTCCTGAATGCAGCATGGCTAGGCGACAGGCCTGCCAGGAATATTTGGGCTGATTACTTTTTTCAGCTAGAGGACACAGTGTGGAGTACCAGACCCCATTCTGCACTAATCTTCCAAGACGGTTGGCTTTGTTTTATGGCTTAAATCCTTCTTCTTTCCCTTTTCTGTTTGTTCCTGGAATATTTAGAGAGCAAAATCATGCTGCACTCAGACTTCCTTTTTTCTCAAGATTAACAAGGACTTGCCTGTAAACCTACTTTTGCAAGACAGATTCTGATCTCCCTAGTGGCACTTCACTGCATCTTTCCCAATATTAACAATTTTTTGCCTCAAACCAATCCGACCCTCCAAATCAGTTTTTCCTAGTGTCTTGGATGTTGTCATTGGTGCTTCCCTGTCTCCACTGAAATTACCTGGCTTGATCCAGCCTGGGTTCACATTTGTCTTTTATATGGCCCTTTTCCCATGTGAGAAAGAGTTCCTCAGTAGTGCTGCCGTGAGGTGTCCGCTCTGTCTCTGTGTTATTTAATTTCCTTTTATGTGATTTCTGGTTTACTAATTACTATGTCTTTCAAGCAGTTCACTGAAACAGAATGAGATCTTAAGTATCACACACTATTCACTACAAAAAAAAAAAACCCAAAAAACAAAAAACCAGCCAGACACAAAAAACTCAATGTAGATTCTTTTATTAATGAAAGCAAGATTATTCTTAGCCAAGTTTAACAAGGGTGGGGTGAACTATAATTAAATTGCTGTAATATTCTGAGGGATTATGGTGGAGTATAATGTGTTATTTGTACTGTCCACTTAGACTACTTAGACATCTTAATTAAGCTGTGATTTGAAAGGCCACAGGAACTTGATTTGAAAGGCCGTGCACTGTGAAGGCAATGAAAAAACTGGGGCTGTTAGGCATGCTGGTGCCTGGAGCAAGCTAAACTCAAATGCCCTTCCCAGTGCCCACCACCAAAAATTGCCGGCTCCAAACTGGCTTCAAGTTCATAATTTTTGAAAATCAAGGAAGAATTTTCTACCCTCAGATACACAAGGTCTTATAAGGCAGATGCAGATGCAAATCTAATATAAAATAATGTAAATTTTTTATTATTCCTATACCTTGCTTCCAGAAATCCCGTGGTCTCTGTGAGACCTTTCTAACTGCTGATGTCCTGTTCGCTTGGGCTGAAGTCTTTTCAGCGATGACTGAAATTGGCTTAAATATTAATATACAAGTACAAAACACAGATAATTTTTTAATAAAGCTTTGCTGTGTGTATCTTTTAAAGACTTGTGGGATATGATAGTGGTGGTGAAAGACAGAACAGTTAAGGTTAAATATTAAGAGATCTCTGAAGATTTTATTTTTACTTTGCTTTGAAAGTGATCAGGTGGAAAAATACTATCTAATGACTAGTTACTTCTCCCATTAATAACCTGTTGACTGTACATTTCAGGAAATCTGTTCACTTTACCCTTTTTTATCATGTTTTTGACAAGCAATCTGTTGTCTTCAGCTTACTTCCTAGCAATAAAAGTTAACTAATTTTTTTTTTTTACCCTACTTTCAATAAGGTCAGTCTCTCTGTTTGCCTGACACAGGTTATAAGTCCTACTACAACCCTTTTGATCATAACAGCAGGATTATTGACAAGCTGTCAAAACATGGGTTATCACTAGTGCTTTTCTAAGCTTCAGTATTGACTATGTGCCCTAACAACAAAGAAGCATCATCATCATCATTTCAATTCCCAACAGGTGGCAGGTCCTGACCAACAAAAGACTGCCAGACTGAGCAGTATGGCAGAAATACCTATCTTACAAAATGCAGGAAAGTAATAATGTTTGTGAACAATAATGTTTCAACACAGAATTTTAGAAGAATACAGTCTATCAAGGTTTCTGAAATATGGCACTGAGCACTTTCAGTTTCCATTGCAGACCTTTTGAAATAAATGGTCTTAATAATTCTTAGTGCTCTTCTCCTGCCCTGCAGGAAAACTAACATCCATCTCAGTTGTGTAACATATATACTTGATATTGAAAAAAGTTGTAACAAATCAACGCAATGCTCTTGTATTGTTGTGTCTGCTAATATTTGCTAACATTCATCAGTAGTAAGAAAATTTTAAGTAGCAGTTCAATAAAAAGATGCAGCCTATATGGATGAAGAATGTAAACATCCTGGAAAGGAGACTCCTTGGATACTGGATGCATCAAAGATTGATGGCTCAGGACTGTTTCCAGCCTTAATTCTAGTTTCCAGGCTCTGTCTGGGAGTTGGTAACGTTTGAATTATCCGTCTCTTGACTGCCTCCTTGCCCAGGTTTCAGGGAGAAAGAGTGACAATCTGGGTCATGTTCCCTTCTCTTATCTCTCAAAAAAGACTATTGAAATCCTCATGCTGTGCCTATTTCCCTTGCCTTTTGGGTAAATATAAAGGAGCAAGAAGTCCACCCATTCTTGTATTGGAAAGATGCAATTAAAAATGTCAGTAGCTGGATGCTATGCAAGACTTAAGCAGGTATTTAAGCCGGTACCCAAGCCCCAAGTTTAGGTAATGCCAGCTGCCCCATGAATCAGTTACCATGGGTGGCTATATACTGAGTGCTTGACACTGATGCTCAGGCCATCTGGAGCTGTAACCTTTTATTAATTGCTCAGCTCATCTTTAATCTCTACTTTTAAAAATAAAACCCCCATGTTCTATAATGTTATCGTGGTGTGAACTTATACTGCCAAAAGTGATTTATGTACTCTGCTAAATCAGATCACACATACTACTTTAGGGCCAATGCGTTGCATTTCTTCTCAAAATACCAAAATGCTTTACAGACAACTAAGCGGAACAAAGTGGGCCTTTCACTGCCTTGTTATGGCTTGGTTAAGAATACCACTAGGTGCAGTGTATCTCAGCTGACTCCGGCTGTTTTTCCATATGAGATGCTAAATTTACTTGCAGACTGTTTCAGAAGCACCTCAGCCACATGGTCTCAAATACTAAACTACAATAAATTCATCTTGCTGGTTCATAAATTTCCTAGATTTCCTAGGGAATCGAGCATCGTTTGATTATGGCTTTCCAACTCTGTGCCTGGCTGGCTACCGTTTGTCTGTCCCTGCCCGCCAACACAAAACCAGCATGAGCAATGCCTTGCATGGTGTTGGGATGGTCATTGCGTAAAGACTAAAGGCAACGCCGTGTCTCTAAGAAAGGGAGAATTTGGACTGCGAATGTGGCCATTTATGCCCTGCCCTGCCCCACTGGGAAGCACAGGAGAGAATAAAGCAGCAGCTACGTCAGGAAAGGGGATCTCCTCTACTTTTTTTGTGATACTCTGTGCAGCAAAGAGGAGGTTGAACCACAGATCCAGAAAGAAGAGGACTTGCCAAAGTACCAGTAAAGGCTTTCAGGGAGGTGTTACAATGATTATTGGTGCAAAAAGCGTGATCAGAGATGGAGCAACACAGCACAGGGCATCACAGTTCCTGCACCTCCAGGGACAGCTGGGAAGAGATTTATTGCCTTTTCCTTTGCCTTTATTTTTGTTGCTGGTTATTTGGTATTGGTTATTGTTTAAATAAGAGTTGAAGAGGAACAATCCAAGGGCAATATCTCAAACCCTGGTTTTAGTTTTCTAAAATGGGACATATGCACCTTGCAAATACCCAAGCGAAACAGCTTGATAAAGGCTGCACTCCAAATTCACATTCAGTCTTTGCACAGGCTCCCGACTTTACAAAAGCTTTAATAAAACTACAGGAAGGACCTACAGAGTTGTTCTGCTTCCATATGGCTGAGCTGGGAGTGGCTCAACTTACGAATGTATTTTGCGAACCTCAGAGGCTCAAATAGCTTCTACCAAACTAATAATTTTTGAGTGGATTACATCTGTTATTGTCCCTTCACTCAAAAGCAAATATAGCATTAGAGGGGATTGCTTCTGAGAAATTATGGTTTTCTCAAAATACATTAAAGTGGTTCTTACTCAGTATTATAGCTTTGACAGGAGAGAAAGGATGGGGAAGCTCAAAGCAGTCTTGGGGTTTGATTATGTACATTGCTAAAGTGCAGTACAAACTGGCATCAATAAACATTTCTGAGTTCGTGCATGTGAAAGCAGCCAGGCGTTAAGCAAAAGGAGTTAAATTAACAGTATTTGGAAAGTAAAATCTCCTCTATATCCGCAGAACTGTTTTATCCAGGTCTCCTCCCCTACTCCTCCTAACCAATTTGAACTCTGACCTGATGGGATGAATATTTTGGGGGAGAGCTGAATTCCTTAACGTGTGTGCTGAGGCTGTCGTTAGCAGTTTCCCAGTGATTTGGGCCTGACCACCTGTTGCAGGGAGTGTTGGACCAACATTACCAGGGAGCAGCTGGATGGTGCTACAAGCAGCACCAGTGACCTGGAGATGAAAAGCCTGATGGTTCTTTCCTAGACCCACCAGTTTCCTCAAGGATGAGCTTCTGATGGAAGACAGATATTTTTTTTTTTTTAAATGAAAATTACATTTTGGCACATTTGTTTTCCTCCCTCATTAGATCTGAAGGCCATGTGTAAAATATGAGCCTGAGTTGCCTAAGTGGGATCTGTCAGTTTACACAGTAACTGCTGTAAACCAGAGGCAATAATATGAGTTTAACAGATAAGAACAACTTACTCAGCATTCCTTAAATGCTGGAGAGGAGGAACCGGCAGCTGACCCCAAATGCTTTAAAAATACTCCTCCTAGCAGTAATGCACTAAAGTAAACACCAAGAGGAAAGTGCTGTGAAATGGTTTCATCAAGGACCAGCGTAATAAGAGAGCAGCTCAAGTTAGGGTTAATTAAACTGTTTCAGCTACTAGAGGGATGGGGTTTTCCAGCTGTGTGCAAGATGCAATAACAAACTTTCCTTAGGTTGCAGATTCTTTCCTGATTCTTTAGCTTTACACAGCTCAAATGTTATCCTTGCCCATGACAGTCTCATCAGATATTTGGCTTGAGAAATGCTTGCCTGGCTGCAATAGCCATGGAATAAAGCAAGTGGGCTGAATTAGAGAAAGAACCCAGTGTCCTTGACAGCAGTGGGATTTTGGGGGGTGAGGTGAGGAGGATGGAGAGATGTTCTTGGTAGAAGCTTTTCTGTGAGCTGCTCTGTCTTCTTTGGCTTTCTTTAGTTATGTTAAGCCTGAATTTGATATCCAGACTTTTCTCCCTTCTTTATATAGTTAATTCTTATTCATTTGTACAATGAACTTTGAACTGCAATATTTGCAGAGGTGGCTAAAAACATTGAGCTCCTGTTTTAGATGCCTGGCTGTTGGCTTTAATATAAGATGAAAATGTTGCTACAGTATTGCTGCTCTTTGGAGATAACTCCTTAGACATAAAAAGAAATATAAAGATTAATTAAGGTCTCACTATACCTTCTAACAAAGGCAAGAAATTTTCATAGAGCAATAAACTGGACAAAAGTGGGAGAACTTTTGACTGTAGAAGAGTCAGGCATATATACATGCATGCAATAAGTGCAGGATTTATTTTCTGGTTTTATCACTAAGCAATTACACCTGATGAGTAAGGACAGAACAGAGGGTCAGCTGTGCTTTCTAAGTGATACAGACGGTGACAAGGCTGTGTTTGTCATGGTAACTAAGAGCTTCACTGTCCAGGCTTTAGTTGGTAAGATGTCCAAGACAGGCAGCTGTAGCTTTACTCACTTGCCAACCCAGTCAGAGAAAAGGCAATACAACTGTGAAATATGAGTGACAGTGATGCTGGAATGAATATCTGCTTGTGATCGAGAGCAACCTGGTACTTTATGCCTACATTCCACAAAGAAATGCCACTGCCGTGATAATTTTAAATGAGGTTTGTTGAATATATCAAGAGAGACAGATTTGGAAGCATCAATGCACCATGGTACTTACTACAGAGTCACTGATCTAACTTTTCTACCCTACCTCACTCTATAATTTGTTATTACATAGACAAGTGACCTATGCTAGATACAAAGTGCAGAGATTTTTAAAATCTTTTTCTTTCCAGTTGCAATGAAAAAAAATAGATTAAGAAGTGTAGGTAAATGTCAGCAAAAAGCTGAGCAAAAAATTTATAACAAATATGTTATTATAGCTTAGTTTCTCTTGCTGCTTTTGGAACTGTGCACATGTAAACTATTAATCAGCGTCTGTTATATTCTCCTTTGTGTTTAACCCACAGACAATATTGAACTCTTACAGGCTGTGGCTGTGAAGGCTGGCTTTGTAACTCATCCTGGAATCGCTGAAGGTGCTGCTGCAGGAAGATGTTCCTGTTTCAGACTTTGGTGTGGTGTTGTGCTCAACACAAAAGTATCCTGAAAATTTACATCAACTAATTGCAGAGTGTAGATCGTTTGAGCCAAGATCTTGCTAAAGTGTGTTAAAATCCATCAAAGATTTTATAAAAACTTAGAAAAGCTCGTAATACGAGCTAAGGTTTGTATTCAGGACAATGGGCACCATCTTCAGTTTATGTTGCTTGTGAAAGATTTTAATCTGAGAAGACCACTAATTTATTGTAATTAGAGTATGTGTACAAGGCTCTGTATTGCAATAATTGCACTGATGTAAATATGCTGGGTATTTACAGTATATAAGTGTAAATGTGAAGAGAGGTCTTCAATGATATTTACATTTTTAGTTGTGGTAATTTATTTTGATTGGGCACATAGGCCCAAATTAGTCCAGTTTAGCTGAGGCATCCCCACCAGGAGCAGAGCACCCCTCACCTCCTCAAACCCTAAAGTGGGGGACTGCTCTCTGGAATTGTCTCTCATTCTTCAGATTGCACAGGAAGCTTCACTGCAGCACCTAAATATCCTAGGCTGGCCTATTTATTTTACTGTTTGAATAAAAAAACCTAACTGGGCACAAAGGTACTTCTGGTACAAGTGTCCTTGTTTATAAAGCAAGAGTCAGATTCCCTCAGATGTTCTCTCAAAGTTGTTGTGACCGGCAAGGTCCCAGCTGAAGTGAATGAAGATTTAGTGATGGTTTTATTGGAAAATTTTTATAGATGATGTGATTATTAAATTTTCTGCTTTGAGTTATTGCCCCGTTCCTGTGTATTTCCTTCCTCGGTCTAAAATTTCTCTGTGCAGTGCAGGTGGCATTCAATACAAAAACTCAACCTCACAAGTATACTTTGCTGAGCTTCCTCTCCATTCCTTGTCGTGTGAGTTTGCTGCCCCTCTCCTATTTCTATCCCTGCTTCAAAAGCAAGGATCTTGCTCTGCAGTGCATTCAGGAGCCCAGATGTATCCAGAGAAGCTTCAATATGCGGTAACTACAGAGAGCTACACAGACATAGTTGTCTGTTGTTTGGTTGTGAGATTATGAAGTGATCAACATTTCCCAGACATTAAGTAAAGCAGATGCTTGCCCTGAGAAGTTTCCAAACCAACAACCAACATGTAGACAGAGTTAGAAGATGACTGAGGAACCAATGGTGAACTCCTCAGACACCCATCTGTAATCCAGGTGTGAGTATTTAAGAGATCAGTTTAACTATGAAGAAGATGGGGAACCTTCTGGATGATATCAGAGATTAAATCTCTGGAAGGCATAGATGCTTTTATCTGTGAAGGTGGGAAAAACTTGCCAGGGCTAAGTGAGAAGAAAAAGGGACACAAAGTTCAAGGTTGGTGAGCAGCAGAGTGATCAGAGCTATGTGAGGGAAGATGATGCTGTGCAGGTGTGACAAAAGGAAACCATTGCTTTGAACCAGCAGTTCCAGGTGAGGACGATTGCTTTAATTTTCAGACCTGAGTTTTCCTTAGGCACCAGTTAAGCATCATTTCCACAGTGGCTGGAGATGTGTTAATAGGGTCCGGCTCATCCCTGAGAACCACTTAGAAAGCAAGAGGGGTGCCATGGATACCAACCTGCCTTGGGCAGGGGCACTTCTGTCTCCTCGCCGACACTTGTCAGACTTCCACAAGGTCTCAGGAAATGTGAACGAACACAGACCCAGTGTCTTCCTTAGAGGTCAATCAAAAGCTTAGAGAGAGCAGCAACCATGGAAAAAAAACTAGATCCCTTCCCTCTGCCTTCTTTTTCTATAAACACATTAGCATGATAGTTGAAAGGCGATACAGACCAATTTGCGTGAAAGCAATCGCTTTAGTTGTTTTTATTTCATCAGCTGAGTCTGCTGAGGGAAAAAAGTGACAATTATTCACATTCTTGAACGGCTGGTGAATAAAACAGACACAGTGAATTTCTTGAATGAACAGAAGAGTAAGTCCCCAATGTACTTCGATTGCTTAACCGCATGCAGCAGATAATCCACATCGTCAGAGTCGTAGAGTTTCTCTGTTCATCTTCGACAGTAAAGTGGAATTTGTCTGTAAATAATTCTTACTTGTTTAAAGCTGTGTGCCTCATTTTCTGCCAGGTGCTAGGAAGCCAACCTGAAAAAAAAAAGTATTTAACATCACAGCTAGAAGGACCCCGTGTAAGACTTACGGGAAAATGGGGGAAAAAATATCTCTGCATTAACATTAATGTTTTTGCTGTAAGAAATATAAATGTTAGAAGGTTCTGAAATTCAAAATTGCATTTGTGTTAAAATAGAACTATTTTTTGAAATATAAACCACTTTTAATTCAGGAGTCCAATACTTTTCTTCATCTGCATACTCTGTATCATAAACATGGCATTCTGTTCTGTGATCTCCAAGTTGTCCACACAAATATACTTGTCAAGTGTGGTAAGAACTACAGGTGAGAAGCACATTCACAGATTCAGAAACTTGGGAAGAGCTTAATTCAAATTTATTTGGGCATTTTCTTGCGTTAATTGGACACATGCTTATAAATGTGTAATCAAAACCTGCATTTTCAGAGAAGATACACACCTAAAGATACCCCAACTGAAAAAAATAAGTAGGGTCAAAATAAAAATTGCTGTGGAAATATAGAATTCACTTTAATTACTAAGAAATAGCAAGGCCTTCATAAGAACTGCAAACACAGCAAAACTGCTGAGAAAAGTATTCACATTTCTGCAGTACTTAACACTTAAGAAGCCAGTATGGAGCTGTTAAGGCATTAAACACTGAAAGTGCTTCAAGTTCTTTTGATGAGGAGCTTCAAAAGCTGAACCAGTTTCCCCCTGCAGTGCAGAAATCTCATCATTTCTATCGTCCCCCAAGCCAGTTCCCTGCCCAGCAGCAGTGTCTGCAGGACCTGGGGAACAGCTTTGTCTCCAAATCCCCGTTACCCACGGTTGGATCATGGTTTGGGTCTCTGGAGTGACCTGATTAAGGGATGGAAGGTGCCACTAGCTGTTCCACTGCCTGCTGCTGTTGTTTGCTGCTCAGCTTCCCGCCTGACTGCTGGGTGTTGAGAGGAGCCAACACGGAGGTACCAGCGAGTCTGCCGGGCTGCAGGCTGGAAGCCTGGGGAGATTAGGGGGGTTAAACAGAGGTGCTCTGCAGGGGTAGTCTTAATGGCTGCTGTGAAATTTGCAGGAAAGTGTAGGCAAAACCGGAGACATAGCAGGGTATGATAAGTGCCAGTGAAACCCAGATTCTCTGTCTCCTTGAAGACTCAGGTTAAGACTGGAGGGCTTTGCCCTTTATTTTGATCTCCCAGATTTTGCACCAGCTCCCAAAGTAAAGCAGGACAAGTCCACAGGCTGTAAAGAGAAGGAGAAAACCATGCACTTCAGCACTGCTCTGCTTGGAGAATTTCCCCAGAGCCACCCTGGAGTTCTTTTTGCCTCCAGAGCAGGACAAAGAGGAAGTGGCTGTGATAAGATTTTTACCTGTGAAATTTAAAGGACTTCCAAAACCGTGAAGATCCCTTAAAAAAAGAATCAATGAAGTGTATTGGTTCCTCACAAGGTGTGCACACGTTTTCTGCTGCAGGAGGAATGAGCAGCACACTGAGAAAATTAACTGCATCCCTGAAGGCTACAGCCACACATTAGATGACTTTTCTTTCTTCTCTTTTCCCAGCAAACCCACTTATGCATCACACCGATGGAAAATTCTTCCAAGATGAATATACAAACATCTCCCCCTTTCCCACCATCAGACCTAGTGAGATAATTTGGGGTTAGCATGGGATAAGCCTTATAATAGGCTTAAGGCATTTCATGCAGGACATCCATGACTCATTATCTCATTGTTCTTCACTGATGTACAAAATCTTTCCCTTCACACAAGACATTTCTTAGCTGTCTATTATGTTGACATCTGAGAACTGACTTTTCAGTGTTCATGCTTTATGTAACAGACAGTTTATAACAGTCACGCAAAGAGGTAGGGAATGACTTTACAGTGTTGTTGGTACTTTGCACTATGCAGGAACTATTTTCTTCACTGTAAGTAGATAAAAGACAGAAGTATAACCTTCAGTGAAATCTGACCTGCTTTGGGTAGAGTCCCCGCAATACTTTGGCACAAGAAAAAGAAATATGCTTTCATTCGCACTGAAACATCACAGCCAAAAATACTCCAGCTGTTCAGCCTCTGTGCTATTCTGAGTTTCTGAGAAATGCACATTTCACCTGAAAACCTACTGGGTTAGTCTTCTGGTCTAAGCCACGTTAGTAAAGCCTCATGAAATATGGTGTCAGTATGGGTCACTGTACTTCAGGAAAGGTTTGACTACACATGAGAAAGTTCACGAGACCAACAGCAGTTACCAGAGAAAACAGTGAAGTACTGAAAGAGCGTTTAAAAGAAGAGAAGATGGAGAAATGAAAAGATAATACACTTCAAACGCACACAGACATACTGTATTATGAAAGGTAACGACTGAGTCTTCCAACTATAAATCAAAACACATGGAAAGCAAAATTCTTTGGAGGCTAATAAACAAAAGCAACAGTTCTCATTTAGGAAGTCCCAGGCTATATTAAGGTGAAGGGACCTTTTGGGGAATTACCTCTGCCTGACCTCCTCTAAGCATTTCCCCTTGACCTTACAGGAGCAGGAGCAAGATGAACATTTTTTCTGACCCTGAATGGTTCATATTTTCATTTGTTGTTATTGTCTGAAATAATACTTTGTGATAACAAATGTACTTAAAAACCTCATTGCTTCATCTGTCACTGTGGCAGTCAAGAAATCCGCCCACTATAATGAGGCGTTTGTGATCACAAGATCTGTTTTCCCTTCACTCCAAGGACCATCAGGAGAGCCGTACATTTTTATTTTCCCTTTTGTAGCTTGCCTGGCTTTCTCCTGGATATATCACATCTGCTTACCAGATCTCAGAGGTCTTCAGGGCTGTTTGCTGATACACAGGGTGCCTAAGCTTTCCAGGTACGGGCCGGTATTGGAATAGAGAATTTCTTTTCTTAATAGTCTGGACATTACAGTTTGACTGCTATGTAGAGTTTGACACATTCTTGGATACTCATCTCACATCAGCCTTCACTTCAGAAGGAGTTGGGGCTTCCTTCTGCTGACCAAACAGCCTGAGAGAAAAATGTTATGAATATTTGTAAATGTTTGCCTTAGGTTTTTCATGTGATTCTCTTCAGACCTTTTCTTAAAAGGGACAGGAATATTTATTATTCAATGGTAGTGTTATCACATCTTTTATATTTCTGGAAGGGTTACAATTTTGTATTCTTATTCACTTGTCTTTCCTTTAATGCTACAGTTCTTCCCTGGATAAGCTTGTCAGTAATAGCACTCCCTTTCTTGCAGCATACATCTAAAATAACAGTGCTGCGCTCTCATCGCGTGGGCTGAAAGTACTTTGGAGCAGCTTCCAGTGGCTTTTAAGAAATGCCCTCCAGTGATTTATAGTCATATTCTACTTGAATGGCTTCCTGCTCCTGAAAGAGCTGGTTGAACTTTTCATGCACAAACGACACTGCAAGACATTTCTTTCAGTTTGTGTCTACCTTTATTCTACCCGTGTTAGTGTCACTGAGGGAAAAACTGGAGGCTGTCCCTTTCACAGGAAGGGGCCTCATCTCTTGCCCCTGTGTCATCATTTTTATCTTTACCTTTTTGTTCACATCGTAAGTATTTTAGAATAGGTCACTAGTTCTCTGACATACGGGATACATGCATCGCATTGAAGAAACCATGGTTGTTTCATTCATTGCTCAATCAATGCCTGAAAGTTTACAAATATCTGTGGTTTATGGAAGGTGTTTTTAAGTTTTGAGAATTGTTACAGTGTTTCTGAATTGATTTATTATCTGCACTCAGGTTTTGCAATGATTTTGCCTTTCCAGGGCCCATATCCCAATATTTCCACCAAAAAAATTTCATATTTATCCAGTTCTAGCTATACTGACTCTACACTTTCTAGCTGTTTGAAGGATCTGTGATCCCAGTCTGACCCTGCTGTCTCCCATCTGGGCTCTGGGTGGCCAGCAGCTCCTCTGCTGATCCATGCAAGTCCTGCCTTGCTGACCACACGTTCCCTCTTCCAGTGGCCAAGCGCTGTTGTTGGCCATCCTCGCCTGACCGCTGTGCCCATGCTGCAGGGATGTCATTACCTCCCCATTCATAACAGCTCTCAGTATTCTTTTCCAGATGAAGCACTTGGAAATATTTTTGTCCTTCTTAAGCTGGCAATAGTGCTCACATTGTATTTTTCATTTTATCTCCTATCTTTGCATTTCTGCATTTGCTTTTGTAACATTTTAATGCAACTGTCTTACAATTTCCATATTTATATACATTATTTGATGGTTTATTCTGTGCCTGACTCATATGCTCTACGTTTGGACTTCTGCTTATTTACTAGCTCTGCATATAGGTCTGGACTGATTTATTATGGACTGTCAGAGCATTCCTATTTGAGCTCCTTCATACTCCATGGCCATGATTAACCTATCACAACATTGGTTCACATTTTAAGAATTGATCATCAGCTTGCTGTTTTGACCAGGCTGGCAATGTACTTATTTTGTACTTTTCATATGGAGTTGTAAGTACAGTCTTTAAATAAGTATAATTTGTGTGGATTGAAAATACTTTTGGACCATAGCTAGGATTTTACTTAGGTACTTCTTGTCTGTTATCATGATGGCAAAGGTCTGCTGAAGATTAAGACAGCATGCTTTGTCATTGTTAATAACATAGCTGTTCTTGCTTTGTTCCATTTTTTGTCTTCATTTAAATTTCCTAATTTTCATTTTTTGGTGTGAAAATTTCCACTTGCAAAGGACATCCCTTTCCTAGCTAGATGCTTGGAGGTGGGGTTTTAAAACATCATTATCATTATATTTTGACCAATACTTGAGTTTTTCTTTTGCTTTTATATATTTGCTTGTGGATCAATGGTTGATGGGAGAGTCAGTTTCTCCTGTTAGCATTTGTACTTACCTACAGGAGCTGGCTTTAGATACTAATTTCATTGTAAAATTGTTAAAATTGAAGGCAATATTCAGGTTCTACTCCTTCTTTCATATATGGCGTTATTTTAAATTTAGGATTTACTGAATGTAAATGTTTTAAATTCCCAACATTATCTTATTTATTCAAATAACATTATACATTATAATGATTTTTATAAGGGAGATATCTTTTGTAACTTGGTTTAGTTAGATTCACTTTTAATTGGTGAAAGTTGGCAGACGTGATTTTTCTCCTCCGTATTAAGTGGCCATATTTTCTTGCCTATTTATTTCACCCTCTTCTCTCTATTTCTTCCCCCCAGATTATTTCTAGTCAGTTCCAGACTGGACATAATTTCTCTCTTCTCTCTCCTAACACCTCTCTTCCCATCTTCTGGGGAGCTGGAGATGCTAAAATTGATAAGAAAGTATAAGTGGAGGGTACAGGAAAAGAGATAAAGAGCCACCCCTCTGATTTTACTAGCTGGGGATATGGAGAAGGAAACTTATCAATTGAAGATTATAGCTTGTCAGATAAGCTCAAACGCTCAAAAATAAATCATTTTAATAATTTATTTTCAATAGCAATGACTTCCACCAAACCCAAATTTTCCCATTACGTGTTCCACTGCTATTGTTTAACATGGTCTTTCCAGACTTGCAATGTCACTGCTTTTTCATTAACCCATTGGCTTGAAGTCCCCAAAACTGTTCTTCTCTTTTGCAGATCATTCTTATGGATTTTTCATACTAGGCTATCAGTCATCGTTATTTCTTACTCACCTCAGTCTCTTCGGGCATATATAACTACCTATGGTAAACTGTAGTCCACTAATTCCATTGATTTAAGGCAAGGAGCATTTATAACAAAACCAGAACCAAAACAAACAAAAACAAAACAATAAAGAGAATAAGAAAAAGTTGGCTTAAAGTTTTTTATTACTCAAACTAATTTCTTGCATACATGACAACTCTGACAAGTTAATTTTTGTTTATTTTAATTGGAGTTTTATGTTATACAGGCACCTATGATTAATCTGTCACCCTGGACACATAAATTACACAAATTTAAAATTTAGAGCACTCACTTTAAATATAATTTCATCAAACTTCTCTAAGATATTCTCCAGCAAAAAAGCACAGCATATATTTTTACAGCTATTTCTAATATACATCCCTATTAATAGGGAGCACTAGAAAAATAAATTGAGGGCATGCTGAGCTATAAGACAAGATTGAGATGACAGGGAATTGATTTTCTATAAAGCTGAGGGATTTTATAAAAAAGTAAATAAAATCGTCAGGGAACAATTTGCAAGTGAAATATGTGAAATTGGATGTCTCTACGTCACATATCGATTTGATTTTCATAAATACGTTTGCTTGTCAATACTGTAAGTGATCATTGCTCAATCTTCTTGAAAACATCAATTAGGGTAAGACAATTATAACAACAACATCATTAGGGCTGGACCTCCTGGAATGGTGGAGCTGAGAAAATCTGGTTTTCCTGTTGGAGTTCATCTTACACATCCATGAAAAATGGGTGCAATCTATTCTGTCCAACAGGCGCCAATATGGGGCTTGTTTGGGAGCCTTGTGCTGCTGAATTGTGGAGGACGAGGCTTACTCTGTGTGTCGCCAGGTCCAGAAGAAGGGCACAGCCACCCTGTCAACTCATCACACTCTCCTGCAGGGAGGGCAAGACCCAGGTTATGGCATAAACTATACCAGGAGTAGCTCAAGAGGAGTGCTGGGTGGGAGTGATTCCTTCCCTGCTCCCTCTTTATTTTTATTGGAAGTAAACCATAACAAGAACGTAATTTTGATGCAGCCATTGTGACCAATATTGACCTGTACTACAATATATAATAATTTTTTTTGAAGTTTGGTGTGAACTAAGGACGATCTATCCATTTTGTTGTAAGAGGTTATTGAGATGTAGTTATCAGAAAAAAGAATTTTCAGCTCACTTTTTCAAAACAGATCCATTAA
Source organism: Falco punctatus (assembly GCF_963210335.1). Classification (NCBI taxonomy): domain Eukaryota; kingdom Metazoa; phylum Chordata; class Aves; order Falconiformes; family Falconidae; genus Falco; species Falco punctatus. The sequence continues at coordinate 74,201,800 of NC_137585.1, forward strand.
ACAATTAAAATTAATTTCAATCTTATATTGCAGCCAGATTGTATCTATTATTTTAAGCAGTATCACCACCTTGAAGAATATGAAGCAGGAGACAGATTGGTGTGGAACAGACATGGATCTTTATTTCTTTAGTAACAAAGTAATTTGCAGCACTCTAGCTGCTGCTGACAGAGAATAGGTAAGTCATAAAGTGCAGTTAGGTGATAAATTTATGTATAAAGTACCTTAGCCACTTTCTTCTTCTCTGCTCACTAATCCTTCTCCCACAGGAGTTATTCTAATTTTAATCCACCAAGCAGATAGGTAGGTGGTATGCAGGGTGGATGAGAATGAATCCTTGTCTTCTGCAAATGTAGTATTTTCTGCCCAAACATTCCAATCTAAGGCACAGCATGAATGTGGATCAGTTCAATCTGACATTTAAAATAAAAAGTTTACAACCATGAAGATACTGGTTTTTTGTCCTGCAACTCTGCAAGACCTATATCCCTTCATAATATGTACTTTATCACTTTCTCATTTTGAGTCACAGAAAATCTTGATAAAATGTCTATTAAAGCTCAGATACCTTAAAGATTCTTTAGGTTTTTGTTAGTTGACTTTTGCTGCTTTATGCAGTTGAGTTCCTGGCAAGGGAGACACATATCTTTGTAAGACAAGAGTTAGAAATCAACTGTTTCAAGCAGCTCTTTCACCCCCCCTGAAACATTATTAGAATACTTTTTCTCAAATTTCTGATGCACCTCATGCATACCCAACACATGCTACCATAATATCTTCATCAACATTACTGTGTTGCATGACAGCTAAGGAAGTCATGATACACTGCTTTTTCTCTGGGAGAAGGAAACAAAAACTGGAAAGGAAGAATGAGAAGTCCCAGACAGAAATTGTTCTGTCTTATAATGTTCAAAAAAGTGCCATTATATACATCTAGAGAGCATAACTTTCATACCTGACCCTTTCAACTGCTGAACTGTTGAATCCCAAAGGCATTTGTATTTATAGGATTTGTAACTTCAAAGAGATTGGGAACGTCTGAAAAATAAGCTTTATAAAATAACTCTTGCAACACTAGGCTATTGTGTTACAAATTGGTTCAAAACATATTCAGAAGACAGTGCTCTTGTACATCCTGGTCTCTGAATAGGTTAGTCACTGCCTCTTCCATCTACCTTATGGTTGCAAGCAAATCCAAGATCTCAGCAGAGCAAAGGGAGTCATCTTGTAGTCAATTTCTGGCTTGCATTAGGAAACCATAAATGCTGTTAATCACTGCTCAGCTGCTTGATCCAGATTGTCAGGGACTTGGAGTGAAATACTGAACTATGTATGAATTTCTGGTAGATACTGGATAGCAATTCTACATTGGCTTCTGGGCAAAAAACAATTGTAAAATCCTGCAAAGGGACTCCTCTGTCTCAGAACTGTCACCAAAAAACAGGAGGAATTCTGTTTTCCTGAAAAAGCTTTTTCCTTCCTCCAGTTTTGTCATTGAAATATGTATCTCTAATATATAGATAATGAAAGAACTAGATGTGGTTTAGGCTGTATGTAAGGCAAAGATTTACAGCTGATGTCAGACAGTGTGGCTTTCCTTTCCACAGCTCTAGCTCTAAACCACTACGTACACGTGATCATTTTATGAAATACATGTATGCTGTTTGGTTAAGAATAATGTCAAGCAGATCAAAATCTTCTAAAAAAGATTTTAAATCCCACCTCAGTGCCTTGCTGATGAGTGAAGTCATGCTAGAGTTCAGTCTTCTAGTGTGATAACTTTGGTGATAACGTGAGAACTGTAGTTCTCTGGTGAGAATAAAATTAACTGAAGGGAGAATAGGAGTTTAGGCAGCTGCTTGAGCAGCTTCACAGCTGTCTGAAAAACCATTAAAAGCGTGGCCATGAGGTTTGTCATCCTGCATGTGTGTGCATTTGTCACTGAAATACATGTGTGTGACCATGCTGCCTCCTACAAAATGGGGAGTCCTTCAGTGTTGCAAGTCAGTTTCTCACACGAAGAGAAATCAATTGTATGATAGCTCTCCCTGTAAATAATTTAAATGATTTATTGCTGTAATATACTCTATCTGAACATAAATAGTTACTAAAAGCACCCAGCCAGTCCTTTTTTCCCAGGAATCCTGACATGAGCCTGGCTATCTAATGCCAAGAAATTGTTTCTACAGCAAGAGCCAGCCGGAGAGGATGACGATAAAGAAACTTCCCTGTGGCTGAGTTTCCCCAGGCAGAGGGCTGGGATTGTATGGATTTTCTTATATGTAACACTCCTGTGCCAAAAAATTTCATTCCCAAGGTGTTGTCAGCACCAACTGTGCTAGCAACTAAAGAGGGTTGGGATCTAGGCTGGAGAAATACCCTCAGGAGCAGAGAGTGGGCCTTGCTCTTCTAGCAGTGATTTATTGGCACAAAGTTGGATTTTCTGACCATGTACTTCCAGATCACAGTCACAGTCGTCCTGGGACAGTGCACGTACAGCAAGGGGGATCCTGAGTAACTGGTCTGGCCAGACAGAGAAAACACTTAGACAGAGGCAGCAAGATGAAGGGCTGTCTAGGGGGAGATGGCAAAAAGATGGAGGAAGAGAGAATTTAGAGGTTAATTGGAAGGAGAGAGGAGAGAGAAGAGAAAACAGGAGCTGCTGCAGTACTAGTGCATCTCTGCTTTGCATTCTTTTCAACCTGTTTCCTAAAGGCCATCCTACAGCCAGCCATCCCCATCTACCTTCCCACCTGGTGCCAAAGCAGGACTCTTCAATTTCTCTTTCAACTGCAATCAGAATCATTTTTGCACTGTTATCTTTGCACTATTTTATTATTGGGTGCAACTTCAAGCCAGAGTTAGCCACCCCACTGAGAGCTGTACCCCCACCCCCACCTCCTGTGCCCAACCAGTGCCCCCCCTGCAGCACGCCGTCTTGTGGTCCCCACCTCTGCTGGACAAGCGGCATCCTCCTGCTGCAGGATACAATGCAGCTGAATTTCGGCAGTGTTTTGTACATCTTGGCCTCCTCTGTCCTCATTCATGCAGGAATGTATTGTGTTTGTGAAGACACAAAGGAAAAGCACGTTTGAAAGCTTCTGCTTTCAAGTGATTTTCACTACGGTGACGTATGACACAAAGAAGGACAAACAGATGTATTTCCATGGCTGAGCATAATGTGTATATTCCTTGTAGACCAGCTTCATTGAACTCAGGAACAATATGTTTGCCTTTCAGGCAAATGTGGCATTTAGGTATGAAAAATAAAGATACTATATCCATACCGCTAGTACAGTAGACAACTTTATCACTTTTTCTGATTACACTGTCATCTGGAGGAAAAATATAACTCTGCATCATTAATCACATCATAAGTCAAATTCTAAATGAAATGTTCATTAAACTTTGTTATCATTCTGCAGCTGGATAGCCTTTGTGTTTCTGTAACTCACACGTTCTTACAGTTTGTAATAATTCCTTCAGAGTAAAATTTCTAAAGAAGAAATATGCTGAGATGTAAAACTGTAGCTTTGCTTTGATCAAAAGTTCCAACTGTGGACTGCCAGAAACCTCCTGAAAAACAAATTTATCTTTATAGTCCACACTAGGTGCAGAGTAGTGAAACATCAAATCACTAACAACAGTTTTATTAATTTTAATGTGTTAAAGTCAATTTTATTATTCTAATTTGAAATCATTACAGTGATTCTCTCTGAATTCCCTCTGAATCTTCTTCTTCATAAGACTTACTAGCAAATGTGCCAACCTCTTTCATTAGCACAAATTAGAGCAAATGCAAGGATTTGTACTTCAATAAATTTTCATGGATGCATGAAATTGCATGGCCAATAATTGTAGCTAGCTCAGTTATTTCGGTGATTATACTGTGTGCAGAGGAAATTAAACCATTGCAAACTCCAATCTTGACAGTTTTGCACAAGCAAAGCAGGATCCTGCTATGCTCAAATGAGAGCCCTCAAGAGAAAAACCCTGGTAATTTTATTTTTATGATCTGTGACTCTGGACCTCATACATCATGCTGGGGCCCGAGCTCCGTTCTGGCACACATTTCCAAGAGGCACTGCCTCTTATCTTTGTAAAACTATGACTCATTGAGTGACCATTAAAGTCCTACAATAGTTTTTATAAAGCTGGGATTTCTACAGCCTCGGGTAGTATATTTTCCATCTGTTCTCCCAAGTTTTTGAGCAGGGTATTGCTCTTTGCCCTGCATCGTTGCTGGTTGCATACTGCTGATACAAACAGCTGCTGCGTTCCACTAGAGAGCTCCTCTTTTATTGCAATATGACTGAAACACAAATCTTTACAATTAACAAACAAATCTGAATAACAAGGAACCAACAGATGAAAACACACAAATTAGCCAGACAAATAAGTGCAAGCAGGGACTTCAAACCCACTGCACAGAAGCAACTAAACCTGCTCACTCAACACATGCCAGACTCAGGTTTGGAGCCGGGAAGTTCCTATGTGCAAAATGCTGGTTCACTGGCCAAGCCCAGTTTGTCAGACATATTTCTGCAGCAACCCCCGTTCTGTCTTGTGTCACAAACCAGCCAGTTACCTCACCATCTGCCTGCATGCTAATCTGTTAGCCAGGCAGAGCAACTTGGGTGGGCAACGAGTGATGCTCACATGTATCCTGGGACTGCTGGGGTGTTACCAGTAGCTACAGACACAGTCCCAAACACAACCTGGAATGGTCTCAAGCATTCTGTAATTATTCCTGTTGCCTGCAGCTCAAGTTGGGGACACAGTATGTAGGTGCTGATAATGAACCAGTTAGTCAAATCTCTGATGCAAATGATGGTGATAGAGAAAAGCACTATCGGAGAGAAGAAAAAGCAAACCTCAAAGTAAAAAAAAAAAAAAAAAAAAAAGATACCCAACAAATAGAAGGTGTTAACTGTCAGGGAAGCATTCCTTCATCCCAAAATACTGACTGAATGTCATAGGTTTCAGCCTACCTAGTTACCTTACCCTTAATTGCCTGACAGGATGGCAAATGTCACAGGATACTACATGCCCCCAGTGACCTCAGTTATCTTCAGATGTCCAGGGAGAGAATAAAATCAGAGGCTATGGTGTAAGGAGTGTGTATGGCTGGTTCTGGTGTGGGGGCTGAGAGTCTGCAGGAAGGATCGCCGGGGACAGGTTTAGTGAGCCAGCAATGAGGAGATGGAGCCAGGGGGGCTGGGGGAATGAAAAAGGCAGAAATAGAGGAAAGTGATGCAAGGAGAGTAGATACGTGCTGGTCCACTGGGTTTATGACATGTGCTAGACAGCCCCATTTTCCAAAATATCCAGCCTTTCCTTTCCTAGGCCACACCATTAAGGAGAGTGAAAATTAAGTTGTCAGTACTGTTTATTGTGTCCCATTCATTCAAAAACTACATAGTGCAAGGGGCAAGCACCGCACCTGGATTATCCTAACTCCTGGGGAATGTCTGCACCATCATGCCTGCATATATTGTACACTTCCTTCTGTATCCCGTATCATGGTCCTTGCTGAAATACATTTTTTTTAAAAGCAGAACAATATTTTCTTCAAAAATTATAAGCAGGTGTAAATGAAGGTATGTAAAAAGTAGTATCTTGAAAGGAAATGTTTTGTGCAAATCTACTTTCACAAGTGCCCAAATATCTAATTTTCATTGCAATAACTTAGCATTTTGCTCAGATGAGGCTCCTGTACATCAACTCTACAATGGTAAATGAACCTTTATACTATCTATAAGTGATTTATTGTCTCCACGCTGATGCTACATTTTGTAATGGATGGATTTAGGATTAAAATAAGGTTATGTCTAATTACCATCAGTGCTTGGCATAAGTACCAGTTTGTTCCACCCCTGTACATCAAACCCAGTTTTTAAAAATGTAATTAATACCTGTCTCATTATTAACTGCTAACACTGATATCAAAGGAAACAAACACAGAGTTAAGATGAAAAGATATTCTGCAATGGTTTCATTAATGTTTGTTTTTCTTGTCTGTGGTCCAAAGCCTAAAGGACTTCCTGAAAGATGACTTTGCCAGAATATAGAACAAATGTCTCAGTATTTGACCTTAATGACCATGGCCTTCATAATTACAGGTAATTAGCCATGTAATTGAGACTTATCTTTCAGAAAGCAACGTCAGTACTTCTAGGAGATCTTGTCTTCAGCAACCTGTTCTCCAATTTTGTTGTTAGACGGCAAGTCACACTGAGTGCTGATATCCAGTCTTTTAAGCATGTAATGGTAGAAACCAAGTAGCATAATCAAGTCTTCTCCATAAGTGCTGGAACCTGTAGAGTTCGTTCCATTGAGATCTTTGTAGGTCTTGCTCCCACTCTGGGTTTCTTCCTCTTCTGTATAATCCCTTTAAAGTTTACTGCTGCATCCTAATGCTGCTAATTTGAGTGGAAGAAGGTAAGACACTGTACTTGACAGTACACTGGTCCCATTCAGGCTGTTTCTATAATGATAAGCATACTGAGAGTCCTGACCTAGAGTAGATCTGGGAACTATCAAACAAATATATTTTTTAAAAAAACCAAATAATAAGAAGTGTGCTCCATCACCATGTGTTTCAGTTTTCTTCTGATAGTCAATCTTCTTTCATGTTAATTCAAGGATCCTGCTGTTTTAACTTTCTGAAATTACATATTCAAACTTATCTTCTGTTACTGCATATTTGTTCCCTACATGTCTGCAGGAGATCTGTACGTGGAGTGAATGATATTTGCAACAAAAAGGAGATGCACAGCATGGATTAGGGAAGATCATTTTCATTTGGAAATTTTATTTCTAACAGAGCCTGCAGTAATTGTAAGCTTTGTAGATAAGTTTATAAAAATTTGAATTCAAGACCAATGCATATCACTCTGTTGATGATAAGAATTCTGTAGCACTTGCCTCCCACACTAGAAAATTCAATGGGGCCCTTTTGGTACCAGCTGAAAGGCTTCAATAAATTTTATAATGGAAAATATACAGAAACAGGGGTTAACACCACAAAAAGGTTTTAGATTTTTCAAGATATAAGGCCTGTCAATACCACAGATGAAAGAGAACAAATGTAACAACAGGTGGGACTGATTTGTCCTAACAGCAAGCAGTTAGGGGATGGATACAGTTCATGTTCATGTGAAGTCAAGCATCTACGTAAAAGGGAACAATTCAGTTGTCAAAACATTAGGATCTGCTACTGTCTGAGGTGCCTGGGGTTATTCCACATGGTTTCTTGCTGCCCCTCCAGAAGGACACAAGTCTTCTGTAAACAATGTGTCCTCCTGTCATTCATACATGGAAATTTTTGACAACCTAGGACATCTCAGAAAACATCAAGTACCCATTTTTCAGGGACCTGAATTTCACTTAGATGTACACAGCGGAGCTAAATGCCCAAATTTCCATTGCAGTCAAAGGAGAGTTGGTCAATGCAGTTAATGAGGCTTGGAAATTAACTTGGGTGTCTGATCAAGAGATGTTGAATTTGGGGTGAGCTGAACCTCCCTTGTGGCTCCACTGGATGCATTAACCTCACTTCTAAAGACTAGCATAGGACCTGACATAGCTAGTACACATGTAAACACCTGCATTAGAGACACCTTGATTTAGAAGTCTTGATCTGGACTAAAGTCTGATCTATATTCAATGTGTTCAACAGAAAGGGGTCAGTTCAGCTACATTTATCAGGTGAATTGGCCTCTAGAAGGGCATACCCTGTGACCCACAAAGGCTCCAGACACTAACTTTTAGACATCTAAGGTCATATAGCATTAATCTATTTACATTCATGATTTGAAAAGTTAAGAAGATAACACTGGGAAAAAAATGGAAAAATATTCTAGGAGAACCAAAGTGGTTTTCCTTCTCTTGTAGAGTTGAGGATGGCAACATGGATAGAGACTATTTCTGAGGAGGAAGTGCCCGGCAGTAGTGGATTTAGCTCTGGTCGGCGCTAAGGGCCTTGTTAGCTGAGGGTAGAATCAGACTTACGGTCTATTTATTGCTGCAGAACTGTGTTCATTTATGGTGTGGTGACAAATAGATTGTACTCCTTTCCCAAGACTTACCACCATCTACCGCCTGTTTGCAGTCTGTTTTCCCAAGATTTTCTTGTCTTAGTGATTTTAAACCATTTCTGCTTGTGAGTGATCATCAGACAAAGTGATTTACAGCAGCCTTTACCCAGATCATAGTACATTGCCATAGATCCCTTGTCAAGGCTTCTTGACCTTTCCTTATTTACAGTTTCTAGAGTTGAAGGATTACTTACATGTACATTTTTGAGATAAGGACCTTGGCAATTTCATTCACACACTACTAACTTTATTGAATTGTCCTCTTTGCCCTGGTGTACAGCCTATGCTATGAGAAAGACATGGATTTCTGATGGCAAGATGCAGTTACCCTGTTTTTTCTGAACTAAAACCTGTGTGCTTCCAGATTCCTAAAGAAAACTCACCTTAAAGTTTGTCATCCAGCCCTAGCTCTTGGGCACTTTGCCACCTGAAAGCAGTAGACCTTCATTGGGCTGAAGTCAGCACGCTCCTACTGCAGAAGCCTCAGGCATGGTGGTTTATGTTCAGAGATGATCTGATTTAGCCTTTGTAACCTTTGGCGCTGTAATTCTGCCCTTCTCTGAGCCCTACCACCACGCGGCACTCCCTAAAAACCTATAAGAACAATTTTCAAGCAAGGCAGAGGAAACATCCATATAAAGACCTTCATGAGAAATACATTCAGGGTTCCTTAAAAAGCATCTGTCATTGCCCCTGCCTCTGAGACACAGCCTGGGTGGAAACTGAAGAAGCATCCATGCTTTCATTTCCTCTTCTTATTTTGACTGAGCATGTACTATTCACATTGCTATTGCTTTTAATTCAGCAGCTAAGCTGAACCGGCTGAGGTTTATGTTCTACTGCATAGTGCGGGCATGAAGGGGTACAGAGCCGCACAGTGCAAGGGAGCACACTCTCACTCAAAGGCAGCAGCAAACTGCTCTGTCTAGAAACAAATGGGGTCACAGCTCCTTCCCTTTGAAGCAAAGGAGAAGAATTTACGACAGACCTTGAAACAATGCAACTTAATTCTCCCCTTCTCTGCAGTGAGCCCTGCCCATTGCAGTAGCTGATGTTAAGCTGAGTAAAGACCCAGTACATTGCCTGCCAACCGTCACATACTGCCAGATCCTAAATGACCCCCAAAGGGAGGCACAGCCAAATCAGAGGTACTTAAAATCTTGCTCATATTAATTCGGTGATAAGATACTAGGTATCAGTATTAGACATCACTTCATTGATATCTATAGACACCTAAATCAACAGATTCCCTCTGGGCAAATTTTTTTCATGGTATTACCACACATTTTTTATTATTGCACTATTTACTCATTTATTTATTGAACTGAATCTCCACCCTTTTGCCCATATCCAGTTCCGGTTGTTTCCCATTTAAAAGTATGAGTAAATGCAAGAAGAGGGTAATATTAATCTGAAAAAAGGTACAGATTTGTATCACTTTTTTAGACAGGACCCAAAGCCTACCCTAACAGATTAATAATCTATCACAGTAACGTTGGCTGAAAGTAAGTGAGAGAAGAAAGACTGAACAAGGATGGTGACCTGTACTAATAAGAATTTACCTGTTAGCCTGTGCGCACAGAAGCACATGTAAGTATATAGTATAATCATCTTAAGAGCATCTGTCATGCTATGCTTTGGAAGTTTGGAAGGGCAAGCTATAAAGGATCTGTTTTGCTGGTTTGCAAGAAAAAAAAAAAAAAAAAAAGTTAGTTCTTTAACAGTCAGCAGAATTCTTTACAAAACTTCCCAAGGAGAAAGCAGATGCTGAGTAGCACAAAATTAATCTTGTAACATAGTAGCTATAAAATACACTAACACAAATCAATATTGCAGCCCTACACTATCAGCTGCTGAGCATAGAAATAGTCAGCTGTATTGTATAGGACATATGCTCTGCTCTCTGGTTTTTCACCATGGATTTCTTTTTTAGGTCCTGAGTCAGTGCCTGTTGGAACCAGTGACAGAAACGTGGCTTTGGATCAAGCCCTCAACCGTAGATTTATACTGACCAGTAACCGAGAAATACTGCAGTTGAGTCAGTGCTGCAGCAGAGTGTTGCTGGTTATGTTATCCTCTGCTGGAGCCAAATTGCTCTGTGTTAGAGGAAAGCCAATCACTTTTGAACTGTATAATTTTAACACAGCAAAATCTGACCCTGTAAGTGTAAAACTGCACATGGCAATTACTCGGTTCTGCAGGAAATGAACTCACTGTGTATTTAACGCTTCTGTCCAACAGCAATTAGGTTACTTTTATAGCTGAATGTGTAGCTCCTAATGCAGCAAAACCACTGCCTGTAACAGCCATAGCTTACAACTTCAGCTGCAGAAATACAGGCTTTTTCTGGCGACACAGTCATTAGCTCTTTTGCAGTTGACTGCAAAAGCAGCCCACGTTTGCGGCAGCTCAGCTCACCGTGCCAAAGCTCAGGGAACAGTAATTTGTTGCATGAATATTCTGTCCTCAAACCCTGCTTCTCATTTTGATTCACAGGCAGCCTTCCTCAGCCCCCATGTTCAGCAGGTGAAAGCATGGAACAGGTGTTCAGCACTGCATATGAAACTGCAGCCCAGACAGCAGCGTCTCTTCCTTGAACCGTCCATCTCTGAAGGCTGATATCTGCAATAAGAAAATGTGGTGGCTAAATGCGACTGAAAAATGGGCTAGTAGGATTCATTCAAGTCAGTCCCTTTGGCCCTGGCCACATCTCTGCCCTCTGAATGTCTCCGTTATCTTCTACACCGTGTGAGGGTCTTCTGTACCCTTCAGCTCCTGACATGTTGCAGGATGACCCAGCAAAGCAGTTGTACAACATTGAAGTACAATTAAACAAAGCTTAATCTCTTGACTGCTGAAAGTGATCGTTGCCAATGAGCCTGGCCACAGACTTTCATGATAATAAAAGTGCTACACATAGCACAGTAGGTCAAACCACATCATCTCTTCCAATATTCCTCTTTGATTCTTTTCTAGTGAACAAGGATCTGATGTAAACGTTTTTCAAAAGTTATGTTTCCATTGATATCCACACATCCTGGGATCTTAGGTGTCTCTTCTGCAAGCTGCTTTCATTCAGACCTCACACTGGACAGGGGCAATATGCGTTGCTGTTACCACCCCTTGGGAGGACACCTGTAGCATCTTGCTTCATCTACCTCCACAGCTGGTGAGGTAGAACTGCCCCAGTGAAGCAATCTGCTTGGTTTGAATCAATCATTTATTATCTCTGATGCCTTACTCTCTGCCTTGCCATTTTATATTTGCTGTGTCATACCTTTCCCATACAAAGCCTTTTCTAATAAACTGGTAAAGCTAAACGTTAAATGGAAAAATATGTAAAGCTTATATAATGAATCTCCTTAATCAGCATCTGCTGATGAGTTTTATATTTTATGACACTTTCTCAGTTTATATTTACTTACCATACCTATAAAAATGGCAGCAAATCCCATAACTGTTCAGCGCATAGATGAGAGTTGTTGTGAATTCCAAGATGCAGCTCCTGATTACACAGCACAAAGAACAATGAAGAACACATAAGTAACTCACTACAAAATGGGAGCCATACTTGGGCACATATTTTTTGTTCTTTGTATCAGTAATATGTAAAGGCAATTATGTTGATTGGTGCTTTATCAAGCACTCTGGCAAGAACATGCAGAGACATTGGAAGAGACATGCTTAATTTCCTTGCCAGTACCTGACTTCTAAGATGTTTCAGACACAGAACTTTAAAAATATTCTCTTTGATTTTCCCTGTGGCCCATTATAGTGCCAGATCTCTGAAAATAATGGATTTTATAGTTCAGTGGCTCAACATGGGGAGAAAAGAAATAGTTTAGGTTGATACCATTTTTCCTAAGGCTTCACAGAATTTTGAGGTCATAAACCTGTTAATTTTTTATCCTTAGAAGAAATTGCACCTATTTTGAAAAGAAAACAAGGTTTTGAAAGAAATCATGAAAAGAAAAAGAAAACATCAAAGTTCAATATTTACTCAACTTTTTTTTAAATTAGTCTTGGACTTCTTGAGTCCATGCCAATTCAGCCAAGTGTGTCTGTGCATGGCAGTGGTTTGGTTTGTGCTCACATCACCATTGCAGTTTTTCCAGTTGCTGCTGTCCCTGCCACCTGTCCACCACTGTGACCACTCCACTCTGCTTCCAGAGGAGCATTCGCAGTAGTGACCAAAGTCATAAGCAGGGCCTGAATCACTTGTCTCTTCTGTGTTTCTGCCTATGGCTCTGAGCTTGAGTGGAAGAGGGGAAGATAACATGCAATAATTGTGGTATAATGTGTAAACCACATTGTGTATTGTAAAACACGCTGTGTTTTACAATAGCATCTTGTAGACACACTGTTTGAGGTACACAGGTGCATGTCTGTAGTTTTGTTTAGCCTTCAGAATGTAGTATTTCATTAACTTTCTTGGTTTTCCATAACTTATTCCACCTGATACCTTATGTCTTGCAGGGATTTAATGTCAATTTAACATGTCCAAAGACAACTATGGAAAAAAATTGCTAGAAAGGAGCTAACAATCCTTGCTTGTTATCTGTCAAATTTACTTGGTTGCAGACTTTTTAATTGGAAAATAGTTCTACTATTCATGAGCATTCATGCAGAATTTCCTCTCTAAATTCCTTAGTTAACTGAATAGAGAAAGCAAAAAGAATTAGATTTTAAGAGTTTAAATGATGAGCTATTAATTGACATACCACAACCAGGCTCACATAATTAATTAATGTATCAATCAGCCACCTAATCATTGTTACTCAAATTACCATTGGGAGTTTTGCTTTTATGCTGAATATGAAGATACTACTTGGCTTATGAGTCTGCTTGGATGCGTAAGTGCAAACACATTTCTAATTTTTTGTCAAGGATACAAACAACACCCCACCATGGGGAATACTGGACATATTTTAAGAATTGACATAGCCTGTGCAAATACAGAAAAATTTATAACTGACACATTCGGATAGTCTCATATTAAAGAAATCTATGGGCCAATGACTGATAACAGCTGAGGGTGTTAAAATATATAAGGTCTATTAGCAAAAAGCTATGTAATTAATTGCTATGTAAAAATTCAGTGAATATATCATATTACCCTGAACTCAGTTTCTGTTAACACAACCATTAGTCTTGATTTGCATTGGATGCTGGAAATGGCAGGTCAATAAAGCAGAAACCTGTGGGATGCTTTTGCAAATATTATAGAAACAAATATGCTGATTAACATTTCATCATAGTAGCCTGTCAGAAAACCTTCTTGTAGGCATAAGCTGAATGTGCTCCCACCATCCAAAACGGCCTATGCATATCCGAGCTAGTCCCCACTTGTTCATGTTTTTTGCATTAGCACTGAACTGCTGCAGCCACTGAGCAGGACCCTGAGGTACATTGCAAATGCAGGTAACAGGAGATGGTCTTGAGAGCTTGTGATTTACTCCTCCATCTTCTGTGAATGCACACCCTTCTTCAGTAGGGGAAGAGGTGCAGCCTTCCTCCTTCGCCAAGGCTCTTTGGACAGCAAGGACTTGACATTTCTTAGATATCACGTCTCTAATTTGGTTTCCCAATGATGATGTCAGTGCACCCTGACAACATGCAGGCCTTGCAAAAGCAGATCTGTGGGAGCCCCCTTGCCCTTGGCAAGTTCTGTGAGTGTGCAACTGGGAAGATGGAGAGAGGTGGAGGCCAACTGGGGCCTGAGGACCCTCCTAAGGAGTTTCAGGATCTTAGTGACTGGGATAATGCCCATCTCCTGTGCTGAGCTGTGTGGTTCACAGCTGGACCTCTAGCTCTACTCCAAGCCAGCTTGCTTTCAAGAGTTGGTTACATCAGTCTCAGGGTTTTGTTGTTTGTTCTTTTTGGTGTTCTTTTTTAAACTGGTCTCTGAACATCCAGAATGTCTATGAACAATTACTAAGGGGGTTACAAAAAGTAACTATGAGAAGCAGAATGACTGTCCATGGGTTTCACCCTGCAGGGTCCACAGCTCCACTGGAACAATGGCAAGGCCCTGCAGGCCTGAGAAACCCCCTGTCCCCAGGGCTGGCAGGGTGTCCTCCTCCAAAGGCGGCGCACGCTCCCTTCCCTCACCGCTCTCCCTCTCCACAGGGGCTGATGAACCACCTTGAGCCCACCTTGTGCCATACCCAGAAGTGTCTTTAGCAATGATGCCTGTACTTTTTAGATAACAGATAATTAATAAAGCAGAACACTAGCTCTCAGTTAATTTTCTTGCAGAACAGATTTAGATCCCAGTAACTGAAAATGACTTGTACATTTACAGCCTCTCCCGAGATGTAGATGGTTATGGGGTATCCAGGATCAATACCAATTCACAGAGGATTCTCCCTAGAACCTGCCATTAGGACTTTCATTTCTGACTTTAATGAAACCTGAATACTACGTTTGGTCAACAAGATTTCTTGCAGCAATAAACTGTGCTTTTTACAGCGTGCCTCTGCTGTGGGAGCAATAATGCACAAGGCTCCATAGCTTGCTCCTTCACAGGAGACATCCAGGCTATTAAAGTAACTATCTCTACCTACCAGCTGTACAAATAATTGTTCAGTAGTTATTTAATATCTGTTCAATATCATTGATGCAGATATGTATATTGATATAAATATTCCATAAGGGATATTTTAATATTATTAAATATTAAACAACTTTAAGAGTGTCTCAGAAACTTAATTGGTCCAGATAAAAAATTGATTCTTTTCTTCTATAGCATAGGGCAAGAACAAATGTTCATCTCTTTTGTATTACAGAATTCAGCTGGTTTCAGTGAACTTTAAAAATCCAGCTTGCTGTATCCCACTTTACACCCACATCTTATTGTTTATGCTCAGGTATGAATGCAGCTACAAAATTTATTATTGACTGCATTTTATTAGGAAAGTCTGAAGTCCTACAACAGGCTAGCAGAGAACTTGATATGTTGAATGATGTCTCTGTTATCTTATCCTTTCTGTTGGTCTTTAGTAGTGCAAATGCTCATGCGGTGGCTTGGCATGCAAGTAACAGAAACACATTCAGATCATACGTACAGAAACAACAGACACATTCCCTGATGTGTTTGTCAGGCTGCTCACTCAATGACCACCAGCATAAAATGTGTAGGAAAAGCCCCAAATCAGCAGGAAATCAGGCAGAGAGCTTGCACTGCTACCAGGACACACAAAAATTATCAATTCTAGATCAAGGCATCACATGGTAAAGAAACAAGCACATACACCTTCCCTAGGAAATTCTAGTATCTTCACATCTGAAGTGCTGTGATTGTACCCATCATTACAATTACCAGGAGACTGTAGCAAAATTAGAGTATTCAGAGTAAAGCAGCAAAATTGATCTAGCACCTGAAAGGTTAAATCATACCATAAAGGTTAAAAGTTAAAAACTTGTGTATTTTGAGTTAAAAAAATGCATTGGCATTAATGTATAAAATTAATTGGTTTAAAAAAATCGCAGTGATGTTGAATACTTATTTAGTGAGGTGCACAAAACAGTAATTAGGAGTAATGGGATATAAAGGGGAAAGATGCTGTGTTGGACAATTATCAGGATGTATGTCACAGCATAATTCATTAGGTTGTGAAAAACAGTAATGCTGAACATGGTGGAGTATTAACATTTTGCAAATTAAAGATATACTAAGCAAAGCACAAAAAGTAGCCCCTGGAAAAATCAGGCTGTTCTGACACTTTTTTTGTTGTTTATTTTGCTGCAGCTGTATAAACTATCACTCAGGAAGGCAATGAAATTACACAGGTACAAATGAGAGTGATACCACCAACTAGTTCTACGGCTAGAAAAGTCCTAATGCAATTACGACTAGGGAAAGTTCTTGTACGTATAGCTAGATTTAATCTGAAGTGTTTATATATTTGGGCTTAAAATATTGGTCCTCTGACCCAAGTTATCAACCACTCTTCAGTTCCCACATGAATTATCTGTGTCAGACTGCCATTTGAAAATCACTCACAGCCCTGCCAATGACGGTTAATGATGGTGCTCCGTGGCAATGTCTTGGAACAGCAATACAGTCACACCTCTGAGAGTCAGGTCAGGCTCAGGCACCCATGCTGTGCCACCCAGTTGTAACCCAGGCAAACCGAGCCAGTTTAAGCAATCGCAGATCTATAAGAGCTAGGTATAGAGAAAAAAACCCAACAACCCACTGTGATCTTCTTAGCTTCTCTGCCAGTGTAAGCTTTTTACCAGCAGTAAATCAGAAAGAGTAGATGGCAATATTTTTTCTCCACCAAACTGTGCATTCAGCAGAAATGCTACTTTGAATACTTCAGTAGACAGGTTATATTTAAATGATAGAAAACAAAAAATGTTTAAATGAATTTTCATATAAGAATATTTTTTTAATATCTATTCAATGGTTTACTTATTTTAAAACACCATTTTTCAATTTTAAATTTACAATGATTGCAGAAAAAAGACCTACGACAAAGGTTAAATAACCCATAAATAAAGCTTTTAATCCTTTATTCTGAAGTCAAGCAAAACATTCTGATTTATCCCATAATGAATCCGCTATTATTTATGCAGCTTTAATTCCAAATCATTGCCTCCAACTAGGATGTGCAGAATTTTGCTAACAGAACTTCTCCTGGCATGCAAGCAAGAGCTGATTTTCTGTCTAGTAGATCAATCCCTTAAGTAGCTTTACCCTTTATCACCTTGGAAGGGGATCAGTGCCAAGCATAGGCCAAGCATTTATTTTCCATAAGTAATAAACTTGTGATTATGGTGATGGTACAAAACATGCTTTGTCTTTTTACAGTTATCAAGGGGAAAGGCAACATTGATATATATTTCGTTAAACAGTGCTGCAGACTGCTTTGTAAACAGAAATGATCAGATGATCTGAACACACCTGGAGATACATTAGTCACTGGACTTGTAGCATTTTACCATTTCCAGGTCTATTTTAAGTTATGAGCATATGCAGAATCTGGAATATGGGTTCAGTGGGAAAGTCATCACAGCAGATTGGCAAGAGGTTTGCAATTTTCTAGTCACTCCTTTAGCGTTCTGTTGAGTCTAAATTGGTATCCTTAGGCTCCTGACTGGAAGTGCTATCCAGAAATGAGTTGCAGGGAACAGTTACAACAAATCTGGGGTACTTAATGTTTTGTCTCAAATAATTTTTGTTCTCAAAATCAGTACTGTTGGCTTTAAGAAGCCTAAATACTAAACAAGTTACTGTCTCACAGGCATTCAGAAGTAGATACAGAATATCTAAGGGTTCCCACAAACACTATTACTGGTCTATAGGTGGTTTTCTATTTATAGTATATAATACAATCATTGAAGTATATAAGGTCAATGTAACATTAGAGAGTTTTTCATGGTGAAATTGTGTTTTGATTGAATTTCCATGTTGAATTGTTTCAGTATTTGTGTAAAGCACAAAGCAAACCAGCTGTTCTTTGGTATCTGCTAATAAAAATCTATGACTTAGAGTAAATAATAAAGAGTAACCTGCTTTCTCACTGCAAATTAAACACAGAGCAGAAGCTTTAGGATGATGTATATAGGAATAAAATTCATCAGATAGCACTCCACATACGAGGGCTTGAATTAAATCAGCATTTTGAGTGGACAAAAATGATACACAGTGGCCAGCTCAGCACTATTGCAGGAATTTCCTTTTGTTTCTGTAATGAGGCATTAAAAAAACATTCTAAATTAGAATAGCCATAAGGCTAAATGACTTGTGTTTTTGACCTGCTGTGTTCTCCCTCCTTGGTAATAATGCAGGGAGTTAAAACAACAATATAGTCAGAAGAGGAGGACGCCTCATGCCTCAGCCTGCACGTATTGCCTTTCTGTCAACATCTCAGAAGAATGCCAGCATGTGCTTATTTTATCAGAGTGTGTGCATGCACATGTGTGTTAGCAAATAATCTAGTAACAACAGATGTACCATAATTATGACTGAGCTGATTAAACTTCCAGGAAGAAATGACTACTTTTTCTGTAATGGTTATTTCCATCACAGTTCAAAACTCAGCACTGGATTCAGAGGGAGTCCTGCAATTTAATAGGAAAAGTATTGAGTCCTTAAGTAGACAACATAGTTTACTAATTGATGCTTAATGTTCTGCAGTTCAGAGATTGCATGTGCTGTCACAGTCTGAAACCTGTGGCACTGATGGTGAGGGGGGCTGCAGAGTTAGGTACTCTTACTCTGCTTCAGAGGCAGCTGTGTCCTTTGATGGCTAATAGTAGTCCCACACTTGCCAGAGTGCTCCTGCTGCAGAATTCAGAAGTGTGGTCTGACAGCTCCAGCTAGAGATCTCTATTATCTCTTTGTTTCTATGAAACTTCCCCATGAAAGCAAAATTTTCTCAGCATCAGTTCCCACCCATACAGGTTCACAAAGAGGATCAGCAAGAGCCCAGGCTGTAGCTTCCTCAGGCCATGCCACAACATGTCACATTTCAAAGGACCAAAGCAGAAAAGAATAAAAGCTTAGCACTGAACTCGAGCGAGGACTGCCCTCCTCCTGAACCTCTTTAGCACATTCTCCAGTAGCACATCAAATGGGGCAGAAATCATTTTCAGGGTTTTATTTAAAAACGAACGCAGTAGAAGTGGCTTCATACTTACAGAGGGTCTTTATCTACCGTGGACCTCAAAGTACAGGAGAAGCATCACTGCTCAGTGAAGGAATATTTCTGCAGACCAGCCTTGCAATGAAATGTTTTCAGTTTGCCAGCCTTTCCCCATAACAGAACCAGTAAACACAACTGAGTCCTCTTTCTACTCCACACACTTTTACAGCATAACAATGGCTTGTACCTACACAGTTGTTGCTGTACTTTGCTAGGATTTTTCACCAAAACCAAAAGAAAAACTTCCTTCTGCTGGTAGTCTTAAAATACATGACATGAATTGGACCACTGAGCTGCAGGAATAGAAAGAAAAGGAACTGCAATATGTCTGTGCTGCTGACTCATGTCAGAGTTCAGTGCTAGACTGATGCTTGTCCTTTGCCCAGATTTTTGGATTCTTCCCTTGAATTTTGTTGTGAGTGCTAGAGGGAGTTAAGAGTGATGCGTATGGACAGAATGATCTTGTGCTACAAATATTACTTTTCAAAAAAACAGAGCTTATGAACTGTATTTCTGAAATATATTATGTACCTTGAAGTTTTATGGATCCCCAATGTGCTTTATTTTAAAATTAGTAGGACTTTTTCAGGCAGGGACAGTAAGAATCGTGAAGAGAGGACACTTTCTTTTGAGAGAATATAACTTTTTTTTTTCTTGCTTAAAGTGACCAACTAGCAGGAGAAACATTTTAGAAGAAGCTTAGATATTATTATAATCAAGATTTATGAAATTATTTTTTGTTTCAAAAGGCTTGCATGAGATGGAACAGGAAAGATGGGAGAAATAACAACCATTTTCCATTTAAATACCCACTTTCTCCCCTGAAGGGATTCTAAAGCACTTTACAAGCCATCAGATTTAGTATGCCACAGGGACCACTTGTCTGAATTGCCACCTCCTCTGGGGTGGAGCCCAGCAGGCACTTTCCTGCACACAGTAGCAATGTATGAAGCATTACCACAGAAACTAAGAAATACCGTCTCTGCCTAAAACTGGTTAAGAGAAGCTGTAGTGCAGCATTCCTGATGCCTCGTCAGTCTATACAACAGACTAAATGACTTGCAGTTACACCGCCCTTGAGCACAGGGACAGCACTCCTGCCCAGATGTGTACCTACCTGCCGCAATGAGGGTCGTTCCGTGCCACGGTTCTTGGGGCCATAAGGCTGTCTGTTCCCCTCAGCTCCCTCTGAAATGAGTCATGACAGTTCCTATTACTGCAAGAAGCCTCATATATAACTTCCATCTCCCTGTGCCTCAGACTCCCATTTCAAAAGTACTTCCCCATGGCTACCCTTTTTTGTGTTGTCTATATGGATTGTAAAACCTAGGGGACAATTTCAAGCATAATGAGGTACCTCAGCACAGGGCTGAATACCCTCCAAAAACTCTCTAGCATTTAACTGTTTTGAGTATGTTTCCAAAATGCTTCCTATTCCTGTGGCTAAAGGGAGAGATTCTTGCTCATAGCTTACATAGGAATGTCACCTCCCTTCAGTCTTCCTCTTCTGGCTTGTTGCCAAAGGAGATGCTGTATGCTTTAGTTACACTATATTAAACCTCCTTCTGGTTACAGATGCACAGTGAGTGACAAGAATGTGCAATGGGGCACTGGTGTGTTGGACAACCCTGATTTCAGCAAGGCAACTCAATTCTGCTCTGCCTAAGGGATGCAGTGCCCTCTGCAAGGTAACGGACTCCCACCAGTGGGTGGACAGATGCCGAACTGCTTTCTCTGCCTATTAAGATCATTGTTAACAATTTTTCTTCCAGTGAAAGCCTGACATTTTCATATTTCTCCTAAAACCCAGTGGAGTACATCCGTTACTAAATTTATGAAGAAGAAGAATTCGAAAACATTTCATTTTAGAAAATTCTACAATGCACCAGAACGCTTTATTTTGTTGGTGTCAAGTTGGTTCATGCTGTCACTGTAAATGTAACATGCAATGATACAGTTTAAAATCAATATTTAAAAAAAATAAATAATTGAAGTTTCAGTGAGATTAAAACTTAATGTTGAAAAGAAAGCAAACTAAAAACAGAATGAAACAAAAATAAAGAAAATTAAACACTATTTAAAACTCTTGAAAATTTCACTGAAATTAAATGTTTTATTCAAAACACCTCAGGTTTTTTGAAACAGCATTTTCCAGTAAAAAAACCCTTGTTCATCATGAGCTCCTCTTAAAACTCCAGATAGTATCCCAGTATGGGTGAGAGACTTTGAATAGCTTTCAGAAGGAGCTTATTTTGAGGAGTTTTCTCGCAGATTATTTCCAAGACACTTTGGGAATTATTTTAAATAGTGAGAAATTCAGAACTGATTAGGCAGCATAATTGAAATAAGAGAAAAAGAATATTATTTTTGCTTTTGAGAAGCAGTACTTCCTCATTGCCTCCACCTAAAAGTCCTGTATGCTATTGATTTACATCCGCAGAGGATTTTGACTGTCAGAATGAGCCTTTGATGGAAAATGAGCAGCATCACTTGTTGAATTCTGCAGCCTTTTTATGCAGTCAAAAGCATAAAAGACTTTTACGCAGTCAAAGCAATGCCAGTGAGAAGCACAGCGTAAAGAATTGAAGACAGCTCTGCCTGCCTGCACCTCAAGACGCTGGGTATACACTACCCACAAACTGCATGCAGGGTTTAATATGCTCAGGTTGCATCCCTACTGCTAAATGCATCCAACCCAAGGAGTTAAGCATAGCCCTAAGCAAACTGGCAAAGAGTGAAAAATATTTTTGCTGATCAGGGCTAGCCCCTTTTAAGTAGGCTTGGAAGTAGCTTTGTCTAGGTAGTAACTTTGTCGCCTTGAGACATGCTGATTTAATTTTTTTCTGAGGTTTTTTAAGTGAAAATCAGTTCAGACATGGATTTGGTTGTGTTGCAGGCCACTTTACTGAATTTTTTATAGTCTGGAACTGAGGGTAGGCATTGCAAGTCCTGGAGCGTGTAGGACTTTCTATCACTAAAGACTGGTGAGGGTAGAGATGCAGACTTGTAGGTGGTCCCTGACACAGGCTGCACAAGTTTTGTGTCAGTAGTTCTGGTCGGTTTACTGTGAAAGCAATCCCAAAAGCAAACTAACACCCAAGCAATGCAGACAGTAAGGGCACAAGATCCAGTGCCCGCAGTGAACTCGGGAACTAAATTATGTGATAGTGTCAACAAACCCAAAAAAGAAATAAATTACACAGTTAAGGGTACTTGCCTGTTACATGATCACCAGAATGGAAAGAAACTGCAGTTACGGGCTGCTGACAAAGTTACCATGGAGTTCGTTTTAGTTATCACTCATGTAGTTTTTCTAATGTCCATAATAAAGTTCTTGTTCTTTCACGCATAGACTCTGTGCTTATGAATGGGGAAATGCTGCTTATTGAGAGTTCCTCAGGGAAATAATTTCTGATTCCAGAAATTCAGACAGTTTCTTAGGTTTCTTAGGGAAAGTTTGCTATTTGAACTAGTTCCCTGTGGCTGCTGTCATCTTACAGCAGAAGGCTTCATGCTCTTCAACCAAATGCAGGACTTTTCCGTTACACTAATAACTGGGGGTGATACTCATTTATATTCAGATATGTGGAAGTCATGTGCCAGTGTGAGCAGTTCGTCTAAAATACTCTTTATAACTAGTGGATAAACTTGCTTGAACCAGCCTCAATCTGTTGGCTATAAAGGAAGATCAGAGCACTGATTTAGGCTACATGCCTGAATTTTCTAAAGCTAAGTGAAATGAATCATGATTTGATAGGATAGTTCATGCTCTTGGGAAAAGTAACATAAACTTCTGTAAGTACTTCTTTAAGTAAAACACTTAAGTAAATATATATCCATGAAGATTTAAAGACAAATAGTAAACTCTGACTATGAAAAGCATGGCATTTTCCAATGTATAAACTAGTCTGACACAGTAGATTAACTGACTCCCTCTTATAAATACAATACAGAAGCTTCAAAGTACAACTTTATTAATAACTTCCCCTAATGTATCGAGGGTATTTTGGGATTGGAGACATGGAAAAATCGTATATTTCCCCATGGTATCACCAAGGACACATCTACATCACAAATAGAAAAAACACTGTAAAGATGAAAGTGAGTTTCTGTGGGAGTTTAGATATCTTTTCCCATGTTTTCAGAGAATAATTAAAAAAAAAATCTATCCTGCTTCCTACTTTGCTGCTTAAACTGTGAGGATTTTTTTTCTTTTTCATATTGGGAATGTACTGTTTGCTGCCTTTGTACAGCACCTAAGACACTGTGGAACCCAATGTAATGCAAGCAGTAAATAATATTTTTTCCTTGTACAATGATAATTTTAATACATTAATCCTTGTTTTCTTAAATGATTGCAGAGTTACAGGCTTTTTTTTTTTTAATGGGGTGAGAAAATACCGATGACAACAGAAACATCACCATTACCTTCATTGAGGGCAGGTGGTGTTATTTTAAGTGACTGCACTTTAAAATGCAATTCTATAAGAAATAATAAGCACTGCCTTAACACATATTTAGTTTAGCTAAGGTTTATTCTTCTTCTAGCTTGCTATATCCTACTGAAAATTTACTCCCAATCAAACACAGCATTACCATTGCATTTATTTTTTCTATATTATTATGTTTTTAAGATAATGTGCTTGAGTTCTTTTAGGCCACTTTACCACTGTTACAACATTTGGGTATATCGTAGCAATCTGCTGTGGCTTCCATCAGCTTTTTAAATGGCTCGCTTTGATACAGGGCACTAGCTCTTGTTTCAAGCACCCATAAACACACATGTATGTCAATCCAGATCAGCTAGGCACAAAGTAAAACCCCAGTCCCAGCTTGAGATACTGCTGTCTTACCTACAGTGTTACAGAATGTACTAATGTGACAGTTGCCTCCACTGTGTTATTTCTAACCTTCACAGCATTACCTTGGACTGGTGTCGGCCTCAAGCTAGACAAAAGCCATGACAAAATTCAAGTACCATGATTTATTTACATGAGAGGCAAGGAATGGGACTCTTTAATTAAAGCCATTCCCTACAAAGCTGCAGGATCTCATTTACTTGGAAAGCAAAGACTTTTTCTTGTGAACTGAACTCCTCCAGACTTAGGGAATGCATTTAGCAGTCTGTAATACTGTAGCTCTGGTTTTACCACATATCTATGCTTCCTCCTGAAGAGTTAGATAACATATGTGGATTTTTATTAAGGTGTAAGTCTATATGGCCTGATCGAAAACTTCTCTAGCAAAATGCTAGTCTCTGCTTTGAAGCTAAAGGGACTGAATCTAATCTCACTTAAACTTTTGGCATCATGAAGTTAGTCTTAATATGTACTCATATCTGTGATTACTCCCTCTCAGCTCTCTGCTCCCAAGACTGCAGACTCATGCAAAAGTCCTGAATGCATCTTTGCATGAACCTTCAGTTACTCATTAAATTTCTTTAAGGTAAGATTTTGCATGGAAGAAAAATTCCCTTTCTCACATATTTTCCAATTCCCTGTAATCACACTCATGCCACTCCAGAGTAATAAAAAGCTGTTTTCCTATTTGTGGTTAAATTTTTGCAATGGCATTAAGAAGAGACTCAAGTATGTTTTCATGCAGGATAAGGGGCAACTAAACCAGTGGCTTTGCTGTAAGATCAAAATTTGGCTCTAAAACTCCACCCTTCAATTAATTCTTTTTCCCCACTCACTCATCCCTTCACTGCCTTCAGAGCCTTTAAAAGCAGGTTAGGACATATATAGGAGCCAAAACCAGAGGTTTTTTGGGTTTTTTTCATGCTTTTTTTTTCTTTGGCAGCTAAAATTAAAGTTGCCAGGTGGAAAGGATACTGCTGACTAAGTGAGAGAAGAAACAGCAGGTCCAAAGCTGTTTGTTTGGTTTTGCACTAGTTTTGGACAGTCTTCTCACAGTCTAAACCAGTGTCCTAAGGAAGTAAGTCCTGCAGGAGTCATTCAGCAATGATCATACTCCAGTGTGATTCAGTCATGATCACACTCCAGACCAAACAGAGAGGACCCAGGGTGCCACTGCCTTAACTCTGCCTCCAAATCAATTCAACCCTGAATCTGAATCACCTGTCTTGGGTTCAAACCTGAATGGAACATTATAAAGGAGAAACCAGAGAAAAACTTTTCCTTTCCCTGCCCCCTTCCTAAGGAATAAGCAGCATACTAGATAGTTATCTGGGTTATGCTGAAGAATCAAAAAAATTTAGTGGTTGCGACCTCAGCTGATGTTACTCCCAACAATAAGAGAAAGCTATATGCTTTCAGACCGTATTCTGATCTTCACTTGACAGGCAGAATGGTTCACGGAGCAACTATTAAAAAAAAAAAAAAAAAAAAAGAAAAAAAAAAGAAAAAAAAAGGAAGGATTGCTTTTCTGTTGCTTATATTATGGAAGGACCATTCTGTTGCATGTAACTCTATGAATGGTCTTACGATCAGGTTAGAAAAGCACTTTTACTAGACTAGAGCACAGCTTTAACCTCCCTCAGTGTTAACTGGACAACAACAGATGGAGCAGATGGAACAGTGTCAGAGGCTGTAGGAGCAATCAGCATGCTGAAGAGTCCCTCAGGCAAGAAAATGCTGCCTAAGTGTAGTTTACATCTTGGGATTTCATTCAAGCTTAGTTGAACTTTTAAGACATGGTCCATTCTGAACTCTTTAAAAAAGATCAACAGGTTTGCAACAACTACTGGGCTGCTTCAGTGTGCAGCCAAATCGTTCCTACTGCTTTGGTGACAGACAATCCAGGCAGATGATTTATTTGCTTATTGAGATTTTTCACTGCAGATTTTAGCAACTCATTAAAAAAAAAGCACATTCCTCATAATGCAGAATGTATTGAAATTTGCCATCTGCTTCACTCTAAATATCTATAGGGTTTGGTTGACAACTGCAGCCCATCACTTCTGGAATTGGCTAATTCACAGCCCCATGCTTGTGACTCCCCCTTTCCCAAATTTGGCATTATCCTCTACAGGTTTGTAACAAAACATCCACACCTCCTCACAACTGCTTTTAACCTTTTGGGCATCACTAGTGACAAGAATGTGCTTCTGGAGTGTGAAATTAGAATATTAACAAGAGTTTGAATCTTTTCTTCACACCACACAGAAGAGCAGGGATGCTGGCAGATGAATCCTCTACTCCAGAAATGCTGGCAATTGAGACAAAATGCCATGAAGTAGGTAGGAAATATATATGCTGGTATGTAACTGTCTGTTGCACCCAGCCCAGCTGGCACACACTGCACTCTGTGCACCAGCTGGTGGGATATCAGCTTCTATCATAGAAATATTTAAGATGCCTATTGAGCTTTTGGCGTAGGCAATGGGGACTGTTATCTCTTTCTGCTCTATGGGATTCCTTTGCAGTTTCAGTCCATTTCCTTGGAGAAAAACGTCCACATGACAAAACTGTGGGTGCAGTAACACCCAAAGGAAGTATCTGGGTAGACTCCAAGGACTGCATGGCACCTCTAACTACTGTACTGCCACCAGCCCTTCAGCTCCATTTTGGTAAGCATTTTGCTGAATTTCCAGACATCCAGAAGCCAGCCTTCCCTGCTGCCTGTCCAGAGACCCCAGCCGCAGCACC
Source organism: Falco punctatus (assembly GCF_963210335.1). NCBI lineage: Eukaryota > Metazoa > Chordata > Aves > Falconiformes > Falconidae > Falco > Falco punctatus. The sequence continues at coordinate 74,228,164 of NC_137585.1, forward strand.
CCTGTGCATTGATGGTCCTGTATCACACTCAAGTGCCAGCATCCCCTCACAACCTATGGGATGGGGAACCGATTTATGCTTGCTCAGTGTGCTCCCTGGCCCATCAGGTTCTTTCTGTGGTCCAGTGCTGGAAGACACAGAATAGCTACAGAAACCAGACACTTTTTTTAATGTTGCCTTCCATGCTCATTTGATATATAATGGTACTACAGTGCATAGAGGCAGGTACTCCTTGAATTATTTTTGTCAATCAAAGGCAAACCACGCAGCAAATTTAACACTGACACAAATGACAAATCATTTTAAAGGAAAAGAGAAGCAGGACTTTGCTGCCTACTCAGTACTTTTCCAGGAAACAAAGGACTTCATATTCTTGTGCTGTCAGTCTTGCACCTTTTATAAGCACTGACTTAACTAAGAAATCTTAAAACACTAGAGAATGCTGATAAATATAGCAGCTATTTTATCTGCAGGAAAAGAGCATTGCATATTTCATGTAGCCTGTTTAATGATGTTTTATCTATATTAACAGTATCTTCCAGGCAGCAACATATCTTTTGTGTCTCTTTCCCTTTCTCTTCCTTTCTTTCACTCCAGAGGGCTAAAATGTTTATTGAGGGAAAATGCGGTACAAAGAGAAGTACTCGATTGTCACATGACACCATCTTATTTTAAACAACTCTTAATCTTAAGCAAGTCTTAAATCCTATAGCTCATTAAAATTTCCTGCTGCTCAAACATTTCTAAATGAAAAAAATATCAGATACCTTCACAACTGGATATTAACAGTTGTGGTTCCCTGGATCCTCCTTCCTGCCCCTCCTGTAGATGGGTGTCACACTGGCTAACCTCCAGTCTGCTGGGACCTCCCCAGTTAGCTGGGACTGTTGGTAAATGATAGAGAGCAGCTTGGAGAGCCCCTCCCCCAGCTCTCTCAGTGCCCTCGGGTGGATCCCATCCGGCCCCATAGACTTGTGCGTGTCCAAGTGGAGCAGCAGGTCACTGACTGTTCCCTCCTGGGCTGTGGGGACTTCATTCTGCTCCTCGTCATCCCTGTCTTCCAGCTCAGGAGGCTGAGTACCCAGAGGGTAACAAGTCTTGCTATTAAAGACTGAGGCAAAGAAAGCATCGAGTACCTCAGCCTTTTCCTCATCCTTTGTGGCAATGTTCTTCTTTGCATCCAATGAAGGATGCAGATTATCCTTGACCCTCGTTTGTTTCTAATGTGTTTATAAAGACTTTTTTTGTTATCTTTCATGGCAGAAGCCAGCCTGAGTTCTAGCTGGACTTTTACTTCTCCAGTCTTCATCCTGCATAACCTCCTGACATCCTTATAGTCCTCCAGAGCTGCCTGCCCCTTCTTCCAAAGGTAGTTAGCTCTCCTTTTTTTCCCTGAGTTCCAGCTGAAGCGCTCTGCTCAGCCGATCTTCTCCCCCACTGTCTTGTCTTTTGGCACATGGGGGCATGTTTTGGCACGTTCAGAACATCTTCCACATGAAATAATTAAGTTGCTTTTTTATTCTAACATAGACACATATTTTAGGTATTCAGTTTTGAGATATGAACAACAACTGCATTTCACAAAACAGTGCACAATTCCCTTTTACCCTTTTAAAATGTCTTTTATGGTCCCATTCAGTAAGAACATACATTTAAAGCAATACTACTTAATTTTATACAACTATGAAAACCCTTCCTTTCAGAAATATCTTGTAAAAATGGAGGTCTTTATTCTGAATGTTATCTAAATTAGTAGTGTCTGAAAGTAATTATTACTAAACCCAGGATGTTCCTTACCTAATAATCTCCATCTGTTTTCCTAGTGAAAACTACCCTGCTCATAAAGGACATGATCACAACAGTGTGGCATTCTATCCTTGGCAAGCTCTGCAGGAGGGTCAGGGAGTCAAGGACTACAGAGACGTGTATTTCATGCAGACATCTTCCTGCTGGGGTTGAGGTGCCCCAGTATCATCAGTGTGGGGAACTGATCGCTTCAGGATGTACCATGAGTTTCAGAATTTTTTTCAGGTTAATTAATTTTAATTAAAGGAATCACAGTAATTGTAAATGAAAATTCATCTACAACTCTGTGACAATGCAAATGATTAAGTAAAGAAATCTATGAGGGCTTCATTGCCATGTAACGTGACATATACACAAAAGATCACATTCAAATAAAACTTGTCTGTGACAGGAAATTTTGTTGTGCTGATAGTTAAGATACTTGTAAGGAGGAATACTATTACACAGGTATACAAGGGTTTATACAGGTACATGTCTTGCAGTCTGTGATGTGAAATAAGCTAAATCAGTGTAAGATCCAACACATATACTAGCAGGCTATAGCAGTAAAAATAACATAGGTGGACTAATATATCACACATGAACTGACATTGTTTTCTGACTTTCACCCTGTAAGCCAGGCCTGAAATGCATCGTGCATCTGATGATCTTCATATCAGCAATCAAAAAGTGGGCTTCATTAATTTTCAACAGATTCTTTAAGTACTGTACGTGAAATATATATGCGTACCGAAGAAAAAACAAAGGTAGAAATTTTCTTGCATAGTGTTTTAGGAAAACTTTTTAACATATCACATTGCAGTCACTGCTTTCCACTGTCACACCTGCTTATGCTTTTTTATGACATGTTACACTACACAACCATAATGCAATGTGACTTATCTAGTGTAACACAAAGTAAAACATTAGCAAATGTATAAATAGCTTTGGGAAGGAATCAGATTTAGCAAGGAAATTTTGATTACATTAGACAGTTCAGAATTTGATAGACTTTTAGTCAGTTTGCAACAGAAGTCTATATGTTTGCATTATTCAGTGCAATTTAATATGAATTACATGATGAAAAATGTAAAGAGACATTCTGGTAAAACTTTGTGCCAGAAGATACTAAAGAAACATGGGAGTTGTACTTATGGACATTACATATCAAATTCAAAGAACAAAAATCCCCAGGTATCTAAAGACTCATGTCATTTAACATATTACGGCCCAGTCCTGCATATACTTAAGCCTATGAATTATTTAACGTATTAACAGTTAAGACAATATAAATCAGACAATATAAATCAGTTATTCTATTGGTGTTGAAGAGACTAAGCAGGTATGTGTATTTAAGTGTGCGTGTGGGAAACACACAATTATTCTCCTAAGCTTGTTATTGTCTAACATTTTTCCCCTTTACTTTGCAAAAAATTACTTTTAGTAATTAAGAAAATAAAGTTGTAATGTATGGAAATATGTGAAAAGATACTAAATTGTGTAAGAACTAGAGTACAGGAATGTAGTTTGGCTCAATCAAACGAATATTTATAATTACATGGTTACTTTACTTCCATTTTTTACTTGTAACAATAATCAGAAAATTAAAGAGATTTATTTCTCCACATTCCCAGAATAAAAATTTTGTGCTGAAAGTTTTACTCTGTATGTTCTCTCAAAAAAATAAGTTTTTGACAAAAGTAGTAAAACTTCCCATGAAAAATACTTTAGAAAAATAGCTGAATTTAAGCAGAATAAACTTTGATGAAGAATTTCCATTACAATAAGGTAAACATAGAAATACTGTATCTTATTAGTTCCATGACATAAATGGAAACTATCTGGAAAACTTACAAAAGGCTACAATATTAATATAAGCAACCTTTATATTGCTACCCTGTGATTGAAGACTTTTTTATTGTTCTACACCAGTACTTCCTTTACATAGTTTTGGATGAGGAATACCTAATACTTTTAGAGCTCTTCACTGATTACTCCAATATGCTCTACAGGAAAACATAAATTCTATCAGTAAATGGATGGGAAGCCAGAGTGTCCTATTCAAATCTAAATTCTGAAATATTTTGAATTTATGTAACATGGCAGTGGTATTTCCATCTCCTGAAAATTATACATATATTTCTGCAATGAACCACTCAAAAGTGACTCACAAGAGGTGGTAGAACATGTGCATTTAGCACGATTCTGGCATTGTAATTTTTAAGATACATTATATTTCAAAAGGGAAAATTTCTGCACTCATTAGCAAAGCTTGCTTTTTGCAACAGGATTGCACACATGTGAATTCCAACATAGACTGGAATATAGATTAACACTACATATATATATATGTGTGTTACATAAATAAATAAATAAATATATATATATATATATAACAGATTAGCAGTAACACATTTAGGAAAAAGAACAGGTTTAAATGTTCTTTGTACCTAGAAATATTTCAGGTACGGCAGTATGTCTGGTTTAGCAAAGAGAAATTAACTCCAGAAACCCCAGCATCCCTCTTGGAAACAGGGAATTAGCTTTATTACAGCAAAGTATTTTATCTGATATCAAGTTAGTACTATGCAATACAACAGAGAATCAGACTGCATAAAAGCACAGATTTTTTATAATAAAAATTTAATGATAAATTAATTTCAATATATTCTAATGTTCTTTCCCTCTTTTAGGCTCATGGATTAGTTGACTGTCTCTGGCATACATAACACAGTTGACATATATGAGACAATCTCTCATTTCCAAGCAGTAAGAATAATAGAGTTGATTAGCAGATGTAAGTGTGAAACAGATTTTCCATTAATAAAAGTTCTGAAGATGTTAAAAATTAGTTATTGCAAAAAGAGATGAAAAAAAAATATACATTTGTAGTAGCCAAACGCTCATGGTTTCTGAAAATTGACTGCAGCAGAGCAGTTAAAATATTAGATTGGTTTCTAAATATTTAGGGTTTGATAATTTTGATTTTTTTTTTCACTCCACCACATAGAAAATAAATCTACAAATCTTAAAATGGGCATTTTTGTCATCTTTGAAATATTGCTGAAATAATTAATTCTATGAAATTGTGAAAGCGAGACGTGTTCTGGTTTAAACTTACCATGAATTTATAAAAGTCTCAGTTTTGACAAATAAATACCACTGGAAAAAAAAAAAGATTAATAAAACAAAACCCTTCTGGTCAATTCTGTTAATTCATTCCTTTCTGGTGGAGAATTTTTTTCACACTCAGATTCTCCCACATTCTTTTACACTGCAGAATTTTTCTTAGTAAAGTTATTTTTTGATGTACTGGGGAAAATAAATTTTCTTAGGAAGTTCTTTAAATGTATTTTTCCAGTTGTTCAGGCTGCCAAATCATTCTCATAGGAAGAAATGTTACACTTTCAGACTTTTGAGGGCAGAAGTGAAGAGTTCCTGCTTGCTACAGTGAACTGTAAAAATTATAAAGCTGTAGCAGTTAGATCCCATTTTATCTGTAGGAAATGAGATACCTTCTATACAGTTGTTTCATAATATCAGTTTTTAATTACCGATGCCAGGCATTTCAAACAGGGACTTTTAATTCCAGGAAGTGGCTCAAGGTGATCTTTTTACAGTAAGATAAACACAGGAGATTAACCTGAAACTCCATCATTCCCCAAATCCATCCCCTGCCCAGTTCTAAAAAGCTGCATCAGAAGGAAATAAAATGTAAATGTACAACCCACTTTTGCCTAGAAAGAACAATTTATATTTATTTCCTTGAAACTTAAAATTACATAAACAAAAAAAGTGATGGACCTCCAGAATCCCCGAAGTAAGAGTTAAGTAAGCAATACAAGATTTCCAGTTGTAGATACTGTCTTGGATTCATCTGATGCCAACTTGGAGTCATTCCTCTCTGTTTCAAGCAATGACCTGGGAGACCCACACTAGGAAAGCTGTTGTCCAATTTTCCACCTCTTGGAAGAAGTAAAAGACACTTCCAGAGGGTCATTCAGATTTCAGGTGTGCTTTGAAGAGCACAGATAACAACATGCTAAGTATGGTCCCAGTTAAAGTCAGGTATAACAAAACCTGCTTTCTATAAGGCTCAGTGTTGAGGTTCCCAGTCAGGATGGTGACAACAATGAAGACTTTTCTTCTAGCTCTGAAGATGGGGCTGCAGTACCCAGGAAGAGCAAAATGTTAGGGGCCGATTCATTTAAAACCACCAGAAATGTGAGGGAAAAAAATGTGGCACGATTTACACAGGAATACCAACCTACTGTTTTGCTGAAACATTTTTTAGTTCAATTTGAAGGAAGGGGTTAATTAAGTGTCCCCATGGTTTGTGCTAATGGAGATATGGGGCTGACCAGGTTGTGGCTGTGTGTTTCTGTTAGAGGCAGAGGCACAAAACCAGCCAGAAAAATTATAAAATCAAAACACAACAAATCTGGAAAGTTTTGATACTACTGTATAGGAATTTCTGGCATGGAGACAGTGAAGAGAGCATCCTTGGCACTGCCTGGAAAGAGCGCAAGAACCAAATGGAGGGGACAGGCTTCTTGGTTTTGTTCCTGTTATGTTGGCAGAAATAGGGCTTTGTCTGGAATTTCTGTAAATAGACAGGGTTTCATTCAAAAGCTGCTACTTCTGACCATCATTTTTTCATCCTCATGGAAATAATCCCTGACACCTTGAATTCTGTTAGAATTGCAGTCAAAGGAGGCAAACTGTCTTCCTATTCATGTGTGTGTAATTACACAGAATTTCATATCCTTTACATTTTATTGAAAATGCTACCCTTTAACGGTAATGGTTTTTAATCTGTAATTTAAGAAACACAACAAAAATGGGATTATTGAATAATTTCCGCTGTAAAATCTAAACCTCTTTTACTGTTACTTTTTAAAGCACAGTGAGGCCTAGGGCACTGTACTGTAACCTTTAGATTTCTTTAATTCATTCAAATGGGAATTGGAAACACTTTCATAGCTCTGCATGCTATTAAACACTAACCTAATATTACAGCTGAGTATACAAGAAGCAGTAGTACAGAGAATAAATTTTGATGTGCTTTTTTTGGAAGAGGATGAGAGTTAGAAACAATTTGTTGTTCAGTCACAGACTTCATATTTTTAAAGTAGATTTGCTCACAGTTACTTATTTAAATCTCTTAACAATAAAAATACAGTGCTGTATTATTCCCATTTCCCTGTTTTCACAATGACACTGTTTTACTTAGTGTTTCTTTGAAATAGACTGAAGTAAACAGATTCACAAACAGACACAAATAAATGCAGCAACAACCGGTTAGTTATTGCCCTTCTTTGATCTGGTACAGGTAAAAGCAAAAAAGGAATGATTTTTTAAGCATTCTAGTATAATTACACTGCCAAAAGCATCATATGCTATATTAAAGTGAGTACTGAGGAAACATTATGCTAAAGCTCAACAGATATAGTCCAGCAGTCATACAAATTTGATATAGAGCTCTGTTTTTAAAGCTAAAAGCATGTTGCGTTTCTGATATTGAAACATACTGGAATAGTACAAGACTCATATTATTTCCTATTTCAGCATATTCCCTTTGAAATGGTAAAATTGCTTGAAGCAGCATCCAAAACTCTGGACAGGAATACCTTTGTTTGTTAAGAGGTTGAAAAGGTAACAGAGGTCACAAACTAAGCTGTTAATTCCCCATGAAATCTTTGACTACTTAGGGAAAACACAACCCTATCCTCCCCTAAACCTCCCAAAAGAGTACTTCAAATTGGAAATACTCCAAGATGCTTTCTTGATAACAGGCGCAGCTCAAACTTAAGTGCTGCATGGTTTAACTATCCCCCATCTGCTTCGCTGCCTCATGGGAATTCCCAAGCAAATGCAGCCTGTCTGATGCTGCCTGACACTGCCAAGTGAGAAGACTGGTGTGGATGACTACCACGTGCTGCTGCAAACAAATGCTATGCATCTGTGGCTTGGCTCCACACCTATGGTGACATTCCTATAGCATGATTAATATTACTGACTACAAATCCAGGGATTTAGTCTAGGTAAGGCTGAAAAGTACATAGCTCTGTATCAGTTCACTGGTGCAGCTGACCAAAAACAATCTCTGGCAGAACGTACCCTCCCTCATGCTGGAAACATTGTGGTGGTGCTGTTGCACTTTGCTGGAAAAGCCCTGGTTTCCAACTAAATGAGAATGCTTTACAAGACATTTCTCATTCATGATAACAGTAGGAGAGAAATCAATAGTACATTCACTGCTGATCCCCAGCAGCTCTCATTCTTCCTATTCGGGGGTGGGGGGGTGGGTTGGGGGGGGAAGGGAGCGGGGCGTGGAGGGGAGAGAGAGGAAAAAAAAAGTGCTGAGGAGTTCCACAGTCTGGATAACTTCATTATCTAACCTAGTGCAGATTACAAAAGTTTTAAAAGATGCACAGAGCCCAGTCTCCTAAGCCACAGAAATGTTGTATTCGACTTTATGTCAGGGATGGTGGACACCTCACATCATCACACTTTTAAGCCACATCTACCTTGAGGAAGTTGTATATTTTTATCTTAGTAACAGTACTTTTTGGTTATGCTGCTATTCAACTGATGTGAGGGGAGGATAAACCTTAGGCTCTGCCCCAATGTTAAGCTTGTGAGTGGCTGTATGTAGACACAACAAATGTTTGTGTCTATATTAGGATGTAAACTTGTTAGCTAACACATTTCTTGCTAAGGAAAAGAGTTATTCTCCCTTCCTGATTCCCAGTTACTGCTGTTTTCCCATTACAGCAATTTTATAGCCCATCTCCATTTTTAGCTATTCTGGGGCACATTTCTACACAACCCACTGACACTTCTTCCAAGCACCATTGCAAGAGACATATTACCATCTTTCTGTTTTGGTCAGAAATTGGGTTCAGCTAACTAATTATCAGTGTATCCTCATCTGTGTGGGATTTATTTTTCCTTTTGAACAAAGAAAACATAGGTGACTGCACATCTCAAACAATGACAGTTTTCTCTGCTTTCAGAGCATGGACGGATGTGAACTGCTACAGCAGAGGCATTGTGCTGGAATTCTTATCTTTTATACAATTTGATGCCAGAGTACAATGTACTGCTATTCTTCTTTATACCTGTTGCAGCATTGAAAAATCCCAATTGATTATGAACTTTCATTCTACAGGATATTTTATAGTCCCCTAGTAAGAGATCCCAATCTCTTAAGCTGAAAATCTTAATGATCAAGGGAAAGCTGTACTTTCAAATTATAAAAACAGAACTAAGTTAAAGAGCACCTAAATGACTTCCTAACACCACCCTCAAGGACCATGAGAGGCAGGAAGCTCTAAACTCGGTTTCTTAATCAAGAAACATCTTTGACTTTTTAAGAAAATCATCTTGTGTTGTCTGGCAACTTGAGGAGACTGGATGTAAAGAACTTCCAAAATCATCTTGTGTTGTCTGGCAACTTGAGGAGACTGGATGTAAAGAACTTCCAGCTGATGGTTCTGAATGTGAGAAATTAGATTCTTCCCTTCCAGTTCATGCATACAGGGATGTGAAACGTACCTTCTCCTGTCTTTACCAGGCGTAAAGCCATTTGTGCAGTAAATGGAAAGCAAATAGCTGAGAAGACTTGAAAAACCTCCAACAACTGTGACAGGAGAGAACACGCCTGGGTCACCTAGTACCAGCTAGCATACCTTGTGCTCCACTGGAGAAGAGGAAGTTGGGTTCTTGCAGCTATGGGACAGGGGTGTTTTCCTCTCAGTGCAAGGACAGAGTTGAAATCATGAAGGCAGCAGGGAGGACACTGCACTTGGCAATGAAAAGAATTGTCAAAATTTAGTTTGGGTTTTGTTTTTTTTTTCAGGAAAGAACAAAGTCTGTGTTTAAGCCCATTACAGGAAATTATTTTAAACAGAAATTGCTGAAGAAGAAAATTTAGTTACAGAGAATCTTCTTGGAAATAATTTGATTGCTGATATTTTACATTTTGAGTGAAAAGGAGTCAAAAAAATAATTTTATTTATGCGTGGTGACTCAAAAGAGCTGTTGGTAGTGCTTGCTGCCTGGAGGACAGCTTCCTCCTCTTGGCTGCGGAGGAGAACACCTGGCTGCACGAGGGCCTCGGGAGGCCTTGGGGCCCAGTGTGCAGAAGGGAGGCCAGGGCTGTGCCACAGGGAGCTGGGCTGCTTCTTACTGCTGCTTACCATGGCTGGAGGGGCATAGGCCTCCAGAAGGGTGCTGTTACATGGAGCAGAGTCCTATTGAGGAGGGGCGTGGGGACTGAGGAGGGCCCAGGCCACAGAGCAAGCGGGTGAGGAGGGCTAAGCTGGCCCATGGGCTAGGGGTGCCTGAATCCAGACGTGGTGCCCCACAGAGCATCTTCTGCCACCCCTTTCTCTCCCTCAAGGTCTTATCACTCTCTGGGTGCCGACCTGCCCTCTCCTGTGTGGCGGCTGCAGCAGGACAGGGTGCTCTGGCCCCAGAGCATCAAGCAGCGTGGCTGCCATGCCCCAACTTCCAGAAGTCCCCTGCCTGCAGCCCCCATAAGTCCCACCGCTCTGTCTGCCCACCCACCTCCTCCTGGCCCAGGCACCATTTTGTAATGTTTCCCTTCCCGCCTGCTCTCGGGCCGGTCTGTGATTGGCTGGCAGCACCGGATGCCCCACCCACTATGCCTGGCGGTACCTCAGGGTGGGAAGCCCCACCGCCATAAGCTCAGGGGCACCATTTATGACTTGATAACCTATGGCTTCTGGCACTGCTCTGTGATGGGCTGGTTGCTATTTTTTTGGAACAGACACACTCACATGACCTAAAAGCACCCTCTGGCTGGCTGCCCCTTCCCTTTGCATTGGGAATTTCTCCTGTCTAAAGATATGTTGCTTTAGACATACATATTTGTTTGCATTTCTAAATATATACAGGAAAAAAGTGTACAGATATCCACAAATATGCATTTAATTTGTACACAGGAACACCTTATACATATATTCTTGTATATGTGCACTATAGTATATATGTATGAGGAGGCAGGGGAGCATAAACAGGATCTCACAGTGGTGCTGGGGCAGCCTCAGGGCTCAGCTCGGGGCTGCCTTGCACAGGCAACACAGGCCTGTCAACGTGGAAATCCAGGACAAAATGCCAACAGCAAAACATGTGTGAGGTCAGTAAGGAAATAAACTTTGCACTAGTTGTGTCACATTAGTGCCTCAGGACAGTATTTTCCTTTATCTGTGTACCTGATTTGTTAAATTGTACTGAGGTGCCATAATCCTGCAAAACAGAATTTTTCTTATTGGTCTGGCAGGTATCGCTGCTTTCAAGCTTTCTTCCAGTCTGTCAGGGTGCAAGAGATGTAGCAGGGACATGCAGAGACATATGGAACACATTTTAATTGTTTCTTTATTTTACCTTTGAGCAAACTCTAGTGTCTGAAGCTGGATGCCACATCAGGGCTGTTATGAATGACAACAACCCTTACTGATACAAAGGCCTGCACAGGTTGCTCTTTAGTGAAAGAATCTGTCTTTGAACACACTTTTATTAGCAGATTCTCATGATCGTTCTAATGACTCTGAAGCAGCTTTTCAAGTTATTTAATTAGTCTGATGATAAAGTATTAGAACAGTTTCTTTTTTTCATATTATGAAATATTATTTCTCCAGCTGTTACTAACAGAACATGAGAGTGAAGATACAAACACTGTGTAGCTTTTAAAGTCATGTTTCAATGTTTAACATTGCATGAGACAAGCTCCGGGATGGAATCATGGGCAGAAAAGAAGTTTCTTCTCGCTAATGTGAACTCACTAAGAATGTCTCCCTGATTCTTGCTCAGGTCAGTTTTCCTCAACTTTCTGATAACAAATTTGTGGAACTGAGTTTCATATTAACCATCTGTCATTGAATACTATGCTGCTAATATCAGGAAAGCATCAGTTGCTGCTTCCAACTGTAAATGTGGCATTTGAACCTGGATCAACATCTACATCTGATGTCAAATGATGTCTCTATTATACCAATACATTTCTGATTAGCCAGCAAGGTAGCCCTTGATAATATGTAGTAAAAGGATTGGTAAAATCATAACTCAGGGAAAGATTATTTAGAATTATTTAGAAAGATTATTGTTGAAAAGTGAAAGAAATATTTTTTTCCATTACTCAACAGATTTCTTTCTGTCTGGTCTGTCAATGGCAAGTGTCTCTTCCTCTCAAACCTTTTTCCAGTTTTTCTTGGACAAGAAGGGATGATGTGAGTAATGTACAATGAGAAAGCAGGAACACTGTGAAGCTCATGAGTATCCAATAAAACAGATAATTATGAAGACAGGATCAGATAGAGTTTATAGACAAAATGTGGCAACACCACAGGTCTGGTGACTTTTGAGGAGAAAACTTTGGAATCATTAGAGGTAGCTGTCAATTTTTGCCAGCAGGTACTGAAGTGCCTACAATGTATTAGGAAATAGAAGCCTGGGAATCTTCTAGGGCTGTGAAAAACTGTAGGAAACATGTTTATGTCAATATGAGTGGAGAGAGGATGTGAACACATGGATGCAAAATACCAGCAGGAGAAGGGCTATAAAAATTACATGTGTCGCTGAGGCCTTCTGTAGCAGGATACCAAATCCTAGTGCACATCTACCTGCAATTTCTCTGAACAGGTATGAAGCAGAGACAGTGCCTAAACAGTAATAACTCACAACAGTGGGACACAGCAGAAAGATGTAGTCACCATCAGCTCCTGAATGGGTACAATGAGACATAACCAAAAGCAGCAAGCTTCTAAGAAGAACCTGGTAGGTGTGGGGAGGGGCTCAAAAATGTGTGCTCTGATCCTCCCCAACACAGGAGGGGATTTCAGCAGAAGCAGGACATGCAGTAGGGCAGACAGAGACCGGCAAAGCCCCAACAGGTTGGGGAGGCATTCTGACCTCTGCTGCCCCATGACAGCCTTCACCAGCTTCTCTAATGACACAGGTCATCTTCTCCCTGTTCTGCCAGCCTGCCCCAGAGTTTTGAAGCTCTCTGCAAGATCATCATTGGCAAACAGGCGGCACCCCATGAAGGTCTCACAGGTGCTGTAGGGTCTCCCAGCCACAGGCAGAGGGATTCCACCACTCGCCCTCTGTATGAAACTTCCCTGGAAGTGCAGTTTCTGATCCATGGATCCATCAAGCATTTCTTCAGGTTCACAAAGTCTCTTCTGGGCATCATCTTGGCTTTTCCTTACTGTCCATGCACACATTCTTCTACTGTTGTCATTTTGTCCTGGATTTCCATTTCGGCAGGCCACATTGCCTGAGCTGGGCAGCCCCAAGCAGAGACCCAAGGCTGCCCAGAGGCACCACAGGATCCTGTGGGACAGGGGCCATCAGAGGCCTGTCAGAGATGGGCTCTGCACTGCCCTGGCCTGGAGTTGTGCAGGGCCTCTTGGTGGCCTTCTGGGACAGGTCCATAGACCTAGGTCATTTTTCATCATGTCTGTGTCCATCACCACTCCTCCATCTGACACCTCCCCACTGTTGTCACCTTCCCCCACACCAGAAACTTGAGGGCTTCTCCAGAAGCCTTTGGAGTTGGGGGCCCTGCAGCTGCCTTTTGATTTTGTTTAATTACGCCCTATTAACATTCAATTTTAATTACTCATTTACTTTGCTGTTATTAAAGTAGTTTTTCGTAACTTACCTACATTTTTAAGGATATCTATATTTAGTTTATGTATGTTCAAATGTAGGTGTTAATTGTTCATATAGATATGTAATATGCAGCTGTATATATATAAATAAAATATGCATATTTGTACATTCTTTTATATAGAGCTTTATAGGTAACATAATATGTATATAAGTATATTTATATATGGAAGGAGAAACTTGTATGTGTATATGTAAAATCATATGGGTTTACATACAATCACTTCCTAGAAAAAAGGAAACAGGGAGCCAACCTGTTGGCTTCCAAAACCGGCAACCAGCCAATCACCAAGCAATGCCAAAACATTTTGGGAATGAGGCAGTAGGGCACGGCAGCCACGGCCACTGTGTGTGCAGGGGCCGGAGCTCCTGCGGTGCTGTGCATGCCCAGCATCACCAGTGGCATGCCTGGCAGTGCCCCTGCCAGCTCCACCCTGAGCTGTGCCGTGTCCAGCTCTGCCTGGTGGTTCTTCCCAGAGGCCAATCTATGCTCTGGTAGGAGCCCTTGGCAGCTTTGGAGTGCAGAATAAAAACTCCCACTAATCAGCCATCTCAACAAAGTTTCCTAAAGCTTTAATTTGCTTAATTTTACATTGCATATCTTACCTATTTGTCTCTATTCATTGTTCCAGCAACAACCCAATTGCTGAAATTGATGCTGTCAGCTGTGTTGCTTTCTTCTTTAGCTGTGATGTCTGTCTGTGGGCTAACCCAGGGTGCCTTACATCAGTTAATGGAAGCATTTGTTAATGCTCTGTGGTTGCTGTGTGTTTTTTGCTTTCCAACTCTTGGGCAAGACAGGAAAATTAAGAAACATATTCTAGTCCCCCATTTATACCCCTCACTGGACACACCTGAAATGCAGAGCCTGCTTTAGCTGAATGTTGATGGTGTTTTGTACAGACTACAACATTGCCAAGAGGAAACATGATTTTTGTAGTCCAATAGTAAGAAAACTTCCCAGTTACATGAAGGAAGTGGATTCAGATCAAACAGAAGATCATATCAAGCTGTTTGCTTCAACTGCAAGTGTATATGGCCACAGCAGGGATTCAGCGTATCGAGTGTAAACTAGGCTCTGCCTTCTCTTTTATTTTCTCTTTTTATTCTTCATAGTAGCGAAAGGATTCACCTTGAATTTTCTGCTTGAGACTTAGAAAGTGGGCACAGCTGCAAGACCCCAAAGGAGATACCCATGTTCGCCTAGCCCAGAGTTAGCAAACAGTGTTATTCATGAGTGCAGTAGTTCTGCTACTGCTGTATTACATTGCTACATTTTCTTCATGTAATGAACACGTTATTTTTTTTCATCTGTATCTTGTTGGCTACCAAATATTTTCACGTGTTTAGGAAACCATTAGGCAAAGGTAAAGAAGAAACCCACTGAGACCTATTCAATACAAAGGCACCTGGAAATTCCTGAGGTACGGATTACTAGAGGCTGAGAGTTAGTTGCCCTGTCCATATACATTTTTTGACTGCTGCTTTTCAGTGTCAGTGAAAAGGTCCCAGGCCAGACAAGTACGTATTACAGTATTCATCACAGAAAAATACCCAAATCATGTTTATTTGCTTTGCAGTGCTCCATTCACACACAGTAGTATTGTTTCACTGCAGCATTTTAGTTTTCATTGGCATTGTGATCCAACGAAGATGAGCTGTATCTCCTGATTTAGTTTGATTTATCGTGCTGAGCCATACTTTGTTTCTAGAAGACCATAAGGAAAATCTTGTTGAAGTTAAGACATGACACAAAGGATATGTCAGGTACCAGCTAACCAACACCTGGGGGTCTCACTGCCTACTTGGAACATAGACTAGTGCTTTCAGTCCTTGTAACAAAAGCAGGATGGATTTATGTTGACATAAACCCCTTGTGAAACTAATGAGATTCAAGTGAATTTCAGGTATTGAGGTGAAGGGATTGTTAGAGCTTGAAATTCAAAACAAAATTTGACAAGATGAACATATAAGCAGAAAATGAGAGAAATAATTGCATGAACTTTTCTGTGCCCTAGCGCAAGACTTTTCAATTTGGGGGTTTGTATCCATGCTTAACTAAAGATATGCATTTGCCTCATGCATTACATGTAAAAGTCTCCGATACATTCTTATCGAGTTTAACTGCACAGCCATCATTTCCATCAGCACCCAGGAAATTATGAATAGGTTTACTCTGATATATTGATTTGTGCTTGAGTTACCCATGCAATATACTTCAGACTCGGTGTATGGCTTATGTTCCTTAATGAAAACAAAATCTTTCAAATATGACCAAAACCCAAGCAGTATGGCCTAACTTGAAGTTTCATCTTCTTAAGTAATTTGTGTTTCTTCATCTCTCTGCCAGCAATATGATCCTAGTTCATCCTCAAGTTTTCCCGACAGAAATCCTTAACCATGACACCCACATGTTGTGATACCGTCACTGTGTACATGTTACACATCCTATTTTATAAACATGAACTTGAAATGAGATTCAAAAAAATGTAAGATTCAGTAAAACTATGTGAAAAGCAGAAGCAGCTCTTGATAAACAGAGCTTTAAGCTCTCAGCGTGCTCTATTATTTCCCTGTTCTTCTAAATCTTTTATTGCTTTGCTGCTGCCTAGGTGGGAAGTGAAGGCTCTTTATGACTCTGGAATGGAAAATCCTGAAAGCTTTCCAAATCAGAATTTTGTTTTAAGAGTTTTTCCACAAAGAAAGTCTGTACACAATGTCTGTAATATGAATGGACATTTTCAGTGCTGTTCCAGTTTGCATACAAGCAGGGCAGTCTGTAAGGCATGAGTAAAAAGAGTAGGATCTTCTGAAAAATAGACACTGGTTTCCATATTTATTAAGTAATATAAATACCCATTGTAAAAACACAAAATGTTCAAGAGATGAAATATTTCCAACAAGGTGAGGAGAGGTTGTTATAGAAAGTATCAAGGCAAACTGCTTCTGTGAAACCTCTCAGGAGAATGAATATCATGCACATGCTGTCTCCTGCTGGGACAATTAGTAATAAAGTGATTTTAAAATAATTTGATGTTTTAGTTGTCTTCATACCTCAAAGTTGCAGAACAGCAGAACACTGTCCACACGTGCCTAAACAATTACACCAGCCATGTTTGTTCCACAGTACCCTAGATGCTTTGAAATCCTGATTTGTGAAGTTATTTCCATTCAAAAGATTCTAGTTCCTCCTTAAGACAGAAGTTTCCTTTTATGTCCATTAAAAACTTACCAAATTGTCCTTTACTTTCCCTACAAGCTACTTCTTTCTGGATGAGCACAACTAAAAGCAGCTCTGAATTTGCCAATTAACTTATAGGACTTTATGGGTAAGTATGATCTTAATTTTTTATCCTTTTTAGTACATTGCAGACAATCAGTCTAGAAGAGTTCAGCTATAGTGTTAATACAGAGCAAGTGTAAAACTCACCAGTGAACAACGGAAAATTTAAAATATTGCTCCACCATTTTACATAAAATTAATATAAACATATATATCTTTTCTAGCAGTGATATTTTGGCCATAGTCAAATCTATAATTCTTCTTTAAGAAAGATTTTAAACATAATTCTGATTTATCACATTCTGAAAACATGAACTGATCTGTGAAGAAGGAAATGCCCAGATTGCTTGCTATTCTATCCCACAGCAATATGGAGCTAGCCAGGACAGAGACACAATACAACCTGAATCAGCTGGGAAATCTGTTCTCAGTAGCAATACAACGCAGCATGTACGCACTTCTGTTTTGGTAAAATGAATAAACCTGTGCATGAATAAATTGCTAAAAAGCAAATTGAGTGCCTGTAACCTGTAAGAAAATGGAGAACAAGACTTGCTGAATAGCTGCACACAAATCATTCACCCATCTCTAAGAGACAATGCACAAAATTATTTTCAAAATTCCTCTGCCAATTTATGTGCAATTTATTTAAGCCTGCTCTTAATGATGTATCAGGCATATATCTTCCTTCAGCAGCCAGTGGTGACTGGTGCTCCTCTCTGGGCATCAGAAGTTCTACCAATTTATTTTCTATGTTTCATTTGTATAATAAAGTGTACGAATGTTAATAGCCCCCAGGGCATCTGCTAGCTGGCATTTATAAAGTTCATCAGGAGCACTTAAACTTTTTTATCTCAGATGGGATGGTACAGCGTTCTGTCTGATTTACAAGAGTCAATTATCAAAGACAACACTCACTGCAACACAAATATCAGCCAAGGTCATATTTTGATCTGGTACACTGCCACGTCCATTGATTTTCTAACTTCTACCACCTTTACACAGCATCCTCTAGAAACAGCCTGTTTCATTTTCCTTCATTATGTTCTTAGACATACCTAATGCACATTTCCAGAAGCTATATCACAGGAGGATCATTCACTTTCACCCACTTTGCAAATGAGCAGGAAATTCTCTCATCAATGCCTGGGGAAGACATACCTAACAACTTCCATTAGTATTAATAGAAATTGCCAGCATGGGTCTCTGTGCATTTTATGGAGAGCAGACTTCAAATTGGACTCTGAACGTTTTCATTTATTTGTAATTGTGTAAGTAAACCCATCCAAAAATCCAATGGAAGATTTACTTCCTTTGTAAACTGTTTCTGGATTAAATGGTAGCCCTTTCCTAAGGAAATAAAAAAAGGAGTCAATATTGCTCATAAGAAAACAGGTACTTTCCAATAATAATAAGAACTATAAAAGCATACTTCGATGAAAAAAAGGGAAAAGAAGAAAAAAGGAAGTGAAAATTCTCTTAGAACTATAGCAAACTTCTGCTTTAAAAATAGGATACTAATTATTAACAATGAGTGCTCCATCTTTAATTTGCACCATTTCACACTTCGGTGTAACTGACCTGCAATAAAGAATATGTTTGTATGGCTAATATAAAACATTCTTGTCAACAAACACATTGCTACCTTGACGACTAAAACATATCACTGCCGTTATGCCCTCCAAACTGTATCTTCTTGACAGAGTGATGTCATTGTCACACTTCCCCATTGTTCTGATTCATTCAGTGTCCCTCATTGTGCATCGGAAACAGGCTGTCAACATGGTGAAATTGCTGGTGTGATTACTGATGGCTTGTCAGGGAGAGACGTCAGCCACAAGGGATGAGGAAAAGGCTGAGGTACTCGATGCTTTCTTTGCCTCAGTCTTTAATAGCAAGACTTGTTACCCTCTGGGTACTCAGCCCCCTGAGCTGGAAGACAGGGATGACGAGGAGCAGAATGAAGTCCCCACAGCCCAGGAGGGAACAGTCAGTGACCTGCTGCTCCACTTGGACACGCACAAGTTTATGGGGCCAGATGGGATCCACCCAAGGGCACTGAGGGAGCTGGGGGAGGGGTTGTCCAAGCTGCTCTCTATCATTTACCAGCAGTCCCAGCTAACTGGGGAGGTCCCAGCAGACTGGAGGTTAGCCAGTGTGACACCCATCTACAGGAGGGGCAGGAAGGAGGATCCAGGGAACTACAGGCCTGCCAGCCTGACCTCAGCGCCAGGAAGGTTATGGAGCAGAACATCCCGAGTGCCATCACATGACATGTGTAGGACAACCAGGGGATCAGGTCCAGCCAGCATGGGTTTACAAAAGGCAGATCCTGTTTGATGAATCAGATCTCCTTTTACAACAAGAAGACCCACGTAGTGCCTGAGGGAAAGGCTGTAGATGTTGTCTACCTGGACCTTCACAAAGCTTTTGACAAAATTTCCCAGAGCATTCTCCTGGAGAAACTGGCTGCTCATGGCTTGGATGGGTATAGTTTATGTATGTAAAAACGCTGACTGCATGGCCAATCCCAAAGAGCAGTAGTGAATGGAATTAAATCTGTCTGGTGGCCGGTCACAGGTGGTGTTCCCCAGGGCTCAGTATTGGGGCCGGTTCTCTTTAATATCTTTATCAACAATCTGGATGAGGGGATCAAGTACACCCTCAGTAACTTTGCAGATGCCACCAAGTCGGGAGGGAGTGCTGATCTGCTGGAGGGCTGACAGCCAGCTGAACATAAGCCAGTCGTGTGCCCAGGTGGCCAAGAAGGCCACCAGCATCCTGGATGGTATCTGAAACAGTGTGGCCAGCAGGACCAGGGCAGTGACCGTCCCCCTGCACTGGGCACTGGTGAGGCCGCACCTCGGACACGGGGTTCAGCTTTGGGCCCCTCACTTCAGGAGGGACATTGAGGGGCTGGAGCGTGTCCAGAGAGGGGCAGCGCAGCTGGTGAAGGGTCTGGGGCACAAGTCTGGTGACGAGCAGCTGGGGGACCTGGGGCTGTTCAGCCTGGAGAGGAGGGGGCTCAGGGGGGACCTTACTGCTCTCTGCAGCTCCCTGACAGGAGGCTGTTGGCAGGTGGGGGTCGGTCTCTTCTCCCAGGTGACAAGAAATTGGACAAGAGAAAATGGCCTCAAGTTGTTCCAGGGGGAGGTTTAAGTTGGATGTTAGGAAAAGTTTCTTCGCTGAAAGGGTGGTCAAGCCCTGGAACAGGCTGCCCAGGGAGGTGGTTGTGTCGCCATCCCTGCAGGTGTTTAAAAGATGTGTAGATGTGGTGCTTAGGAACATGGTCTAGTGGTGACTTGGCAGTCCTGGGTTAGCAGTTGGACTGGATGATCTTAAAGGTCTTTTCCAACCTGAACGATTCTATGATTCTATGGTGTTCTGCAGACACAATAAGCAAGGAAGTTCATTGAATGGTGTTGTCATGAGTAGTGCAAAAAATAATTTTTTGGGTCTTTTTACTTACCAACTTTTGCAAGAACTGCTGGAAATGCCAAGGTAATTGTCAGAATAATAAATTACCCGAATAATTTATGACCTGTCTCTGAAGACACAAAGTATTCTCTGCCTCTGAGAACGTTTTTTGAGAAGAAAAGCAGCAATACAAATAATGACATCAGTGCATGTTAGCATATCACCTACAGCTAGCATCCAAAATTTAGAAACTGAGACAATATAACAAATAATTTAAGTAATTTACTCTCCCTTTTGGTTAGTGATATCAGCCCTCCCAGCTGATCAGAAGGATGTTAGACTGTTTTCTGCCATGATTTTGGAGAGGTAACCAAGAGTGATGTCTGTGCTGGAAGATCCATTGTTAAAGTCTTTGCAAGGGGCTCAGAATGAAGAAGCAAGCTGAAAATTTAATCCAAAGAATAAGAAGAAAACCCATTATGGTCAACCTAAATGCATGAAATGAAGATGGGTTTGGCCCAGTGCTCTATAATTAAAGAGTTGTGGGCTTTCAATCAGAGAAAAATGTCATCTTATTCACTTATTAGGTGCCAGAATAACTTAGCATCATTTCATGGTTCTTGCACATAAATTGCAGTTAGATTGATCAGTATGGAGAAGTTCCTCAGTGTTGTACATAGCAATTTATGTCACAGCAATTCCTTTGGGTTCTGAGGAGAAACAGAGCCATCCTAGCTGAAATATAGCCACTAGGTATACCATAGCTATGCTACACCAATCGCCTTCATTTTCAGTTGCACACTATATGGTTGGGAAGTGCCAGGGAACATAGGCAGGTGAATTATTCACAGAGTGTCTTCCCTTCTCATTGATCAGTGGGAAGCAAAGTCCCACATTCACAGTTTGTGTTGAGACATGGAAGAAGTGAGGATGTGTTATTTATTGTTAGTGTAGTTGTAGGAAGAGGAAGGCAAACAGATGGCTTTTGCTGTTTCGACATGAAGCTTGTTAGATCCGATACCGATCTTCTAACTTAAGGCAGGCATCTTTATGGTCAAAGTTAGTCTGCCACAATATGCTTTCATTCCAGTTGTCAGAGATACACACCTAAATCTCACATATAGGCATGGGTAGACTCCTCAAAGGAGATTCTGAGGTAGTATAAATTCCTTTGAAAATAAAGCCATTTATATTACAGTTCCTATACAGGGATTGAAGAACTTAAATTTGAACAATCAAGTCTGAAAATTATGTACAGAATCTCCAGTTGTCTCAAATACTTTTGACCCCTCTTGAACATCTCCAGTGCTACGTTCTGCAATTAATGTGAAAGTGCCTCATTATTACAAGATAAGCTGCCAGCAAAGAATTTTGTTATAACTGTGTGTCATAACCTAGACAACAAATCCAGAATATAATGACAACGTGACACGCAAAAATCAGGCAGAATGGCTAAGGGAAAATAGGGCATTTTAGTCATATCTGCAGCTAAAAAGGTGCCACTAACTTCTTATGCAGAATTGTGTCACTTGGGGAGGGAAGTTGACATCAGTTCAGGCACCTGCCTCAGGTGAAATCCAGAGAAGATAAAGTTGGAAGCCCAATTTTCTGTAAAGTCAGTATTAAAACATAGTTATCCCCCAAAAGACAACTGAGTCTACCTAAATCTGATTCTTAAATCCAAACTGTCAATAGCCATGTATAATCTTTCAGCTATCAAACAGGTTCACGAGAGGTATTTGGAGGTCTCAGCCTTGGATATAGACAATATTCCTTAGCTTTAGCCCCACAAAATATCCCAAATCAAGAAAGGGTAATTATATCCAAAGTCTATACTGACTCCTGTGTAATCTCCCTAGTAATGCTGAAGACATAGTTGTGACATCTGACAGATTACTGGTATATTTTTGGTTAGAGCAGGTTCTAGAATGATACGCAAAGTAAAGCCATATTCTTTTAGTTAATATTCTAAACAGAGATTTTTACAGTTCATTATAAATCATTAATTTCATCAGGATAGGTTTTAAATGACCAATATATTCCCTTACTTGCTTAAATTGTAATGTTTTTCTTTCACGTATTGATCTTGGGATTGATCTACTTTTATTCAAAGAGCCAAAAGACTGATTAAACAATGATTTATAAGAAAATCATAATTTTCATTTATTGATCGATATACTAAAAAAATTACATTAATTAAGTTCAAATATTGTCACTTATTTTTAAAGTGAAAACTTTGAGCTTATTTTTATTTCTTTCGAAGTAGCTACTTACCAGATTAGGTATCACTATTGCAGTAAAAGTATCAGAATCTAGCTGATCATTTCCTGGTTGCTTTGTGTAAAATGGGTATTTGATGTTATCTTTTTGTGAACAATACAATTGTATGCCATAGTTTCCATTTAGTTTCTTATTAAGCTCTCTTCAAATGATTTTGTGGACTCTGCTTTGACAAAGTCTTTCAAAGGATTTTAAGCGATTAAGCCACTGAAAGAAAAAAAATAAAAGTGTCATCCCTGGTGATTTTTGCTTTAGAAAGTAAAATGCAAGAAATATGAGGATTCTCGTACTAAAATACAGTCTAATTATTGAAGTCCAGATTAAGCACTTCTACAGAGGAATCAAAATGTGTAAGCTGCTGAACTGTGGGCAGGTATTCCTGCCTCATTCATTGTGTAGGTGTAATCCTCAAAGACCTGCCACATTGCCAGCATGTCTACGAAAGGAACAGTTAAGGAACTCTTTACTCCACGCTCTGTTTGATCACAGTTAGAGAGCTAGGTACCAGTCTGCCTCAGAGCAGATGCAGAACAATTATCTTGCCAGAGCAGATCTGGAAGGAAGTAATGGTCAAGTGAAGTCCTGACTCCTGGATTGGACTAGCAGGTGCAACAGCCTCTACAACAGTCCCATGGAAATGTTCTTTAAGTAAATGAACAAGAACTGGGCCATTTGTACAGAATTTACAGCTGATCTGATTTTTCACTGTGTGTTCAACAGGTCTGGAGCACATATGGCTCGTTCTCATGCAGTAGGCATTTGTGCAATGTGTGTGTGTATCACAGTCCAGGAAATCCCAGGCAGAAATGTGATGACCAGGTCCTGGTTTCTTCCATCAATTTACGAACATTATGGAGAAAGTCACAGACTAACATCTTCCAAAATTAGTGGGTCAGGAAGAGGTCTTCTAGTTATATATGTTATTTCAAAATGAGATTTGGGAACTTTTGTGTCTTGCTTTGAAATATCTCACTGTCATACAAGGTGATGGACCACTGATTTGAATCCAGTTTAGACTAGCTTCAAGTTTGTCCCTGTTTATTTCCACTATTGAGTCTCAAAAACTGTTGTCATTAATACATTTATTTTTCATTTGATCACAGATAACCTCCCTTTTACCTCTATATCTCTTCTTCAGAATTTTCTTGAAATTCTTGGAGGATGAGCCACTGAACTTAGTAGTTAAACTAGTGTGCTATGATTCAGAACAGTGTCTCAGTGCAGATCTCAATATTCCCTCTTACTTTCATAACCTGAACTTGAAGTCTCCCTAGGCTGCAAAGCAAAAGCAAAATTTTGGGGTTTATTTGCCCTATTTATCCTAACCAGGTCCCTATGGAGAACATATGAGAGAAGTGTAGTATGGATATTTTTCATTAAAAAAGTTGTACAATTGTGTTGGTTAGATTGGTTTCGAATGCCTTCATAAACAGAACTTCAGCATAGTCACTACTCACTGCAACTTCCTCTTACATTTTTGTCTTGTAAGTCTGCTCACAAAATGTCTCTTCAAAAAGAGAGAGCTAAAAGAGATTGCATTCCCAAGCTCTACCAGGTCATATCTAAAAGAAGCAAATCAATATGGTTGGCTGTGATGCAACATTTCAGTCTTTAAAACAAAAACAAAAATTAGTAAAACAAAAAACAAAAACAAAAACTACCAGAATCACTTATCTGCTACAAGTGAAAAACACTAATTGTAGACATCTCCAATGACAGTGGAGAAGGAATCAGGTGTGAACTGCAAAGCTTTGCATGTAGGTAATTTCAACACAATTTCTGGATGGGTACTTGAGTTGCAAAGAACAGTGTTTAGTGCAAATGATACCTGTGACCTTATGTTGAAAAGCGATACGCTTTGGTTGGTAGATAGCTGGTGGATAGATCTGTATGCCATCTACTCAGTTCTAGGCAAATGCTGACCTGTGGATACAAATAAGTATAGGTGAACATTTACCAGCTGTCTTGAGATTACAAGAAAAAATATAGCCTTATCCTGTGGTACGCCTCATGGCCATCAGTGACTATACCTTCATTTTGCATTTGGTAAATTTATCATGGTCTGAGGTAATACTTCATGTCTAAAAAGAAGTGTGATCCAAACTAGCAAACACTGTTTTAGGATCTAGACTCTGATTTGGCAATGGGTTTTGCACAATCAGATGATATTTTTTAAGCCAGTTTTCAACAGATTGGAACAATACAATTACACAGCCTTTCCAAATATTTTCAAAAGTTTTAAAAACAAATCACAAGAAAGAAGATGAACAGATTTCACTAGGTTCAAGGCAACACTGAAAAATGTATGTGATTATACTTCATAGAGACAACAAATGTCTTTCATGGTAGTTGTAAAATACTTAGAGATACAGGATTCACTGAAAACTGATGTTTTTTCTCCTTTTTCTTCTCTATGCTGACTTCCTTCCAAACAAACAAATCTTTTGATAATGGCGATTTGCTTGAGGTGTCATTTTTTATGACTTGCAAGAGTCTCTTCCCAAAGTTTCCAGACAGGACATGAAAAAGCTTACATATCATTAAAATAGGCAGAAATAGTTCGAAGGAGTAGAAGATATCCTGTATAAAAATATTTCACAGGTAGCTGAGTTTTCAATCAGTTTGCTCTCTTGTTTCTTATCAGCAAATTGTAAAGAGAAAACAGCTTTCACAATGACAACCTTTAGAACAGTGTTACTGATTTAAGTAAATCAAATTTAAAATAGCTATTTAGTGACTTTCACAGTAAACTGTTAAAGAACAATAGTATGCTTCAGAGTATATATATATATGCTTTGGGCAAATACATCTGCTACAGTATTTCACCTATTAAATTTGAGCAATTCAATCAGCCTGCTTGATTGGATTGATGGAAACATCTGGTATATGAGCCTGCTGGTCTGTTTAAGGCTATGAATAAGTTGACTCTCAGTTCTACATGTCTCTGCCTTTTGTCTGTCTTTGGATTGTAATTAGACAGCTCTGGTAAGTGCTGAAGTCTCTGGTTGTGTATGTAAATATATTAATCACCTTGGCACAAGTAAGTCCCCTTTTGAAACAATGTCAGGTAGTGAACATTAAGATTGTACTAAACTATTTCATATTATTACATATTCCAGATTCAGATTTCAAGAAGCCAGTGGCTTTCCAATATCCTCAATATAATTTGTCTAGCCTGAGAAAGGGTGTGCAACCAAGATTACACCAGACAGTGCATGGTCAGCATCTGAGAATTAGACTGAGAGCTTGAAGAATGTCTCCTGTGCTCTGCCCCAGGTCCCAGAGGAACAAGTGGGTCAAAGAGGAGATTTCCAAGATTTCCAAGGGAAGGATGAAATTTAGCTGTGCAGAGATTGTCTTCTATCTTCATTATTTTTTCCTTTCTGTGATATAAATACATGAGTTATACCTTGATCCAAAAGGTTGGCCTTTATCCTGACCATTACATGAATGTCAAGGAGCCAAGTCAGACGGTGCCTGTTGTGAAATCTCAAATAGTGGAGAAAAGTCCTGTGATCTGGATGTTTGAATGTGAGATAGATGACAGACCCCAAAGGCATCTAGGGGTGAGTCTGTCACTTGGAAAGAGTGACTTCAGAATGGAAGTGGGAAGGCACAGCTAACCCCAGAACTTCATTTAGATTATAAGACATTTCCAATTAGAATTAAAAGTTCATCCAACATCACACCCTTCATATTACAGCACTTTTTAATTGCTTTCTGCAGACACTTAGATGAATCAGTCATGATGATGATAAGCAGTTCAATTATCTGTAAACCAGGCACTTACTTTCTTTGCCCTGTAAGGTACAACCTGTCCAATGCTATAATAGAATACGAGACCAAAGCTGTGTATTGAAGTCTCACATATCTTTAAAGGACTACAGTGTGCTGATAATTAATAATGAACAAGTGGAAAAGTATAGCCAAGCTGAATACAGATGTCCACCAGACTGGAGGCAAAAGATACTGCCTTTCATGACAGGATTACTGATGATTACTGAGTATCATAGGTAGAAATCAACTCACCCAGTTATTATTGAAGTATATCATAAACCAGGAGCTTGATTCTATTAATAGAAAAATAAATTGGAAAAGTCATATTTCACATTTCATATTTCGTGTTTCATAATTCATATTTTGTATTTCATTTCTCTTCCTCAGTCTCATGGACACAGATGATCTGATGAATCCCTAGAGAACTCCACCGACTTTGTGAAGATGCACAAAGCATAATACAGCTCAGGATGCTGAGATGGCAAAACCAAAAATGAACTACTGCAAAAGGGAGAATTCTATTTCCCAATCAATCAGGTTCCAAATGCATGGAGTGTAAGATTTACCTGTCATTTATTCAGTGACCTAGTGTTGGTGTGGGTAGGTCTCCGCTTCCACCTCAGCTTCTGCTTATCAGTAAACGAAATGTAAAGTTCTGATATCACCTTTCCATTGCATCTCTGTCATAAAGCAACTAGATTTTTTTATACGCTGGGACTAAAACCAGAGCCATCACTAGCTGAACTTCATTTAATTCCTGCAAATGGTTGTCATCGGTGTGTCTAACACAATACAGTAAGAACAAGTTATTCAGTTATTCCCCAAGGCTTAGTGCTCAGGTAGAGTACTTTTGCAAGTGGCAAGTGCCTGAAGACAGTGCATTGTCTGACATTCAATAATAGCCGATATTGAATGTGCTATTATATACATACATGTCCTTTCAGACTGCCAGCACTACAGTGCCTGCACTGTGCAGACTGGCAGTGATTTCTTCAGCTGACAGACATGGAACGGCAGCTCTAAGACAGCTAATAAACTTGTTGGACCCTACTAGTTTTTGCCTTGTGCTGTGCCTATGCTCTGTTGCCTAAAGCCAGCGATATACTTAGATTTGCATGTAATTCATGTATTGCTTTAATATCTAGTTTCACAGAACTAAAACTTTTACATTGATTTTTTTATTTACAAGGCATAAAATTGTCATAAACTCAATAGCCATTAAACAAAAACATTACTCCACAAAAACGCTAATAAATTCAGCTTCACTTTCATGGTCAGATTATGTATTTATTTAGTGTGATTGGAGCATGTGGTTAAGGATAAGAATATTTTTGCTAACGTGTCATATACAGAGAAGTTTTAGAACATTCGGTTTATTCTTTTTGAATTTTTATGCATCTGAGCATTTAAAATTAATTTCATTTTGCATAGTTTAAAAGATTTTGCAGTCTTTCTAGGTAGATTGTCAAATGTATTCAGTTACAAGAAATATTTGGATTTTAAATTTATTTACAATGATAAAACACTTAACCTTTTAAGTGTAGTGCACTACAAAAGCAAGGTAGAACTAATAACAAATATTTAGGCATATATGAAAAAAACAGTCTGTTTGGATATAGAAAAAAAATAATTCAAAGTTTTCATTTTATGTGGACAGAAATAGATTCTTTATTCTTTCTGAATTTCCTGTAACACATTGTTTAAAATACCTATCCAGTTTTGGTAAAACTCTCAATGTAAATGGAAAATGTTGAGGATACCTTTTCCAGTTTTTTTTAGAAAAAAGTTTAGAAAAAAATTGACTCAGATGAGAATTTTGATGGAGTTGGCTGCTTTTCCATGAACTAACATTTTAAAATAAAGCATATGATTTTTCCAATTTTCACTCATCTGTCAGGAACGTTTAGCATAAGTAGCAGAAGGCAAACTATCCAATTGCTAATAATTCATTTTAGAGCTAAGCAAATATTTGGGTTTTCTGTGTGAACAACTGCAGAGACACTTTCTGTATTCCAAATATTTGCTCACTTTCACAACATTAATGAATTTGGATAATTTGATTTTGTAAAATAAAATACTGCCATCTCATAAAATGTAGTAAGTTAATTAAAAGCAAGAAAAGAGAAAGGGGTATTTTAATTGTTTGGCAATGGACTATCATCTAGTCGGCAATCGCACAGATCAATCAGTGGTGAGGCACGTGGCAGTGGCAGTGGTAAGTCCTGTGGCAGAGCGCCCGATGGAGGTGTACCAGGGAGTCCCACAACTGGGGAAGACCAAGGAAGAGCAGAGAGCGGAGAGCCCTGCCAGGAGCCAGCAGGTGGAATAATAATCCAGGTTGATGGAAACACAGACCCACTGTCAGTGAAAGAAGAGTTCGTGTGTGAACTGCTAGAGGAGCTTGACCCTTACAAATCAATAGGCCCTGACGCTACTCACTTGAGGGTGTTAAGAGAGCTAGCTGACATCATTGCAATGCCCCTCTCCATAACCTTTGAGAAGCCGTGGAGTCCAGGGGATGTCACTGAAGACTGGAAGAAAAGTAACGCCAGCCCCATCTACAAGAAGGGCTTCTAGGATGATCCAGGAAATCACAGGCCCATCAGGCAATATGCGTGAACAGTGTGCTACTGCAGCAAAGAAAACCAACAGGGTACTGGATTGCATCAAGAAGGGCATCACCAGCAGTGATAAAAAAGTCATTATCCCACTGTACTCAGCACTTGTCAGGCCACACCTGGAATACCGTGTTCAGTTTTGGTTCCTGCTGTGCAATGAAGATGTGGACAGGCTGGAGAGAGTCCAGAGGCAGAGCACAAAAATGATGAAAAGACTGAGAAGTGTGCCATATGAGGAAAAGCTGAGATGCATGGGTTTGTTCAGTCTTGAGAAAAGAAGGCTTAGGGAAAACCTTATCACCATGTTCCAGTATTTAAAGGATGGCTACAAAAAAGATAGAGACTTTATTTTTATTAGTAGTCACATGGCAAAGATGAGAGGTAATTGGTACAAGTTACTCCTGGGCATATTCCAGCTGGACAGAAGAGGACACATTTTCACAAAGAGAGCAATCAGCCATTGGAATAATCTCCCAGGGATTCCCCAACACTGGATACTTTTAAGATTCAGCTGGACAGGGTGCTGGGCCATCTTGTCTAGACCATGCTTTTGCCAATAAAGTAAGGCCCAAATGACCTTTGAGGTGCCTTCCAACCCGATATTCTATGATTCTGTGATAGTGTGATGGGTAAGCAGCAACGTGTTCAAGGAGGACACATTAATATTGACTAGACAGTGCAGCAGAGAATGGGTTAGTTAAAGAATAAAGAAGCAAGAATCAGTCTTCCCAACTCAGAGCCGCTGTCAGCTTTTGTAAGTGAGCAGAGTCATGCTTGCTAGAGAAATGGGCGTCAGAATTCCGACAAAAACCTCTCTGCTTCTGGAAGTGATGTTAGCATTTTAGACCTCAGTCCAGCAATGCCCTTAATGGCACTATATGGGAACCTGATGAATAATGTCAGGTTAGTTCTGTAAAGCAAAATAAGTTAATTCATAAGACGTGTTCACCTGCAAATTCACATTTCAATCGCACTTGCAGGAGGAAGGATTGAATTTTAGAAGGCAGCGAATCAGAAAAACATTTTGATTATCAGTAAGGTGTATGTTCTTAGTGTGATGTAGTGGCTAATATAGTCTTTGGATGCATAGACATGTAGGGCTGTCTACCCAGTAAGGCATGCCTGAGTTATCATTCAGAACTGGAAGCAGCGTGTCTGTCTCAGGGCAGTGCTCCATGCAGACTAATCAGTCTTGCTGAGAAGTGACACAGCCCTCAGCCGTGCTGTCTTAAACCCACAGGAAAACAACAAGTCTTGAAAAAAAACCCAACTCACTGCTTTTGTAGACAGTATTAGAGAAATCTGATGAAATATCATGCACATTCTGTGGCCTCCATTCAACTTAGTGAAGATAAAGATGAATGATTCAGTCATGGTGTTCCAGCACAAACTCCCAGCCAGCATCACTCACTATTGCTTGGGCAGCTGTCAGACCCAATAAGATTGCTGTGCTGTTTTGACTACAAATGATACACTCATGACTACATATGAAATCAGTGTTAACCAGCTCCACCTAAATTTTTTAAGTGTCTACAGTACGTGTTTACAGACCATTCAGATTTATCAGCAACCCTCAGTACAGCTAATGAAGTTTTATTCAATGCAGTCAATGCGACAAGATTCAGCCACCTAAACGTGGATATCTAATGCCATTTGAGATGCTCCAGAGGGTGTCGTACATCTACACAGGACTGGACTATTATGAGTCCATCGCGGAGGAAGACCAGGTCCTTGCTGCAGCAGCAGCAGGAGGATGCGCACGTTAGCCCACAGCATCTAACTGACACTAGACAATGACTTGGCAGCTGAATATTGCCACTAGAGTGTCATTCTTCTTCTCTGAGAACAGAGACCTACCTTGGAAAGTTGAAAAGCTCTCTGGATTCACTATGTTTATTAGATTCCTATTGTCTATAATTGTCTAAACCTATCACACACATAGGCACCAACTCTGTAACACCTAAATTTGGTGTCTAAATCTGGAGCCTCATTTCTGACAGTCAAAAAGACACATAATTATGTACTGGATGTTCCAACCCACACATTGCTGAGGCACAGTGCTACTACTGTTTTCCAAAAAGCCATCTCATTTCCAGAAATTAATTTTTGGAATGTAAATTTTGTTTTCCTCAGACTTTCCAAAATACTGATTTTCAAGAGGTGATCTCAGGGATGGAAAATTTCAGCACACGAGTAGATAAAGAATTTGCAGGTGTGTGAATGCAGGGTATTAATACAGCAAGTACAGCTTTGCTGCAGCCTCCCTTTGAAACTCCTGATTTTACGGACATTTGCGCTTTGACTCACACCTGCATAGCAAATCTGTCTAATCCCCGTTCCAGAGGCAAATGACCTGAGACACATCAAATGAAGTTTATCAATCACAATCACTGAGGCCAAATCTATTTCATGCTGTGGAGCAGTGTACAGAGATTTAAGATAGCACAGGTCTGAGCTAGTAACCAGAAGAGTGTACAATTCCGTGCAAATATGCCAGCTTGGATTTGAAATTAATAGAGTTCATTTATGTGTAGCTGTTGGCAGGGTTTAGCTAAGGCAAAGCTGAGGAGCAATACTGAGCAAGGCTTGCTGTACAGATTTAAGCCCTCCCTGTACTACTTAACGCTGCTGAATCCAGGGCTGATGTCCCTGTCCTTCACAGTAAGCCACAAGCAGAGCTAGTGAGGAAGCCCAATCTGGAATTTCTGCATCCCTGTCCCACAGAGTACTATAACCTCCCATTAAAATATAAGACAGATAACAGGAAAATCTGATCACCTGTATACAGAAAGATGAAAATGTGACTGTCATAAAAAAATCACTGTAAGAGGAAATGGATTATCAGGTATTTTGTGTTCCCTCTGGCAATGTGCTGATAAAAAATAGTACAGAATTCCAACTCTATGTCAAATAACTGTTCCCTTCCCCCATATATTTGAGTTTTCTTTATGAGATAAGCAAGAAAAATGTAATTTTACATTTATAAAAAGCTGACTTTGTGATTAAAAGTGTTGCGTCCAAAATCAGAAGATTCCTGAGTGTGTTCCAAGATCTTGTAATATTTTTTTTCAGCTCATTTGAATGCTTTTTTGCCTCTATTTGCCCTTTTTGGAGATGGAAAAATAAATGCATTTATTTTATTTAATGAGAACTGTAAAACAAAGTGCAATAAAATCCTGCTATTTCCAGATACTTCAAACAGACAAACTTGAAAAGAATTAAATAACACTTTGAGGAATCCAATTTACATTTTCTATTAAAAATGGAGATTTTGTGTCAGGTGAAATTATACATTAACCAATCCAAGCTATAAAATAGTAATACAGTCAACATAGAATTAACTTATATTCATAGTAGATGTAGAAACTTATGTTCATAGTCTTCTTGCTCTAATGCAAACTATTTTTACAAGTTTTCCCCATTTAATTCGCTTTTACTCTTGGTCTCATCAACTTGAACACATTCAAAACCTACAACATATGGTTAAAATGTTGTCCTTTCATTTTTCCCAGACAAAAACCTTAACTGCAGCAGATGCCTTAGGCAAGTCTTGATAGGTTACAAGGCTGCACCAGGCATTAAATGGGTACCTGGCAAGCCTAGAGAAATCTGCCATTCACTGAGTCTGTTTTAGGCCAATAGCCAGGAGATCTCTTGGCCCAAGCATAAGGCAGAGATAACAAAGAAGCTTACCACAACAAGCCCTCAGAAATGGCATGCAGGGGCTTACATGCCTTGGCAGGCTTTGCAGTGGAATGTGGAGGGAGGAGATAAATTTTACATTTTTGGGCCTTTTGGATACTCTGAGAAACAGTGATAAAAAATGTAATCAGATCATTATCACGTTGCCAGAATGTCCACTTCAATTATACATCTTGGATGGATAATAAATATGTATATGTAGCCTTGGGCCCATATTCTGCAGCTTTTCCATGTACTAAAACTTCCTTTGGCTACAGTACAAGTTTCAGACAAGCAGAAAATTTCAGGATCAGAAGAATGTCATGGCTACAAGATGAAGCTCTCTGCCTGAGTGAATTTTATCTTGACAGAGCAGAGGAGGAGCATCAGGGAACTACTCACATCTCCAGCACAAGCTTCAGCCTCCTGCCATGCACAGCAAAAGGCTCTGGGCTTCCTTCTGCTTCACAGCTGTCCTTGGTACTGGGTGGCAACAGGGTGCTGAGGAACTCATTCTTGGCCTTACACAAGCTTTACACAAGATCTTGACTATGCTAAGAGAACCTCCTCCTCCTCCTCTGAAACTACATTTAGCTGCACTGACATGGTTTGTGATAACTCTGGCCTCAAGCATCACATAACTCGTC
This sequence comes from Falco punctatus, assembly GCF_963210335.1. NCBI lineage: Eukaryota > Metazoa > Chordata > Aves > Falconiformes > Falconidae > Falco > Falco punctatus. Next base: position 74,261,352 of record NC_137585.1, read on the forward strand.
ACACCCTGATGATCCAGCAACCTCTTCTTACACCCATGATCAGGCTTTACCCTAAAGGCAGTGAAGCTGTACTCCACATAAGGAAAGCTGTGCTTTGTGTACTGCTAAATGTATTTTCACCTAGAAGTTGATCTTGATCAAGTAACACAGAGCTGCTCACATCTGCACTGCTCCAGGCTGGTCCCTCCTAGACACACTAGCTGTGTCACCTTGCTTGGCCAGGGCTGCACTGAGCACCACTTAGTGACACTGAGGCCCTAACTGGGTGCGGGTTTCATTTCAAAGATCTCAACATAGTGTTGGTGCTGCCAAAGTTGCCACGTGGTTTTGCAGTATAAACTGGGGTTACATGTTGTTAGATGCTGGGCAGACTAGAGTGATATGGTATTGCAGCACTCTCCAAACTATCAAGCTGCCATAAGGTCTTTTACCATCACATACCAGCATACTCTTCATGCCAGTCCCTCTGCTGCCTTCTCCTACTCTCTCCTCATCCAGGGCATGCGCATGTGCCTCCTCCTCCTCCTCTCTCTTCCTTGGCTTCTCCCTCTTCATTGGCTGCCCAGCCTGTGGAATTGTTGCATTTTTGCAAGGTAGCTAAGCTGTGTGTACACAACTTGTAGCAGTGGAAGCAGAATCATCATTTGTAAAAACATGCCCATACCATACAAGTCAAAGATGATCTGTTATTAGTTGCTGAAAGAGAGTTTGCTTTAAAAACTCAGTCATTTGCTGAAAGTACATTTATTAGCTCAACAGCAGCTGTGAGGGTCCTTTCCTTCAGCAGAGAGCAGCTGAATAAGCCTGTATTTCTGTACTGGAAAAGGCTTTTCTGACCTGTCTGATTAGCAAGACCGTAATTTATTTGCAAGCAGAGAATCCACAGTAATGTCATTTTTCATAGCCAACCATAGAGTCAACAATATTTCCTTGAGAGTCCTCAGCATGCTAGCACTTCAAAATATTCAGTACATCACAGGATCAGCCCCTTAGTTTATCTACCATCGCTCACTGAGCATCCTGTTTTGGAAGAAGTTTAAGCTGCTGTAGTTCCTTAGTTTATGGACATCTTGCCCCTTTTTATTGTCTTTTGGGCCTTGTGCTAACTGCTACATGGATCTAATAGAGGCAGCTCAGCTAACCTAATTGTACAGATACAGAAGAAATAATTTACTTTTTCTTTATATCTCATTAACAAAAGTATTTATCATTGCAAGGACTGATTTTTGTGAAGAAAAATCTCCAGCAGTGCATGAATCCCCCAAGGATTATTGGCTGTATCACAGCATTTTTTTAATTTATGTATGCAAATGTAAAGGTGACCTATAAAAAGAAGAAAATGTTAGATTCTTCTATCTTCTTATGTGATGAACAGAGAAAGACCAGAATTTCTGTTAAATTATTTTCCCCATTGTATATGTTAAGTGCACTTCCCTGTGTTGCAGAAATGCACTGAAATTTATCAGAGAACTACTGGATATATAAGAAACCTCTAATTCAGATTTCATTGTCTAAGGTGGGAAGGGGCTTTAGTCAGATTCTTTGTTGTATTAAAAATATATAGAAACAAAACTTTAACAGCGCTCTTGATAAAAATTAGCTTTCAGAAAAATGAGAATTCTTATTCCTTTTCCATGATATATCAGGAAATAAAATTGATGTTCCTGAAACCACTTGTCTTTCTGTGTCTTGCCAATGCATCTGTCAATTCCTGAGAAATTTTGAACCAATTGGCCAATTTCAACCAGATTTGACTTTGGGAACTATGTCCCAAAAGTACTACATTCCCATAAACTTCTTTGGAAATAGTCGCTTTACAGAGGAGGAAAACCCAAGCCAGCACCTCTACAATGGAAAATCTGGATTATTTGGTACGGTTACAGACATCTACATCCGCTCATCAGTCAACACATCTGTAGCTTCAAGTCTGACAGCTGGTAAAAAGAGATCATGGGCAGAAGCTGAGACTACTTTACAGAACATATTGGGAAAGCATAGATACCATAAGGGTTTTAAGGAACATGGAGCAAACTAAATGTTGCATAGTAGATCCATGTTTTCATAGCAAATTATCCTCAAAAGAAATAGATTTAGGCCAGATTATTTCCTGGTATAAATCACCATGTACTTAATTACAGTTGTTGATTATCTGGCCACAGCTGCAGTGCTTATGAAAAGGGACACTTAGTTCATGAAGGAGACTCTTGCCACAGAGAATTCCTTATGTTGTTTGTTCCTCTTATTTCTGCTGGAATGTCAAATAAATGTTTAATATTTAGATAACACTGGCTATTAGTTCTAGAGTTCGGTTCAGATATTAATTAATGATTTGCCACAGTACCTCTATGAATGATGCATACATTCCAATAAAAAAATGGTAATGATAATGATGTGGGGGAGACTGAAACACTGAAATTGCATTTCTTGCTCCAGAACACAGAATGAGTCAGGAGGGCAGGAATTCAGAGTATATGTGCATAGTCCTTAGGAGGACACGGCACCAACACTGCTAAACATGTAGACACTGAGAGTCCCCCAAGCCATATCCCAAGGTGAAGAAATCGGGTTGTCCTGATTTCAGCTGGGATGGAGTTAATTTTCTTCTTAGTAGTTAGCACAGTGCTGTATTTTGGCTATGATGTGAGAACAATGCTGATAGCACACCAATGTTTTTAGTTGTTGCTGTGTGATGCTTATACTAAATCAAGGACTATTCAGTTCCTTGGGCCTGGCCAGCGAGACGGCTGGAGGGGCACAGAAAATCAGGAGGGGACACAGCCAGGACAGGTGACCCAAGTTAGCCAAAGAGGTATTCCATACCATATGACATCATGCTGAGTATATAAACTGGGGGAAGAAGGAGGAAGGGGGGAACATTTGGCCTGATGGCGTCTGTCTTCCTGAGTAACTGTTAGGCGTGATGGAGCCCTGCTTCCCTGGAGATGGTCTGATACCTGCCTGCCCGTGGGAAGTGCTGAATGAATTCCTTGCTCTGCTTTGCTTGTATGCGTGGCTTTTGCTTTACCCTTTTTCCCCACCTTTCCATTTTTCTATTATTATTATTGTTAGTATTATTGTTATTGTTGTTCTTACCTCTTTCTTCTGTTTAAATTATTAAATTGTTCTTATCTCAACCCTTGACTTTTACATTCCTTTTCTGATTCTCCTCTCCATCCCTCTGAGTGAGGGGGAGTGAGAAAGTGGCTGCATGGTGCTTGGTTGCTGGCCAGGGTTAAACAACAACACAGGTAAAGAGTGATGTCAGCGATCAGTTATCCGAGCAGAGGAAAACTGGCTATTTGTTGCCCTTTACTCTGCAATTCCTTTTCTGCAGGCCTACATAAGAGGAGCTGCGCCTGTCACACCCACACTAGAGCTACTAGGTTGCTGAGGATGTAATTTATTGGAGATTGTTTAGCAATCTTTAACTAGAGCATCTTTAATGGCTTCTACTTCATTAATCAAAACGGCAGCATCTGCATCCTTTCTTCCCTATCAATTTTGCCATATTTTTCTTTCTTCATTCTGGGCTCTTCATCAGCTGCATCTCCTGCCAGCTTCCCCCTCATTGCCTGTCAGTTGCAACTGCAGACAAAGATACTGATTTCCATTGTGTGACAACTTCTTAAGAAACAAAACCTGGGTGGCTAACTCTAAACTATTGTAGCAACAGCCATGTTATCGGATGTAGTTATCGGAGTGCTGCTGTTCTGCTCTTAAAAATGTCTTCATACCGCAGAACTGCCAATGCAAATCACATTCTGCAGTGACCAGCTGGCAACCTGCCAGTATGTGCTGTGCTGGGGGAGGTACAGGAGGAAAAAATCCCATGCAGGTGGGATGGATACATGCATGTGGACACCCTAAATCAGACAGGTGTAGAAATAGATCAAAAGACTTAAAGCAGCAAACCTTCAAGATAAGAAAGCCACTTCAAAGACACTGCTGGAATGAGAAGGGTTTTTTTTGGCTGCTTCTGCTGTGTGCTTAGCTCAGGCCAAGGGAGAGAAGATGAATTCTATGATCTGGCAATAAAACTGTATAGCAATACTTTGCTTCTCAGTAATAACTTTCAGGGAGTTTCTCATTAAAACTGCACTACTGCATTGCACATATACACAGAGCTCAGCTTAATGGTGTAGCCAACAACATAGCACTTACTGTAACTCTCATACCCAGTTTGAGCATGATGTGTAAAATGTCCTTAATTTTTATTAACACCCTGATTCCAGAAGACAGAAATCACATGTTTAATCACATCCCTGTGAGAGCTGCTGCTATGAACAACGACTTTCCAATATCAGGCAACAATATGTCACTATGGGAACTATCTGGTGAGAATTTCAATAGCAAGAACAGACTCTGAAGGAGCTAAACCTACAGCGATAGGGGTACAGTAGCACAGGTAGGCCTGGAAGTTCCTGGAAGGCATCTCTGGGAAATGTATCTACTGGTAGAGAAGACTGAAAGGACCTCCTGATGCTCACAGACAGTCTCAGAACCATTTTCAATAATTGCCCTGGCAAATAGGAACAGAAAGAGGGTGAGCAGTGGTAAGGGGAAAATGGGATGGAGAAGGAAACAGAAAGTAGAGCAAGAAGTGAAACTTTGTGTAACACTAGTTGAAAATAAAGGAGGAAGATGTAAATCTTGGTCACTGGGATCAGCACCAGCCTCGTAAAGCAAGAGAGAAGAGGTTAATATATGTGGCTCATTCATCCAACCCTTGGTTTTAAACTACAGCTGTTTGCTATATAACAGCCACACAATGGAAGATAACCCTTTTAGGGAGAACAAAACCACTTTCTATGCAAACTGCAGATAAAGGACAGGTGATACTGCGAGATCAGGAAAATGGAGCCTTAGGCAGATATTTGGAAGTCAAGATTTTTCATTTTTTTTTAGCCTGGTTAAAGCATTGGGTGAATGTAGCCATGTCATTTGCTTGCCTAAGCTTCCACACCTCCAAAATAAAAGTAATAATATTTGATTTCAAAAGACAAACTCAAAGGCAGGTACTTCTCACCAAATAGCCCTTTGTTATGTACACTTCATCCTGTACTATTCCAAGGTCACTCAGGTTGCCAGCACAGAGATTGAAAGTGTCTTATCATACTTTTCTTGGTATTTCACTATGTCTGCAATAAAAAAATGCCTTGAAGTCACCTTACATTTCTTTCTGCTTCCTGAATGGGTCTCTCGTGTTGTGAGACATTACAGAAAATGATGACCGAGAAAATGAGTTTCTACTTTAAATGATGCCTACCCACTTAAATCGGCATGATGCTATTAGAACATCATGTGACAGACTCACATTGAGTTGACCTTTTACTATTGCATATTCACTGCTTAATCAGATGAAAAAATGCCTTACTAACTCTTGAAAATGTTGTACCATGAACACTGGCTAATTATCATACATTTGCATATATTAAGGCAGCTTCTGGCTGTATTTATCTGTTAGTATGGTAGCTGTCTTTTTTTCTTCTGTAATTAAAAACTCTTATAAATTTTCAATTTACTAAAAAACATCTCCTAGCAATTATTTGCTGTTAGACTCTAAAATACCTTCTACTACCTAGAATAAGCTGCATGTTTCAAATGATAAAAAAAGTAACTTTATGAAAGCGGGTGGTATACTCTGGGTTATATTTGTGTGATACGGATTCTGGATGATAGCAGTCTGTATTTGTAACACATTCAGGGGCAACGTAATAAAGTTTTGCTACCTCTTTTGCTTTCTTTGAGGCTTGAGCTAGAACTAGCATAAGGCTATTACTGAATGATGCAACTTGTTTGTACTTGAAAGGATTTTCCCATCGAAGTTGCTGGCATTATGGACTTTAAAAGCAAACTCCTAAGGACTGGGTCACTCATTCCTTTTCTGAAAGGTTAATTATATGGGTCCTCTTCTTCTCATGGCATCGCATTAGTAACTTGTCTTACTTAGGAAAGACATGTTAATACCATAGAAAGAGTAAAATATCTCTTAGCCATAATAGCAATCACCAGCAGCACAAGTTAGTAACCAGTCTACCCTACATGAAAACTTTCTGAGAGAACAAAGATGATTTGTATAAAGTTGCCAAATATATGCTTATGAGTGGGTGGTGCTGCATACAGTGTAATTCTTCTCATTAGTTTATCCTAACATTTATTATTGCCTCAGATGAAATACAGCTCTAGTATCACTAACTATAAATTAACACCATAGACAACTAGCTAGCTGACCACAGGAACATATTCTGAATAGACAGTCTAGTTTAATACAGCATTAATATTATTAACAAGAAAGATCCCAGATGTTTGCAAAAGAAAGCCAATACACTGAAATTTTTACCAGGTGCTAATTTTGTATGTAAAAAAACTTGAAAGAACTATGCTTTTGTTCACAGCTCTGACTAAAACATCAGTATGTATGTTGCCAAAGGCTCATTATAAATATTTTGTGTCATACCTGCACATTTATCTATAAATTTAAGAGCAAGGCTGTAACTGAACTCTCTAGTACTTCAGTAGCAAGATATATTTTCCCATACTTTACTCACAGTCATGTTTGCATCACATCAACAGAACATCAAAACAAGACAAAAATCAAAGTAAAATCTTTTTCTGTACTCTTCACCTGCATGAGCTGAATACAAAAATAAAAGGTTGCCTTTTTGTATGGCAGAGTACAGAGGTCTCAAAGTCTGGTATTAAAATGAAGGCCTAGAGGTGAAGATAATACAACTTCATAACTGCAAAGTAATCTTCGCGGCAATGACAGAGGAGACCACTATAAAATGCACACCCCTATAAAAGAAATAATTTCATTTTCCTGATTAACTTCTATTTACAGCAGAAATGAAAGGAGTAGCCAGTGATTTTTAAATTTCCAGCGAGGGGGAAGCTATTTACCACAACTCCTGTTAAACTGTACTAATGATTAATGACCTTTGCTGTTAATAGTGTGTGCTCTACTTATTGACTAACCTTTAGGTTTACTTTCAAGCATTTGTATCTTTTCACACATGTCTCTGTGGAACAGAGGTGCCTCCTTCGTTATCAGATTTCTCTTCCACATGTAGATATTTAAAAAGGCAATTAGATCCCTGTTTGTAATTTTCTTTTTGATAAACTCCTACAGACTCAACCAAGATTTCATTAGCCCTTTGGCCAAAGAATTGTACTGGAGCCAACATCCAGCTGATTATTCACTGTGGTTTCAGTAAGTTTTTTTCAAACCCATTTTTATGTGGATAGAGCTTTCCATGCAGTAATCAGGTTCTGTATTATTCTTTCACCCTAAATGGGTAATTTCACAGCTGATTTTATTGAAGGCCAAATTAATGGCTTGCAGTCTGATTTATCAAGTAATGATTGTGATTGGTTTCTTTCTGTAACATATCCTCACCATTACTTACCATTCTCATGACTAATAAGTCAGTAGCAATTTTAGATTTTCTTCCAGGTCAGCAATACAGTGTAGAATACAAGAAGCTTAGAACCAGTCTCTAAAAGACCCTGACAAAGACCCAGCTTACCATGGCATGTTGAGATATCACAGTTGCCTTGCTTTTAAACTGTTCTGGGTAGATTCTGAGTTCTTAGTGAAAATGGTTATCAAGCTCAGTTTGAATACTTCACAGAAGTCTAAGTTTTCAAATGGTTCCTTTTGTTAACCCTAACTTAAAAAGAAGCAACAAATTAATTTTAATCAATTGTACATCATCCCCTTTTAAATAGTTTTTAATTGCGTTTTCACAGTCATAGTGTTATTGAATTTAGGACTGAGAGCTGAGATCACGCCTCTAATGCCCTGTTTACAATGCTGTAGCGTCTGCCTCCTTCCTGTGCTCTAGACCTGTGGTGTTCCAAGGCTGGATGAAAATCAGTGTGAAGGAGCCAGAAAGCTACTTGGCCACCTCTCTTAAAGTTACTGGATGCAAGTTATCTTGCTTCAAGTTGAACGTAATTCATATTGCAAGTCACTATCACTGTGTCGACACTGGTCATTACAATAATAAGTGCAAAATTATACCTAGGAGAAAATCCCATGCTAATCTCTCCTTTGTTAATCTATCCACATTTTTCCTCTTTTCCCAGTCCTGTTCACCTGTTGGAGAATTCTGGCAGGTAATGTGCTAAACTTGTGTTTGGCTCCATTCCCACCTTAACTGAGAGGAGTTGAAAAAAATGTTTTGTAGTCTTTAAGAATAAACCTTCTTATGTTCTGTCACTTTGTTTATGCCAAGGGAATTGTGTGCACTGTTGGGCAATCACATTTCTAAAACTCTATTGAGAAAAACTAAAGTATCCAGTACTACTGTCTTTCAACTTTTGAATCAGAAGTATGTATGTTTGTCTAGTGGTATTTTTACTGCAGGAAAGGTTCAGATTATTGTTTTGACATCCTACAACAACTGTCACTTATATTTTTATTCGGGTGGTCATACATGTGCACTGCATGATGGATGACCTGAATTTCTGCTGTTAGTTTTGTAACTTGGAACTCTTAACAGAATTCATTTGTAAAATAGTCCATCTGATCTAAATATGGCACAAACAGCATCACAAAAAGCAAGGCTATTATTAAGCTTTCTCTACGCAGAGTTACAACAAGATCTTATGGGATCCATTATTTAATTTTCTTTATTTTTTTTTTCTTTGCTCATTTCCTTTTATTCATTACTTTTAAAAACTTACTTATTTCTTAGAAACATCTGGCATTGCAGAAGGAAAAAATTCTTAATGCTACCTCACTATCGCAAACACACCAGTGCAAAAATTAAAAATCAAGAAAACAATATTGTCTACAGAAATACCATTTGAATTGATCTGCATGTGAATATATAGGCTTTTTTCCCTCTTGCACTTACGTGCTTATGCATGTTGCACTGATTTTTCATCATTTTACTGACAATAATAGATAAACGCTGGATGAGAGGAATAGGTAGGTCTTAACTGAGTCAGTGAGAGACATCTGCCTGATCTAATGGCAATAGCCATTTTTAGGTCTCTGTGTAGAGGAATAGATTCCTCCAGTGTGCAGCATGTTCAAAAAATGAAAGTTGTTCATGGCTGCTGATGAACATTTTAGAGTGGACAATACTAGTGGTACGCTTGACATCTTCTTCCACATGCTGCTTCAGATGACTTTGTAACAGTGATTTTGAAAACGTATGTAGCATGTCTCTGCTTTCTTTAACCCTTCAATAACACTGCTACCTTAAGCCTGTGTCACAGCCCAAGATACAGAGAAGTCTTGTAGCTTAGTTTCCATACCAAGCCATAGCTCATGAGGCTTCTGTATCTTCCTCAGTAAAGCAAGAAAACACCTGTCCCAAGAAGACTGCCTGTTACAGTCATAAATAATTTTTTTTCAGTCTGCTTAAAGCAAAGGCAGAAGTTGTCAGAGATCTTATCACATATTGTCACTTAAGCAAGATAGGAATGTGTTGACTAGAGGAAGCTAACACAAGGTCAGTGCAAATGGGTCAGATAACAGTACTGGATAAATAATAATTAGTGTGCTGACAAAATGGAAAATGTAACCAATGACACTTCTCACAGTCCTGTTATAGGTCCAATACTATTCAATATTTTCATTAATGACTTGGATGATGGAACAAAGTGTGACTTTACAAAGTTTTTAAACGTTATCCAGTTTAGAGTGACTGTAAGTATGTTGTAAGACAGTTCAAAAGACTGACAAATTGAAGACATATTTTGGAAAACCAGCATGCAATTCAATAACAAAGTTCTATCCTTTGACAAGAAAAAGCAACAGCAAGAATAGAGAATGTGAAATTATTAACACAGGTAGAATTACTGCAGTATCAGGTTGAGGTGTAATAGCGGATCCAAAATTGGAGAGAAATCTAATAAATTTGCTCTTGCAAAAGAAGTTAAACAATATACTTGAATCTGGAACAGAACTGTCACATGGAGTGATTTTCTTGCTTTCTTTAGCTGGAGTCCTGTGCTTAATTTAGGGCATACAGTTCAAATGTAGACTGCTTGCATAAAGATTAAAGGGAAACAAGGTGAATGTTTACAGCTCTTGAATATATAACCCACAGACAAATCATAGAATCATTTGGGGTAGAAAAGACCCTTAAGATCATCGAGCCCAGCCATAAACCTAACACTGCCAAGTCCACCACTAAACAATGTCCCTAAGCACCACTTCTACCCATTTTTTAAACACCACTAAGCATGATGATTCCACCACCTTCCTGGGCAGCCTGTCCCAATGCTTCACCACCCTTTCAGGGAAGAAATTTTTCCTACTATCCAGTCTAAACCTTTCCTTTTGTAACTTGAGGCAGTTTCCTCTTGTCTTGTTGCTATTACTTGGGAGAAGAGACTGACACCCACCTTGATATCAAATGATTGGTAGAATTGAATGTATTGTTAGTAACTGGATTTTAAGACAATTAGAACAAATGAGTCGTTAATGGTTAATTCAGGTTACAAGCATTTTTGAATGCCCTGCTAAGCACTTCATTACACATCAGCAAGTTCTTTGTATAACTGAGGAAAGTACCACCACAAGATGAATGAGCTGACTGGAAGTTTACCATAAGCACTAACTAGGGGAAAGGTAATTCCAACAGAGGAAGATAATGACCAGTGATTCATTGACCACCAACTCAAGACACACATCCCTGCCCCAAGCCAAAGAGAAGCAGAAAGGGAGCATGTGGATTAATTAACATAAGAAGTGCAAGAATTGCTGAAAAATAGAAAAGTAAGTAATGAAAGAACTATGTAACTTGTAAGCAATGAGGGCTGATGCCCTTGTTTGCTGAACTGTATAAATACCGTACAGTTTTGACAATGGGAGAGCTAGGCACTTGTGGGTTACCACCTAACTCTCTACTTTGCGCAGACTAGAATGAAGGAAAAGAAATACTTCGACCTGGTGTGTCAATTGGTGCTGTGCACCAGGTAATGAACCTGCCTACGGGATAACAGCCTCACTACAACCTCCCTTCAGGTAGTTGTAGAGAGTGATAAAGTCTCCCCTGAGCCTCCTTTTTCTCTAGGCAAAACAACCCTGGTTCCCTCAGCTGCGCCTCATAAGACTCCTCATGAATAGTGGCTGAACCTGTATTGTTTAATCTAGAGCAAAAGTCATATCGTATTGTATATCTATACAGTAGGAATCTTCAAATACATAAAACTGACCTTAAAGGGGAAGGAAAAAACCTATCCTAAATATCTGCTGCCAGAAAGTCAAGAAGTAACAGGTTTAAATGAGAACAAGGGAGATTTAAATTAATAATCTAGGAAAAAAAATGGAATAGTGAGAACGGTTTAGCACAGCAGGATTCTTATCAGTATTGTTGGTTCATTGTTACTTGAAGTTCAAAGTTTTGAAAAATATTCCAGCCAGCTATCTAAGGGATGTAGGGAAAGGGTAGGTTAATTGGCCCTGCCTTCTGTGCGGAGGAGTCTGGCTGGGCTGCTGAGCTTCCTTCCAGCTTTGCTTCACTGATGATTCCAGCTCTGCCTTGTCTGCTGCATCTTCCACCGTGTCATCCGGCAAAGGCTGCATGGTGCTGCGGGACCCTGGCTGCAGGAATGAGGGTCATCACAACAGGGAGAAATGCTGTTGACTGTGTTGCAACAGAGATGCTCTGTACTTAACACCTCTGTTTGTGTTGTGAAGTGCCTTATCACAGCATATGGGTCAGGCAGCACAGAGCTGGAAAACTTTTCTGATTTTTTTTCTCAAGCTCCTGTTGACATTTGGTTTTATGGGGTAGGCCGTGAACATACCATCCTAGCAGAAGGATGTTGTAGGTGTTTGAATTACCCTGAATATTTACTGACACAGATCATGCATGTCTGCAGCATGTTATCCGCTGCCTGAGGCACAGTAAAGCCACTCTGGTTAGCACATTTTCTTTCTGTGCAGCAGATCCTGGTTCAAACCTAAAAAAATCTGTGAGGGAAAAGGTCATTTGTATTGGATATATCAAGAGAAGTTGCCTATTCAGGAGTGCTAAAAGCTGTTCAACAAGATCAGTTCATATTTTATGTTTTCAGAGGTCTCTGTAGCAATGCAGTCTCTTTTGTTCTTGGTATAGATATAAGTGGGCTTAAAGGATATAGTTAAGAGGTGTGCCCTAGTCTGCTTTGGTAGATGACCACTTTAAATGTACTTTAATCCCTTTTAACAATCAACCTATTTGTTTCTGGAAAGCTTTAAAAAATATTAAAAATGGTGCAATGCATGCATATTTCATTTTTCATGAACTTCATACTTACATTTGTCTTATTTGCCATCTAAAGTTAAACCTATTTTCATGATTTTTTTATGTACTTTCAAACCAACATTGCTGTGACATTTTGGCTCAAGTTACATCAATTCACTATTACTTGAATTCTTGGCATTTTTCTTCTCAACGATAAGGATGATCCTTTTCAAATCAATGTATTTCTGACCAGATTAGAACAGAGGAAGTGCTGGTTCCAATGACACTGTAATGTATCATAGAATAAATATAGTGCTTGAAAAGAGAAATTTTTTTTCTTGGTATTGTAATTATTCTTGTGATTGAAGCAAGATTATTTTTTCTTTATGCTCCATTATGGTATAATTTAAAATGTTACATTTATTTAACAAATAGAGCAATAAGATTGTCCTGCTTTGGCAGGACAATATTTTTTGCTGTACCAAAATTTTCTTTTACTTTAAGCAGTAAGTCCCAGCACCAGAAATATTGTGTTCTTGCTCACAATAAGGTAAATATTTAATCATTCATTGTCACTGCTAAGCACAACTTTTCCTCTAGTTCTTTCTTTACAGTGTGACATGACTAACTACTCTTGCCATTATGTTCTCATTTAATAATGTCATCATGAAGCAGTAGCTTGTCATCTTCATAATGAGATCAGTGCCTGGAAAAAACAAAGCAGAGTAATCATGTATCATATCTACCATGACAGACATGTTATATAAGAGGAGACCTTACTGCAGCCTTTCAGTACTTAAAGGGGGCTTATAAGAAAGATGGGGACAAACTTTTCAGCAGGGCCTGTTGCAATAGGACAAGGGGTAACAGTTTTAAATTAAAAGAGGGTAGATTCACACTAGACATGAGGAAGGCATTTTTTGCAATGAGGGTGATGAAACACTGGAACAGGTTGCCCAGACAGACAGTAGATGCCCCATCCCTGGAAACATTCAAGGTCGGGATGGGTGGGGCTCTGAGCAACCTGATCTAGCTGAAGATGCCACTCCTCACTGCAGGGGGCTTGGACTAGATGACCTTTAAATGTCCCCTCCAGCCAAAACTACTCTACAATTCTATGATTCCATGACATGTTTGGACAACAACAAACTATAATGGATGAGCAGCAATCAATACTGAACAAGAGAACTCTAGAAGCAAAGAAAATCAAAGTAACAGACTTATATCACAAGAAAGAGGTTTTGCATCAGGTTGGTAAATGCTAGCCTAGGTGCAGCTCGGTAGAGGATGTTGTCATGGTTTAACCCCAGCCGGTAACTAAGTACCACAGAGGCACTGACTCACACACACACACACCCCCGCCCCCAGTGGATGGGTAGGAGAATCGGTAAGGAACATGAACCTTGAGGGCTGAGATAAGAACAATTTAATAACTGAAATAAAATAAAATGAAAACAACAACAGCAGCAGCAACAAAAATAATAATAATAATAATAATAATTTCAAAGAAAAAGAGGGAGAATGGGAGAGGAATAAAATCTGAAGGGAAGAGGGGAATAAAACCATGCGATGAACAATCAAATTGGTCATGACCCGCTGACCAATGCCCAGCCCGTCCCTGAGCGGTGATCAGCAGGCCCCAGCCAGCTGTCCTATTTAAACACCGCATGATGTTCTACAGTACGGAATATCCCTTTGGCTAGTTTGGGTCCCTTGCCTACCTGGACCTTAGTAAAGCCTTCGATGCTTTTAAAAAAACATTTCCCACCACATTCTCCTGGAGAAACTGGCTGCTCATGGCTTGGACAGGTGTACTCTGTGCTGGGTAAAAAGCTGGCTGGATGGCTGAGGCCAAAGAGCAGTAGTGAATGGAATTAAATCTGTCTGGTGGCCGGTCACAGGTGCTGTTCCCCGAGGCTCAGATCTGGGGCCAGTTCTCTTTAATATCTTTACCAACGATCTGGACGAGGGGACCGAGTGCACCCTCGGTCGGTTTGCAGGTGACACCGAGCTGGGGGCAGTGCTGACCTGCGGGAGGGCAGGGGGCTCTGCAGAGGGGGCTGGGCAGGCCGGGCCGATGGGCCGAGGCCACTTGTAGGAGGTTCAACAGGGCTCAGTGCCGGGTCCTGCCCCTGGGTCACACCAGCCCCACGCAGCGCGACGGGCTGGGGCAGGGGGCTGGGAACTGCCTGGGGGGAAGGGCCTGGGGGGGCTGGGTGACAGCCCTGGGCAGGAGCCAGCCGTGTGCCCGGGGGGGCAGAAGGCCAGCAGCGTCCTGGCTGGTATCTGAAACAGTGTGGCCAGCAGGGCCAGGGCAGTGACCGTCCCCCTGCACTGGGCACTGGTGAGGCCGCACCTCGGACACGGGGTTCAGCTTTGGGCCCCTCACTTCAGGAGGGACGTTGAGGGGCTGGAGCGTGTCCAGAGAGGGGCAACGCAGCTGGTGAAGGGTCTGGGGCACAAGTCTGGTGAGGAGCAGCTGGGGGACCTGGGGCTGTTCAGCCTGGAGAGGAGGGGGCTCAGGGGGGACCTTACTGCTCTCTGCAGCTCCCTGACAGGAGGCTGTAGGCAGGTGGGGGTCAGTCTCTTCTCCCAGGTGACAAGAAATTGGACAAGAGAAAATGGCCTCAAGTTGTTCCAGGGGGAGGTTTAAGTTGGATGTTAGGAAAAGTTTCTTCGCTGAAAGGGTGGTCAAGCCCTGGAACAGGCTGACCAGGGAGGTAGTTGTGTCACCATCCCTGCAGGTGTTTAAAAGATGTGTAGATGTGGTGCTTAGGAACATGGTCTAGTGGTGACTTGGCAGTCCTGGGTTAGCAGTTGGACTGGATGATCTTAAAGGTCTTTTCCAACCTAAACAATTCTGTGATTCCTGTCTGTATCCCCTCTCAATTTCAATTACCAAGCAACAATGAAAAACATCTGTTATGAACATTATTCTCACACCAAATCCAAAACACAGCACTGCACCAGCTACTAAAAAGAAAATTAACTCCATCACAACTGAAACCAAGACAGATGTAATTATCGTAGCCGAGCTGAAATGAATGGAGTTTATCTAGATTGACAATTTAGCTCATAACACAGACAATGACCAGTAAGGAAAAATAAATATGAACTAGAAAAGGTGGTCATAACTATTGGAAAGTGCCTTCTGTGGAATCCCTCTTAATACAGTGGCAGAAATGTAGGGCTACTTGCTCTTCTCATTCCACAGAACTTCAGCAAAGGGGTGAATGAGGCTGATTAAAGGAACTTAGCAAGGAAAGCAAAGATTAACTACAAACATTAGATGAACTGGAAGCTCGAGAAAAAGGAATTAGTATCATTATCAATCCTTTATATGAATTTCACAGAAATTCCTACACCTTTGTACCTGGCAGCATTGGACCATACATGCAGGTGACATATTATATACACAACCTGTCATTTCTGATTCATGGCATGATATGCCATTTTCTCAGTGCACGGCTGCTAGCATTTAGTAGCAACTGTTTTCAAAAATTACTTTAACAGCTCCCTATTTCTTTGAGAGTTTTAATACTGTCAGGATTTTCTGAGGGGGGCAATGCTATTTTACATTTTGTATAGTCCAGGCTAGCGTATGAGGGGTGAGATACTTATCTTAAATGTTAATTCCAAAAAATTCTATGCTTAATTAATCACTAGGCCCTCTTCATGCTGATTACATGGACTCTTCTCGGCTTGAATCTTCTCAAAAAAATAAGTACTTCTCAAAAAGTAAAGCATTCTTTTCTGAATATGCCAGTGTTGCTTGTATTAGTTCTTTATAAAAAGTGCTTGTTAAATTCAATCAAAAAACAACTCATACTCCATTATACCTTAACATTTCTCAATCTCAGGAATAGGAGAATAGCAATGCAAACCTCTACATCTGTTTTAGCTTAGGTGATAGAGCTTCCTGGACAGAAGGAAAAAGAACTCAAAATTTTGTGATGTAACTGCAGCCACACAGGAAGATGTTGCTGAAATTTCCATGCAATGCATCAGCTGCCCTGCATGTTTTATATATATATTTATGTTTCAGCTGCCCTGCATGGAGAAGAACTGGAAATGAAGAACATAATTGTATTTCAGACTCACCAGGAAATAGTCAAAATATCCAGTTCTTCTACAAAGATGATCTCATGGAGTTAAATGTTATAAACCAACTGGGGATTAAGCTAACAAGCTAGATGATGAAGGGTCCAGCTCTTGAGTTCATTCTCTCTTTTTGTTTTGATTTTTTATCAGGAGGAATGCACTCAGAGAGACCAAGTTTCATCAATCTAAATGTTTTATCTCCTTGCGGTGTCCCTATTCAAACCTCTTCTGTGCTCCTCATGACGCTGAGGACATGAGGAAAAAGATCTATGCAGCAGCTGCATTAGCTATACAGGTGCACAAACTTTATTCCCTACATCCTTCAAGTAGTATATTCTCCTAGTGTTGATACCAGTTCTGGTTTATTGTGAGCTGAAGAAATCCCTTACTGACTGAAAAATCTGTGTGATGAATGTACAACAGCACCAACACATTCTATACACTCAGCTACTCAGTGGGATCACTGGGTGGCTGAGATGAAACATAAGAAAACTCGTAGCTCCCTGGTTTGACAGAGGGAAAATTGTTTTTCCCTTTCTAGTAGGTAATGGCAATTGGCATCATAACAGTGACATGGGGGAGGAATAGAGCTCACAATCCCACCACTGTAAAATTGTATATAGCTTCTGAAAAGGATCAATAAGCCTCCACATGTGCTGTATGGCAAAACAATGAGCCTTTGCTGAACCCTTCTGTATGCTGTAAGCAGCCAGGTAATCATTCTTTGCAGGTCTAGGAGAGAAAAAATATTGTTACGGCAACAGTTTGGGTTTTTTCCTTATCTAAAGAATGCCTCCAAGACTCTAAAGTTCCAGGCTGCTGGGAATTTTACAAGATTTTCTGACATATAAAATGTTATTGTCCACAGGTATTTGAAGTGTTGTGCATGCCTTGATTACGTGTGAATTAATTACCTGTATCATTAAATAAAAATTACAATGTCGTTAATAACAGCAGCAGTAACACTACTAATAAGTGACAATTTTGGTTTCCTGTCCAGGAAAGCAACAGCATCAGAAGGATGTCTGTTTGCACAAAATGTGGTGAAAGAAATGAACACGAAAGCAAAGCTTAGCAAAGAATTAAACCATAAAGGAAGGCTGGGTGAGCTGCCTGGCCAGCTGGACAACATTTGCATTCCAAGCAGCGTTCCCATGATTTACTCTGAACACATGGTGAGGTCATGACTATCAAATAACTCTAGTCCAGCTTCACATATCTTTGTGCCTGAAAAGAAAACTGAAGGACAAAAAGATTAGAAAATGGTCATTTAAAGAAGTGTTTTAATATATCACAGAAGCACATAACATCTTCCATCCAACAGGATTTTCAAAATCTTTCTGTTGAGAAATCATTTTCTCCTTCATTGACTTTGCAAAGATATTTGATATGGTGGGATGAAACTGAAGATGAAGTTCCCATAACATCTATTTGAATTTTCATGTAAGCTTTATTGCAATAAAAATATTTGTCAAAGCTGAAGGCACAATACCAGAGTGCTTTGTCATTATAAAAGACATAAAACAAGGGCATATATTATGGTGCTTGCTTTTTATCTATTTTTTATCTATTTTTCTGCCATTTTTTGAACAGATAGGAAAAAAACTACAGCAGGTTAAAAAAGAAATGATAGGAAATTTCAACACTTCTGAACTTGTACTTAGCAATTAATATGCAGATTGCACACTCGACTCAAGAGTGGATTCATCTCCACAGCTGCTCATTTTCAACCTTCTAAACTGAATCCTAAATCTCCAATTTCATTCACTCTTCTGTGCCCTTTCTCCATGTTCTACTAAGTGTGCTCTCTTTTCCCACATGTGCCTAAATAATTGGCTTCTTCAGCTTCCTTCATATCTGACTACATGTTCAAAACATGCTGACTTCCTCCTTTTAATTGCTTTAGTACTGGCACTCACAGCAAAATATAGTTGAAGTCTACACAATTTCCTACAGAGTTCTGATTATTAGTTGATTGCTTTACTTCTCCAGATCCTTTTGGTATATATAGTATGTCTAATCTCCTTCAAACAACCTGCTTATATAAAACACCTTGATTCATTAAGTCTGATCTTACATAAAAGATATTATTTTGTCTCATATTCAGACTCTTCTATTACTCCAGAATCATCAGAGTTTTCTGTCATTTCTTTTGGCTGTTGTTCTTATCTGAGAGAGAATAATCAATGTGCTTTTCCTCCGACATGCCATTTGGGGGGGGGGGTTGTGGTTTTTTGTTGGTTTTTTTGGGGTTTTTTTTGTTTGTTTGGTTAGTTTTTTTGTTGGTGGTTTTGTTTTTGGTTTTGTTTTTTTGTTATACATGGCCTCACATTCCTCAGGCTGTAAGATAGCCAAAATCATATATTCTGCAAAGCTCAGACTTCTGAAAAACCTGCTTCCTGCCTTAAGTTACCTCTAAAATCTGTCAGGATTTTGCTTATTCTTATTATTTTTCTCTGTTAATGGGCAAAGTTCTGATCACTGTTGATACTGAAAGACAAATAGGGTTCAGACAGTCAGTAGGAAATAACTCAGGTGAGGGCAATTGAAAATGTATTGAGAAAGAAGATCCAAGAAACAAGAAAAGACCCCGTAATACTTGTTGAAGTAAATGAAGACAAAAAAGCGAGAAGCCTAGCAGATGGACCTAAGCTGAATCACAAATCCAGAAGTTGAGCTCCGAGTTTTTCAACCTGTGAAAGAGTTTTGTCTCCTTAGTAATCATAAACCCAAGATTTACAGTTTGTAACAAATCTAAAATGTGATACTTCTACTACTACCATGCACTATGTAATGGTTTATTATCAGTGCCATCTGAAAGGGGAAAATGCTATTCTCCTAATTACTGAAATGCTATGTCGTAGTGGTATGGCCTGTCTGGGGACAGCACAAACACGTAATAACTAGGAAGCACTGAAATATCACAGCTAAAGAAATTGTGCTGCAGTCTTAAAAAGTAACAAATAAAGCTGTGTTTTACATAGATACAAGAAGTGTGAGATCTTGAATTTTGAAGCAAGCTAGATGTGGAAAAAAAATCATAGTAAAATGTTTATGATTTTCACAGTTCCATTTGTTATTCCTAGTATCTGCAGGCTTGCTGCCTGAGAGGTAATACAATTAAAGTAGACAATTAAGTCCCATTCAATTGCTGTGGTCATTACAGATTTGAAGTATCCCTCTACCTATTAACATTTAGGTTTCATTAATCCAAATTTTTGTAATGGATGAAGCGAGGCTTTCTTATTATTATTATTGCAAATGACCACATTCCGTGTCTTTTCCAAATGCATATAAAATATTATCGACAGATTGGAAGTTTTTACCTTGGGCACACTGGCAAAGGCTGACATTGATACTGATGTTCAACTGATCTTCAGGCTACTTTACTCATAATCACACACCTTATTCTTAATCACATATTTATGCTGAGGTCTAATTCCTGTGTCTAATGCATGGGTGTTGAGAAACACTGTGTATCACATTCAGGCAATACTAATTTGGATTGGTCCATTTTAGATTCTTGGAGACAAAAAAAGGGGGGCTGGGGGGGGGGGGGGGGGCACTGGGGGGCGGGGAATCTTGTGTACATAGAATCCCAGTCCCTTGCACTTTTCAAAGAGGTTGTTCTAGCAGCCTGTGTCCTCAGAATGAAAGCCTGACCCTTGCCCACCAGCCTGCCTGGCCTTGCCAGAATTCCTTCCCGACCCCATGGCTGTTGGTGAGCATGTACTGGGCTCGTGTACTCTATTATTTATGGTGAAATAAGTCAAAGGGGAGCACGTCAGCTTTCCTGGCTGCTTACCAATGGCCAAGCTCCCAGGCTAATATAAACTAAATATAGACCCTTCCTGGCATCCACATCACAGTAGTTGCAATATAAAAACCTACCCTAAAGCTGCAAACCATCCCAGTGAGTCACCTGGAGGATGTTTCCATTCTCATTCCTGCAGCTGAATCTAACCAGACTTCCAGATGAAAACCCAGGGTCAGCATTCTCTCCGTAATCACAGTTTACTAACACCTTTTTTTTACGCTCTTCTGATTTAAGTGCATCTTCCATTTGCTAATTATACTTAATGAAGTGCTTCTGAAACTCCTGTGGTGGAACATGATAACATTAGGATTAGTTTGCTACAACAATTAGAGCATCTTAAATTTTTCTATCTTATTTTTTCAGCTTTAACAGATAATAAAATACCAAAAGTCCTTCCTAAATTAAACACCAGAATATTAAGCTTTCCTAACATTCTGCAATACACAAGTGTGTGTTGTATTGAAAACTAGCTGCATTAATTCTAAATATTTATATTGAATTTTCTATATTGAATTATTAAAATTACATATTAATTATTTATGTGAAGCATTGATGTACTCCCTAATAAGAAAATATATGAAATAGAGCTGTCAAGTATGAAAGAAGGACAAAAAAGTTAATAATTGCAAGAAAGGGCTCCCTACTCATTCTAGGCTGAAAAGTTTGTTGTTACTTTATCCACCACAGGTTGCCATAGAGTATTTTTCACTGAGATACATAGTTAGAAAGACATGCAGATGACTACTGCCTTTTCACATTCACAGTATTAGGGATCAAAGAAAAGCATGCACTCTAGATTCAAAGGAACTAATTGATAATTTCTATTCTGATAGTCAAGTGACAGAATATCTGACAGTGGAAATGACACACAGAATGAGCAGTGAAAGCAAACACCTTAACAAAAAAGGTTCATGTAGTGAATATTTGGGAAGATGTGATTAATATAAATTGATTTTTCTCTCTGTTAGTACTGTAGTTAATAGAACAGACAGCTCAAGGGGAAAAAAAAATCTTCCAAAGCCAGATCAATCTACAATGCACTCTGAATCTCACTAACTGCTATGGACTATACTATAGCTGTCCTTAATGGGAGACAGCTACAGAATCAGGACGAGGTCCAATGAAGCATGCAGTGATGATTCTCTGAAGACAGTAACAGATAAAATGACGCTAACTTTCTCCCAAACATGTGAATGAAAAATTGTTTCTTGATACACCAGGCAGGGCAGCCGACTTGAAATCACAAAAAAAATAACCTGTTATGATTACAGGACTGGGAGAAGGAAGAGAATAGGGTAAGAGGCTGTGATCTGCTGACACAGATCCCACCTCTGCCCTATTCCCAGGGCTGTCAGGTGGGATGCTGCCATTGATTTAGAGTTTGTGGAATAATTTAGATGTAAAAGCTCCTGAAGAAAATTAGGGGAGGAATGCAGAATCACCATTCTGCAGAAAAAGGCCCATTTGGCTGGTTGATATCCCAGTTTCCTACAGAACAGAGCCATAACGCTCTGAATACATGGTTGTCGCCTGCTCTCTGGACTGCCTGAAGGCTTTTGGTAACTCCTGGCAACATCACCTGATGATAAAAAAAATGAAAATCCTCAGAGACACTAAGTTTTATGAAAATAGAGTGGACAGACTGTATGCAAAGTATATAAATTATGTGAAGTGCAATGTGAGA
Source organism: Falco punctatus (assembly GCF_963210335.1). Classification (NCBI taxonomy): domain Eukaryota; kingdom Metazoa; phylum Chordata; class Aves; order Falconiformes; family Falconidae; genus Falco; species Falco punctatus. The sequence continues at coordinate 74,283,142 of NC_137585.1, forward strand.
TCACCCCTACTTGAGATACCCCAAACACTACATTTTATAAACACACCAACCACAAAATGAACTGCAAAATGAACCGCAATACGAACTTGAACTTAACATAAGTTTACATACCAAGATTTAAATGTGCTGTAAATGAGGCCTCGTTAGGAATACCTTCACAGAATAACATTTTCTACGATAGAAAATTCCAAAACTATTGTGGAAATATACTTGAGAAAATCCTCAATGCTTTTTTTTTTTAAGTCCTTTTCTGTTAAGTTTCCCAGTGACACTTTTGAAAGTCAGCTTTAAGGGAAAGAGATAGAATTTCCTCAGCAGCTACATATACCAATTACCAAGTGACCTACAGTAGTCAAGCAGGAGCTTGATAATTTCTGAACTGTAAGAATTCTATAATACAGTCACATACAAGAAATGAGAAATAAATCTGTAATTTAACAATGGAGGAGGGTATGATGATCTCAGTTTTCACAGAACCCCCTAAAGTGATGAGAAAATTTACCAACAGTTCAAAACTGATACCTAATCAGAGAAGAGAAGCTTAGTTCCACAGAAACATTTCTATTTCAACATGTGGTGATTTGTTTTTTTAAAATTAGAGCAAGCTAAAATAGTAGGAGAAAGCAGAATGGTATACTCTGAAATCTTTTATTTAAAAAATCAGTAATGAGCTCTGTCTCCTTTGAACCATAATACTTCCAAAGTTTGAACTGATGGAAATAATAATAATCCCTTTATATAATTATATATATATAATTATATACATATATATAAAAGTTTATTTATGAAACTAACATTTTAATTTTCAGTATTGTAAATGGCATTAGATTTCTTTTAGAATGACTTAATTGAAAGTACATTTCAAACTTTACTTATGGATTATATTTTTCTGTTTGTCCATAAGTTTTGTACGTAACAGAACTACCTTTCATCTAAGTATTTAATAAAAACCCACCCACAACCTACTATGTAGATAAATTAATCTCTACAGCTATTGAAGGCACTGGAATCATAAATTCTACTTTATATTCTGCATTGGTAATATTGCAATTTATCAACAGTAATAATTATATATCCAAGTAAGACAAATTGACTGAAGTAATAGGAGAAAAAAAAAATGCCCCATTATGCCTATAAAGCATTTGAAAGCTGATCAACTCCACTGAAGTCTCCAAAATAGCAATTATTTCAAGGAATTGGACATATGAAGAGCAGCCAATGTAGTCAGCAGTTACATACCCTCGTGGTTCAGAGGTCAGCCCTAAAGAGAATTCTACATTTGTTACATAATGGTGTGTGATAGATGTATACGGTAAAGAACTATTTGTTACTCCCTGAAGATTATTAAGATATCAATTATTTAAGATATGCTAATTTTCTCTTTCATTTCAAGAGTATTTATGCTCCGCTGCAGTTTTTAATAAAAGATTGTAACACTTTTGCAGTTTAGTTTCTGATTTAAACACATTTTCCATGCACTGTGTGACTGATTAGATGTTCCATCTATTATTTGGGTTTGCTATACCTTTAATGTAATTCCGAGGTAGATCCTTCACCCACCTGATCTATTGTGAACTAATCTGGTAAAATCAAAATTGGTAAGAGTTGGTCTAAATTGTGCTCTCTATTACATGAGCAGAATATGGTGGAACGGGGAAAACATATTCTTTGCATTCAATACATCTTTTAGCAGAATTGCCAGTCCACGAACATCAATTGTAGAATGTGCCTGTAATATCGAGCTGGTCCGGATTTTCCAAAACGCTTTGCAAAGCAACATTGTGACTTCTGTACAGCTTTCACAGGGAAGAGTTATTGGATTTCACCCTGGAACTCTTTATCACACACAGGAAAAAAAAGAGCCTTACCCTACAATACTTTTGTGGTGCAAAGCCTCGTCTCCACAGCAGGGAAGGGGAAGTCAGGAACCTGAAACCTGACAGACCCGAGGCAGCTATGGTGATCCATGAGCGGCAGTCCTCCTTCCTGCTGCTCCACTGTGGGTGGGTGTCAGACACTCTTACTGGGCTTCTAGGCTGTTTTGTTTTATTTTGCCTGTGAAGCACCTTCAAAGACATTGGTTTCATCCAGACAGATCAGAGGAAATTAAGGGAATTGTTTTTTCATCCCTTTCCCTCACCCTCTGTCCTACACAAAACTAAAAATTTTGGAGGGCAGAACTATAGCTTGGGTAGGTATTATTAAATACCTCATAAGTAGTAGTGGGTAACATCTTTAAAGAAGAAATTTAACCCATTAACATAATTTTCAAAATGCCTTGTGCTGTTATAGCTATAGAATGTTATAGCACTACTGACTAGCTGGACGTTTCACTCAAGATTCCTATTTCTTTGGGCTACACAAACACAGTCAAAGGTGCATCTTCTGTCAAAAAAACCTGTTGTGTGTTATGCACATAAAATTACCGGAACAGAATATCCTGGCAAGTCAAACTCAGAACATTTGTGCAGTCTCAGATTTGTGCAGTAATGGACAAGGTATCTCTTAAAATAATGGGGAATGTTTAAATTCGGTACATCATTACTGAACATTTTAGCAAGGCAGCTAGACTCTTATATTTTAAAATGGGAAAGGTCAGTTCCCTGGGGAATTAAGACCTCACTGTCTGTTTCATCATTTCAGCTACAATAACTTTGCTTTCAAATTGAGAGGAATTCTCTAACTTCAGGCCACAAATGTATCATGGACTGCTAGAAAGAGCAGATAAGGCAGATAATATTGGGCAGCTGCTGAGGTCAGTGGATTCTGGATTGTTTGGATATTTTTTTTTTTATGGTCCCAGTTCTTATCCTCCTGCAGACTTATCATTTCATTTTGTCTTCCCTAATTTTCCTCTTATCAGTTCTTAAGTAGATGTCAAATGTAATCATGTATAAATCACTCAAAATTCCAAGATTTCCATAAAAGTTCTAGGGACTAAGACCCTGGAAACAGGCTTTTCCAACAGGAAGGAGAACTGCTAGAGCAAACCAGCTGTCTGCGTGGCCCATGAAATGAGCTGGAGTTCATGAGGACAGAAAGTTGAAATATGCAGTAAAAGTCATGCTTGTTATCTCTTGACAGCAAACTGAGAATGGAAATTTTCCCCTTTCTCTTTTGTGTGTCCCTCTAGTCTGTTAGCTATACAAAAAGCAACATTAGTAATGTAGGTAAACAAACCATGCAAGTCAATGGATTTTCTTTTTTTTTTTTTCTTTAAAGACAAAAAGTATATTAAGAAGCTAAAATAGGTGAGAATATAGGATAGATTTTCTAAAAACATAGATATGATTTAGGAGTCAAAATCCCATTGAGGAGAAAATTAGGTAAGTCAATCAGTTTTAATATGTTGTTCCAGAAGAGATAGGACTGAAAGGTCAAATAAAGAACTAGGTGGTCTCAGGCATCCATAAACAATACTCATGTTTGTGATTTAAAATTCTTTCCCTCTCAGAGCCTATCTTATTTCTTTTTTTAATTTTTATCACTTTTGGAAAATATATTCAGTACTCATGGGAAAGGCACATGAAAATAAAGAAAACATCTTTCTCTCCGATGCACCGAAAAGACTTTCACACAATGTTCTGATTCTCTCCCATTCCCCATCAACAAACAGTAATTGATCATCTAACTATTTATTCCTGAGAATTTTAATTTCTTGTTCTGTTTCTCTGTGATATGCTCAGTAAACGAATGCTTAAAATAATCACCATGGAGTTTTTACTATGGAGAAATAGGCCATTAAGTTTCAAATCAATGTGGATGATTGCAATGTGAAACTAACAATTTTCTTGAAATTAATACTGGAAGTGAAAAGCTGTGACAAAGAAGTAAAATCAAGCTTCATTATTAGACACACTCCCACCATTTCCACAGAACTTAGATGATTAACTTATATAAGAAACTTACCGCATTTCTGACTTTTCTCTCAATGCTTCTTTCCTAAACCCCACTAGACTCAGTAAAAAGATTTTTGATAACTCTTACAGAATCTGAATTGAGCCTTTGCTTATCTATGTGTATATTACGATATATTTTCATGGCATCACTTCACACAGATTTATAATACCCAAAAGTCCGAGAAACCACTTGGAACGAGGATGGTCTCTGATGAGGAATCAGTGTGGTATGATTCCTGAGGAAGAATACCTATGTCATTCCACACCAGTAGCCACCAGCATAAGCAACACCCATAGAACTGCTGAAATCTCTTTTAATTTACGTAGCTAGAGCCTATGTCAAACTAGGGCAAGAAGAAATAGGGGTACAATCACCACAGAGGTTATATTGCTTATCAAAAAGCAACATATGCAGGCTTTGTAGGGTAACTTAATAAAATAGAGAGTTAAAAACTGTCTTTATCTTGAAGAGCTTGCAATGTAAGCAGACAAGACAGTGAATGGGCTGATAAATACAGGTGCAAAGCAGTCAAATGGCTTTGTCAAGGTTAGTGACAGAGCTGGAACTAGAAATCAAAGTATCTTAAACCCAACCAAAGGATTTCAGATCCATTGAAGGATGTGTGTTGCATGTGACTTTAATGAAATTTTAAATATTATCATAAAGGAGATACTTGTTCATGAGAAATATCTCATGTTGTAGCCTGGCTGCAATGAAATGCAGCTTTTTGATGGAAAGCCTATTTGCTGCCTTTTCCAAAAGAAATTCAGAAAAAAGCAGAAATAAAAAGGAATTTTGATGAACAACTGGATTCTTGTCTGCTGTTCGAGCATGTTTTGCTGGTGTAGAACAAAGAAAAATAATAATAGAACACCCTGCAGAAAATAAAATATATATAGATTAGCTAATTTGGATTTATTGGACCTTATTCGTTTATAGTGACATAAAAAGCCTGGCTTAATAGAGGAGAATGTAAGTAACAAAGATTCATAGAGAGTGATATAGTACTTTGATACAACTTTTCTTTAGATATGTGTCTGGACATGTACTTGCTTTCTCTGACACAGCTCTGCTTGTTTTTTTCTTAACCTTTACTGTCCCAAAGGCCAGATTTAATCAAACTATATCACATATCTGCAATACCTAAAACAAATGGTTCAATTCTCAGAATTACACTTTCCAAACCTTATTATTTCTTATTGATTATTTCTTTAAAAATTATTTTTAGGGGGTTTTATGTGGTTGGGTTTTTGCAGCTGCAACATAGAGCTCAGGAAACTAAGCACTAACATATCCTAATATCCCTAACCATCAAGGAATCACAGCTTCCTGCAGCAGAAGGCTATGAGACAAAAAGATCTGAGCTGTTACAAAGTGTTGTAATTGAGAAGCGCAATAAGGCAGAGGGAAAGAAAGGCACGTCCCTGAGCTCTCTGTCGGTTCAGCGACTGCAGCGCAGGAGGCAGCTGATGCTGGTGCCAGCAGTTTCTTACATGCATGGTGTGAGTGTGAGCATGTGTATGTGCACAGGTATGAGAATATGTCAGAACGGCTGCCAAAAATCAGTGCAGGAAGGCACACCTGAATTATATAAGAATGACTTTTTCTATAATTACTAGTGCAATGAACAAAGAAAATTATTTGTCTGAACTTAGCTGTGACAGACTCTGACACAGTTCCAAAACCATGTGTCAATATTACCTCCTTTCAAGTCTCTTTGGTTCTATTAACTCATAGGATGAGGGGTTTTAATATACTTTGGACAATAAGCCAATTTGCTGATCTAAATTTAACAATAAAAATAGAAAAGGAGAAAACGGCTATATTTCTGGTATTAGCAGCTGCACCGGTCTCTGAGGATCATCAGAAGTGTCTCAGCTATTAAAAAAAAAAAAATACATGAAAGGTGCAGAATGAGCAAAATGCAGTCTTAAGTAACTCCAAATGAGGCATCAGTTGTTATGTACAAAGCGTAAGTGACAACTGTTGAGGCATAAACAAACACATAGTTCTGAGGGCAAATGTCTCTTTCAGCTCACTCGGTGATAATGAAGCTTCCCCTTGCTTGAACAATTAGCTTTTGATTTAAAGAGAGAACTTAACATTCATATAGCTTATAGATTCAGCGAGGATGTCTTGAAAAGAGACAGGTGCAGAAAGGTGTAGTTTCATTTTACTTAACGTCAGACTTCTGCAATACTTAAATCTGAACTAGCCAGCCTCACCTCTCCAGTCAATGGAGAGAAACAGGCACTTTGAACATCTGTCTTGGACAACTATTTTAGGAAGGGATGAATCATGCCCTAGAAATATTTATTTTTCTTGAGCCTCCTCAACTGTAAATCTCTTGAGATAAGGAACTTTTAAGCAAGATTTTGACTCCTGATGGCATACGACATTGACACGTGACTCCTAGTTTCAGTCCCAAGAAGGAATAGCCTGTGAAAAAGTATAAAGAGGTAAACCCCAATCATTTAGAGTAATTGTGAGCAACACCAGAAGCCTGGAAATGGGTGAGCAATGCAAGTGGCACAAAGGTAGAAAGGCAGTCTTGTGCACCATTGACTTTTCTGACCTTGGTCCAGAACCTATGTGCTAAGGACTGATGGAATAAATCAGCATGGCTAAGTAAAGTATCGTTGTCATAGGATGAAATATCCTCTCACAAATCTTCATAACCTGCAAACTTTAAACTATATATCTCTGAACTAAATTATTAGCTACCACTGTCAGTGCATCCCAGCTAATGTAATGGAGATAAGGAACAGCTTTACCAACATTGAAGAATGAGTTTACATTACAAATGAGAAATAGCATGTGAGTCTTAGCAGGTTTGATTTCAGACCACTATGATTACTGCAGTAATTTTCCACTTAATTCATCTAATACACTGCAATCCTTAAATTCAAATTGTTCATGCTTTCACAAAAATACTTTCCTCAGATACATTGACCTATTGCATTAAAGTAACAGGCAAATTGTTTAAGTACATGCAATGAAAGGAATTTGAACCATTTTCTTTCTGATTCTTTCAAAAGGACCACATATACCACCTAATAGGCTGCTCCAGCCTCCAGTGAAGTTCAGAGAAAGACTCCCCTTCATTTTAATGAGGGCTGACTCAGTCCTGTGGTTCCACTAATTTAAACCAACTATAAATGAGTCCCCTGGTTTTTAAAATAAACTGCACAATATTACAAGGAATAAGCATGTGTTCAGTAATACCTTATTTTTCTTTTATTACTGACTTGACATCTTTTCTTTCCCGCCAAATAGCTGGAAGAGATGAAGAATAAAATGTATTCCCCAAAGAAAATATAAAATCCTATCTGCAGAGTCTTGAACCTACTTCCAAGCTTAGGTGATGGCTTCTTGCCAACCTAAACTCTCCTTCAGAGCTGATAGTTGCAGTGTTCCACACTGGGTTATGGTCAGCTACTGCTCCTAGCTTAGACAGCTGGAGCAATGATAAAAGGTACGAACAGCCATCAGTCGTCATACCTCATCCGTACCTAGAGGTGAGAGTGAAGTGGTCATATTGCTGCCATGTGTGCAATGAAATTGTTCAGAGACAGAGCAGAAATAAAACCATGGCTGCTATCAGTTGCTGAAATAAAGAGTGATGCAGAAAACCACGTTTAGCTAAATCCTTAGCTGATGTGACCTGGCCTACCTCCACTGAAGTCAACTGATGTCACATTAGTGGGTACCAGCTGCAGAACTGTCCTGTTGTCACTGCACGGCCTCAGGTTCAGCGTGCCCACTGTTTGACTCATGCAACCACAAATGGCTCCACTTTGTCCTCTGGGCTCCGACTAACATCACTGCAGGAATGCAACATGATGCTTGCTGGCTTCACTGCAGATGTGCTTCTATTGTGTACTCACTCTCTTAATAACTAGAAGGTATTCTGTGCTATATACATCCATTCAGATCTAAGCTTGTGTAGGCATACTTCTGGGAAGCAATATTTATCATGCATATTTATCAGCATTGAAGATGTGAAAACAGGTACACCATGCAGAGTTTGAAACAGCTATTTCAGCTCCTTTTAGCCCTTCAGCAGGTTATTCAGCAAAGAACAGGGAAGCAGTGTCAAACAAGCACTCTGGAGCTGGTTAACAGCACAATTGCCACCTTGCCTCTGGTTTACTGCCGACACCGTACAGCATTTTGGAAGGCTTTGCTCCCTCGCATCCCTGGGAAGGACACAGGCAGCAGAGGTCCGTGCAGCAGTGCATGGTTGCAACCTCACATTTATTAAATAGATTGGAAAACCTGCAGAGCTTGGAAGAGTGATACCAATACGTAAGTCAACTTTTCATTTCATCTCTTTGCTATTTCTTTAGGTTGTCTTGGATCAGTTGCTGAGCCCTGTTCACTCCTGAGAATTCTCACTTCTTTCCTCACCTTCTGTGTTGCACCAGATGACATAACGTATGATATCAAAAAAAAAAAGCAGAGAGATTCAGAAACTGTTACTAGTAGTTTAAGACTTTTTTTTTTTTTAGCGGTTTATGTTTCAAGACAGGATTTCAGAGTTTCAGGATTTCAGTTCAACTGTCTTTGCTGTTGTTGCAACCATTATTTTGGCAGACAGCTCTCCAATACCAGTGCATCTAGTCTGAGGCTGACTCAAAGGATGCAGAAGCATTTATTTGTGTCCAACTCTTCCAGTATCTGGTGAAGCAAAGGGAAAGCCTGACAGTATTGCCAAAGGCCTTGAGTTTTAGCTTGCTGAGGCAGGGAGAGAGCCATTAGGTATGTCTTACCTGACAGTCATTCAGCATACTTTTCAAAGATAATATTTTTACTGCTTATTAATAAATGCTATTGTTGGAGATACAAATACTATGGAAACTATGAAAACTGGTGAAAAACACCACATCTTATGGCTTGAGCAATTGATTTACCAAAACTTCCCGATCCACACTTATCTGCAATATATTTACTAAGCATTTCCTATTATTAACGTCCCCATGTTTTCTTAATAATGTTCCCATAAGACTGCTCATGTGATTGTGATTTATTATAGCCATTAAAGCATTCATTTATACCTGAAGAGTGCAGAAATCAAAACAATGCATGCAAATACAAGTTAAAAGTAGAGGAGCAGGAGAGACATAGAAGAGAGAGGTACTGATCTTGCGTTAACAGGAACTGAGCAGCATGAGTAGGACAGTTACATATCACTAAGTACGTCATCACCAGACCGAGCTCTATAGCACAAATCCACATATTTATAAACTTCTTTGGTCACCTCTGCCCAGTCCCTTTCCTCCAGGTGAGCTGCATATGCAGGGAGCGGGCACAGAGCTCATATTGCAGAGAACAGTTCTAAGCACTTATCCCAGCTTGCAATCTGCCTCTGAATCAGTCTTGAACAAAAACCTTGGGTATTTTTGGTATTCTTTGCAAAACCTTGCAGAATTAAGGTCACGGCACTTACATGTATATATGCACATATACTAGAAGCAGGTTGGAAATTTTTACATCGCAACACAGACCTTTGGGTACAGCTGGCACTCTGCACTTGCTCTTCAATGCAGTCCCCACTTCTATTTATGCCTATAGGTTTGTGTTATAGACTGTCAGTCTTTAGCCCCCAAAGAAGTTATGTCTGAAATGAATTTATGTGCTTAAACTGAAGCATGAGGCATGAATGCTAGGTGTAATTACACTATTTAACGTTAAACAGGTGAAGCAGCAGCTGAGGAGGTTGTGGAAGCTCCATTGCTGCCAGTTCCTGAGGACAGACTGGATTAATGTGACATAGATGATCCTGCTTAGGTCCAAAGACCCAACTGGAAAGTTGGCCTGTTTCTCTCCACCATCTGTAAAGGAAACCTAGGTGAGTAGGTGTCTGTGAACACTGATATTGCAGATGCATACATGAAAGGGGATATATCTCTTTAAGGATGACCAATTTAATAGCTTTGTCTAAGTAGAAATACTTTTGCATGTATCTCCTGTATTACAAGAATGTGGATTTCCAAGACACTGGAGGCATTCACCCAACTGCCAACTGCAAACAAATAACAACTTTGGAATTAAATGCTGACTGCAGCTTAAAATATACATCTACACGAAGTTTACACAGTAGTTTGCGTATCTGCTGCAGCAAAGCAATTCTACTGTTCCTTCCTTAGCAAATGCTCTACGTCACTGTGAAATATTATACTGTGTGACTTTTTAGAATGGCAACTTCAGAAATTTCCATTCTGAAGTGTCTGAGTGTTTGTTGCAGCAACAACAGAATCAGGTCTCACCTGAAAAAATTGCAAAAGTCTTCTTTGCAGTACCTTGGGATGCTCCAGAAGTTAAGTAGCTAACACTTCTGCACGTTCAAAAGAAAAAATTAAGAATGCTAAAAAATATCCTATGTTTTCTGGACTTTTCAGGCTATGCATTTTGAATTTTAATCTGGAAATGAGACTGAAAGGCGATTCAGTCACTTTTACTCAAAATCTTGTCAGAACACCAGCTGCAGTCATTGCCTACTTTAGTCATTAGAAGAATGGTACTTGTTTAAACAATATAATTTTAACTGAAATGTGTCTTCACAACCATGACTTAGGGAAAGATCTTCAGGACTGCTTGCTGCTTCTGACAAGACTACATTGGAAATTTATATCAAGTAACATGATAATGAGCCTGCTGTTACAAAAATAATCCTCTTGGTTATTAATAATAAATAGGATTGGACACTGATTAATTCATGGCACATTATTAAAAGCATTTTACAAATTAGAGTCATAAAAAACAAAGGATGTTTATGATTAATGAGTTCTTCTTTTGAAACATTTCCAAAATCAATAGATAAAGCTTTAAACTTCCTATGTCTAATGCAAAGCACAGCACGCTGGCCAACAGCATATACTGCTCTCTTAATCCAGGGGCTGCCACCCGGGCTCCCAGGTTGGTTTGGCTGGAAAGTACCTGTCCTGCTGCCAAAGGTACCACTGAACCCTAATCTTCCGTATTTTTCAAGAAAGCTGAGGCAGCGCAACAAAAGAAACTGTAGAACATATTGTAGGGCCAGAAACAAAAAGATCAAGGGGAATGCATTTGATTTTAATCTGTCCACTTGACCTTCACATTCGTTCCAGCTTTTCTTTTAAATAGTGTTCACTGTTCATTGTAGCTGTAAGTTCAAAACTTGCTACCTCAGCTTCTGGTCCAACTCCCTCTGAAGAAACAAAAATCCCATTAACTTTTATAAAAAGCGGGTCATGACCCATGTGATCACTTAGCAGCGCTTCCTCTTTCCTCTAAAAGAGAGAACAGCCAGAAGGTGAGCAAAAAGATTTTTTTTTTTTTCCTAAAGAGTAAAAGAATTCACAGTACTCCCCTCAGGGCTTAATGAGGGAAGGCTGCTGGGAAGCTTTAATGAGTTTTGCATATTGAACTCCAGACAGATCCTCAAGAGTGACTCTGTGCCCCTTTCAGCAGCAGCGAGTCCAACCCGCTCCCAAATGCATTGCCAATGGCAGAAAAGTGTGAACTTCTGCAAGCAGCGTATTCCTTACTTTTGCTATATTGCCATGAAAACCCTTCCCCTAGCACCCAACCCACATAGCGTTCTTACCCTCCAGGGACGTGGAGAACGGCTTTCCTCTTTGCAGCAGCTTTTCGTGTATTTAAAGAGTGTTACCAGAATCTCTCACTTTTTTACTACATCTCCATTACATCTTTATTATGCTAAACAGTTCTACTTTATTCAGCATATCCTTGCAGGTTATGTGTCTTGGATCTATGATTGCTTACATTTCTATCTGTTCCTCTCACTCTTTTGCTACTTTCTGTAGCAGACACCAAGAGTTAAGAACTTGCAGTGTATCTTAGCTATAAGTTCTTCTTACTCACATGTTAGAAGAAGCTGATAAACTATATGAATGCTACAAAAAAGATAATACTAATATTTTTTAATGAGGAACAAATTAATGACAAGTGACTAAAGTGCTAAATAAAGAGGAGTCACCAAGATAATGTACTTAAATCATCAGAAAAATGTCTTTGGAATAAAAGGCAAAGATTTTTTCATGGATGAAGAACTGGAAAATAATAAGATAAATAGTAGAAATAAAAAAATTCATAGCAAAGTCCATCATGACTCTGTATTGACTCCAGTATTGTACTTATCAGTGAACTAGAACAAGGACACAAACTATTTGAAAAATGGCATATTAAAGAGGGTTATCTAAGATAATCAGATCTCTTACCAGGCATTTCTTCTGTAGTCCATAATAAGAAGAACAGCAAGCAGCATGAACAACACTAATTTCTCCAATTTTTCTTCTTAGGTCAGCTTTCCAAGATTCCTGGTCCCCTCTAGACTCTCTACAACTTTCCTTACTATTCGTTATGTTTAGTAGTCACTGATAGGTAAACCCTCCATGAATTTAACTGATCCTATTTGGTCTCCACAGTGCATTATGTCGATATGTTCCACAGTTCAGTGATGTTCTCTCAAAAAAGGCTTTCCTTTTATTGTTTTAAACCTATTACACCTTATTTTCTTGGCTGCCCTGCTGTTGTTGGATCATGAGAAACAGTGAATAATCAATTCCTATTCACTTTCTTCAGGAATTTATAGACTTTTATCTAAACTGCCTAAATCATCTCTTTTCCAATCTAATTGTTCTGCTCTATTAATCACCTTCTTTTATAGAAGTTGTTTGAACTTTTGATCAGCTTTGTTCTGTTAAATCTTCTCTGAGATGGACTGACCAGGAGTTCACAAAGCATTCACGGCTGGATGTGATTTTTCTTCATAAAGTCAAGCTTGGCTGCTACTTGCCTTGCCATATTCTGCAGAAGATCTATAGTTTCTTTATATGATCCTCTATTTTTCCAAGTGCTGAAGTTAAAATAATGGTTAGGTAGTACTTCGGGTTTTCTTTTGCTGTGTTTGAGAGAGAAGAACTAAGATTTAGCCTGTGAAACCTTATCGATTGTGATGCCTCCCATTTCTATATATATATGTTCAAATACTCAACAATTTCAAATATCTATTAAATGTAAGTACTCTTTAAATTGTGGTTTGTTTGGGGTTTTTTTAGAGCTTGAGTTTGTATTTTTTCTGCCCTAATTTTGTCAGCTGTCTGACACAGCTGACTTTGTTGTGAAGACTGCAGTTACAACACAACACTTGTGCCACCTAGATACAGTGATGTGCTTACCTTCCCCACTCAGTAGCCAACCAACACTTCCCTGGGTTCTTCATCTCTTTTTTAAGGCACTTAAGAATGTTTTTTTGTCTATCTTAATGCCCCTTGTAAGCCACACCTCATTCTGTACTTTTTTGTGCTTTCTGCTGCTATTCACAGATGCTTATCTCTACTGACCTGCCCCTGGTAACTTAGGTTAATTTGCCCATCTATAGACATCCTTCCCATATTGCCAGCTCTTGCTCCAGCCGCAACAGTCTCTTTGCTTGTCATCCTCTGCACTTGAACAGTTTGCAGTTTTGCCTATACCATCATTTTCTAAAGAGAGCTACCTATGAGCTCATCTTCCTTTTCACATAATCTGCTCTGAGTTTAATGATGCTTTCACAATGTGGGGAATGGGCAGACAGCCTCAGTCTCAAGGATTTCCTTCCCCAACAGACCTCTTTTTTGTTCAAGGACCCCAATGTCATTTTAACTTGTATTGTGTCTGATTTCACTGCCTGCTCACACAAAACTGCATCTGCCTCATCTTCACAGCAAACTTGTCTATAAAGGTTCCCTGCTATGGCAATTGCCTTTAGTACCATTTAAAGAATCCCTGTAAGTACATCTATTTATCTGTGCAGGATCTCAGAGCTTACATATATATTTTTGATATACAGAATCACAGAATAGTGAGGGTTGGAAGGGACCTCTGGAGATCACCTAGTCCAACCACTGCTAAAGCAGCCTCTCCCAGAGCAGGTTGCACAGAGTGACATTCAGGTGGGTTTTGAATGTCTCCCAAGAAGGAGACCCCACGGCATCTCTGGACAGCCTGTTCCCATGCTCCGTCACCCTCAAAGTAAAGTTCTTCCTCATATTCAGGTGGAACTAGCTGCATTGCAGTTTGTGCCCGTTGCCCTTTGTCCTGTTGCTAGGCACACCTGAAAAGAGCCTCTCCCTGTCCTCTTGGCACTCACCCTTAAGATGTTTGTAGACATCGATAAATTTGCCTCTCAGTCTTCTCTTCTCCAGGCTAAACATGCCCAGCTCCCTCAGCCTTTCCCCATAAGGGAGATGCTTCAGTCCCCTCATCACCTCTGTAGCCTCTGCTGGCCCCTCCCCAGTAGTTCCCTGTCTCTCTGTAACTGGGGAGCCCAGCACTGGACGCAGCACTCCAGGTGCAGCCTCACCAGGGCAGAGCAGAGGGGGAGATCCCCTCCCTCGCCCTGCTGGCCACGCTCCTCCTGATGCCCCCCAGGGTCCCAGGGGCTTCCTTGGCCCCAAGGGCACACTGCTGGCCCAGGGGTAACTTGTCCAAAACACATCCATACATGGGAACATATTTTTCTCCTGTAAACGTTGCATATTTTGATACCAATAGTCTGATCATGTAAATAATCCTTTTGCAAGACATAAGAAAGTAAATAATGTGAACAATATAAAGACTTTGTAAAAAAGCAAGAGTGTGGACATATATATGGACTATTTACAATACTAGCTGCCTGCCCTGAAAGTGTATTGTAAAAATACTAATAATTCAAGAAAGAACAAGGCAAATGAAACTGTGCAACATTACACATAGGGACTCTAACTCACTGACTTTGATGACAAAAGTATTGTTTGAGTGCGTGGAAGGTGCTATATAAGGGGCTTCTCACTGGTTTCACTAAGAAATCAGAACTTCACAGAGCTACTAAAAGGCTACTCACAGTTGCTGCAGCATACAAAGTCCATTGGTCCCTTCTAAACTAGTACCTTGTAAAGAACCAGAGCATCTCAGCGTCTAGTCAAATGGAGTCCCAGAGTCATTACATTTCTACATGGACCATTTCCTTGAACCTTGCAGCAGAACTCATCTGTTCAAGTCAATCACCTTGTTAGTTTTATTTCACATGATAAATACTGTTTTTCCTACACCTACCACTCAGATCTGGGAAAATTCCGCAAGAAGCTGAATTCAACGAATATCAGCAACACCATATATTCAACTTCAGGCCATCCAGTTAAACTTATAAATGGTATTACCTTTAAAAGCCACTGCTCTATTCGATTACCGTCCTAGATTTGCTGGGAATGTGTCATCATTGCTATTATTCAAGTTCATTCTCTCATCTTTGTGAAACTTCCATAACCTTTGTTAAAAGTCCTCTCATTTTTATGAGTGCATACCAACTGTTCTGCTTCAACTGTCTTTATAGTATGTCACATACAATAGTGTCGGGACTCTTTGTCTCTGCATTTTGATGAACTGCCTGTAAAAATCTGAGGTTTACTTCCCATTTTTTATGTACAGAAACTTCTTGATTAAATTTAAAAAATAACGTGTTACAATCTATCCTGAAGCCAGTGCTTTGTATATTTTGCTCAATTTTTAGCATCAGAAATAAATCCTGAAATTATGATAGTCATCTCTTTAACACAATACTCATACTTAATATAGTGTCATATTTTCTTACATTTTTTCCAATAATCTTTTCTCTGCTAATCTATACAACATTTTTTCTCCTTGAGAAACATTTCAAAACCAAAGCAAATATTTGTCTCTAAGTAGTTCACATGCCAGTTCACAATTAGTAGAACTAAAGCAGGAACCCCCCCCCAACAACTTTACAAAAACATAAAAAAAATCAAACCATAAATAATACCAGGTGAAAAATGAAATCCAAAACTGATCAGCAATTAGAACTCATCTTCTATAAAAAAAGAGAGGGAATGCTATTTTATTTCTTGATTAGCTAAGTTGCATTTCTGGGTTGTGTTCTGTGTCAGCATTTCAGGAAAACTTTATAAGAGAGTAAGACCAAAGTATATTATAAATGCCTTTAGCATGTCATGTGAAGGTCTTAATAATAAACTTTCTTTTCCAAAGGAGAAGTATGGTGTCTGCTACTGTATGAGTTCAATTTCTAATAAGCCTTTCGGTATTAATGGAGAAGAGAATCGTACTCCATACTAATGAATCCCAGAAGTACTATTTGATGACACATGTACAAGCAGTTTTATCTTTGGGGCATAGGAGCTGAATTTATTTGACTCAGCATGTAAAGACCCAAGATCTGCTGGCAGCCTGCTTAAATAACATCAGTACTAAAGGCAATAATCTGGAAGCATCCGGAGAACAAAATCCAGGGTTACCAACAGAAGCAGAATTTTTATTTTTTTTTAACCCACACTACATAGCTGGAGATGGCTTCCTTAACATTACGAACATTTTTACAAGGACTTGCACAGCCCTGTTGAAAGGTGGTAAACAGAACAGTCTTGGCGGTGCCTATCTCTAAGGATGGAGTTAAAGAAACAGGTAAAGGTATCTATCTTGGCAACATACCAGTGGGCAGCTCCAAACTGTGCACAGCATTTTCATGCCATGGGATTCAGAAAAACCTTTCCATCCTCAAAGTTAATCCAGAAAAAAACCACAACTAGTAATCATGTAAACCAATCACACCAAACAGGAATCCAAATCTCTTCTTCTCACATCAACCTTGATATAGCTTCCTCATACTCACTGAAGGTTAAATTTAGCATATTCCATGTTATCTAGTGTTTATTCATTGTTATGTGATTTTAAAGGTTGGAGACCTGTTTTACTGTAACGTTATTTCTTTTTTCTAAATGATCTTTCTAAAAGACCAATTTATAGATCATTGAATTTATTCCTCTAAACATGGGCTAAATCGTATTTACACTGGCATTGTGTTGAGTTGGTTTGTGTTTTCAATCCCCCCCACAGCGTCATGTTCTAGTTTATACAGGTAATTCTATTTTAGGGCAGTTTTCTCATTCAGATATAATGCTTTTCCTTTAAGTACCACTGCAAGCGCTGCAGGTGCTGAGGCTTTATGCTCAGCCAACTATATTCAGCCACACATTCTGATTCCTAGATGAAAGCATACAGCTTGCCACAACTCCCTGTCCTGCAGTTCCTCATAGATCCATCTGTGTATTGAATGCCTATAGCTCCCAGTTTACATCATTCAACTCTGGAAAGGCCCACTTTATTTTTTGCCATGTCAGACAATATATTTTGCTTCTTTGTAGCACTTCATTTAACAATCAGAATTAGCCCCTGGAGTGGGACTGCACGTGGCCCTAGCCTAGGAATGCTGGAGAATTTAGGGGATGACTCTGCTGTTTTAAAGGTGGCAAGTGGGATTGCTGCTGACTCCCTCTTCTCACCAGGAGGGATGAAGGTAGCCAAAAAGCAATATGGCAAGGCATGAACCAGGAAAAACTAACTTCAGATGACAGCACATTTGGTGACCAAGGCTCAGAAGGGACCACACCGTGGCCTTCCTACA
The DNA here is from genome assembly GCF_963210335.1 of Falco punctatus. Lineage (NCBI taxonomy): Eukaryota > Metazoa > Chordata > Aves > Falconiformes > Falconidae > Falco > Falco punctatus. Next base: position 74,300,501 of record NC_137585.1, read on the forward strand.
TCTGTGCTGGTAGAAAAGAAGTGAGAAACTGAGGCAGCTACTGATGGTACCATGATAGTGTTTGAATGTCACAGCACTCTCCAAACTAGCCCCCTGCAACAAGGCTTTTACCACCCCATACCAGATTAACTTCAATAAGTAGCTCCCACACCCTGCCCCAGCACAGCCACCCATCCCACACAAGGTTTCCACAGTTCATCTACTGTCCGTGCTGTTTCTCCAGCCTCTTCAGGCCAGCCCACCCTGCTTCTTGCCTCTGCTGTGTCTGGATTCCTTCCATGTCCCGGCTCCTCTTCCAGCCAGCCTCTCCTCACCCAGGCCCCCTTCTTCTCCCAGGGCCTCTCCTACATCCAGGGCACTCTCTCTCCTCCCTCTGCTTCTCCCAGTGCACTCTTCATCCCATGCTCCTCTTCCATACCCCTTAGAGCTATTTAACCACTTAGCAGGAACCAGCCACGGCTGCACCTTATCCGCCTCAGCCAACCCACCGCCCCTGAAGCCAGCCCACAGCTGTGTATTATCAATGCTCATTAACCTGCCTTCATTCCTCTGTAACTCCTCTACATTTAAATTCACCACCAAGGGCAGCACAAACCAGCTTCTATTCCAGGAACCATTCAGACACATGGTTTGACACCCATGCAGCCTATGGCCACCAGACCACCACCACGCCTACCTGTAGGCACCTGGCTCTGAGCACAGGAAAAATTAAGAGCTGCCTGTTGGTACTTGGCCATGACAAGCCAGGTATGTGAGAGTGCCCAGACACATGGGCTGTGTTTCTCTGCTGATTTATTAGTTACAGTTTCATACTAACAACGTTGCACTGGGATATAGTCACCCCATATAACACCCCAAGATGGTGACTATGTGCTCACATGCTATAGAGGCAAAACACTCCCAAGAACAGGGCTTGCAAAAGAGGTTTCTGCTCACCTAGTTTTCTTACAAAGCCCATCGGAACCCCTTTGCTCAAAATTCTGTTTCCAAAGTCAACTTGCAACTATTCAAGACCTGCTTTTATGCACAAGATGGTGCCTTTTTGCATTAGTAACAGAAGCCTACCCTGTGTTTATCTTTTCCCTGGCATGGGTGAGAAGTGGCTGCTTGGATATTCCCTGTAGGAGCCCCACCACCCAGCAATTCCCTTGCCTCTCCCCTTCTCACCCTGGCCCTGGTGACCTCAGGGCTGCAAGTCTCATTTTCTATCCCAAGACTTTTTTTAATAGAGGAAGGAAGTGTAGGAAATTAGAAGGGTAGGAAATGTAGGAAGCAACAGTGTATTTATTTGAGCTCCTGAATTGCTGAGCTTACCGGTAAGAGAGTACATTGAGCTGAACTTTTGCTATGTTTTGGTATTCATTTTTCTGTGGTTTTAGCAATATCTTGGTTTTTTATATAAGTATGTGAATTAAATAAAATCCAATGAAATCTTTATGTTCATATTATTTTCAACTATCTGGTTTATGCAAGTTTTGCCAGCTAACATACAGCATGAAGCACATGAGTAAAGGATAGTAACATTTTTCTTTCCATCCATTTTATAACGTACAAATGTATATTTTTATTTCTTGAGATATATTTGCAGTCATGCTGCGATTAACACACAGTCCTGAGGAGGCAGAAGAGTATTCATATATATTTAGCAGGCCCCATTTAAGTTAATATAAAATCACTGTTCCTTGAGATTACATTGGAAAGAAGTTTTACTGCAAATGTAAAGGAATGAAGGCACTACTGTGATGGGCAGAAAGCAGCATAGATAGTTATTTCTAGGTAAGCAGATAGCTTTCCAATATATAATCTCATTAAAATATAAAAACAAGTCCATTGAGGCTCCTGAGAAGTAACATTGTGATTCCAATCAAAATGCACAGAAAAATCACCACATCACTTTGCCAGTGAAGCTCCTTTCCAAGCAGAATGGTGTGGCACTACCATGCCAAATGGTATTACTGGTGGGGTTTGGCCTTCCTGGACTTCACCCGTACAGATACAGGTTTCTGCTACAGATACCATATCTCTATGTGCAGTTAAATTACATCTTCCATTTTTAATTATATGCAATACCATTCTGGACTATTTAAAAGATGCTTTGTGCTGTGTATGCTTTTCAGCTTCACTGTGCCTGCATGTTTTATTGGAACATTAACTCAGCTTACTTGAGAATTACTGGGTGGCAAATGGACTAGCGAGGGAATTTAGATGTGGTGGGGGTTTAAATTATTTTTCAAATAATGACCCATGTTGCAACTTATTATTATTTTGTATAATTACTCCTGTTTGAAGGCCATTAGTCATACTTTGCTAGAGATTAACCACATGGATTTGAAGCACTTATAAAAATAAACCTGTGGTTTCAGAAAGGGAGCACACACCTTCAGTTATGCATGTGCTGCATGGTAGAAATTATTTTCATACATTCTCTGCTCTGGTTTTATTTCTGGATATTGATTTGAATAGATTTTTCCTTAAAGCTGAGGTCTCAGTTGTAATGAGTCATATTTGTCATTTGTTCTTGTGCCACAATGGTCTTCTGTTAATATTCCAGCTATATCCAGGACTTAAGTTGCTGCAGCTGTTCACTGGTCACAACTTTTCTGATTTCACAGTAGCTCTCATCATTTGGAATGTGTTTTCTTGAGGAACACTCCAGTCTTAAAAAAAAAAAATCTTAGTTAAAACTCATGACTTAGGGGTTTTGCCAGGTTCAGATCTTCGGGGATACTAAGCCACATACCTGTTGCTAATGCAGTAGCACATGAACTCCGTAATGTTCAAATTACTGTCTACAGATGTATAAGCGACAAGTATTTGGTCCAAAAGACTGATTCATTGCATCTACCTTAAATACTCAGGATCCCTACCCAAACATGAGGAGCTACTTCTCAGAAGGAAATTCCCAGAAGCTTTCAGATGGCACACATCTCTCTGGCTATATAAAGCTTGTCTTTCCTAACAGGGCAGTTCAGCTTCCCACACATCCATCAGGGAGCTGCCTAGAACCAGTGCAAAAGGGAGCCCAGGAAGGCAACGGTCTGAATCGTACCCAGACGCAGCCCTGCACAGGGCAACCCAAAGTTCAGGCTTATAATGCCAGACCATTAATTTAAATTGGTTTTCTCCAAATGTGAGAGACAGAGGTAGCAATGCTTACCCATAAAGGGCGATCTGGTCTTCGGCGCGTTTTCAGCTGATGAGGGCTGAAAGCAAGCATGCTGGTGCTTACAGATCAGTAACAAGTAACAGTTCTCCCTTATTCCCATGAAATTAATTGCATACAGATTTTCTAATCTCACTTTAGTTGATCTGAAAAACTAGTCTGATTATGGATCTAAGTTATTTAAACACTTTGGAAATCATTGCCATATGTCTACATGTATGTACAAGCGCTGATTTTGAACACATTTTCTTTCTTCCTAAAAGCACCTAAATGCTTTTTCTTTCCCATTCTCTGAGCAGACTGGGAGCTGTTTGCCACAAAATCCCATACTTTATTACATGAGACTGCAGCTAATTCAGGGACCATCTGTGTGTACTTATAACTTAAATCACTCCTTTCAGTGCGCATTATATTGCACTTGTCAAAGTTCAATTTCATCTCCAGTGGTGTTGCCTGTTTACCTAGTTTTGCTCTTTCCCAATAGAGCTCATTGCATTCCTCCTGAGTTTGCACATAAATAATCTTGAGACAGCTGCATATTTTACAAGTTTTCTGCATTTTGGTGAACGACACAGAAAGGACAGTTTCTGTGCAGCTGCAATGCAGAGGATGGAGCTGCCGCCTGTGCTCCCACATGGACTTCTCTCAGGGCTGCACACTGCTGCCCCATGAAGCGTACAACAGCCAGGTGGGATTTCCATCCTAAAGACAGGGGGAGAAGGGCCCCCCTGAGGCCGACGGATCCTAGTTCTGGTCAGTGAGGAGGAGCAGGTGTCTGGTAGAACAGCGAGTGGCATTTTGAATAGTCCACTGAAGATTCATGTGACATAGCGAGCATCTTCTGATGGATGACTTCTTTCAGCTGGAGTGTGACTATAGCACGGAGAGAGGGAATTAGCTCTAAGTCGATCAATGCTAAATGTAGTCCAAACCAGAACTGGAGACAACTTAGGCAGACAGCACATGCTGTGGTTGCTGTCAGCTGCTAAACTGCAGGGATGTCCATGCCTTCTCATGCTGAATCCTGGTCTCCTCTGAGAAGAGGTGCTGTAGGATTCACCAGCACCACAGGAGCCTGCAACTAGAGAAAGGAGGAAACAAAATGTAATAAAAAGTGGAGGCAAAATGGTTTCATGTCGGATGTGAAAGCTAAAAAAAGGAGCAAAAGGGAAAACAGCAAATCAGCAGGCACCCTGAGACGTGGATGGATGTAAGCAGTGGATGAACGTGGTCACAAGGATAGGAAACCATGAGGGGGGAGTGCAGAAAAGGGTGGGTAAGTCCCTGCCTTTTAGGCAGAACCATCAGCGTGCCAGTTTCCATCTGACTTTCCTCTCCCACTGAGTTGTGCCGAACAGATGGTGATCTGAGGTGAAGGAAAGCAAAATACCTGTAAACATCTGTCCAGGGACATTTTGCCCTTGGAGAGAAGGAACAGTCAGGAGAAAACCTTTGGGAGAAGGAAGGAAATATCGACAAGGGTTTGCCTGGAGTGTCACTTCTCTCTCTCATCTGTTTAGACTGCACATATGTTTCAGCAGAATCTGTGCCTCTCTATGCACAATGCTTAGCGTATTTCAGGACCTGCAGTCGAAGAAAAGAAGGGAAACACAGTAAGATAAGGAAAACAGAAAGCATATTTTGTTCATGTATCCAAGAAACTCAAGACAATCGTACTGAATGATGATTTATTTGTATTTAAGGGGTTTGGGGGTTTGTTTTTCCAATATGTTTGCTGGGCATCTTCAGCTGTCTTGAAACTTGAAAAGGAATTTAACAAACACAGATTTTTAGGTTTATTTTTTTTAAAAAAAGTGTATTATAGGCATGTAAATGTGTGATGAATGCCACACCAGCGCTCTATTTCATTTAAAACTCATTAATTCTCTGTTGTGCTGATTTTCTTTCCCGGTTACTGGGAAGAACCATACGGAGGCAAGCCATGTAAGGCAGAAGGAATGTGCAGGGAACAAATACTCTGAGAAAGGACAGAAAAAAAAGACAAACAGAAAATTAGACACAGAAAAGAGAGAAAAAGGGGGTAAAATGTAAAGGAAAGGAAAGGAAGACCAAGCCCAACAAGCCCTATTTACCTACATACAGGGAAGCGTATGAGTAATCATTTTTTTCTGAGAAACAGTAATTTTACAAAATAAATTGCACAATATTTTTGTGCATAAAATATATCTTGCTATTGCACTATTCTGCCAGAGGGCTATATAAGCCTGCTAACACTTTCTCTTCTGTGCAAATATTTTCTTAAATATTATTTTACCTTATCTCAGTAATGAGTGCAAAAATTTAGCAAAATGTGAGGTGTATTACTTAATGCATCTTCTTCCAGCATGTAAAAACTGTATTTGTATAATTTATTGGGTACTGCTGAGGCTGTGAACCAGTGTTTTGTCATTAAAAGAAAACTAGAAATGTCTGTAGCAGTTGCTGATATGTGGTAAAATACATTTGTTGACATAAATACTGTTTCTAAGAACCCAGAGTCAGCATGTAAATCTGCTGTTTTCTGGTATTTCTGATTGCCAAACATGGCACTCCTGCCAGATAGAGCCTTTATTTCTGCAACCACAGGGATCTGTAGGACTCCTAAAGCTTCCCAGGCTCCCTAAAAATTTTAAAGCATCATAAGATCTTCCCAGATAAGTATATGCTTATTAAAGGCATGATAATCTGCATGAAATCAGAGGTTATTGCAGTGCTTTCACTAGGGTGGTGCAATCCTCGCTAGAGGGACTTTTAACTCAGATTTCATGCATTTTTCAGCAGTAGGAAACAATGAGGGAAATTTATTTATCAGCTGTAAGTTGTAAGAGGCGCTTAGAATACTCGGAGTTGTCTGACACCACCTGATTACAAGGTAAATGCTAATAACCTACAATGCACTCCAAATGCCACAGCGTTACTCTGCTTGTTCATGTGAGGTGATGATAGCAAATGGGGGAGGTTTTCAGGTGAAAGGGTTGTCCAGTTCATCTCCTTTTAGTGCACAGCTATAATTTTAAAGCCCATGTGTTGTGGTTTTATCTCATTAGATAAATTAGTAATAAATCAATCAATCAATCACTGACTTAGGTTGTAACCTTCAGAAAGTTCTGTTGCCTTTACTTTTCTTCTCATTTTTTATCTGCCTTATCAATCTCATCTGATCTCTAAGGCAGGGATTATGTCTATGACATATTTTGTTCTCAGCTGTCATTCAATGTAAAAGATTTTGATCCCATGAAAGTCTGCTTACTACTGTAATGTAAAGAAATGTTAATAATGAGTTCAGAATAGTAGTATCTCTATCACTGTCATTGGAGACTATTCTATAGGCTGATACTTCTCAAGGGAGTTTTCCTTTTTCGTGTTTTCTCACACCCCTTCTCTGCACAGCTCTGTTTTCAGCTGTTTTGCGGAGCACTGTTGTGAACACTCCTTTACCTCAAAAGTCCACTTATCAAAGATTTATAAATTAGATTAATGTTTCATCACCTCTTAAGTTAAATACACAGATTTTCCTTTCTAAATCCTTCTTTAAATCCCCCTTCCAGCCCCTTGATTTCCTTTTGTGGTTCACCTTTGGCCGTCCAGTGTTTCATGCCACGGTACCCTTTTTCCTACAGACAGCACAAACAAAATACCACCAAGGTAATTGATAGCCCTAAAATATTGCTTCACAAAGAACTGAAATAGCAAAGCATTCTTATTTATCCTGAACATACCCTGCTATAGGAGAGTAACATGGTTCCCCAGTGACAGACTATAAGCCATGCGTCTACCAGTTTTAATACCTTCCTCAGAACAGCTTCCACGTTTAAAGATTAAAATAAATGTTTGATATTTAAAGCAGAAGGATTCCTTTTGCCCTTCAGATGCTTAGCCAGTTGTGAGGCACAACAGGAGCTCCTTTGCTAGCACTGACATCCGGCTCTCGTGCTGCTGGTGCCACAACCGATTACACTTTACAGAAATATGAGAACTGCTAGCAGCAGGTCCAGGAAGGCTCAGCCTTCCCCCACCTTTTCAAGACTTTGATTTGATTCAAAATGTGATTTACAGCTCCTAGGTGTTTTTTCCCATGTGGATATGCATTTGAAACACCATGGCAAGCAGAAACTCTTTTCTTTTCTTTTCTTTTTCTTTTTTTTTTTTTTTTTTTTTTTTGGGGGGGGGAGGGGGGGGGAGGGTATGAATACAGCACTTTTTTTTTTAATAAAATGCCCCAGAACACTGTATTCAGTGATGGACATTTTTTTTTTTTTACACAAAGCTATTTTCTCAAGGTCAAATCTTGTTCCAAATTAAATCCAGAGGAGATTCACAACTGTTTGCAGTGGCATCAGGATATTGCATTTAAGGCCAGGTTCTCTCCTTAGAGCTTAGCTTTTGTGTATACAACAAAACAAGTGGTTCACCACAAGCATTGCGTATGTGACCATTTGCAAATTTTCTTATGGCTCCTAGTATTATTTGTAACTCCAAGTTAGAGCTGAAAGAACAGGAACAGTCTCTAGCAGAATCCATCTACCTAAAATAATTAACGAACAACAATCACAACCCATCTAAAAAGCATAACAAGAGGAAAAGCAGCTTCATTTTCCTGTAGAGTCATTTGAGCAATTTTTAGTCAGTTTTGCTTCCAGTCTGTTTTCCTTTCAATCCTTCCTTCTCACTCCACCTCCTCCATTCTCTCTCTCCCCCTCCTCCTCCCATTTCTCCCACCTTAATCCTTACATAAGAAGATAAGTAGCCTACTGCCCTTAAGGAGATACAAGGGTATCTTTTGTTTTCCAAAGCACATTTCTGCTGAATAATATGGTACGTTCTGATCTAGGTCAGTAATAGCTTTTCATAGATGTTCTCTATGAGATGTTTAAAGACTCCAGCTCTGAACAGTTTCACCTGGACAGCTTCTATGCCCATGATAACACTGGTGACTGGGAAGGTTATAAAAGCAGACTAGCCACTGTCAGTGGTCTTGACCTAAACATAAGCGTCTGAGGATGAGATACCCTGGGGTATCTGAGACACTCACACAGCGGTGGCAGACATTACAGAGGAACCCAGCACCCTTCTGCCTGTATTTGGACAACAGAATCAAGCCTTAGGTACCACTGTCCATGGAAGATGAACTGCTGTATGAGTTCTGTTCCCAGAACTGAGTCGGTCTCTAATACTTATTTACATAAGGAATCTTAGATGCCGTAGCTGTCATATAGACACCTACATATAAATGCTTAGATTTAAATGTCTTGGTTTAGAGCTGAATTTCATTTATACGGTTTTGATTGGCACAAGTGACACTATGATCATTGTCATATAACACTATTCCCTAAGGGTTTCTTATTACTTGGTAACAATTTTGATGCCAAAGCAACATAGGCTTTTAAGAATATTAAAAAACCCAACAACCAAAACTCACAACAAAACAACCAAAACCCGACAGCCTGCTGTTTAACAACCACTTCTAAAGGAAAGGAGTGTCTATGGTTAGTTTATAGATACACAACCAAAATCATACCATACCAGGTAAGGTATGGCGATGTGCTAATATCTTCAGTCTGACATGCTGATATCTATGAAGAGGATGATCTTTATTTAGAACAGCAGTGAAGCCTCTCTGTTGTGGTACAGCATGAACTGTAATTCAGAAGACTTCTTAGTATTAAGAGAGATAACCTGGTGCTAGAATAAAGTCATTACTATTAATCTTGTGCTCAATATGTGGAGGCTGCAACATATATGAGATTATTGCCTTACTGAGTATGAGAATGAGCATAGTCTTTTAAAAAATAAACTTTCATTGTTGCAGTTCAGAAAAAACTGACTGGCTTTAATGAACTCTAATCCAAAGATTTTGGTTCCATACACCAATTAGAGCACAGCAGAGCTTGTTTGGAAGCATTGTGCTTTATCAATACAACAGTGCTAGATGAAAATCAATACTATAACTGATGTTGTTTTTCAAGAGGAGAGGGACATGTTTATCTGTTACATACTGGAGATCAGCAAGCTACAGACCTTAATAACAACAAGACCAGAAGTCCTTGACACGCACCAAAAGCAACTCATGATTCAATCTCATGCTGCTATAGAAGATCCAAAGGACTGCAGATTCCAGAAGAGTCTTGAGACAGAAAAACCTTCCACGGTGTCTTACATTATGGCCGTTTCTGACTGTTCATGACAGTCAGCTCTGATGCTCTGTGTTCTTGATCCTACACAGTCCTGAGAAATGGGAAATAATGTTTAATCTAAGGCAGCCAGAAGCATTTAGAATTTCCTCTGCTTTTGATTTACCTGCACAGTGTGTTGGAAGAAAGTCCAGGCTATAAAATGTTGGCCATGTTGATGCATGAGCAATGTCTTCTTCAGGGAAGTAGAAACCTGGCATTTATATGCAACAGGAAGAAAAACTCTTCCGATGATTTCAGCCACAGCTTCTAATGTTTTACAAAAACAGTTACTTTTCTTCAACCCACTAAATCCCTCGAGACTGGAGTTATAAAATGTATGCAGTCTAGAGCAGAGCAAGACAACTTAAAGGTTCAGAATCTGGGATTTGTAGAATAGCAATGGATTTCTACCTTCCCTTATGTCAGCCATTTTCAGCATCATTTATAATTTTACTTAAACAGCTTAGGACCACATCAGTAAGTAAAAGTAATATGCTCATGATTTGGAGCACAATCAGGGACAGTACATTTAGGAAGAAAATACTTCCAAGAGTATGTGATCTTGATTGTGTTTTCAGTATCTGAAGAGGAACGTTTCAAGAAGGCACCAAAAGGAAATGTATAATGAGCGATGTCCTGAAAATTTCATGAAATGTGTTTTCTGATGGAGAAATCCAGTTTATTTGTGCCTCCGTCTGATCTGACACCACATGTCTAAAACCATTTTAATGCAATCAGTGAAGCTTTCAACTGTGCAAAGCTAACACAATCTTAAAACTGAACCCATTTGCATAAATCATCTTTAAAATCAGCTTTAATTTATTGTATCTATCTCTACAGTGCTTTTTGAGTCTTAATTTCATCAATAAATTAGCACCAATCATAAGTCTATCTTGATTAAAAACAGAAACACATTTAGACACCAAAACTATGTGAGATGACACCAGGTACAGATCCTATTAATGGAAGCCAGTGCTGCTGAACCCTTAGCTAAGACAACAATTAAAGCATTTTAGGCTTTCATACAATGGAATTTGTTACCAGCGCTCCTTCAGTTTTATCAGGTAATTTACAGGGGAAAAAAAGGTAATTGAGAAACAGAGTACAGAGAATTAGATCATGAATACAGAGCAGTGAAGAGTTTTGAAACCAGTTTCTGTAAAAACTCCTAATCACAGCATCACTTTTGATCTCAACAGGCTTTCAAGTGCACTGAGGTTTCAAACAATAGTCTCACCACCCAAGGAAAAGTGAAGGTAGGGTAGCCCAGTTGCTCATTTATTTATCATGGCTACGGGGGCCATACAGCAAGCCTAGGATGCAGCATCTCTATGAAGTCTACATTCAATAAAATCGTATATTCTGTTCCATTTCCTTGATGTGGGTCAGGCCTCAGCCAATGTCTATGCAAGAAGTGGGCAGGAATGAAAGAGCTGGCTCAAACTCAGCTGCGTATATTGGAGAAGCAGAGAAAACAGTGGTGCAACTCCAGCCTCTTTGACTTAAAGCTTGTGGCCCTTCTTAGGCAAAGGAGGATGCATACCAAGGATAGCTTTGGACGCTGTCCCTAGGCACATGCTGTTCGTTCATCTGGGTAGAGTCCATTTGGCTATTTTGACACAGGTAACGGGCAAGTGCTCATTTTAGATGTGACCTTGCTATCTTTATCTCAGCCAAGGACACCTTCAAATCAGACTACCAAAACACAAGGCTCCACCACAATACCATGATGCTGTAAAATCTGCATTGAGGCTTACAAAGAGAGTCCAGCCCATGCTAGCTGCCTCATGGTCTTCCAGCTGTTTTCAAGGGAAGCAGCTGAGTGCCAAGCATTTCCTGACAGCACAGAACACACCTGTCTGAAGATCACTTCATTTCCTTTGGATGTACTTACAGGGGTGATATTAGCTGCCTGACTGATCAAACTGATCGCCTTTTCTTTTAAGGGAAAGGACATCATCAGAAGGGCATTTTCCATGAAGCGCAGAACCACCGTTGCAGAGCTGCTATGAGATCTTCTCATGCATACAGAAGTTATTGATCTGACAGCTCTGGGGAAAGCTTACAGTTTGGGTCATAAGGAGAGGCAAAGCAGAGTTTCTCCTGTTGCTTGGCTGGGTGACTGAAGCCTTTACTTATACTTGAGGGTTTTTTGTTTGAGTCTGTGTAAATATCATGCAACTACATGTCTATTAAATTAAAGTCCATAGAGGGTTTGTATTGATATTTTTATTGTAATTTAAGTTTTAAAAACCTGCAAGTCTATGTAATTTTCTTAACTACAGTTAGGTGTGAAATCCAAAGTTCCAATAACAGATCTTTTTTTTTACTTTCTGTAATGAAGTGGGAGTACTGGGGTGAGAATCAGAGGAACAATGCAGATAGCAGTGCTGAAGGTATGGGGGGGGGTTCTTTTACAAAAATCAGAGATTAATTAAAAGCTTCAAAGATGGAATTCTTGATTAATCTTAGATTTCAGCACATATGTAATAAACAGGAATATGAAAACCTATTTCTACAAGGCCAAAGATGCACATTATAGTGGATGCCCTTGTTGATAGAAAAGCACATCAGGTTGTTTATTAAATGTAGTCTCACCCTTCATGCCTCCTCAACCATGAACCTAATTATCACAGATTTCAGGAAAAAGTATGGATTTATTTGTCCTGATGCGTATCAGATTCAGAAAGTTATCATTGATTCTACGAGGGATTCCTGTGCTCTAAACTTTTAGCATCCCAAATATTTTCAGTGGAGGGAAAAGGGATGTTACATGTTGATTAAATATGAGTATCTAGTCTTTCACCATAACATTGATCAGATTGTGGTTTCTATAGCTCATATTTTCCTGTCTCTGTGTTTCGCATTTTCCTCTGTTGTGACAGGTGAGCTTTGAATTTCAAATGGGAGCTGATAATGTGCTAGTCACATCATCCCATTTGGTTAGTTATTTCATAAAACTATTTTGATGACTAATCACTTTTACTGTGTCAAAATGAATCCTACTCAGTTTGAAAGGTACCATGCAGGCATAGTAGTAAAGGATTAAAATTAGATGTGGATAACAACTTTAAAATTTATAAAATATAGAAAGAAATATCGGTGTTCTACACAGTTTGTAAACCACACATATGCCTATGCATAACAATAAGGCAACATAAGCCTGGCTCCTGAAGTCCAGTTGTTAATAACATACATTGTATTATTCTTTTCGTAAAGCAATACAGTTCTGTCTTAGAGTCGATTAGGTTTTATAGCCTTACTCTTCTAATTGGAAGTCTGTTCCAGAATTTTGTTTCTCTCATGGTTAAAAATCTCCTCATATCCAGCCTAATTGCATTCATAGCTAGTTTATATGCGTTTATTCTTGTGTCAGCACTGTCCTTTACCATAAATAGTTTTTCCCTTCCTGATGCTTACCCATCAAGGATCTTTATAGAGCAGTCATATCCTCTCTGAGACTTCATCTGACAGACTAAACAAGCAAAGCTTTTTTAGTGACATTTTATAAAAAGGCTCTCCATTCTACTGATCATCCCAGTAGCTGTTATGTTTCTGATCTGGATTTTGATTCAACTTTTTTAAAAAAATAACCAGAAAAATCTGTAATATTTTAGATGGTTTTTCTCCAGCATCTTGAACAACCGCTAGTTCTTCTATGATCTGTTACATCTCACCATTGCATTTAACTTCTTTTTTATTGCTACTTATCATGTTTTATGTATTGATTGGCACACACCAGTCTCTACTGTTCCCAAGACTCCCTCCACCTAGTAGTTTGTATGTGTACACCTGTGTATTTCCTAAAATCACTAGTACTTTTGCTGTAATTAATCACAAAAATAAATGCAAAGTATCAGTAACTCTGCAGAGTGTCCCTTTCTGCACCTGATTTATAGATAATTCAACTCTGTGCTAATCTGAACGATAAGAGCCGAAAGCAACATTATTTCATGGTTTTGTTCCAGAGATTCCATGTTCAAAGTTCCTGAACTTCCCCAAGAAGACTTCACAGTCTATTAGCAATAATTAAGCCCACATCCAAGCTTCTGAAACAAGTCTTAAAGACCTTATCATTATGGGTACTGCAGTTAAAGATAGGACTACTGACCCTGTAGATGAACTCTAGCAAACTCAGGTAGGTCACATACCATGGGAGCACGGAGTTCAAACTGCAAAATTCACCTGGTATCTTGGGTAAAGCAGGCAGACATTGCTGAGTGACATAACGAGGCAACAACATTCCTCTCTGTCCTGGAGAGAATAAATTTTAAAAAATGTCATGTAAAGGGGAAGCAACGTAGAAATACTCTTAGGCATCACATTTCCATTAAAATTTCATGGTGTGCATCTGGCCACCATAGATACATGTAAAAATTCCAGTATCAAAGTTTATGCAGATGGACTGAGTATAAAGGATAGGTCAGAAAGATAAAATAATTTACAGTTTGTTTACATATTTTTGCTCACATTTTAGAAGAATACTTCAACTGGACAAAGAATTTTGCCAGGAAATGTTCTGGCTGAAAAACTGGGATAGACCTGAAACACCTTTGCAGCCTAAACTGTAATGTGCCCTTGATTTAAGAAAATCTGACTCAGTGCAAAACAAAATCATGAGCCACTGAAATTCTTACAATTAAAAGTGATTGCTTTTGCAGTGAATCTCTTCACCACTGTGTAAGCAGGCAGTTACTTCAAGAGCTTTGTCAATTTGAATGAGTTTGCAAGCAGCTGTCACATATCTTTAGCCATTTTTTCCTTGTCACATACAAAAAGCTCTGTCACCAGCACTGGAATGACTGTCATTAGCAGTTATGCAGACCACATGGATTTCTTGTAATGTTTTTAAGTGAAATTTCTGCCATATTTCTTGAACTTATGCAGGATGGCAGCCTGGCTTTGTGGGATAGTCTGCCAATACTCAGGACAGGTACAGCACGGATGCATTTTCCTACACAGCCTTGCAAAGCAGCGCAGCTGTGCTTTATTGTTGTGTGAGAACCTCTGGGAGGAGGGATGGGCGAGGGGTGTACTTCTGTACACCCTCTGTGTGACCATGGTCAAAACCAGTCTGTCAAGCAGAGATGAAGGGGTGGTGATACTTCAGCTCCGGGGTGGATACACTTTAATGAATGATGCTGGGATGTTTGCAGGGGGCTCATACAGGGAAAGCTTTGCTCGTGCCTAGATGCAAATCAGCTCTGATACAGAAGGCATTTAGCCATGGTGAAAGAGGAAGGTATCTTGGGATACTGACACGCTAATATAGCTCTTTGGCTTCAAGAATGGAGACTGCTTGACAACTCAGACAACTCAGAACACAAGCAATGAAGTTTATAACTGTCCAAACCTCTCCATCAGGTAGAAAGCCACACACCTAAGAAAACATGTTCAGAGGTATTTCTGCCCTCACTTGCTTTATAGGTCTGATTAATAACATTTGGGGGGGTTGAATTTTTCTGATGTATTTAAAAAAGTAAAACTGGCTTCCAGTTTAGATAGTTATACCAAAACAAAAGTATAGCCTTTTATCCTTAGATGAAACGCTACTGCTAAAAACACCTTATGGTAGTGTAAGAATGTCTACGCTAACTCTTTCACTGGAATAGTGATGTTTTAAATATTATACCTTCTACTCTGTTGTCATAATGGTAAGGCTTTATACACAGGTACCGCAGACCACTCGCTTTCACACTGATTTCCCATGGAAGCGTTCTGATGGGCAAAAGAAGTGAACATCTAGAAAGTAAATCGGAACCATTCTCCTACAGAGTAATGAACTTCCATCAGACAGAAGTAACTTTCAGTGATAGCTGTTCTCTAATACTGGTATTTTCAAACACATACTAAGACACTCAACTCCCATTGGTTGTAGAGAGGAACTGGGCAGGAAAATCAGTCTAACCCTCTGTCACCTCACGACCTCTCTTGTTTCTCTGTGTTGTAAAAAAGGATTCCCTGAAGGGGATATTCTCCTCCACTTTCCTTTCTAAAACACCACTTTCCTAAAGTAGCAAGTTAGGGGTAGAACAACTGAAGAAGTAAATAGATATCAGCATATCTAGTGGATGTGTACAATGGACTGACGGCGTCAGTGGACAAGGGATGAGCTATGGTTGTCTTCTGCCTGGCCTTCTCTAAAGACTTTGATATGGCTCTCCCACAACATTCTTGCTACTAAATTGGAGAGATATGAGTTTCACAGGTGGACTGTCAGATGGATAAGGAATTAGCTGGATGGTCGTGTCCAAAGAGTCACTGGCTCAATGTCCAAGTGGAAACCAATAATGAGTGGTGTCACTCAAGAGTCTGCAGTGGGACCAAATCTGTTTACTATCTTCATCAATGACACTGTGGGATCAGGTGCACCCTCAGATGTTTGCAGATGACACCCAGCTGAGTGATTTGCTTCAGGGAAAGAATGCCACCTAGAGGGACTTTGGCAGGCTTGAGGAGTGGCTCCATACGAACCGCATGAAGTTCAACAAGGCCAAGTGCAAGGTCCTGCATTGTGGGTCAGGGCAATCTTCAATATCAACACACACTGGGTGATGAACAGATTGAGAGCCACCCTGTAGAGAAGGACTTGGGAATACTGGTGTATGAAAAACTGGATACAAGCCAGCAATGTGCACTCACAGCCCAGAAAGCCAACCATATCCTGGGCTGTGTAAAAAGAAGTGTGGCCAGCAGGTCAAGTGAGGTGGTTCTGCCCCTCTGCTCTACTCTGGTGAGACCCCACCTGCTGTATTGCAGCCAGCTCTGGGGTCCTCAGAACAGGAGAGACATGGACCTGTTGGAATGGGTTCAGAAGAGGACCACAAATATAATCAGAGGGCTGGAACACCTCTCAGAGAGCTGGGGTTGTTCAGCCTAGGGAACACCCATGTTGAAGGGAAGGCTCTGGGGACACTTTATTGCAGTCTTTCAATGTATAAAGGGGGCTTATAAGAAAGATGGAGAGAGACTTTCACCAAGGCCTGTAGTGACAGGACAAGGGGGAGTCGTTTTAAACTGAAAAAGTTGGATTTAGATTGGATGTAAGGAAAACATATTTTACACTGAAGGTGGTGAGATATTAGAACAGGTTTCCCAGAGCAGCTGTGGATGCCCAGTCCCTAGAAGTGTTCAAGGCCAGGTTGGACAGGGCTTGGAGCAACCTGGTCCAGTAAAAGATATCCCTGCCCATGGCAGGGGGATTGGATTAGATGGTTTTTAAAGGTCCTTTCCAACCCAAACCGTTCCATAATTCCATGATTTCAAAGCTTGTTCTGTTCTGCTTCTGGAAACATAAATGATGTATTTTTTGAGTACCATAATATGTGTACAGATGATGCAATTTCAGCAGGATAGACTACAATTCAAAATCAGATTGATCTTTGGCAAATTGTTTTTCTTGGCACTGTCACAAAGTTCAGCCTTGAAGCAAGGTAAAGCTCTAGGAATCAGTTTATTTAGGGCAAATATTTCTTTTGTGCTGTAATTAAAAACTAGTAATTAGGCTTATGATATATCATTATTTGTGCCTTGAATCTTGATCACAGCAACACACTATTCACTGATGTTTTGATCTTTTCTTTCCCTATTGTAAGCAATACTAACTCCAATAGGCAGGGGATAAAATCTCCCTATCCTACAAATCAAAAACTCTGTGAGAGACCCCACATAGCTTATCAGAGGAAGTAAAAACAGGAAGAAAACTGGGATTCTACTCCTGGGTCTCTGTCCAAGCTGACCACGCTGCCCCACAACAAAGAGCAGAAGAGACACGCTGAAGCACCTGGTGCCCATTCGTTCGTGTGGCAGAAGCAAACCTGTGGCACAGGTCTTTAGTCCAGAAGTACCTATTTCTTTTGCACAAAGGAGTAAGAAAGAAGCTACGCTAATACACTAGTGATGTGTGAGGTACCATCCTTACAGCTGTGGAGTAGCAGGTGCCAGCTGCTGATGGAGTTAAGCCACCTGGTTAAATCCTGCCTGTTGCTGTTATTAGTCTGTTACGGTAGGACAGTCACTTCACCACTTGGTCTCACTTTGTCTTTAGGTTATTAAGTCCCATGCTGTAAAAATTCTTACCTTATAATGTGCTATCACTCAAGTACAGGAGGTGTATTTGAACTGTATATTTCACTGAACTTTTTTTTTAACAAATTGAAATTAACTTAGCCTCACCCTACCTCTTTTTTCAGATGCTTGGCTGAGGTGGCTGAACAGGTTAAGCATGTGGATTCCTTTGATGTTCAAATAGGACCTAACACCTATTTGCTGGTAAGATCTGTGAAAATCTCAGTCTTAATCATGGCTGTTAATCTATTACATTTTTTGGGTTATATATCAGATAGTTTACATGACTATATTGTTATCAAGGAGTAATGATCCTCCAAAAGTTTGAGCTGAAGGTCATGCCAAAATCCATCATTTTTTCTGTGTGCTTTCCCCAGTGAACTCCCACCATGCCAGCTTCTACAGAGGCAAAGAGAGCTTGGTCTCTGGCGTGCAAGTTACAATCCTGAGCTGAGTCCACAATGTGCCTACATGCTCAGTTAAGCTTGCATCTGAGCCCATCCCAAGCATCATCCTGACTATGCATTCCAGGGTTGGAATCACTCTCAAGTCCTGTGCTCCTAATGATGCACTATGGACAGATAAGACACAGGCAGGTTCATCCATGAGAAAGCACCTGAAACTGCTTATAGGTAAGCATATTATAGATCTTTTTTTCATAAGCTACAGAGATCATAAAATATTTTCTCTGAGAAATCCAGCTAAAATAGAGAGAACATAATTACGGCTTTGCAAGAGCTGATTCTGTAACACTTTTTGCTCTTGCCAGTCTCTTAAGTGGAATTGAAATCCATGCCACCCATATCAAACCAAGAAATGACCAAAATAGAACCAGGGGAAGTGCCCCTCTCATTAAAGTATCAGGTCACAGAGTGCAATTCAAGTCATGGTCTGTCTCCTTCCAGGGCTTAGAGGGGTGGATAGTTGAAGGGATCTGAAACTGAACATCCTTTTGCTCAGACTCACAAGATCTCTCTACCTCATTGCTGACCTAATCATAAATTCATGACTGCTGTAAAGAACTCAGGCTGTTAGCTGTATTGACCCAAGCATGACACCCAGCAATTCAGGAGGGAGCAATCTAAACATCTCATTTCAATTTCTTTCATGAAGCCAAGAGCCCATATCACTTTCAAGTTCATTTCAGCTTTCTTGTCTGCTTCAGCAGAAAACAACCCCCCCATGTACACTTTTGGTACACTAAAATTATATGAAATCTGTCTATGCTGAATTTCACAGAGTTTCTAAGGGCAACATCATATCGTTTGCCATACAGAGAAATGCATCATGCTAAGGAAAAAGAGTGAAATTTATAGACGTAAACATGTAATGCCTGAGTTATTGTATCCTTTAAATAGGAATAGCCATTAGAAAGGGCAAAGAACTGCACAGAGCTTCTCAGAGGCTAGCTCGTTTTAAATTGCAGGGATTTAGCAGGTACCCTTTCTTCCTGTCTGCTTGTGTGACATTATGGCGAGTGAAACAAGATAAAAAGCTTAAGATACACAAAATCAGGCTAAAACAAAAGGAATGGAAGGACAGGGGTTGGAACAGGAGTTTCTAAATATATATATATGACTTGGAATTTCCTTTCTTTTATTTGGAAAATCCCATAGATGTTCTTTCACTTGGGAATTCTGTTAGTAAATCAATCTTACTGGAAACATATTGTTTCCAAGAACTAAATGTACATTTCTTTTATGATTGAAGCACCAAAAATTCAACTAAGAAGGTCTTTCACTGGATATAGTAAAGTCATCTTGTACCTATGAAAAATATTACCTTTAAGCCACAGTTTGTTGACTCGCAGACACTCTAAAAGTTAATGTGAATTCGGGTTGAACATTGGTTAGTTAAATGACATTAAACCCATGTGAGATGTTTAACTCACTTTCAAACTGAAACAAGTGAAAACAAATGGTGCCCACCTGAATTCTGAACAAGGATGCCCAATCAAGTATTCAATACCATTCATCTCCTTTAAGCTTGTATTTTTAATTTGGATTAATGGACCTGAGAGTCCTCACACAAAAAAATCCTGAGTTCAGATTTTCCAAAGTGGGAAGCTGTGGTAAGTGGACAGAAGTGTTTGTAAAATGTGATATTAACAACCTCTTGACTATTTCTCATATGCATATATTGAACATGCAGCTAGAGTATCAGATGAGGCTCGTTTTAGCAGACAATAATAAGTAACAGTAGCTGAACTTATCCAGAGCTTTGTCTGCTGAAGAATCGTACAATCAAGTCAATAAATTTTGATGCACATGTTAGGAGAGTCACCTTCAAGTAAGGAACAGGGAAAACTCAGGAAGATCCTGGTAACAGAGGACAAATAGATTTTGGGGGTATGATTGCTTTTCAATCAGCTATATAGGAGAAACAGCAATGCATTCATTTCCCACTGGTTTTGCTCCAACTGCAGTGATGTTCTTGCTAGAAAAAGCTTCTTATTAAAGGTCGTGTAAGAAATTGAGAAACTTCCTTTGTGTTCCCATGCAGTTTAGGATTTCCACAGCAAACGAGCAGCAGATACTGCCCCAAAATCGTTGCCACATTTTCTGTCAGTGACAGAGTCCACACATGGGCACTTAGGCCCCTGCCTACTCTCGAAGCTCCCCCCACCCTGCCCACAGCCCAGGATCCCATTCCAGCCCCTGGGGCCACCAGTGCCTGCCCCAGAGAGGCTGTAGGATGCTGTCCCCAGCCCTGCCACAGCCCTGGGTTATGCTGAGTCAGGGCAACCCATAGCTAACGTCCATCCCCATGCCCAGATGCCCGATGCCCAGGACTGGGGCTGCCCTGGTGCCCCCCAGCCTGCTCTGCTCCTGCCTGGGAGCTTCTGCCCCTCAGCCCCAGCACAACAGCATGCAGAGAGGATGGGTGGGATCCTGGCATCCGTGAGCAACAAGCCAGCAGCCAGAGAGGAGTAAATCACCGTCTTTCAGGAGATTCAACAACTTGCCGAGCAAAAGGGTAACAGGGGTTCTCCCAGATTGCTAATAGGACAGAACAGTTAGAAGTTCTCCTTTATTTGGAGAACAGCACAAAATGTTAAATCTCGCACTGACCTACAGTACTTTCTATTACAATTACTGTGTCTCTACCTGGAGAGTTATGTTCTCCATACAATATGTTCAGCTTATCAAAGTGATGCATGCACAGAAGCCTACATACTCATGCTGACTTCCAGGAATATATGTGTGTGTATATATATATATATATAGAGAGAGAGAGAGAGAGAGAGAGAAATGGATTCTTGAAAGTATATAAATATATATACATTTAGATAGGACAAAAATCTCCATGAGATATTTGCATATGAAGTCAGATTGTCTTTTAAGCATACAGTACAAGCTTGGTAATTGCTCACACAAATGCTGCCTAGAATGTGGCAGGAGTTTTAGCAAAGACGTGGATGTCCAGAAAATTCAGATCTATGCATGTACAGTATATTTGTACTGTGCACAGGGAAATATTTCCTTCTGGAGATTTAAAGTAATAGGTTGGAAAGGTATCAATCAATCTTTAGGCAAGGAAGCTGAATGTGAAAAGTCATTCTTACTTCACGCCATTCTCTCTCTCTCTCTCTCTCTCTGAGAAAAAGAATACTTAAAATAATGAGATAAAAAATAGTATCAGATTATAAATAACATTTTTCTGATGGGAACTTTCAAAAAATATTTTAGGTAAAATTCTTGATGTTTTCAGATCCATAAATGCTCCTAGGAAAAAACATTGGCCATATGTGTATTTGTTTGCAGTCAATGACTGCAATATTTCTAAGTCTCAAAGAATCGAACATCATGATTTGACTCATAACAGGGATTTTAATCACTGCTCCGCAGCCAGCTCTGGAGCAAAGTGCTACCACAGTGTTTCACAGATCTCTCTGTGCTCCCTAGCAGAACAAAGGCAAGCGTACCCTTGATGACTTTTCATATGCCAGGGATCTGTACTTTTTTCTTTCTTTGGCTGCCCTACATATCTTGCTTTGCCAAACAAAGCCTGAACTGAAAAGAACTCACCATCAAGTTGACAGAGCGTCACATTTCTGACTTGACTTTGCATGGTCACGTTAAATTCATCTCTCTCACCAAAAGGATTGGGACCATTGTTTTATAGGAAAATGTGTCTAACTGATCAATAAGCTAGTCTCATCAGGCCATGAAAAGTACTCGCTCTCAGTGAATGCCAAAATTCTCTGTCTAATTCAATAGGCTAGCAAATGAGGACACATTAAATTGCTTTCCTACATGTATATGTCTATTGACAAGAGATTTCAAGCTAATCTCCTTTATACCACAGAACTATTTTAATGGGTGAATGCTTCAGCCTTTGGCTCTGCTGGGTAGCAGAGGTAATCGTGCTCTCTTTTCCATAATTTTTCTCTCCTGCCTGCACGTGTACACAGAATATTTTCTCTGTAAGTTTAATGGAACAACTTTAAAATTTTTAAGGAAATACATTTATTAATAATAAACACAAAGCTCTGTAAAGCTGGTGCTCAGGTCTAGAATTCTGCATTTCTTCGAGCACTGTCACATACTTTCTGTGATGCCAAGACATAGTTTCAATAGTTTGCACATCCACCAGTCCTAATCTAAGGTATGATTACTTGGTACAAGACCTTGTTAGAGATTCGCCAGGTTTTATCTACGTGACAGAGGGTTAGAGGCATTATTCTGACAGCTATCTGATCCAGGCTGTCAACATTTTCAACAGCTGTATGTATATCACATCAGGCGTTCAGAAGCAAATAGGGACCTGAAGTTAATCCTTCTCCCAGACATCACAGTCTCTCAGATGTCAGCGTAGAGCTGGGTCATACAGTGGTTCACTACCCTCCCAGACCAAACAGATTGTATATGCAGCAAATTATCCAAGACACACGTGATTTCACTGGCACAGAAACATGTTCCAGTAAGTCCTATCCACCATGCCAGTTCATAGACACCACCTTCATTACAAATTTGGCCAACATTTCATGAGGTTGATGTATAAGGTAAATCAGGCAGGACTATCTGTGAAGGATATACCTATAATATTATCAGCTACAATCGTGGCACAGATTTTACAAACATAATATAAAATCTGATTTTTCAAATTCAGGGATGTGTAACTAAATTAAAAAACAAACAAACAAACAAACAAAAACCAAACAAATAAACAAATAAAAAAACCCCACAAAACCAACACCAAACCAAAAACAAAACCCACATCTCATCGAATATATCATAGGGTAGAGTTAACATTAGGTCTACGTTCATCAACCACATTATCATGTAATTCATGATGATATTCTACCAGAAAATAGAGCAATATTTTTTTGCCACCCAAAAATAATACTTGCTGCAGTATCAAGCCAGGCTCAGATGAAATATTTTCAGTGCCTTTAACTGTTTGGTTTCTGTTTACTTTCTCATGTTAAGAATAATAATGTACTTTTACAATCAGAAGTATTACTAACTTTATGTTAAAAGGCTTGATAAGGTGGATATGCTGTTTTTTTTAAAAAAGGAATACCTCATGGCTTTTGAAAGACAGCCCTGCAATTTTTCAAGTAATGTAATTCAGGCAATGTCTCTCTGTGGTACCATGGCTGTGTACAGGTTCCTATCCACATCATGTGTGCTGATAAGATAGTCAAATACTACAGGTCTGTGATTTGTAAATATCTGTATCAAGAGCACTGCTATATTCCCTGATCGTTCATGCAGTAGAGTGCAGCAAAATGGAACAAAAAAGCTCTTTGGAGCCCTGACTTCAATGCCCAGAGTTTAATAAATTAGCTGAATTTGTGGGAAGGTTAAAAGAAGCAAGCTGATTTGATTCAAGTTATAATTACTTTGCTTGTATAATTTCTGGCATCCTCAAACTTGTTTATGCCCTAGAAAGGCATGTACTCCTTCCAGCTTCATGCAAATTATTACTGTATGCATGACCTTGTCAGGCAGCCGCACTGAGCATTTCATTGTCTTTGGAAAAGCTCTGTTTTAATTCATCCAAATAATTGTCACAAAAGTAGTGCAGTGAAAAAATAAAATAAAATCCCTGGGTCTGACGCTGCATTACCATTATTTTTTAGTGATTTGCAGGACATACAAAGTGGATGTAAGATAGTCTTAAATTAAAATAGTAGTGATTTCCACTCAAATAATTGATAAAACAAAAGCTCAAGGCACCAGGGCCATACACTTTTGTAATTTAATGGTAAGACTGTGTTCTGCATCTCTAAAGGGACATCTGAACTGCCACCAAAGACATGGCTGGAGTTCTTTTTACCATGTTGTGCTGATACGGAATTTGCCACCATCTTCCCACTTCTGAACACTTGCCTGAAATGTGCAGAATCATGCATATCAAGAAAAGCTTTATATCCTCTCTCTTCATTTGACAGTTGTCTTTTCCATTGTGATAGGAAGTGATACCCAAGGATTCCCAAATTCTCTCCAATATTTAGCACAAACGTAATGATGCATTCACTTTAGAATGTTAGGTAAACTTTAAGGGCAAAAAAAGTTTTTCTTAACAAGCCAGAAGTTTCTTCTCTTCATTACAAAATGGAAACTTAAAAGAAATCATTGCTCCTTGGAGAGCAATTCAGTTAACTGAACATTAGTACCTGACAATGAGGAGGCTGGTATGTGTTTTTCTTTTTCTTTTTTTTTTTTTTTTTAAGAAAAGAATCCATAAATGATATTTAATCTAACACATGAGATACAGGTCAAATCCTTTCTTTCTCTGTACACATAAACACCCATAATTTGCAGAATCTTTGTACTGCACACGCCTGAGCTGTGTTTCACTTCGTACGTTCAGGTGAATAATGTAGCTACAGAATAGGGCTCAGGGTGCCTGCCAGGTCCTGGACTCTGGGTCATTACTGACCAGCTTAGCTCTACACGGCTGGAGATATACCACCATTAACACCAAAGGTGATTAAAAGTAATGCCTGTAGGTCTACCTGACTGGCTGTGACACCTTCGGACTGCAGAGCGATGTCCTATTAGAACATGAAGCCACCATGAGAAGAGATTACAGCTACACAACCCCTTCACCAGTGCACCCAGTACTTCAAGGTGTGCAAAAACATTCTTGGGGCCCTGTTCACCCTGGACAGCTCTTAGCACTGAAGAACCCCCCTCTTTGCCCTCCAGAACCATGGGTTTCATACTACTTAAAAAGTAGCACAGAAGAGGCAACTTTCCTCCCTGAAATAACAGTCCTGTCTTCAGAATTCTAGGTTTACCAGAGTAAATTATGTGGGGTAGAAAAAATACTGTAATCAATGTTCATTTTAAGTTCATTTAATTTTAATTTTTTATTTCTGGGTTTCAAAATTGGATGAATAATCTTCTTTATGAACATTTATATTGCACTGTAAATCTGATAGCGTGTATCTTTACAGAAGTGCTAAATGTACGATATTTAATTTGATTCTGCTGGTTTAGGACAAAATTTATATTCTTGCATACAGCTTGTCTAGCCTAGGTTTTGATATATATTTCAGTCATTTACTCTGTCTGGTTTTAGGAAAAAAAATAAAAAGAGTGTGATTTTCCATTGGTCCTAAATCATTAGTGTTAAGCAGCAAAATTTTCTTTGAAAATAAAGTAAATTCTGAAGTTACATTTCTTCCCTTACAGTTTTAAGCCCTGGTAGGAAAGATAAGTGAGATGTGAGGAAGAACCTGTTAATTAAGTATTCCTCAAAGTACTGATTGACTTTTTAAGATCCCAGCATACTTACTGATTGAAAAGTCTCCCAAAGCCAGACACTTCAAGAAAGCAAAAACTCAAATGGTATCTTTTAAATCCTACAGCCACATATCCCCAGTGTTTTCATGTGCTCAAATCTGTTTTTCTTGTAAACCAACAAGGTCATCCTTTGTTTGGTTAAGTAAACATAAATAAAATTAACAATTGTGTCATACCTATCCATACTCACATGAGAGATTTTGTGGCTTTTAAAACCATAAAATTAAGTCTCAAACAATGTTGTTGCTGGCTAGAATTTCAACACAGAAATGTTTTGCATTACCATGTGCCTGAGCCTTTTCTCTCATTTAATACCCTCAGTTTGAGTGAGCCTGTTTCAAGGGCTGCACGCTGGCAGCTTTACATGAGAAACACCAGGAAGGCTCATTGTCCTGCCATGAAAAAACAAAGCAAAACATAGGCTTTATCCCCGCCCCCAAAGAGTTGTCCTATCTGAAAAATGTTAAAATATGAAATTATAACTCCCCGTCTAAATAACAATATGCTATAAAAGGACCCGAGGGTTTTACTGGAAACACAATAAAATACAAGTTAGCAATCAGATCTACTTACAAAAGGACATCTCACACTTTGTAATAATTGATCAGGAATACATATTGTTGTGTTTTGCACTGATGAGTGCAGTTTGGATTCTGCGTCTAGCTCACCACCTACATTTTAAGAAAAATATTAATCATTTGGAGAAAGACTAGAAGAAGGCAACAAAGAAAATATTTATAGAATATAAAAAATATTGTATGCAGATAAAATGATAGTGAAAACATTCTGCATAAAAGGGTTGATTTAGGGTCCAAGAAAGTTTGCTTCACAGTTTGTGGTCCTCAGATGTGCAAGGGTTTGTGTACACGTTCTCACAGGTCAAAAGGCAGCTTAGAAAAATATAACCTGCCAAAATCAGTGTTCAAGGTAGAGTTCAAGCATTCAAGGGTCAGTACATTCACTGGAAAAATCTTCAGGAGCTGTAAACTGAAAAAGGCTGAAAAGCACCTGGAAAGGAAAGACTGAAAGGAGAGATGGTAACAGCTTTACAGTACACAGCAGAGGTTAGAAACTGAGAGGTGATCCATCATCTGTTCTCTTTGGCCACTGGGAAGATGCCAAGAACAAATCAGCTTAACTTGCAACAAATGGTCTTTTTGACCACGTGACCAACAAATGGTCATCCAGGTGGAATATTAAGAAAAAACTTTCAAGCCACAAGAATAGCAAAGCAGGTTCCTCAGCAACTCCAGATATGCACTAAAATCAGCTGCAATGCATGGAGGCAGTACCTTTGTAGCATATCCCATATGTATCAGAAGTACTGAGGTATTTGTACATCACAGGACCCAGACTGCAATTGGGAGGCTCAACATAGTTTGCTCCCTTCCCTAAGAATGGGGAAGACAACTGATCCCATGGAAAAATCATCATGTACTTCTGTAGACAGAATTTTAATTCTGAAGTGAAATCATGAGTTTTCCAGTTGCATTCTGCCTCCAAGTCAGCTTCAAGTTGAAATGGTCGCAGACTGTCCTTCACAACGGAAAGATGATAATATTATATCTGGCTTATCTTCTTTTAGCTTCTTTCATCATTTTCTGCTTCTTTCTTCCTTTTCCTCACTCAGTTAAAATACAGCTTGTTATAGGAACAATGGGAATCACAAGAACAGAATCAGCAAGGCACCACTATAGGAGGATAACGATATGTTCTCCAGCACCTACCAGAAAATAAAAAAAGTAATCATAGTGCCATTTTGGAGGACACCCAGCAGAGCATTAAGGCTTGTGTACTGTCTCACTGCTGACTAAGCAGCACAGAAAACACCTGGTACTGAAGCTCACTCACAGGCTCAAAAGAAACCTCACTCTCATTAATAAGGACACAGAAAAAAATAATATCTGAAAAGATAGTAAAAATGTTTGTGGGGAGAGAATCAAGAATCATGTTTGTGAGCATGATGTATTCTTGTGAACTAAGCCACAAAGTGAAATGAAAATGGAAGTGCAGATCTCAGCAGTCCTGTGGCTCTGTTAAATCTCCAGGAATGCCAAATCTAATCTAATTCTTTTTGAAGAGACAAACCTCTTTCAGAAGACAGGTTTCACCTCCCAGGTCTTCAATAAACCTGTTCTCCAAGAAACTCCTGCCTCCCAGTGAATCCCTGAGTTTCCATTTTCCACCTGAATTAAATCCCTTTCTCAACACTCATTATTTGCCAAACCATAACATAATCGTGTTATCAACTCATCATCCAGGGAAAATCAGTCAGAAAAACACAGGCTGAGCAGATTTCCAGACTGAAAGAATTAAAGAATTTATGTTTTTCCACATTAATTTGTGCCTTTGAGAGCTTGGGTTAAAACTACTAAGTCATCTCTTGCCAATGCAGATTGTACTTTTAAAGTAAAAACAAGCTGAAAAGTTCATTTACAGTGATTGTAAGACCAGGTATTTAATTTTTAAAATTTCTTTCTGCAAAGGAAATGTCAGAGTTTTGAAACCCTTGGGAAATGTAGAACAGGGAATGAGTAACGTGGCTGGAAATGTTACGGAATCAGAGGAAAGGCTGCAGGACAATTGCTTCTTTCTGTGGTTTGACTTCTTCAGCATAGTTTTGGTGGTGAACACCGGGATAGGTGTGACTCCCAGCTGCATAAGGTTGGATCATGCCTTCATTATGTCACCTATTTGCTGCTCTGCTGTGTATATTTCTTATACTAGTGCAGTTATGTTCTTCCTGACTGCTTGGCACTGCTCTAAAGAGCAATTTGTGCTACAGTTTTCAGGCCAGATTCCTTGGTCATCTAATTGTGCCATGGTTTTGAAGGAAACTTGGTAGATTCCAGAATTTCTCATAGCACCTATGCTGGAGGGGAAATCCTAGGGCTGTTGCCATGCACGTTACCACATTAGATGTTCTGGATTTCCTAGCATGAGGTCCTACACCTGTGTGAAGACCTGAGTTCCACCATTGTGCATCCCACAGCCGCACGTTCTCACACCGAGCTCAGTGCTGCTGCAGCCCATCAGACCCCAGCAAAGACCCATGAGAGTGCAAGTGCAGGATGACCACAGAGATCCTGGAGAGCACAGGAACAGGGTGATACCAGGGACACTCAGGATATAAACAGAAATGATAGGCAGGTGGTTGGCCTCTGGTCCCTAAAGAAATGTTTCCTGAGGGGTTTGGATGGAACCATTTTTAGAGCAGAGCAAAGAGAATGCAGAACATATTTCCAAGAGGAAATACATCCCATACTGGGTGAAGAAACAAAGGTGGTAACGGGATGATATAAACCACTCATGCCTCCTGCCAGATGATATCAGGGTAAGCACAGAAACAGATGAAGTGCTGCAGCCCTGCCTTGCTTGAATAAAGGTGCTGCACCTGATCAGTGCTGCTGCAAACCTGCAGTGGTTCCTCTGTCACGTCCAGCAGAGCAGGAGCTCTGCTGTTTGATTTGCCACATTCTGTCAGGGCAGCTCAGTGAAGTGTTATCTCAGGCTACATCACTGGGTTAAGGAAATCGGTATTTTGAAGAGCAATGACTGTGTGTGTCTGTTTTCCCGTCCAGCCTTCCCACATGACAAGATTGATATCAAATTGATACCAAAGCACAGAGGAAGGGTGAAGGTGCAACAGTGTATTGGACAAATGTCCCCAAAGCCAGCAGAGCATTTAGCCTTCTCACTTACTAACCTACTAGTCTGACATAAAAGTGACGGGTAGAAAGAACCGAGGACTAGGAAAAGACTACAGACACAGGCTCTTCCATAGACAGGGTCCACCTCACCTTCTTAGTTATGAAGGTGGAATTAGAGAGGTTGCCTGGCACAGAGCAGCACCCGCGCATCCCTTGTCTCTGCTTTCCGGCAGCCAGATGCCACACGCTGCCACCCCCACAAAGCACACCTGCATGGCCTTTTTGGCACTGCTGGCCAGCCAGCACAGCCCACACAGCACCTGACCAGCGCCTTTGGGCATCCCTGCTGCTCTGAATGCATTCAGCATCAGAGGAACCCCGAGCGATTCTGAAGTGCAGTGGGTTTGGCTAGGATACAGTTAATTTTCTTCATAGTAGCTTGTACGGTTCTATGTTCTGAATTTGTAATGAAAACAGTGTTGATAAACACAGGGATGTTTTAGTTACCGCTGAGTAAGCGCTTACACAGCATCAGGGCCTTTTCTGCTCTCACCCCACCAGCGAGGAGGCTGGGGGGGCACAGTAGCTGGGGAGGAGGCACGGCCAGGACAACTGACCACAACTGACTAGAGCAATGTCCCGTACCATAAAAGCTGGGGAAAGAAGGAGAAAGTGGGGAGGCATTCAGAGTTACGGCATTTATTTTCCCAACTAGCCATTACACGTGATGAAGCCCTGCTCTCCTGGAAATGGCCAAACACTTGCCTGCCCATGGGAAGGGGTGAATGAATTCTTTATTTTACCTGGCTTGCACATGCAGTTTTTGCTTTGCCTATTAACTGTCTATTTCAACCCACGAGTTTTGTCACTTCTGCCCTTTGATTCTTTCCCTCATCCCACTGTGGGCGAGTGAGCAAGTGGCTTGTCTGTGGCTGAGATGCCTGCTGGAGTGAAACTGTGACAAGGGATTAATTCTGCAATAATCCTATATTTAATCCCATTGTTTAGCCTGAATCTGTAAAGCATTGTAACACTGAAAGGGAACACAGTGTTTCTTATGGGTCATATCCTTTAACACTTACTGGATTTCTGGACACATTTGCACCTCCTAGCTTAGTAAGTGCTTGTGAAGTGGACTCAAAGGTCAGAACCCTTCAAATTCTGTGATATTTGTGCAGTTCCACAGATCAAGAGAATATCAACCAGCTTTCAGCCAAAAACTTCCATTTCATTTGGATGAAAAGATGCAGAGTTTTACTTAGTGGATGTCAGAACAGAACTCAGAACATTTGGTTATTCAGTTTCTGCCTAGGCGTGCTTTTCTGAAACTCCATAAGGATTATAGAGTATAAGAGATAAAGGGCCTGTTAAAACATCACAGTTCTTGTAAGTTCTTATCTTGTCAATTTGTCAATTTTTCAGCTAGAAGGGATGATACAAGCATGAAAAAGCATTCTAGCAGAGTACAGCGACCATCAGTGCCCTTAAAAGAGATGTGAGCCTTGTAGTCATTCAGTATTGTTTTCTTTGAAGGATGGATAAGAAAGAGCTGGAGGTTGCAATGTGCAATGAAGATTAAAAGCACTTTTCCTGTGGAGAGGAGCACATCTGACATCCATTTAAAGCTAATGATAGCAGTCTATTAAAGGCAGGTGAAACAAAGGGACAAGGGAAAATGTGTCTAAATAAAAAATAATGGTCATGAAGCCTAAAGGACTTAAAAATAAACACACATCAGGTCACTAACTGGTAAATAATAAAATCTTAAGTGCCATTTATCACAGAACTGAACGGATATACATAAAAAGAACTATGTTCTTCACCTCAAATGGTAAATCAAAAGTATGCTTCTAAGCAGGAACAGCCCAACAGAGGGTAACAGAGAAATTCTCTTGATTCACTCTTGATATTACAGAGATAAGGGCATCACCTCTCAAGACAGTGAAGGCTAAGCCTGAAGTCCCTTCTTAGGGCCTTTTTGATTTAATTAAAAATAAAAGTAATTGAAAGGAAGATAGGGGGTTTGGAAAGTAACTTGTGCTTTAGGCAGGGGGCGGTGACGACTCCATCCAGCTGAACTGGTATGTCTTAAATGATCTCTAGAATTATAAAAGCCTATAAAACTCCAACAGTGTTCCCAACCAATCCAGTCACCACAAAGTATAACTCGTTTCATGAGTTTTTTAATTTTCCCTCATTCAGGCTGTGCTAAGAAGATAAGAAGATACAAATACAGATTTCTGCCAGACCGCAATTCACAGAACAGATTCTCAGCTTTTATACATGGTTGCATCTTGTTAAACTCCGCAGAGACATGCAGATTCAGAGAAGCTGAGTATCTTGTCCATCACGCAACTAATGCTGCTGTATTTGTGGAAAGGAACAGTTTATTTTAGGACTAGAGAAGGAAATTATTTTATGCAAGATCGCATTAGCCTTGCAGAGTTTGGTTTGCAACAAAATTTGCGCACATGAAGTGGATTTGGTTCACCTACTTGAAACTCGTAAATAAGATCTTCCTCAACAGATACGACCAAATTTGCTCAGCAAGTCATAGGAGAACTTTTCTGGCTCAAATATCTTCCAGAGTCTTTAAAGCTGCTGGCACAGAAACCACTTATATGTGTTGGATAGACACTTCATACCAGGAAAATGTAGAACCTCAAGCTCTTTCTTTTCAGGCTAAAGGAAAACGATTATTTGCTTGATCTTTGATTTAAATGTAGGTAGTTTTGATGCCGCCCTGCAGACAGCAGTGGTATGCACACACAGCCACATGTACAAGCATGTGTGCACGCGCATGCATGCATTCGTGCATGCCAGCAACCCATTACAGTGCTTTTGAATAACAGTTTGTGTGTGAACCTCCTAAAATCCAACATGTCTACTTTGGATGTAACCCACTTGGAAAATTCAAATGAAAAGCAGAAAATGAATGTTTGAGCTGGTATTCTAACAGGCTTGGATTACTGAAACACACACTGCCAGTAAAACTGCTCAAGATCTCTCGTGAGAACTTAATATACAATTTCAGTATCTTTACTTGTCTGGTAATGTCTCTGGAAAGGTAGTCATACTCATCATCTTAATTAAAAGATGTCCAAAATTAGACTGACAGGACCATCAGCCTAAGTCTGTCTTCTGTCAGACGCACTGCAATATGTTCTGAAGCTATCCTATATCCCACATACTACCTTGCTAGTTGCTATGCGGCTGGTATGGAAGAATGTTTATCTTTGCATTAGGGAGCACCAGAGAAGAAATTTTATACATAGTAAATGCTACTTAGAGAGGTATATTTTTCAACCCTCCGTGTTTAAAAAAAAAAAAGATTTCTAAACAGGTAATATATGTAAACCACTTAATGGAACTAGTCACAGTAATTCTTGTTTTGGTGTCGATTCCATTACTTTGATCAGTGCCCCTTCAAGGTGGAAAATAGCTTGTGGAGAACAGTTTAAAATGCTTTATCCAGAAAAACAAATACTTAAGAGACTTTGTGACTTTTGCTCCACAAAAATCACAGCTGTATTTGACTGAAAGGCTGAAATGAATTCAGAAATAAGAATGAAGAAGAAAAGGTTAATGCCCTTTTTTAAAATTTTCATTCTGTAAATCAGAACAAAATCCACTGAAGCTGAAAATAATTCACGGCTAAAAAAAATGATGCAAATAAGATTTGACTCAGGACTCCCTCTGTGTTACCTGTTTGTTTGACTTCAGACTGTGATGATTTAGTGTTGCTCCTATCGCCATTGCATTCAAGCATTTCATGTTAAATAGCACATAGGACAAATCGTTATGTTGGTTCTTAGGTTCTTCTTGCTTCTTTATCTACCCAGGACAGACCAGTGCAATCCTAGCCAATGTTGCTGTTATCAGTATCTCTTCTGAAAAAAAGACTTTACTGAAGGCTTTTAAACTTGTCTGCAGCACACACTGATCTCTAGAAATTTATTGCACAGGTGGCCCTGAGCAGAAAATATTCTATTTCCCATGGCAGTCTAGATATACCAAAGTGGAATACACATGTCTTGGTGACTCATGGATGTGTGCATCAATGTAATAAGTCTCCAGTTCACCAGGTTCCCAAAAGCACAGGGTCCCCATCCTCCCTCCTTCCCTTTCCTCAGGGGAAGGTGAAAAATATCATGGGGGAAAGCTGGGAACAGAGCAGAGGATTTGGCAGAAGGAGTAAGCTTTTTTTGCATGCTCCCAAAAAATCAACCACTACTATCCCACCTCCTTCCCCCACTGAAGGAGGCGTAGACTTCAAAGATGCCTGTGGAAAAGCATGGGAAGAGAAAGGGGAGCACAGGAAAAGACTTTGAAAATCAGTGTATCTTGGGTCATGCTGCTCAGGGACTAAACCCAGGACCCTAGACCTCCTGAATCATAGATCAAATGTATTTCCTACTTGCAGACCACTGAACTGTGTCACAGCCTCTGTTTTGTTGAGAGTGGTATGGTATTCCTTACAAAAATAAATTGCTGTAGCCCAGGACAAATTAATTCTGTGTCTAGCTAAAATACTGTTCACAGAAATAGGTGAGGAGTAGAAAAAATATTAATACTCTGTAAAATAATAGCAAATGTTTATTCTGATGTTCCTAATGCACCCATCCATGCTCTAGAAGGATGACTCGTGTCCTTTCAGCCAGTTCTTCTGGGTGTACAGGGGACCTAAGTCACTCAGGCTTCAAAACCATTTTGGTACTTTTGCAAAGGTTTCCCATTATAAACCGAGTCAGATTTTTTCCTGAACTTTATGAGGTCCTCTGAAATGGATGAACATTGAAATGCCTTTGATATTATCATTGCCTCTCAGAGTAATAATTATAATTAGTTCTTTTCTAATATCCTCTTTTGGCTTTAGTACAGCTAAGGCTATAAAAGAGACTTGAAATTTATCCCAGGCACTATTGGGAACTCTTTTGTATTTTAAGTCAATACCTAAATATAATCAGCTTTCTTAATGTGAATGAAAAGTCTCTATGAAGTCAAAGGACTTTTATGATGTTCTACAAAGATATTAGACTCTTATTCCTGTGAAATAACCTTGACTAGATGCCTAGGCACTCTGGTGAGGTAAAATGTTTCCTCTTTTTCTTTTTTACTTGCCCCATTTCATCCCTTTGTCCCTCTCTTACTCCTTTCCATCTACACAGAATCTTCCTTTAAAGGTGACCTGAGCCTCTTCCCCATTCCTGCCTCCCCAAAAACTTACTCCTTTTACTCCTTTACAGTTCTAAATACTTAATATGCATCATTTACCGTATTTCCTTCTGCAGTCAGAAACCCTTTTCAAAGACATCTGCCTATGGACACCTAATAAAAAAGCTCATATCAAATTGTCTGACGCTTCCAAAAAAAGCAAGTATTCCATCTCCCCCACTCCTTGGTGAGGACTGTCTTCTTCTATTTTTGAACTGTTGCTTTCTTTCAGCTTTTAGGATTTGGCCTTTTGTTGGTCATCCAGGTGCCTACAGGTGTCCCAGAGGGTCCAGTCATTGTCTGCTGCTCTTTCCCTTCTACATACTGTCACTGAGCAACATAGTTCAGAACATCTTTATTCTGAGGAGTCTCTATTTTTCTTCTGTGTGGAGCTTTCACCTCTGATACAGATGTAAACCTCATCTTGTGTTTCTGCCATATTCTATCATATCACAGGACCATATGAAAACTTAGATGGGAGGACATCAGGAGGACTCTAGCTCAACCTTCTTCTCAAAGCAGGGTCATCTCAGAAGTCAGATCAGGCTGCCCAGGGCTTTAACCAGATACATCTTAAAAACCTTCAAGGAAGGAGACTGTGCAACCTCTCTGGGAAGCCTGATCTAGCACTGGACTGTTCTTGTGAATCTCAGTCTCAATGTCCTGAAGACTACTCAGACAGAGTCCTGCTTTTCTTTACTATTGACTTACTATGAAAATTGTCTATTTTCTTTCTTGTCAAGTTACATCACCTGGTATTGGTGTTGCGCAGACACTCAGAGACAGAATTCTTCGTGTAGAAATTAATTTGTTCAGATTGCGGCACAGGTTCATGCACAGGGCACAGGGGATTGCGGCTCTCTGGTGGCAAGAGGAGTCTCTGTTGCAAGGGCGCTCACAGCAACATCTTCAGCTGGGTAGAGTGAGACTCCCTGGTATGCTGCCCTGCTCATTTCACATAATCTAGCGGGCCTGTGGTTGTATGCGACCACTTCAGCACATGTGTAATAAGTCGTTATCGACTGTCTCAACTATATGCAAAACATCTCTGAAATACCTTACCAAACAGCTTCCCTATGTGACCATTTCTGCATCTGTAGGAACATTTTCTGTTGTCTATTTACACATTTTTTCCACATACAATTTCACTGATCCTGCAGCAAGAATCTCTGTGACACTCCACGACACCAATCAATAGATTTAAGGAAATAAATTGGACTGGACAGAGCAGGAGCAGCCCAGTGGAATCTCCAGGGATATCTGAAATTCCCACCTGGAAAGCTCTTGCAACGATAAATAAAATACTTAATTTTCAAGGTGGCTGGAGTTTCAGACAATCACCTAGTATTTTTAATTCTGTGTTGGAAAGTGATGATGACAGTGAGCCCAATTCCTAACTTTCATGAGATAAGGGAGTAATAAAGTCCTGGGAGTCTTTTGCTGTCACTGGTACGTATCTCAGTCATTTCAATAAAGCATGTACTTGTCCAGGCACTAAGTGGAAGTCTCCAGCTGGGATTCAAATTAGCAAATTTGTTTACTATATTTCCATCATGTTGACACAAGCATAGAAATAGATTTTTTTTTGGTATTTTTTGGTTACTGTATTTAATTATACATAAGGAAGAAGGACAGCTTGTACATATTTGTTGTTAATGCAATTTTGCTTCTTGTTCCAGGTGTATTTGTTCTATTTCATTCAACTCTGACAAGCCAGGGTTGGTGCCTGATGTTGTTGTTGTTATTAGGGAAAAAAACCCCAACAACAAACTAAAAAACTCTTTCCCTTTTGTGTCTTATTTTGTATCAATATCTTATTCTTGGAATAAAAGACTGAACAAAAATGTTCTGACTACCTCATTAATGCAGATTCAGGGCCAACACATGTCTAAGTCCTACTTTCAGTTAGCCTGGTATGACACAGCAAGGCTATCCATTTCATCAAGTTCAGAATACATGTAAAACTCAGAATTTATAAATTTGAGATTGTGAAGAGAGGGAGGATGTGTGGCCCAAATAATCTATTAGAAAACTTTTACATAAGTAAGTTCTCTGAAGCTTGGATATCTGAGATGAAATTACAATGAGGGAAAGAAATTACAACGAACATAATTTTCTTTACATGTTTACATGTTACTTTAACCTTTTCCTTGAAAACCACTGAAAAGTCTTGGCATGGTACTTGCTTGAAAGCTGCATAGGAAAAAGTTCATAGAACTAAATTTCCAAGTCATTCAATCACTATTTGGTCAAACAGTTCAGAAAAACTGTTCATAATGCTATACATTAATTTTTTTCTATTTTGTATGTGTGTGTGATTTTTACTGAAGACAGTCCTTACACATTGGAAAACTGAAGTATTCATAAATACATTTGACCTGCCCAACTGGAAACTTCACTTTGACTTCAATCTGAAGACCATAGTCAAGTCTGAGAACAAATACACAAATGCACACAGAAACTCAGATGCTCCAACCCACACAATATTTGCATTAATTCTATTTTTACAACACAAAGCAACTTGAAAATGCCTGTTGTTAGCTTTGCTGTATGCTTTGAGTAAGGAAAATGTCCACCAGCAGAAAGCTTACAGAAGAACCCCAGTAAAATCATAATGGCAAGTGGATATGTTCTATATAAGGACATATATGTGTGCTATAAGGTAAGAACAAAAGTCCACCCAGCCTGGTATCCTGTGGCTGATGGCAGCCAAAACAAAAGCCCTGGGCATATGGGAGAGGCATAAGCACATAATGATTTTCCCAAAATATTTTTCCACCTTCCCACTATTGGAAATTCAGAGATATCTTGGAAGAAATGTGATGTTTTTATATTTAAGAGAACTGAGGCAGATAGATCACCAGTTGTACCAGCAGTACTCCATTCCCTGATAGAAAAAAAAAAAAGGGACAAGCAGGTAAAAATCAGCTGATGAGCAATGCTGAGGGGGAAAAATCATATTTGTTTTTTTCCTTTCCTGGCAATTCATGAGATACTATCAGCACAAACCTTGCCTGTGTAGCCCTGTTGATTCTAACAGTAGGTAGGAAAACAGCAGATTTGGAGTTCGGGAATTAATATCTTGGCCATATGGCTTTTGGATGTATTTCATGCTTTTGTGTCAACATTCACACGTGTTTGGCAGGGGATGCATGAAGATGTTTGAGGCAGCAAACATTCACAGCCCTTTTCCAACAGAACACAGCTTGCCAGTGGCAAGTTACTCTGGTTTAAAAACCTGACTTGGACTAGAATAGGTATGCACATTACTTTCAAAATATCTTTAAATTTTCTGGAATGCAAAAAATTGCGTCGATCATTTCAATATTTCCTGAGGTAGAGGCTCTGCTGATACCCCCCTGGGGTGTGATCCTAACTGTCTTGCATCCATAACAGTGTTTCCATTACCTGAAGAGAACTTGAGATTTTCTTCCTCCTTCCTTTTCCTTTTCTTTAACCAGTACAGCTAACAAAATCTGATCTGTTTATCCAATTTAATTAAATAAGTGTGATCTTTTTGTGTGAAAATTATTGTTTGGGATTAATTTAATCTAGTTTAAATATTCTGAATCAATTTATACCAAAAAGAAATAAAATCAGTATTGGACTGGAATACTTGCTCACATACAGATTTCAGGGTTCCCCATTTAATTCTACAGCTTAGATTAAGCTAGTGTAATTTTGGACCTTGGATTGTGTATAATGACATTCCACAGAACATCAGATTTTTGAGTCAGTGTTTTCTGGGGTTGCATTGACTTCATCATCTATTTATTCTTAAAAATTCAGCACTGAGCAGACGCATTTGTAAAAAAAAAAAAAAAAGAGCTAGAAAACTATTTTCATGATTAGCAACAGCAGAAACCATGCATGGAGTCTACAAATGTTCAGATTCAGAAGCTGGTGAAATTGGTGAGAAAATGCTTATTGACATTAAAATTCTGGATCCCATCCAGCAGACCAAATCTTCAGAATTGATAACAAGTTTCATGGTGACTAACAATTTCCAACTTTAAGTTTTTCTCATATTTGAAAGATTAAAAAGAACAGTTCTTTTAGGCTATTTTACAGAGCTAAACATCAAAAGGGTCTATAATAGCCAAATTTAAGCTATTAAAAGGGAAATTTTTGAGGCAATTAATGGGTTATTTTACAAGCCAGTGTCTTGTAATCCTCCATTTGGGACAGTTTTATGATGCTTTAGTAAAGAAGCTTCTTTACACACAGAATGTCAAAGGAAGCTTCTTCTCTTAAAAACATTGTGTGTTTCAGCTCAGTGAAATTCTTGCTAGATGGAAAATACTGGCACAATCTTTACAATCATTTCCCCCCCCCCCCCCCCCCCCCCATTGGGAAATTCCTAGTCTTTAATTAAAGATATGTGTCAGTGTTGTCCACCCATACACTGCTTTATAAGGGACTCTTAGAAACTTTATTGAGATATAACACAGAGCTGGTGACTGCAAAAGATACTTGTACCTAAATGTCAGGGGCACTCAGGCCTTTTACATGTACAGAACTGCATAAAGTGTCTTTGAGAGCAAATGAGATGTGTGCCTTTTGCCACTGGCTTTAAAAGGAGCAGGGCTGGGTCCTGAGGAAGTGAGAGGGAGATGGCAGCAGGCTCCTATTCCTCCTGCATTAAGTGATGGAAACCAAGAAAAGAACTGTGTGGGCAGCCTGGTCCATACCAGCAAGGCCAGTGCCAGGGGAACGATGCACCTCATTGCTCTCTACAGCTTCCTGAGGAGGGGAAGTGGAGAGGGAGGTGCTGATCTGTTCTCCCTGGGATCCAGCGACGGGATGCATAGGAATGGTCCAAAGCTGCCGGGGGGGTGGGGGGTGGGGGTGTTAAACTTGACATTGGGAAGTATTTCTTTACAGAGAGAGTGGTCAAACACAGGAACAGGTTTCCTAGAGAAGTGGACGATGCCCCAAGCCTGTCAGCATTTAATATTTAGACAATGCTCTTAGCAAAATGCTTTAACTTTTGGTCGGCCTGAAGTGGTCAGGGAGTTAACTGGATGATCACTATAGGTCTCTCCCAACTGAAATAGTTATTCTATTCTATTCTGTTCTGTTCTGTTCCGTTCTGTTTTGTTTTGTTCTGTTCTGTTCTATTCTAGTTCTGTTCTGTTCTGTTATTCTATTCTATTCTATTCTATTCTATTCTATTCTATTCTATTCTATTCTATTCTATTCTATTCTATTCTATTCCATTCTATTCCATTCTACTTTATTACCATTTCCATTCCTATTCCTATTCCTATCCTATTCCTATTCCTATTCCTATTCCTGTTCCTGTTCCTATTCCTATCCTACCCTATCCTGTCCTATCTCCTCACAGGCATTCTTCTCTTGCAATTCTTTTTTTCTCTTCCTCACAGCATGGGGAGTGATCCAGAAGATACTAGGGAGAAAGTAAGGGAGGATATTCTTTGTCACCAAACTGTTTACCTATCACCAAAATATCAAAATCTGTTCCTTGGTGTGTAATAGATTCCTATTTATACAGTGAATCCTTAACATTTGATGAAAGAGATTATATTGTTAGAAACAAGATAAATCCTCACCCTTAAAATCCAGGAAAAAGGGTAAAAAGTGTCATCTTGGATTCAGTCAGGAATTCAGCAAATTCACTTTAAAAAATAAAGTAAGATTTCTTTCTGGAATATCACTTATTATGTGAGCTCTTCCAGGAATAGGGATAACTGTAGTTCAGCAGGTAAAAATAAATTATTCTCTCATTCTGTGATTAGTTTTCAACCAGATAAGTCACTTGACTTCCCTGGTAGTCATGTTCTGAAGCCTCTTTACAAAGTTTTCCTAGCTCTCACCTTGTGTGCATTAGACCCAGGTCCAAGTTGAACAGCCGAATTGAGAGAATATTGCATGTATTCAGATACCTCATATTCTTGTTCCAAAAATTACTGTCTCACCAGGCAAGCCTAGGTGCTCATTAATGTGAAGCCTGATTCTCAGCTGTCAGCTTGATACCACTGAGTCCATGGAGTTACTCCAGAGCAAAACTGGTGTAACAGAATGAAGAGAAAATCTGTTCTCATAGTCCACATACTGTCTCTTTTAATAAAAAAATACACATTTCTTCTGTATTCCTGTAAGAAGTTTATATTTGCTAGGAACGAGATGGGTTTAAAATATGACTGCATTATTATTCTTTCTCCTGCTTGTTTTTTTCCTAACCAAAGTTAAGCTGAAATTGAATAGTGAACTGTTATGTTTCAGTTGCAGAAGTGTGCTCTACCTTTCATGTTTGATGCTTGCTGGGAAGGGGTCCCAGGATCACGATCCTCTCCCAGCATTAGTGGAGGGAGTCCAGAGCCGTTTTTGCAAACTGTGACAGTGGCATCCTTTTCTGGGCATTCAGACCATTTTATGTCAGCGCCTGTAATAGTCCTGCTCCCACTAGGCAGTGGTCAAGTGGTGTATAACTGGGTTTAAACAGAATGCAATTTTGTTGCTGGCACAGACAAGGTCTGGAAGCAGGATGCATTTCTTCCCAAGGGGATCTCGGAAATCTCCTTACGTCTCGTTCCACACTAGAGTCAGTTTGGTTGCATTTGTGTGCAGATACGAAAGCAGTCTCGGAGAAAGAAGTAGTCTGTGGTCTCAGTGCTTGCCTTTGCTCAGTTCTCTGGAGTATCTGCTGGCAAGAAATGGTAAAACATGGAGATCCCTTGGTTTTATTTATTGTCAATGTTTATGTTAACTCAGTTGTTCTAGCAGATTGCAATATCTGTGAAACCCCACCACAGAGATGTTCCTGGAATAATTATCTCCTGCTGCAGCCTAATCAGAGTAGAGAATGTGACTGGGTCAACACTTTGGAGTTTGTTGAGATCATGCAATGATAAATAATGTATGTGTCTAATGTGTTGCCACAAGATGTAAAAGAAAATTAATTCCAGAGGCAGTTTTTATTATTCTCAAGTCTGTAACCTGTTGTCTTCGCTTAGAGTCAAATGCCAAATTACAGCTCAAATCCTGTTCTGCAAATGAAATCCTTTAGTCATGCTAATTTTAATTTTAAATTTAATTGTTTGCATTTTACAACTCTTACTATTAGCCTGGAAGCCAGTTCTACTGCTTAATTTTTAAGACACACAAAAAGCTGTTCTATTCCAGTACTGCAGATGCAAATGATGATGCCACAGCTTATCTCAAGTGCTTGTCAGGAAGGCCAAGAGTAATGAACTGAAGAGGAAACTGGAGTTATTGGGAAGGCCTGTAGGAAGCAGAGGTCTGGGGGCAGGAAGGATCTAGAGACATTTGGTCGAGAGAGTATGCTAGGCTACAAAGCCATGGAAAACTAGGTTTCATCAGTTCTACTGGAACAGTTTGTTTCTACAGGAAAATATATCCATGTAAATAAGCAATAAAGCCCAACTATTGCTCAGGATCAACAGGCCATCAGTGGAGACTTATGCTGCTTTGAACTGGAAGCATGCACAGTTACTGTCCCTGAGACCTGGGGACAGTAACCTCCTGCCAGCGTTAACGCTATCTAGCTCAAGTGCTCCTCTTACACCTCCACATTTGGATCTGGTCCTGAGCTCCTAATGCTTCAAAATGACTTCAGGGCACTTCACTGGCCAAAAACAGTAAAAGATTCACTTTCCCCTTAAAGAAATTACTTTGGAGTGAAATATGACTTTTTTTCACAGCATGAATCAATTCTAAACAATGTTCTATTAGAGGAAATGAAACATACTAGGTGGAGCTGCAATGGGAATCTTAAATTGGCAAAATTAATCAAACTCCAGATTTGACATGTCAGTAGAGTTAATATAAGTAGACTTTCTGAAAGTGCCCACTAGTGAATATTGTGCAAGACTGTTGCTTTCCAAATGGGAGGAAAAAACCCAAGCCTTTTAGGTACTATTTGCTACATGCTATATCCTCTTGTACCCAAAGAGGTTACAGCAGTGCATTCTATAACAAGAAACCGGTCATGTACAGACGGCATAGGTTAATCTTTTGCTCTAAAAATTCACTAGCTCCAGGCAGACCTCTGTCTGGAGCAACTGCAAAAGTGGGTTTAGATGACCTTGACGCATATACCAGCAAGTACAGAGATAATCATCTGAGAATATATATCTAAATCTAAAGTACTAAAGCTAAGTGCTAGAGCTCTGTGTTCAGCTGAAATTTTGTGAACATATTTGCAAACCAGCTTGGCTAATATCTAATTTTAACAGCAGAAGTTCTGCTCATTAGTTCAGTATTCAGCAACTCGGCTTTCAGTCACCCTTTTCCCATTGACACAGATACAAGATGCATAGACCAGCTTACGAGAAGGCAAGTTATCTGGAGAGGGAAAAATAACTGGTATCACAGCACACAGCACAACTATTGATCTGGCAGATGATCATCTTGAATCTCTAACAGGACATTTCTAATAACCTAAAAAGCAACAGCTGAAAATACTTATCGGAGAGATGGAAAGAGAGGGAGAGAAGACAAGGACAATATTCACTGAATCATTCAAAACCTGAAATGAATGAAAAACTAAGACTGCACACAAAGTTAAATGGGAGAGATAATAGGAACCTTTTATTGAGGTGAATGTAAGAGGTTTTTCTATATTTACTGTACAGTATTTTTTTGAGATAAATCCCAACTTTCTAACTGACATTAGGTTGTTCTGGGATTCAGTAGTTTCTAAACTGATAAAATGAGCAGTACAAAGCACTTCTTTAAAAAACCCAGTCTCTTGGTTTGGGACATTCCTATCACAGAAGCAGCAAAGGAGATTGTACCATTTATTCATGCATGCCATTCTGTAAGTACAGCATCCTTATTTTCACTCGGGGCCAACTGTGGTTGTAAAAACACATGCAAGATCTTGAGTTCCTGGACTGGAGAATTCACTCAAAGCTGGGCAGGATGGAGATGTCTAAATCAAAACCTCTGGTTGTAGGAAATCTTCCATGTTGACCACCCACTATGGAGGCACTTAACACGTAAGTGTCCATCTTACTCTGAAGGTTCCCAGGCACCTGAATTTCTGGTTTTATGCATGTCCATGGTCAAATCAGTGCCAGAATCCAGGTGCCAACCTCACACCCAGCTGGGAGCAGGACTGGAGGCTCAATGGAGCATTACCCAAGTTCCCCATGGGACTCTACACTTTGTATCTCTAAAATTGTACCTCCAGATGCTTCCTTTTAAAACAGACCTGGAAGAGGCATTTGCCTTTAGAGCTCTGTTTTGGAAATGGAGTACCAGGGTCTGCACTCAGGGCTGGGAGTGTTCCCCACTCTTCCTGATGATGCTGTTCATCAAGCAATTCAAAACATTTGGCTATAGTTGGAGGCACAAGGAACATAACTGTAACACAGCAATTAGTACAGTCCCATGGGATAACAGAAATTACAGAATTGATATAATTACCTAGCAGGCTTTCCCTAGGTCCAAATGGATTTAGAGGATCCCATGTTTCCAGCCACAGGTCTTCCTTATTCTTCATAAATGGCCTAACATTGCTTGAAGAAACATCACCAGGGGCCAGCGTGCTCAGGTGCCAGATATTTCATCAAGGACT
Organism: Falco punctatus; assembly: GCF_963210335.1. Lineage (NCBI taxonomy): Eukaryota > Metazoa > Chordata > Aves > Falconiformes > Falconidae > Falco > Falco punctatus. Next base: position 74,344,093 of record NC_137585.1, read on the forward strand.
ACCATGTATCTGGAAATCCACACATGTCCACAGCTCATATGTAGTGTTGTGAGCAAAATGTGTTTTGTGGAAATCATCTGGGTCACTAATCCTCTGGTACAAGTCACAATGTCCAACGGGTCTGACATTGTGCAGGGACTCTGCATCCACTGCATAGTAGCCCCAAAGGGTTATTGTTTAATACGTTTATGTATTTGCTCAGATGTGTGTCTTCATTTTGACAGTGTGAATACTTCCCTGTGTCTCCAACTTTGCATATGGAAAAGTCTCACAAAGCAAGAACTATTTTTGGTGCTTTGGGTAAAATAATATGCATATCTCAAGAGAACTGAGATGCTGGTTGCTGTAATCACAAAATAATAAAAAAATTAATATAGCCTAATATTCAAACTTATTTGAGGGTGATAAACAGGCATACATTTCTCTCACAGATTGTTTTACCTATATTTGCACTGTATGCATTTCCTGAAGAGTGTAAGATCTTAAAAAGACAATGTAGACTACAAGCAGAAAAAAAAGTAGAAGAAACCTGTGTGTTGCTGTGTTCCACAATGTAATTCTATACCTGTGAATTCCTTAAAAAATAAATTGCAACAAAACCTCCTGCTTTTCACACTGTAGCTTGCATATGCAGTAAACTGTATACGAGTCATAAAATAGTTCTTGATTCAATGGCCTAATGTTTTGGTATTTGGAAGGGGACATTTTCTGGGAGCAATGTTGCAGTACATTGCTACGCTAAAATATGAACCACTTTTATGAGGTTATACTACAGTTCATTTGGATCTTTTTGTAAAACCTCTCCTGGCAAATGCTTCCTATCATATTGATTTTTGAAGAATACTTGAGATTCTCATGCTCTCATCATGGATTATTAACATACAGTAATTCAAAAAATACATCTATTTTTGGACATTTTTTCCTATCAATATTAATTAACTCTTGATTATGCTAGAATGACTGAGACAGAAGACAGTCTTATTTTGCCTTTTGCTGGGAATCTTGCTCACAAACATTGTGCTACATATGTGTGTTTTCATGAAGAGAAAAAGAAGTCAAAATTGTTCTGTATTTCTAGGCTCAAAACACCAGAAGAAAACCAAAGGTGTGTAATTCATATTTTCAGAAGCAGAGGTGGGAAAGGATGGCAGAAAAATCATCTATGTACGTAAATATTGTCAATCATTCTTATGTGCATCTAAAAAGAGTACAAAGAGGCAAGGTGAAAGGAAGACTGGGAAAAAGGAGATTTTACTGACCACTTGTGAACAGGGAGCTCATTCCTTTCCGTGCCCTTAAATACTCTTCTTTGCAAGACACTGTAACACTCGGTCCTCATTACAAATCCATTGTCAGCAGCAGCCTAAAGATATGATATAGCCAGCCCCCTCACGTTTCACAGTTTGGAACGTACTAGATGCATACAACTCTTAACAGCCAACACAGGAAAATGGTAAATTTCTTAAAGAATTCACTTGTGAACAGTATATTCACTGATCACAACTGCTACACTCACAATGAAGGAAAGACTCTTCTAAAGAATAATCTGGAAATGAAGGTTTAGAGAGAAAATGTAAAAAGAGCCACTGGAGATGATCTAATGCAGTACCTTGTGGTGCTCATGAATGAGTCTTTGTTTGATATGTTTTTAAAAACCTGTAAAGAGATTTTGCAGCCTTCTTCTATGACTTTAAATAGATCACTTTCACAATGATTACAAAGTGTTTCCTAATATTTAATGTAAAATCTTCCATGCCAAAAGTTAATTCACTTTCCTACTTACTATAGGCACCTACAAAAATAGCTTATTCTCTTCTATTATAACCTCTGACAAACCACAATACTATTATTATGATTTCTCCTTTATATCTCTTTCTTAGACCAAACAGAACTAATCCCTTTATGAGTTTGGTTTTGATAGTTCTAATGTTACTTTAATTACTACTCTGGATAATAATGAGTTTCCTTATCAAATGCTATCATTAGCAATGGTGAGACTTATTTTTGTCTCACTTAAATTCCCTTTAATAATACTTGGAAGATAAAACTTTATTTGATGTCTAAATGTTGAAAGCAGAGTGTTCCAGATGGCCAGAACAAAACTGTTCAACTACCAAAAAACAAATATTTCTAATTTCTATTACAGTTTTAGTAGGATTGCTGGTTATTGTCATGGATTTGTAAGTAGTGTCTTGGCATCTCCATCTATGGTCTTAACATCTGAAAATGTTTTGGTTTACAGATACCTGCAGCTCTGGTGACGTGTTGGCATGCCGTGCTTAGAAAAAGATTTTGTTTCTCTTATGGCATGGAAAGTAAAGCATTCATCCATCGGTATTGCCCTCAAAAATAACATGGATTTCTTATAATTTTTGTAACTCTGCTGCAAACTAAATATTTAATAAAGGTCCTTAGAATTAGACATATCCAACATCAAAAAGCTGTTGATTCTACTGCCAAGGTCAAGCCCTTCCAGGAGACACACAGCCTAAACTACCTCATCCTTCATTAAAACATGGCATTACCGCAAAAAACCCTGGAAAAGACTCTTGCATACTACATCCTGCAAGGTAATAATAATAAAAAAGATAAAACCCCAACTCAAAACAAAATAAAACAGAAGATTTGCCTATAACTGCTTATTTTGTCTTAACAAGCATGTCAACCTACCCTCTACAGTGGCGACCAGACTTGATCATAGGACCAGATCACCTTGTTATCCATTGCTTACAATGGCACCCTACATACTGCCGTCATGAATTTGTGCTAATGGACACTTGTGTGCTGCTGTTGCTTCTGGTCTCATTAATGTCTTAAAAGCAATATAATGGATTTAAATTCAGAGTGGGTTAAAAAAAATCTGCCGGTGGGTCACCATTTAAAATTGTCTACTAACATTTAAATGTCTACTGAGCTTTAAAAATAAAGACAAATTTGACAGAGAAAAGAAGCAGATCAAACCGCAAAGTTTCTATGGACAGTGTCACTCATGAGTTGAGAGTTTTGCCATCAGCTGATTTGTAGATCACCAGTCCCTTGGATTTTTCACAGGGAATGAAAAGTTCTCATATCACTCTGAGGACAGTGGCTCTTTGGACTGTATGTTCAAACATACAGTGCCTGATCCTAAAAGTAATATGATTAATTGGAAAATTAAGGGTAAGAGGATGAAAATATTTGCATTCTTAGATTGAATTAGCTCTGTCCAGAATAACCTGCCGGGAGAAATGATCTCCTGATAAGGGAAGGGACAGTTTATTGATTCAGTCTTATTGTCATGCCTTGTATTGAAGGAGCTTTCAATGAAACACTTTCTAATACTTAGAGAGGCCCAGGGAGAGTTCATGTGTAATTGTTTACTGCTACTATTCATGGGATTCTCACCTTTAAAAAAAAAATAAAAATAATGAGAGATTCAGGTCCAAAGTGGAGCAGAAACACTATGATGTTGCCAGTGGATTAAATTGTCACAGTCAGTTCAGCATTGGAGAGATTCTCAGAGGTGGACATAAACCAAACACAAAGCACTCTCCAGAGGTGGCAGCCAGAGTTAGGGGAAGAGAAAAGATATTGTGTCTAGTATATTAAGCAATGGTGGGACTTGTGTTCATGTATGGAAATGGTGAAACCTACCAACCACCCACCCCAGACAAATAAAGCCAATTCCATGGCCCAGAGAGAAGTTAGCTTCATCTTGCCAATACAGCATAGTTAGCAATAAAATTGCATATATGTGAAAAATAACATTATTCTAGTTAATAATTTTAAGTTATTTTAAAATAGTATACAAATTTAAAATGGAAGAGAAAAGTATTTTATATTAATTCATACGTATCAGTCACCACTAGAAGAAACCTTATGATCATGCAAAAAAGATACTTACAAATGCTTCCATTTTGCCACTTAAAAGTAGATCTGTGAACATCTTATGGATTTTTGTATTTAATAGATATCATAGAAGTGTCTTCCATTAGGTTATAAAGAAAAAAGGACTTCTTCCTTCAGGGTTTATACCGCCATTTGCTGTATATTCCCTACTTTGAATGAGCATTTTCTATCACATTAATCAGACAACGTAGTTCAGTCTTTTCAATCTCTCTAATGGCACTCAGAATCCCAACAAACTTAAAAGACAAAACAATATACAGCCTCCAGGGAAAATATGTTTACTCTATATGCCTTGTATATATGCTTTTATATGCCAGCTTCTTTACTATGACTTAGCCTGAAGAAATTTTGCCCCTCGTCTCATACAGCAGGAGGTGGAAGGATGATCTTTTAAAAGGCTGTGAGATGTGTATTAGGGCCAAATTGCCTTTAAACATTTTTCCAGGAGTCCCAAAGGATTGTACTGATTGTACTGATCAAATCAATTGGTTGACAGATCCATGTAAAGGGCCTTTCAAGCACAAGTTACTGGGCTTCTGGTAAGAATTACTATGAGAAATTTTGTGCATTGTGTGTAACAGAAGAAATCAGACTACATGATCATTATGGTGTAATCTGTACATGAAATATAAGAATCTGTGAGTGTACCCCAAAGGTATGCTTCAGAGAAATTAAAATAAATATGTGGGCTAAAGCAAGGCAAAAATTCATAAAGCAAATATGTATTAGGTTTGGATTTCCTTCTGGAAAATACTACTTCCTTCTTTCTCCAGAAACAATTATTTGTGGTTCGCTTAAAATAAGTAACTCCCCTATCCTTTGTTGGTTAAACTTCAGGCTTTTCACTACTTGCTGGAAAGAAAGTGGAAAAACTGAAAATACATGACCAAGCAAAAGTCAAAAGGTCCCTTGAAATTAATTGCCAGTGTGATGACAATAAAAAAAGAAAAATAAATTACAGTGTCATGAAAGATAAATGGGACAAGAAGCACTGACATGGATTTTCACTTCAGCTTGAAAACTAACAACAAAATTATTCAAAAATTGACTTGAGAGAAATTTGAACAAAATAATGGGGAAATGTACTAAATAGTGGAATTCAGTAGACAAATCTGGTAAATTTGAAACCATGAAGTGTTCAGGTATCAGCCTATGAATACTTTTGAGGTGGCAAAGACTGAATTAATGATGGCACAGAGAGGAACCATTAAATCTAAAGGTCATAATTCGGGGTCGTAAGAGAGATGTTGTAGAATCTACTCTAAATTTGTGTGCAGAAATATTTCCTAGTAGGCATCATGTAAAAATACAATACAGACTTACTACAAATTAATTCAGAGCTGGTCATATGGCCAACCTGGAATGAACTGTGCAAATCCAGCTGGAGTGATGCAGAAGAAGAGTCAGTTAATACCAAATCTTTACATCACCTGAATTAACTGAAAAGATGTTGCACTGTAAAAACAAAGGGACAAATTGGAAAAAGAAGTGCATTGGGCTTAAGGATCCAAATTACTTCCATGGACTGCAATTATATACTGAAGCATAGCTATAAAACTTACTGCATTTGGTTGGATGGATGCAAACAGAAATTTCCTGTAATATACAAAAGGCCTTGATTCAGCATGGTGCTTTAGAAACAAATGATCCCCAAAAGGTTGGGCAAAACCTGGAATACAGACCCTCAAAAGGGGTGCAAAGGTCTAGCAATATAAGTACAATGCCTAAACTTGACTTCAGCATTAATAGGTCTTTTGAGACAGTGACAGTTTTGCTACCGTGTTGTGCTTTAAAATCACACTAAACTTCCCTGTGAGAAAATTGCTACACAAATGAGCCTATAGCTGAAAGGCAATCACTTCAAAAATGTCAGGCAAAGCAAAAGGAGGGAGACTGGAAATGAATGTACAGCTGATCAAGGTATTAAAAAAAAATAATAGTAAAAGAAATCATATTTTCTATTTGTCACTACATTTTCTAGAAATCATCAGTGGTGTTAGGTAGCATCAAAAAATGCAAGAAACAATCTTCACAGGGTGCAGATGACAGCAAGTAATTTTTGCAAATATAGATTTGCACGCATAATAATCAACTTATATTAACTAGTCTGTAAGGCAATGGATGGCCTATATGCTTTGCTTTATCTGCTGTGTGCTCTCATCTTTAAGGTGGTGTTTACTCTTTTTCAGGGGTTCTCCCAAGTATGACTCTTTGTTTTACTTGAATCAACGGATCCTGTGATGCTGTGAAAAAAGACTCTTAGCTAACTCTGTAGTGGAAAACAGAGTAAAGTGTAAGCAATTGTAGTTCCATGAAAAAAAAAGGTTTTGATGTCAAAGTTAAATGAAAAAAAAAAAAAAAAAAGAATAAATAAAACCAAAAAACTAGTCAGAAAGAATGAATTCAGATCATTCAGCCTGGAATGGCTCAAAGTCAGAAGTGCTAAGACTATCCAAGGCAGTAATTCTGTAGGAAAGGATTCACATCTAACAGAGCCTACAAAAATAGAAAAACATGTTATTGAAACAAATGATTGACAGAGTAGTTTTCAATGGTTCACTCTGAAAATGAAAGGGTTTGTTGCATGGGGTTCTAAAAAAGTCTATTGTGGATTGATACTAATTGATATTTTCAAGAATGGCTTGAATGATGGCAGTAAGCATATTTCTTACATTCATTAATGACACCATCCTGGATGGAACAGCAAGTACGTTCACCCAGAATTCAGACAGTCTTGATAATTCAAGAGATTACTTGAAGAAGACAGCATAAGGATGTCCTACAAAACAGGAACAAGAGCAAGGTACTGAATACAGGGCAGGAGTAATCAGCTACAAAAATACAGAAAGAGGACAACTGATCAGGGAGTAGTTCTGCAGGGGTATATGGCTTAAAGAGGATTACAACCAACCTGGATCAATCAAGCATCATTCAAAAAAAGCCAAATACCATTTAGGACATGCAAGCAGGAACAGAGTTTCCAAAGTACCTGAAGCAACATCCTAGAAACCTCAGCTGATGGGTGTTCTTGGGCTCAAGCATAGTAAGAATCAGTTAGACAAAGTCTAGAGAAGAATAATGAGGCAAATTTGTAGTCACGCACACAAGTTCACCCTGGGGTAAAATGAGACTGGCTGGCCAGAGGAAGAGACAGCTGAGTGGCACTTCAATAATTGCTAAAAATTGTGAAAGGTTGTTGCAAAGAGGAAGGAAACAATCTATTCTTCTTGATACAGGCGAAAAAATGCAAGGAGTAATCAGCTTAAATTCAAACAAGAATCGTTACAATTAAACAGCAGAAAATATTTTGATAGAAATGATAGTGAAATACTGGATTTGAGGAAGCAGGATCACCTCTGTAACTGGAGATCTTTAAGAACAGGTTAGACAAACCTGTCACAGTGGTGGTTTGGGACAGGAAGATGAACTAAATGACCTCTCGGGGTCCGTTTCAGTGCTGTGGTTCTATATTTAAGGTGTTAGAAATAAAGTGATACTGCGATAAAGTGAGATTTGTCTAAGGGAATGTTCAGTGAAATCTTGAAAAGGATTGTGGGAAATACGAACTAGCAGAAAAAACAGAATTGGTTTTATCCATATAAACATAAAGAGACAGAGGAAATAAGAAATAGGGTGTAGTGCAAGAGAAAGAAATTGATTTTTAAAATAATACTGAACTAGAACAGATCCATCAAATAAATGCTGAAATTTATCAAAAATCTAAGTAAGAGCAGGATGGCAAATTTTTCATCTGAGGTGGAAGTAAAAAAGTTTAGCATTTAAGGAGGACTGTGCAACCTTCACTGGACAATAAATAAATACAATCAGGGCAAAATTAATGATAAAGTGTAAGTATTTTTTAGGAAATATAAATGCCAGAAGTTCACCTTTATGAATACTGAAAATAGAAACCATATGACACAGGAAAAAAGAGACATCAATAGCTAGAAAATCACTTTTTCTGACCTTAATATTATGCAAGAATTTAAAACAAACTTTGGGGGAAAAAAATAATTGAAAACATGCAGATAAACCAAACATCAGATAAAATATAATGTGCATTAACCAAATAACAGGTTGTCCCAGGCTTGCCCGATATCTCAGTAAGAAACTATTTTTATAGGTAAATTTAAGTATAGTAGGGTTTTTTCTATCTGGTCTTCAAATATGGTGCTTTATGGAAAACAGTTGGTAAAGCCTGAGTGTGTGGGAATTAGCAAATGAATTCTGATGGGAAAAGGAAATGTCTTATGGAAAATGACAGTGGTCACGCTTGAGGGGGAAATACCAATCTGCTTAGAGGTTACCATTCTTTACCATTGATCTTTCAAAATGTTTTTCGACAACCGAACACTAAGGATGGTGGCATGCTGCTGAACTGGGACATGGCCAGCACAGAGAAGGACTGGAATATCATACGGGAAGAGCAAGACAGACATGGTGCATGAATAGTAGAAACAGGATGAAATTCAAGAGTACAACATACAGCACAATGCATTTAGGGACAATAAGCATAAATGTTTGCTGTCAATTAGTAAAGAATGAGATAGAGAACATCAGCCTTGTAGATGACAAAAACAGATTCTCCCACCCCTCTTTCCCCTTCCCCACCCCCACCCCACCCCACCCCCCCATCCTCTGTCAGACTGATTCTGTCCTCTTAGTTCGTAAGTCCTACTCAGAACTGACACTTGGTTTTCCTTTTTTTAGGAAGTCTAGCAAAAAGCCTCACACTGGCACATCACTGGCCAAGCAGCTGGAGGAACTCAACTCAGAGGCTGCAGAAGGCCCTAGGACACAGAATACTGGCTCCTGTTGAATTTGAGATACCAGCTATGGCACAGAATTACATACCAGTGCCTTGGGTATGCAGCTCTCATGCCTTTCTCATGCCCTAAGGTTTCTAACATGTATCTCTTCTGATTACTACACACATAGTTTGCAAAAGCTCAAGCCTAAGCACCCTAGTTTGGTTACTGGTAACCTGTTCCTCCTAACTCCTCCTGGCACTTGGTACGTTAATTTTATCACTGCCTGTACAGCTTCCTTGTGGATGTTGACATAATCATTTGCACTGCCTCACCTGTCTGTCTTTACATCTTAACATCTGATGTGGGTATTCAGTTGTGTCTAATACAATGAAGAGAAGGATCTGGCTAGTCCAACCAATTTTGGGAACACTCTGCTTTGTGACCACAAGAGTGGTCCCAGTCCTGGGACATAAATGCTGTCTCTTGGGGTAAAATAATAAAACCCTTGTGCCATTGTAAGGTACAAAAGACATTAAGTGAAATCCTGTATCTAGTTCTCATCGCCCATATTCAAGAAAGACCAGGTGCAGAGACAGGCTATTAAGCTTATTTGTTTTTATGGTGCTAGTGTGTCTGCATTAGCATTTAGTTCAGATCAGGAGTGCACTTTAGCTAATCTCATCACTCTCATTTACTGTTCTTGGGTTTGCTTCACAGAGGCTCTCAGAGCACACAAGAACATTTTCAAAGTGAGCAATACCCATCTAGTGGGTGTTCAGTCCATGGGATCAAAGCAAAGGTCACTTCACTTGAGACATGAAGCAAAGCCAGAGGAACAAACAGGTGCACACACTGGTACTCTGACAGGAGCGTTATGGAGCGGACGTACCCCCCTGCGTACATGCTGTTTTGCCTCTGAAGGGCCGTGTTGGTGCTGGCAACGGTGAGAAGTTGCCTTGCAGCTTGGGCTCAGTGGCACAGAGATGGAGGGGGGCATCTCCCTGGGGCATGACCTGCAGGCAGGGGAGTGTTAGGGTCGCAGGCAGGCGACTGGGACGCAGGCTAGGTGCTGGCCTGAGGTTAAGTGAACTGAACAGGGTGTGAGAAACTGGTGGGCAAGACATAAGAAAAACACTGGGTTTTAACAAATCAGGATGTGAGAAGATGACAAAAGTAACAGCACTTTGAGGAATATCTGAAATTTTTAAAGGGATAAGGAGGAGGTATGTGAGAAACGGACAGACTTCACAGATAATTGGTGGGGGAATAAGGGGGACCTGTAGGAAGCAGAGACTCGCAAGACCACCACTGCTCAAGAAACAGAGTAATACTATGTAAGGTTGTGACCTCATTACCTGGGTAACTATCAAAATACTCCATATGGGTACAGATGCAGCAAAAGTGGGAGCAACAGGGAAGAAGAAACTAGGGGCAGTTTTATGTTGGAAGGCATAAGGGTGCTAAATGGGAAGAATAGTGAGGCAAAAAGGGACAAGAATAGATAGAAAATGCTGACAGAACATAAAAATTTAGATTTTTTTTCTTCTAAAGAAACAGAAGGAGATTTGTTGACTTCTTTCTGACAGAAGAGGCAAAATTTTGAATTTGCAAAAAATTGATGCTGTCCTTTCATGACCCTGGGTGAAATCTATCTGTGTAGTTCTGGTGCAACGTTCTGACATAAACATTAGAAAAGGGAAAGGCTGACCCATTGAGAATAAGTGGCAGAAGGAACCTTAGAAATGAGAGTAAATAAAAGAAAATTGCTTTCACTTCCCAAAGGATCCCAACAGCCCCGAAGCTATGCAAATCAGTGTCTTCCTAACCTCAAGTAATCTAAAGCAGTCCTGCACCTGCCCTTGCTTAAATTGTAAAACCAATACAACCTTGCAAGAAAGCACTGCATGCTGTAATAAGCAAGAACATTCAACTGCAGCCTAGTAGCTGAAGTAATTAAAGACTTATGTATTCAAAAAAGAGCTGTGTGCCAACTTAATCAGATTTGGGAGAAAAGTATGATCTGGATGAGCCTCACCTTTATACACATTACAGACAACTTGTCTCTCAGATTTAGGAACAGCTAATATATTTTCGCTAAGCCTGACAAGAGCTCAGCAGTACTGGTGATTTACAGTGGCTAATCAGAAAGAGGAAAAGTGTTACTGATACATCTCCTTGCTCTTTTGAAGTACCTATTAAGGACAGAGCTCATATCAGGGCAGGTTCCTAATCCAAGTGGATCCATTTCTCACCAGATTCACTCAACCTTAACCGTCCAAATGGACACCAAGGTAAGAAATTAAATTGTATTCTGATACTCTTATATCAATAATATTGATTACCGCATTTTCCATCATAGGAGGACCTGAAATTCTCAAATGATCTGCAGTAACATTTACATTTTAAATGCATAAATTGTGGCCACTGAACAATTTCCAGTTATTCTGGAGCCATCTGTTCAAGAGAAAACCAAGCTCAACAGTCTAGCAGAGGAAACACTTAGGGGAAAAGAAAAAAAAAAAATCTTTTGTTTCTTATTTTAGCATTTAATCATTTCCAGATTAAGGCGTTCACAAATGATGGTGGTGGGGACAGAGTATAGTAGAGTAGGGCAGGGTAGGGTAGAACAGAATAGAGCAGAGTGGAACAGAACAGAAAGAGCACATGCCCTTGTCAAAATATTCAGGTTGCACAAATGAAGCCAATTAGGAATTCAACTGAAAAGATCTCTTTTCCCAGGCAGGGGGAATTCTTTCTACACATACAGCTTTATGTTTTCAACAGCTAGAGAAAATGAATATACGTTTCTAAAGAAAGTAATAGCAATGATTATAGCTAAGTATGAAAGGTCTCTTGTTTTGTGAATCATCCATATTTTTAAGTGCTCACAATTATATGTTGAAAAATCCCATTTTCTGAAATTGTGCCCTAATTTGCTCTCAACCTGAAGAGAAGTGTTTTTAGACCCTCAAGCAAAATTGGTTGAGCTTACTATAAACATTTTGAATATGTAGGCACAGCTTGCTGATGTAATTCAGTAGAATGGTCTCCACAGTAAGAAAAAAAACTTGAACGTAAAGTTTAAGTCTTGGCTTTTCTGTAGCTTTTACTGAGATATATGAAAAAAGGGTAGCAACAACTTGAAAAGTTACTGATTTTTAAACATGCGATTCCATACAGGCTTTCTAGACTGCTGAAAAGAATATATGGATGATAGACTAATTATGTCCTTGTGTATCAAAAAGTAGGTATATACACGTCAGGGGTTTGCCATAGGTTGTGAAGCCATCAACATTAGTAGTAACTCCCGGTTACCAAATATGAAGCATACCAATATTTGGAGCAATTCGTACATACTATTTGTTTAAAACTGATTGTGATATTTGAAGCACCACTGATACAGCTGCAATGCACAAAAAGAGAGTCATGAGCCAGTACTGTTAAAAGATATGAAAAGAATCTAGGATGAATTTCTGTATCTACTGAAGTCAATGGTAAAACTTGTATTCACTTTAGTGGCGCAAACCCATGCACTTATTTTTGCCTGCAGTTCTCTCCTCAATCTGCCTCACCGGAGTCATGAAGGTTTGGAAGACAATTATGATTCACTGATATTCTGCAAAAAGGAGGAAGTGTTACACCTTCTGCAGTACACCCTAGGCAAATTTGCTTCTAAGGAGGTGAGTACAAGAGGCAGAATTACTTGATCTTCCATTGCTCACCCAAAACATGGGAACTGTGAATGTGAGTACTCAGTCGGATATTGAGAATAGTCATACAACTGATGTTATGCAGCAAGAACACTGAATAATGATGTTGCAGATACCTTTATATAAAAACCTCTGCATTAACAAGGATGAGAATAAATGTAGCCTCACTTACAGCCAGTGCTCTGTTCTTTAGCAGCAGAGGGGATGACAGACCACTTCACATGACATAGCATAGGAATGAGCTGTGCAAGTGTACCAATGTTTGCCTGTAACCTGTACAACTTGTAAATATCTTGTGACATTTTTCATAAGTAGATCTTATATCTTGCATAGTAAGCCCCCTACTTAACATAATTTTCAGATTAATATTGTCATTGACACAAACAGGATCTCCAAGATGTTCTAGAGTGTGCACAAAGCAGTTACAAACTCAAACAGAAAAGTCATGCTGAAGTAGAATATTTGCAACAAATCCATGAAATCAAAAAACAAGGAGGTCTTTCTCATGTGGTAGGCATACCACAGAGGAAGGGTCCTGCTCAAGAGTTAGGAAAATGGAATTGCCTAGAAAAGTTGGGTAATGATAGGAAAAACGGTGAAGACAGCGGAGAAATAGACCTAAGAAGTAAGCTTGCCTTTGAAATCAAGAGTTATTACATTTTAGTAGCTGCTGGACACTTTCACTCCTTTTGAATTTGGTAGGGGTTTAGGATGGTTTGCTTTACTGATAGCTAGATCTTTGAGTAATTTGCACCAGATTCCTGAATTGCATGTGAAGTCACTGGCAATGACTAATGAGGTGGATGATATAGCCTCTATTTCTAGTACAGCATGAGAGGAGCAAGAAGTGCTTTAAATATGCTTGGGTCAGCAAGGTGAATCTCGACGAGATGAGGGCTGTGATGGATGCGCTAAGATGAAGGTTTCAGCAGAGGAGGTATCAGGAAACAGCACTCATGGATAATGCCATGGTGTTCATAGTAGGATGATCAGCAGACTCAGGCAGGCAATAGGCTTCAGCATATAGCTGACAACACTAGAATAAAATTTGCAGCAATCCTCCCCCATCAGAGACATACATCTGGCTCAACTAAGAACGTCGGAGTGCAGCTGCCTTCTCGGTGGCTGTTAGTGCTGCTCAGTTGCCCAGAGACTCCAGACTAATACAAGGGCCTCCAGCCACACATTTGTCACCAAAGTTGTTCCACGAGTCTAAATGCCCAAACAGTCTCAACCAGAGTCCCTAAACACAGGTAGTATCATTTATCAGGGAGAACGGAACCTCACCAGTTGCTCATGCAGGAAATTTGAGGGTCTCTCCTCAGTCTCTGTGCAGCATAACAAATATAGGTGACGAGTCCCTGGTAGCCGTACAGGGAGAACCGCTCTTGAGCTTTTGTGTCTCAGTGTACATGTTAATTTGATAATTTAAATGGTCAAATTACTGGCTCTTTTAAATACTGAGGACCTCATTTTATTACCACTGTGGTTATTTTTTTTCATAGGTAGATCAGTGGATTTCAACCCTGTTTTCATTTAACTGCAGGAAGAATTGGACTACGGTAGGCAGAAAGCAGGATAAAATCTCACTGCAGTGCTGCTTTCCCCTGCAGAATTACAGTCTCAGAGTAAAAGACGTATCCCTGGCAGGGAAAAAGCAGTCCACAATGAACATAGATTCATGAATTTGAAGGCCAAAAAAAGATTATTATTATCATTTATGCCTTCCTGCATAGTTCAGGTTACAGAATTTCCCACAAGTAATTCCAGTGTCAAATCCAATAATTTACAGCTGAACTAGAGTACATACCCTGAGAATGATGGGAGTTTTCCATAATGATGATGCAGTGTAGCCCAGTGTGCTCCATAATGCTGTACAGCAGCTCCCTTGCTAGAAAAGCATTGAGAAAATGCAAATAACCTCAGACTTTTAAAAACTTTGGGTTTTTTTTTCTTTTTAAAATCTTTGGAGTTTGTGTTTCAGCATTCTTCCACATCTTATTTTGAATATAGTTAGACTGAACTTGTTTTTCAAAAGCAATTACATTGTTACACTATTCACTGAGCTCTGCTACAGGAGATATTATTTGACTATTTGTGCAAGTATCACCTCTGACAAATAGGAGACCTAACGCGTAGCCGGCCACAAATGCGCTTCTGAAGTGAGGCTCTATTTGTAATGAACAGTCTATGTGACTGATCCCTTCTTTAGCTTCTGCTCTGTCTCACCCTTTTGTCAGATACAGTTACTCTGGACTCGTGATTGCTGCGCATCTAGGTACAGGAATATTTGAACACACAAGGGAAATCAGAGGCAGTTTTCTGTGGGTGTTCAGTATTTCTTCCTTTAGCTGTGTCAGGGTTAGTGTGGCATCTGAGAAACTATTAGCTTGGTGCAAGGAGCTTGCAACAATTCAGCTAACACTCTTATTAACAGATTGGCTCAAATGGAGGCTGCAAAAGACACTTCATCTTCATGTTATTCAAGGCAATGAGTCTTAGTCCTCAGCTGATGCAAAATTGGTTTAATTTACTAAAGTCAAGGAAGCTGCGAGAAAATCCATTGTAACCAGAGAGGGATAAAGTCATCTTCAAAAACTCCTGCAATGCAATGCTACCTGGAAGCTTCTGTGGCAAGAGAATTTCTCATGTGAGCTGCAAGCTGCTTCCATACCATCAGTGCACCCATCAACATGCAGCCACCATGCAAAGCGTGCAGAGGAAGGGAACCCATGGACTCGGTAGTGTCTCTTCTGCCCTAGAATATCCTCACAGCAATTAGAAGTCCAGTCCTAGCTCAGTGCATAACTATTGTTATATTTCTTTTGGAAATTACTAACTTTTATCAGCCTTGATAGCTCCTCCCATGGAAAAGGTCAGTGTCTCCCCAGGGAGATGCTGCTCACAGCCTGTGAGAGATTGCCTGGGAGTCATACCCTTTGTCAGCTGACCTTTAAATACAATAATGTCAGTTTCTTAACAAGAAAGTTTCATTTGTTAAAGTCCTTGGTGTTAGTCTGACATGACTTGCCATTTAAAACAGTTATCCAATTTTTTCCTACCCTGTGATCCCGTGATAATGCTATAGTGTTAATCTTTGAGGTCACGTACTAGGCAGATTCCCTTTCTAGCCCATATTTGCAAGCTTAATATAAGTACTTTCCTCTGTCGTTAAACTACTTCCAAGGAAGCTCAGACATAAGTTCAAAGAAATATCATACAATTTCCAAAAGCTTTTAAACCGGGAGCTAGGAATGCTGCCTCTGGTTCTCTCTGTCCCTGACTGGTAATTTTGGGAAACTTAGGGAAAGGTTTTGATTGATTTCATGGGTCTCATTAAATCAGAGCTGTGTTCTCCAAAATGAATACTATACTGACCCTCTCTGTACTAAAGGGGCAAATAGCGGGCATTCAATTAAAAACAACAAGAGTGCAAAACTGTTTTCCAGCTGAGAGTTTAGCTAGAGTACCGTTGGGTGAATGTGAATCATCAACATTGCAACATAAATTCAGACATGGTTCCCTGAACTCCTAGGCTTCTGCTGGTGCTGCCAGTATTCAGAATTACAGGCATCATATTAGGCTTTTTGATGAGAACATATATTAGTGGAAGAAAGTAAAGAATTTTCTGTAGGACTGCTTGGGGACATCATTTTACTTGTCACACTCTTACACAAACAGGTCAGGCTCTTATGGATCCTCTCCTAGGAGTTACTCAAGTGGTTTACAGACTACAGGTAGCAGGCTAAATGTAAATCTTCCCTAGAAACTAGCTGAGTGCCTGCTGCACAGCCCTTCTTCCCAGGTTACCTATATAGACAATCTATCAAAATGCACGCTGCCTTTCTGCCTACCTAACAGGTTTGCTTCCAAAGAAAACTGAGGAAAATGTTTACGCTGGTAACCACCACATGGGGACTAAAGCTATGGGACATGATGGGCACACCGGCCTTCAGCATGGCCACATCCATGAAGACAAGAAGAAACAATGAGGCCATGAGGCTGACTGCCTACTGTCACTTGAAACTCAGCTTTATACAGACACTATGTGTTGGGTTGTAAGATCCCAGCCCCTCAGTCCTGCAAATAAGAACAAGGGGAGAAGAAAAGAGCGACGTACCATCAGAGTCTGAGAGCTCTTTAGAGTCAGAACACTGAGCAGAAGAAATACAACTGAATATCCCTTACCTCACACTGCAAAAGCCAAATTTAGGAATTAAAAAAAAAAGGGGGGGAGAAGGGGAGAGAAAAAGAAAAAAAAATTCCAAGCCACAGCCCAAACTAACCTGTCCAACCCAAGGGAACATGTTCTTCCAAACTCTGATAATCACCTTGATCATGAATGTGTGATTGCTTGACACTCACAGCACATCTAAGGACATGGATTCCCCAAAACTTGCTAAAGCACTGACAGAGCTGTGCTGATGATCTGCCTCCAGCTGTGCCTCACAAGCAATGCTTCAGGCGAAGACGCACACACACAAACCTCAGAATGTTTTCCTACCTCTGCTTGATAGATCTTCCCCTCAATGTAATTCTGAAGTTCACATTATTCCTTTTAGTCACTGCAGACAGCTCGTGTTAAGGTAATTATCTGTGATGACCCTGAAGTCCTTCTTGGAGTCTAATGTACCTATCATGCTCATTACCATAATATCTTAATCTCCATAGCATCAAGGCATCTGAGTCAGTCATGTCAATCTGCAGAGCACAGCCTGGAGAACAGCAGAAAAAAAAAAAAAAAGCAGATGAAGATTCAAGAGCAAAAGCATGGGATTTTTAATTTTAGAAGATATTTAGGAGATCAAAAGGGGAATGTAAATTTTTAGTAATAAAACAAAGTATTAGTGACAAGGTTTCATTGGAAATACTAGCACAAAAATCACCTCATAAAACACAGCACAAAGCTGCACTGCAGGAACTGACAGAAAATCTTTTTTACTAAGAACAAACAGAATAGAAGCAAACTCCAGTAGAAGACTAATGTCACTGTCATATACACTGCCTAAACCAGGAGTAATTTCACTGAAAACCACGCAGTTACATGTGTGTAAGAGTGCTATAACAGCAGAATAAAACTCAAAGTAAGAGAAATTCAGCTCTATTAGTATTGCTGCGTTGCAGTGGACAGTCATGTAAAAATAATGCACATTACCCAGCCTGATTTCCATCAAATTATATATTCACTATACTCTTACAGATCTTTCCTTGGCTATTTGTTTCTTGCTGGTTAGTCATTAACTGACCTCCTCTAACAAATGACACATGCTTCCTAACATCTGTAGCTTTGCACTAATAGAGGAAATATCAATCACACATTTTCTCTGTTGAATTACGCATCTCCTATTTGTGACTATTGTGGGAAGAGCCATGCTGGAACAACAGTGCCTCAGGGTGGGATTTATTTCACCTCACTTTATGTGTCTACATCTAAGGCAGACAAAAGCAACTTTTCTTGCAGCTAATTACAGGCATTTCTGTATTAGGGCATAAATGGCATCTACTTTAAGCATAGGTCAGTTATGATCTAAACGTGCCTATTTATCTTTATTGGCTACAAAGGGAGGCAGGAGTGACTAGATCAAATATAGCCTTCTACAATAGGCAGCTATGCAGAGTCAGCTGAGCATCACCCCCACAGTTTATAATTTTGACAAATCACACACACGTTTTAAACCCAATTTGTTCAGTGAAGCATTCTTCTAACAGAGCTTTTGGCAACTACCATGCGTTCTGGAAAACAGGTCTTTCTGTACAAACCTTCCCTGCCAACAGGCATGCAGGGACGTCTGTGCCACTGTGTCGGACCCTCTCTCACGTAGACAAGCACTTTGCCGCTTCCCAAAGGACAGCAGTACAAAATTGTATAGCTGCCTCCTAATTCCGTATTAGTCCTCTGTGGCCTGGCCGACAGTAAAGCACTTTAATGAAGAGATGAAAACTAAAATTTTTCATCAGTACTGTTTGGAAATCAGACAGTTCCTGCTACAGATGTCAGGTTATTCCAGAAAGCCCGCGTGCTCTGTGGGATGTGTTGTCATATATTGCCTAATACTCATGCAGTTAAGTGGTGTCCTCATTCGCCTTGTGCTCTTTTCTTCCAGTTGCCACTGCAGTTACTCAACCATACGTGATGAGCTAAAGGCAGAGCAGCGCAGACGCCGAGTTGCATACCTGCCTAAAGACAAGCTAGTACAAGGTAGTTCTGGTCTGCAAGCCATTAATCAGTGTAGGGCATGAAGGGCAGTGGCTAGGACCCCTTCTCTCTTTCATTTTCATTCCCATCATTAACAGTAATATGCTGACACCTCAACAGATATGCTTTGCTTACAAAAAAAATGAAAATAAATTTATATCAAGAAACAACTCTAGGCAGAAAACTCCAGGTAGTTACTCCAGGTAGAACAGGTCACCTAGAGAGATTGTGGAGTCTCCCCCCTCGGAGATATTCAAAAGCTGTCTAGACAAGGTCCTGGGCAGCTGGCTCTAGGTGGCCCTGCTGGAGCAGGGGTTTGGACAAGATGACTCCCAGAGGCCCCTTCCAACCTCAGCCATTCTGTGAGTCTGTGAAAAGTTCCACACACCAGCTGTCAGAAAGGCTGCTCACAGGAGACGGGGTTGATGCATTTGTACCTGCGCCTGCAACAGCAACGTGGGGAACAATCTTTAAATCTGCAGTGAAGAAGGGTATCGCTGCTGCTGCTGCTGCTATTAGAGATTCTTGTTCATGTACCCAGGTAAAACCAGAGCTGTAGATTTAATCTCTGTCATATGAAGTAATTGGAATGTCACATGTCCATTTCTATTTGTGGCTCCCTTCAGTAGCTGCTTCACAGCAAGGCACCAATTTCCACCGTACAGATTCAGATGCAAGAGAGCTATCCATGTTACTGCATAATGGCAGCATTCATTTTTATTAAGATGATTTTTACATAGCAGATGTTGGAGTTACTCTTAATTCAGTCTGCTCATAAACAGTTGTAGGAAACCACAGAGTTGTTTGCAAATTACCCAGTCTAGAAAAAAATCATGTGCAATAAAAAAATCATATGATGTCAGCACAGAGCAGGGCAGTATTTTCAAGGTGCTGAAACTGCACAAAAAACAGATAACTTTTTCTTTTTTTTTTTTTTTTCAAATATTATACATTTAACCTAAATTGACTCTTCACATGAAACATTTAAAAAATGTATACCTCACAATGTTTTGGATATTTGTCCATATTTCAGCTTGGCTTAGACTTCAAAATCAAGATCTGCCAAATTAAAAAATAAGATCTGAATGCCAAGGAAGGCACCTTGATGAACATTGTTTTTACAATTTCAATTATTTTGCAAATAGGAGCACCGAGACTCACTTGTGATTTAGTCCTCATCTTACGACTTTAGCCTACAGTCCTACAACTCTGCAGTTGGACCATTTAGACCACCTTACACTGATCATGTCTTGTACCTTCTAGAAGTGCTGTAGTTTCAGTATTGAACACCATCTTGTACCCTTGGTAGTATATTTTAATATTCCCATTCACTGTCTTAGGAAGGACAATCTGCAAATGCAGAGTTTTCAAGATACTCTTATCTTCCTTTGGTATTTTGTCAATTGTTACAAGTTGAGAAACACTGAAGGAATTTATGTTTAATGATACTCCCAGAGAATGACATACAGAACAGCCTCATTCTATTTTTTGCATACAGACTGACTAGAATATTTTTTAAAATCTTTCTTTTGGGGGGAATACATATGGAAAGTTCTTATGAGACACTGAATTTTCTTGGAATTTTAAGAATTTATCTGAGATGAGAAGTTGCCCTTCTAAAATATTTTGGGTTTTTTTCCAGAAATTGATTTTAAGGACATCTTTTAAAATTCAGATGATGTAAGATGTGATTTTTTTTCCCCATCCCCAAAAGGGCCTAAATATCATTTTAACCATTAAAGAAAAGCGTATCAAGCCAAATAAATTTTCACAGTTGATACTTTATAAACATAAACCTCATATATTTACTACAGCAGTTACTGTTACAATATTTGTTCATGCTTTGTAGCTTTTGTATTAAGGAAATTCAGTAGCAAGTGGGGTGAATTAGATCATGTGGACATACAGAACAGATTTGGAAGTCACCTTTGCATTCATAGAGAGAAGAAATGAAGGGGAAGCTAAGCCAAAAGGGAAACAGTTTCCCAGTTTACCCTATGACATGTCAAATGATGAGCACCTTCCCTGTGGGAAAGTGGCACACAGCAATGGTTATCTGCAATGTGATAGCTTCAGTGTGAGAATTCAAGCCCATGAGACTTGGAAGGTTGAATTAGAGGAGCTGGGAGAGACAGGAAAATTCATCAACAGCACTTTCAGGGACGCATTGGAGCCATCTAATCTTCACACATGCATAAGTCCTACTTAAAAGGCATACTGAGAGGTGGAGCTGTTCATTAAGGAGAAGTTCAGAAACACCAGAGAAGCTGGAAAAAGTGATAGAACATCTCAGTGGCAGGTTTTCTCCATTAGATAACATCAATCTAGCATCCAGCACTAAGGATACACCTCTGAAATCAAGAATCCAAACTGGAAGGAGGGGAAAGTTTGGAAGGAGTAAAAGATGTAATCATCAGGAAAAAAGATAGATGTGTTTGCTACCTCGTAGATGATTATATAATGGCTGTCTTTTTGCTCATCACAAGTGCGGTAGACATCATAATGAACCTGAATCACCTACAACCCCAACAGGACAAGGCAAAGGGGAGGAAAATGCTTGGTGAGATGATGACAGAAAGAGGAAATTACTCCAGGTCCATTGTGAAGTTAGGCAGTCTGAACAGGAGAGATGAACCATAAGGGAACAAACCAGCTGGCATTTAAAATCAAGAAGGTTGTGAGGGAACTTTTAAAATATAATGGTAGGGGAGTTCCATTGTTTGGGATGATACTTAAAGAAGAAACCTGCTGGGTCCCAAGTATAAAGGAGAGCTCAGGGAAGAAGGGTCCATTAAAGAAGGCAGATGAATGCTTGGCATGAGCATTCACTTTAGAAGAACTGGGGCATTCATGCATGAAAGTCTTTTCTTGGGGCAAGGAGAAAAGGGGCAAGGATGTCCACAGAGAATCTGCTTGAAACCAAAATAACAGTGGAAAATACTGTGGTATGACCACAAATAAAAGATGTATTAGTGGAACTGTGGATAAATACTGTCTGATTAAAAAGTCAATGTTGCTTCTTTGAGGGGAAGTCCTACTTTACAAGTGTCTTAGAGGGTTCTGAAGGGGTCAACAATTATGTGAATAGTAATTATTTGACTGATTTAATCTATCCTGATTTCCAAAGAGTTTTTAAAGGAAAATGAGAAGCAATGGGTTAAGAGAGAAGGTCCCGGCATGTATAAAATATTCAATAAAATACAGAAAACTGAGAATAAGAGTAAATAAATAGTTCTTACAGATCAGGGGTGTCAGTAGTGGATACTGTAAGGACCTGTTCTTATGCTGATTAATATATTTGTAAATGACCTAGAAAAAAAGAGTAATCAGTGATAAGGTTTGCTGATGAGACAAAGTTATTAAAGGTAGTAAGATGAGAGCCAGCTGTGAAGTGTTGCAGCAGAACTAACAAGACTGACTGGGCAGTAAAATGCCAGATGAAATATAAAGTGATACCCACATGGAAACCAAGTTATAGCTTCAGACAAAAGACAAATTCTGAGCTGGCTTTTATTTCTTAGGAGTGAGAACTTGGGGTTTGACAGACAGTTTTACAAAGATACCAGCTATGTACTCAGCAGGGGTTAAAAAAAAAAATTAAAAACCAATTAAGTGCATGTTAGGAACATGTTGGACAAGCATCAGCAAACAAGAAAAGCACTTCTTTACTGCTGTATCAATTCACAATTCACCATGCTGTGCCCTTCGGTTTGAAAGATATATGATATGAGTGATATGATAGAAATCATGTTGACATTGGAGAAGAAGGAGAGGGAGGGACTGCTCAACAATAATTCAATCAATAAAAAATATTCAGTCTTCATCAATGCTCAACATCAATAACAGAACTAGAGGTCATAAAATGAAGTTAGAGGCATTTTAAAAACAAGAGGAGGTGGTTCTTTACAAAATGGACAGTGGAGCTGTATTACTACTTGCCAAAGGCTGTTCTGCATGCAGAATGTTTAGATGTCCAAGGGGAGACTGGATGAAATTCTGGAAGAGACATCCCATGCAGGGTTAGCAAACAGAACAACTTTAACAGGCTCAGTCTGTCCACTGAGAGGAAAGCGTTAGGAAGAACCTTGTCCTTATACAGCTGATTCTTTCCTTACTTTTCCCCAGAGGTTTCTTTACGGCCACTGTTGGAATCAATGCTTTAGAAGGACCATTTGTCCAGGACAGAAGTGATAGGACCTATGTTTTTTATGAGCTTATGGTTTGCCAAAGACAGTGCCTACTTTGTTATCAATGAGATCCCAACACCATCCATGACAGAATAAAGCTGTTTGGTCCAATTGCAAGTATTTATCTAGAACATTCCATAAACTGTATAAGAAATATATACAGTTCCACAAAAACCTGCTTCCATGTTAACAGTCTGCACTTCTAGATTGCAAAACATTACACAACTATCTGCAACGCCTGGAGACAAGGTCGTTCCATTTGTCAGTGAGTAAATAAATTATTATTCCAAGTACAAAAAAAAAAAAAGAAGTCAAGTTAAGGTGGAAAGATAAGATGGTTCTGTGCAAAGAATATAGTGGGATTCTAGAATCCAAAAGGAACACACTTGGACCTGTGTTGTAGCAAGGGGGCAACCAGTAAGAAGATGTTTTTAAAGTTGTGTAACTGAAATTAAGCACCTCAGAATTCAGCAGGCATTGAAGACACCCTTCAGTACAATAGTACTTCACATGTGCCACAGAGGTTTAAACGATACGAGGGACTGGACACTTTAGCCAAATAGATTTTGGAATCAATCCTGGGCCAGCTGGAAGTCTTATCAACAGGATATGAGATACATTTTGGTTAATTTCAGATATTTACGCTGTGTCTATACCGAGTTAGTTGTCTGGACTTCTTTTGCAGTCAACAGAAAAATATTTTCACCATGCTACACGGATGATCGTTGTAGACATGTACAAGACGGGTTGTAATCAAAGTGCCTGGTTGCTTCCAGTGACCATAGAAGGAGTCTAGAGAGTTATTTGAGATACAGAAAGCTACACTGTAGTCATCTCAAATTTAGGTGAGATATCTCCTACCACAGGTGACCACATGTTGAACAGAAGAACTATTTCCTCATGTGAACATACCTATAATTTTGCAATACTCTCACATACTTGATTGATTCCACAGATGAAGCCCACTGTCTTTCATCCTTCTAACCCCCTTCTAACCCTTCTAAGCCATCTCCTTTCATTCTTCTAACCCCCTATGTACATGTTCCCTTTCTACTACTTCCCATTGCTGTTCCTTTTGTTCCCTTTGTGTATTTCTATTTATTTTCCTAACTACAGCTCTATCCCCCATGACTGCCCACCCGTCCACGAATAAGTAGCTGTCTCACCCGCTCCTTTACAACTGGTCTCCTCCCTTGCTTTCCATGCCTAGATAAGGTGCTACTCCTGCATCTTCATGTCCCATCAGTCACCTTAGATCTTCTTTAGAGCAAGGTCTCACATTCCCTTTCCAATGGCTTCTGTGGGACAAGGCAGGCTATACAGCATAAAATGAGCATCACAGGTTTTCTTTGATTGTCTGGCATTCTGGCAAAATTCCTAAAATATTGTCAGCTAGTTATGTAAATCCAGTGAAAAAGCTGCTTTTCAAGGAACATAGTAGCTTTGGAATAGAATAACTTTGAAATTGTATCATAAAAGCATAAATACCAGTGATTATTTACACAGGTACATATACACACAGTACATACCCGTGTTTGTATATTAGATCACTACAGATAAAGAGTCATTCTATAGGATACATATTCTCAAATGTAAATGAAATATTTTTTCCTTTAAAAGAAAACATAATTTACATTCTGACTCTTGAATGGCCCTTTAACATCATTTACATTCAGTTGAGCACTGCAAGTTGTCCATCACAGTTTAAACAAAATCACAGCATGAAGAGCTAGGATTACTTGGTTAAAAAACCAAAGCCATAGTCTACTGAAGTTGCTAAGCTAATTTTTGACAACAGTTGTTTTTCATGAAGATGCACAAGAGTATTTTTCAACTTAGTTTGATTAATTTAGTTTAATACTGAGCTGAAGTAAATCTGTCAGATCCAGAGTACACTGAAAAAGGAGGAATACTTGTTTTCCAGTTTCAGTTTGTAAGTAATGATGAGGTGTGAAATGATGAGACTTACCCATTTGAAAAACTTGAAGAACATGGTAGCCCAAAATAATCAATTGAATAATGATGGCCAACACTTTCTTTATTTAATATGTTAATCAATTCTGCATTAAAGCTTCGTTTGAGGAGCCTTTTTTCACAATTTTTATAGTTTTATTTCCCCAATAAACAGTATAAAAATACTGGTTTGATTCATTTTTACATGAGTGTCGATTAAACTGAATTTCCATTCAAATGTAACCTTAAACAAAAATTAAAATGATAAATTATCCACTAAATAAACAATTCTTTATTCATTGATTTCCAGTTTAATAAAACTGTAAGTACCAAGAAACACAATGAATGCATGTAGTTTTATAACAGCTTAGACAAATATGTAGCAGACAAGCATCTTTCACTGAGCAAATAGCTTCATTAAATTTATCAAATTATATCAGTTAATTAGACTTTATTTTGCAGAATAGCTTAGGAAAAAGTATAAATATTTAAATCAATGTGTGTTGATCTAAATGATACTTAAAATCATCACAATTTAAATCATGCATCTAGGTGCATATATTGTGTATATGCTCTGTTTTTATATGCAGGAAATGACATCTCATTTGGAAAAGCTTGAAATCTACTGCAGTTCCATTGTTAGCTGTTGAAGATTTACATTTAAAGTCTGATATTATTCTGTCATCTGCGTTTTGGAGATGTCTCTTCTAAATTAATGGAAATTACAAGCATTGCCAGCTTAATCCGCTGGTGAAAGATCTTTGTTAAGAAATCTGAGTACAAACAGTATTTCCACAGTTGTCATAGATGTGGCTATGGCATCTAGATAGGAGACACACACAGCAGTGAGTACATCTGCATTTTTGAACATTTGCAAGTGCCGGTGTGATTTGCAAATAATGTGAAAAGAGAGGTTTCATAGTATGGCTACAGGATGTAAAATGGTGGAAAATGATGAACTACTGAACTACAATGCTCAGCTGGAGAAACTTAACGCTTCACATGACTGTGCAGTGCTTCCAAACTCTTCATGATTGTCACCTAGGATAAATCAAGATCTACGATGCTGAATTTTAACACATGGGAGAAAGCCAAGGCTAATTTCTAAAAGGCATTTACATGAAGAAATAGCACACTTGAAAATTCAGAAAATAAAGCAGAAAAGCTCACAATATAAAGCCTATTAAAAATGGAGTTGGCAATGATTTATTGAAAGAATTGTATTTAGAAAAACTCTGTAGATCTAATTTACCTTAGCCTCAGTAATCAGTACTTGTGGAGCTGGCTACAATAGTGAAATGCAAATTTGTACAGAGTAAGCAGCCAGTTTATGCTGCATCAGAGGATGCTGGAGTGAGGGAGACTAATGTAGCAATCAAAAATACTGCACTACCTGCCAAGGAAATCCAAAGAAGATATGCCACTAACAAAGCAACAAACACAAGCCAAATAATTTCCCCCTGCCTGTTCGTATTTGTCACAGGGAAAATATTTTTTTCTGAAATACTTAAATTCAAACGCAAATACCCACATCATACTTGGCAGGTAGCATAACTGTAGAACAGACTAATTTGAGGATATGAAAAAGAATGGTCACATCTAAGGTTAGCTTTTCAGAGGGCACGATTTGTTATAACCTTTTGAGAGCCACAAGAGAGCATAGCAGTTGCTTTTAAAGCTAGATCATGAAGAATATGTACGGCAAATTATATACAAAATTGCACATTACATTGGAATAACACATAAAATTAGAAGAATGTAGATGATTCAAAGAAGAGTAAAACTTCCATGGTTTCTCTGCTCTGGCTCTTATAAAAAAATAATTAATTTTTAACAGACATAACGAAAATATTTTTTCAAGGAAATCAGAATACAAGTCAGACTAAGAAAAACACTACAGAATATTTAGCTGACATAGATGTATTCAGTTCACCCTTGGACAATGAAGGAAATAGACAAAAAAAGCTCTGATTACTATCTTTAAGAACTCGTGACAGAGTTACAACATCTTGAGGGCTGGAAAACGACTACCAAATTCTCTGCCTCCAAACTAATGGAGAGAAAAGAGGACTCAGTGAAATACAAATCTAATCAGCCTAGTTTCAGATCTTGAAATATACTGGAAAACTTATTAAAGGTTCAATTTGTGGGTGTCCAAAAGATAATTAGATGATAAACAACAATCAACGTGATTTTGTCAAGAAAATTAATATGAAACCACTCTAGTTTCATTAAATAGTTTATTAGATAAGATGAAAAGAAAAATATGTGATATAGCTTGATTTTAATAAGGTTTCTGAAGTTATCCAGCCTGATGTTCCTTAATGTAACGAAATAAGAAGTAATAGTTCCAAGATGAGTGAATAATAGGTTAAACATTGGATTTCAGATTGGCTTTTACCTACAGTCAGCTCTAAAAATATTATGCATAGTCCCAAACAAGTCTGATTTGGGTTTCATTCTACTCAGAAATGCGTATTTTAAAAGGAGGCTGGGCATGTAATATGCTGTTTAACTGGCTTAGAGATTTCAAACATTCTGCTGAAATCCCAGCAGATGAGATACACTGTATTTTTCCTTTCTAGAAAATCAGGCACCTCTCAGATGATGTATGGCAAATTAGTTTGGACTGATCTGACTTCATAAACCAATATTGCATTTAATCCCATTTTCCATTTCTCCCCATGTCTTAATTATTCTTCTCTTCCAAATTTGTTCAAAAGCTTTTCATTATACTATGGTCAAACTGGCAGATCTCTAGTTTTCAAGATTACATTTTTCCTTCTCTCGGATATCATTACTGTAATTCTGTTCTCACTGCTGTACTGTCCCCAGTTTGACAGAGTCAATAAAATTTCTTCTGCTGACTTTGAAACTTTATGTACTAGTTCTTTCCAGTATTAAGCAATGCCCATTACTCTTTCCCTCCAGACTGAGCACAGGAACTTTGCTTCTACCTAAAATGGACAGGCACATTCATCACTCATTTTCTAAAAACTACAGGGGAGATGACGGATGCTGGTGCCAACCTTCCCTTCCAGACCATGCTTCTCCTACCAGCCTGTTCTCTAACTCCTCCAGACATTGAGCTCAGCCCACGCTGAGCGATAACCAGGTTTCCTTTTATTCAACCAGTTTGTCAAGAACCACGTCAATGGCTTCTTGCAGGCTGAACAACCGCTGACATGCAGCTCCCCAGAAAGATGAAGTACAGCTGGAAGCTGTGCCTCTAGCTCCACCTGCAACTGAGCATCTATGAGTATGCTCAGATTGTTAACACTTTGACTGCTTTGATTAATCTGGCCTCTCATTACTATCCAGTTGAGTCCAGTTTCCCATATCTGAGAAACAATTCCCATATGAGAAACAATCCTTCGCTGATCTTATAGGTTGCCATAAGTTACTACAGTAACAGTCACAGTTAGCTAAAGCCAAACCTACACCTGGTATTCCTCTCTCTTCTACAGAAATTTTATCTTAGTGGATCCTGTCCTGGAGACCTACTGCAGACCCTTAGTTTTGCTGTCCCCAAAACAATGTGAACCAGAGAAATTCTGTTTCACCTGTGTTATCATTTATCCTTCCAGTTTGTTTTATGATTAATATGCAAAACAACCTATCATGTGTATCTTTATTCCTACCTTTCCCAAACAGTTCTTTCCCTGTTTCTTAGTCAAACTTCTTTTCTGGTATATTTCTGACACCCCTGTATTATCTCATTTCACTTCATTCACCAGTACTGTTCTGTTTTGTTGCATTGCATTAGTGTGTGTCAGGGTCTTTTCTCTGTACGTGTCCAGTCTGGTAGCTAGACAAACAACTTTTCACTGTTTATATTCCTCACAGAACTCAAGAACAGTGCTTTTGTTTTTGTTTTCTGTTATTTACTTTCCCTTCTTGTAGTACTTTTTTTCTTCACTTCTTCAGCTCTGTCTGATCCCGGTCTCTCCTTGATTCATGAAAATTCTTCACTTCTATTTTTTTCTTTCTTCATCTGTTCCATGTTTCTGGGTTTCATTTGTACCCATCCTCCTTCTTGGGTTAGTCTCCACTCCAAGATGTACCCACTTAGCACCTATTCTAGGTGATGTTCATCTGATCAGCACTCATGGACAACACAGCCTGTGTGTTTTTTCATGCGTTTGTCCTTCTTCTTTCCTCTCTCTGAATCATCTTCATTCATAAGATTACATTACTGCACTCGTATCTCTTTTAACATTTCCAAAGTATTTTTCCTTCCTTCATTTAAAATACAACTTATGGAAGATTTCCTGCCAAAATGTGGTTCATACATAATATTGAGAGTATTGTCTCTTCTAAAACTTCTGTTAACATCTTGGAAGAAGTTTTTCTTCAAGAAAAATCATGCTGATTGTGCAATACGTTGTCCTCTGCTGCTTGAGCCCTGCAATCCTAGAATTAACTTTTTCTATCATTCCCAGCATCTTGTTTAAACATGCACAAATTTTATTCCACTGAATACAGAAAGTTGAAATTTTCAGCTACTGATGTGCCTGATTTACTATTATTTGCATCTCCATGCATATTAGATCATGGGTTGTACTTCTAATTCTAATGCCTAACTATAATACAGCATACCACTAGTAATTTTTGCATGTAATTCTACAGCACTGGTAGCATATATTTGTCATTGCTGTCAGAACTATACAGATTTTTAATCCCCTTGCATATTTTTAACAGAAATTTATTGAAAAGTTGAAATAATATTGCTTTGTAAATATAGGTATAATAGTTATGTTATTGTTTGTTTTCAAAGCAGCAGTCTCAGAAAGTAATAGATCCTGTTTTCAAAGATGATCTGTGCTTTTAGGGCTGGGGACCAAAATCCCATTTGACTTATACCAAAGACCCAGTAATTTTCTGTGAAGCTTTAACAGCCAGAGTCTTGCCCCCACAATAGATGTAGGTGCTGAACATGGATTTAGATAGGATTTAAGAGCACAGCTTCAAATCCCTGGTTTTAAGAATTCTGCACTTAAATGCTGCCTGACTCTGCAATGGTCAAAGCTCCATAACGCATTAAGGTTTTAATTTTTAAGTTTTCAAGCATATTATGCTCTGCCACTGCTCATTCTCAGGATGACATTTTTCTTGACTAATTTGACTTCTTCACTGCCTAATTGTCATGGTTTACCCCCCGCCGGCAGCCCAGCCCCAGGCAGCTGCTCACTCACTGCCCCACAGTGGGATGGAGAGAGGGTTGGAAGAGTAAAAGTGAGAAAACTCGTGGGCTGAGATAAAGACAATTTAATAGGTAAAGCAAAAGCCACGCTCACAAGCAAAGCAAAGCAAGGAATTCATTCACCACTGCCCATGGGCAGGCAGGTTCAGCCATCCCCAGGGAAGCCGGGCTCCGTCACTGGTAATGGTTACTTAGGAAGACAAATGCCACAATGTCAAATGCCTTCCCCTTCCTTCTTCTTCCCCCAGTTTACATATTGAGCATGACGTGCTATGGTATGGAACATCCCTTTGGCTGGTTCGGGCAGCTGTCCTGGCTGTGTCCCCTCCCAGTGTCCCGTGCCCCCCCAGCCCTCTCGCTGGCCGGGCCCCAGAAACTGAAAAGTCCTTGGCTTGGTACAGACACCACCCAGCAACAACCAAACCATCCGTGTGCCACCAACGGTGTCCTCACACCACATCCAAAGCACCAGCTGCACCAGCTGCTAAGGAGGAAATTAACTCCATCCCAGCCGGTACCAGGACATGAATATGTGCCAGTACACCAGGTGGAGCACAAGACTGGTAATACCTACTGGTCTCTCTTTGCGATCTCTATACTAAAAAGGAGAAGATGACTTTCTCCAACAACATACAGATAAAAAGGCCAGATTATCACAGCACACTGCATCTCAATTGATGGGTGCACACCCTTGGAATCTCTATTACAGATGGCCATTTCCTAATCCAGAGCCCGTTACATCCCCTCTGTAGAAGAATCCTATGTTGGACTTTCTTTTGGCAGAGAGAAATAATTTAACTTCAAGTTAAAAAACTGCAGAAACAGGGCATGGTTCTGTTGTATTTTGCACAAACCACTGAAATCTGACCAAGTTACCTGGGCTAACATAAGCATTAAAAAATTACTCTGGTAGGCGAAATAAAATTTTACCAAAATTTAAATCTCTATGTACCTCACCAGGCTGCTTACACTGAGCCAGGATACCCTGTTCTGTTGAAACTAGGATGTTGCACAGCTAGGAATAAATGTAGAGAAGGCTTTCTTTATGAATGATAGCTAGGGCTTTCACCTGGAAAGGTGGAAACCTATGAATCCACTCCACAGACCTTCTCTAATTTTTAATCCAGTGAATGTGTGATGTCAAGCATGAACAGTCCAAGCAGTAGATCCTAGGTCAGGTCTGAAATAACTCATATTGGGAAATCCAGAACGATTGCACTAGATAATATATAATACAGCACCATGAGCCAAAATGAAGCAAAAAACCCTATCTTCAAAATGGAAAATGCAAGCCTTCTATAGCCTCTTCAGACGTATCTGCCTGTCCTTTTATTTCAAACCCAAGGCCAAGCTCATTAGCAGTGGAAGGCACCAGAATGAAGCAGCTAGTACCTGATCCCAGTCATATGCCATGGCTGGATAGTCATATGCCATGGCATTAAAAACTGACTTGTCCCCAAAGCAGAAGGGCATACCAAAGCAATCTGTCCGGATTTCAACACAGCAGTTTTAGGCCCAGAAAATAGAAATGCTAATGGATTTCAGATAATTACAAAATATGTTACTCCTACTCTGCATTTGAGTGTTGAGGTCTATTTATTCCACATTGGCCTGGAAGAGTGGAAGGGAATATAGCAGGTAGTAACTCCTGTTGCTACCCTACGGGAGACATTTGAGAAGATAAAGATTTATATTCATCTCTTGTTTTTCAAATA
Source organism: Falco punctatus (assembly GCF_963210335.1). Classification (NCBI taxonomy): domain Eukaryota; kingdom Metazoa; phylum Chordata; class Aves; order Falconiformes; family Falconidae; genus Falco; species Falco punctatus. Next base: position 74,375,696 of record NC_137585.1, read on the forward strand.
GTCAAGAGAAGTGTAGAAATGAAGTCTAGAGATAGTCATGCTTACTGTTGCCTGGAATGTCTTAGGCAACCTGCAGTCTGCAGTGCATAAAGGGATCAAAGGGAAGGTGTATAATCTCTCTGTGTGAGTCTATGAAGTGGCACATATAGAACTCCTGTCCAACTGCCTTGATTTCTTTCTCCCTTCTCTCCTCCTTTCTCTAATTTCTCTCCCCTTTTTTCTCTTCTTCCAGATACCACACTTTGAAACAAAGTTTTAAAGATAATAGCACTTGTATAGGGTGGGCTGGCTCTTCAGGAATTCTCCAGTTTGGACGTGGTTCACGGGGTGCTGTTGCGCTCTCAGAGAAGGCAAAGAACATGTTGCAGGGGCAGAAAATATTGCATCTTTCTGGCCCTACAGCAAGTTAGACAGGAGCAATCATTGTTAACTGACTATCTGATCACCTTTAAGGGTGCACCGAGTGAAAAGACTAATGTGATTCTCTGATATAAAAGGAGAAAATACTGGGTTTGTGTAGAGGCATTATATCAGTTGTATAGCAGCCGTACTGCTGTTACTAGAATATTATGTCTATTCCTGCCATATAGGATTGAAGAACTAAAGAATGGAGGGGGTTCAAGATGATTGAAAGATTGGGAAATATTGCCTGCAATGAAATCTTCAAAGGCCTGAATCCATTTAGCTTAAAAGAAATGGTGATTTGATTATGGGCTGTAAATTCTAATTTGGGTAACAATCTGATTGTAGCTGGCTCATCAACGTTGTAGATAAAGATAAAAGAAGAATCAGTGGCTGCAAATTGAAGCAAGGAAAGTTCAGGTACAGAAATAAAAGAAGGTGAAAATTTTAAGAAAAGGGATAATTAGCCACTGAGATAACCTAACAAGATTATTGTCAGGTATATTGTTAGGTTGTTGGGGTTTGTTTGCTTCTTTTAATTTCTTTTATAAAAGGAATAATTAATTCAAGAAAATTTATTCAGGTAAGCGTTATGGCATGTATTATTCAAGAGTTTAGAATGGATGATGGTGATGATGATAATAATAATACGGAGCTAACATCTATTCTGAGTGGAAGCCCAAGCTCATTTAATCCACCAGTATTTTGCCAGTGGCTTTATTTCATTGTTGCTTTTGATTTTATTAAAAATCCTTTCACCACACCAAATTTACTGGTAAAATAAGCATACACTATCCCTAGCAGAAGCAAAATATGTTATTTCTGAAATAATTAAAAGTAAAGGAAGAAGCATTTGCTGAATATGATTGAAATCCTACCATTGGTTAGTCCATTTTCAGAACAGTGTAGCACAACTGTGCCAGGGCAACCGGCCCAAGCTCCTGAAAGGGATGCAGTCAAAGACAGCACTTTAAAAATAAAAGGCTTGTTGGGGTTTCTTTAAGCCCAGTTTCCATGCACCTGTCTACAGTACACCACCACAAATAGTTAAATTGGCACAACACAAAACACAGCTGATTGTGCCAGGACAGCATGATAAATAGTCAAATCTGGCTTTGACTGAGGCGAATGGGAACTTTCAAAGCCAGCTTCACCACCGAAGCGTGTATCTCATGTAACTAGCTCATAAAGCGGGATACCAGACAGAAGAGGGCCATACTGGTATATTGACCCTTCATTGCCAAGGTTGTTAAGACAGTAGGGGTTTTTTAACACAGTATATTTGAAATGTGCTCCTTGTATTTGTTAATGAAAGAGAGCTGGAGTGCTTTTACCACAGAGCAGCTTTGATGCAAACCACAGTCCCACATTACATTTGCTAATAGCAATACTTCACATTTCCAGTCTCTAAAGGAAATAATACACAGTCTTAATGGCACTCTTCTTTTTGAAGTTCAGCCTCTCCCATGAGCTGTACATTACACCCAGCAGTCATCACGGAGGGAGAACGGGACTGTGTTTTTCTTAGTGTTTAGGGCTCAGTGAGCTGCTGACTCAGAATCACCTTGCTCGGAGATGTGCCTTCCTCACACATTAGTCCTTTGCCTAGACCGCTAGAGCCATTTAAAGAATATTTGATTCTCTACATGGCAGCATGAGTTTTGAGTAATATTCCCACAGCACTTACACTGTGGTTCAAAATAGCATCTATATACAATTACTCTTACAAGATGATTTATTTTTAGCATACAGCCCAGAGCATTTTTTAATGCCCACATTTCATATTGCATTTGTCTTTGATTTGTGCTGTGGAGAAACCCTAGTTAATGCAAAGTTCATCCAACAATATTTTTTTAGCATTTTTGAACTGACATGCTATTTTGAGACAAGATTAGTTATTCCCTCATCTAGCTACTGTATTTTCATCTGCTGCTAACAGGCCTCGAGCCAGCTTTAATATGTCATGTCCTGACAAAAAGAGGAGAGAAACAGTGGAAAGGAGACAGAGCTGTGTATTTATATCTGCACAACACATACAGGGTAAAGGAACTCAGCTAAAAATGCCCATAAGCTGCCAGTTAGATAGTGTGGTAGCCAAAAAAACATCCTTGATAGCTTCTTGTTAAGCTTTAGGTGGAGTGCCACAGCAGTTTAAGAACCTGTCAGAACAAGCAGTCTCACCATTGCCCCTGACCCTGGTGAATTATTCCAACTGCTTCGTCTGTGATCACCCAAACTTTTGTAACCAGGCTGGAAAAAAGGTTAAGGACTCGATTCAATTGAGTCCCTCACCTTGGTGGCATCAGCTGGATTAGGTCCCTGCTGTTGTTGGCTGGGCAACTGCCAGTGCTGTCACAAGAGAAAGTGGGAACATGCATCTCAAAAAGAGCTTTGAGTGAAGCCACTCGAGCTGCCTGGCCAGTGAATTCATACCTTTTCCATGTGTATTAAATGTTTTGCTACTAGAAATTAGGACATATTCAGTCTGTATGAGTTGATTCAGGATCACTAACACCTGCATTATTACAGAGCATCTAGTAGGTTTTATAACAGATGGATATAAAAGCAAGGTGGTTTTTATAGTCTTAGATTTAAAACCAAACTGCCATGGAAATTTTCTCTTACACAGAGCTGGCTCCATCAGCCCCTAACCCAGCAGCTTCTCCATTCACTCCCTCCTCACGACAGTGGCCCCGTAGCCCTGCAAGACCGTATTGCCATCACCAAATTAGAGGCCACAAGGACTGAGGCTTGCCAGGTCTGCTCTGCCTGAACTTTTCTTGATCTGCCTGCAGATCTAAGGTGTCTATGGCTAATTCATTCTACTTTTGTTTATCTTTGTGTGGTACAACCACGGCTTTATACAGAGAGCTGTAATGAGCAGTTATTCTGTGTAGAATGAGATATTTGCAACTCTAACACAATGACGTCATGTAAAGAAATACAAGCCTGCTACAACAGCAGAGACCTTGAGAAGCAGAGAGGCGGGATACGGCACAGAGGAGTGTAAATCTGGGCTGATAAGAGATGGGGCACAGGCGGCACTGGCGTGCCCACAGCTATTAACGCTCACCAGCAGGCAAAGCAATGCAGACCTGAACAAAGCTGGTTTTAACAGTAACAAAAAGAAAACAGTAGTATCTAACATAAAGAGCACTGTGGACAGTGGGATGTAACACGGAGCGCAGAACAACGAACAAAGAGAAAGGTGCCAATGTGTGATAGTAAATGTATAAAAATGGGTAGAGTAAAGAGGAAGAAACCAGGAACACCAACACTGGATTGTTCCCAGTGAAGGAGTCCAGAGGCTGATGGCTTATGGCCTCATCCTCTCCAGCAGTACAAAGCCTCTGACTATCAGTTCAGAGGAGAAATGCAAGGGTGAGCATTCCCCAAGAAAAGCACAGAAAATTAAGAACTGTGTGTTGACATTTGAATTATATTATTACTATTCTTGAGACTTTTCCTGTATAGACGTAGTCTAATTGCATTATTACTCACTTTTTAACGTAATAAATAGATCCAGAGTAATAATGATACTTGAATTAGACTGTTAAGATTTCCATTACACTAAAAATAAATTTGTGGCTTTACAAATATGTAGTCTTCTTCCTCTTTGCCCATAAACAAAATTTTGTGTACCACCTCCTCCTCAGTTGCACTTGTTTACCAGTTTGTGAACAGCAACTACTCTGTGAACTATTGGTGATGAACTAGAGCCATGGTCAAAATAACTCTGAAAGAAAACCAGCAATCACCTAACCAGAACCACTTGTTTGTTCCTGGTTATCAGGTCCTGGTCTGGTCTACCACATGCTCCACAAAATTAAAGCTGCCATAACGAATGGTGGTACAAGAACAGGGCAAGCAGAGATGGGCACTGCTTAAACCAACTGCTGCCAATGGAACTGCAGCCAAAGACGATGCTCTGGCTTCCAAAAAGAGCTAAGAAGATTTAGCAGTCCCAGCTGCTCCAGCAAAAGGATGAAGTCAAGATGTATGCAATTTAGTTATGTTATTTGTGAAATAATGTCATTGTATCTCTTTTAAATGAGAGACTAACCGTAACATAAACCAAAATAATTCAGTTAGTTTTTGCATATGTTAAACAACCACAAGTGACAAAGATCAGTCCTGGAGGCACAAATATTGGAGACATCTATAAACCCACATAATCAGCTTTCAAATCAGCATGCATATATTAAGCAATTAAACAGCTAACAATGACTAATTCAAGATTTCTATCCAGCTTTATTTTCTATCACAGACAGCTCTCAGTTTGATATTACCTATGCAACACCACAGGGGCCATGGAAAGTTGTGGTCTCTCAGAATGAGGGGAGATCACTGTCCCATGAAAGAAATCATGTTGCATAGCTGAAACAGGGACGTGATTTAGAGATGTAAGGGTTATTAAAGGTTTTACATATCTGGGAAGGGGAAGACGCTTAAATTGCTTTGATATGGAATAACCTCTTGTTATACGAGCAGCATTTTCAACAGGTAAAACATCATCAGTAAAAACTGTGGTTTCTAATGAACTTCAGATTTCCATCTTTTTATAAAATAAAGACTAACAAAATTAGAAAATTTTGCTTTATTTTCTGTTGAGCCAGAGTTTTTCAATTGTTTAGAGAAATCACTTTTGTAATTTTTTAAGATTAAAAAAAATTGTGAAATTGTGTATCCTCTATTTTATTATATTTCTACAATAAATATTCATGACATTTTTAAATACCTTCTCTCTGGTAAACATCCCAGAATTAGCTTTTTCAGGAGAGAAAGAACAGAGCTTTATGAACTGTATGAGCTCTCTGAACAGCTTGATTAAGTCTATTGTGACTGAAATGAGTAAATCATTATTTTACAAATTGATGTTTATTGGTTCTGAAATATCCATAAATTTGCCTCAATTAAAAATAAATAAATTTCTTTGTCAAGTTCATATAATTCCTTCCAGACTAATTTGCACCATTTTCTCTTTGGATTTCAGGACTTTGGCTTTTGTATCTGTTGTTCAAATCCTCCTTGACTAGTAGAAAATATTTCTTATGCTTCATTATGTTATTGATTGCAAAGTATTCTTGACTCCAGCTCAACTTGGTAATTAAAAAAAATCTCAGTTTAAACATGTGAAGTGTCTCGTTGAACACAATTCTTCAGTGTTGATCAGTACTTAAAAACCTGAGTGAATCTGGCCTTAGAGAATGTTTCTTCTCTCACAGCACCTCACACAATACTTCTCCCTCAAGTAAATTATGTCCTCGTCACTCATTAATCTGCTTCTGGTCCCCTTTGAAGAGGTGAGTGTTACCTTGTGATTTGGAACTAGATCTTAGTCCTTGGACTTCAAAACCTGCTCATTTGAAAAAGTAATTAATGCCTATGTCATGAAACAGGATATTTATTATCAGGTTTAAGATGTTTCATTAGGGGTACAGCTTGTTCCAAGGAAAAATAAAATAAAACAGTCACTGTAGCACTGAGCACAGTAATGTCCTAATGTTTATGTTCTTTGGCTCCTTACCCTCTGAGAAATTCAAAGTGGTGCCAACAATAAGAATTATGTCAGCACAGAGCCAGCAAAACATAATAGGACCCACAGGAGATAGGGGTATCTCATAAATCCCATCTGTCCCTAGTGTACCTTACGCGTTCCTTACTTGGATAGCTAACTCAGCTCCTACCTGCGCTACTCTCTACTTAGAGTAACAGACACGTGCCAGCAGTCCCCTTTAGTACAGAGTCGATGAAACACCCAAATCAAAAATCCCTACACTTGAGAGAGCATGTGCTGTCCTAGTTCTGATGCATATCCAAGAAATTAAGAACTGTCCGGTGCTGCACACACTGCACTGGGCCACGAGAGCTGAGCTGGTACAGCCATTCCTCCTTCTTTTAAAGCACGAAGGGCAGAAGTGGCTTCCCATGTTTTGCCCTTCTGAACAGGGCCGTGCCACTCTTCCCCCCACCACAGCCACATGTTCCTTCTGCAACCCTGTGCCTGGGAAAACATTCATTTGTGTGCACTGAGCCCTGCAACTAGGAGATAACCCAGGAAAAATAAAGATTCTATTTCGCATATGTGGGTTTATGACTGGATAAGAGCCAGGACCAGTTCCATTCACACCATGAGAGGACTCACGTCTGCAAGCCCTGTCTCTTATGAGAACAACCAGAATTCAAGACTGCAATTAGTCTGAGGCGAGGAACAAATTCTGCTCTACCTGTTGAAACAGTAACAGATTATGTCCTTTCATTTGTGAGATTTACCAACTCTAATTTGACTTTCAGAGACAAGGAAAGGGCAGGTTTCTCCCAGGATCAAATCTATCACATCAGTGAATTCCATTCAGCAGGAGCACATTAGTAAAGGATTGATGGGAGACCCACACATCAGCTCAAGTGTCTCCTCTTCAGTACCCTTCTCTGCTGCTCTCTTGCTTCTTCAACCCCACCTTCACTTTGTAGGGTAATCCTTTCAGGGTCTCAGACTGCAATAAAGTCTTAAACCTCCATGTGTATCATCTAGCTATGCATCTGCCCCAGAAGTAAATTTTGTCTTTTCTTCTGGAAGGAATGGACATTAGTGGTTGGACTCAAAACCAATTACTTTTCTGAATGTATCTATTTATCTATCTGAAGCTGCAGCCTATAGATCCCCTTATTCCTTTCCTTAAATGTTGACCCATCCTATCTTCAGAAGATGTGACATTTGGTAGCATCCTTGCCATGTAACATGGCACGTAACCATTTCTTCATTTTAGATGATCATTTTAGCATTCTTAAAGCCAGTAAACACAATCAGAAACAGAAACTTTACAAATTCAAAATTCCCCTCAAGCAGAACTTTGCCATTTGGGGAAAAAATGTTGTAGTATATTTAAGGTTTCATAACTGTACAGCTGATATATTGATTAAAATGTGACTTTTAAGTACACAATTATCGATTTGGCATCCTTGGATAATAAAAAAAGTAGAACAAGTCCTACCCTGGGACATTGTATTTAAATTTTGTACAGAGTCAGATGGCATATAGGTCTGGAAGTAGCACATATTAAAATGATTAATGAGATATTTACACATTACATGTGTACCACTTGGATAAGAATATTGATTTCCTTTTTGCACTGAACACTAATAAACTGCAATGATTCTAACAAAGTTTCTAAACATTTTCAATGATCACACATGAACACTGTTAACTGTGGTTTCTCTTTCAGTGAAAGGATAGTCTTACTTCTAAAAGCTTTAAGGCAAGATTATGAGCCACAAGTAGCTATCTATGAATTAGCATTTGAAGATCTACCTCCTTTAATCTGCTCAACATAATTAATATATTTCCAATGCTACTGAAAATAGTTTCAGAAACTTTAAACCCAGGCTCTGATAATGATCATTTTATATCACCACTAAAATATGGTTTTAGCATGGTACATTCTTCACAAGCCAAAACCTTCATTCAAGTACTTGCATCAGTTCTCTAATTGCTATGGATGGCCACTAATACTTAAGACTGTCATTAAAACCAATAGTTTTAATGATACAGCTTATAGGCTATAAATTAAGCTCTTCCTCAAGTGTTTAATAAAACTGAATCCTAAAAAAGGAGCTGGATCTGTATTTCCTGAATTCCTTTAATATTATGAGAACATAATTTGAAACAATTATGATATCAAATACTATTTTGCACTTCAGTAATTCCTTGTATACAAACACTGCAGTGCACTGCATAAAAAAAAATTTACACTTAAAAATAACCCATTATTGCCCATTATTACTTATCATTATTGGAGAAAATATAGGTTATAAGATCAAATGTGTCTGTCTGAAATTAGATGCATGAAGTATAATTTTCAAATGCTATTTCTAACTCCACGTAAGGGTGAGGTTTGTTTCTCCAGGTTGCTGAACAACCCTAGATTAAGTTATACCCTTTTCAATGTCTCTGAAAAATCAAGGTGAAAAGTGTGAACATTTTCACTAAAGTGACATCCTGAAAATCAGGAAATGTAATGGCATTGATAGTACAAACCAGATCTTCCCAACTCCATTTCTGCCATCAGCTGTCATGAACTTTGGTAAGTACTGCATTCATTTTTTTCATGTTATTTTTTTCAGAATATATTTTCATGCTGTTTAGGGCTTCCCATCCAAGAATATTTCTGATATGGAATCAGATTTTTTTTTATCAATTTATCAATTTATTTCCTTGGTAACTACCCTTTTAGCATAGAAAAGATAACTGATATTAACATTAAATCACTCACCCTTCAGCACTGCATTTAAAAGCCATAAAAACCCCATATTGGTAACTTCATGTTCTGATCATTAACATCAATTAGTGTTCTACAGACTACAGAAAATAAGGATCTTAATACAGCCTCATGCAGAAGATTCATAAAAAGCCTCTCTCAACATATTATTCATAGGTGAAGTGTCTATTTTTATGATGATCCCTGGAATATGATGCAATCACAGACAAAGAATGGACCATTGACTACAACAGTAACACTTCCTATATCATGATGCTCTTCACAAATTTGCCACCAAGGGTAAATAGACTGGGACAGATTTCATTTACAACAGCAGCAGATGTGCTGTGCTTTGACTTTTGAGCTGTACACAAGCAATGGAATAAGAGCTACATTTTGCTGGTTTTGAGCAGCTTCTAGGTTGTGTGGATGAATTGGTGCTATTTTTTTCACCTGACGTTTCTTCTTTGCACAGTGCAGAACGAAATCCAAAGCCCACGGGAGACATTTTTTTCTATAATTTCCCATTATCAGTAGTGAATATTAACAAATCTTGTCTGGCTTATTCAAAAGAAAGTGGGGAGCTACATAACCATGGAAACACAACTTCTAAGTCCCTCAAGCACATGACTGCTCCAAGCCATGACAGGTGAAGCCCTGGCAGCAGGAGGGCCTGATCCAATGGATCTGCTGATGATCTAGGCATTAAATCTTGTTTGAACTTATATTCAGTGGAGAGTTCATCATGGAATTTGGCTTTGCCATGGAAAACCCAAACACCTAAAAGGTCAAAGCAGTTTTTCCATTACCTTGAATGAGTTTTATGTGGGTTTACTGCCGCTGTTAATTTGTGTGCCATGCTAGCTTCCCAGGACCTATCTGACCACCGACCTGTTCTGTTTTAGGTATTTTCACAAACACACAGTGAGAGGCAGTTCCAGTCCTGAGGAGCTTACATGGCTTACAAATAAAATAGACAAAGTACGTGGGCAGAAAAAAGGTCTTTGTTTGACCAAGTCTTTAAACACATACTATCAATCACATCATCAGGAAATCAAGTCAATGCCTAACTGATCCTAAGGATACACAGAAAATCTGCAATGGAGTCAAAAGTTGAATCTACATTTCCCATGTACCACTGTTGCCTCAGCAACAAAACCTTACAATCTTCCTAAAAGAGATGTGCATCTCCTGTTCTGCTGATCAGGTGCTTTTCAGAAGAACAGATTTCACTACAAATTTTAAAGCTGCCACTATCACACTCTTCTCACTCCTCCACAAAGGAAGACTACAACCAAAGATCTTCACAAATGCCTCAGAAACAGTTGTTATCTTCTCATGCCAGGTACTCAGGGTGGTAACACAGAAGGTGTTGAAACACTGTGTTATTTCAACACTTCCTCTGTTGTTAAACCTGCCATTTTGCTCCTTGGGAAGTTCAGCTTTCAACAGGCATTATTATTCCTGACAGACCACCCTGTGAAAGGCTGTTTCCAGAATGCAGGCACTTTCCATACCTAAAACTAGAGAGAGAATCTTGTTTAGAAATATATTCAAAGTTTTTAGCTTCTGTTGAAGCCATTCCAAATGTAGTCAACATAGCAAAACTAACCTGGCGTTCGAAGAGCTGCCTAGTCCTAGCACATTCCAGACTTTGGGAGGGACTGTGCCATATAGCCCTGATGCTGGGGACACTGATGGGAGCTGCCCAGTACATGCTTACTGCTTGGGAATGGGAAGGCAGGACATCCAGAGGCAAGCTCAGACCACTGCACCACCATTCAATGACACTATCAGAAACCCTGCTCATTTTTTTTTCTTCTGAACATACCTCTAGCATTGTTTCCAAGCACAGATTGCACAGTATGCATAGTATCTATTAAATAACCTTCAAAGACATGTGCAAAGTTGGGGGGGAAAAAGAACTGCACGTGATGGTACATTATCATGTTGTTTACAGCTCTTTAAAAAGGCTTTAGTAGTAGAGTGGTGACTGCTATATGCAAACCGGAGCAGAATATTAACACTGTTGTGTTAAACAGAAATACCCCAGCAGTATCCAGCCACTCCTGCACAAGTGCTCTTCTCAGCAAGCTTCAGCAGAGGAGGTGATTTTGAGGACTGGGAGATGCCATTTCCCGAGTCCTATCTGCTTTCTGTGCTATCAGGGGAGAAACACAGAGATCCAATTTGGTGGCTACATGACTGTCTCATCATCAGGGTCCCATAAGGGGATGTCCTCTTTGCTTCCTGGGATGTACACATACGTATGAGCTTGCTGGTCACATCTCTTCCAAGCAGAATCCTGTTTGCTCACAGAGAAGTTCCTAAGATAAGCATTATCTTACCAAAATGATAAACACTTGGCTCTGGGGGAAGCCCGTGATGCCCAAAATATCTGCCTCAGATTTCTGTGCCCTAACTAGAGCTGCTGAAAACCGGCAGAGGGGAAGTAATTTGGCCTAAAGTGGAGTGCCCTAGCAGAGTACAAGAAATCAGTAAGAAATACCAAAAAGTTGTTCATCCACTTGTTAACCAGACTACTCAGCCTTTATCTAAGGACAAGAACCTAATTGATCAGGACTGCTGCTCTGAGTCCTTTGCACTTTAGTCCAGTAATTAAAGCAGTGACCCCAAAAAAGTGAAAATCCGGTATCCACAGCACTGAATGTTATTCCTGGAGCACAGGTAGTCTCTTGCATCAGCTCCATTTATCCCCCTCCTGTTAAAGCCAAACCACTGCCAGTCAAGAAAGCAGGACCTAAATGACTAGAAGGAGACTAGGCAACTGGGTAGCTGCTTTTTCTGTACAGGAATTCTGTTTATACAACAAAATCTGAACTCAGCCCCATAAGTATAATGGAAGTCTTGTATCATAAATGACAACTCTGTGGCAGATCTAATGCTGCATGAGTTGTTCAGCTCACAAGTAACTGTGAGCTTCCCGACTGCTGCAGACAGGCTTGCTCTGGTGTCAGCACTAGCAGAGCACACCGTTCCCATGTCAGCCAGCTGAAGAAATGCCCTGGACACACCATGCTGCCAGTTGGAGTGCAAGAATGCTTTCCTCTCCTAAAATTAAAATGTAAACAGATATAGTCATAGCGTTGTTAGGAATCTTGTCCAAAATGAGCAGATGTAATTACATCCACCTGCAAGAATACCGTGCCAGCCAGGTACGGAAAGTTTCTGCTCACCACCGTTACTAAGCATGTGAGTGTAATGAGAGGGAGAAGAGCAGAAGCATTGTGATCCCAGGTGTTACGCATCAGGCACTAGACACACGGCCTCAGATGCGCAAGGGCAATTTCATTAAGTGCCACCACGTCTGGTAAATGTAACACGTTCAGTGCTTTTTTTTAAACTCCATCACCTGACTGATGCCATTTTAGCCATCGCTTGTTGCTCTACCTCACCTTAAAATGTCTGCTGGATCCTCACACACTACATTTATTGAACTATTTAGAGGTCGATAAAGGAAACTTGTCCTCCCTATCCTTCAAAGCAGTCACCTTTCTTTTTCTTTACCATGCTGGAAAAGCCTTTTACATCTGTTGACTATTAACGATAAGCCAGGTAAGCACCCATTCTTTGATTAAATTAATCCCAGCAAACAGTCACAGAAAGCTGTCAGAGTTATTATAAGAATACTGTATTTTTGCACAACAGAAATGAAACATGAGATACCCTGTAATGTAAGTTCAAGGGTCCATGAAGCATGGGCACAGAACCCAAGCTCTTGGCATACAACTTTTAATTACTAAATTATTGCAAAAAAATAATAAGGCAGGGGGAGTGGGGGGGTGGTCATTACTAGTTGCAGTACTGCCCATTTTAACGTTGGCGCATTGTCTGGGAATTTTCCAGAGATGGGTGCCTATCTGGCTACAAAGTGCCCTCAGGCAGGGTATGGGAGCTCACCTCACTCCTACTACTCCATGCAACTGAACAACTACACTTAGGCATTCCGGGAACATCTTGGCTAAACAGAAGAGCATGTTATGATTATGAGCACCTACAGGGGCAATATTCTTGGAGAATAGATGGACTAGGTTGCTGTTGACTCTTTCAGGGATTTTACATCTCCTTAATCTAAATTTAGCCATTATTTAGGTATGGTAAATTTCATTAAATCTAAGGTTTAAAGGAGAAAAAACATTATAAAGATTATTTCCTTTATACTCAAAGTCCTGTTGACTGGATAGGAAAAATAGATACCAACGAATTTATCTTTGAAAAAAAGAACTGCAGGAAAACCTGTCCCTCAGTCATGCTCCTTTAGCCCCACAGCCATAGTAAGTACATTTTCACTTGTGAACTCTTACTACCAGTGTATTTTGGCATGATCCCTGAAATACCCTATTTTATTTGTTAGACCTTGCATTTACATCACTTCAACACTAACAACATCATTAGGGTCACAGTGCTGATAGAGCTCAACTTGGCCAGTATCATTATATGTTTGGCATCAACACAGTGTGAACTCAGAAATGCCATATATCTCAAAAGTATTTTTGCATGCATGCATACACATATGTCCATCATACTAATTAACTAAGCTAGACATCTCAGAAGACTAATTGATTTCTATTTATAAAAGCAACATTTATGTGTCTTAACACATGTATTAGCTTATCTATATATAACAAAATCTTTGTTTCTTCTTGAACCCGCCTGTTGCCACCTGTTTAGCTGTTTTTATCTTCATACTCTGCTAACTCATGAAGCTGGTGCAAAAGCCATAAAAGGACTAATGTTTTTCTACTGTGTAGAAGTTACTAATATGTAGTAATGTGTCAGGTATCTGACCATCACACAGGCTCCAGAAAGATCATTCCTTCTCCATTTTTGTTCCCTGTCCATCACAGGACTACATAAGAAAGGGGTTGAAAGAAAGAGTGCCAAACAGCAGGAAACATGCGTGTGCCCAGATGCAAACAGAGGCAGTCATTGCCATCCTCTGTTTCTGTACAGGGCAAATGATGTTCCTGTTACTCCCAATGGGAGTGTGGGTTTCTGTTTTTCATTAGAGATGAGTCTGTCAGTGCCACACAGAGCAGCCCTCCAGAAGAACCAAGCAGACCTCACTGGGGTCTTGCTGGTCACAGCGATGTACCCAAGCCTCCACCAGTCTCACAGTGGGCATGGCTATGTTTACAGCATGTTAAAAGCAGCCTAACTGAGAGACATCTCCAAGAAGCAGAAGTTTAAATGAACTTCCATTGATTAGCAGAAATTGGAAAGTATATAATACATCCCTTTTATTCAAGTAATTAGTTACAAAGGTGTCTCCATCATTCCCACAGAGAGTCTCAGTGTCAAAGAGGAGGAAGAAAATGCAATAATGGTTATGAAGGAGAAAATGAAATGCTGGGTGTGAAGAATTATCTCTGTATTACAATCCAGTGCTCCTCCACTTCTGAAGGTAGCTGGGCAGGTGACTTGCTATAGCCATCTCATAGAAATTCAGCACAGCTGAAGTGCACTTCATGAGCCAGGAGATCATAGTTCCTGGTTACAAGCATAGGAATAGCGAGAGCTGTCAGCTCAGATCCCACTTCTTTCTCTGTAGCTAGATCATGCCACACCAGGAGACACTGTGGTATCTACAGATGTGGATCAATGCCCTTAGTTTGCCCGGTATGTGATGAATATGCAAAGATTAAAACCAAACCAAAACCCTCTCAGAATGTGCATATGCTTAACAGATTTCCAAGCAGATAGGCAAATGAAGTACTTGTCCTCCCTTGAAATACTGGTTATGTACTCATTTAATTACCATGTAATAATTTTTAATTGGAATTAGAAATTTGGTTTTGTTCCTAATTCACTGAAATAATTTCTGCTACTACTGATCTAAACAAATATAAGAAAGAAAAGAACCAACCCCAAACATGTACTGCGATTGGTGTCTACTTTTTATCACTTTTTATACCAAAACACAACCAGTGGTTCCATATAAAAAAAATGTTATGACTATGACATAATTTTTTTCATCACTGCATCAGGTTTTTACTATGACATTCATCATAACATTTAGTAACAAATACTCAATTATCAGCCCTCAAAGGCTTTTACGGTATCTCCTGCCAATAACAATTAAGTTGATAGTGACTTCTGAATAAGTGAATATCCAGATCTATTGACCCAGGAGTTAAATATTAACTGAGGAGATGACAAGGTCAATATACTCCTAGACCAACAATAAATCCTGATGTTCTTCACAAGATCACAAGGATGCACCTAATACCACTTGTACGGAAATCTGTTGCTCAGATCCCCATTCTCTCGGCTAGGCAAATAAAGGATGTTCATGACAGAGGGAAATATTTGTTATAGGTGAGAATAAAGATGGAAAGGTACAGTCAGCCAGCCCAGAGCCCATTTTCCATTATGTTCTTTAAAGTAAACTGTCTGTTCTAAAACGTGCCAGGAAAGGTTTCAGTCTGTAACAAGGACAACATGGAAAGAAAAGCTGAGTGCTTGCCTCAGCTGCAGAGGTTACTCTTCCAGATTCACATGCTCTGACTATGACTTTTCATCCCAGTTTTGGTAAAGCCACAGAGACAATCCAATTTCTGTCTTATACCAGTGAGCTGGGTAACCCATCTCGGCCTTATTTGGGGATCATCTGAAATGTTGGAAATTTCCTGTTATGAGCTTTTATAAGAATATATGAACATATGTGAGAATAGCTGAAAATGGAATTAGATAAAAGAAATCTTTTAAGCAAAGATTTTCCATTTCTTTTTAATTCACAAAAAAAGAATAGTAACAGTTTCAAAGAATTCACTAACCAATAAAAATTCAATTTTCATACCTAATCCATTATTGCATTTGCTTTGCAGTTAGTCAGAAAATGTTAAAGCTGACCTAAGTGAGATACTAGCATTTATATGTCAAGCATCTGAATTATCTGCATGTGTAGTCTCTGTAGGGGTTTATTATTCCCCAGCTGTGGCATTTTTGGACTTAGTAGGATTTATTGTGTGGTGAGCCAACATTCAAATCAGCAATGAGAGATACAGTTTAGCACCTGAGTGGCTCGCAGTCACTTAGCATATCAGAAGGCAGGGCAGGAACCACATCAACATGATTTCCAGTCTAATAGATGGAATATTTACACACCAAACTGTTTAAGGTAAAGGTTAAAAATAATCTCTGAAATTATAAGGTGTCCAGTAAAAGACTTCAGTATACATTGAGTTTAACTCACTCAAGGTCAGAATTAGAAGGCAAAACAAAATTTCATTTTAAGTCAGAACAGCACTAAAGCAGCTGCTTGTTTAGTTACTGTTATGAGATCAAAGTGAACAACACAATTCCACTGCGAGAAGCAGTCATTAACATGTCCTTATTTGATGGATTAAACATGTTAAATGGATAATTCAGCAAAAACTGATTGTAACATGTTAAGCATCAGGCTCTAAGAGAGTGGCCAAATGATCCTACACATAACTTATGCTCGAGGAGCAAACAATCTGCAGAAAATCCTGACCTGATTAACTTTAGTGCATGGACTGAAAGCTCTGCATTTTGTACAGGCACAAGGATGAATAATGTAAGGACGGAAGGATAAATAGGGCAAGTGAGAACATTAGGGTGGGAAATCCCATTCTAAGAATTGGAAATATACATTCAAAAAGCTCTGTGTACATACTTTATCTAAGAATTTTATGAGCTGTTATGTAGGCCTAATATGACACAATGCCAATTCTTCTAATTTTTCACATACATACAGCTTGAACAACACGTGGTAGTATTCAACCTTGCATTAAGAAAGTAAGTGTGTGTGTATGTGTGTGTGTTTTCATTAATCCATTACTTCTCTGTACAATTTATTTGGAATAAGGGCTATGGAAAAAAATCCAATTAACAGACTTCTGACTAAGGGGAGTTCACAACTTATACATCAAAGTGCATGAACCAACATCAGTTAAAGGAATTTTCAAATATATTTTTGTACTGCTGCATTTTCTCCTGTGTATGTACAATACTAAGAATCCATCTCACCATTTATTTTTGGCACTAACCATGGGGAAAAAAAGTGAGGATTTTTTTTTTTATTTGCTCACTCTAGCTTCTGATATTTAAATGCAAATCACCTACGGTTAGCAGGATTGTTATTCTTATCTCCCTGAACCTTGTCTTTCTTGTCTCTCTCATTTGTTCTGCTTTAATATATGTGAACTGTCTTTTTTAATTCCTACAAGGAAGTTCCCACAGGTCTGTTCTAAGAGGCAGCACAGTGGTAAATGTTCTCTTCTTTCAGCTGGGAGAGCCACTCATTTACATTTCAATTCTCATGCTGCTGGAAACTGTGAAAAATAATCAGAAGATTTGTTTATATATCACTGTTTCTCTAAAGTTCAAACCATTATAAGACGAAAATCCTATCCAGTATTCATAGCCAAAAAAAGTCAAACAGAAAATACAGACAAATTAGGTATTCAGGTGACTGAATGTCAAACAATGCTTTACTAAAGGAAGGGGATAAAAGCAATTTTGTTGTTAAATTTTTCAGATAATTTAGAAAACGAACAGCAGGCAAAGGTCTTTTATTCCTTATTCACAGCCCTCTTTTTTTTTTTTTTTTTTTCTGCTAAACCCCAAAATTGTAAGACTGTGACTGCATGGAGAGATAGTGCACTGAAAATTGGTTGGTTCACTTTTTGACTTAGAAGTGTATGCCATAACTGAATTCCAATTTCCACTCAAGAAGATTTTATTGAAAACTGACATTTCTGAACATTTTCAAGACGGAAAATAAACTAGCAATAACACGCACAAGAGAATGAGCCTGATGGTCAATTCTTATGAGTATGCCCAGATTGCTTTATAAAAAGTTTAAGAAAACTGTAGAGAAAACTAAGAGTGTGATTCCTCTTATTACAGACAACACAAATTTAAGGATTAAATACTGGTCTTTAATTATTTGTTGCTGATTTTGTTCCTTTAATTGAATTTAGTCTTTGGGGAAAATGATAAATCTGCAGATTTTTTCTACACCCATAAAAATGAAAAATGCCATAAAGCAGCTTTTAATGCACAGCCCCATGAATGCCTTTCTGCTGTGACCTAAGAGAACTACCCCAACAGACATTCCTGCTCAGGTTTTGGGCAGTGTGATGTGGCTTTCCGCAGGGTAGCCCCACTAGAGCAGGACTGTTGGTCCAAGTGACTTCCAGAGGTCTCCTCCAACTGTGAAGGAGGCTAAATGTGTTGGTAACTTTCTGAAAAGGGTACCTGTCCACTGTGAACTTCTCTGATCCTATTAAGCTTTGTTCTTACGGATCACAAAGCTGTCAAGAGAGAGTAACAAATTTCACTCCCTCATTATGTGTCAGCTTCAGACCTCAGTACGGGGATGTCATTTAAGCACATGAGTAGCTTCAATATATAAGCAATGCCATTGAATCAAGCTTACAAGGTTTTTACTTATTTCTTTAATAGGTATATCTATATGCTTAAAATGATGTATCTGCATTTGTGTTTTTCCCCAGGCCTCATCCTTATCCTGAGTTTCCTTCAAGACGACCCCCAACCACAGCAGAAGCTGCTGCAGTTCCACATAGGCACTGGCCACTCAGGTGTCAGTCAAGAACCAGGGCTGAGTGCCCCTCACTTCTTCCAATTATATTTTTAGGCTGTTTCCTTTCTTTTGATTTTTATCATTGCTTAAACTGCAAAACTAAGCAGGTATTCCCTTCATTGTAATGCTGCAATTCCCCTCCACAGAGCTTTGTTCTCCACTGCTACTCCAGTCTTACAGCAGGTAAAGCCCCGCAACTAAGCAGAGTGGTGACCTCTGGATGCTGAACCCTTTTTTTTTTTTTTTTAATCAGCACCTTGTATGGGGTTAGTCTTTGTAAAGCTAACGTTTCTGCCTCTAGCCAGGATAAATCCTCAAATGCCATTTAAAATCCTTCCATCAGCTTCTTTCTCTTATAGTTTCAGGGATAAACATTTCAGCCTCATTCTTCCAACGAATAAGGTATTTTGTTTAAATGTGAAAAAGGAAATCTGAGAGTGTATTACCACTTCATCTTTGTGTAGGGATTAATAATTCATAACTAACTAAGATTAACTAGAGAGTTATATATAAGGGATATGTCACCTTCTCCCCCACAGGAGTACCCCATCCTCACTGAGCATCTCCCTGTGGCACAGGGCCCCTTCTGCACACAGCCTGGCGTGATTCAGCCTGGGAAAAATAGTCCAGGAACAGACTGTGATTCTTAGACCTTAATTGTGCCTCCTATGTCAGTAGTAAGACCTGGAAGTTCCTTTTTAGTCTGGAAGTGTTGATATAAGCCTGGTCCTCTGGGGCCAGGTTTTTCCTCAACTTTTTTGCTGTTTTAAATCTAGAATATCTTCACTGACTCCTGTAACATTACATCTGACTTGCAAATGAAATAACTCAGAAAAAATAGTCCTTTCAGTCACACTGGAAGAATTGACAGTTAATTCCTTTTTCACAGAATGAAGTTATATTTTAGACCTTAGTTTTGCTCTCAGATAAACAAGTATGCTTTGAAAAAATAAATACTAAACAACCTAAAATCTAATATTTTCCAGTCATTGACCAATTGCTAATTTATTCTTTACATAATGTGCCGGCGAGCAGAGAAATGAGTATTTCACCATTTCTCTAAGGAAAAATGGCTTAGGAAGCACACTGGAGCATTCTTTAGCTAGGAAAGAAGTTCTCAGCTGGGCTTGGATAAAACCAGAATCTGACAATCAAAAGACAATGCTTCTTAAAACTACTACAATAATTTTTTTCCACAGAAAAATACTTAAAAGGAAGTTATAACCTTCCCTTTCCTAAATTGCCCCAAATCCAACTGCACAAAAAATTATTTATACAGTGAAGTAGGCAAAATCCAGAAACTTAACATCTCCATGATAGGTTTTGTTTTAGTACCAATCTGTTTTCCCAGGTATTTGTCAGACATCAGAGCAATTGGCAACGTTACAAAACACGTAAATGGACAGGCTGGAGTCCTTATCGGCTATTTTCAGGTTCTAGATGACCTTTTCTCAGTGCCAATGATGTCGACTTTAATCCTATTAGATATTTCTGTTGTGCTGCAGTGGTAATAGGTCACTGCTGAACTGTATGGACAGCTTGTGTGGGAGAAAGGTTTCCCGTCTGTTTTCATTATATTTATTATAGATAGATGGGCAGTGACTTTGTACAGATCAGATTTAAGTTGCAGATGAGGCTTCAAAGTTTAGACCTGAGTTATATAGGTTTGGCTTTGATGATGGTCAAATTCTGCAGGCCTATGTTGTAAGATCTCTGCTGTCCTAAATTGGTTAAATTTTGTTCTCATCATGTTCTTCCGACATCTAAAGTAGAACCAGAAGAATCAGGATTTGGGTTTGGACTTGTCCTAAGCGTGACTTCCTAGCAGCAGATGGAAATTTGAATATATACATTTCATGCTTCTGGGAATTAAAACATCACTTTTTGTTTTTCAACATCTTTAAAGCCTAAACATTTGTTGTCCATTTCCAGTTTCTTCCTGGGCCACATGAATGTATTTTTTGGAGCCATTATCATTCAAGCACTTCACATTTACTTGTTTTCTTCACTGATCTAAAATATGGATTAGATTTCCATTCATATGTTAATATTGTGCCAGTTTCTTTGAAGATCAGCTCTAATCTTTCATCCATTTCTGTCCTTATGTGAGCTTTCTACGAGAAAATAAATGCCTGGCTAGTCAAGTACATATTAAAATACAACGCTAATAAAAGCAAACTATTGAACTGAAATATGTAACTTTCCAATGTTGTCTTCTTTTCATTTCTTTTCTCTGCAGCACCCTTCCCTGGTCACACACCATCAGTTTAGCTGGTATTCTCTACTGTTAGGTTCACTGACTGTCTGTTACAAAAGAGCTATTTTTAAGGACACAAATGTACAAGTCAATTTGGTCAAAAAGCAAGGAAGATTAGTGCCTGCCTTCTGAAAACTGGGTTAAGACCATAACTTCATTTAGATAGAAAAAACCCACAGTATATTGCTCTAAAGACAAATGTTTTTACAGCATTTTAATGCATGACAAGTTTAAAGTTACTAACATATCATGTCCTTTTTTATGGAAACAATGCTTTTTGAGATCTCCAAAAAGGAGGATGACTTAAATTAATATTTTGTGACTTCTGTTATTTCTATGAATGCATGAAAAGATAAAGTGTAGCGCTAGTCTAAAGAAATACTACTAGAGAGTTTATTGGGATCAAACCTCTTTATTGGAATCAATACTAGCAAAGTTACCAGTATTTTTACCTATATATTGGAGTGATGCAGAGTATTGCTGTAGCAGCAGAGCACGTATTTTATGGCCACTGTATTTTACAGAAACCTGCCAACAGTTTAAAGAAGAGAGGACATAACAGCAGCTCATTTCTAAAAGCAAACTCTGTTGAGGAAGCAATGCCTACATAGGAAATACAGGATTTAATGAAAACAAGAAAGACTGATCAAAGTCCTGTTTTGTTATGCTTTAAGCTTTAACTAGAAGCCCAGACGCCCAGAGACACTTTTACTACATCTTAACTAATTCCTGTCAAGAATATTCACAAATCAGCTACTTCAAAATGAAGGATTCGTTGTTTCAATGCCTCTCTCACTTTACTTTGTGCTAACTGCTTCACAGAATCTTGGCTATTATTTCATGATATTCCGAAAATGTTACACTGTAACCTTGACACGGTCAGGTGAAAGGAAAATCAGAACTTTATGTCACAAATCTATAATTTTTAAAGTTCCATATAAAAGCAAAATAATCCATTGTGACAAATCTGGGTTTGCTTGCCTTTGATATTTTTCATTTTTTCTTTTAGTCTTCTTCCAAAAGGAAATAGAAATCAGAAAGAAATGAAGAATGATAGTATGTTGAAGTAGTAATCTTATTAAGTTTTGTCAGTCAGAGCTCATTTTTTCTTAACTTTCCGTAATGCCATTCATCTGAATTAATCAACTCACATACAGAATGTGGTTCGTGTTTTTAAAAGGGCTTTTTTCCCCCATGAGATACAGCTGAGAAACTGGCAATTGAAAACAGATACAGAATGTCTTAGTGGGATAAAGTCAGCTGCCTCAACAAGCAAGTCAGATTGACACAACAATTAGGTAAGACTCTCAAAGCAGTTGGTATATCAGATACTTCCCTTATCAACCAAATTGCAACATTTGATTTACATAATTAAATGTAATTCTTCTTGCCACCTGCATAACTTGAGAAACAACTGACAATGATTCTTAAAAAGCTTTAGAAATACATTACCCTGAAGTGACGGCTCTCCAGACTAACACAGGTCAAGATCCCCTAAGCTGAGGTAAAATACTGAAGGATCTTCTAGGTAAGCAGAAATTGGCAGGTGATTCTGTTTGGCTTTATATGCATTCCTTCCACTATTTGTTGTATAAAACACCACAGGGATCATCCAGATTCTATACAAGCTTTTGTCAGTAGTTTTCTATATATTTTTTGTAACTATAGAAAACACTTATTTTTTTGCCTGCTACAATACACATCTCTGCTGAGAAATTTAGCTGCAGAACCTAATTGCTATATTATGTTCTCCATCACTCCTATGATACTCCAGGGAAGAAAGAATGAGTAACTTATATCGCAAAAGGAATCTTTTCACCCCTTTGGGCAGCTATGTCTTGAAATGGTTTTAAATGGAACTTCAAGCATTATTACTTTAGCAGTCATATTTTTTCTAACCACATCTGGTACTCACTCATCACTTGCCAGTCCATCCAAGAACAGTTTAGTTTCACTTTAAAACAATGTAAAATGAAAGAGTTAAGAGTGGTATCATTAGGTCATCTCAGAGTTAATGATTCACAATGATACCGAGCTAAGTGGAAACATTTTATTTCTGTCAGATCCATGAGACCTGGGTTTGATCTCCTACCAAAATACATCTGAATTAATTGGGGTGAACTCCGCGAGTCCATTGACTCCAATTGTGTTAGCAA
The DNA here is from genome assembly GCF_963210335.1 of Falco punctatus. Taxonomy (NCBI): domain Eukaryota; kingdom Metazoa; phylum Chordata; class Aves; order Falconiformes; family Falconidae; genus Falco; species Falco punctatus. The sequence continues at coordinate 74,398,358 of NC_137585.1, forward strand.
CTCAGGAACCTGGTGTTGTGTTTCTCAAGACAGTTCCAAACTGAGTTTCATTTTCTGTGAACTACCATCATGCCACAGTTCTCCCTGGACTGGCTTTTCATGCAAATGATAGACTCACTCTGGTTCTCAAGCCTTACAGGTAGTTAGAACAAAACAAAAAATATTTCCAGTTCAGCACTTGTGAGACCATTAACACAGTGACTCAAAAAGAGAATGGGATAAATGCTAACTAATGAGCAGAGAAGAACTCTTTGTTTCACGGTACTGTAATTCTTTTGTGCTTGTTTGGTTCAAATATTTGCCACAGGAAAATCACTTCCTAAATACAGAATATGCATTCTGTCCTTGAATTCATGACATCTTAATTCTATTTGTTGGACTCCACAGACTCCCTGAGCACACCCACTCCCCAGCATATTGTCCAGCACTCTTCAGCAAGCCTTTCAAAAAACCTACAGATCACCTCAGGCTGCAAAGAGACACTGATATGTATTTCCACTAGTTCTGATCATTTTGCTACCTCATCATTCCAGATGATTTGCGTTGCCCATTTGACTCTTCAGCTCAATTCATCTCACCTATTTTTATACACCTAATGTAAGTGAAAGCACTTGTTGTCAGTTCCTGTAAAAGCAATGGAGAAAGACAAGCAATTCCCATAAGCTATTCACAGCTTGGGTAGGCTGAGTGCTCCTCAGAGGTGTCCATCCTTCTCCTCTGGATGAAGAAGGATGCTACAACCACCGTACGTCTCATGGAGGCTCCCGAGTGAGGTGTGTGAAGTTAGCTGCAACTGCTCCAGACATGCAGTCTCACACCCTTAGCTGACTTCAGTTTGTATGAGGACAATAAAATAGGGCCCTGGTCTTTGAGAGGGGTTTGGTATTATTCTAACACTATTTGTGCTTGCTCCTTTTGGCGTATTTTTCTGCATGCCATTTTGCCATTACCTCCAGCATGTGGATTGTAAGACAAGTGAAACCAATGTGCAACATTATATAATGAAATCAGTGACTAGTCCCAGGAAAGCAGATGTGATTCTTATCTTTTTTTTTTTTTTTTTTTCCTTCACAAGCCTTTTACTTCGGTTTTCATATCCGCACTTTCACAAAGTTTTAAGATCTGTTTTCTAATGGCTTCTTAGTGGAGCAAGGATTATAGTCTAATAGATTGAGCTCTTTCCCATTCAACCTGCAAAGCAATTAAAATGGCCATATTAAAATTTCTAATATGAACTCTCTGTGAGGTGAGGAATAGCTTGAAATAAGGAAGCTATGCACTATGCATTGTCAGCAAAAATTTTTTTCTCTCAGCCCTCCCAGAATTGACAAGGAGTTAGTATGTTAGTGTATGCTGATGTATGTAACAAGTATGTTAATGGTAGCCAACCAACCTGTATGTCCAGAATTGTGCTAGTACCCGAGTCTGGGAAGCAAGGATGAGAGTATAGGAGGAAATTCCCACACCACAGAGCAGTGCTCGTGCAGTTTTGAAGCCTGAAGGAAACGAAAAAATTGTTCCATATCCCCCAGAACCACCAGCTCCTCCATCCCCCAGACGAGCTGAGGTGGAGAATGTAGGGCATGAATTCATACCAGAAATGGATGTTATTGTAATCAGATCAAATAGAGACCAATCTCCTGGAACTGATATTTAACCCACGCATTCAAACCCTGGAAGTCCATCACAAGAGTAGCAGCACTGACTTCAGGTGAGACCCAATTCCTTTTTAATCCACACATTTTAAATTTTCTGGACAGTCTTTCTCTCCCCCTTCCCATTCCTGTAGTGGTTTGAGTGTACTTAGCTAAATATATCTGTTCTTTCTGTCATTATCATTTGGAAAGATTCATTTTAATTATCTTTCACTTGACATCATTGTACCCCTGATCAAAAATCCCACCTACATACATTCTGTGAAGCCTCGCAATGCCTTCAGACACCAATCCTGTTTACACACACTGCATCTTTTCTCTCGTACTTAATCAAGTGCTGTCACCCAACAGGTTTTTGTATCCCATCTGGCATGAACATAACACATTAACTACTTAACCTGAGTCTGTTGATAACAGCTATTTTTCAGAATTATTTAGAACATGATTTAACATTGTGCTTTATACTAATATTGAGTGGTAAGACACTCCTGGCAATACCTCATGGGGTAATACAACCTCTGGGGCTGGGACTGAGGAGTGAAACAAGAGGCCAAAGGACTGAATATTCTGAGTGCTCCTGGTGCATTAGAAACACTGAGGTGAGCATGTCATACTGTGAGCCAGGAATGAAAGGCAAATAATAAGATGGAAAGGCTCTGCATTAATAATGCTAGGGGTATAACCTCCCTGACAACAAAGCAAACAGATTCTTGCTTAACATTACATTTCCATAATAATAATTATTGTTACTATTAGCAAGTTAATTAGCTCTCCACTGTACATAGTAGGTTGCGGTCAGAATATGATTTTGAAATTATATCTGTGGAGGTTTCTCACAGTGGGAACTGCTTACCCAGTTTTGAATCCATAACATTCTGATGCTATAAGGTACTCTTGTGCCCTGCTGATGTTTGTCATTTCCACAGGCCATCTTCAGGTAGTGTCCACAGACAATAAGCTATGCTTTTACAATACCATAAGGGAAGAACTGCACATAGGGGTGGGTTTAGGTAGGTAATTGAGCCCCTTAAGATGCTGAGAAGTACCTACTCATTGTGATTTAGAGAAGCATCTAAGCACAGCAGTCTTATCTAGACAGTAGTCTTTGCCAGCCAAACCCAGCAGTGTTCCCAACGTTTCTTTGACACATGAGTGAAACTAGTTGTGTCCACACTGCTTGCAAGGGCAAAGTGTTAATTTAAACATGCCCCGCTGCATTTCTGGAGGGTTCTTTCTCACTGAGCCTGAAAGTCTCACTCAGAGGAAGGCTGGGTGATGGGCAGATTCTGCCTTGAATGTGAGTGTCTGCTCAGTTTTGTCCTAGCCAGACAGCACACCTGCCACCTGGGGCACCTGACATCCCGTGATTTTACTCTGGCCCAAAGAGAGAAATTACACAAATGGGCATTGTAGGTAAATGTGGAATTACAACTGAAATGTTTGGGACTCTGGAAGTGTGCCAGGAAGACCATTTTTCACTATGCAAAAATCTGTGGTAAGTACCTATAAAGTTTCCACAGTTCGTGTTAAAAAGAATGAGGAAAGTGATTTCAGATGTAGTTTCAAAAATTAAAGACAGAGTTCCCATTGTTAACTTCTCTCTCATACATGTGAACATAGACATGGACATTAATCTAAGCATTTTATGCTCCCATCCTAAATTTGTCTCACTTGATTTGCCAAATAGCACAAATTCAGTGTGTGCCTATGAGGAAATAATTTTCTCCCTTGTGCCTTAACTTCCCTTTTCTATCAGTGGAAGCTGCTAATCTAATAATTTAAAAATTCTCATGCAGTAAAATGTTTTCAGGCTTAGTATATTAAGACAAATAAATTGTGCAAAGATGTTTGAAAAAGAACAATGCATAAATACTGAAAGATTCATCATGAAGAACAATTACAGCAAACACATTTTGAGTATTAAGTCTAAAATGTTTATAAGTATATAAATCTTCAGAGAAAATCCTTTGAGCAAAGCTGTTCCTTTCACAAGAAAGTGCTATGCAAGAAAAATAAGATTAAATATTGTTTATGTATACACCACTACATAATAATGTAGCTGCATTGGCTAAAAGCACTAATAACATCACATTAATTACTTTAAAGAGCTAAATTATCTTCCACTACAAGCACCAAAGGTCTCTTAGCTGTAGCTGAGCTAAGACGATTCCTCATCCATATAAAACCTGTTCTTTTATGATACACTCTTTGCACAATATATATCACATTCATATGTGCGTTAAATAAAAACTAAGAGGAGCAGACATTGTAACTATTTCTAAACAGCTGAGGTGTATAAATATCAAGGAGGGAGATGTGTCACAAAGTAATAAGAAGATACACAGAGAGCAGTTCAAGCTGAATATGAGAAAAAAAAAGTCATAATAATGATAAGGTCTATTGGACTGTGGAACAGTCTTTAAAGGGAAATAATAGAAACCACATTTCTAGGAATAGGTATAAACACACTGGGGAAAATATGAATTAAAGCATTGCAAGAAACAATCCTGATGTGACTTGAGATGAAGCAGATTATTGTAATTTTTTTCTGTTCATTTTAATATCTTGTGATTCATGGTGGGCAAAGACAAAAAGAAAACACACCTCACAAGCATTCAAAACTTGCAGTGACAGAATCAGTTAGAGTAACATTTGGAAGACAGTTTTGCAGACCTATCAGTCACTCTGTGAAAACATTTATTAGTCAGAATATATATTGATTAGAACAGATTATTTGTATTTAAGTTTTCAAGTCTCTATTCCTTCCCTCATTTCCTCTGTCTGAGCTTCATTTAAGAAAAAACACAGTAAACAAAACAATGGAGTCTCTGATATTTATCTCTATAGATCTTGTCAGGGCATGATCACTGTGGAAATCATACTGTCAATGAAGTCCAATTTGCCTTACACTTCAGTATTTATTGCCATGGATACGTTCATCCTAATAAACACTAACATACAGAATTGATAGAATAATGTGTTTTGTGATATTATGACTTGTGGAAAAAAATACTGAAATTGTAGTCTTCCTCTAAATTGAGGCCCTTGAGGTGAAGGAATACAGCAGTATTTTCCATTGGCAGAAGAGGACATTCAACCCTAGGACAATGAAAAATCCATGGGTGTCCAGACTGAGGCCAGCAGCCATAAATTTAGTGTCTAGGAATGTTAAGGTCACAGATGCTAGAAGGATTTTAGTTCAAAGAGTTTCTTCTAGTTTCTTTCCCAAATCTGTATTCTAGTTATAAGACAAACTGATTCAGAGAGGTACCTCTGAGGATTCCTTCACTTTTTAAGTCTGCAGCCACTTCAACAGTCAAGGACTTAAAAGAACAAGGGATTGACCTTGAGAAACTTGCAAGCTTTTGTTCTAGAAAGAAGATGGCAAAGCACAACACAGCATAGTGTATCTTCAGGACAGCATCCATGCCAGAGATCTTGTGACACCCGGAAGACCATAGTATCTCCTGACAGTTTCCCATCAAAGCCTATGGCTCCAGCATAGAATCATATGAAGTATTTCAGCTAAGCTGGCTACTGTCCAGAATAGGAACTGCACATATGATTGTGCGTATCATTTTGTCTTATTGTTGAATAACTATATACGCACTTATCCTCTCCAGGAATACAAAATCGGACCCATATCTGAAGTTGTGGCAAATAAGATGTCATGGCTCTCAGTGATGAGGTTCCTTTGATACAAAAGGGATAACCACTCAAACATGAGGTTTGAGAGCTCTTAACCTGTCTTCTATAAAACTAAAATACATGGCAGAGGCAAGCCAGTCTTTTCTGCCTTCTGCAGCTGAACTCTTGATCATGCCTGTAGCATAATGTTATCTACTTTTATTTATACTCTGCTGCCATAGCAATTTAGTTCCACATTCTGATTCCCTTGAAAATGGTAAAGATAAACAGAATAGAGACTTCTCAAATAAAAATTCTCAGCTCACTTCTCTACTTAATACAATACATTGCCCTTTAGTATGTAATACATATTTTCACCTCTGATTCCTGGTTCTCAGTTGTATGATATCATGTACTCGTGCACACCCTCCATCACAACTTCAAGCACATAAGAACCAACAGTTTGTTATTTCTGGCTGCTCTATTTCTCATATTCACTAGCAAGAGAGGAACAATATGTGAGCCATAGAGGGCTTGTTCTTGTAGGTATGTCACATGCCCCTTTTTCTCTGAACAAGTACATTGTATTGCAAGTTCCCAGGCAGCATCCCTAATGACTTTTCAGGGTAGGTGGTAGCACACACGTAGTCTGCCTCTGAGTTTGGGACACACAGATTGACAGCCATGCATGCTGATCAACCAACTTGCGGGCATATTTGCCTTTCCCATAGGAGAAGGTAGTAATTCACTCCTCCTCTACTTGGCTGCAAATTTTAATGGCAAGTTGGTTCACTATGGGGTTAGATGGAAACAGACAGATGGGAGAAGAAGGAGAAGAAAATCCACTATCACTGTCGCAGTTGTTACCAATTGTATGTGGAGAATACAACTTCAGTCTCTTAGTAAATTGAAAATGGCTCATAATGGTATCTAAAGATTTCTGAAACTATAAAATGACAAATTATTTCACTTTCTATAGTCAGCTATGTTTTCTAAATATCATATGCTATAGACACCCAAGGTAATAAAGAGAAAGGTTTGTTCATTTGCTGGTACTTCCAATTATCATGTAGGATTTAGAGTCATTATAACTTGCTCATACGTGGAGGATAAAAAAATCATCCAAAATCCGGTAAGATCTTTTTTTCAGGGGAATTCTGGAAAGCACCTGAAAACCAGAATAACAAGCCATGTAAACCCACTGCTTTGGCTAAAGCTTTAGAGAATTCAAATAATATTATAATTTGCAGACATCGAGCTTTATGACAGCATGTAGCTAAAACCCTAAGCCAGAGCTACCTTTAGAGAAAAGTAAAAGCACCTAGGAAAAATGGATAATCCTGATGAATTATCTTTCTCTCTTGAGTTTGAAGAGAACTGACTCAAGCCATTAGAAATATTGTCTTTAAGATTCCCAAATAGTATGTTTAGTCATCTAAAGTTAGGTATCCAGCCTAAGCTGATCATCTAGATTCATTTTGTATGTAGAGAAAAGTCATCATTCATGTCATCCTCCATTGTCTGAAAGGTACAAATTAGTCCTTCAAGGCACCTATCGCTTTCCACAGGTAGTTTAGAACCAACAGCTAATTGTTAAGTTTCTGAAGTTGACTAGATGGCTCCTAACCAGGTTGAGAGGGTTGCTATGCACAACAAAAGATTTGCAGCCAACTAGAATGAGGCATAAAAATCAGGTGAACCACAGGCACTTTTTGTTATTGAGAGGTCACCATGTGCTATTAGGAGGGAAAAGGAACCAAGGTGTAGAGCCAGTGAAGGGCTTGGCCACCTCAGCCCAGCAAAGGCAAAAATGCAGGTATTGAATGCAAAACAATGTAAATTTGAAAGCAACAGAAGAGCTGAATGCAGTCCAGGAGACACCTACATTTCCGGCTTGCCTCATTATTCTACATTATTCAATGTTTCTCTAGACACTGGTTTACTTTGGGCTTATTTTGAACTACCACTAGTGTGCTGAGCACCTCAGCACGTGGCTTCCAGCGTATCACACTGTGACTGAAAGATAGGAGCTTCTTTGTTTTATTCCCTGGGAAATTTGAACACAAAAATCTTCTCAGGCCACACCAACACACAACAGCAGGTTGTCCTCTTCAAAAGAAAAAGAAAAATGCCACAAACTTCCAATACCTTTTCACCTTTCTCCACATCCCCATTTATTTATTAGTCTAACAGACAAACCGCTCACCTATGAAAGCAGCAAATAAAAGTTCATTTTCTCCTCCTAATTGAGAAAAGTCTTGAGTGGCAAAACATGTGTTTTGCTAGTCATCTGTGCAGACACAGATTTTTATCAAGCTATTTTAAACCATCTATAAGTAAGTATATATATTTTTTTAAAGTAGCGTTAAATTAATTCCATCTTCATAATCATAATTGCATCCATACGGTCCTAGTGCACCATATTTTCTCACTGGGTGTGTAACTTGGGTGTGTAACTTGTCCTTTGGTTCTATAACAGAACTTTGAAGGGTCTGATTTCTACTTGCACTTGGATTTACCATGAAGGTTTCTAAAAAGTAAATTCAGAATACTTGTGAAATGTTGCTGAATCTCAACACGTGTTATACACACTGTATAAGATGACACTGATGCAAAATACAGGACAATGCAGAATCTTACGTCCTCAGACCTCAGTGTTCATTTCTTAGTCTGTGCATTAACATTTCTCCCATAGGTTTTAAGTTTTCAGAAACCAGTAGTATTTTAGATCTGCAGGAGGCTGTGAATAATAATGTGCATTAATAAGGTAGCAGAAGACACAAGTTGCTGCCAATTGCAGATCCAAGATTGTTGTTAATGACTATATTACTTGCTAAAAAAAAATAAACAAATTCCTATTTGGAGAGATCCACGATATGCCAGTTGCCTAGCTGCTGAAGAATACTAACATTTCAGCAAAGAAATGCTCAACTGTGTTCTCATTTTCAATGGATGAATTTCACAAGTAATGTTTTTTTGCAAAGGATGTAAAAAACATTTGAAAGTATGACACATTTTCAAAGGAAGTCTAAGGATTTTATTCCCTTCATTGTCCACACTATTATGGTCCTTAGCATCAAATGCAACATTAAAATGGCCAAGTAATGAAGCAAACCTTCAGATATAAAATACAAATTGTATTTACTAAACTAAATTTCACCTTTTAGTACTGCAATTGAAAGCGCCCACATTTCTCTAACCAAAAGTTTACTTTCATAATCTTATGTGCCTGGTTAGAATTAGAATTCATCTCGTATCCTTGAGATGGATCCACATACTTCCAACTGATGCCAACAGGCTGAGTCCTTCCCACTGACTTCAGCTGAGCTTTTCCCATGAGGCTGGATTGTAAAGGATTAGGCTGCTTCCATGAAGATTCTTATTTCGGTATATGAGCCAAGTTCAGCGCTGAAGGAGTTTATATTTGGAACATGGGAAATGTAAGTAGACTGTTGCATTAATAGTTTTATAGATAGTTCTGCAACATACAGCAATGCATTTCATGTTTAGCTTTCTAGGTAAATAAAAAGCTATAGAATTCTGGGATCCACCTAACAAAACTCGACTTACAATTTTGTTTAGGAAATGTCTTATTACTACTTATACAATATACAGCTTCCTGAGCTGCATTGAAGACCAAGCGCAGGCTCCAACTGTAGACACATAAATACAATTCAGTGTTGTCTGAGTTGTTCACAGAAGCCAAAAAAGGGCATCCAAATGAGAATTAGGTTCCTCTTCCCAACAAAAAATAAGAAGCAACAAGTTGTGGGCTATTCCAATAAACAATTTCTTAAGGGACTGGCGGAGTGAGGTACCCAGTCAAGAAGTGTCTGGCTGCTATATGACTCATCAAGAAAGTTGAGGTAACAGTTTCTCACAGGCTGAGTCTTTTCTGACCAGGGATGCCAACTGCCATAGCTATTACAGTGAAATAAGCTGCTCTGTGACAACTATTGTAGAGTAGCTTCTCTATGTGAACATACATTTCCAGACCTTCCTCTTTCGGAATAATGTTTGCAATGCTAAATTGCTTCAAAACAAATTAAACCATGGATGATATTCCAGAATACTTTCACTTGTCAGTTCACTCTGTAGTGACAAGGCTGGAGAAGACAACGGAAGAGCCCTGAAGTACCACACTATGTCCTGGGCCTGTATACAGGACCTTTTTCTGACGATTATTTTCCTTCTGGCTAATTATGGTGGGTTGACCCTGGCTACACATCAGGTGCCCCACCACAGCCGCTCTGTCGCTCCCCTCCTCAGCTGGGCAGGGGAGAGGAAACACAACGAAAGGCCCGTGGGGGGGTAAGGGCAGGGAGATCGCTCAGCAGTTACCACACGGGAGGGCGGGCCCCACTCGGGGAAAGTGTTTTATTACCAATAGAATGAGTAGGATAAAGAAAAAAAACCCCAAATCTTACAACACCTCCCGCCAGCCCTCCCTTCTCCCCGGGCCGAAGCCTCCCCCCTGCGGGGGCGGTGCAGGGCCGGGGCCGGGGCCGCGGCCGGTCCCTCCCCCGCCGCCTCTGCCGCCCCGGCCCCCTCCGGGGGAGGCTCCTCACACGCCGCCCGGCTCCAGCCCGGGTCCTCCCGCGGGAGACGCTGCTCCAGGCCCTTCTCCAGCGGGAGCCCTTCCCGCGGGGGGGCTGCAGCTCTGCCCGGGCCGCTCCTGCGCGGGGCCCTCCCGCGGGGCGCAGCCCCTCGGGCACAGGCTGCTCCAGCCCGGGCCCCCCGCCCCCGGGGGCACCGGCCCTGCCCGCAGCCCGGCCCCGGCCGGGGCTCCGCTCCCCGCTGCCGGGAGCTGCTCCGGCGCGGCGCGGCGCGGGCTGCCCTCCCCCGGGGGTACGGCCCCCTCCGGGCACCCCCTGCCCCGGCCCGGGGTCCCCCCCTCTGCGATCTGTCCCCCCGGGGGCGCCGCCGCCGTGGCTGAGGGCTCGGCCTTGCCCAGCGGCGGGGCCGCCTTGGAGCCGGCTGGCACGGGCTGGCGGGCGGGGGGGGCTGCGGGCACCTGCGCACAGCGGCCGCCCCGCCGCCGCCGCACACGCCCGGCGCCCCAACGCCGTACAGTGAGACAGGTTCTAGGACAAGGACCTGCCCAGGCTCGGACACCACGGCCAAAGCTAACAGCTCATCCACACACAGGCACCAGATCTGCAGCGATAAAAGTTGGCAGAGCTGGGAGCAGGCCCATGCTATTGGGTAACGTGCCATATTTCTGCATGCAACAAAAATTAGGAATGCCCGTTTTAAGCATTAGTATTGTAAAATACAGATGGCAAAGCCTAGGTTGGGTGTAAGACATCTTCAGCCGTTGTTCATTTTCTCCATCTGATCACCAGTACTTGAAAAACACGCAGTACACCGTCATTATTTACTTGTATTTTACCACACCTGCCAGTCGCAGTACACCGTCATTATTTACTTGTATTTTACCACACCTGCCAGTTTATAAAGTGCTAATGCGATTTCTACTTATACAGTAAGCAACATGATCTAGCATTTGTTTAGACCATATAGTTAAATTTTACTTTGAACGTGGATGATTTTACTTTGCATAATTGAAAACAATGAGGGACAAAACAAGTAGTGTGTAAAAACGGTGAGCACCATGCAAATTAGAGAATTCTAGAAATGCCAGTGCAGCGTGTGTGCATAATAAAGGGAGCTGTTCCTCAAGCTGTTCCCATTGCTTTTGTCAGAACAGCAGTGTCTGTAATGCATGCAGAAAGTTGTTCTTGCGCTTGATGTTGCTAACACCCATGCGTTTGTCAAAACATCACAACATTTGGCATTTTTCCTAAATCCTCAGGAAATGTTGAGGGGGTTTTCTTTTTTTTTTTTTTTTTTAATGGAAATTTCCTAATCCTTACAATGTTACTAGAAAGTTTGGAAATGTATGGGCCCAGAAAAGAGACTCTGAAATCCCCCAAACTATCATTATTTTTAATACCCAGCTTTTTGACGTGTAGCCTATTTGTAGATTTGTGGTACTGGCTTTTCTTGTAAACTGTAGAAATTTATTATATATACAGTTATGTTTTCATATTTGGCTACCTATGGTATTGCACAATTTTCATCCTACTTAAGGACAAAAAAGCCTGATTTTTTTTTAAAAAAAAAAACAACAGAGTAATTCTGGGTAAAAATTAAGTTTCCAGTTTGCAGACTTATTTTTCCAAAAATGTTTTGTTTTGAATCAAATGAGGCAGCAAATCAGTGCAAATTTTACGTCAAACCAGCAGATCCCTGGACATGGCAGCTGGTCAGAGAAACCAATTCCCTCATTAACTTTGCTGTGAAGAGAAAGAACAGCAGTTTTGCTGCTGAGAGGTTGGTGGGGGCTCTCCTCCTCCCTGGCACAAAGGAAGACCTTCCATTGGATTCCCCTGGGGACAGCCTCCATGGTCCCCTAGACACCTCCTAGGAATTTTTTTTTTATAATTTGACAAAGCACTCAATATCATGTAACATACAGGTTTTGACAATGGCTGGACCAGATTAGACACAAACTTCTGGGAAACTGACTTTTAAAATTCTTTCTTATTAATGATATTGTTGTATTCATCTTCATGGCAGTAATGGTAAAAGTCAATGTATTTCTAGTACGGTGACAGCCTGTAACTGCAAAGTGATCCTCTGGACAGAAACAAAGTAAAGTATGCATTAACAGTTGGACATGATGATCTCAAAGGTCTTTTCCAACCTAAATGATTCTAGGATTCTCTGTTCTGGAATCTGATAATATAGCAAAGTTTTGGGGATGTCATCTATACACAGGTATGAAAGTAGAGGTCTCTCTTGTCAATATTCTTTCTCAGCACAGCAAATGAATATTAGTGTCAGATGAGCAGATTGAAAATGTGAGCTTTGCAAAACCAGCACTGGTTTAATCTTCAGCACCAATATTGGACTGTCCATAAAGAGAGGACAACGTCTTTAATCGGCAAGATGAGTCACAAGAGAGAGATATCGAAGTCATTTCTTCCAGGGATCAGCTTATGTATTTCTTTCCTTATCTGACATTTCACACTGCCCTTCCTCTAAAATATTCTCCTTTTGAGGAGTTGCTGTGGGTACAGTTTCCCAGAGCTAATTAGCACATTGCTGGGTGTCCCTGCTGCTATACTGGGATACTGCCCTTAGTAGACTTCCCTGGAAACCTGCAGAGGGAAGGATGGAAGTGGGTCCAGCTGAGAGGTCTGCCTCAGGCTAGGAGAGCTGGATTTGCTCTGTTGGGTGGTAACACCTGTATGTGACTGGCAGTTAGCAACTGGCATTGGAAAGTATATAATGGGCATGCAGAGCCAGGTGGAGCTGAATACCTCCTGTTTGGAAAGGGAAATAAAGCATGTGGAAGCTGGAACATAGACGCAGTAATAAAAACTTGTCTGTGCTAATTGTTCCATAAATAGTGCCATGATTAACAAAATAATAGTTTTAGATTTTTTACAAAATGCAGCTTCAAGCAATACAGCTTGAAGGGAGGGATCCTACTCTGCTCCCAGTCCTTGGGCAGTCACTGAGCCTGACTAGCAGGATGGGAAGGATAATGGCTGAGAAAACCCTGGCAGTGCATAAAGCAAGCAAACCAAGGAGGCTTTTCAATGCCTCTCATATTTATTTATCTGTTCTGACTGTTGCTTATAGCATAGCACAGAATAAGCGACCCTGAAATTAAGGTTATACTTCTTAACGTGGGTCATTTTTCATGGTGGGCTCTGCAATGAACTAGCATGCGGCTCATGGAAGACATGTACATTAAAATGAATGAATAAATGCGATGTGCTTGGATGAACAGGGAGAACCAGTGGTCCATTGGTGCCGTAAGTATGGAGGAATGCCATCTTCAAGAAACAAGGCAAACTCTGTAGTAAGGCACTAGATTGGGAAATAGTAGATGTGGTTTCCTTTCCTGTCTCTGCCTTACTCCTGCCTGAATTTGAATAAGTCTCTTAAGTCTTTCTCTGCCTCAGTCTGCAATGAAGTAGTAATATTTTTCTGCCTCACTGTGGGACACTGTTATCCAGATATTGTGCTGATGGGTACAATTGAACAACCTACCATATATTAAAAAGAAAATATGTTCAGATGGATGGTGACTTTATCACTGAAAAATGTCAAGCGAATGAGGTACACTCATTTTTTTATAGGTTCTTTGTATGTGGTTTGGTATAATAAGAAATAAACCACCACTGTGGGGACCTGAGTCATCTTTGCCCTTATTCTAATTTTTTGCCAGTGTTTTTCCTTGAATGCAATATAGATAAATCAGTATAAAAATGGAGTAATACCATGGTGAATCAGAGCTTTTGTTTTTCTCCCTGGAAGTTGCACTAACCCTGCAGTCCAAAGCAATTATTACCATGTAATTTATTTTCACTTTATTATGTTTCTCTGAAATCAGAATTGGAGTTTGCTGGTTATGCAACAGCCCCCCATATTCATTTCCCTACACAGTGAAACTTCAGCTGGGAATACATACAAATTAAGGATTCAAATCTTTCTAAGAAGTTTTGCAAAACTTCCTTTATAGCTAGCTTCTATCAAATCCCATTTGGTTTTATAAGCTGCTGAAAACCCTAATCAGAAAAGTCTGTGTTTATGGGGTCAAAACAGAGTATCATGCATATCTTACCTTACTTCCCTGCAAGCATCCCTGAATAACATCAGAATGGCATGCCTTTCCTAATTCAAACGTTTGGCAAAACAGTGTTATAATAAATGATGTAACAAGGGAGATCCTAATAAGGAACATGTGTATGGATTGCTGAAGGCAAGCTCAAAATATGTCAGAGTCTAAGAATTTACCACAAGGAAAAATTACTGACAAAAATATGTAAAAAATGTTTATGTTCAATGTTGCTTGAAGTGCAACATGAACAAAATGTGTAACAATACCACACAAGTAGACCTCAGCCCTTTTTTCATATTTCCAAAGTTATCAAAGGGTTGGCACAGGGAAGTGAAAATGCTCTCCCTGACTAGCAGCTGCTTAGAAATGCATTTATTGTCTGTAGGCACAGGTCTTTCCATGGCGCTTCAAACTCAGTGCAGCTGAGCCTCATTTCGCACAAATAAGCACATTCAGCCTTAGTCCACTTGTGCAGGATAGAGAAGAAACTATCATCTCTCCCTTTTTGATTGGAAAATTCAGGTACAGAGAGGTCAAGTCAAAATTGCTCCTCTAATGTGAATGTAATAAAACTTGTGCAATTTAATTTACCTGTTACTTCATCAAAAAGTGCTGTGTGTCTGAATCTTCTATCTCTTTCAGCTAAAGAAAACAGCATATGGCCTCCTTGGACACCATGTCCATGATTTCTCAAGTTGGACACCTCCAAAATGAGTACATGAACTTGAAGGGCATTCAGAGCATCAGGAATTTGCCTAAGGACCCTCCTACACTGACCATCCTAATTACCCTGTGTTTCAACACAATACTTTTTTTTTCCCTTTCTTACAGGATTTTTTCTTCTTCCATCTGTACCAATCCAAAATGAGTAAGAAAACCAAAGAAAAACACGCTGCTGACACACGCAGTGTCCTTGAAAGCTGTACCAGGCCCTCACCAGCAGGTAGGGAAGGCAGACACCAGGACTGTAAGCAGGGATATAAAGAAAAGCGCTGCCTAAATGTCATGCCTTTAGGCTCCAGAAGGAACAAGCAATGAAAGAAAAATAACAAGGAGATGATTGGACATATTCTGGAGAATGGATAAGAAAGTTGGACAGCACCCTGTCAGCCTCCTGCTAACGAAAGACTGGCTTCTACAGGAACTGATGCCCTATGCCTGGAGTCCAAGAGGCAAAGGTGCTGAGAGCCTTCAAGGTCTTATACTTTCTTAAGGGCTTGGTCAGGTCTAGAATTATGTAGTATTGAGTGGGGATGTCTCTGCCGTACCAGATACCTGATGACGAGAGCTCAGGGACTACTTGACAGTGTATGTCACTGATACTCAAACTGAAATATTTGCTCCATGCTTGGCTAGTAACTGGATTTTTATTTTTTGACATTGCTCGGAGCTTTTCAAAGAGTGTTTTAAAAGCTGTAAAGAAACTGTTTAAAGGTTTGAGTTGATAATTGTTTCTCTATGCATGAGGCTATGTAGTTTGAAGGAGAGCTGAGGAAGGCTTTTTAATAACAAACTCTCTTACTCAGAAGTATGTAAAATATTTTTGTGTTCTACAAAAATAATGCTGATTCTGTTCAAATAAACTCACTGCTGAGATGCTGCAGTGAGCTTCAGTATTTTTAGACCATTTGGGCCCCAGGCAATCCGAAGTAAATATATTTATTTTAGCTTATCCCTGGTGCAAAGAGAGAAAACCTGAACATCAGGGTAAAGGTCATACTCCCATGGGCAACATCTGCTCTCTTGAATTTTGAGGAATAGTTCTGACTGGATGTGCAATAAAGCTCAACAGCTCTGCACTAGATCTAAATCTTCTCACACCCCTCCAAGTCTCCCAGTCCCCAAATGTTGGAACCTTTGAATTTCACCTCATGCACCAGACAGGAGTGGGTCAGCTATAAGTGCTGGACAAACTTCAAACTGTGAGTCAGTCTTAGAGTGTCCAAGCTTAAGTTAAAATCTCCAACAAGCTTTCATTGCCTCTTGTCATCCTTGTCATCACTCTTTAAATCAAGAAGCCAAAAACTCTACAGATGAAGCTATCTATTTTCATCTTATTTTTGCGCAATCTGGACTTATTTTATTATATATTTTATATATATATATATATATTATATAATCTGGACTTATAATATTATATATTAAAGAAAAGTTGATGTTTTTCATTTAGTTAAAACACTGCAGACAGAACAAATAGGATCTTTATGCAACATTTTGCCACACAGATATATGCATTTAAAAGCTTATACAGTTTGTCTTAACTTGTTTTCCTTTTATTGTGCTAGAAAGTGAGGAATGGCGTTTATTGATTGTTTTACTCATGATTTCGTGCTTTGGCAGGAATCAGAATCCATTTCAAAATGCCAGACATCTCAGTTATGCAAAATTATTATTTATGCAAAATTATTTCATATGTTCTGAACAAAGAAGAAAAAATCATGTATCAAAAGCATTTATTATTGAAAAGTGACTCAAACGTAAAAAGTAGTTATTGTTTCATCCCTCAAGATTTTAGATCTAAGCAGATCACAATCTCTCAGATGTCTGGGGTATTCAAAAGTAACACTACTGCAGGTCCATCTCTGTTTTTCTCAGTGTTCACACTGCTTGTATTAATGGAGTGCCTCTCTTGTGTACCTGAAGTTGTAATTTATAAATAACAGTTCATAACGAACTGTTCCTGCATTCTTCTGCTTACAAGAACTGAAATATGTAGAAAACATAAGTTCTTCAGGAATATTATGCACTGGGCTTGTATCTAGTGAGACTATTTCCAAATCTAACTTAATGAAACAGTTAGGTTTAAACCCCAGTAAATTTAACTTTATTTATAGGAAAGCAGCTGTACTAGTTCAAGGCATTTTGTTTTTCCAAGTAAGCTTTTGCATAATGGTCTGTCTTTCTTGTTCAAATTATGAAGAGGAAAAAAAAAATAATTGGCAATGTATGAAAGGAAGAAAGCAGACATAAGAAACACATTCCTAACATGGATCCACAGTGACACAATGAAGACCGTAGTCTGAGAGCTACCAAAGTCTGGACATATTTGGAAGAAAAAGAGGAAGTCATTTGGAAAGCTCTCTCCGAAAATCAGATATTTCCAGATGAGCTGTGTATCTCCTTGAAATGTCATGCATCAGACCAACTCCTTACTGCAGATCCAGGCTCTGGTGCTTAGAGGGTGCAGCCTCTCCTGAGCTATAGTCTTTTACCATTATAACTGAGCTACATCATCTTTTGTTATCTGAACAAGCTGAAGTCATGCCTTTACTTCTACAAACCAGTGAAATTACAGAGACACCTGAACATTGCTTTGCGCCAGTGTGCATAAGAAGTTCCATTTTGCATTAAATTAGATAGTAAATGATGGTAAGCCATTATTTATAATGCTACACAGAAAGGCTCTATAGGAAGAGCATGTCTGTTTCGTGACTGCTGATCATTTGATTTCTGAAGCTGTGTGATGCATGAACACTAGGCAATTATTAGGTTATTTAAGATGTAGGCAGATTTAGACCCACTATGGATATATCTTCCATATATTTCACATTATTTATACAGATGACAAAGGGTCACATCCTGAGGATGTTGGCAATTTATGAGATCTCAGGATCTGGCCTAAAGAATCATACGCAGCTTTTGTATTTATCCGAGGTTCCCTGCCAGTTGGCCATGGACTCCCAGACCATCCAAAGCAAAGGACCATGCCCAGTTCCAACTCTCCATATCACTGAGCATTTTCTTTGCCTCGCAGGTGCCAGTGGTTCACACATCACAGCTCGGCAAGCACTGTACTAAATTACACTTCAGTTCCTGAAATTATATGGCAGCTTAACTAACACTGGAAGAGATGACATGGGTCACTGAGTCCTGCATAATCTCAGGAAAGTGTCTTGTCACTAAGGCCAGAAGGGTGCATAAGGGTGTCCCCTCTATCTTTTGTACCACTATGCACTAAACACTCCACTGTATTTGACTTAAGACCTTTCACTTTAAGGAACAAAAAAAAACCTAAAAAAAAATTGCCATGTGCAATGACAGGAGATATTGACACTCTCACCTATGGAGTGGGCCCCTGCAATGTCCAGAAAACTGCTGGCACTAAATGTCATATGACCTATATTTACGCTACCCTAAAGAGAAAGAGTTCTTCCTCTTTTCTGCAAAGTAAAAACAAAGGACAGGCATTTAAATAATAACAGGCTTACACAGCTTAAAAACAATGAATGGTCAGTACCACAAGAGATTTTACTGGTCCCTCCAAGTACTGTTAACATCTTAGCAGTAAACCTGAACTACAATTAAGAGGCTGAAATAAAATAGAAAAGATAGGCTCAAGGCAGAAAGACTTACAGACCTTAGAAATGGATTTCTAAATCTCTAAACACAATTTTTCTGAATTACAGTGATAACCTTTTATGGGAAGCTGTCTTGTGCCACTTTCATATTTTATCGTCGCAGCACCAACGCAAGTGGACTTTGGATATATATGGTCATGGATTCATGCCTGATGTGTGTGTTTGACCCAGCCTTTGCAAGAGAAACTCAGTATCACCCAAGTGCCTGGATGTTTTTTTCCCCACCAAGGAAAAGCTTGCCCACTTTGCAAAGCCCAAAACCAGCAGTGGTACTAGGGCATGCCGCTACGATATTAAAACGGTGATGAGATTAACTTAATCAGTAACCTAATTTACGACTGATAACTTCCATACTGCCTCTCACAGAACATCACCATGATGCATGCCTGACACTGACACCATGAGCCACCCACCAAGCCAGCATCTGATATTTATGCTGTATGAATAAGCATGGAGAAGTAGAGCAGGACAGTCTGCATCCCTGGGCGGTGGCTGGGACTGAGAGAGCCTGACCAGGGTCCTGCATTCACAGGAGTCCACCTGAATGCGATTTTCTACTAAGGTCCATGCACAGCAACTCTTTTCCTCCTCCCGTCGTTGCCTCATAGGAGCTGGATATATCGCAATATGTAAATTGTGTGCCTGCTACCTGGCCCACGACATGAATCTCCCATGTCGGTTTAATCAGAAAAGCAGATGGTCTGAATGTGCCTCTGCGTATTTTCCCAGGCAAATGCCTGTTAAAAGAGTACCCCCCAGCTAGGAAGATGAGCTCATTCAGACCCAAAACCTCCATGTGAACAACAACAGAGTAACACCAGGCACATTTGTTTCATTAAGAAGTGGTTTTATGCTGAGAGTTTCAAAGCTGTCCAGTGCAAATATCAAGCTTGTCAGGTCTCTCCGCAGATATATCCACAAAGAAGAACTGAATATGACAGTACTCTAGGGACAATATAATAAATAAGTAAATAAAAATGAATTAATAAATAAATTAAATAAACAAAAAACCTCCCTGAAACAACAATAAAACTAAACACCCTCCCTTCCCCAAGCTGCATCAGGCATAGGTTGCCACCTGCCATATTTTCTTCTTTGCTCATATTACCACAACCCCAACTTTTCCCATGTAGCAATGGATTTGTCAGTATGTCTATGGTATAATATAGCTGAAAATGTGAAATTATATATATTTCACATGCTTCAGTAGATGTTTAAATATTTTGTTCTTATTTTCCCCTTTGATCTATTTAGGATATAACCAGTCTCTTTTTTAGTGTTATGTATATTTTAGGTCTTCAGACAAAATATTATAAGCTACAGGTCAAGAACATATTTTCCATAATATTGGTCTGGTTTTAAGGCACTGTGACTTTAAGGTAAATTAGCAAATATATTTAGGTAAATTAGCAAATATATTTACTACCATAAAATTAAAGTAGCACAGAGAAGAATTGGCCCATGGGTTGATTCAATTCAGGAGAACAAGAATCAACACAAACCAAAGTCTGTACTTAACGGATTAGGTAACTGCACAAATAAGACTCAAAGATAATTTGCCCCATGGTGACAGCCACAGTGAAATAGAGAACCCACCTCACATGTGCACATTTCAGCTCTTTTCACAGCCACAGCAAGAGGAACAAGAGTGTTTCCAGGAGCTAAATGCATGCAGCCCCACCTTGCTGTTGCCAGCTCTGGAGAAGTGATCACAAGTCCTCCCAACCAGGGAGATCACGAGATGATGAGCATGATCTGCAAGAAGCCTACAGAGCTACTAGTCACTCCTGCTCTGACTATTACAGAGCTGTGTGGGATAGCTTTCTATCCAGTCTCCAAATGACCAAATAATATAGAAAATCCATTTTAGGGAAGTACTTACCTCTTGCCTAAATTTTCACACAGTTTCACTCATTAGAAATATAAAAGGTGTAATCATAATATAACCAGCCAGCTCTCCGGGCATCATCCATGATTTCTGTGGGGGCCACAAATGCCTGATGTGAGGCTCAAACCCATTTGATACCAGTCTCATTTCAGCATCAAAAGTAATGAAGATGGAAAACCCCAAGAGAAACCACTGCATTTTTCTGAGGAAGGCACATAGCATTGAACCAAAGAACAAATTCCAATGCCCTCTCCTGCTTCTGTTCCAAGCCAGCACATAAGAGGGTGAAGAATCATGAACATCTTTTAATTCTGAAACACATAGCATTATGTGTTTTAAAGCAGATGGGAAAGAAACCCAAACCCAAATGCAATTCTGATCCTGAATTAAAAGTATTCTGAAGCTTTTGGAGGAAAATCAACTCTTAATTCCATATTCCTAATGAATACAGAAAAGCTGATTCTTCACAGCTGGCAGGTCAGTGTGAACAACATAACAGGAATGTGTAGCTGTTCTAGCTCTGGAGTTAGAACCAGGGTGTCCTGGTTTCAGCTGGGATAGAGTTAATTTTCTTCTTAGTAGGGTCCTGTGTTTTGGCTGTGATGTAAGAACAATGCTGATAAGATACTGATGTTTTTAGTTCATGCTGGGTGATGTTTATACCCAGTTGTACAGGAATGAAGGCAGTGGGTTGATTGGCATTGATAATATGCAGCTGTGGCCTTGCCTCAGAGGCAGTGGGTTGATTGACATGGATGATGTGCAGGTGTAGCTCGTTCTTGCTAAGTGGTTAAATAGCCCTGAGGAGTGTGGCTCTGATGGGGGAGTAGCAGTGTGATGTGACTTATGGGGGATGGAGATACAGCACAGACAGTAGAATCTGATCAATGGTAAAGCCTTGTTGCAGTCTACTAGTTTGATTGTGCTGCAACACCCAGTCAAGCACTTCTCGATTCCTTGGGTCCTCCCAGCCAGAGGGCTGGCGGAGCATGGGCAGTTGGGAGGGGACACAGCCAGGACAGGTGACCCAAAGTAGCCAAAGAGATATTCTATACCATATGAATCATGTTGAGTATATAAACTGGGGGAAGAAGAAGAAGGAATGGGGGTGTAGAGGAATTACTGAGGAAAGAAGGCAGGTTAATTAACATTGATAATACTCAGCTGTGGGCTGGCTTCAGGGGCGGTGGGTTGGCTGAGGCGGATAAGGTGCAGCCGTGGCTGGTTCCTGCTAAGTGGTTAAATAGCTCTAAGGGGTATGGAAGAGGAGCATGGGATGAAGAGTGCACTGGGAGAAGCAGAGGGAGGAGAGAGAGTGCCCTGGCTGTAGGAGAGGCCCTGGGAGAAGAAGGGGGCCTGGGTGAGGAGAGGCTGGCTGGAAGAGGAGCCGGGACATGGAAGGAATCCAGACACAGCAGAGGCAAGAAGCAGGGTGGGCTGGCCTGAAGAGGCTGGAGAAACAGCACGGACAGTAGATGAACTGTGGAAACCTTGTGTGGGATGGGTGGCTGTGCTGGGGCAAGGTGCGGGAGCTACTTATTGAAGTTAACCTGGTATGGGGTGGTAAAAGCCTTGTTGCAGGGGGCTAGTTTGGAGAGTGCTGTGACAGGGGGGGACATTTGACATTATAGCACTTGTTTTCCTAAGTAACTGTTACCAGTGACGGAGCCCTGCTTCCCTGGGGATGGTCGAACACCTGCCTGCCCATGGGAAGTGGTGAATGAATTCCTTGCTTTGCCTATTAAATTGATCTTATCTCAACCCTTGAGTTTTACATTCCTTTCTGATTCTACTCCCCACCCCTCTGGGTGAGGGGGAATGAGCAAGAGGCTGTGTGGTGTTTGGTTGCTGGGCAGGGTTAAACCATGACATGGGGCTATCAGAACTGAATGATGGACAGTAAGAGGTGTTTTCCAATACCTGCTCACATTATGCATGTTGGTGCCTTTCCTTGCCATGTGCTGGGAGAGCAGCAGATCCCAATGCTCCCCCATGATCATCGTCAGCTTCAGGGAGTGCAGGTAGGACTGACAGCTCCATGCTGGCTTACAAACGGCCTTTATGAGAGGGGAATCGGGTCCAGATGTTATGGAACAGCTGCATTAGAAGAGGGTTAGCTGTTTCCATAGAAATGGAAAGGAAATGTAGATTGAATTCCTTTAATTCTGAGCTAGGAACAAAGCGGGAGAAACAGTACTGTTTGTAAACGGGTTGTGTCGAACAGAAACGTCTGGTAGAAGTGCAGGCTTGCAGCGCTTACAACGCTTGCGTGAGCTGGGGTTTGTAAAGCTGCTCCGGGCAAAGGGAAGGACCGGGCATCGCCGCTCGGGCCCGCGGTCACGGTGCTCGCCCAGCCCCCGCCCGCAGCGCGCCGGCCGCACGCCCTGCGCCTGCCAGCAGAGGGCGCTCCAGAGCCGGCAGGGCTGGGCCCTGAGCGGCCGGCAGTGCGGGGGGGCAGGGCCGGGGGGCTGCGGGGCTGGGCGCTGCGCGGCTGGCAGGACGGGGGCGCGGGGCAGGGCGCTGCGCGGCTGGTCGTGCCGCCGGGCAGGGGGCTGGGGGCCGCGGCGCCCCCTCGGCGGGTCCCTGTCGCTCCCCGTGCTGCCAGCGGGGCGGGGGTCCTGCCCCCCTTCCCGCGCTGGGCGCCTCGCAGCGGCACCGTCCCGGGCTGCGCTCCGCGGGGCTCGGCGTGCCCGGGGAGCCACGAGCCGGTGCGCGAACCCCAGCGAGCCGCCCCAGCAGGAACGGGAAGGAAAATCAAGGCACGAGTGAAGGGAATAAGCAGCGAGTTGTCAGCGCTGGGGAGCCCGGGCCAGCCGTTCCCCTCAGGAAGGCCGGAGGCGGGGCGCTGTGGCGGGGAGATGCTCGGGCGCGCAGCGGGGAGCCGCGGCTGCCTTCCTGCGCCGTACGTAACGGCAATCAGCGAGCAGACGCTTCCCTTGCGCGCTGAATCCCGACTTGGGGTTTTTCATTAGCTAGGGAGAGGGCTGGCGACTCCCACAGCAGCACGAATTTCCCGACTGCTTTCGGAAAGGCCGCTCGCTGCACGCCCCCGGGCGATGCCGTGCGTTGGTGCCGCATCCACGCGCACACGCACGGGCGACATTTTCTGAGCGCCCTTCGCAGCGCTGACGGCGGGCGCTCCTCCGCTTGCCCTTATCGCCAAGCATGAACTTCGACTTTGCTGCCATCAGTACTTTTTAAAGGCTTCCCCACCGTAAACCCCCACCCCACCCCCACCGCCCCCCAATAAAATGAAAAAAGGATAAACGCAGAGAGTAAAACCTAGCTAAAATAACTGGTTTTGACACTTCCTGGGGAATTTTATGAAGTATTTTGCACTAGGCTTTCTTCTTAATTTCCAGTATAACCTCTTGTCCACCATGGTTTCATATAGTCTTTTAATTATCTTTGTTCATAATGGCAGGTTCTGGACCCTTATTCCCTGTTATTCCCAGCATTTTCTCCTCCATGTCAGCTCACTATGCTTGCAACTGAGTAGCAGATGTTTGTGTTCTTGGTCAGGAATTTACTGTATGCCTTTGTTCTTTATGAGGAATGGCTGCTTTGGCTAGGCTGAAGCAATTGATGGCAATAACAAAAACATGGGGAAAATTCTGACATATTCCAAATACTAATTTCACTATTCTAAGAGCAAAAACCTGTTCTTCCACTGCATTTCTTGGCTGATTAGGATGCTCCAGGTTGGTGTTCAATCCTTCAAAATGGTACTGTAGTCTCCTTTCAGCTCAGTCAGTCACTATAACAACGGCCTAAATCATCATTAGACTTGGAGACATTGGTTCAGTAAATTAGTAACTTTTGCTTAAATATTTCTGTATTGAGGTAAATAGAGATACAGAGCTAAAGATCTCCAAATACTATGTGGATGTGTTCCTTGCAGAGAGCTCTAGGAAGTCATGAAACAGCTGAACATTTTACACTCACAGTTTCAGCACTGTGTTTTGCAAAGCAGTAAGTTGGTTACTATGTCATAAATACCTTATGATTCCTACTGACTTTCACAGATAAAAAAACAGGGAAGTAAATCCTCTTTCTGAACCATGAACAGAAAAATATGTGGCTACATCAATGCTTTAAAAAAGAATTACTTGAAAAGCCTAAAGCATTTTTAAACTAAACGATTAATTCTTAAAAATTCTCGTACATGTAGATACAGACGTAAAAAGCAGAAAAAGTACAGAAAACCCTAATCTCCCTGATTATGTTTCCTTTAAGCAGCTGCTCATTAAAATGATTTCACGCATGTCCTCCTATCAAGAGTGAAAATTAGACTGTGTTCTAAAAAAAAAAAAATAAATATGGAGTTTTCTGTCTAGTTGCAAAACAAGGTTGAAAAATGTACATAATTTCCCCTCCCCACTCATAGCCACCCACACCAGTTTTGTTCCGTGAGGATTTCTTTTTTTCCATTCCTACGCCTTTAGCCCTCCTCCAGGTCTTCCTTCAAACAGTGCCCTGATCTGTCTGCCTGTGTACGCGCTATGCGAAACTAGCTCGAAAGGACTTGCAGCTACTGCTAAACGTGATTAGATCTCAACTGCTAGCCTAACTATGAACAACTTTAGGCAGGGTATACTCCTTCCTTCTTGCGGTCCCCTACCCAGCACCATGTCTAACCCTTGCTGAAAGTTCTATACTAGGTTTTCCATCACCTTTTTCCTACAAGGAGCTTTAATAGCAAAGCAAAGCATAATCACCTTTCCATCCCCAGAAGTAAGAGCTGATAGAAACTGCTCCCTCTTACCTAGCAGCTAGTAGAGTGTTAGTGTGATGAACAAGAAAAAAGTCTTTTTTTCTGTTCACGGAGCTTTGAACCTGCCACAAGGTTTCCACATTAATGCTTTTAAACACCAGGTTATTGGAACTTCTCAGTCCTTCAAACTGTTCCACTGTGCATGACATACAGAAATAGCTGCTTGACGAAACCAAAGACAGAGGTTATGTGTGATATGATATATAATTTACAAACATACAGGCGATCAGTACCTGCTGGGAAGTACATAAATTTCAGCCCTTGCTCCAAGTACTGTTTAATACAGACAATACAAAACTTAATGCGTGCTGTCTACCCAGAGCTAGGACTCTAACTGGGGGGGGCAAAATGTCATGCCTCCTCTCCCTTGAATGCTAATAGTTATTTACTCTTTGTGAAAGCAAAAAGCTGCATCATGAGAAATTGAGAAAGGCATATACCATGTCATCAGGCTGTCAAAGGGAGTTGATCCCACTTACTGAATGAAGACTAACCATTAGGTGTTGGAAAAATGAAATGCAGAAGATGGCTTGTGCAGATAAACGTCCTTTCTTACAATTTTAACAGTATATGGGCATAAGAATGTCAAAACAATTTTAATGTTCATGCCGAAGACATTAGCTAATCTATTTCTTGGGCACCTAATTCTTCTTATATACCACACAGACATCCAATTAATAATGTATAATTTATACATATCTGGACATATAGCTCCAAGAGTCCCCTGACTGCTTGTAGTTGACTTCTGCAACACTATAATGCTGCAAGACTCAAGTCCTTCTGGAGTCCTGCATCTGAAATAAGTGTAATGTATCTTTGAAAGATGCTACCCAGGTCTAGTACCCATCAGTCAATTATTCTCTTCTGCAGGATTTTTTAGAAATCAAGGTGGTTATTTATAATCCTGACTGGGGACTTTGGACCCCACCTGTTTAGTCCTTCTTGGAAAGTATCACCACAGCCATGTTATCTGCTATCTGCAGGATCTGGATTCATTACAATATTTTACGAAGTATATGGAATTAAATATTTTTTTCCCAAGTAAGTTTTCATAATTCCATGAAAACCAGGTTTCCAAATGTACTTTAAATGAACAATAGTTGATTTCAGTAGCTGCTCTACAGAAATACAGCATTTGGAATCTTGCCCACAGTACAGCAGAGTTTTATGGGTATTAAGAAAAGTAGAATTTATATTTATAAAGAGTTATGTATATGCTTCTTGCAGTTACTAATGCTAATTTCTCTGAACATAACCTGTTACAGACATCAATTTTAAGGTTCTGATTTCCCACACAAACAAGGAGACAAATATATACCCATACTTGACCCGCATATATCCATCTATGCAGGAATATAGCACAATAACAAAGGAATAATATCTAGGAAGTTTAATTTTCAAAGCATTTTACAACTTCTAACGAAACCTGGCTGAGCCCTGACTCACTGTTGCTCTTTGCATATCGCTCCTGGGAGCTCTTGCATTGCTGTAGTTGTTCCCCGAGCAGACACCCTTTTCCCTTTTCCCACTGCAGGTCTCCATCCAGCTCCTGCAGACCGGAGAGTTTCTGCTTCCCCACGGTGGTCCTGAGACAGCCTTGGCTGAGCTGTGTGATTGAGGGTGCTGGTAGGACCACCCAGTTTGAGACCTACTGAGCAGGGGAAGACCTCACCTCTCTGATGCAACACCACATGTTCAGAAGGGACTTAAAACCCTATAGCCAAGTGATTCCACCCACCTTTTTTCTGTTGACAGCTGTTATTTCTCTGAGCCTTGCCAAAGGTGCTTGAAAGGAATCTGGATAGGGTGGACTTTGCTGAGTAGGTGCAGGTTTTTAGTTGGTTATCAAAGAAAGCTTCAGACACCAAAACTGAATTTAATACCTATTCATTTAAGCAGGAAGAAAGGACACCAGCACTTTACAGACACGGTCCTGAATCTTACATCCAACACTTTAGAGAAGAGAGGAGGCACACAGTAAGGAAAACAAGTCCACTTCCTAATAATATTATCACGTATCAATAGGCATCTCTTTCAGTCACCTAGTTATCATGTTGCATTAAAAAACATTGCACCGTATGTCACAGTACAGATTTGATCATGTTTCCATGTTAACAGATTTTGGAAATAATCATAGATGATTGAAGTATTATACTAACTTGTATTTGGACACAGTAGTAATTTTTTTTTTCTAAATAATAAGTACATTGTTATTTTCTTTGTGTATATAGGTAACTAAAGTGCCCCGCCTTGAGAAACAGGATAATTTCTAATTTACTATCAAAATCTTTTTAGTATGACAGGTATATTAATATTCTAAGTAAGAAAAAAGTCAAACATGACTGTCATTCAAAGCCAATTTTAAAGTAATTCCCTGCTCAAATCAAGGCTTGGCTAGGTTTACGTTAATTTCTTCAAACAAGGGATATCTAAAGATGCAGGTATCTTCAGGCTGATGGATCTGATTAAATACCCCATGTACAGAGAAGAAACAGAAGATATTAGGACAAGGAGAAAAACAGGGAAAATTACACTTTCCATGACCTTTCTGTTAGGTTTCTAACTAAATACTGTCTAACAGAGAGAGCAGTTTAGCTTCTGTTTACTACTCCGCAAGTTATTTTTCTGTCCTGTTATATAAACATCCTGGCTGAGTGCAAACATGTATTAAAAGGATAATAAACAAACGTAATAGAGGATGGTATTTTGCAAAGGGCAGTGCATGGGGACAGCATTCTGTTTAGCTGATTCTTTCCCAAGTGTGTGGCCTGTAGGTTCAGAAGTATTTCATTTGTTTAAGTTTAAACACTTTGGCATTGGACATTCATTACTGTGCTAATAAAATGGAATAATGGATTCATAAGGCACTGTACTAGTTGAAAATTCATATGTACTTGTAAAATTTGTGAGGTAAGGTGAGCCCAAGAATAATGCTAGGAAAAGTAAGTAACAATTATTTTAGAGTTCATCTGCAGAAAATGAAGGAAAGCCTAAGAAAGGTTTGTGTACTCTGTAGATAAAGTATCTTTTAATTCATTTTGTACACTTGAAACATAATTTCAAATTCTCTCCCCTTTGGCTTCTTAAAGGCCATATCAACATCATTTTCTATATCAATGTAAGTATTTAGGGCACCAATCTTCGAAACACCTGCAGGAATTCTGTACTTCTTTAATGAGTTACCCCCCTAAGTAAAGAAACCGCTTGTTTAGAGTTCAGTGCATATCTAAAGATGCATGCATTCCGAGTCTAAAACCATTTGTATTGTTTTACATTGCCATAAATGACACTTTTACAACAGGCTGAAGTAACTGTTAAATCTTTGGGGAAAAAACATCCAAAACCCAAATGAGAAACAATGAAACATACTTGGAAAAAATGCAGGTTATTTTCAAGAGTATTGACTACACCTTTTTTTTTTTTTTTTTTTTTACCTGAAGAATAGCTCATTGATTAATTGAGAAGTTTAAGTTAACTGTTAATAGTTGCAAGACTCTTATTTTAACTAAAAAGGCTCAATTAAATTAAATTTGCCAACACCAAGATATAGTGATGATAAATGGCTAAATTTTTTTACTAATTTATTCTGGTGTATTAGATACACCAATGCCTTTTTTAAATTTTTATTTGGTAACCTAAAAAGGACACTTAAGGAGGTTTATTCCTATTACAAGAGAAGTGAGCTGCATGGTCAGGGATGGAGGCACAATACAGTCCTATAGTTTGTTAAATTTTGATGGTCAGAAGGCAAGACTGCAGAGTACAGTATTTGCCCTTTAGTCTTAAAGGCACAGATAATTTTAGTGCACTCTTTATGTTAAGTCATCTAGAAGCATAGAATAGAAAAGAATCCAAGTCCCCAAAAGAGTTTACAAATCTGGATTATAGCCAGACACAACTGAGTGAAGTAAGCAGATGGAGGAATAAGGGCTAGGATAAGGAGCAAGTTTTTCCTGGTAAGTAGTAGTCACAGCGTAACACCTGCCTACTGCCGTCCTCTGATCACTGCAGAAAGCCAAGTGCTGGTAGTAGCAAATACTGTCAAGTGCCATGGTTTTGCAAGAAGGAGTGAGCTCATAAAGAGTAAGCACTCATAACACTTAAAATTGCTGCTTGAATCATAAATTCTAGAACCTTAAAGAAAAAAATCTGCCATTCAGAATAAAAAATAAAAATGTAAGCAGTTACATTTTTTGTCAGACGAAAGTAAAAAATTCATTGCCTTCTACATCTCCAGCAATTATCCAACAAAATCACCCACTTTTCAAGTGACAAACTAATCTCATAACTAACTACTCAAAGACAACACATAAATGTCAAACTAAAGGTAAACGGAGGGAGGTATGCAAATATAGTATAAAACTGAAGTTCAGAATAAATCATTAAAATTAGAAATTCAAGTTTAATCTTAAACTCTTTTCCCCACTATGATTAAAGTGAATCTGTTAATATTAACACAGACTTTGTTTTGATAATTAATTATAACATACATGCTATATAAATCAATTCAATGGAGTTAAATACCATCATGTTTAGACCAAGAAGGAGGAGTGTAAATGACTTGACTTGCTCTTTATGGCTAGAATAGACTTGCTGATTCCAAATCACAACATTTATATATTTTTCTTGAATGTATAAAACCCAAATCAAACTTGAAAGGGTCTAACTTTGACCTATTTCTTATCACTTTGGTTGCTGCTGTCTAAGAAACATGGTGACTTCTTATTCTTTTGCAATGACTGAAAATGTGTTCTTCGGGAAGTCTTTCTGCAATAGAAACACCATGAAAAATCTAGTCTAATTCTTTGTTTGCTTTGGATTTTTTTATTAAAAACTAACTGGCTAACTTCAGAAGATATTAGTTTAAAAATTAAAGTATTTCAAATTTTGCAGTAGTACAATCCAAAACCAGTAACTTTCCATATTTTTTAATACACAAAAAGGATTTTAAAAAAATATCTGACTAACTTTACTTATTTTTAAGACAATGTTACGACTGATGGACCTTAGTAGCAGCCAAGGTACAACAGTGTTCAGGTCTGCTTTAGAAAGATCAGTGGATACATAAAACCTGCAGGTCAAAACCTGTGTGTTTTCTGAAATAAGAGCATCCTGAGGTTACTAAATACCAAAAATCAAGGAGCAATATCAGGAAGACACTGAAGTACTTGAGAAAACAGTATTGTTTATTGAGTAGGTCACACTTTTTCTCATACCAGTAGTGCAGGAAAACAGCTGCCAGCTGCCAGTACAGCACCCATTTTTCAAGTGCAAGCAGCAACGGCAGTAGATTTTTTTTTCCATTGACATGTAAAAATGCATACATGACATTTAAGTCAGACATTAAATGGAGCAGTATGTGGGTCCCACTGAAAATCTGGTTTCACCTACTGAGACCTGCTGTAAAGAAGTAAAAAATTAATTCATTAATCTGTGTAGGATGATGCAACATTTTAGTCTATTTCCAGTACTCCTTTCTGAAGTGTATCCCACAAGACAGAAAATCCTGTCACATGAATTACCATGCCTCTTGTCACTGGGAAAGATCAGTTGCGATCTGAGACCAGCTGAGACCAGTTGCACCCATTTATTACTCTAGGAATGCCAATATATGAACCCAGTTAATATATTTATTAACTCATTCAGGGCTCCTAGGTCTGAAAATTAAGAGGGAATTAATCTGGGTTTGGAAGAAGTGTCTTAATAGTGCCAATTAATTTTTAAATTGAATTGCATATTAACAGCTTAACCTTCAGGTCAAGTGGTGCTCAGAGGTCAATTTAATACCCAAGTCAATGGGACAGTTGGTATAAAGAAGTACTACTCAATCTAATAACCACAGAACTCGTCTCCATCCATAACAATATTGGTTTTGTACAACTTTATGGCTAAGATGATGTGGTTCAATGAACTGTTATGCCATAAGAGACTTGGGTCTGGTTGACTCTGCCCCTAACATTATCACACAGAATCACTGAATTGCTGAGGTTGGTTGGACAAAACCTCCGGAGATCATCTAGTCCATGCTCAGAGCAGGGTCAAGTAGAGCAGGTGGCTCAGGGCTGAGTCCTGTCAGGTTTTAAGTACTTGCAAAGATGGAGACTTCACTGCCTCTCTGCACAACCTGTTGTGTTCATACACCCTCAACACCTGTTGTATGCCTAGAAAGTAATCCTGGAGCTGTGATCCTGCCTGCTTTTACCCATATTACTTATGAAATCTGGATTATAACCTGTTCAGAGCATAAATCATCTCTTAAGATATAATTGCATAGCACAAAGCCCATGGTGATAGTAGGAGTCCTTTGATAAATGCAAGTAACAGTATCTGCCTAGACCATTCAATTTGAAGGCTAAAGTGAAAACAAGACACATCCTAAATCAATCTACATCACAATGACTTAGGGAAGTAATTTGATTCTTTTTAAACTTCTTTCTAATGACAGTAGTTATTTCCCTATTCCTCTCGACCCTATTAAAAAAACTAATTTTAAAATCTCAGCATACGTGTTAGTCTTTTTATTTACCTGATGATATGTTCATGCTTATTCCGCTACCTCATTATTAATTTTGGGGTGAAAAACGGTCGAGGGAAGGACATTGTGTTGCAGCAGCAGAACTGTGGATTGGAGGCACCAATTCATACATCATTAGTTGAAAAGGACAAAAGAACAAGTGTTACTGTCTTCTGATACAGCAACCCAGACCTTGGCTATGACAAGAAAGAACAAGACTGGCAAATAAAGAATCCTTATGAGAACAAAATACCATCATGGTATGAAGGTTATAAAAGCTCCAACATTACTTAGGTAGAAAGCAAGCAACATGCTTGTCCTCGATTGAAGTATCTCAGCTTAATTAAGTAATCTGCAGAAAAATTCCAAAATAATCTAATTGTTCATGCAGTGTTTCTTTTTTATGTGTGCTTCTAACTACACAGTTAGTAAGAACCTTTTTCTCTTTGAATAGTGATAAAAAATTCAACACCTATGCCAGTCTAATAAACACAGTATTTCTTTCATTTCCATCTATCATAAAACAAGGCAAAAGTATCTTTTCCTCCCAGCACAAGCAAATACATTTCCAAAGACAAAATCAGAATGCTTGACTTTTCAAACTTGTAAGATCTATTTTCATATTGTATGTGTTCAACACAAATCTCTCAGTTGAATGTAGTAAGAACTAAATTGCGCCTATCTTGCTTCATGAGGCTGGGGCACACTTTTTTCTTCAAATTCAGTGTGAGTGCCTATCTTGAGAATTTTCCCCAGAATAAGCTGGGGTTCTGTGATTGAGCTTCAAATGTTCCTGGAGACTGGACTTGACCTATAATTTACAGGAGCAAAAAACTTTATTTGAAATCTTGATTCTGTCTTCAAATCATTAGCTTTAGGTCATTGTATCAGCTGAAGCTTCTCTTTTCTGAAAAAGTCATCCGAGAACAGACCTTCAGCATTGGTGACCTGGCAATACAGTGCAGTCCTATTCTGTGAGCTTGATGGAGGCACCTGTGCAGAAATGTTCTTACCGAGCCTCATGTACAACCATCAGCATGACTGAGCATGAAGCCATATTCTGACAATAATGCCAAAATTGCACAATAACATAATTCATCATCCTTGAATGCACTTTTGTTTACCATCCTAATTCCAAAGCAAAGCTCGTTACCTGCTTTTAAGCATGCGTGCAGCAATTCCATAAACAAAATTTAATAAAACGTCAGTGATGAGGTTTTATAAAGATGCTATGCATATGCATGGTGGCACAAACACCTTTATGTCACATCATCTGGAGCACACACACTGGGTGTAGAGCAGAAGAGGTTACTAGCCTCTAAGTTTATCCTAGTATACAAGTTTTTGGTGTATTTATGTATCACTCTGGAATGAAGCCCTGGTAATTCAAAAACACTTGCCACTAACCTCAGCGTGGTGATATTTTTACTTAAACATTCATCCGTCACTAGGTAATCTTCGAATACAACCAGCTTTTGGAAGCATTCTGGATGTTTTTGGAGTTGTGAAAAGCATCCACAGCAGGGAGTCCAGACTAGCTGGATCCTGGTCCTCAGCACCCTCTGACCAGGCCCTGTCCCTCCAGCTGTCATGGGGCAGGACAAGTCAGCAACTCTGCAGAATTTAAAAACTTGGTAGAGCAATGGAAATAAGACATCAGCCTCACCCAACTAAGTTCTTTAAAGCTTCAGGCTTACTAAGGTAAGAAAGCTGAGAATTTGGCCAGTTCAGTGCCTTGGCACCGCTCGCACTGAAGCGCTAAACTGAGGTATAAGTCTTTCGTACAATTTTTGCTCATGCTTGGCCTCTAGGCAGTGACAAGTACTGCGTGAGCTTGTGCAGGTTTTATTTTAGAGCCATTTTCTCTAATCTCGTCACTGCACCATGCTTTAATATTTATGGAAATGTATCTACAAAACATGTAACCTTTTATAAATTTCCATGATGATGTCTGTGTGAAAATATGCTACCTCTAACTTCAGGGGTATTTGTTAATTTTCATGGCAAAAAAGTCTTTCCAATCACATTAAGGGCAAGAATTTTGACATGGAAAGGTAGTTCCTCTCAAAGAGATGAGAGAGGTGTGCAAATAAGGTTCTGAATGGACATGCTGTCACAATTGTATGTGGAACATGAACAATACATCCCTAGAATAATATGATTTCATTTTATCTTTTATAAGTTCATAAAATATTAATCTTCTTTCCCTGCTATGCTTTGAGATCAATCTCAGTGGCACTGTTAGTTCATATGACACATAAAATGAAACTGATTATAGACATGAAAGAGGAAAGTCTTATTTCAGTCTAATCCAAGGGAAATTAAAATGCAACAAGGAAAAAAGAATTGAGAGAATGCATCTTTTGTAGTTTGTTAATCTAAGGTATCATCATATAAGAGCAGTACCTAAATTTTTATAGATATCTTGATGGTGAGATAAATCACTGAATACTAAATATAATGGGAAATGAAGATACTAGATATTTAAATCCAATGAAAGATACTACAGTGCAGTGATATCCCAGTGCTATCCAGTGAGGCTTACCGGATAATTTCAGGTAGTGAGTGCACACACCAGTGCCAATGCAGTGGAGAAGTCATCGTTGCAAACCCAGGCAGCTATCTGGCTGCTTCATTTAATGTTTTTCAGAATCCCAGCCACCACGGCCCCGTGTGCTGCGAGGACCTCAGCAGCACTGTGCAAGCCTCACACTTCTCTTTCCATTTGCAGTAACAGATATTTGTAGGTTTGCTATCTTTCTAGTGTCAGGCCAAATTTAAAGGATTATTTTCCAATAGGGTATTCTGTGCAGTTTTGTTTCTGTCTTATTCCGTCTCCTAGTATGGGTATTTACTGGGGCACAATTTAAACTTCCATTTCCGTGGAAAGAGGCCATAATTTGTTTATTTTAATGGCTCTTACCAAATTTATTTTGACAGCCCGTCTCCCAGAACTTTGTCCCTGGGGAAGTTTTTGACCTCTAGCAAGTTTCCTATATCTCACCTTAATCAATTTGTGAGCAGCCAGCAAGAGCAGCACAGGAAGTATATAATACCGAGCTTTGATAAGATAAGAGAGAAAGGAAACTGGAAAAGATTACATTTAAATCAAACACCAATACAGAGATGATCAGGAGAAAACAAAATGTGTCCTGCAATCTTACAAACTCATTGTAAAAGATAGTATTTAGATTAATTCCTCTCTAATTTTTCCTTCACTCCCAAAGACTGTGTTTGTTTTTCTGTATAGGCACGAAGACTATTTTCTTCACATACAGAAGTGATCAGATTTGCCCTCTGCAAGAGCTATTGCCACAACAGAAATCCTCTAATGGGTAGAGAAGGCTCAGTATTTCCCATTACTTTCCATTCTAACTAGACAGACATTTTTCAAAGTTTTGAAGTCTACAATTAAGTAAAAGATTATTTTGAAGCACTGATGGCCAAAACGATGGAAGGTTTTGGTCTAAGACTTTAAAAAAAAAAAAAAAAAAGAAAAACCACACAAAAATTCTTCTTTGGCTTTGTAGTACAATAAAACATGTATTTTTTTTATTAAAACTTTCAGAATGTGGAGGACTTTGGAAAAGACATTTTAGATAAATAGCCTGAGGTTTAAGCCTTTCTGAAGCAAAAGTTCTCAAAATCTGAAGCCAGGAAATTGGAAAAGATTATATTAGTAATAACACTAGGTTCATACTAGTAAAACTAGACTCATAGAAGTCATGAGTGGCAGCAGTGAATGTTCTAACAAACTTTTAGTGACCTTTTGGTGAAATATGCAACTGCAAAGGCTAGGAATTTGCAATTTTTATCCAAAGAAAGAAAGGACTTAGAATCTTCTCAGAATCCCAAGGAAAGCATTTAAAACTCCAAGTAGAAGGCAGTGGAATCAGCTAAGACAATCTGGAGCACCACTGGTGAGAAGATTAGCTATTACAACCTTCTCAGGCAACTGAGGGCATAGGCAAAATATTTGTGAATTTGGATTTAAACATCTGAATTGTGCCCAAGTCCTAGATGAGCATATGTCCTGTGGTGCAGCGAGGCTGTAGTGTTGAGAAGCCTCATGCAGGAGTTAAGACTTTCGGGTAGCTGACCTGCTAAATAGAAAACTATGAGAGAAAATGGAAATTATGCCCATACTAAAATGGAAAAAATAAAGAGATGGCATTGTCATGTAGTTAGCATCTAGTCACATAGGATGCATGTGCCAAAGAAGGAGGAAATTTAGTCTTCTGAGTTCAAGTCCAATGTTACAAACACAATTACAAGGTAAAGAACTCAATTCCTGCATAAATAATTGCAGGTAATGGGTGTATTTTTCCCCTTTGACGCAAGTGATACATCAGTTTCTATTTGACAAATTCACTTATCCAAAAAAGTGCCATACTGAAAACACAAATGGAATTCAGTTACTTTTTTACTGAATCTGTAGTGTTACAGTAGGAAGAATTACTTTCCAGCAACAAAATACATTTATTTACTGAAGTCTCAGACTTCATCTTACTCATGTGCTCAACTTTACTCCCAAAAGCACAGTGACTCACTGGTTCTTCTGTTTACAGGCTCAGATTTAAAGGAATAAGAAAAGACATTTGTGTTGTATTTGTTAAACGTGTTTCATTATGTGCTGTTGTTACTTCTACGCACAGGAAATCCCTTGTGTTAGATACCCTTACATTCACACTGAGGATCAGTTCATGCCCTCCTGGAATGAAACCCAACAGAAGGGACTAACAGAAAGATCTTGGCAAGTCACAAAGTCCTTTTCAGGCTCTTCAGGGGTCAGGCAGAAACTGCAGACTCGCCACCCCCACCCCCACCCCCCAGCCACATGCTGGGACACTTGCTCTGTCAGAGACAAGGATAACCTTATTTTACAGCTATCCCTCTATTACTGTATAAACAAAACAAAGTTATCTGAAAGAGCGTAGCTGCTGCAAAAGGACCTTAGATGAGGTTTAATTTCCTCAAGATATATTTTCAAATAGAACACCAAAGCAAACTATGCATTTCCATTAGTGGCATTACTGCTCTAGAACCCAAGAAGATAAACCAGTGACAATACAATGGCAAGACTTTATCCATACACAGCCAACCCAAAACTCTAAAAACTTATGCCCCCTGTAAGAGAACGTTGCAGAGAAAAACTGTATCCCTCAGCCACCCTTTTATTACAACGTCCTTTACTCTATCCTGATCTTAACAGGTATGACCTGCCGTTCTGCTCACCAACTTTTGTTCATCTCTAAACCTGAAAATTGCCATACTTTCCTAGTACAAATATCAACTAACATGCAGCTCTGTTCTGGGAAAACTGCTAAGGCTCCTTCCATCTGCCCCCCACCTCTCTGCCAAATTGCGGATGCCTGCGCTGGGGTCTGGCTCACACTGCTGCCCACCTTCAGAAAGCAAAGTTAACACCACTTCCACCAGCCCCACATGGTATTATTTTAGATGAATACAACTATCTAAAACAGTTAGAAATTAAGAGTTCATTCAGCTTGATTTGTTCACAACACATGTTAAATCAGAAATGCTTTGACTGCAGGCCCTTTAAAATGGGAGTCTGCACCACCACTTATTTAGCAAGGCATCTATGTATTACCTAGTGATAATGTCGTATGACTTGAAATGGTAATGAGCACTTCAAAAATGCGAATCAATAAATTATCAGAGACTCCTAAGAAATACGTAAATAACACCCACAGGATTCCATTCTCCCATCTCCTAGAAATATTTCAAATATTTCCTGACATGTTTCTTAAAAGCTGTGTTTTTGGCAGATGCCCTAGTGCTGTACAGATATCATCGTGAACATGGGAGTTATTTAGAAATTTACTTTTAATTATCAGAGGAATCAACAACTGCAATACTATACTAGAAGCATGACTATAAACTCTAAATTAAGAAATGATGACCACCCTACTAGAATGGGCTGTAGTAGAACAGAGAGCTCAGCAAAGAGGCAACCGTGGAAACGTTTGGGAAACTGAAGGGTAACAAGATGTTGTGCCTTGTAATTCCTGGGTTTAGTTATTCGCTTCCTACCCCACTTCTGAACTAAAAAGCAAAACTCTCTTGCTGTCTTTCCAAGTGTCTTAGCCCATTTCTGCCCAGACCAGAGACCCTGCTGCTAGTGGCAGCAGGACACTACTGCTGATGGTCTATGGAAAAGGAGACTGTTACTGTAATTCTTGCCCCACCAGTGAAAACTTCTTAGTACCTTCCAAAGTAGGTTTCCAATTCCTCTCCCATCTTCAGGCATCTGTGCTTGTGGATCTCTTATTTCCAGTTTTGTGGGGTATTGGTTTAGTGGTTTTTTTATTGTTCAATCCCACCTTTGAGAAGCTCCTCACAAAGCTTTGCAGCACTGGCCAGGCCCACGTAGAGTAGCAGGTGAAATGACTTGCAGGATACAGACTTTAGTAAATTTCTCATTGCTTTCTCCCCCCCTGCATGTGTCTATTGCACCTCTGAGCCCACGAAGATGTTAAACAAGTAATTCTGGGAGGACATGAACTGAAGAACTTTGGTTTCCCACAGACTTATACTGAGGCTGATAATGAGCTGTAATTGAAACTTTTCTCATTACCAAGACATTTATATGGTCTCTCAACCATGTGAATCACCGTTTAATAAGAGGCAAGTTCATGTTACAGCCTTTGGGACATTTACAGGATCTCTCAGCCCTACCCAGCTGCCTATTTTCATGAAATAACTTAATTATATTTGAGATAGATTTGGGTGAAACTGCCCAACAGCTTCAAAAGTTATTGGAGAAGTAAAGGAGACACAGCCAAGCATGATCACATAAAGGCCTGTTTCCATAGGAACCTAGAGGGAAAACAGCAATACAATTTGTGAAAAATTTCATTGCAGAGTCACTTTTATTGAAATTTTAAAAATATCTGAGCAGCTTTAAATCACGTGCTGTAACACACAGGAAATCTCTCCCGCCTTCCCCCATCCAGCACCCTGTCTGCAGACCCTGGCCTTCGCACAGCCCACTCCCCCATATCCCTCAGGCACAAAAGCGATGCCTCTTGAAGTCCGGAGGTTGCTCTGCCTGCATTTTGTCAAGCTCCCCTTCAGACGGAAACTATTTTTTTAGGCAAGGCAGGCTTCTGAGGAAGGCATGCCAACTGCTACACTCCGCTGCTCACACACGTTAGGCACACGACAGGAGGAATCACAGGGCTGGCCCCCAGGAGGGGCAGGTCACAGTGTCACCCGCTGAGCCAGGGACCCCACAGCCCAGCCCACGCGGGGCACCGGGGCCTGCAGGCATTGCGCTTTGGCCATGACAGTCATCTGGGGTTTAAGGCCAAGGAGCAGCCAGCAACCGAGTGAGCATCGAGCAGGTGATGATAAGTAGGTTTTCTAGAAAAACCTGCCAGCCCTGCCCTGTTACACCCCCTCAGGTGCAGCGCCCGCCTGAGCCATCTGCCCGAGGTGGCTGCAGCAACCAGCACGGAGAGCTGCGCCCCTGCCCCGCGCAATGAACTGCAGCGGGCGACCTCCGAACGGGGCACCGCGCTGCCAGCGCCCATCACGCGGAGATCCTCCCTCGCAATCAGCGGCTGTCGCTTGTTCTCCTGGCCGCAACTCGAAGCTCGCCAGCCGCTGGGGCCTTCCCTGCCGTGGGCAGAACTACTGGGCCACCGCATCCCCCCTCCTCTTCACCTCGGCCGGCCTGCGGAGCTCCAGCAGCAGGACACCGAGGGCTGCAGCCGGCGTGCGCCCGGGGGCTGCGGTGGGGCAGGGGGCTCAGCGGCCCGGAGCAGGGGGAGGCCGGCCGCCGAGCGCCTGAGGCAGCCGGGGAGCCGGCGCCGGACGGCCGGGGCTGCCCGCGCCATCTTGCTCCCAGGCGCCCCCTCTCGGCCGGGGCCGGGCCGGGGGTCGCGGGTGTCCTCGGCTGCCCGCCGGGCGCCTCCACCGCCCCCTCCGCCCCGGCCCGGGCCGCTCTCCGCCTTCTGCCGGCCGTGCCAGGCAGCCTCTCTCTCGGCCTTCACTACCGGGTCAGGCGAGGCGGGAGCGGCGAGGCAGCGCCCGCCTCGCTCCGGCACCGACAGCGACAGCCCTCCTCCTCCTCGCCATCCTCCTCCTCCTCCTCCTCCCCCTCCTCCCCCCGCCGCGGCCGTCCCTCCCTCCCTCCCTCCCGCCCGCCCTCCCCGCTGCCAGTTTCTCTACAACTAGTACATCCAGGCACAGGCAGGGTCCCGGCCGCTGCGGCTGCCATGGATATCAGCTAAAGCCGGCCGGAGAGGGCAGAGAGAGGCGCTCCCCGACCCAGCTGCCGAGCCCCGCGGGGCCGCCGCGCCCTCCCTCCCGCCGGCCGGCAGCAGCCGCCGCCGCTCCCCGCCCGCCCCCAGCCTGCCCCGGAGGAGCCCGGCTGCCCCGGGGAGGAGGGGGGAAGAGAGGGAGGGAGGGAAGAAGCACGGCGTACTGGGAGGGAGTCGGGCAGAGCATCCCCACGGCAATGTCCAAGGGCTTGAAGAAGAAAAGCCACTGGACGAGCCGAGTCCACGAGATTGTGATCGTGAGGAACCCGGAGGGGCAGCTGGGCTTCGAGCTGAAGGGGGGCGCCGAGAACGGGCAGTTCCCCTACCTGGGGGAGGTGAAGCCCGGCAAGGTGGCCTATGAGGGCGGCAGCAAGTTAGTGCCGGAGGAGCTCCTGCTGGAGGTGAACGAGACCCCCGTGGCCGGGCTTACCATCAGGGATGTGCTGGCCGTGATCAAGCACTGCAAGGACCCCATCCGGCTCAAGTGCGTCAAGCAAGGTAAGGCGGGGACGGGCGCCCCCCCCCCCCCCCCCCGGGGGGCTGGGGCCTGTGTTGGGGGAGTGGGGGGCAGCAACTTTGTTGCTGCAGTTTGACTTTCCCCCCCTCCCCGCCGGAGCCGCCCCCTGCCCGCCGGCGGGGGGAGGATGCGAGCGGCGCTGCGCGGTACCCGCAGCCGGGCGAATTAAATGTGCGTCAGTGACAGCGCTTCGCCATGCGGCGGGAGGGGCGGGGGGGGCCGCGCCGCCGGGCAGCACCCCCGGCATCCCCGGCACCCCCCGGCCGCCTCCCGCCGCGCCGGCCCCGGCCGCCTCTCCGGCGGCTGCTGCTGTCGCTGCCGGGGGACCGGGGGGGCGGCCGGGCACGGCTGCGGAGCGGGGCTTGCCCTTGGTTGTGCTTCGCTCCGGGCGCCGCGGCTTGGGGACGGGGGCTTGCCGCTGCGCGCCCGGCCCCCGCGGGCGGTGAGGGCGGCTGTAGCAGCGCGTAAGTGTCATTAGCGGAAAAGTCATTCATTTGATCCCTGCTGACAACGATCGCTAATCCTAGGGAAACGGGGAGCTGAGGAGAAGCGGGAGGGAGAGGCAGGAAGAAACTTTTGGGAGAGGACGGGCTACTTTTGCCTCTCCTCTGTTCCTCGTGTGTTTTTCCAGCACCGTAATAGGTACAGTGCGTTTCCAGGAAAGCCAGCGGAGACGCCACGGATGCCGTTTACATGTCTGTGTCCTCTGTAAACTGCTGAGCTGGGCTGCCTGCAGCAGAAAGGCTTTCTGCTACCCTCCTCCCCCCCCTCCTCCCCCTCCCCCTCCCCCCAGCCTTTCTGAAGCGAGGAGCGGTGGGCTGCGCCGGGGAGCCGG
Source organism: Falco punctatus (assembly GCF_963210335.1). NCBI lineage: Eukaryota > Metazoa > Chordata > Aves > Falconiformes > Falconidae > Falco > Falco punctatus. Next base: position 74,439,452 of record NC_137585.1, read on the forward strand.
GCCCCGGGTGCCCCTCGGGCACGGAGGTGCCGGGCGCCCAGGGCTGAAGCACGGCTCCCCGCCGGGCAGCATCGGCCCCGGGAAACCTGGGCATTTCTGCCCGGGGAGGGTGTTAGGTGCCGTGCATCAGCGGTGCTTCTGCTCTGGAACTACAGCCGGCAGCTCAGAGGGCACGGAGGAGAGTTCCTCTGGCATTTGGTATAATTGTGTAATTGACCTGCCTGATTGTAACTGGCGGCTTACTGTTTCAAGTGTCATTCGTGCTGCTTCTGGATGCTCGAAGGGTATTGCCAGTTGTTAGTTTATCCTGACACGCGAGAATCAGTAGACAGAGTTTGACTTTCACACAGGCCTTCAGAATGTACTTTACGATGCTGTCAGTTATCTACATGAGGTCAAACCTCGAAATGCTGATATGATCGGGGATTTTTCTATTTGTCCTTTTGGGTAAGTTGTGCAATATGTTGTAGATTGAATCTGGATAGCCAGGCAATGCAGGGAGACACAATACTTTGTGATAAGTGAAGATTAGAAAGGAGTATAATGGATTCTGTCTTGCAGTATAGTGTCATCTCTGGGCGGCCAAACTCCAGGAAACCTGCTCTGTAGTTTCTTTTTTTATTCATAATTCTAGTGTGAGTGGTCTTACTGTGACAGGATTCAAAAAGAAGCAGCAGTGGAAGCGTCAAGAAGATAAGGGTTTGTTAAGTTATTTAAATTTTTATTTATTTTTTCCCCCCAGAAATCCTATAGATGCTTTACAGTAATGCCAGTTTCAGGTTATGTTCATTTACTATGTGAGACAGTCTCTGTCCCACCTCGGCAATGTTTTTCTAATGTATCTCTTTAAGTCAAAGCAATCACCGGTGATTCATTAATGTGTGCGCCCTTAATAAAGATATCTGTCATATGTGAATTAGGGACATTAGTCAGGCTTTTAGTCTGTGGATTACTGCAGGTTTCTTGAATGAGACAGAGAGGATGAATTCTAAATTCTGCCTAGTTTATATCTCTCTGAGGTGTTTCACTTCAGTATGTTAACACACTACACTTTTGATGCTCAAAAGATCCTCAAAGCACTGGTCAGATGACTGCTTTTTTGGAAGGGACAGTTCTGCATAGATTCTTGGACTCAGAGAGCCTTTCTGGCTGGAATGATCTTTCTTGTGCTGTGGCATCCTTTACTTCTCCAAAGGGAGAGGCCACCTACATCCAATTTCCCTTTTTTACAAAAAAGTCAATGGTTTGTGTATTTTATCACCTGACTAATCCTTCAGTGTAATTCAGTCTAATCTCTGCACCCCTTGGTTACAAAGCACAGACAGCAGGCATCTACGTTACAGTAACAGATTACTATTCCCTAACAGTACTTTGCAGCAGTGTGTAGGAGAGAAAAAGCTGGGCAATAAAATCTTTCTATGTTTTTGTAACTTTTGTTCTCTTTTTAATTGTAAAACACCTTTAGTGGGCTGGAACAAGGTTAATGACTCCATTATCATTGTTTCCGCATAATTTATCAATGATAACTCTGTAAATTAGAATAGCATGACCTTGAATGCACCATGTGACTGTAGTTGCTTCTTCAGTGCTGCCTAGGAATGAAGTCAGAGAGATTTGTGGAGGTAGGACACGACTATTTATAATTTGATGCTGAAGAGACTCTGAGTATTTCTCTTGTTTGAAAGTTTTGATAACTCAGCAGTGAAAATTCACTTGTAGATTAAATCAGGGAATGGCTGATTCAGTTTACAGGAATTAGCTTAGCTTTTTTGAAGTACAGAAAATAAAGGTGCTTTCATGATTTTCCGTTACATTGTGCTTGATTAAACACCCTCCTCTTTGCAATAATGAAATACTTCGTCTTTTATCATTTTGCAAGGTAAAATATTTATTTTAAAAAAAGTCCAATGGAATATTGCTGTTTTATGTGAGCTGAACGTCTTAAGCTAAAAATACTAACTTTGAAAAAAAATAATCATACAATGTGGGAGTTGCTGTATATTATCAGGAGGAGTAATCATGAGAATCTAATTAGCAGTTCCATGATATGATCTGACGTAGAACTGTCCTAAGTATGACACCCAATAAATGAGGATTTCATGCAGGAAATTATTGCCTGGTTTTGCATGGGGAGAAAAGATTGTAAGAAGCTATTATTATTACTACTACTACTATTATTATGTTGATCTGAATTGTAAGAGTTCACAGAGAATGGAGACTGTTTCCTGTTTGGTTTTTTTTTTTGTTAGGGTTTTTTTTGGGTTTTTTTGGTTGTTTGTTGTTTTTTTTTTTTGTGAGTCACTTAACTGTGCTACTGTTGGCAGAATCCGAGAGATTCTCTTGAAACACATAGGATGAAATCTTGGCCCAGATGAAGTCAATGGCAAAGCTGGCCTTGACATCAAATGAAGAAGGCAGGATTTCCTCTGTAAAGTCCTATGCTTTTTTGAATATATACCCTTTCCATGGGAGAACTTTGTAAAGCAAGGTACTTGGGCATATTTGTATAATGTTATGCATTGTGACCTTCACTCTGGTGAAGAAAGAAGCCTGACTGTTTCTGAGAGAAATACTTGTAAATTTCACATGTGATTGTTTTTACATGCAGAACAGTTTAGATTAAGTACTATCATCTTCCCACAGATGCACAGATGCGTAGTTGTAAAAAGTAGCGATGTGTTAAGGAAAGGCATCCTAATTTGGATAAGCAGTCACACGGGGAAGAGTCATGTGAGGAGCAATGTTGTCTGCAGTTCCACTCTCTGTTCATCACTGCTGTCTCAGATCCACACTATCTTTCTGCAGTAATTCCCATCAGTAGGTGATGATGTGCAGGGCCATGATGTGCACAGACTCCAGTACAGCTTTGCTTTTAGTTTGAAGGGTTGCAGGAACATCCCACTCAGTCATACTGCATGAACCAGGATCTTTATTCTTTTCATAGAGTTATAAACTTCCACAGATGCCCTCTGCAGAATCCCAATGAACAGTATGAAAACATGGATTTCAGAACTCGGGAGCGCTGCAGCGGATTTTGTCCTGCTGCCTGACACACTCCTTCCTCCAGGAAAATGATTTGGACATACTAAGTAACCAGGTCATCTGATTAACTGAGCAATTTAATTTACTTTTGGAAGTATTTAGTGGTATGACCATATGAAATATGAATAACATTGATACTTTATATTGACACTTTCTAATGTCACTGATTGGACTTTAAGTCATCTGACTTTGAACTTCAACCCACGATGCTTTAGTTCCTTATGCAAAAAGGCAATTAGTACATGTAAGGAGAGACTTAAAACCAGATTTACTTTCTGAGTCTAATCATTTAGTGGACAGTAAGCATACGCTATAATGTTTTGCCGACTATAGATGGACTTGGGCATATCTGCAAGTGCTTTCCCAGTCAGGAGAAGATTTGGACCCTTGTTAGGATGGATACAAGAGTCACCAAGTATGGGCAGACTGCAGGCCTGCATCCTCTACATCCTATTCCTGGTAGTGGAGACAGTGGTTTCCCAGCCAAGAGTAAAAGGGCAGGACAGGCCTGTCCTGGCACCCAGTGATTTGTGGCTCAGGGTTTTAGTAGCCTTCTAGTGGGTTTGTTGTTGGTTTTTTTTTTTTCCTTAATGAGTTCATCCATGAAATTTGCAATTAAAACCTAGCTTGCCGTTAACTTTTTTTCTTTAAAAATCTGTGACAAGCCTTTCAACAGAGAAGTACAGGAATGTGTTGGTTTTCCACAGTTTTTCCCTGCACATGTAAATACCATGTCAGCTAGTTAAAATGTTACCATTTTCATATGGACTTTTTCATACACATATTCTTATGTATAGTTATATTTTAAGAAATTTCTTTGGTTATTTAAGTTCATCAATAATTCTCTTCTACGTTCAGTAAAATACACTGTGCACAGATGTCTTTTTGTGGTTTTTCTTCCTGGGTATCATTATATACTATCTTCCAAGATGTGGATGTTGGATAAAATTTTCTTCACCAATATAAAGAACAATATTTTACAGTAGGAAGCTGCATGATTTTCCTGAACAAAAAAAATGTTACAAGGGCCTTGCAAAAACCAAACCCAAAGAATTATGAAAACCTGCATGGTTGCACTTGTGGTTGCACTTGTGGTATGTAATGAAAAGATGGTCTTTGACAATCAATTGTACTTCAGACCTACTCCTTTTTCCTAACTTGTGCTCCTTAGAATCTTACCAACTCTAGAAATTAAATTCAGAGTTCTCTTTTTTGCCATTACTTTATGTCATTCATATGCTTGTCCATCTTAATTTAAAGACCATTGAAGCTGACTTCTGACTCATGTAGCTGGTGATTTATTCTTCAGCTCTTCCAGAGAGATTGTGATGTTTCACGTCAGGAACTCTGTGTGTTCACTGGCAGTAGAATTATATTCATCAGTCTTATTCCTTCTCTGGGAATTACAAATGTGCCATTAAAGGACGAGGCCATGACTTTGTTAGTGCATCATTTCCTTGAAGAAATGAAATAATTGAGTGCTCTGCTTAGTTCTGTTGAATTGCATATGGTAAAGTTCATCTCACACTAACACTTGCCCATCTGTTGATACTGTTGACATCAAAGGAAGGTACTGGTATGAGGTCTGCGTCTGACTTACTGTATGCATCTTGTAACCTCACCTGCATTAATTCAGCATTTCATGAAATACATGGATTCTGAGCTTTTGCTTTCAGTGTTCATGATCTTCTCCTTGCTCCTTATAGATGAGAAGCTCCTTTTATGACATGAAAGAATTGATAAATTATTCATCTACATTTTTTTTGTGTACAAGAAGTGGTGTATGCATGGAAAATGTGCTCCTTCAGAAGGGATTTATGTGAGGAGGTGGTCATAACTGTGATTTAGAAAGGGTGATGGAGAGGAAAGTGCTGCAGTAGTTGTAGAAGCAGATGTTTCTTGTTCTTCTCCTCATAGTGGTATAAACAAAAAAAGGGAAACTTTGTGCTGGAGAGCATCAAGCCAAGGGTCAAAGGACATAGTGCTATTGCTTGAGTATGTTAATGTTCTGGAAGTATTTTTTTTTTCTTCCATACATACAATACATCTTTATGAATACATGAGTATACATAGACATCTATTTTTTTTGAGTTATGTGTAGGACTTTTTACATTGAGAGTGTGTAAGACTGTGTAATATTGCTATGCAATAATATATAGTGATATGTATGGGCTACAGTACTAACCTAGAATATTTTTCATACGAGTTTTGATGCATATGTATATGTATCTGATAGTTACAATGAACCTTTTCACTCTGGTGGCCAAGCAATGTGCAGTATGGCACAGTATTCTGCAGCGGGAAGTAAAATGATGGTAAACTTTAGAATGTTTGCCTGCCCAAGCAGGCGTAGTCTGTAGCACAGAGTTTGAAGGTATTGATTTCTTTTGTTGCTGAATGTCATTGCAATGCTGGCTTTAACTGAATTTTCTAAAATCAGGGGGGCTGTGATCCCGACAGCCTCTCTTCAGCACACCTAATTTGTTACAAACCAGCTTTCTTTCAGCCTTATGGAAATCTATCCAGTAAAAAGGAGTAATAGTTTTGCTGGCCATTTCTATAGCTTTCTGACTGTAGGCTGAAGCTACCATAATGGAAAATACGATGGCAGATCAAAGGAAGAGAAAAGAAAGGGAGTGAAAGTCTTTACTAAAAATGAATATTATTTAGTGTTCCTAAACTGGACAGAAATCCTTATTGGTAATTGATAATCTCTAAAACAGTTCTTACGATTTGAATGTTCTTTTAACATTAGCCTAAAATGTCTTATTTATTAAAACCTATCCATAATTTGGAAACTTCACTAGAATCTCAGTTGACAAAAGGCTGTTTGTGTGTATCTGCCCTGTATTTACCCTTTTTACAGTGTGTAAATGAACCACAAACGCATTATTTCTGAACTCTTGGTCAGCGCGTGCAGAGTGCTAGGATCCAGAGAGTTTAATCAAAAGGTATGTTGCTGTCAACACAGCACTTCCAGGTGTCTTCTCATTCATATATTGTTATGATTAGCGATATATGAATAATGCTGTTTCACTCTGCTTATCAGCTTCAGACGTTTCTCCTGCACGTCTTTGATTATTTCCACAATGCAGGAAGTCCAGAAAAAGGAAAGTAAGACAAGGAACAAAACAGAGATAGTAAAATGTGGGAAAGAAAGCCCCAGGAAAAAAAATCAGACACTAATAAACAAAATCATTAATAAACTAAAATATTACCAGTTTTAGTAATCACATGTTGTGTCATACTCAAGAGAGACTGTACAGCTCTGGGGAGATTCTCCAGTGGAGCCAAAAGTCAGCACGGGGAATATGCATTTCTTAGGTCTGTCTTAGTTCCTCAAAATATGTAGAAATCATAGAATCATTTAGGTTGGAAAAGACCTTTAAGATCATCAGGTCCAACCGTTAACCCAGGACTGCCAAGCCTACCACTAAACCATGTCCTGAAGTGCCACATCTACATGTCTTTTAAACACCTCCAGGGATGGTGACAACCACCTTCCTGGGCAGCCTGTTCCAATGGTTGACAGCCCTTTCAGGGAAGAAGTTTTTCTTGATATCCAATCTTAACCTCCCCTGGTGCAACTTGAGGCCATTGCCTCTTGTCCAGTTTCTTGTTACCTGGGAGAAGAGACCGACCCCCACCTGCCTACAGCCTCCTGTCAGGGAGCTGCAGAGAGCAGTAAGGTCCCCCCTGAGCCCCCTCCTCTCCAGGCTGAACAGCCCCAGGTCCCCCAGCTGCTCCTCACCAGACTTGTGCCCCAGACCCTTCACCAGCTGCGTTGCCCCTCTCTGGACACGCTCCAGCCCCTCAACGTCCCTCCTGAAGTGAGGGGCCCAAAGCTGAACCCCGTGTCCGAGGTGCGGCCTCACCAGTGCCCAGTGCAGGGGGACGGTCACTGCCCTGGCCCTGCTGGCCACACTGTTTCAGATACCAGCCAGGACGCTGCTGGCCTTCTGCCCCCCCGGGCACACGGCTGGCTCCTGCCCAGGGCTGTCACCCAGCCCCCCCAGGCCCTTTCCCCAGGCAGTTCCCAGCCCCCTGCCCCAGCCCGTCACACTGCATGGGGCTGGTGTGACCCAGGGGCAGGACCCGGCACTGAGCCCTGTTGAACCTCCTACAAGTGGCCTCGGCCCATCGGCCCGGCCTGCCCAGCCCCCTCTGCAGAGCCCCCTGCCCTCCCGCAGGTCAGCACTGCCCCCAGCTCGGTGTCACCTGCAAACCGACCGAGGGTGCACTCGGTCCCCTCGTCCAGACCGTTGATGAAGACATTAAACAGGGCTGGCCCCAGCACGGAGCCCTGAACAGCACCTGTGACCGGCCGCCAGCAGGATGTAACCCCGTTCCCCACCGCCCTGGGCTCGGCCATCCAGCCGGCTTCTGACCCAGCGCAGAGTGCACCCGCCTGAGCCATGAGCAGCCAGATTCTCCAGGAGAATGCTGGGCTGCAGCTGGCTCTCTGCAATACCCACAGTTGTCTTACTGCCATGAAGAAACCAGAATTTCTTCTTTAGCTGAAATCACAAGTTCTTAATGTATCTGTTTCTGTCCCAAGTTCTCATCAAAGTAGGGCGAAATAATGGTGCCCCCTGAGAAGTGGGGGAGAAACACATATTTGTGTTGGCTGACACCTGTTTGTGTAGGATGACTTCCGTATGTGTGTGACAGTCCTAGAGAAGCGGAGATTTACCAGGTAGTGTTTAGTTACCATCACCCCAGAACTGCATTCAGGGTCCCTTGCTGCTGAGGAGGCACCTTGTCCTCCCTGGCTCCCTTTCTGCACCCTCGTTCTCTGGTACCAAAACAGCTGTGGTGTCACTGACCCTAGGAAGTAGTGTTGGCCTACAAACGCCATGTAACTTCTGTGCCTTTCCTTTCCGACCTCTGATCTTGAGAAACAAGGGTTACAGTTCAGGTGTTCAAGACCATGTGAAAATGGAATTAAAAACCGAGCACGCATGTGTTTTATGGTTTGCAGACAAAACAGGATGGCTATGTCCACTACCAGGAAAAATCCATAGGTGAAATAATGCCTTTTTACATTTCTGTATCACATTTTTTTCTGACTCTCCTGACTCATCCTTGGTTCAGATCAGTGTACTTCAAGGAGTTCCCCCTGTACCTTTTCTTCCTTACAGACCATGGAGCCCTACCTGCTGCCAGTGTCCTTTCTCACCCGATCTGCAGCTTTTCTGCTATTTGAGCATCTTTGTTCAGGGCTTCCCATGACCATGAAATTCACCTTGACCCTTTCAAGTAGTGCATCTTTCAGGTCTGACATTAGTACCAACTAGTTTATTCTGCCACTGAGGTATTTCTACCCTCTATGCTTGAATTTACTTCAGAAAGTGTGCAGAAACTTGTTTTGGCCCAGAATTTTGGCATTCCATGATTCCAGATCATTTCTGTTCTGATGGGAGCAAGCCTGGTATAACAGTCTCCCATTGTCCCTGGTCTGGGAGATATGTGACACAGCCTTGACAACATATGGTAGACTCTATAGCCAGTGATGGCAGTCATTTCATTGAATATCCAGAATTATTGAATTGTTCACAGAGTCCCCAGATTATTACACTGGGGGCCAGGATTTTACTTTGGAAGTCTGTTAGGTCAGGCTCAGAGGAAAAAATTGAGATCACTCACGCTGCAGAGTTATAGAGTGTTTGTTTTTTTAAAAAAACTCAGATTAGATGAAATACTCCGTCCTCAGTATGCAGAAAAGAAGGAAAAAAATCAAAGTATTTTTTACAGTTTTAGTAGTGCTGATAGATTCGCTATAAATAGCAGAACCAACTGGAAAATAATAGTAGGAACATAATGAGAAAAATTTTCTACAATGTATACTAGGAAGTAAATTGTCTAGCTGTGTTAATGTAACATTGTTATTCCAGAGTGGAAATCCTTCCTGGAAACAGGTAACAGTTGCCTTTTATTACTTATCTATTTAATCTTAGTATCTTCAAATCTCACATTGCCTTTGCCTTTATCGGAATGAAATGTGGCATATGATTTGTTAAATTGCACATTTTATGGTGTTTTTTTTTAATAAAAATATTCTTCCAGCTTTGTTTTCTTCATGGCAATCATTAATTAATCTGCATGTTTCTGCTAAAATATATTTATTTCATAAAACTACACCTAACTTGTGCTACAGAAGCTGAAAGGAAACAAAATTAGGGCATCAGTGTCATTCCAGGACATCCATTTCACATGTAAGTTCTTACAACACACACATTTTTTGTTTGCTTGGTTTTAAACTCAGATTGAAAACTGAGGGATGGTACTATTTTTACAGTGTATGAGTTACACTGCTTAGTTTCTAATGTGTTGCATTCACAGTGGCTTGTTCTTTGACTGGTATGAAATGAAATGGCTGGTTTAGTTTCTGTTGTTTACTTGCTAAGTCCTTCTTTGTGCTAAACCTGCATTAATAAATGTCACGTAAGCCTTTCTTACGCTTCCAGAATGGTATGTTAGTATAAACAAGGATTGATCCCATTATATTTTAATTCTCTGCCCTTACATTTTTATAAGAACAGCATTTTATATTTAAAATAGTTGTAGAAGGCTGTTGCAAACATAAGGTGCTCCCAGCACTGAAGTGCTGTCCGGGGGGAGTGGGAAAGGCAGCTCAGCTCTTGTAGCAGATTGAGGCAGGAGGTGAACACTTCAATTTAAACTATAGTGCACTTTGGTTAGGTAAAGTGTAATTATCCCCTCAAACTACCTGCACAGCCACTATGCCATTCTTCGGTAAAACTCTCCTTGCAGCTCAGATCCGCTGAGATGCCTGCTCTGCACTTGACAGTACTGGGTGGTGAGCTCATTATATTGACAGTGATTGTTTTTGCTGGTATGTCTGATTTCTCTTTCCATGTGGGTTTCTTAGGTCTGCCTGTTGTCTGATGCATAAAGTCTGAAACCTTTTGGTGAGAGAAACTGCCTTTTTGTTATAGCAACTAGCATGACAATTGCAAGTTGGGAGTCTTTGTTTTCTATGGCAACGTAAGGAAGTATTCACATTAAGTTCAGAGTTAGCCATAATGACTTTCTTGGTAATAGTTATTGAAAGTATTGTGTATCATAGCATAGGATCTGTAACTCAAATTGACAATATTTCAGTCTTGGTGATAGAGCTGTAAAGTGGATACTTGAGCAAGATGATTTAAGAGAAACTACCAAGTTACGACGAACGTGGAGCTTCTGGTGTTGGTAGCCCTGGTCTGTTCTCTCGGGGTCTTTCCATTACAGCTGCTGTCAGAGAAGCCTGTTCAGAAATCCTTAGCTATTCCGTCTACAGAGAATAAATTTCCCAAGTAATTTAGTTTTTCTTTTCATCTGCTCCATTTACTTGTGGAAGAACATTTTCCCCCTATAAACTTCTAGAAGAATTACTGGAATTTCTGATAAGCCAGTAAAAAGAGTTTTTTTCAACAGTCACTCTATTTGGTAATTTTCCAGTAAAAATAGCATAAAAGATTTCAGGAAAAGGATGCATCACAGGACTGGAGGTTTTGTTGGGAAAATAAAGTAAAATCAAGATGTTGGGTTTTCTTAATTAAAATTAAAAGTCACTGAGATATTAATTAAAAGGTCTGGATTCATATTTATGCTGTTTTGATGTCATGCCTGTGGTACTTATGTACTGAAATACTCTTCAGAACAGATGAACCCATAAAATTTAAAAATGTCTCCCTTAAATATGTGTGAAATATTGTAGGGTTTTGTGTACAGCTAATCTGACTTGCAGAAGTATAACAGCTGCTTTGCCTTGATAAGGATTAATGCCAGTGTATGTGTTTTAAGGGTAGTAAAATTAATGTTTCTGAATGTAAAAGTTGGGGAAACTGAAGATTTTTTTTTGCATACCTGAGAAAGTACCTCTTAGGAAATTTAGCAGGTCCAGTTGGGATCCAATAGTGTTCTTTCAGGTCAATGTTAAGTAGATTTCCAGTAAGCAGTAAGAAACTTTCTCACCGATTGCTGCAGGAATTGGTTGCAGTCAGCTGCAGAATTCCTCCCTCCGTATCTGCAGGATGCTGCTGGGAAAGAGATTTGCAGCTGAGACATTAAAACAGAAGTCTTCACAGGTATCCCTCTAGACATTAATATTACTGTTGTTATTAAACTATCTGAATAGCTTCCAGATTGTAAAAATCCTTTACAAAAACAGCTTATTCAGACTTCTCCAACAGGGTATTACCTTTGGTGTCCTCACTAACCTTTGTGAATTTCAGTATGGGGAGGGAAACTGAGGCTGTGCAAAAACTTCCTCACATCTCTGGTGTCTTGATCTAGGCTATGAGATCCTGTTCTTAAAAACTCTTGGGAAATTGCAGTTTCACAGTTGCAGTGAAATTTTCACTGTGCAATGTATTTTCATCGTGTGTGCTGTCTTTTTATGTTGTTGGGTTTTTTTTGTTGTGTGTGGTTTTTTTTTTAAGTTATTTGAAGCCTTTCTAGCTTTTTAAGGGGATCTGTCAAAATATGGATGGTTTACCAATAGAACTGGCACTGTATTTCTCTAATGTGATTGCTTAGTTTCTACTTTTTATTCTTTAAAAAATTAAGCTCTTAAAACATGTATGTTATTATTAGTCTATCATGACAACTAAAATCAGATCCCATGGAGACAGGTACTACAAGCTGGCAGTGAGAAACAGTCACTGCCCCAGAGGGTTTATAAAGGCTAATTAGAGACAGTGGATGGGTAGGAAGAGACAGAACCGCACAGTGGTGAAATGACTTGCCAAAAAATCTCAGATCAGTCAATAACAGGTGAAGAACCCTGCAATGTAATTTAAAAGTCTGTGCAAGCAGTACTGCGTCCAAGTACAGGCACACAAACTGCAAAAAAAACCCCTCTCCTGTTCAGTGAGGGTTTCTATTGATTGCTTGAGTAAAATATTTTTATAGGTATTTATTTTAAATCACATGACAAATCCCGTGTAAAGCAGAAGCTTTGTCAATAACAAAGAAGCACAAGCATGCCAAGGTCTGTACAGAGGAGAGAGAGTGATGGAGTGTTGTCTCCTAACATAAAATGCGTTTCAGAGATATATTGGAAGCGGTAAAGTGTAGGAAACCAAAGTAACATGCATTTATATATCTTAATGTGATATTTATGTTTGTTTGCAGTGCTAATTGAACATGTAGGTACGTCAACCACACTGTATGAGACATTAAAATTCTTCTGGCCTGTTAAAGCTACTGCCTGATGAGTGGCAAATCATAAATAATTTTTTGGGGGGGTTTCTGGGGTGTTTATTCCACCCCCCCCCCTCCCCCCTTTTCTTTGTGTTTTAAAAAACTTCCTCATTTGTTTTGGAAATATGAGAAGTCCTAAAAAATGTTACCGCAGGCCAAGTTTGGTTTGCCAAGTGACACATACAAAATAGTAATGAAAAAAACAGTAGGAGCATCTCACAGTGCTGAGGGAGTTAGCTCGGCTTCTCCGGGTGGTGGCTTCTTTCAGAGTCCTGATGGTGCCGGGTTTTTACCCAGACTGAGTGGGGCTGTTGGCAGAATCCTAGATTTAGCCCAACTTGCAAAAAGTCAGGGCTAGGGTTCAGAGTTGTCAGGTGACATCTCTCCAAATTCGTGAGGAATCGCGGAGAAGTGAGGCTGCCCTGATGTTACGAGGATATCTGGCACTCCTAGGCAGGGCTCTGTGGAGGCTGTTTGAATCGCAGTGACACCAAGGGTTACACTTTCTGGTTCTGTGCTTTTGTCCCTCCGCGGAGAGCTGTTGGTCCCTTTCTGTGCTTCTGCATCCTTCTCTTTGGCATCGATTTCTCATTTCTCACTGGAAACTCTTCCCTCCCGCTCCCCTTGGAGAGGCTGGCAGAAAGGAAAGGGTGGGGTGACTCCCTAGCACTTACCCAGTGTGAGGAATCTCTGCCTGAGCTGCTGGAGTACGTTTCACTGTGAGGACCCCCTAGAAGGTCTTCGTGCCCTCCTCTTCCAGTGCCTAGGGCTTGTGCAGAGTTGAAGAGATGACCAGTGAGGGGTCAGAGTTGGATTTTGCCTTGTACAAGCAATAAGTCTTAGATGTTGCCAAATCCACCCTCCTTTTTCAGGAGAAAGGTGCTGTGTAACATGAAGGATGACATCCAGCTGAGGTTCTGCAACCCTATTTTTACTCCCTTTTAAAGTACCACAGAATATCTAAGTCCTTTAAATAAAACTGGCACAAGCCAGTGCAGCACATTATGGACACCTGAGCTGGTGAAAAAGGAAGTCATGTGTTTGCCGCACAGCACCCTTCATTGTGTAGTTAGCCTGATAGGACTTTGGTCCTGAAGTTGACCATAAGCACACGGTTGCGCTGCATTTGCATTATTAATTTTTCGAGGTGTTTTACAGGTGAAGTCATTTATAGGGCTAAGGACGAAGGAAACCTTGAAAAGCTGACCTCTCTGGTCAGGAAAAGGGCAGCTGGTTTGCAGTGCCTGGTGATACTGTGCAACAATTTGCTGCAGATGTGTGTGATATTCAGTGCAGCCAGTATCACCAGGGAGTAGGTGAGATGAGCTGGATTTTGGCTGGGGTACCAAAGTTAACAGTCCATACTCCTGCAAAGAAAAGGTCCAAGCTGTACTTGATGGAATAGCGCTGAGATCATTCTTCTTCCAGGACCATGACCAGCTCTTCAGTGTCCTGAATTCAGCCAATGATGGGGTGTTCAGGCATGCCGAGCGTCCTCATATCAGGAGAGGAAAATACCTCTGTTTGAAGGGTGCTGGGGTCACCCTGCACTGGAGAACACTTGAGTTTTTTCTTCTGCATGTGTGTGTCTCCCACTGTCATCAGAAGGACGGCATAGCTGAACCTGCACAGAGTGCTGGACCCAGCCACATCCCAAAACAGATGAGTGAGTAATGGATAGTTATCTGGGTGTTAGGGGACCTGAGCTTTCCCTCTGTGAATGTCATATGGGGCACCACAAAGGTGTCCTTGAAGGTGCCTTGCAAGCAGGTAACCTGAATGGGCTCCTCATCAGGCTTGGAGGCCGTCCCATGGAGCAGGTCTGTAATCTCCAGTGACCCTCAGTGTGGGACCTATGCTTGGGTAGGAATTCCTCAACTAATATTTGAAAAATTTCCTTCTTTATCCAGTTTTATTTTTTAAAAGCAGAAAATGAAACCAAATACCAACCTTAAGGGTTTTTGGTTTTTTTTTTTTTTAAGCAGAATCCTTGTTTTCTGACCAGTCTTTCTCAGCTCGGTTGTATCTGTCTTAACTCGAGAGCAAGTGCTCCCTGCCAAATTGCTTGGACACAGGCTATGCAAAGGAGTGCCATCTACTCCATCACCAACTAGTTGCAGCTTTTAAGTTCTTGTTTGGAAGCCTTCCTAGCAGGAGCCAACTACATCACATCATGTTTATCTTCTAAGATCAGATGGATCACAGAACTAGTGCAGCATTGCACAGAGTCAAAAGTTTATGCACATGTTTATTCATGTTTTGCTCGAAAACAGTGTTGTGTGTTAGTGCTGAGAGGCAAGTTCTGATCAAATCCAGGGACAGCCTAGCCTCTGTATCTCTATAGCATTTCTTAATATTTTTTTTTTTTGTCCCCTTAGGCTGGCAGTCACAGATACTGCTGTCTCCTGAAAACAGCCTGCAGTTAGGCAGGGTGGACCTGCAATGTGTGTTTTACACAGGAGTTGTTCAGAGGGGCAGCAGAAAAGAGAGAGAAAAAAAACCCAACTGAGTTGATTCACCCAGATCTGCAAGTCAGGAGTCCCTCTTTACATTTTAGATTCCGGGTTTTGTTTTTTTTTCATATTTTTCCTGTTGTGAAGAGTATATCTGTTAAATTTGCAATAATTCTTTTCTAAATCAAATGGCTACATCTTATTATAAAGAATAGGTGACCTTACAAGTATCAGACTTTTTTCTCACCCTTTTTTCCCCCCTTGCGGCTCTAACCTGTGCACTGCAAGGGCTGTTTCACTGTTTGGAACATTTTGAATTTTATGTAAAACATATCTTCAAAAGGAAAAAGGACCTGTAGCAGAGAGGCTCCATCTTTAGGACCTGAAGGTGTTTCACACATCTGGGGCTTTGTATAAGCAGCAAAGAAAACCCCTACGTTTTGAAAATGAAATAATAAATTTGATTAACAATTATTAATATAATTTGAATAACAATATTATATGTCAGATAACTTGAGAATTTGGCTTTGAGGGGCTAGAAACTGCAGATTTCTCAGAGAGCATAAATTGCAGGTGTTCTGTAGCTTTCAGGGTGACACACATTTTTGTACGTCTGAGCCAACTGGAGCTGCCAGTGCTGAGCAGCCCAGCAGCTGGCCCAGCTGGAAGCGGCTGTCATCCCCAGAAATGCTTCACGAGCCTGCTGGAGCCTGCTCCTAGTTCCCCTCGGAGCAGCCTGCTTCCAGTGCCATCCTAACATAACACAGTATCTTCTGACTGTTCCTTCGGCTTATTTTCCTTTGAAAAAAAGTTTGTCTGTGAACTATCAGCTGGGTGTCATGTTTGCTTGCAAAACACCTGCAACAACACATAATTTTTGCTTCGCTTATGTCAAACAAGACAGCCAAGAATTACATGCCCATGCTGACTTACGCTGTACAGGTTGGAATTACATTGGAAATGCATGAATTTCACGTCTTGCTGAGCTTTGCTTTATTTTCATGTGCCAATATCAACTACTTGGGGCAATTTTCTATCAGTATTATCAAGTTCACAGTACAGCGTGGAATATTTTGTGTTTCTCTTGTAGGAGAATTGCCATTCTCTTGTAGGAGGATTGCCAATCAACTGTTTGTAGATCTTGCATTTCCATGTTTTAGAGCTATGTTTTAAAGGTTTATAATTGAGTTTTGCTTACTAAAGCTGTCTGCAAGCAATGCCTGTAATTTGTTTTTGTCTTAGAACTGTTTAGGAAACAAGGAAATTTTGAATTGTCTTGGGTTTTTCAGAAAGGTTTGCAAACTATTTCTGTAATTGCTTATTATAAATGCAAAGAATAATCTGGCCGGCAAAGAAAAGTAAGGAAAGAGGGGAAAAAAAGAGGTAGAGGTGGAAGACAGTGCTAAATAATTCCATCCAGTTGCTTAACAGGCTACAGAGATTTGTTGGCCTGCAGTGCTGGTGCTACTGCCTGAGAATTTCCATCTTTTCAGATTACATACCCCAGCACAGGACTCTTCAGGGTGGGTTTTTTTTTGTTTTTTTAAAAAAAGGACAGTATCTAATGTAAGAGCTGTGAATTCTCAGTGGGAACCGGAGATGCCCTGCCTTCGGAGCCCTGGCTCCAATGCACGGGAAGAGCTGGTGCTACAGCCCAGCCCAAGAAATGGGAGAGACCTGGAGCTGCTGCCCTAGCGTTGGGTACAGGAGGGGAGAAGGGAGGGAGGCGGCTCTCCCCAGGGAGACAATTCCAGCCCCTTGTGCTCATGCAAACCTTGGGAGATGGAGGGGAGTTGTGCTCTTAGCCCTGGGACAGCTGCCTCCCCACCATTCTTGCTGCCCATCTCCAGAGAGGAGCTTTGCTTCCCTCCCCTCTCCCCTTTCCTCAACATCCCTTTCAGCAGGGTTGGCACCTAGAGGGGGAGAATCTGCCACAGGCTTCATGCTGCATTGCCAAGAAGTGCTGCCCTGCCCTGGCTGTGCCGCCTGCACCCACCCGGCGTCGGAGCCTGGCTCCAAGGCTTTGGCTTTGCTTGGAGCCAGCCACCTTGCTGACCCCGAGGGCTCGCCCACCACCGGGCTCCTCGCTGTGCCTGCCTCTGCCAGGCAGCGTGTCCCAGGGACTTGGGTGGCACGGCAGAAGCCAGTGCTCTTGGCAGGCTCCTCCATGGCACCTTGGGAGCAAAAGTTGACACCCAGGTATTAATGGAAGAGGCTCATCTTAACAGCTCATTAAAGCTGTGTGTTGTCCTTCATCATGCTATATAATTCAGCCTGGTCTAAAAAAAAATTTATGTGCCTCCTGAGTTTTGTGACCCTGTGTCACAGCACTCTCCAAACTAGCCCCCTGCAACAAGGCTTTTACCACCCCATACCAGGTTAACTTCAATAAGTAGCTCCCGCACCTTGCCCCAGCACAGCCACCCATCCCACACAAGGTTTCCACAGTTCATCTACTGTCCGTGCTGTTTCTCCAGCCTCTTCAGGCCAGCCCACCCTGCTTCTTGCCTCTGCTGTGTCTGGATTCCTTCCATGTCCCGGCTCCTCTTCCAGCCAGCCTCTCCTCACCCAGGCCCCCTTCTTCTCCCAGGGCCTCTCCTACAGCCAGGGCACTCTCTCTCCTCCCTCTGCTTCTCCCAGTGCACTCTTCATCCCATGCTCCTCTTCCATACCCCTTAGAGCTATTTAACCACTTAGCAGGAACCAGCCACGGCTGCACCTTATCCGCCTCAGCCAACCCACCGCCCCTGAAGCCAGCCCACAGCTGTGTATTATCAATGTTAATTAACCTGCCTTCTTTCCTCAGTAATTCCTTTACAATTCCTCTACAAATCTGTGTAACAAAAACTTTTAGAGAAACTCTGTTTAATGCATAAGTTGTTAAGTTAAAGTAACATTAAGAATTTTACTTAAACCAACAGAATCAAGAATTTCCAAATAAAACCCAAAATTTGTCTTTTCATCCAAATTTTGTTAAGCATGTTATCCATGTAAAATCTCCACTTTTTCTGATTGTTTTCAGATGTAGGACATGCTTTCTTCACTTTATTAGTGGAAGAGGTTCAGTTTTTCTGTACTAAGTCAAAATGGACCCGGAGCAACCCGCCAGTGCTGTGTTTTTGGGTCCTTACTGGCACGTTGGAGTATGTTCAGCATCGACCAGATAAACACTTCTGCATCACCATTTTTGGTCCTGTGATTTGAAAGGAATTGTGTGCGTAATCTCACTGTGTTTCAAAGATGTTGGAGCTCTTGGCTCTTTTCACACTTCTGGCCGGTGTTTTAAATAATGTTTATTCTATAGCTCAACTGCCAGAACACTCAATATATGAAGTATTGTGTTGTTGCTATCCATGGTGTTTAATGACTGTAGCTCCTGAAGAGCTCAGTGTTGATAAAGATACTGTCTCCAGGAGTAAAGATGTAAACACAACCCTCCAAAAAAAAACCAAAACAAAAAAAGCCACCCACAAGCAAGAAAACCTATGAGAAAAAAAGAACAAACAGAAGGTGAAAATAAAAACGTACAGCATTCAGACGAGGGTTGGGAGACTCCATAATTTAAACCCATGATTAATCCATTGCAGGTGATGTGATGCTTTAAAAACCTGATGGCAGTATTTAAATTGCAGCAGGGGATGTCTCTGCTGCAGCTCATCAGCCATGTGAAGGGTGAAGCAGGTGGAGGGACCCAGGGTGCCTCTGCTGAGGGAGGGCAGTGCCCGTGCGGCTGGGGGCTTCGGTGGTGGCGGTGGCGGCTGGGCGAGTGGGGGAAGGCTTGGAGGTAGGCTGCATAACCACTCCCTCTTGTACTAGGACTTTTTGAAAGCTCACTTTTGTAGTTATTTATATGCAGCTGCATATGTCAAGGGGTCTGTGTGTTATGACAGAAGAACAGCGCTTTATGATGTATCTCATTCAATACAGCGCTAAGATAATGTCGGTATTGCGGTGGTTACCTGTCTTAAAGTGACAAATCTATGGGTAGTTTCAGTGTTTTCAATGAGGTTTTTGAAATGTGTGGTGAGGTAGAGTTCAAGGTATTCAAATAGATTAGGCGATGGGCAAGCAGTCAGGCTATCTGGGCTCGCTCTGGTTCTCTAGAAACCTTAACTAAATTGCTCAGTCTCTCTGACTTAGTTCCCAAATGATAATAAAATCATATAGAGTATTAAACTAATAATAGGTTTGTTGCTCAGAAAGATGTTCTGAGGGTAACTCAATTAATAACTGTGGTGCATTTGCCTGCAATAATAGTAAGGGTAGCATATTTAATATGACTTAGAGACGTGTAATTGCGAATTATGCAATATTGACCTGATCCTTGAAAACTGTACTCTGAAAGCTGAACCAGATCTTATGTAAATATGAGATAAATGATAATGTTTTTTTCAGTTTCAGGGTGTATCTGTCTTTGTTCATTTTCTGTACATATAATGCACTGGCTCAAGATATTTCCTGTATCAGTTTTGAGACAACACTCTGATCAAGTCAGTGATCTTTTTTTACTGTGTCTTTTATTATTATTATTGTTATTATTTTATTTAGCTGCACGGCAACTATGGGCTTTTCCCTTAGCTGAGAAGTGTCATTTTTGCTGTTATTACTTTTCCAGAGGGTTAGTTTTTCTGTGCTAGCAGGGAGAGGTGTGGAGGATGCTCACTGAATGCATTACCCTTCTCCTTTCACCAGGGTAACATGTGTGCTGAAGGTTTTATTTAAACATTTATTTGATACCTATGGCCAAATGTTTGGACTCTGGGGCAGTTCCAGACAATTTAATTCGTTACTTCCCAACAGAACTGTAGTATTAGAAGTTAATGTTGTTTGTGATTATTATCTTTGCACTAGTTTTTTCTCCTGAGGGTATGCAAACACTTTGGAAGTTATCTGACCAAAAATACATTTCTGTGTTGCTTTGTTACACTTCTTCTACATTTTTATCATTCTGTGATTTGTCTGTTTTATTCCTTTATATAAGTAATCTACTTTCTGCATTGTATTTCTTGGCTTTTTTGAGCTTTTACACTTCATTTACATCTGAATTCATACTTGTGGACATTCTTCTGTTTGTTGTAGAGGCAGCACTGAAAGTGAAGAGAGTTATAGAAATCATCATCTCAGAGTCAGTGCTAAAAGTAACTAGATTTAACTTTTGATCCATGTTTGCTGGATTTTAATTGCCCCGATCCTACAGGCTGGTTGCAATATTTCAGTAAAATTCAGGAGCACTGAGTGTATAAAGGCAAGGAAAAGACAAGACCCTACTTCACAACCAGGTTTTAAACTTGATTCCAAATGAAGGTAGTTTTGAAAAGAAAAAAACTCTAAGTTACTCCTTTGATTTTTGTGTTTTATGTTAAAGAGATTGAATTTGCATTTTTCTGATGATACTGATTCTTTTATGCATTTTCAAACTGTTAGCATTTGTTAAGTAGCTTGTTAAGTATTCTGGATTCCAGAGCTGAAGTGGTTTATTGTTCTCAGATGTCAGGTGAGACAGGATATCATCTTTTCTTTTGCCTCAAAGTGATTTTACAAAACTATGGTTAGTTTATTTGGATAGTCTTGAAAGAACAATTCTTTTAAAGGAAACTAGTCCATCTCCCTGAACAAATACAAGATGTAAAAAGGCTGACATAGATTATTTCTATTTGGAGATTTTTACTTACAGTTTGGGGATAAAATCTCTTGTCAGCTAAGACACTGTAAACCCTGATTAAATCTGCTGTGGAATTGCTCTGGATTCATGAATGAAACTTATAACACATATATTATTAGTGTATATATATATATACACTATATATACACAATATATATGATAGTATGTATATTACATATATAATATATAAACAAATTTTCTTTGTTCGTATCTATTATAATTATCTATTATAATACAATAACACTATTGACGTGCGGAATTAGACTCTATAACTCGAAAGTTATAAAGTAGGTATGTTTATTGCGCGCAGATGCACGGGGGATCGCTCCTCCACAAGCGTGCATACCCGAAGTGACGAACCATCCCACATTTATACAATGAAACAAATGAATATTCAGTTAGCGCCTATACATATTTGTTACCTAAACCCCGCTTCGTATGTTAATTAGCTTATCAGTCCGTTTCCCGGAATGTGGTGGTCTTGCAGGTTTGTAGGTGATTCATGTTCTTGTGACCATCTAATCTTCTTCAGCAAGGAAAGGTGATTCATGTCCTTGTGACCATCCAATCTTCTCCAGCAAGGAGACTTAGCACTCCCTCCCTCTAGATAGCATTTGAATGTCTCTCATCTTCTCTCATTCTCTTTTAAATAGCCCCTTTTGTTAGAGAAAGAAGGGCAGGCGTCTCCCCTTTGTTAGAGGAAGAGGGGCAGGCGTCTCCTCAAAAACTGTAGTTGTCTCCTCAGAGCTGTGTGCCTATGTGACCAGACACCGCACCCATGACTAGTCACCATACCCACATTTCTGAGTAGACATATACAATCACAGTCGGTGTTAAGCGTCCCCATTTCACACTATTTCTCCATATCACTATGTTCTTTATAATTTAAGGTACTAGAGGCTCTCATTACTTCTTTTACAGGAGCAATATCTGAGTTGAGTGAAGACAGGTGTTTTCTAGATTTTTTTCCGAGATTTTTATTTATCCCCATAAGTTAGGTTGAACTCCCTACATTGAGTAAAAAGAACCAAAATGTTTGGCTTTGATGGACAGCAAACTATCATCCACCAGAATATTAATTTTCAGGCACTCCATCTTTCTGCTTTGTATTTCTGGGTTTTTATTTATCATAATGTTCAGTATGAGGAGTTCTGGGAGAAAGATTTGATTCTTCTGGAGCATGGAAAGCTGAACTCTGGCTTGGAGTGATCTTTGATTCCATCTTTCTACACAACTACAAATTTCTTAACCTATTAAATATTCATGTCATTCACATATAAACCAAGAGCCAGTATTGTAAGTTTTCATTATCCTTAGTTTTGTGTAATCTGCTGCCCACAAAGCAATTGAGATGAACGACGCTGTGAAGTCCAGTTGCACTTCCTCAGCTCAAGCTCTTATCCAACACATAAATTATAGAAAAGTATTTATTTTTTTTAACACTATACGGTAAATTACTGTGGCAAACCTGTGTTCAAAAGGGATCTGTACAGCACCACAGCTGACTTAAGAACTGGAAATAAAGTTAGGTGGCTGCATCACAGTGGCTGAAAAAGCAGTTTGTAGGTGAAGCATTTGCTTTTAAGGTTGATATAATGATCACATTATCTGGGAACAAAGCAGTAATGTGCCATTTTTTTGCATTCTGAGCAAAATTCAAACTCTTCTCAGAATTTGGGTTTTAGGAATCCCCCATCCACTGCCATGCAAGTAAATAAGCAGATTTTGCCAAGCAACTGTATGTGTCTTGAGAGCATTTTTATAATTTAATTACAAATTTCTCAGATGAGAGATTTCCAGTGTTCTAATATAAACCCTGAAGTTCAGCAGCAATAAGAAGCTCTACTACAGGTTAATTCGTAGGGTAGTTAAAATTAGTATCAGGTTTACCTAGAATGAAATACAAAATTTTTCTATATATAATAAATGAAAGAGTAAAGTATGTGAAAAGTAAGACTTTAACGTAATCAAATTTATCAAAGGCCACTCAAAACTTAAAATCTTTTTGGACAATCCTACCTAAGATTCACCTGAGAAATTGGGAGTATTTTGGATTCTTTAAAAAATTGGTTTAATCATTTGTTTTTATTAAATGTTGAGCAGTTCTAGCTTTTATTGATGCTAGGTTTATGGGTGCTTGATGTTTTTGGATAGTAAGCTCTGTTGTCAAACATCTAAATCCATTTGTTAAAGGGAGTGCTGAAGCTGAGGTGAAATGGAGCTGGTTTCATAGCTTCTCTGAATCGTCATTAATCTCACCAGGAAACACGGACATCTAATGTTTTTTTTAAAACCATATTACATTTTTGGGCAGCTCACACCTTAGAACATTGGAAAATCATAGGTTTTGACGTAGAATATTCACTACTGGGGTACTACAGTGTGTAGACCTAGAGAAAGGCATGCCCAGACGGGGATTTCAAAAGGACAGGAGGGGACAGGGAATCGCTGGAATACAGTAGTCCTTTTGAAACTTCTATGGAGAGACGAAGGTTTCAGTGCTTGGTTAGCACAGTGTTGGTTTCCTCAAATGCTTTTATGAACTGGGGGACCCTGGGAGAGCTGTGGGACTGTCAAGCAGTGGTGATTGCTAGGGACTGAGGCCAAAGCTTGTCACGTATTGACAATAAATGCAACTTGAGCTCAGTCAACATCACAACTGTCTCTTGTTCTCCAGGGTTCCAGTATGCGATCTAAAAATGGTAGGGTTATTAGCAATTCTGATTTTCACCATAGTGCCTGATTTACTTCACCAATTTATTAATTTACAAGAGTCATTTGACCTTTTTACCAGTTCATTGCATTTGGTGCTGTGTAATTCTACTCAGTAATATATGGGTCTTCATTTCTGCAGAGTACCTGATTCAGGGGGAGGAAACATTTGATCTTATTTCTTCGTTGTATACACATACAAAACAAGAATCAGTGTTTACAGAAGGGGAAAAGGAAGTGGCCATACATCTTAAGGACACTAACAGATTGCTTTTTATCTTTGTCGAAGAGACAACTGGATAATGTGAGGAGGAAGTGAGAATGTGTGGCTTTTTTTTTTTAAATATGAGTGTCGTACATTCACCATAAATAATTGAGTGACCATGGTGTATTCAAGTCTTTTTGCTCTTGGTAAAGCACAACGATTTTTCTGTGGGGAAATGCACTTGAGAAGTGTTGGACAGTACCTGTCATGCTGCACTTATGGAGCAGCAGAGCATATTTCTTCTACCATGAACAGAGAACCTCACCTCTGGCTGAGAAGGTCACCTGGTGGCTTTTGCAGTGTGAATGCTGCTTTGTGGGCATTTGGAATGAAACAGAAAAATAATTTTCACATAGGTTACTACCTATAATATATATATATATAAAATAGCTATATGTATTACTATGGGTAGGTATGTCAGATGTGCAGAGTGCCCAGGGTGGCAGGTCTGAGGAGACCTGGGCTGCAGGTGCTGAGTATGCATGGAGAGAATGGTGTCGCTGAGGTGTATCTGGTGTGCCCTAGAGTGACTCTTAGTAGCTTTTGGAACACGTTATGGTCAGGTTGTTCTGTCTATCTCCTGCAGCCATTAATGTAAAATTTCTGCATGTCCCAGTAACCATAAGAATTAAAAAACTTTGTGGTTCCCTTGTACAAGAGCAGATTACTGGTAAATATGGTGGAGTTGGGAGGTATCGATGGCAGTTATCTAATTTTACTGCCATTTCCAGTATCTTGTACTCGCTGCTACTCTAGGATATATTTGACCACCTGATATGCAAAGATAAGTTGTTTTTTTAAAATACATTAAAAGACCTAGATTATATTTCTGGAATGACCAGGAATAGTCTGTGAAAATGAAATATGTAAAAGTTGCTATCACAACCCAAATAGTAGTTTTGTGTTTCAGTGTCTGCATCCTTTTCTAGGAGGGGAAAAAAAAGAGATGAATTTAAATTAGATAAATCTGTTTTTAATAAATATTTGGGGGAGGAAGACCAAAATTTAGATCCTTCAGTAGCATAATAAGATGACCCAATGGATTGGTGTCTCCGTGTTGTTCAATACTGTTTTATTTTATTGGCGTGATTCAGGCTCTAAGATTCTTTCTTTTGTTTGGTCATAGATGACTCCTCATGAGCTTTAGATGCATTAGTAGTGGAGGAGAAAAGTAAAATTACCCTGTTAACTGCAATAAACAAACAGCCAGATTTTAATGCATAAGAATAAAATAGGGAACTATTGCCAAAGGCCTGTCAGAGTCCAAATTATTATCTACATTTATAACTCCTTGGTTTAATTTTGCAAGAAATTCAAACTTCATCTGCAGAGTTGTTACCCAGAAGAGTTCTCTTTAACTTTAACAATCTTAAAATTACTTGAGTTTAAAAAATCTAAATCCATTTTAAAGGGCATTTTTTAGAAAGTGTAGTTCCAGTGAGTTGCAATTAAGAGAACACAGAAGCAGAGACTGAATTTATGTCTTGGTTTTGATGTTTTTTTGGTTTTTTTTTTAAAAAAAACAACAGTGGTGGTAAAAGAATAAATTAATCTCCCCTTCTGTATACTCCTGTCTGACCACTGAGGATAAAGTGTACCTCATTTACATGTGGTATTGATTCACATGTTGTGAAAATGTTTTGCACAGAGGAAAAGCAGATTTGGGCTCTTATTTGTGATGTGCTCAGAACCATGTGACTTAATCACTTTGGGTAGCAACTGGAACAGATAATCCTCTTGGAGCTTAAGGAAGTACTCCAAAATCAGGGTATGATCTTGCAATCCTTGATTACTTGACCAAGGACCATCAGCCCTATTTTTCAAGATTGGCGCTGAAAGGTGTAAAAGCAGCTAGTGGGATTTTCAGGTGGTTTAGGCACTTTGGAAAACTTCACTTGCCAGCTGCATCTTTATGTACTCACAGACTTTTCCAGACATACCCCAGTGTGTGTTAATATGGGATTACGAATGGGAAGCCTTTATTTTATTCTAACCTAAATATGTAAGAATGTGGATCAAGCAGTTCTAATTCCTAAATGGATTAAAGAAAAGTGGAGTGGAGCTCCTTTTTGAAAAGCAGAGGGGATCTCTTCTTCAGTGGTTTGACTGGGTGTCCTTTCTTCAGCTTGTTTGCTGAGGATGTATGGATGCAGAAGAGAGGAAAAAGTTGTTACCCAGCTGGCTTCCAGCTTTTTGATGAGTTGGTTGGAACAGCACTACCCCCTAATGATGACTGATGAGGGGTTTACTTACACTGGAAAACTTTTGTTACCTTTGCAGAAATGAGGAAATGGGTGGAAGTACATTCTTAAGCTTGGGAACAAGTTGTGTAGAATAATTCTTAGCTGAGATCAAAAGCACAGGCTATTGAAGAGAGTGGAGTTTCATGGCTATTGAGCCTCTGTAAGGAAGAAAGTTTTATGGTGGCAGGTAGTTGGGGATTTTTTTCTAGCATCTACAGGTAAACTGCATTTTAGTTTTGTTTTCTTATCATTTGTGGTAGGAGTATCTGGAACTGTTTGGAGATACCTCCTAATCTAATTATTGCAGAATCCAAATACCTGAACACAAATAAGAAAAGCTACACGGGACTTTTCTTTGCTTAGACTGCTTAACAGCTTATGTTTGAAAAATGATTTCAGCATCTCAGGTCTAGAATGGAATACCAATAACCAGTTCAGACTGAAGAATGATGCTTTCACTGTCTTAGTGAATAGCAGCAGCCTGAAAAATCAAAGCATACTGCCCAAACTGGGTGAACAATTTTTTAAGTTGCCTTCATACATATTTATATGAGTGAATGAATTATTAGACTGTCTTGCTTCTCTTTACACTTCATAGTTGAAATTTATGCCTATATGATCAGGTATCCATTACACTCTGACATTTCACTGCTCAGCCACTTTCCCAGAGGATAATTTATTTATTCTTTTTATCTGCTTGTTTATAAAACTAGTATAGAAAGGAGTTTTACATAAGGGAAAATGAGGGTTTGGCTGCAGGGAGGAAATACGGAGCATAAGAGAATAGCTAGAAACCCTGCAGGCTAAGAGGATGCTCTGTTTCATGGTGTTGTTACATCCTTCAGTGGTACATCAATACTATATTATGTCGGAAGCAACCCCTGCAGTTTCCCAGCCACACTGTCTTGTGAAGTCTCTGAGTCAGCAGATAATGGAGACAGATTTGGGATTTGAGAGAGTCCTTAAAAGAGACTTTATTCTTTTTTATTTTTTTAAATTGACATAAAAAAATCAACAAAGGTTCCTCAAAACACTTTCTTGGTCTTTCTATATTTAATTCCTTTTGTTCTTATTCAAGTGTGATTTTCATAACACTTTGTTTCAGTCTGCTCTGTTTAGCTTTGTATATCATTCTCATCACTATTGTTTCTGAGTGGATTTGAATCGTATATAAGATGCCATGACAAACATCTGTCACATGTTGCTCTTTCATCTTCTCCCCAGGGAAGAATCATGCCTGCAGCGCTGTATTTTTGTAAGACTTTTGTGTTTGGTTTTGGTTTTTGGTTTGGGTTTCTTTTAAGCTATATACATGTTGCTGTACGTTTATGTTAGAGCAGGGTGGCTCAAAAGAGAATCCTTTGTACTTGGAAGAGAAGGAGTTGAAGGTTTTCAGTTACTACCTGAATGTCTCCCCCATAAATACGGGAAAGAGCGGCAATACTCAGCCACTTGCTCTCTACTTTTGAAACCTGCTGATACTTTTGTGGGGTTTTCTGAGGCGTGCTAAGGGGTTATTGTGTAAAGCTAAAACAAAGGACTTGGGTTTACCTTCGGTTCAGCATACGGTAACGTCAGCAGTCGTTCTGGTTTGTGTTGGTGATCCACTTCCAGCTTCTGCAAGACTTCATCTCTTGGACCAAACCTTTCCCCTCGCCAGTGGCAGGCAGGTGCAGTCTGCAGATACAGTCAGACATCCTGAGCATCGTATCGAAGTATGAGCCTTCACTGTGGTCGTGGTGTGTTTTACGGGAATGTCTAGTCAAGGACAGGGAGATAATCATGACCTTCTGCATACTGTGTGGAATGGGGTATGGCATTATGTCAGGCAGCAGATTGAGACAAATATTCTCACAGTCAGAGCTGCCTGGATGTCTCTGTTACAGTGATCAGTTTGATGGGAACCTAAGGCTGCAAAGTAACATTAATTGGCAGAGGTGTCATTGCAGCCTATGCTCTTAAGGCAGCTGGCTGCAAAACCTGCTTGTTCAGTTCTAGCCAACTGCTCTTGATTGCCGTGGAAGTCACAAAAATATTTGCTTGAGTCTGGGATGAAGAAACTACAAGAGTGGGCGATTCTTCCTTCCCACACACCCACCCCCTCAAAAAAAAAGTAGTACAGAAAATGTATGGTCCACCTTTAACAGAAACAGCTTTTATTTTTCTGACAAATTATATAACTTTAGAGCTACATTTAAATGACTTCCTCGTTTTCTTTGCCTTTTTTTTTCCAGAACTGTATAGTAGGTACTATAACAATACTCATTTTTGTGTGAAGGTTCCTTCTGCTCGGTAACGTGTTATGTGATGGTGCAATACCACTCCCAGAGCCGCAGAGGCATTGATTCTGCACGTGGGGGTTTATCAGTGTGAAGTTCAGCTGAGTCTGGCCTTTCTTGGGTTACATCTTGTAGCATGTCTCACGTTGGGATTCATAGCTTTTTAGCTTAGGCAGGTCTATTACAGTCACACCATTGACTCCACTTCATACTTACCATGTAATTTTAATAGATGGGTTTTTTCCCGTGAAGGTTGTGAGTTTGGGGGGCTTTGTGTGGTGGTGTTTTTTTTTTTTTTTTTTTTTTTTTTTTAGCTCAAGCTTATCTTTTAGAAATATGTACCATCTTGATTTGAAGGGATGAGAAATTCATGATAAGTGAAGTGTTCCACAGTTAATTATTCAAACTGTTAAAAAACCTTCCTTATGTCTAGTGTATATTTCTAGCTTCAGCTTCCAGTTGTTGAACTTTGTTAGGCATTTGAAGGAAAATTAAGGAAAAGAACTGTCTAGTACCAAAAATACCCTCGTACTTACATCTGGAGAGGACGACTAAATTGCTTCTTAACCTCCTATGTGCAAACTACACACCTGAACTTTATTCAGGAATATCCATTTTCCAGATCTCAAGTTGTTTATGTATCTCTTTTTGAACTCTTTTCTAATTTTTCAACATCTGCTTAGAATACAGACACCACAGTTGAGCCCAGTATTCCACTAATGATCTTATGAAGCCAGAATGTGATGCTAATGACAATTCTGAGCACTGTTTGAATATTCACCTTGTTATCCATTCAGTGATGATCTTCACACTGGATCACTGTTTCTTATCCACCATTTAATATAACTATACAGCTTCTTATTCTAAGACACAAAGAACGATAGGATTTATGCCCAATTAGGCAATAAATCTGCCTGAATGGAGCTGTGAATTGTGAAACCACACCTTGTCCCCTTACTTGCATGCTCCAGAATGTGTATGTTTATCATGCATAGTTACGTTTACAGTTGGAAGTATGGCATGTAAAAGTAACCATTCTGACCATTGCAGTGGGAAAAAAAGTGGAAGTCAAATATCTAACATTTCTTAGCAGACAAAAAAAAAAATAATCCCTTACTAGCAGGCATCTGTCCCCATCCAAAAACTTAGAAAACAGAATTACATCATTATGAAGTGATGCCCTTTATTAGTAACCCAGTCATTAGTGGTGACTTAAGCCGCTCTTAGGCATAGGCATTTTTGTGAGTTATGGTACGAAAAGAAGACAAAATTATGTTAGGAGGGAAAGTAATTGATGAGTCAGTGAGCTTAGGCTTCTAATTACAGTTTCCCTGTCCAGGTTTTGAGAGGGTAGTGAAGCAGTTAGTTTGCCATATTCCACTCGAATGCCATGACTTGTAGAGAGATATTGGAGGAAAAAAAAAAAAAAAAAAAAAAAGTCCATCTTCTTCCCAAGAGGACAGGGTTGGTCTGGCCATAACCACTCATCCAAGCGAAGGCAATACAGCTGTCAGACCGCTTTGGAAATCCATACTGTCATTCTTGGACTAGGCTGGTGATGTCTTGGACTTCAGCCTCAGCAGGTGAAGCTTGATCTTAGCTGGATAGTGTAGGATGCTTTGAGCTGCCCTGTTCCCTAAGATACATCAATAGCTCGTGTCCGATCACTTAGGGCAGCTTTGCACAATGTACAAGGACATGGCAGGTTATTTAGCTAACCTGAGAGACAGTATGTGAGATCTGACCTGATAGCTTGGCATAGATACACCTTCTGGCTGGCCAGCTCGGTGGTCAGCCATGCAGAGAGGAGGTCCAGATTACCTTCCCATGGCCAAGCACATCAAGATCAAATAATATAGGAGGCACGAGGGAGGATAGGACTTCAGTGGGTCTGCCACTCATGGGGAGTAAGAATGGGCAGGCAAGAGGCATTAAGGTAGGACTGAAGAGAAGAAGAAGAGAAAATGTGGTTAAACAAGAGTAGTACTCTGAAGAATACAGGAGGGAGACTGGGTGGTGTGGAGAGAGATGTTAAGGATAGCAGGGATTTGCAGAGGGTATCCCAGAGAGAGAGGTGGGAAGGGGGTTGATCAGATAAAGGGTGTAGTGGCAGGAGATGGGAGCGGGAACGTCAGTGTTGCTAAACTGGAATAGCTGATGACCTGCTCCTTCATTTGATATGCACACCACTCCCCTCTGGCTTCATTTTCATGGCTGACATACCGAAAGGGTGTGATTTGCTGGGGAAAGATATTTAATCTATAAAAAGCAATTTAAGAAGCAGACTATCAAGAAGGTGCTCAGGGCAAGAAGAATGATATGGCAGATAGGAATACAGTGGCTTAGAATCATAGATGAGAGAAATTCAGCAGCATTATTTCCATTTGTAAAGTTTTTACTACAGTGCATGTCAGTGTAACAAGTAGTGTTTTTATATCTTATCACTGTAGTACTCTGCACATTTATTCTACTGAGCAAAGAGTAAACATAAACTATGAATAACTAGGGCTTCGGGTAGTGTGGGTTTCCCCCCCCCACCCCCCTTTTTGATAAGATGCAAAGTTGCCTCAGCATAGCCCTGCTGGAAAGTGGCTGATGGTTCTTATTTCCCTATTTCTCCTTCTGCAAGGAGTGTGGCAGCATTCTGTTTTGTTGTCTGGGGTCTGCCAGTCCTTGAGAATGGTGTTCACAGCCTTAAATTTACCATCTGCACTGTGAAGGGACACTTACAAACCTGAGAGAAGGATCCACAACACCCTGTGTGGTGCAGGGTGGGAGGTGCCTCTGTTACCCTCAGTGTGTCCTCCTGCATACCCTCTCCTGGAGGGATGATGCAAGGGGACCATCACGAGGCAGGAGTCACTTCTTTGCGTAGCTGTTTGGGATACAGGTGGTACACTCTGTTTTTTAAAAGCTACCTCAAGAAGGGTGGCATTTACATATATATGTATGTGTTTGTGTATGCATATATAGGCTGCATTATTTATATCTAATAGCCTAATGACTAGATCCCTTGCCCGGGAAGAGGGAGGCTGAAGTTGCAAGTGCTGTTCTCCCTTGAGATCTAAAACCTCATTTGCTACCTTCTAGGCAGATGCCCTCACCCCAGATGCCAGGCTCACTTATAGGGGGAGAAAACGCTCTCCACAGGACTTCTGAAATTGTATGACTGTGAAGAACTGAATATAGGCTGGTCTGCTTTCTCATTGTGTACTTTTTTTTAATTTTGCCTTTAAAGAGTGAAGTCTTTGGAGTTAAAATTGTCTCCTACAGTTGTTTATCATGTACAATGGAGGCATCATCCCAGTTGAGCCCTTTTAATTCTGAATCATTCTTTTCAGGCAGTTAAATAATTTGTTCGGTGTATGAACTTATCAAAAGCCTAAAAAATGTTTAAGACCATCCAACCCACTGTTCTATATATAAATTAACATAAGAAGAGTATTTTACTGAATTGTGCGTGGTAGGTGGTTGCTCTTTTGAGATCTGGGGATGGGTCAGAATTTGCTGAACCTAATTTGTCATGGCTTATGCAGACAGAATTAACATAATATCTGTGGGAAACCTAAACCTGCGGTTCCTGTCTCTATTTTATTAATATGTTTTAGCATATCACCAGTGAAGTATCTTGCTGTAGTATGTTTAAGATGAAGCCTTTTTTAGTGTTAGCAAGGATTGCAAAATGTAATTCTGATGAGTGAATATTTTTTGCCTTACGCCACTGCAGTTAAAACATGCAACAGCCCTTTTTCAATTGCAGTGAAAACATTCAACAACCCTTTTTCTTTTGAGAAATGTCAGAATTAGTCAGCTCCGTTCCTCTTCTTCTGTGACTATCATGTGAACTGAGGTCGCTCCACTTTTCGCTGTGGTGACTTGCTCTCTGATTTGAAGGTCAGATGAAGAGTTATGCAGAACCATGGTCACCGGTGGCCAATTGTATTAGTGATCTTTCAAATTCCTCTGCTCTTACATGGAGAGTTGTTACTGAAAGAAGCTATGATGAACCTCAGTCTTTTGACGTCTGATGTGGTCTGATAGGAACACTAGGGAAGTGGCCAGAGTGGTGAATTAGTCTTGATCTGAGCTTTTATTATCTGAATTACCGAGAACTGTTATCTCCTGAATTTGGTAAATAATCAGCCTGGGGCCAGCACATGAGTCCTATTAGCATTCCTTACCTGGATTAAGATTTACAGTAAGTGTGCTGAGCATGCTGTACATTTGCCATGGTTGGGTTTTTATGTAAACAAAGCTCTGGAAGTGGCACAAAAGCCACTCTCCATAGGGGTGGGGAAATCACTGCTGTATTTCAGCACGCAGTCTCACAGTTTACCAGGCATGCCATGCTTATATAAATAGTAAAGTTATAGCAAGTAATTAAGTTCTTACTCCAAAGTTGCAATGACTGTTTAAGCACCAAATTACTCCCATGTGGCACAAAGAATTATGGATATGAGCACTTCTGATTTTTCTTAATTTTCAGCAGCTGCGAGTTCTTTTGTAAGTCTGCCCTGTACTGCTTAGTGCACAGGCTTGCATTAGGTCAGATTTTGGAATATAGTGTCTTTCACTGCAGGAAAGAAGTAGCTTAGAAGGAACTTACAATTTCAGGAAAAATAAAGCTTGCAGGGCAAAAGTAATGTTTTATAGTGTGTACTGCAAACTGAAAGAAGCATGTGAATAAATGACTGGATGCTGAGATTCAGGTCCAGTTTCATGCCCACATCTTTTTTGTGGGTAATGTAGCTTTTTTTTTAAAAAAAACCCAAACTTGGGCTTAAACACTGTACAGAGTGAGTTGACACCATACTGATTATAGTCTGTCTGCTTAGATGGTAAGCTCCTTAAGATACAGGCTTTTTTTCACACAGCAGCTATCATTACGGCGCCTTGATCTCGGGGAGTTTTTGTGCAAGCAGTGTGGTCCAGTGCATAGTGATGTCTGAGTAGTGGGACTGCTTAGTAAAACTCTTTCCTTCCATGACACCATAAAATACTTTTTGCTGGAATTCTTCTATACATAGAACTGTGAAGTTTTTAAAAATGAGCTCAGATTCTGCCCTGTGCGAGTGTGGAGTGTCCCCATTTATTTCATTTTCAACTGGCATGCACCTGGTTGCTTTAGCCCTGGTTGCTTTAGGCTTTTTTTCCTGTGATTGAATCTTCATTTCATAACATATATTCATTTTGGAAAGTTAATATAACTGTTTAATTACAGTTTGTAATTCAGTAGTTTATTCTTGACTATATATCAGAAGTTACAGAGATGATAACAGTGGTAGGATGCTAAAAGGGATGGCTAATTATCTACGCTATTTCTAAAATGCAGTTTTCTAAATGGCTAATTTATTAGCAGCACTTCAAAGCATTCCTCTTGAAAGAAAAAATAAATCTTCTCATGAAGGCTGTCTCCAGCTGAAAATGCCTATCAAATTTAAATTTGTTATGTCAGTGAATCAAAAGAACATACTCCTAGTCTGAACACCCAGCATTTTAGGAAAGTCACAGGAGTGAAGGGTGCATATAATATTTGAGAACTGGCCCTTAATTAGCAGCTTTTATATCCAAAGCTTCATTTTTGGGTAGACTGCATTTCTGTGAAAGTTCACTGATGTTTGGTTTTCAACACATGGCAACTTATTCGTGTACAATCCTTATCTTAGTCTAATATATTGAAAATAATTGAAAAGTAAGGAGGACTGTATTCTTTTAAGTCTGTTGATGTTGTTTTAGATACAAAAATAGTGAGGCAGATGAAGTTAATCTGTTTCTACTTAGGCACCCTCTGTGGTTTCTCTTTCAATCGATGCCTCACATTTTTTAATCCATGTTCAAACAGTCACAGCTGCACAGTTCACCTACACAGAGTAAAAAGTTGTATTAACGTTCTGCTCTATAGCAGGTATCTCTCACCTCTGGGTCACTGGCAAGTGATATCTAGTTTTGGGGCAACGTGGGAAATTTGGTCCAGATAAAAAATTATTCTCACTTTTCTTATCTGTAGGGATCTTTCCTGGTCCCATCAAAATGAAGAGGAGTCACTCACCTAACTTCAGGCACAGGCTGTTCCTAGCTTTTAGTTGATAGTTGATTTTTTTGTTTGTTTGTTTGTTTTGGAGAGTAGCAAACAAACTTTAGAAACAGTAATCACAAAAAATAACCAACCCAAAACCCACACCACTCACATTTTTAAATTCTTCTGAACGTTAGTTATGTTTTTCTATCTGCCAGGTTAAAAAATTGAAATACATTGGTAGACTTAATGGATAAATTTGATATGTCAAGAAATAATTCAGATTACCTAAAAATTAATGGGCAGCATTGTACTGGTGCCTCTGAGGGGAAGGAGGCACTAATGGTGAAAAAATTGGCAGACACTTTTTCTATAAAAGGAAAAAAACTACCTTTTGTAGTAGTAGAATTGTAGTTTGTGATTATACAAGAGGCAGGATTTTTTAGGGGAGAGATTGTCAGAAAACTGCTATACCAACACAAAAATAGAAAGTTTGTTAGCCATGCTTTGGGCACACAGATTCTTCCTCAGGTCTGGTTTCTTTTTGCATTTTTTAATCTTTTTGAGCATTGCAAGTAAAATAGTGGAGTCTGACTGTATATATTGAACTTTTCAGTTTCTTCTTTCTGTCATCGTGTGCAACAAGAACCTCATGCTCACTAAAAGGAAAGGAAGCCAGTGCGTGAAGAAAAATGCCCACCCCTTTCTGTCTGAGATTCACATCCCAGAGGGTCCTGATAGTTCTTGGCTTCTCAGAGCTGTGTAAGGCTTGGCAGCTTTCAGTCTCATATAGTGAAACTAACTCATCGCAGTATGAAGTCACCCAAAAAGGCATTGTGCTTGCATTTCAAGAAACAGGGGTTTATATGGTGTAAAATATGAGGAAAATACTTAGCAGTTCAAGGTAATGAAAGAGCAGCCCATTAGTTACTGTGTAAGCTGACAGTGTGGATGGCACCTGGACAGAATTCCCACTGCTCTCTCTGCACCTGCATTGCAGTGGTACCTAGACATACATTTTTAAATTGCTTTCCTCTAAAAGTCCCCTTTGGTTACTACTGAAAGCAGGATTCCAAGTGATACAGGCAATTGATATAACTTGATATGATAGGTGTTTTATTCATAGGTAAATATAAGTAGTGGAAATATATGACAAAATGAATGACACAATGAAGCAAACAAAAACATTTCCCCAAAATACACTAACTTAACGTAGCATGTGACCAGTCAAATCTAGACAAGAAAGAATCCAGCTGTACAAAACAGAAGTGTCCCTTGTGATGAGAGATGAACAATGCGTATTGGGTGTGCTACTGATTCTGAGAACAACCATTCTATTTTTGGATTGTTGTGAGCAGCTATGGCACAATACCTCTTAGGGAAGGCTACTACAGTACTACCCATTCTTTCAGCTATACTTAATATTCTACCAGCATTTGCATGATAAATCTATTTCTAAAGGCTACAACGAGGCAGTAAATGTTCATACAGCAACAAAGACAGCTGCGATAAGCCATTAAAAATAAAATTTAGAAGTAGAAGCAGAAGTTCACAAAGATTCTGGCACTTGTGTACCAGAATTCAAAAGGTGTGCAAGCACTGCAGGGATGGGGCATGGCGTGGGTTTGTACAGAACGTAGAGCAATGGCTGTGTCTACCCTGTTCTGCAAGAAAGCTGCAGAGTTGTCTGTAAGACCCCAAACCTCTGATTATCCATACTCTGTGAGCCATTAGAAGCCTCAGCTGGAGTGCCACAAGTGGTCCCTAAGGACCAAGGAGGAGGTTTGCTTTTTTTGTCTTGGAAGAGCTTGATTTCTATGAGGCAGAAAGGCTGATGCCATCACACTCCCTTCCATGTTTTTACATTCTCTTGTTGGTCTTCTCCAAGAGCTCGCTTGGCACAGGTGACCCAGTGCCAACTGGTCCCAGAGGACACCTGTGTCTGTTCTTCACATGGGAAGAATGCACCTGTCACAACAGCTTTGCCAAAGCCTCACTTGTGTAATGAACCCATCGCCTGGGAGTATTCCAGCAGATCGGTCACCAGTGCTACATTAGGGCAGAAAAGCCGGAGGAGGTTACAGAATGGTGAAGTACAGCTGCCCTTGCTCGTGGATGATACCTGCTTCTGCACTGAGTGTAAGGTTTTATAGAGCTCACTAGTTTTGCCATTCGGTTCATGCTTTCTCCAGAAGCATTGTCAGATCTTTCTTGGCGTGATCCTCACCCTGAAACAGGCACCACTTATGCCTGAGACACTCCAACTGTAGCGTTTGCATTGGGACAGCCAGTCCTCCTCTTCCTCCTTCTGCCAGCAGGCCCCAGCTCACAGGCAGGACTCAACTGTTCATCTTCAGGCCATCACCACCTGACAGTTGGCTATGAGCCCTCTGACTGAATCATATACATCTGCCAGCTGATGTGGAGGAGGGCTTGTTCCAGGCACCCAGCCCAGATCCTGCAGAAGAAAGTTCTTCCTTCCTTCTACTGGACAAAAGCAGGATTTGGACATTGGTGAGTCGTCTCGTGTTTGGGAGAGGGAGGATAAGTTGATAAGTACCTTTAGGTAATTTTAAAGGGAGCAGCTCAGGGGCTGTAGGCACATCAAGCAAGGCAGGGACAAGGACAAGCTGGGCTCAGAGAACTGCGTCTTCTTCATGATCTGGACCTAGCACCGTACAAATTTTTCTTCTCAGAGGAAGAGCAGGTTGTTCAGGGTGTCTAGAAGAAAAATGTACCTGCTCAGCTACTGCCTGTGCAAGAGTCTGACTCATCTCTGGTCAGAACAGTCAGGAGTGACAGCTTTCTTCAGAGCCATCAGGCAAAGTGGCTCAGTGTGATGGCTTTTCCTGCATCCCACTCCCTCTCCAGCAGAAGTCCAGGCTGCAGAGGGCACACCAACCATGTAACGCACCAGATCTCCCAGCTCCAGTAAACCTGTAAGATTGCCACCAGGCCATAACAAAGTTTGCCAGGAGGGTTGATAAGCAGGAAGCATAGCTGCAGCAGGACCATGCAGAGTGGAGGATTGCTGCAGCTGGGAGCCCTTGAGGTAGAAGAACCTGGTGGGGCATGAGGAGTTCCTGGCACTGCTCACTCCAGATATGAGAGCTTGACTCTCAGTTTCCTGGGAAACTCAATAACCACCTATCATGTGCAAACAGCCAGGCATCCCACACCATTTCCAAGCAGAGAAAGTGTTTATGGTGCCCAGTCTGCTGGCTCACTGGTGAGCTTTCGTATTCTCAAGTCTAGGAAGTCAACTCAAATAGCTGTGTGGATGGGTGATACAGCTCTGGAGGGGACACCTACAAACTCATTGATGCCGGTAGTGGAATGTTCATAGCCATGGGACTGAAGGTCACAGTATTTGCTTTTTTAAGTGTTTTTGTTGTCATCGTCATTGCCTTTTGGCAACATGGCATTTGGAGGAGATACCCTGTCACAGACTGGTATTTCTACTTAAAGTTGCAGACATTCTAAACTACCGAGGAAGCAGACAGACTCATAGACCATTATTATAGGGCAGAGAAGACTAGAAATCTTCATATTTTGAGTGCATTTCAACAGACATATGCTGGTGCTATAGGTATATGTTTTTGTCAGATTACCCTTAAGAACATGGAATGCTTTTGTTCTCTTTGTCATCAGCCAGAGGGATAAAGCCCAAAGAGAGCCCCTTGGTGCACATAATTTGTCTGAACTTAAGGCCCTAGTGAACAAAGGTAGCCTGTATGAAAATGTATGTGTGGGGCAGTTCTTGTGGACTCTGAGTGTACTGGCTTCAGCAAGAGCAGCTGTCCCATTCTGAAATGTCTTCTCTTTTTTGCTTATCAGTGTCCCATTGTGGTAGGTAATCCACAGAGTTAACTAGTGGTTGGCTTTCAGGTCTGCTCCTTGCCAGCAGCTCTTCTATATAAGGTTGATACAGTTGCCTTGCACTTGTCAAACAGGAAAACAAATGTGATAAAGTGGGGGGTTTTGCACTGTACAGTATGTGAGTGTTCTCTGTATTCCGTGTCTTTTGGGAAGACTCTTAGCTTTATGACTTTAAATGCCACTTGTCCCAGGGTTGGTGGACAGTTTTGGGATGAACTCTTAGTTTCTTAAGAGACAAATGAGGAATTTGGCATTTGCTGAGGGGACCTGATGCCTCAGTAAAGCTGCTGTTACTGAGGAAAGAAGTGAATGCTGGCAAACGTGTGACTGGTATTTTCTGGGCAAATCTGTGGACTTGGCAGGCAGCTGGGACATTTGCTGCTGCTCCTTATGTTGATTGCTGAGCAATTCTGTAGTTTCCCACAACCCCTGGGATAGATCAAGCTTCCCTAAGTTGTGGCTACAGAGTTCAAACAAGAATTTTCCTACTTTAAAAAAAAATGCTTTGGATGCACAGACATAGGCAACTGTCATTGGTTAACATTTAACAAAGCTCGTGTCCATTTTCATGGCAGTTAGAGGAAGAACAGTCTGTTGTCTCCAGGTCTTCTTGAGACAGTGATAGTCTGTATCTGGCTGTACCAGAAAAAGAAATGTGAAGAAAACAGGGCAAGAACTGTTCAAAAGACCAAAACAAGAGTTTGAAAGGATTGGAAAAAACAGGTGAGCCTGAAGCTGCAAAATAAAGCTGGTGCACCATGCTAGCATAGGGGGGTCTTGGTGGTGGACAGGAGTCTTTGCAGATCACCCTTGCTTGCAGGTGCTGCGCTACCAGGACTATGTCCAGTACCTCACCCTGAGACAGCCCCAGCAGGATTTTTAAGGGCTTCCCATTGTCTTGCAAATACTTGCCTCAAGACCAGCTCTCAGGCAATGCCATTCAGCGGAAGCTGATGAATGGTTGGAACTCCTGGGCACTGTGGTCACTGGAAAGGATCATACGTTCTGCTGGTGGCATTGGAGAATAGGTAGCTTTGCCAGTGATGAAAACGAGTACTTCCACTCTCACCTGGTGGCAGTTTCTGTTCTGTGATGGGAACAAGGAACCACTGTGTCCCAGAAAGTACCTGCTGGAACTCTGAACATGTGTGAGAAGTACATGGTTTTACCAGTGGAGTTTGTACATCATCATGGAGATTTCTGAAGGCTGTGTGATGGGTTTATATCTCTTATCATCATAATGAGCATATATTTCCTCCAGTAGCTTTGAAGGGGGAAATATATCACATTTGGACCCTTGCTCATTACTGCTTCTCTTGGCTTTGCACATCTTCAATAGGGAGTCACAATCAGTACAGCAATGGCCTGTACAAAAGCCTGACAGGTCTGCTGACAATGTAAGAGTTCGGAACCCCTTAAAATAAACCCAGTGCCTGTCACTGCAACACTGATGATTGCACTCTTCTGTTTGCCCGGCCCTTCGTGGAGCCTTTAGCTCCCTCCTGCTTTTACTGAACCTTGCAAGTACTACCAGCAAGACAAGAACCTGTCATAGCATGGTAGTGCAGCAAGCGTGGAGGCAGGAGGGCACGGACAAACCAAGCCTTTCGTGGTGGATAACGTGGTTACCTGTGAAACGGGCAGGTGCCAAGAGAGCTGGGTGGAGCACGCTGCACTGTGCACTATCTGCGGTTCCTGGAAGTCTCCCCTCTTTGGTGTCATACTGAGAAGCAGAATGCGAGGTCAGTGATGTAGACACAAGTGGGCCGGTGTAACCCGCAGCAATCCCTGAAAGTCCCTGAGAGGTTGTACCTGCCAGTGCAGGTCCAGGCAGTTCACCCTGGTGTTTGATTGGACTCTTTAGTTAAACTCAGGTTTAGTAAGGGTGTTGGAAATTTTAGAGAATTGGGTAGATCGTAGGTTTCGTTACCTTTTCTGTGGCAAATTACTTAAGACAAAGTGACAGTTTACAGTCATGAGTTTTGTAAGTTTTGGGAATAATCACGAGCCCAAAGAGCTTCAGCCAGGATGGTGTGGGGGATGTCCGCTTAATGTTCTCAAGGTGTTCAATTAGTCCCTGCTCTTCCAGTTTCTGGTTGAATGCCTTAAACGTTACTTTACGTTCAATATTTCATACTTGCCTATGCATTAAAGATGGGTAGTGGCCAAGTCTTTTCTTCCTTGGGAAGAAAGGGACTCTGTCCTTTCAACTGGACTGAACATGCTACTTTTGGGGCATAGCAGGTAACCTTGGAGCAAGCTAACAAATTACACCCCCAGGGGGATGCAAGCACGTGTGTCTGAATCACCACCAGCACAGGCAGCTGTTCTCCTGAGGCAGCATGGTGGCGACTTCAGATGTGTGCAGTCTAGAGACCTCTAGGTGCTGTTTTGGTTTCCTGGCGTAAAGTAAGATGCCTGTGAGATCTCAGGAGGCTGTGCAATGAAGTAGGGTTTCTGTGTCTTGTTTTCTTGGATTTATTAAATCGCCTATCTGTAGAGTGGGTAGTAGGACTCCTGTACTTGACAAAGGGAGTTTTGAGGGCAAACTGTAACTGTTGAGTGTTTAAGTAAAGCCTTCCTTATTGATTTTTTTCTTAAATGTAAGAGTGTCCCAATACTTGCTGGGTTTTATAGATGATTATAAAAATGTTGTTACAGAAAACATTGGTAGCAGGCCAACTTTGGGAAACTTGTGTAGTGTGGCTGTAATATCAGACCAATTGTTGGTTTCTTTTTTTCAGAAGAGAAGGAAAAAATTCTAGCCAAATTTGTCCAAGATAATTACTATGAAAATACCAACTAATCTTGGGCCTAAACATAGTGATAGTGATATTTTACAGAGCTAGTGACTGGTTTTTAATGACTTTTTTTACAGCTCATTTTTCTAATTGAAATCTAGACTCAGAAGGGGAAAAACAAGGACAAAACCCAGTCCTGGACACTGGTACATGCAAACCGAATAATAACTTGCAGGTTACAATTCCTACAGTCTCATTGTACTCAGTAATACAGTGGTCTGGATCTACTGTTTTTCCCTGGGTTTGTAGGTACCTTTTAGAAAGTACCTAAATATGGTTCAGAAAATTTACCTCAACAGTTCTGATAATTTGCTAGGCAGATATTCTGTGTCTGGAAATTTACGTACAAGGTAGTTCAGCTGCAGCCATGAGGAATTAGGGAGCAAGGGGTTTATACCTCTAGTCTGTGAGAAGTTTATGAACTATAATAGAATCTTAATCAGACTCTGTAAATCAGATTGCTTAAAAGTGAGAAAGATTTTCCCTTCTTTTAGATGCCCCAACTAAACCCACCTCGGACAGCCTCAAGGCACAGCATGAAATAGGAGCTGCCTCAGGTGCTGGGTTACTTTTAAAACACATCCATAAAGAGTGCTATAGAAGATCCTTCATTTGTGCTAAAAAGGAAAAGCTGTACAAAAGGGAGGCTCTGCAGGAGATCTTACCTAGGGTACACTCAGAGACAAAACTTCCATCTCAGTTCTCTATGACCCTGATGCTGTCAGGTGCTGAGTACCTTCAAATGCCTTTGCTGTCAGTGGGAAAAGACTTACACCTCTCAAGGTCAGGCCTTTGGTCTTCAGTATTTGTACATTCATGCCGTCACTATATACGCAGTGGGATGGGTGCTTATGTTGGTGCCAAAAGACTGGCAAGGTGTCCTGGAAATACTTGTGATAGAGGCTGACAGAGCTTTTGCTTTGCTTACAGGGTAGGAAAAGCTTTAGAGCTTCTCTGGTATTTCCTTTTGAGAGGTCATACTCATAATTATGGCTTTCTGTTTCTTTCCGTGCTTAACATTTTCTAGCTTGCAGCTGAGTCACTCACTCTCTTGGAGACTGGAAACTCCTCCTCCCATCTCTTCTTCTCCCAAAGAAGAGAATTCATAGTACCGGTGCCCAGAAAGGGGGCTAGAGGGGCTGCTCATGGTATTGAGTCAAGGTTCCTTGCACTGATCTGCTCAAGGTTTCTAAAGTATTTTCCTCTTCAAAAGGCTGATCAGTTAGTATGGCAGTTCCTATTACTAATTCAGTAACTTTAAACAAATACTAGGCAAGTACTGAGATTTTTTCTCAAGGGAGAGTGTGCTGAAAAAGATAAATGGTGTCTTCTTTTTTTTCCCCTGCAGTTTGTTCTTTGCTGAGTATACCTGTGCATTTATATAATCACAGAGCCAGCACTAAATGTATTTTTGTTGAATTTTGAGATGTTTTCTTTTTTTAACCCATTACAAATTCTGTTACTGGAAACAAGAAGTACATCTGCACTGTAACTGGCACGATCATAGTTTTATTGGTTAAGTGTGGACATCTATATACAGTGTTTTCATGTGCCTTGAACTTAAACAAGACTGTTACATGCATTAGTGCATGTATTTCATGGCCTTTCAGAGTTAAATGAAGACAGCCTTTCAGGAAGCCTTTAATGCCTTTCCATATGGAGGCAGTGCCTTGTTGTGCACATGATGTGTGATTGCTTTTCAGTTACCAAATCTCTTACGTTCTGGTATATGTTCCTTTATTCTTTTATATATAAAGGGGCAGAATTAAGCTTATTATATAAAGGGCACAGCTCTTTAACTCATAGCTGTGTAAAACTCCCTGCACAAAGGTCTTTTTCTTTTTTTCCTTTTTTTTTTTCTCTGAGCAGTAGAACTTGATGTATTTATAATGCTGGAACTTTTCTTGTTCAGTGGGAGAAGTTGTAAATGTAATTATTTTGTAACAGGAGAACAGATTGCTATATGAAATTGGAAAGATTTGCTGGAAGGCTTATTTCTGTCCTTAGAATAATAATACAGAACTATAGATTGGTACAGTATAAGAATTGCAGAATATGAAACAGTATAATACTGTCAGAAATACTTTTTTGTGTGTGTGTGCTGGGTGTGATCAGCTAGACCTTTTCTGGTCTAGAAATTAAATTAGAATTAATAAACACAAATGGAGTTGTCTGAACTGCAAGGTTAAATTGAAAAACTCATCTTAGGTTCACTAAATCTTAATTTGATTGAGGTCATCCTTTCCCTCTGTCAGGGGATTTGATTTCCTCAACCTTAAAAGAACTGGCTGGGGTTGAGATGCTGGGACCCAAAATAAAATCCAGTGCACTAAAATCCTTAGAGGCTAAAAACCCACCAACCCAGACAGCAATCCAGCAAATTTACTTTCCAGGACTGCACAGCCCGGTAAGCATCTCCTTTCCTAGCCTGAAAGCTTTCTGGATTCCTGTTATGCGGAGATAAGCACTCACCTCCTGCCCAGACTATATTTGCAATTGGATTTAAGGAGGGAATCATTTATACCACAGCTGGGTCCCTAGAGCAGCCCCAGACAGTCAAGTATTTAAATGACTGTTTCAGGCTGAATGCCTGTGCATCTCTCCATGCTCCCTAAACAGCACTCAAAACACTCAGCTCCTGTGACATGTGAGGGTGAGGACCTTATCAAGGCTGATGCCATGATAGATTGGCATTTCTTCTAGTATGTCCCTAAATATAGCTCTTGGTGGAGTGATACTAGCCACCAAGGGACTCCCTCGCCCTCCGCGCTGCTGTTCATGGAGGCGGTTTCACCAGATGTGAAATGAGGACAGACAGCATTGCCGGAGTTGGGATCGACATTCAGGTACAGGTGTTGATCCTTTGGGTTTGAATTATCCTGTTGGTGGAGGGGGCAATGTGGAGCAGAGCCATTTTTGCCTTTCTGCTGTTATTCAGCAGTATCCTTTAGCATCCGTGCAAAATCAGAGCATGAACAAACCAGTGGGGTCAATACTGTATTCCCTGTAGCTCTCAGCCCGTGATGCACCACACCCTTTGCCCACAGGGTTCATCGTGTGATGAAGCTTCCAAAAGAGCTCTGTGCCAAGCGTCTTTTCCTATTTGTTGTTGGCAGTATTGTTCTTGATGATTAATCCCTGCGTACAGCATACCACAATCCCCTCATAATTCAGCTGAATTTTGTTTTCCTAGTACTTCATCTCCTGTAGTATTGAGTATTCAATTGTTGGCATGACTGTAAGCATTGAACCAGTTCCTGGAAATAGGCTACGGTGCCTCTGCAATTCAGCACTAGGAGTTGTGCTTCATCTGTAGTGCCCATATTAATTAAAAATATCCCATCTGTAAATTAGCAACATAAAGCCTTTTAATTTATATTTAACGTAAGAGTGTTTTCATATATGTATCTCCTACAAGAGATGGAGAAGAAGATCTTGCTTTCATCAATCTGCTTCCAAATGTTCTTAATAAAACTCAGTGACTCCAGCTTTGAGTCTGGTGGCACATACATGCATTGTTAACAAAACCAGCCAGGGATCCAGACTCTTTATTTTTACTGTAGTATAAAATTAGAAAGGTTTGATCTAGCTGAGCAATGTTCTCAATGTGCTGAGCACCCTTAGCTTCGAGGAACTTTAATGGAATCGAAAGCACTGAATTAACTGGGTTGACCTGGCATGAATTAATCAAGACAACCCATAAACCATTTAGCAGAGTAAAAGTGAGCAGTGTTTCAGTGGTCAGATATCACTGTATAAGATAGTGCTCTAAATCTCAATGGGAAAGTTATGTATCTGGGGTAGTACACGATGGTTTCTTGCTTGATGGATGAGTAACCTGTAGGATGATGGGAAGTGGTGACAAGGGCTTTAATTTGAGTCACTTTTAGAAAACTTATATTTTTTTTATGAACAACATGCATTATTTAGTTTAATTGCTGTTTCATTCCTTTTTATGGATACTAATTATGGTAGTTTGAAAAGTGTGTTGGGAAGAAGTATATATCCTGTTCATCATTGTCATGCGCACTCTAGCAAAGGAAGATGGGGACAAATAGACCTTTTTAGGTCAGAAGCTACTGTGAGAATTCTGGAGCTGTTGAAAGGAGACGATTTCTTTCTGAGAAAACAATGATCTGTACTCACCGAGTCAATGAGCACTGACTCATGATTATGTAGCAAATAGCTGCTGCACTTTAAGGTACGATCAGCCCTGTAATAGAAATGGCAGATGAATTACATATGCCCACACTTTCAGTCACACCAGTAAAAAACTGCCATTGTAGCTCAAACCCATTATTGTGAATGTGCTGCAGGTACTTGGAGAGAGAAATTGT
The DNA here is from genome assembly GCF_963210335.1 of Falco punctatus. Taxonomy (NCBI): domain Eukaryota; kingdom Metazoa; phylum Chordata; class Aves; order Falconiformes; family Falconidae; genus Falco; species Falco punctatus. The sequence goes on from NC_137585.1 coordinate 74,484,351, forward strand.
GTTATAGTGGGGTTGAATCAGTCGAGATGGGGTAGGAGGAGGGCTAGGGTATCTTCTGCAATAGATCTCAGGCTTTGGAACTCCATCCCAGAAGAGGTCACAAAGCCCATCTGAATTCAGGAACAGGATACACATTTTTAACATAACTATACTCCTCTATGTGTTTGACAGTACATATACATGTACAGCCCAAAACAATAGGATTTTTTTTTCCTCTTGTGGAAGTCATATTGCTTTATAATAGTGTTCATCGTTTATGTACCGGCTTCATCACTGGAGATGCAGGTTAGCATTTGGGTGAGTCAAGCTTTTCACTTAGATGTAAACACAGGCATCTATAGCGGCCTGTGCCAGCTCTGTGTGTCAGAGCATCTCAGACTCCTGCCTGCCAGGTGGGTAACAGAGCATGTGGCCAGATGGGCTTGAAGCACAAGGTTGGTAATGGTTCCTTCCAAGACATTCAGGAGTTAACAGGCAGGAGCCACCCTTTGTGACTGCTTGTTTGCAGCTGTATAGGCATAGGCAGGGGCTTTAAGAAGGAACGCCTATTTTTTGGATTGGTTCCGTGGATTTTCCATCAGTTCCTAAGGAGTTAGAACCGTTTCTGCAACAGGCAAAGCAATTTCTCTCTTCAAAAGCACTGCTGAGCCACATAGCAGAGTAATCTCTGACATAAGTTTGTTGAGCTGTTTTTTTATGGGCAAATAGATTATAAGTTCTTATTAAAAGTAGAATCATGTAAAAATGGACATTACATTGGAGATCATATGTCCAAAATTCTGCATGCTCAACAGTGATAAATTATACCATCTAACCTATCTGAACCTTAGTGAAGCTATATTTTAAGAGGATGCCTACCACTAGTAAGTGCTATAAGGCATGTAGAAACTGGAGTGTAAAACTCAAGGAAAAAAGGAATATATTTTTAAAGAAAAATGAGAGGATATAGGGTGGCTTATGTATTTAGTCCATGCTTTCCCCCATGAGACAAGTATTTATGTGAGTGGACAGGAAAATTATCTGATTATGTCTAATTCCATAATTAATTTGAAATGTATAAATCATAAAATATGTCAATAGGAGATGCATTGCACCTATTGCTTCTCATGTTGGCAGAACTGGAAAGGAGACTGTATTTCACATACTGAGGAATGCCATTTCTGAGATATTGAGTCTCCTGACTTTTCACACACTAGAAAAGAGAGCAGCAACTACTGGTAGTGTTTCCTCACATACTTTGTGGTTTTGTTGTTAAAAAGCCTATGGCAGAAATCATGCTAGTTATGAAAAAGTGGTGACATGGACTTAACTCTTTGCATCAGAACCAGTTGTTCCTGACATTTCTTGTCATCTGCACCAGATGTGCCTTCACCAGGTATTAAAAACTAGCCTAATCCTGCAGCTGAGTCTCCTGGGAGTTTATATGCCTTTGGGACTTCTGCAGTGGCAAAGGAAAACTTAAAAACTTGGAAAACAACAACAAGCAACCAGCCTTGACAGAGCAAGTGGTTTCTCTTCCTCCAAGACTAGGGGAAACTTTTCAGTTTGCTTTATTATCAGGATTGAAAGCAAAGTCCTTGCAATAGCAGCTCGCAGTTCAGGCTGTTGCTCTGAAGGCTGCGCTTTGTCTTCATCAAAATTCTCTCAGTGAACATGAAACTCCAAAAGTCTGTCCTGCCCTCCAGACTCTGCAGGTTGGGGCTCCTTACCTTTTACACCTTTCCCCAGAACTCCTCAGACCAGCAGGGACTCTTTACACCTTTTCCAGCATCTGGTCTGTGTGATGATCATGAATCTGGCTTCTTGCTTCTGAAGCTTTGTCTACCAAGACAAAATTTCGCTGTCACCACTATGCCATTGGCAGTTCACAATGTGCCTTATAATACAACCCTGTTATTACAAACCCAGTAGCTACAGAAATTTTCTAGAAACAGTTTAGTGACTTTTCTTATGGCCAGGGACTGCCGTTCTCTCCTCCACTGTCACCGCAGCAGTTGCTGCAGTAGCCATGGTGTCACCGCAGCAGCAGCGCTGAACAAAGGTACCACACAGACAAAAAGATGCTGTGGATCTTCCCAGTGCAGTCATCTGTCATTGATGGCTTATCTCCAAAGCAGCACGTGCGGTGCCTGAACAGCATCTTATCCCATTCCCACCACCCTTTGCAGACCTCAGCTGTGGTGTTACGTGTCTAGTCTCAGCTCCGATGCTTCATTCATCAGCCTTTCTTCCTAGGCTCAACAGAGAGATACAGAGACAGTGGAATAGTACCAAAAGAGGCAGGGTTTAGTTGCGGTTTTCTTTCCTCTTGGGAAATTCATCTGAAAAATTCAAAAGGAGACAGCAGAACCCACAGTGAACACGCACAGGCAAAGAACCCTCCACATCCTAGCTGTTTTTATGAAGTTCAGCTGTTGCCAGTGAACATCTACCCCACTTGTGAGATCTGAAAATGGATCACAGATCTGAGATGAGAGAAGATAGATGAGAAAAAACCTCAGTATTAGCTATTGGATGCAAATAAAGGAAGCTGTCTCAGAACTCTGCTTTTTCTCGTTTTCACCTTTATTTTTTCAGGCATATTACTTACCTAAGGGGATAATGGGTGAAGACAACCAGCCTGGGTCAGGATATGAAGGCACTCAGAGTGATGTTCTCCTTTGGACCTGGGCCTCGGCAGAGCCTTTCTGTAAATGCTAGAAGAAACCGAAGAAATAAATAAAACAGTTAAGATAGAAAACACGGTTAAATTCCTCAAGAAAATGAGATTGTAAGAGTTTAACAGTGACAATGATAGAAAGTAGGACAAAAAGAAAGGAATTAACTTTTTCGATTTTTCCCTACATTTACAATTCATTAAGCTCTGACAAAAGCCCTCCAGGTAACAGGGCACTCGCTTCCTCACCAGTAGCCTGCAGGAATTGTTCCCTGTGTTGTTCAAACAGTTCAACAATAACAGCACTTGAGTCAGATGCCAGTTGGTACAGAGCTCCTCCTGTTTCGGGATTAGGAACTGAAGGTCTGGAATTGGTTTTGCAGCCTTCACACATCAGGTTTTCTTTCAAGTATTTTTCTTGGCTTGTCTTTTTAATTTTAGTCTTATTTTATAAGGCTGAGAGGCACTTTTTTCAGCTTTTAAAATATTTTTTTTAACAGAAAGCTACTAAGCAATATCTAACCACGTTTCAGCCTTGAGTTCAGCCTATGAAGTGTACATAGGCAAGTATTAATTGGCACACATCCCTATGGAAGTTTTCTTGCTTTATGTAAATAAAGCACATCAGTTTTATACAATTAGTCTAAAACCTATTAATGTCAGATTAATAGCATTCTTTTCATACGAGCTTAGGCATGTATTTTTCTCTTTTCCCCCTGTAGCATAGTTGCTCTCCTATCTTAATTTTCCTGTTAGTTATTGCTTGAGTCTTATCCACAGTTTGTAAGAACAGAATGGTTCAGCAGGTCAGTTGTACACCAGATCTGGACTCAGGCTGGTATCATAAATACCATCATCTTTGCTTTTGTAACCTCAGTACACTCCCGGATCCCAAGATCCTTGTCCTTCTGTATTGAGAATGTCCATCGTTGTAAGAATGATGACTGCATTAGTGTAATACATTTCAACTCAAAGTACTTCACAAGCCACAGAGCTTTAGAAGTGTAGAAATGTAAGGCTCACAAGGATAAAGAAAAATCAGTGGTTGTATTACAGCACCGTGCACAGCAGTGGGGAGAATACACATGTACAGAAATTTTTTACAATCCAAAAAAACATATGGATAGGAGGTATGCTTTGTGGTCCCTTTGCCATTTAATATCCTGCTTCTAATTTGCTCCCATGTAAAAAAAAACAAATTCCAAAAATGCCTCTTCCAGATTTGCCCTCATTTACAGCAAAATTTATCCCCTCATTGACTCCTTGTTTTATTTATCTTTAACAGTGGTTTTCTTCAATCCAGAATTTACTATTCTCGTTTTGAAGTTGCATGAGGTTTTCAGTTGCTAAACTGCTGGTACGGGTTTACATTAATGGAAATCTGGTCCTGTGTACTTAAAGTATATAAAATCCTTGTAATATTTTTTTTTGACGCTTTGATCTCTCAAAGCCCCATGAGAAGTCTTGCCTGTAGTTCTGATGCTTTCCTACTGTGACACTGAAAAACCACAAGAGTGTACTGAACTTCAGGAGTTTTCACCTTTTATACTTTGCTAATCATGTTTGATGTACTTAAGAAATGAAGTGGTAGACTCCTGCCTTGATTTTGTGGGATTTGTGCAGAGAAATACAAATATACTCTTAAATTTTGCTGGGAATGACTATCTGGAACACGTAGAAAATAGAGCACCTGGCAGAATATAAATGCAAACAACCATAGGTGACCTAAGTCTTTTTCATTTTTGATGCTTACCTTACATTATGGGATTTAACCTGACCTGACATAGTATCTTGTTATGTACATGATATGACATATACAATTAAAATTGGTTCCATTTTGCATTTTGAACAACCGATAATAGTTTCTTTGGAAAATGAAATTTGAAAACAAAGTAGCACAGCCTGTTCGTGAAAAAGGTAGAAATTTTTTATGATTAAAAACCTTTAAATTATGTTTGTTTTCATCTTTTATTTTATGAAACTCAAGAATGAAAACAATTTGCAGTCCTAAATAGGATTTTTAAAGGCTGTTTCAATATGTACATTATTTTCTAATTTGATAATAGGTGTTTTGATTTGTAATCTCAAAGACCTTCGTTGACTTGAAGGAATTTTGGATTGAACACCTTATGAAATTGTTGCCATTAGAAATTTTACACATAATTTAAATCTGTATGAAAAAACACAGGATCATCAGAATGTAGCAATGGAATGTGGCCAACTAGATTGTGCCTGTCTCATCTTGTATTCTAAATCTCAACCTTTTCAGCTCCGTGACCTCTATTCAAAGTAAGGAATTTTCACACTTCTATTTTTTGGTGTTAAAATTGGAACAAAAAAGGGAGAAATAATAACACTGATAAATCTGTTTAATTTATAGTTTGTCTATGTTTTGAAAAGCTAATGCATAATATTCATCCTTGAAGGGTAAAAGCTTTTTGGAATAAACTTTTTCATTCCTTAAGTTGGATTTTAATATCTAGCACCTTGCAGTCTCTCTTAATTACCTTTGTGAATCCATAAGGACTCCAGAAAACCTCTGAAGTTCATGCATTGCAACTGTCCAGTATTTGTAAAAATAATGTACCACATAGATGGAAGAATGAAATGTTCAGATGGCTGAGTTACATCTTTGCAACAGTCTGCATAAAGGGATGCAGAAACAACCTGAGACCTAGGCCGATATCCAAAAAGAAGTCAATAAATTGCTCCCCAGAAGTGCATCTGAATAAGGATAACTCAATGGAAAGCAGAACTTTCTGGTTTATGAGCACATTGTGAAGAAATTGTCCTTTTTATCAAAACTCAAAAAAATGTAACCCAAGAGTTTAACCAGTGACTGGGAGAAATTGTGAAACGCCAGATTTTACACAAATCCAGCCTAAGACTTGCTAAGATTGTCTGGATGCTGAAAGCTGAACATGGACTTCAGCTTTGGTGTGGTCCTCCCAGAGCGATTACCACCTTGCGTGACTGAGTAGCATAACGTATGGCCAATAAACTGACGAAGAATAATGACTTTAATAATAATGTCAATAATGACAAAGAATAAGGTGAATAATTAGTTGGGACAATGCAAGGTCAGCTGATAGCACCAGAAAGCATACTGTCGAGAATTCAAATAAAATAATGAAGTCCTGGTACAACGTAGCCCCAGTTGTCTTTGTGTGATTAAGTATCAGTGGAGAGACGAGAAGGGTGAGAAACAGTGGAAATGGTGATGGAGCAAGGGAGAGGAAGGAGAGATTTTGTCAGTAGGTTTTCTTCAAATTGTTCCTAAGAGGCTGTATTGCTCTTGCCTCTGCAGATGGGAAAATTATTCAAGATCCAGAGGTGTTTCACCATGGATCATGCACCACAGCTGCCTGTGCCACATGGTCAGTGTTGGGCTTCAGTTTATTTCCATATTCATGCCATTTAAAATACAGGAGCTGTGACTCCAAGGCTGCAAAAAGATTTGCACATATAACAGTTTGCACATTTTTTATGGGTTTTTTAGAAAGTTTTAGACCAGTAGAAGAATTATCTTCCAAGTCCATGTTTCCATCTTTCACTTTTCTGTGACCTTGATGTGGTCTCTCTTGGTGGTGTGAGAAAGGAGCACAGGACTGCAGAGACAATTGCATTTTCTCTGTGCAGTGACACTATACATGGAGAATCCTTCAAATACAGGTGGAAATTATTCCTTCTCCCTTCCAAGCATGCTTACATGAGCTGTATAGATTGTAAAATATGCAGATCATTGATAAAGCACATTTCCAGCACTAGATTTGAACTTTTATTCACCAGTGGATAATCAGAAGAGAGAAATATTTCCTTACCTCACTGCAGTACAAGACAAAGGCAGCTAACATTACACAAAATGAGGGCAAAGACAAGAAACTTTGCCATTTTATGTGGCTGCTCAAATCACTAAAAGGCAAAAACTCTCCAAAATAAATGTATTTTTTCTAGTTTAAGGTCAATAAATATGACCAAAAGAGCCACTTTTCAAGTGATATATCTCTAGAGCTTAGCATAAAACCTCAAAAAAGGCAATTTATACTGTTGGCTTCAACCGTAATTTTCTTTCTTTATGTGCAAATCAGTCTAAGAAGTTTAATACATAATTCATGTACGTGAGTATATTTTTTTATTTTGATGGCATGGAACGATATTGTCTAAATAGGAAAGGATGTGAAAGCACAGCTACTCGGTAGGATCATAAGATAGGATTCATTATCTTTAATGCATTCTGCATGTTGTCAGTGGATGATTTAATATAATGCAGCTCCAGCGCCAGTGTTCTTTATGCCACACAAGCGTTAAAAAGCTATAGGACAGGGATGGCTTATTTAGATCTCTACTTACTATCTAACCTCTGAAAGTGAAGGGAGAAAAAGCCCACAAACTTTAAGGTTTTTTTATGTTAAAAGAAGATATTTAAGGCCATTAATTTGAAGTGGAGAAACCTGACATTGGTCATGGGATGTTGAGATGACATATAAAGGGAACAACTTCGTAATTTAGATTCCTACTGTTATTATTTTGCCAGCAATATTTTCAGCCTACTTCATTTAAATTCCTGTATTCCTTATTCACAGTAGTCTAATACGTGTGTCAGAAATACAAGCAAGTCAAAGGCAGATAATCTAGATAGAAAAAGGTAGTGTTATATATCCTAAAAAAACCCACCTTTTAAAAAACCAGCAGTCCAAGGAAGTGTTCAGTGGATGTCACACCAACACCAGACAATCAGTGATTCAGTCTTTATCCATTCCTAGGGCTGCAATCCCTGCAGTCATCCTACAGACCCTGAGAGCTCAGACCTCCCAGCCCATGCTGGGTGATTGATGTGGTGGAGAGGGTCTGAATGAACATTGTACAAAACACCTTGTGTTTGATGCACAGGAAATGGTTTTCAAAGTGTTCCCAATTTCTCATTACTTGGAGTGATATACTGATAGTCTTATCCACATAAGTCGTTGCAGAAAAACGTGTACTGATGGTTCAAGTCAATTGGCACAGGACAAGAAAGTCTTTGGATACCAGGTGAGAAAAAGGAGGATTGCAGGGGGATGCTGTTTACTGAAGCCTAGAGGAGGTACAATTTCTTTGAAGACTCTTGTAGAAGAATTATACAAGCGGGCAAATATCAGGTCAGCCACATTTTATGATAATACTTGGCACGATTACATAAATGTAAATGCTTCCCTAAAATTGTTGCTAACTTTTTGTTTGATTGGTTGTCCTGTATGAAACATCTTGTATGAGGTATATGCGTTGTAATTTCACGGATTATAAGAAGAAAGGCGGTTCATTTATAGGGCTATGATTTTTGTAACGGTCTTATAGTTTTGAGGTATTTTGTGCAGAATTTGGCTAAGTGGTGTTATTTGAGGTTTTTTTATTGAAGAAGTTGTTGGACCATGAAAGATGCGGTGTCCTGAAACAGGTCTATTTCTTGCTCAGTGCCAATTCATTGTATCCAGAAGCTGATGTCTGAGCTGAAAATACAGAAGTCAACATTATTTAAGGCTGTTTTGATCTCCGTGACATTGTTGGCTGTAACTTCTTATCCCAGTAGTATTGTCATTGAGGGTACAGGAATGACCTGCTGGAGAAATTCCAAATAGATGTGTGCTTGTGATTCATTATTCATTAAAGGAGACAATCTATACGGTGTTTTCAGGGTAGTCTAGTGTGATGTGCTGCTTTATTCCTCATCCCTTGTTCTCTTTTCTGCTGACTGGAAACAAAGACTTGAGTTTCCTGGGATAGAAGAGCAGCTTGCCTAAAACAAAAGGCAAGAATAGGTCTTAAGAAAAGGAGAAGCCCTGTTTTACAGTGAGAAATTAAGTGTTACGTAGAATGAGCTTGTGACAGAACACAAGCTGAGAGCCATGTCCTCAGCATGCAGATGCTGACTGCTACTCGCTCCACCTCAGCACCAAGGCGGTAGCCAGAGGTCGTCCTGGAATGGCATTTCTCATTGTCCTTGGATGAAGGGCAGAGTGCAGGAGGTGATGCTGGTTTCCCCAGGGGAAGAAATCCAGGTGACTCTGAGTTGGCAAAGACAGAGGACATGCCTTTTGGACAAATCTTCTGATAAAATAAGCTGGCTTATTTATGATGATGATGATTGTGATGTGAAAAGAATGAGTAGCAAAAAAATATTAATGAATTATTAAAGGAAGTTGAAATGATAAAGTGAAAGAGCTGAAGATGTATTTTGTGCAGTTACTGATGTTGTTCTGATGTCTCTGTTTTGTACTTGAATATCCCTACAACAGACATTTTAGAAACTCGCTAAAGAAGGCCATTCCATCTCTCATACTAAGCATCTCTCAGACAAATAACTGTAATGAGTGATGGAAGTCAGCACTCTGTGTACTGTCCAAAATTTAAGAAAGCAGGATATTCAGTTTAATTGTGATTAATCGTGTACCCCAGTTGAGATTGATAAATGCATAATTTTCACAGAAATATTACAGGTTTGTGCCCTACAAGTAGTGAATGATGCTGCTGAATGCTGAATTTTGAATAATACATATCTTTTCTGAAGTGTAGGGCATCTGCAACTTTTAGCAAAGGCTTTTATTTCTCCCTTGCAAAGACTGTAGTTCAGCAAGTTACTTATGCATGTGCATAGTTTTATGTGTGTGTGTATAATTATGTGATACTTTTATTGATTTCAGCTTAAACTTTTAAGCTTTAAAGCTTTAATTTGTTTAATTACATCACTGAATTAAGGCCAGAGTTGTTAAAAAAAATAATCTTGAATTGAGTTCTTGGGGATGCTATAATGTTCAATTAAAATTTGTAAATCACTTACTATGGCATCAGTCACTACCCATTGTTAGTTTGTACTTTATTTACTGGCAAGCAGAGGATAAAAGCATTTGTACCGGAAGTGGAACATGCTTTGTTTTGCCATGATTCCACTATGTACCAGCCAAGGAGGAAATGAAGATTTGGGGCATTTTTCTCTCCAGCATTCTCCACCGTCACTAGGACACAAGGCTGTCTTACAACCACAATGTTGAGAGGGAGGTATAGGCTATAAAATGAGGGAGAAAGCATTCCCAGACTGATGGGAGAGTAAAACAAAGTTGTAGAAGTGGGACATGACACGATTTTCTTAGTTGGATTTTATTTTCTTCGGCAAAAAAGCTCCCTTAACATTGTTTTATCTGTACTTGTAAATAAACTGTGTATGGGAGAGAAGTAACTCTCAGGTCTATAACTAGTCAGAGCTTATTTAAGTCACAGTAGTTACAAAAGAGCTTTGGCACATAGAGGTTTAGTTAGACAGAAATGTCTCTTCGACAGAAAGCAAAAAAACCCCAACAAACCAAACCGCAGAACTTGAAAGATATTGTGCCCTTTGAGGGTCAGTATTTAAAATGAATTTCAGTATTGGTAATGTGACTGCACTTGGTTCCGCACCAGATTCCTGGTTCAGTGAACAAAACTTAAAGAGTCTGTGTCACTTTGAAGATAAAATAGTCTCTCCCAGGACATACTGTCAAAACTCTGATGCGATGAAGTGCTGAAGCTTTGACTGGTTCTTTAGTTGTGCTTTGACTTCAGAGTCCTTTGGGTTATTCTTTATTAATCTAAAGAAATCACACCTTCTGGCTATTTCACACTGTTTGAATTGCTAAACAAACCTGGCTGCTAGATTTCTAATTCCAAAGGAGTCCTCTAGATCATATGAATGACCTCAGGCAGTACTGCTAATACCTGAAAACGTTCTCCAGATTTAGTTACTAGAGGTGTAGCCAGCATTACACAGGCTTATTGTGGGAATTTCTTTGGATGCAGAAAGGTCACAATAGCAGTGCTTGACTTTTGGGGCTTGATTCTCAGTTCTGGGCTTAATCTTCAGTTCTCCACGCTCTTGATCCTCTACTAGCAAGGTACTGACACTAATGACTGTTTCAAATTAGCTATAGTTGCTAGGTAGGTTTCTTGGTATTGAGGTATCATTCCATAGTCACTGCATGGAGACTATGAAGGTTCCACCTTCCCACATGAGATCCTTACTTGATCTCAGTTGCTATCCCAAAATACCAAGCAAATAATAATAATAGTAATAGCTAATGATTTATGGGGTCTGGAGAATCATCGTGGGATTATTAGGGAGTTTTGTATTTACATCTCTGTGTCAACTAAAAGCTGCCAGAGCCAAGCATGAAGACTCTTTCTACTGTAATTGGTCGGGCTTTTTCATTTGTGTTATTTCACTGATGTGCTTATTGAATGTTGAAGTTACTTAATGCTTTCGGAAGCAATGTATTTTCTCTAGATCTACTGATCCCAGAAGGCAGAGGTTTCAATTTCCTTCTTTTTACGCTACTCAGTGCAGAGTGAAAGCAGACTGGGGAAGAACTGAAGAGACTGACAGTACATATTCTCTTGAGATTAATTGTTGTCTCAGGTTGGAGACATTTGGCTCAGATTCCCTTATTTTAAAGTCCTTTTACTGTTGGGTTTTGGTTTTTTGGGTTTGTTTTTTGGTTGGTTTTTTTGGTGGTTTTTTTTTTTTTTTTTTGTATTTAAATTATACTGAGTAATTCCACTCTGATAATAGCTTCTCTGAAAATAGATGTTATTTCTTCCCACTTTATTAGCAGTGATTCCTGATGTAAAACATCGTGGAGGATGAGAGATTTGCCGCACAGTAGGTTATTCATTAGCTGTTCCAGTAGAGGAGCTTGGCATCAAACTGTTCCAATCTACTGATTATTTTATGTTTTAGGTAAAAGTAGTTTAATACTCTCGATAAATCCCTAGTTGATCTGAACATTTTTTATCCATCTGAAAAGGATTTCTTAGGAGCATCTTCTTTAAAGGTGATATTTGCAAGATCTGGAAAGAGCCTTCCATTCTCTCCATCCCTGCTCTGTAGCTTTGTTTCCCTAAAGCCACTGTCCCCACCTTGTATCCTCCTGGTCCTTGATTTCACTCTGGTGGACTCTCATCCACTGGTTTGTCCTTTTGCTTTCTCACATCTGAAAAATCTCATAGCTCAAACTTTTCTTGTTTCACTAAGCGCTTCTTACTCAGTTCTCCTGCTGGTCCTAAAGGCTCCAGTCCTCCTGATGAAGGCTGCTAAGAAGGAGTTTAGGTCAGTCAGCAGGATGCAAAGAAATGGTACAGCTTTTCAAGCTCTTAGAAATCTGGAGCAAATCACTGAAGTCTAACTGCAAACCAAAATGTAGTCACAGTGTAGAGCCTCACCTGTCCTACAGAAGTAAATCCTAAATTAGTATGGATATTTCTGGCAACGCAAACCTTGATGCGTTGGGGCCACCATGACACACAGTATTTCAGATGGGTTTAATAGTCTGCACTGAATTGCACGGTCCCACAGCTGTTACTGGTACCTAAGCTGACGTAAAGTTTATAGGTGTACCGTCTTCATAGGCAAGGTAGTAGAATACATATATCATGAGGATGGCAACAGTTTTCTGTAAGGACCATCAGAAAATTCTGGGGAAATGCTGTTTAAGGGAAAGCTCTGTTTTCTGTGACAAAAAGTCAATATTTTTCATTGAAAAATCTAATGAAAATGAAACCTTGTATTCTGGGAAAAGATCTTCAGGGCAAAAAATTTCTAATATACTTCCTGAGTTTTATTAAAATATTTATTGGCTTCTCTTGCTTCTATTTCTACTCATTTCTTTCCCTTCTCTCCTCTTGCCTACTGTGTCACTTATGACCCTCACTATTCCCTTATCATATTTTTTCCTTTGGTTTATTTGTTAGCTCCTGTGACTGTACCAGATGCTTCTTAGCTGTTTTTATCACTCTGCTTTTACATGTTATCTCCTGCCACAAAACAAAATCCCCTATTAATGAAAGATTTACACCATCTCCTATTTTCTTAGTTGTTTCTTAATAATCACTTTTTGCTTAAGATCTTCAGACTTGCACCTTTGGCAATAAACACTATTCATTCCTTCATTTATTAGATGCTTGCTGTCCCACGGGGTAATCCTGCTCTTTACCTTTGCTTTGCATTGTAAATTCCTTTTGTATTGGTTCTCCAATAGTTCACGGTTCATCTGTTGTGCTCTGTTGCTCTGACTCTGTGCCTGGCTTGCTGTTAATGATATTTGAGCTGATTTGTTTAAAGGTATGGCAGTGAACAACTGGATGACCTTCAGGCATGCTTTGAAATTGTGGAATAAACTTTCTGGTTGGTAACAGTTTTCACTGGAATCATCAGAAAATTATATCATTTGTTGTGTAAGGGAGGAATATGTTTGTGTTGTTGAACTATGAGTTTTGGACATGAATCTTGGTCAAGAAGAAGTTAATTCCAGTGTAATGTCACATTTGTGACCATTCCCCTGCTAAATCAAAGGCTGTTGGTATTGTTCTCAAGAGGAAATACTGCTTATGTAGAGTCACTTTTTTATGAGTGTGAAAGGCCACAAATATTTCCAGAATGCTAAATGACATTTAACACTAGTTATTGTGTTGCATCATACACTGCGCTGTTATTTTTTGTCTTCTTACATTCCTCGCTTTTTCTTTCTTCAGATCAATAGAAAATAAAATTAATAAATTTTAAAGCTTGGATGTTTGTCTTGTCAGAGTTGAACCAGAGCCTAGACAGGAGAGAACATCCCCTGACTGAATGATATTCTGTAACTAAGGTGTTGGGAGTAATTTTTTAAAATTGTGCTAAAACAAACATACAACGCCCCTCTACATTTCTTTTATGGTTAAAATATTTCATGAAGCATAAAGCATACACTGCAGTGGCAAAAAAAGAGTGATCTCTGAGGAAGACATGGCTGTGGCTTATTTCATTTGTTCGGTGGCACTTTGGTACCTTCCAGGCATGGTTTTGAGAGCTCCGCTTCTTTTCCACTATGAAAGGTTTACTCTAAGTCCACAAAGATGTCTTATATATTACAATCACATATTTTCATTTACTAATAGCAGAATTTTCTGCATTCTATTACCGCTCCTGATTTTTCAGAAGTTAGTATGCAATGAAACAAATATTTCACCAGATCTTAGAAATGGTTATGATAAATCCTAAAATAATATATTGGGCCTAATGCAATTATTTCGATGGAATTACACCACAAGCAGAGAACGTACCCTGTCATTACTCCTGCCAGTTTGTATATCACAGAAATGACCAGTAAGGGAAATGATGCCATCTAACTTAAACCAGTGGTACCCTTATTAATGCAGACTTGTTCTATGGAACTTACCAGTGTGATCAATGACTCCAAATTTTGGGGCTTACAGAGTGTTGTCAACCCTCTTAACTTCTCCATCTGTACTCTCAGCATTAGGAAATACAATTGCACGGCTCAGCTGCAATCCTCTTGTCACAGAACTGGGGGCTGTTGGTGGTTGGGAGAGCACAGTTTAGAAATCAGAGGCCCAAACAGAATCTCTTAGGAGCCTGCTGCCATCGTTGTGCTAATCAAAGCATTCTTCACCTCAGGCAACAGTTTGGGTCCCCACATCCTGCATCGATTTATGGAAAACCACCTGTGGAACAGAACTTTAATCATTAACATAGAACATATTTACCAACCCTCCAGTGCAACATATGATTTCTTATAGACAAATAAGTTATTTTGTAGCAAGTTGGTGCATTACCAAAGTTGGCAAAATACAGTTCCGATACTAACTGCTTGTCTGGTAACAACATTAAGGGCATTTTTTTTCCCACTCACATCTTAGAAGTGAAACTTGAAAATTGGAGTCATTAAATAAAACAACATCATTTCTCTAGTGTTAGAAGCACGGTGAATGACCCATATGCCTAGCGGTGAAGGCCTAATGTTATTAGAGATGCTGGAGGGTATCCACAGTGGTTTCTCAGGGCTGACGGACATCATCCAAGATCTTCAGGAGTCTTTTTAGGCTGAAAGCTGGAGGTAGGAAGACTATCCAGGAAGATGGCATGAAATATCTGTGTTTATCTTGTGGTGGGGTTCTGTCTGGAGGTTAAAACAGGTGACTCTACGTGTTGCATGAACTGTATGCATTGCCTCCCATTATAGCAATTGGAGGTCTGGTCAGTAAGGCTTGATTCAGATGCCTACATCTAAGTGCAGAACGCAGCTGGAAATTACATAGAATATAGTGTATGGCTTCCAGTTGCTACCCAGAAGCATGCAAGCACCCCATACAGTCACATCTGCCAGGCAGGATGTCTTTAAAAGCATTTAGAGCTGACGCTTAAGCAAGCAAGTCCCATCCAGTGAAGCCTACAGACTACTCAGCTCTCTAGGAAGAGTCCGTCTAGCTCTCCATTGACTATTCTGATTAGATCACTTGACTATGACAGCACTGTAACCACATAGAACTTGATTCATTTGACCACACATAGGTAGCTAGAGCCATTGAGTTTGCCTTAGGATATCTGAGACATCCAGGATACCTGCGTGGGCTCACGGATATGGCCCATGCCTTCCAGAGTGGTAGCTGAAGGCCAGGTGGACTTATTTTTGAACATGTAAGTGACACCAGACACCTACGTGTAAACTATGGCCTTAGTTCACATGTAGATGTCTCAGTTTAGATGTGTTCTGTGAGCTGAATTCAGCCCCTACTGTGCATCTCACTGAAACAGAGAACTGTTTTTTAAATACCATGTATTTTATGTTGCATTTTTCTTTAAAAGGTAATTAAATAACTGACTAATGTTAGTTGTGCTGCTAGAAATATTTTCTGTAATAGTAACTATGACTAAGAATATTTATGCCTGCTCTTCTTCATCCAGGACAAGTGCCTTCCCTTCAGTGAATGAAAGGGCACCTCTGTCACAGGTGAGAAAGTCAGCACAAACTGCTTTGGTTGCAAACAAACGTCAGAGAAGCTGAATGCCCCAGCTCCACAGCATAACTACAACTTATTTTTCCTCATATGGTATACAAAACTTTATCAAACATTTCCTCTGAACATTATGCTGAAGATTTTTTTTTTTTCTCCAGAATTGTGCAGACAATCCTCTTATAGTTTGGTAACAAATACCAAGTTTTTAATGTGACCTTTTGAATTTTTGTGGTTTTAATAGTATTTGAGATCACAAGGATATTATAAACCTTAACCACTTCACTGAGAAGGTTTTGATGTTCTGTCAAGTGTCTGCATGAAGCTGTAGACACAAATAAGAGAATGGAGTCCCTGTCTGGTGTGTGTAAACTCTCTCATGGTGCTGCTTAATAACCGCTGGTGTGGTTCTTCAGAGGACAATACATTTCAGAGACACTTTGATTTTGTATTTGTGCATCTGAGCTACCATTGGAAACTGAAGTCCAAAAGGATTTTTTTTCCCCTGACCTTGTCTCTAAAATCTAAAAAATTAAGGAATGGTTTGTAAATCTATTCTTATAGACCTGCCTGTCCACAAAGTTGTCTTTGGCTCATTCTTCATCATTACTAGCTGTCACTTAGATTATACTTCTCTTTTTTCAGTGCTGAAATGAATGGGGGTAACAATCTCCCTCACAAAGGCATTGGGAGTATCAATTAGTTCATGCAGCTCTGGAGCAGCTCTTGCAGCTCTTAATGGTACCTTTATAAATAGTAAACATGATTGTTCTCAGTGACTTATTTAAGGATATACAATGATATTTCATCCAGATCATTTTCTTAACTATAAGAACTTCATACATTGGGAGCCATTTAGATGCCTTAGTTAAAATCCTGCCTTCGGCTGAGTCAGTTGGAGTTCTCTAAACAACATTGATGCCTGGATCTCATAAATTCCCCTGCAAGTCAGGTGCAAAGCTAATGTCTGTCTGTACCAATGTATGGAGAGCACTGCAGTGAGACTGCAGTGGTGTTGATAACTCTGAGCTGGGTAATGGAATGGTATTGGGTAATAAGAAAGTATCTGAAAAATACTGCAGAGACTTTAGGAGCACGGGCAGGTATAGGTGAGGAAATCCTCCTCTTGTTAACGTCTAGTGGAGACTCTGGTGGAGACGTACCCAGCGTGAATAAAGATTTGAATTCATTTTGGCAGACGCAGTGTGCCGTGTGATGGTGTTCTTTTGACTCACAGGCAGCTGAAATAGAAATAAGTGACAGTTTTAATTGCTCAACACTGCAAGTGATAATTTAAATATTGAGGTCTGTTGTAATAGTTTTTAAAGATGTGCTACTCTCTGACTGCTACTCTCTGCTTTGGTTTTTAGCTGTGTGCAGTGTAGTAGATTAATTCTCTCTCAAGGATAAAAAAAAGATCGTCAGACTTCTGAGACTTTTAAATGTTGGCAACTCTCTAATAACTGTGATTGTGATGTTCATTTATGTAACACCACAACTCAGATCTGAGGTTTTAATCATTTTAATTGAAGGTAGTATTTCAACCTTAACACAAATAAGGATATAATTGGGAAGTACAGTGTTTTCTTTGACATAACGTTACTACTGAGTTTGCCTTCCTATATGCCATTTACTATGCAGAAAAAAAATTTGCTATTGATGGAGTTTTGTTTGTCTTTTTTAAACCCAAGGAAGTTGTAGGTTGGCTGTGTAAGGTGTTCCCTGTGAGTGTGCTGGGTGGCAACATGAGCACTTTCTGTGTCTGCAAGGGCAAACTGTGTTTAGGTAAGTGATGCTACTTACAGAGAGGCTGCAGTTTCCACTAACATTGTTTTCATTTGGTAAGAAACTGGGACTTTATAGTGCCTTTTCATAGCTCTTCTGCTTTCTTAACCTGTTTCCTCTGTCAGCTTTCACACAGGTTACTACTTCTTTCCAGTTAGCAATCATTTTAGTTATTGTGCTGTTTGAGAAAATAAGCTGGTTCTGTGTGACCATCATAAATAGCCTGCTCTAGGAATGAGGTCTTTCAGGTTGGTGGCCTAGTAGTCCTTTGTGGTTTTTCCTAGTGCACGCTGCTTTTTGCTTCTGCCCAACACATCTTTCATTTGGTGGAATGGACACCTACTGATCCATCCCTGCCATTCTTACACATACTCCTGCCTCTCCTGGATCAGGCCTGCTGGTTGGTTCAGCTTATGTTACTTGTTCCTGATCCTTAGAGCCTATCTGATGGCACAGCCTGGTTGCTTGCCTATCCTATTCAGTTATTTTCCATTCCTGCTCCAGGAGCATTCAACACCTGGAACGCTTTTTATGACCATGTCCCATCGAAGTTCAGACTGTTCACTTTGCCGTTCACTCTATACTTACTTGGTGGTTGGATGTGGATGCATACCTCTTGCTGTTAACGGTTTCCTGCTTTGCTTGTCATTCTCCGACTGCTGATGTGTCATCTCATCTCTGTGTGGGGCAACAGTCCATCATAAGAGGCGGTCCCGGTGCTCTAGCTCAGCCACCTTGCTGGTTACAGAAGGAAAAGTGCGGACAGGGTCAGATTTTGCTTGAAAAGGCATAGAAAACTTCCCTAGGAGATTTAAGAGAAGACACATTGTCCAAATGGATGGATGCTTTGCATCTTAGGAAATATGCTTGAGAGAAGTTGAGAATGTTATACTAACAGTGATAAGAGGTTCGGAGCTAATGTGGGCCATTTAATCATGTTGTATGACCTGCTGTACATCACAAACCAATTGCATATTTTCTGGATTTTCCTGTCTTAATCCTCGTTTAAAAAGTAGATTTCCAAATGTTATATGATTTCATATATCTTTCTACTGCAATCTCCAGCTAGACTGATTTCCAGAAGTAGGAACTAGAAAGGATATTAAAAATAAGGTCTTTTTCATAGTTCATCTCTGTACACATCTGTGTTTTCTGGAGAAATGAGGTAAATCTTGTCAGTGTTGCCTACACAAGCTTTCAAAAAAGATGCTTGGTGTTGAGCACTGAGCTGAAGAAGAATCTATCCAACTGTTTCATAGCCTGCTGTAGCTGTCTTTCTGTAAACAGATATAAATCATAACTGGAGGACTTTTAAGGTAAACAAAAGTAAACAGCCCAACTCTTGGATGCTCATAATATTTTGAATTTTCTGCCTTGATAGTGGTACTGGGTGTCTGCTAGCATTTGCAACCTAAATTCAAACAAACTTGCTGTTGTTTATAACTGCATCGTTTGGTATCCTGAAATTTGGAGAGGTCTTTTTTACAGAATTTTCTACTCTGTGCTACATCAATTCCCAAACCATATAAAATTTTCTGTTATGTCATATCTGATTTAATTTTATTTTCAAGCTTAAAATTTTAATACTTTTATTTTCCTGCCCTGTCAAAACATTTTTATCATGAAATCTCATGATATCCTCAGTACTTGGTGACTACAGCATATTGCAAATATATTTGCTATATGCCTATTGCTTATTTATGAAACATATGCCCAGTGTTTGTCCAATACTCTGGCACACTTCACAGGAGGTAACATGTGGCACCTGTTCTTAGTTAAGGAAAACATTGCTGATTCAATCAGAGACCTATTAAGGATCCCTTTGCTTCACACCCAAAACTCCACTGCCTGAGGGAAGAAAAGAAATAAACAGAGCAACTTTTACTGAAAGCACTGTTTCCTTGACTAAGGTCTGCCTAGCTGCTGTGTTGTCCCCATTCAAATACTTCTCGGTATTTCCCGGCACGCTGCCGTGCATCCACAGAGCTAAGCAGCTGCTAGCATCTATTAGCTGCTTATGAAGCTTGTCGTAACTTTCTCCTCCTGTACTCTTTCCACAAGGTTTTGTGGTTTCCATTAATTATTTCCTATTACATAGTTAATACGGTTGTAAAATCATGGTTTTTAATGTTTTTTCCTATATGAGTCTACAGTATTTCATATGTATAGGTGGTGCATCCATAATTGAAGTAAATAACTTTTAATAAATTTCCAGCTTGCTGCAATAGTGTTTAATCAGTTCCATTGGAGAGCTGCTGATTTCATTCATGGCAAATACTTACCTATCCATCCCCTCAGGCTACGCAGGAGATAGACTATTTTTCTCTGCCTTGAGATGACACACAGGTTGTTGTCTGCCTGAAGAATTCCCATGGACTTGTGCAATTGGGACTTGCTGTCTCTCTAGTTTTATTTAGGATCCTCTGCTGGTTTTATGGCCTCACTATCACTTCTGTACCAGTAGATAAAACAATCTGCCCTTTGTTTTTCAGTTCGCATTTTTTAAATGTGTATGATACTCCTAAGATTCTTCAAAGAAATGAAAACTGTTCTTAATATCGGTGTTTTCACTACTAAATTTGTAGAGAAATGGAGCTTTATTTAGAAAGAAGAATGTTTGCATGCAAAAAAATATTTACCAGTTAATTGTGGAACCAGCATGGTATTATGTCTGAGGAGCATAGAGCACAATGAAAGTTAATGTAAGAAATGTTTAGGCTAAGCTGAAACTTGTGTTGCTTTCTCTACTGCATTAACCATCATTGTTGAGAATGAGGTTAGGGATTTTTAGAGGGCCTTTTGTTTTTTATTGTGCATTCTTTCTTAACATTTGGGGTGAAATATTTTTTAGCTTAAGGTTTCTTTCTTGCCTAAATCCTTTCCTACCAATATTTTCCTTACGACAAAGTTAAATAGGCTGCTGTCAGTCTGATCCCACAGTACCCCTTACCCCCATCTGAATTTTCCATATAGAACAATTTAAAGATAAGGCTTTAAATATTAAATCCACAATAGTATTTTTCATTATTGCCTCTAAGTGTTGTTGAGTTAAAGGCAAAGAGCAAAGCTGAAGAAGCAGCTGAGAAAAAAACTGTTCCAAAAGTCAAAGAATATAATGTACAAATCTGAAGGACAGAGAGTGTGCATTAACCAGGTCTGCCAGGAAGAGATCCTAAGACTAAAATGAGTAGCCAATTAGGGCAGTTTGTTCTCACATAAAGACTAAATGCCATATTATACCATTGATCTGCACCTTAAACACTCATTGATTTTTACAAGGTGTTTAATCTGTAAAAGGGTGGTAAAAGATAAAGCTTTTAATGAAAATTCATTTGAAGAGGATAAATGAAGGTATAACTGTACTATTTTGAACCGCTGAAGAGGATCTGCCTTTTGGGAACAAATATGTGACAGTGGCACGTGCTGTGTCCATAGCTGGGCTGCCTGGTACAAGGACACAAACTGGCTACAGCAGGTCTAGGGAAGGGCCACTGAAACACAGGTGGGCTGGGAGGATCTCTTCTGTGAGGAGAGGCTGAGGGAGCTGGGGCTGTGCCACCTGGAGAGGAGAATGGCCAGGTGGACCTCAGCAATGCATGAAGGGGGGGTGTGGAGAAGACAGAGCCAGGCTCTTCCCAGTGGAGCCCAGTGACAGGACAAGAAGCAGTAGGCACCTGCTGAAACAGGAAAGTCCATTTAAACATCAGAAAAAACCCCTCTGATGGTCAGGTAGACAAATAGCAGGACAGGTTGCCCAGGGAGGCTGTGGAGTACCCATCCCTGGAGATACACAAAACCCACCGGGGTACTCACCTCTGAGCAGGGGCTTGAGGAGATGGTCTCCAGAGGTGTGTGCCAACCTTATCCGTGCTCTGATTGTGTTATTCTGTCACATTGGACAGTATTCTTATTGCCATAATATGCTTTCTAGGAGCTCAGATTTCTTCAGTTTCTGCAAGGCAAGAATGATTTTATAGATCTTTCAGATTTGCATGTACTGCTAGGAGAATCACCTTTTTCATGGTCAGATCTATAGATTTTGTGCAAAGAAGAATGTCCATGTTTTTCCATAGGCTAAGTGGTTCTGGAGCATCATAAAATATTTGTAAAGAAGAAAATACTTTTCAAAGGGCAGAAAACACCCAAGAGTTCAATTTGGAAAAGAGAGGTGCTCATAAAAGGCTGTGTAACCTTAGTTCAGGTTAAACATCTGCAGAATGATAACCTGCATTATTCTGTCTGAGTATTTATTCAAAATTTTGTGCAAATATATCCAAAACCTTTTAAAAAAGTGGGGGGTTTTGTAATTAATTTTTTAATATTTATTTTACAATTGAGTAAACTGAGCCATAGGGGGTATAAGGAAAGAGTGCAGCAAAGTAGTGGCATACACAGAAATAGAATCCTATCTAGATGGTCTAATTTCTAGACTCTGACATAAGGTTCCATTGCATTAATTGTAATATATATTGTGTTATATAATGTTTCATAATAAGGAAATGTACTAAGGATGATTATATTAAATCCATCAGAAGTTAAAATTAATAACTTGCAGATCAAGTGACATTGTAGAGGCGAACAGGTTTGCTCTTGTTCTGTAAAACAACAGGTTTTGAAGGGATCTAAGACGGTGAAATCACATCTACGATTAAAATTCAATGACAACCAAGATCCTGGCTCTCACTACTGCTTTCGAAAAGTGTGCTTTCTACATCTAACAACACCTGTAAACTAATGGAAGAGTAGCTGGAAAACAGTGTGAAGAAAATGTTTGCATACATATGAAGTTGGCCACAGCTTTTCTAAGAAACCATGAAGCTAAAATAGCATAGGAAATGGAAGCAAGGAATTCTTTTATGTTTAAAATATGAGTCTACATGAGAAGAGATTAATGAGAATAGTTGTGAAAATGAACTCATTTAAATATGAGCTATTTCCTTTTTTGGACCCAGTAAGTTATGGTTTCATGAATATTTGTCAGAGTTAATGTTGTGAAGCTGAGCTGTTGCTTTTTCTTGGCAAATAAAACTTGTTGTCTTCCTTCATATTACATATTCTCTTTTAAAAAATGAAGAGAATGCCATGATTAATACATATACTTCTAAACTCTCAAAAGCTTGGTTCAGCTATGGAACAAGAACATTTTGCTTCTTGTGAAAAAGTAATGAACTGTATAAATATAGGAATCAAAGCTTAAAGCTGGCTGAAAATGATGAACGGCTCTTCTCTTTGGGAACTTAATCTTTGTTCAGTTTCTTGACTTCTAGATAAGAAGGGCCATCAGGCTTTTCCATGCTTGCTCATGCAGTATCACATCCATTATGGTGCATATGGTCTTAGGGGAAGAACAATGCCTTGTCCGGTTATGAGGTGATGCACTTGGAAATAATACAGCTGCTACTACAGATTTAAACCAAAGAAACAAACAAAAAAGCCCTCATGGTTTCCCACATTGAAACAACAAAGTGAAACTTTTGTTGAAGACAGTTTGCATATGTATAAAAAATTATGATGATAAGTTTCTAATATCTGTTTGCACAAAAAGCCTCAGATACATGCTTAATCTTGACTTTTTAAGAAGACAGTATAATCATGCATTATTTAAACTTGCAAGCCTATTTTTTCTGAGAGGTGTTTTCTTCTTGGCAGGATATTATTTTAAATTAACGTTCTGCTTTTGGGCAGACTAATAGCAGATTTCCAGGAAAGGATAATTTGCCTTTCCATAAAGAGTTTTCAAACCCAGAAGAAAGTCTATAGTCATCTTTAGATTGTTCTCAACTTTCTCTGTCATTTGTTAAGTAGAACACAAGGCACTGAAAATACAATTCATAAAAAAATTGTACAAAACTGAAGACTTGAGAGATGGATCAATGTCTTTCCACAAGTTGCTCGTAACTTGTAAGCACTTTGGCCTTATTTGATTTGTACATTATAGAGAATTTGGACCAGAAATTAGATCGCAATGGTGTAATTTATTATGCACTATTAATTTATTTGATTAAAGGATTTATTAAAATGTGGATGAATTAACCAGACTTTTAATGCAGTAATGAAGTTCCAAGTAAAACAGTACGAAACTTAGTGAGTACACACTAGTATTCTAGTTCAAATCGGTAGGTATTTGGATATACGATAAACATTATCTCTGAATACTTGAGTGACACCCATGCTGTAGTTTGGTGAAATCACACAGGTTGTAGGAATTGTAACATCTTAAAATTATATCTAGAAAGGCAAGAAATTGTTAATATATGTTAGCCCTGTATTTTCAGCAGAGCATAGCTCTGTTTGATTTTGTTGATACATTAGCTCTTACAAACACAGGAAAGAAAATGTTCTCGACAACTACCTATACCAAAAAGTGCCCGTGGCTGTTTCAGCATAACTTCCGTGGGGTCAGTGGAGTTCCTCTGCCTGTGGTAAGTGAAGGTGGCACTGTTCTAAAGCACAGCTGCTTCCCTGGGCATACTGCTGAATGGTCAAAGTTATAAATGTATGTGCTGACACCCTTCAGCATTCAAACACAAAGAACTGCATTATTTTCAGAGTGTTAGGACTTCAAAATGATGTTTTCTAGGTAGACTTAGGCCAGTTTCATAGGACATATACCTCAATATGGCGTAAAATCTCAATGTATCTTTGTAATGTGGGACTTTAAACACTGACAAAAAAACCCACCTAGTGTTGTTTAACTCAAAGGAAATTTTTCTGTTGGCTTTAATGTATCCATTTTTTTGCTGTACATTGGTTTCACCTTGAAAACTTACTTTTATTGTTGTTTATTACTGTTTTTTTTTTTTTCTGAGGCAGGAATGTACTGGCCTGTGGAGATGCTTTTGAAAGTTACAATTAGTGCTTCTCCCATTTCTGATCTTATTAAGGAGAAATTCTTCTTTATGTCTTGAAATTCTATCTTGAGTACTCAAAAATTTGCCTACATGCATTATCCTAGCACCATGCCAGATGTAGTGTAGTCTGTGGCACGGAACATCCAGAAGAGTAGGATGGCAGAACACAGGGTGATGTACAGGAAGGATATCCAAAATATCCAAGTGTTGCTGGAAATCCTTTAGACAAATAAACTCAGGGCCCAGGTTGTATGCAGGTACATAAATCTAGATTCTTACTCTGTATCTGAATCTCCACCTCATGCCTTTATTCATTTAGCATAAAGGAACTACGCAAAATAACATAATAGCGTCTTCTAACCATATACCCTGCTTGAAATGTATGTGTGTGTATATATATATTTAACTGTAAACAAATGAATAATCCCACGTGGTGCATTGATATATGCACATAATCTTTTGAGAGATCCTCTCAAAATATCTTTTGAGATCTCTCTCATCCTTGGAGATATTGAAAAGCCATCTGGACATAGTCCTGGGCAATCTGCTGTAGGTGACCCTGCTTGAGCCACTGCTTGAGCCTCCAGAGGTCCCTTTCAACCACAACCCTTCTGTGATAGTGTGAGGTCTGTTTACAAGCAAATTGTGAGCTAATAGGGAATATGCCAGTAGATGGTGCTCATGATGGTGTAACTTTGTTCTCACATCGGTAACAGTGTTTTGGTTCTGAATGTTACCAGGCTTCCAGCATATATGTGTCTTCTTTAACAGTTCCATAATTAAAGTTCAGCACATATATAATTATTTGCAAAACATGAGCCTAAATGACATCTTAAGGTTGTAGATGAAACTGATCCTTCACTAAATCCCTCAGGTGCCTTTGTGTTAGCATGAGTCCTCCAAAACCAAATTATTTCTGCCCTGTTTGAATTCCCCTCTACAGAATGACATTGTTCTTTGGCTCTGGAACTATCCAAAATCAAAGAATTTTAAGCATGTCAGGGAATTCTGAACATGAATTGCTGCCCTCAGCGTTTTATCACTGCTAAATTAGGATAATAACATTTTCTGTTTTCTCAGGCTGCAGGAACTGACCTCAGTACTGTATTGCACTTTGTTGAACAGATGTTGTAATGAGATGATAAAAAATCTAATTTGTTCCATAGAGGAAAGGAATAGAAAAGTATTTTATTTACATGAAGGGCATAACCACATTAAAACAATTTGATGAAAACATTATATGTTTCTGAAAGTTGTTACTGAACAGAGTTAGAGCTAAGGCTTATAAGAGACACATCCACAAGGTAGCGTGTCGGTGGCTGCTATGGACGTAATGTCCCACTAAAAATGCTGCAGTGAGAACTGGCTGCTTAAGCTCCAGGAAACAGAATGGGGAAAACTGGAAGCTCAAAAAGGCAACTGGAGAACCTGAGGCTGAGTGAGAAGTCACCACAAATTAGCTGTCAGAGACTGTACAAGAAGAGTATCTGCACTCCTACCCCATGGCAAGAGCTAATCTCTGTCACTTGATCCGGCAGTGGTATGCCTCCAGCCATGGAGAGAGCAGAGTCTGGAGTTCAGCTTCTTCCAGATATTTATTTATGTGAAACAACTGAGGGTTAAAATACAGAAACTATCCTGAGACCTGGCACCATGGACCAAGACTACTCCTTTCTAGGTGATTTCCCTCTTCCTCCATTCCTTACCTTCCTGTCTCCCCACAGCACCTGGCTCCTGCCAATGCAATGCCTCTGTTTCCACATCCACAAGGATGTTTCTCCACCTAGGCTGCCCTGCAGCCTGCCAGTTCACACCCTGTCTTGGCAAACGTGACTTCCATTCGCCTCAGGCTAAGGAGGCAGTACAGTCCAAAGTCATCTTTTTTTTCCCAGGAGAGGGTTCTCTTGCGTAGACCAGAGGCTACCAGGGTTTTTTTCTCAGCTGGGGAAATAATTTCCGTGCCCATTTCCAGACTTGTGACCCCTGACAGAGATTGTGATGCTCTGTGATTTGGGAGATTTCTTACATTGCCTGAATCCAGCACTGAAGAGTGTTCTTGCAGAGGTCTTACAGGGAACTTCAGCATCCCTGTTCAGCTCAGAATCCGGTGCGGTGTGAGGGGAAGAGCATCTGCCAGGTCAACCAGGTGGCTCTGGGCACAGGCAGGGCGCAGCCCAGCAGGGACTTGCAGAGGGAGCGGCAGCTAGGGATGGAGCAAACCAGTATGGATCGCAGCTCTTGTCTTTACCCCTTTCTGGATCTGACCCATACTTGAAATCCTGTCATTATTTAGTAGCTTCTGTGAGTAATTCATACTACTAAATAAGAGGTAAATGGTGTTTTACAAATTTTACACCAAAAAACATACACCGCCCTTATGTTAGAGCAGCATATGGCAACAGCTGAATTACTGGATTCACATACCATTTACATTTTAGACATACTATTTTGTCGGTCCTTAAATACAAAAATATCATTATAAATATTTTAGATGTTTTTTACTTCTAAGTTCTTTTCTCACAGCTGGTGGTCTGCTTTGCCAATCTGGTTTACAGGAACATCATCAGTTGGAAATTAATCCATTTTAAAACCAGAGTTGGAAGGACAATACAACACCTGCTAATAATCCCCTTGCTAGTTTTCCTATTTCTGAGATGTTTTCCCCCCTTTTCTCTCTCGCTGTGCCAGGGTTGGATCATTCACTTGTGGAAGGCAGCGTTGCCATCGCCCTGGTGGGGTGCAGGCTGCAGTGGGCTGTGGGGAGCTGCAGGGCTATAACCATGTCTCACGGTGGGCTGCATGGAACTACCATGGGGCCTGCCCCCATACATCTGCATTACATACCAGCACTGCAGAGACCGCTCTCAGTAGGTGCTGCATTATCTTCAAATCAGCTGGTTCCATCTCTCCAGGGCAGAGCAAAAGTCGGGGTGGGCTGTTTCGAGGTGCTCCTGCCCTTGGAGAGCCCGGTGAGCAGCTGAAGGAACTGCCTGCAGAGAGAAACTGCTGTGCCCAAAGGACCAAAGTATGCACAAAGCCTTAAATTAAAAGGAGAGGAGGAATAGAAATACTCATGAATAAACTGTTAGGGTTTTTTTGTGTGCTTATAAAATTCATTTTGTAGCACCTGGACTCCTGAGTATGTCATCTTCCACGAGGTACCTAGAAAACTTGTGAAAGCACCGCTAGCCAATGGAAAGCTGCTACATTCACCTTACACAGAGCTCCTTGTCAGTCTGAGTCGCCCACCCACCTGGTCCATTCTGCCAGCGAGGTCAGACTGAACAGGTGCTTTGCTTACTAAGGGAAAAGACTTACAGGTGCCTTGTACCAAGCAATTGCTGTTCCCATAGGGGCACATGGCACAGCACGCCCTCCCCTGCAGACCTTCAGGGCCCTTGGACCGTCTTTCCCTGCTCTGCTCCCTTCTCAGCTGGTCTGTCCTAGGATGCCTGAAGTAAATGAGGCCAGCAGTAATGACAAACTATCCAGGCAACTGGGCAGAATCGGATAAAATCAGCAGATTTCTTTATCATTAGTATAATGATTTTCCACTCTTACCTATCAGAATACCTCTTCTTCATCCTTCCCTCTCTCTTCACACACGTGTACACTTAACCTTTTGGTAGCCAGACCTCCCTCCTGTTTAGCATTTTGGAGGCAGGACAGTGGCTGAAACCGCCTGACACAGCTCCAGGATCGACAAGCGCTGCCACAGTGCATCAGCTCAGCCATTCATCTCAGTCAACATTTTGCAACAACCCCTTCCAAATGCTTAACGAAAACATGTTACGTTCCCTCAGTATGCAAGTTATACAACTACAAGCCTTAGAGAAGAAATTTCTTTTTAACCCAGGCATCATAGTATCTAACCTGTCCTTTAGACTTTTTTTTCCCCCTAGACCAGAAGGGGATTTTTTGTTTGTCACATGCATACCTTTTCCTGTTTCATTAATACAGAGGTCTTGATAAAATGATTTCCATTTTTTTTTTCTTGATTGTCTCAGGCAGGAAACGTTTTCTGTCTTCTCTGACAATTAATCAGTAAAACCCTGTTCCTGTGATGCATTAAAAAGAAAACCACCTTCACCACTAAAGTAATGACTAATTTATGCAATGTTTGAATGATTTTCGTCAGTTAGCAGATGCAATGATTTGCTTTTCCTGTATAATGGTTTCATCTTGAGTATCTCACTTGCCAAAAGAGCCTGACAAATCTGATGTCAATACTATCTTTTATTATAGTAAATCACTTCATATTTTTTACATTTTGATACTTGCTTACCTTAAGAGATAATTCAAAATAATTGGAATTTATTTTCATCTGGAAGCTTTGTTCTTTTAAATGAGTCATTGCTGAACCTGTTCATTCCCTAATGCAATTCAGAATCCAGTCTGCGATTTTAAATAACCAGCTGCTTCCCAAGGAGCAGAAATGCTTGTTGTAGGGAGCAGTTCAGCCTGCCCACCATCACTGTGTTTTTTCCCCTGTGCATTCAACAGAGGTACTTCTGAAGATCTACAGGATCCAGCCTGCCTCATTTAAATACTTATTACTCTCCTTTGACTGCATGGGGTTTTTCAGCACCTTGAGAGACTTATTCAATCAGATTAAGTGCCAACCACCTTCGCTGAAAATAGAGGGAAACAACAGCACACGTTAGAGAAATGCATTTGGCACCCAGTCTGCCCAGCCCTTTTCAGCAGCGGCTAGCAGAGTGCCAGAAACCATCTTGTGCATTTTAACAAGGATGCTTTTCAAACCATGGGGACCTATGGGCTTGCAAGGAACCCATGAAAAGTAACAAGGAAAAGACAACTAATTGTCAGTAATCTTAAAATCACAGTGCAGAGCGCCGCACTTCTGTGCGAATTAAGGTCATAGTCATCGCACCCTGGAACTTCAGCGTGTTTTACGTTACGTTATTGTTGTATGAAAACCTCAAGCTAGTCCAAGAAGCAAAGCATGGATCTGTCTCCCCCTTCTCACGGGGCTAAAGCCAGGCTCCCTCCCGGGTGCTTTCCCCGAGGGCTGCATCGCTCACCTCGGGCTGCCTGGGGCAGCTGCCCGGCTTCACCGCTCCCTCAGGGTGGACCGGGAGCAGCTACTCGGGGAATATGTGGCAGCATAAAATGCTGTACCAGTTTGCAGATACAGGAACGCCGGTATCATCAAATCATCACACACTTGGGTGATTAAATTTAAGCATACAAGGAATTTTCAGACTAACTGGGGAATTACCTAATGAATTCAGGTGTTTCTGGAAAGCAGTGGATCACTATCTAGAAATTCAAGTACACTTTATAGGCTCATCTCCTTGCTCAGATGAAAACCCCTGCTTGGTTTTCCCAAATAGATTTTTACAAATAGCAGTGTAAGTTTAAATCTGGCCTTCTGAACTTGGCATAAAGGAAGGCCAAAAGATAGCTGAAAGCAAATTTGGGGTAAGATATTGATAGCGTTTGCAGCCTACCTACCTTCTTTAACACTTTAATTGGGTCGTAAAGCACCTGGCTGATGGCTGGCCTTTCTATTACCATGCTTGCAGGGCGGGAGGCAGTCAATATGCACAAAGGTGTAAATAGGCAAGTAACTACTCCGCCCTGTGTTAGAGGCTAAATAGCTCATTCCTTTATCTGCTTTATTGCTGGGTAGTCTTTCTGATCCTGCATCTCTCCTGCCCTGTGTTGAAGCTGGAGAAGGTAAAGTGCTTTTTAAATTTTTTAGGTAAAGAGGGTCTGTCCTGGGGCATGTGGGGGTGGGTGTCTCTGTGAAGGAGCAGAGGCTGTGGAGTGCATTTTTGTGGGGCTGATAGTGGTGGAGTTAATTTGTGAGTAGTGGAGCTCCAGGAGGAACTTAAGGCTGTAGTGTGTGGAACCAATTAACTTGTATTTTTGGGTGGAGGGAGAAAGGCGATGCAAAACTTGTGCCAGGAGGCACAGTGTTTTGGAAAGATATGTAACTTCATGCAAACTGAAAAAAAAATATTTTTTGTTTTAGTCTACTGGCAGATGAGGTTGCTGGCACTTACGACAGTGCAATTACATTTACGTTGCTTGTGGGGTAGAATCAAATGCTCAAGTAGCTACCCAGCTATATTTGATGAAATGCATGTAAAAGTTGCCAAGAGTGTCTGAGCATTGCTCTGTTTAGGGGAGTATTAATTGGAATGGGTAAGGTCATAAAAGTTGTCCTTGCTGAGTTAAAAATATTATAAATATTGAAACAAAAAAGTCAGAAACATGTTGAAGCTTAGTCAAAAAAGGAATATTCTCTTCTAAGTTACTGTTGTCTTTCATGAAGAGAAAGTGTTGTTCTTTTTTCCATGGTAGTAGAGGGGCTTGTTGTTTTGGAGACATGCAGTCTACACCAAGAAGAAATTAAGCCTTGAATAGTTTGTAAGTCAGTTATTCCTAGTTGAACTATGAATAAATCCAAGTTTAATTGTTTTAAGGGCATAATTGCAAGTAAATTCATCTTCTGTTTTTAACAAAATGTACAAAGTCAATACTGAGGCGTAAGTGTTGTGGTCATTGCCTCTCTTCTCTCTGAGGGGCAGAAAATTTCTCCTCTAATAATAAAATAATGAGAGGGTTTGATCTGTAGATGTGCATATTAATATTACAGACTCAGCTAGAGTCGGTACCTCAAATTCTTCACTCAGTATCTCATTTTGGAAACTATGTTTGTAGAGACTAGTTACAGAAGTAAGTAAAGGTCTGACTGTAGTCAAAGGGTCATGACTTTGATTTATAGGTTACATGGCGTTTAATTAGATCCCATTCAGGAATGGTATACTTATGAAAAGCTCTGTTCTGAGGGTTTTTCTGCTTATGTTTCTTTTATACCTACCTGCTGCAAGCTGCTTTTTAATTATTCACCTAAGATCATAATACATATACTGTTGGCTTAGTTTGGACTCTTCTTTACCAGGTAACTCCACAGGAGTGGTTCTGATCACTCATGATTCTCTTGATGCATCACAGCCAGGGAAATGCCTGCCATTCTCTGTTGAGTTGCAGTAGCAGTCCTAGAGCATAAGGGAAGCAGACAGGTCTCTGCCAATCTTCAAATAAGTAAATTTGGTTCTTAATTATATAGAGCGTGTACATCTTGGAGGTGCTTAGTGTCAGAAGAATATTCAAAGAGTACTTTGTCTGATCTGGTCTGTGGTGGGGAAGCAGCAGATTGGTATCTCACTTGGAAGCGCTGCTATCAACTTGGAGACAAATGTGATTATGCATCTGTAATATTCAAACCCTGCGCATCACTCAGTTTCCAAGGAGAGGATTAGATAGTTGTCATTAGTTTAAGTTTGGTTGTTTTTTTTTCCCCTGTGTTCAGCCTGTACTGCAAGAACTGGAATTTAATTAAAAGCATTTGAAAGAACTAAGCATTATATCTTCTTATACTTTTTTTTTTGAGGTTGCTGTTTCTTTTTTTAATAAACTGAGTGTAGTGTAAAGACTTGATTGGTGAAAAGGCTTCTAAATCATTCCTTTTGTGTGTTGAAGGATGGGCTAGAAAACTCTACAGCTAGTTAAAGCTCGAGTCACATTCAAGCCACTTGAGCAGTTGAAATGTATTCTGTGTTATATAATGCCGACCATGAAAAGCCCATGAATTCTTAAATATGTACTTTGATACTGCCTGATAGATTGATTTACTCCACAGACTCCTTCACATTCAAACACCCATCTCTCTATACTGGAACTCTGAATGGAAAGGAAATTGTCCTGCTAAAGTCAATGCCAGGAGAATCAGGCTTCTGAAATGAATCTATATTTTACTAATTCCCTTTTTGTTGAGACTTAAGTGTTGGTGTCTCTTGATTTTATTTTTTCTCCCCCCTTTTTTCTTTCTTTGAGACATTGTATTTTTAATTACCTGCAACTTCGCTTACAGATGCAGAAGATAGTTCTGCTACTGCGGTACATATGGTGGAATCCATCTTGTTTCATAGGTTTTTCTTGTAATGTGTACTGACAAATTTGTTGTGCTTAAGGAGCACAGAAATTTTTCCTTTAATCACTGTCCTTAAATGTTCTTATCAATCTTTGTTCAGTTCAAATAAAAATTCTTCAGAGCAGGAAATTACCTTGTAAGAAAGTCTTGTACTTTGTGTCCTGATCTTCCTAAGGACAGTATCATGCCACAAATAAAGAAAAAAGATTCTTAATTGCATTGCTTTTCCTGCAAAACCTGTTCAGTAAAGTACCTGTTCACTCTTAAATCTGTTGTTGTGTGACATCTCATAAAGAATGGAGTATGTTCTTGGGTACATCTTATAAATTATTGCTGTCCTCGTTGAATATATAATACTCCTTGGCTGAGAAACTTAGATTATGAAATACTGTTTATTTTCTTCCCACAATACATCAGCACTTGAAGAGCAGCATAAACTTCGACATTGCTAAATACCATGTGGCAGTTTAATCCAGTGCTTTTGCTTACTTCAGTACAGTTTACATAGAATACAGCATGATTAAAGAAAAATTTCTAATGTTTGAAATTTTGTTCTACTGCAGTTGGAGATTTTGGTGTTTCTCAAGCCACAGTTGCATCTCTTGCTGCTGCTGTGCTGCTTCTACATTCTCCATCTTCTGATACGCAATGTTTGAAATAGAGTTCAGAATCAGTAATACAAACTACTGAAACAGATACTTAAAAATGGTGAAGATGACCAAAGTACATTATAAGCAGAATACTTTTGACTTATTTTGAGCCTTTATTGATGGATATTTTTGAATATAAAGCAATACGTACATTCAGTAACTTGAGAATATAAATAAGATAAAATTCAACTGCGCTTGGAGAAGCCTACTGAAAAGCTGAAACTAATGATCAGTTGTTAATGAATAAGCATGCATATGAAAAGATAGAAGTTGTTAAATATTAATAAAGCAATAGTATTTCTGACTGACTGCATCATACCCGTATAAACATAATTTGTGTTAAATAGAGGCCTTCTCAAAGCCTGAAGGTAAACTGTTCACAAAAGTTTGGAGTGCTTGCATTGGCTGCAATGCTTCTTTCATAGTCCTTTTATCTTGCAGAAACAAATTGGTGTAACTTGCGTACACAGAAGATGATTGTCCAATGCAGGTTCTTCTGATTGTTTTGACATCTTTGGTGGAGCTCCAAGAACATTTGTCCAGTAGTATAATCTTGAAATTCTAGAGGAATGTTTGTTTGGTTTTTTTTGTTTCAGCACTAGTCAAAGTGAAGAATGTGGCTAGGGGCTGAAATTAAATTGTGTGGCAGGATTCCTCAGTGTTGTTAAGAAGTGTTCTCGCCAACACCAGGCTGCTGCTGTAGTGGCAGTGTCGCAGGTCTGGCTCTGAGACTTTAAGCTGTGGATTATATCTATGTAAAGCGCACACACAGTCATCTGCAAGTAGTTATTTTACCTTCCAATTGCAATGATGTAAATCTGTAAGTTCTACTTGCCCAGTGTTTATCCACTGGAATTGGCAGCTGGATTTCTGCATGTGTGTCCTGGTGCTGCTACCAGTATCCTGGAATCAATGTCCTTGTCGCCAGAAAGGTAGTTATTGATTATTTTAGTTATTTGGTCACCTTATGGTAAGTAGCACATGCTTAACGTGCACAAAGCACTTACAGGAAGCTACGTTTTTGGTAGGTGGCAGGAATGTTCTGGGATTGAGCTGTTGCATACTGTGCATCCCATAATACGGGATCTGAGGAGACTTCCTTTGAAAGCTGCTATGTTGGTACTCCATCAGCCAACAGAACAGTGAAAGAAAGAGGCAAAGATTAATGATTTCCTAGCCTTCTTCCATGAACCCCTCTCCTTTCTGTGCTGTCACTGTGGTTCTTGAGTCAAACTTAAGTCTCTTTCTAAGCCAAAACTATCGGCTCCTGGGAGTTGCTGCTGTGTGTAATGTGGAGTAGCATATGCAGCTGACAAACAGAAATTGAATGTTTGATCACGGAGCATTCAGCTGGTTTATTTCTATTGTGAATATTTTATAATCCAGAAAGTACTGATTTAAAATTTTCAAGGATTTCAAGGATCTTCCTTACATCTCAGTGTTTGAGTGTGTAAAATAGCCCAGCTGTTGACTCTGAAATACTGATTTTAAATGAAGCTGGTCTGTTTGAGAAACATACTTCCTTCAGAGGCATGAGTATTGTTCATTCGAGGAACTGAGTTTGTCTCGTGAACTCTTTCATTGCGTGTTTTAGCAATAACTGCAGAAGCTTCTTGTGTACCTGAGAGCTACGGCAACCAGGTCATACTGGCTATTTCTAATTTATTTTTACTTTTGTATAGAACATGCTGGTAAAGTGTTACAATTTTTAATTAAAATATCTACAACCCCCCACTGTAATTAATCTTGTTGGTTGGTTTGGGGTTTGTTTGTATTCACTGAATACATGTATCATTATAATTGTGGAAAGGTAAATAATGTTCTATTGCTGCTAAGGAATGCCATCTTATTATTCTGTTTTAAGTTGTGCCAGATGACAAACAACACTGCCGTGTAGTGCTCATAACACTACAGCAAATGAGACTTTTAAGGATAAATAAAAGGCTTCTGTGGAATATGTCAAACTGAATTTACTCCAGTCCTTTAGGAATAACAAACTTGTCCATGATCCTTTAAATGAAGAACTGGAAAAGAGAAATGCAAACAAATAGGAATGGAATTTATGCTGTGGAAGTAATAGGGTTAGTCTGCTCACAAATCAGTTTGAATACATTCTTCATTTTTCCCCCCCCCATAACAGAAAGTTTATAGAAATGTTAAGAAAATAGACTGCATGTATGGCTACCAGAAACAAAAAAAAAAAGATCCTTGTGGATCTCTGTACTGAAGCAGTGATCTTATAACTGGAAAAGATTGACTGAATCTTCCACGCAAACATTGCTATATATATCTAATAAATAATTCAACTTTAAGTCTTCTAAATATATTTATCTCTTTTGGTACCATTAGACTGGAACACATGTTGTTTATAAAGTACCATGTATATTTCAGCCCTAAGACTTTCAATAGTAATTGGGTCAATAAAATTGCCATTTAAAATCACTTCGTTATGGATGTGACAGATCAACCCTCTGAAGAAACCAAACTTATCAGACTTCAAAGAAAGTCTCTGAAATTGATCAGTAATAGACCCTAATAGGCAGCATTGAAACTATGCACAGATTGTATTATCAAATAAATCTCTGTACTGTAACTTTACTCAAAATAATCTAGACATTGGTACTTATACTTTCTATACATTGTCTTCAATCTTAAATTGTTATTTTTCTTGGTTGGACTTGCTCTCATGTGTGGAGTTGCCCTATCCCATGTGAAATGGTTTATCTGTTCTCCACAGCTGTTCTTCAATAATATAAATTGTGCTTAGCTCTCTGTGATACACTTATGCATTATTGTCTATAAGAAAAAAGTCTTTTTTTGCATGTGTTACTGAAAAGCTTCTTTCTCCTGAAAAGCCTGTTGTGAAGCCAATTGGTTCACTTGCATCTCCCAGAACTTTTCTAAAGAAATATTGCATGTTGTGTGGCTAAGCATTGCCTTCCTCGGCGCTGTCATTGCTGCTCTCAGGGTGTTAACTCGGTGCTGTACCCCATGCAGGTCTTTCTCCTTAATATTTCTCTTGCAAAGCTGTCCTTTCAAGTGTTCTTCCAATTTGAATTCAGTCTTCACCATTATGGAAAGTATTTACTTTTCCAGACAGGCTGAGAAAAGAAAAACAGCATTTTTTTTTCTTCTCTGTAAGCTGGCCACAGGCTTTCTCCTGAGGTCATGAGGGTCACAAGCATGTTGTATGTTCACAGTGCTCAGCTAGGTGATTTCTACAGTAAAAATCTGCGGCTGTGTTCCCTTGTCAGCGCTTTCATGCTGTCGGCTGTGATACTGCTACTAGTATTAGTATGCAGTATCCATTGAGAGGCAGTTTGATTGTTGTTGGATATGCTTCTTGTTTTCTGAGCTCATCTCGTTTTGCTTGCCTTTTTTTCTTCCCACTGAAATATGCATGTACAATCATGGTTTTCTTCTTGAGGAATTGCTGTTCCTTTTAAGGGTCTTAATATTTGCGTCTGGGAAAGGATTCCCATCTAACTTCTGCTTTGTCACCTTTGGCAATTGGCAGAGAGCATTATCTGTTCTTGCTTTTTGTTGTCTCTTTCTCTGTATTTGTATATCTTAATTTGCTTTCCAAGTTGCATTTGTGTATGTTGAAGATCTGCTTTTATTTGAGAGGCTTCAAGAATGTTCACCAAACTTCAATTATTTGATTTACCTGGGGGGGGGGGGGGGGGGGGAGAGGGCGGAGGGCTGTGGATATTGTAACATCGCTTTTGATTCTTCTTTGAAAATGCTATGGTCCTGCAACTTTAGCTTGGATGTAAATATTTCACAGGTTATGGTGACAAGGAGTACATAAATTCATGTGCATAAACTAACATAATGTATTTTTGCCCCATGCTTTGTGTATGAATATAAGGACTTGTGGGATTTTTCATTAATGTCTGTTTGTCACTTTCTATTCACTGGATTCTTTCCCCACTCTGTTTATAAATTTGGTTTTATTCTTAATGTAGAAAATCAAAATATTCTAGGATAGTAACAAATTTGTCTTTCACTTCATCCTGGAAACAATACTGAGTTGGCTGTAGAAATACTTCAAACACTACAATGAGGTTACTTTTATACCAGCTTTTACTTAATGTTTTTGTCATAATCAATCCTGATTAAGATGGGTAACTTCTATCTGAATGTGAGAATATTCTAGACTGAAAGGGGTTGGAGGGATACCTTTTCAGGGTGAGGGAGATGTATCAGTGGTGCTGTGAGGCTGGGTGGTTCTGCAATAAAAGTAGTTCCCTGAGCGGGGTGAAGACCAGCGCTTGAGGCATGGAGAACAAATTGGGAGCAGAGCTAAGAGCTCAGGCCAGGAGTGCAGAGCTTTAGAGTCACTGTGATAAGAGAGCCTATGGATCACGAAGGTGTGGTGGCTTGCACTGTTGTAAAGCTTCATTTGGAAGTGTGGGGTGCCCCAGTCCTCCTCCCATTCCATGTACTTGCTGTGTACGTACTTTAGTGAACGTGCTTTGAAACCATCACACTTGGCTGACTCAAACTGCAGTAACGTGACAGCCTGTACACTCCCGCAGCTGCTTTACATATGTGGGTTGATTAAGTGGACACAAAGAAATTTTTGCTTTTGTTCATTAACATGGTTTTTAAATGAGGTCCGAGCATGTTATTAAGAAGTGTACATGCTGCAGCAGCTTAATTCCAGTTGCTTTATTTTGTTGTCACAATTGGGTAATATTCACGTGATTTTTATGATTTGAAATGTTGTATACTTTGGGTAATTGGAGGGAAAGAGAGGAATAGAGAGGCTGAAATGAAGTTCTTTGCAACTGAAACTTTCAGATAAATTACTGCTCTGTCAGACTGACAGGCAGGCAACCTTAGAAAGAAGCCCACCTCTCTGTGTATCTGGGGGAAGCTTTCTCTATGCCTTTTAAAAATAAAATTATTTTTAGAGGCTTGAGACTTCAGAATATATTGAGTGTACCCCTGCCTTGCTGCCTGACTCAGGTGTGCCCAAAGATTTGCTAAAGTCTGCTTTAAAGTCCCTTACCCTTGCTTGCAGTATTTGCAGGGAGACTGTTGTCATAATTGTCAGTCCTAGCCTCTGTCAAGTCAAAACACAGTGCCGGCAATCTGCTTTGCAACCTGTCAGCTCTCCGAGGTTGTCTCTGCTCCTGCTGCTTGAACAGATTTTTTTGAGCCACTGTTTTTGGGTGGGTTTTTTAATTATTATTTATTTTTATTTGGGAGTAGTGTTCCCCCTGATTTCTGCTTTTGCCTTCTTGCTTTTTTTTTTTTTTAGTTACCCAATGGAAATGCACAAAATTGAAATCTGTGGGTCTGATTTCATGTTATTCGAGTTCTGGGAAGCCTGAGAGGATTTGTAGTCAGCCTCCATTTCACAAAGGATTGAGATGCGTATGTTTTTCATCTTACAAGTATCATGGTACTTTTGTTATGAAGAGAATACTCGTGATCAAAAACGTGAGTCTTTGGGAGACTGGAGGAGAAGATCTGTTTCACTGAGACGAACACTTCAGTGCACTTGGAAAGGATTCTTCTCAAAGCTGCCTTTGGACCAAGTCCTAAACTGACATGGTAGTAGAGCTGGGGCTGTCACTGAGCCTTCAAAAAGCTTAAAATGCTATTGTTACGATGGAATTAAATAGGAAAAGATGGAAGCATGTTAATTGAAATTATTTACCTCTTTTTAGATGAGTTTTGTTTGCTTTGTTCTCTAAAAATTTTCATGATATTGCAGAGACTTGATGTTCAGGTTTATGTCCCTTAGCATTAGTCATGGTGCAGGACTTCTCAGAGGCTTGTGGCAGGCTGTACACCTGTGACACTTGTTAATTCCAAAAAATTAGTGCTAGACAAACTCTGATTTTTTTTTTTTTTATTTTTATTCCTCAGTTAACCTAAAAGGTACTGAAAGCTACATGTAACCTAACGTGTTTTCTCCTCTTGAAAATGACACAATGCTTGCGTGGTAAGCCCTGGCCATTGGTGTGAACCACTGGTGCTGTGAAGCAGAGTACGTGATGGGCACAGCACCAGGTGGTAGAGGGAAGGGTGGGAGCTCCTTGGCTGAGTGTTAATTTGCTTTGAGTTCTAATTAAAGTTGGAAAACTTCTGTGCAGTGTCCCTAGGAGGCTTTCATTGTATGAAATATCTGTGTAGATGGATCACTATTAAAATCTGTGAACTAATGAAAAGAAAGAGGAGCACTTTTTTTAGTCCTGGGTCAGTGAAGATTTCTGGATTTGACTGGCTCTGCACTCAGAATTTCAGTGTAACCTTGAAGCCCTGTGCTCACAAGGCATTTGCTATCCAAGGTGCTGGGAAGTACTGGGATACCTATGACCTTGATATCTTCACAACTAGTGTCCTGAACTTCACCCTCTGACACAAATTTTGCAAGACTGTTCCTTGTTTGTTGGGATCTGATTCAACAAAGAATAGTCAATAGTTATCTTCAATGACAACAGGCCTTTTTCTGAAGAATGTAATAAAAGTTTATTATAACTTGTTTTGCAGAAATGTTGTGGAGCAGTGCTAACTAGGTATCAGGTTTAGTTTCTAAATATTTTTACTACAAGAATTATTTAGTGCCTGGCTGGTTATTATATAACCTCAGTTTGCAATACCTGTTAATCTACAGCAATACACATTTGACTATATTTAAGCAGGAGATACCTTCTTGTTTTGCTGTCGTCTCTTTAACAGTAGAATGTTGTATTTAAAAGCCAGTCCAGATACATGTAAAGATCTAGTCTAGATAGTAGCTGAAATGGTTTCTCTTTAAAACTGCTATAATACTAAACTGTCAGATTTCATATAAGGATGCAACCAACAGCTGATGAAACCCTACAGATACAGCCATTCCAGAGCAAGAAAACAGCTACATGAATGATGTGTAAAGATACCTATATAGGAATGTGACAATTACATTTCTGTAACTACAAAGATCTGAATCTTCACGCTTCTTCCATTGCTATTCACAGGAGAGGTGCCTCAACTTCCCATTAGGAATGGTCATGAATCCCGAGTAACGAACATGTTATCTGACAGCCCTTGTTCAATATAGGCTCTTGGAGATCTCCACCAAATTGGTTTTGACTGAAGGGTACGTGGAGAGTATGGCTTTGTTTTATAACACAGCTGATCTTCTTATCTCTCACTTTCACGTAGTGATTCAAGGATCAGAACACTTTGGTACTCGTATTTCAGGTGGAGGCAATTCAAATACCTACTTGATTGTAAAGTAGACAGTGGGTTAAGAAGGTGGAGGGACACTTCTACTGTGTTTTGTTCAATGGGATTAACTTGTCAGACTTGTGGAAAAATCAAAGTGAAACAGAAAAAGAGCAATTAAGAGAGCAGATACGTTAGTCACACGTGACTGGAGAGTCTTAGAGTCCAGTTCTGTTTCCTACTTTTGATTTTTAGTTACTGGTGCATCAAACAGCCCTTAAGGAGACTGCAGACCCAACCTTCCCATTTTCATCCAAGTATCCTATGGCCATGGACTCATGCCTAAGCTTGCTGCTTTCTTCTTGGTTCAGCGGTTCAAAGCATGTCGGCTCTGAAGGAGCACTTGCAACTGAGGGAGTTCCTGGACTAGGCTTCTGTATACCACAAGACTTGGGGAATGCCTGTAAAAGAGGGATTTGGGTCCCTTGAAGTGAGTAAGTTACTACATTTGAAGTTAGCTGTAGTATTTGTCCACATAATGCTCTGAGAAGCTGCTGGATAAAAGTTTGCTGGGGCAACTGGCTGTAACTTAAAATGAAATTATGACTCCTGGACTTCCAAGAAGGGAGATTGAGTGTCTGGTTTTAGAGCAGGTGCTGATGTATTAACCTGAGTATAGAAGAAAATACCTGAGGCTTTCTGAAGAGTAATACAAAAGGTACACCTCTATCCTCTCCCTGTTAATACAAACTGAATTAGGTGCCTCCCAGATCAACCTGTTTTCTTTGGGCTTTTTTGTGTGGGTTTTTTATCCCCCTCCTCAGCCCCTGAACATGCTAAGGTAAGAAGTTAATGCAGACCTAATAGATTAACCCTTCAGAAGTGCCGTATTATCTCCACTGATGAGTAGGTGAACTCAGAGAGACCACCTTCAATTTACATACCTGAATTTTGCTTTCTAAACTTGAAAAAGATAGATCTCATCCTTTTGTTGCTAAAAGGAACCCATTTTGGTTAAATGTCTCACGGTAAACAAATGGTCTCATTTTACTTGTACAAGTCACAGTATTTTTAACATTTTCAAGGTCTTGTGTGAACCCTGCATTATGCTAGTTTGAATAAAATTAATCGAACTATTAACTTCTGCTTTTCAGGACGTGGCTGGCCAGAACAATCAATGGCTGTCTAATAGTATTGTTGAATACCATCATTCTGAATGTGCTTTAGGCCATATAATTTTTTTGTTGATACTTTTCCTACTTTTTGACTTTTTTTTATAGCTTCTGGGTCAGGTAATAATAATTGTACATCTTACTCCTAGTTTAACTAGAGAATAAGGAATTGGCCAGTGTTTCTGGTGGATGACCTTGTGTTATATAGCTAATAGTAACAAGTGGTTTTCTTGGAAGGGTTTGATCGACAGAATTCTCCTGGATTTATGATGGTATTGTCTTTGCATCCTTATGAAGTAATGCTTGCTTTTCTTGTAGGCTTGACTGGCGTTTGATTTATCAGGTGATGTTTATTGCTTTGCCCTATTGAGATTATCACTGTAATGCTCTGAGACTTCTAGGACACCACTGTAAGATAAAAATCTGTTTGTTCTTGGCAATCAGTATAATGAAGTTTTATGTGGTTTTGCTTTTTTACATTGTGATGTACTTCATGGGTCGGTTACCATTCTTAGAAACAGTTGCAGAAAGGAGCAGATTCGGCTTTGTGGCATTGGGGTAGACTAACTGTAGATAAAAGAAGGGAGGATGTGTGGGGCAAATCATAGAATCGTTTAGGTTGGAAAAGACCTTTAAGATCATAAAGTCCAACCATTAACCCAGGACTGCCAAGTCCACCACTAAGCCATGTCCCTAAGCAACCGCATCTACATGGTTCTTAAAAACCTCCAGGGGTGGTGACTCAAGTGCTTCCTTGGGTTCAAGCCTGTTCCAATGCTTGACAACCCTTTTCAGTGAATAAATTTTTCCTAATATCCAATCTAAATCTCCTGTGGTGCAACTTGAGGCCATTGCCTCTTGTCCAATTTCTTCTTATCTGGGAGAAGAGACCGACCGCCACCTGCCTACAGCCTCCTGTCAGGGAGCTGCAGAGAGCAGTAAGGTCCCCCCTGAGCCCCCTCCTCTCCAGGCTGAACAGCCCCAGGTCCCCCAGCTGCTCCTCACCAGACCTGTGCCCCAGACCCTTCACCAGCTGCGTTGCCCCTCTCTGGACACGCTCCAGCCCCTCAACGTCCCTCCTGAAGTGAGGGGCCCAAAGCTGAACCCCGTGTCCGAGGTGCGGCCTCACCAGTGCCCAGTGCAGGGGGACGGTCACTGCCCTGGCCCTGCTGGCCACACTGTTTCAGATACCAGCCAGGACGCTGCTGGCCTTCTGCCCCCCCGGGCACACGGCTGGCTCCTGCCCAGGGCTGTCACCCAGCCCCCCAGGCCCTTCCCCCCAGGCAGTTCCCAGCCACAATGCATGAGGATGTAGAAGTCTAGTGTAGCATTTCCAGCTTCTTTGGGGTTAAACATAGCTGCTCCTGCAGTCTCCTCCAATAAATTTCCCAAAATGTCATTGCAGAGGATGATAATAAAAGCTCTGATAAGAGGCATGCAAAGAGGTCCTTCAATAAAAGAAAGAATTTGCTCGGAGGAACTGCTTTGAGAGGCCCAGCAGCCATCTCTGGTGTCCAAGGCAGGGTAGATGTGCACTCAAGGTAAGCTCCAAGAGAAAGCAGTTCTTGGTGGAGGTCTTACTGTGCCTTCTAAACTCTCAGAGACTACAAAATAGCGAAGGAAGAACCTTGTTGATAAATGCTCGGTAGTAGCAACTTTGTTCATCTCACGATCTTCTGTTCCACCTCTTGTTTCCATCATCAGAACAGAATGTTTAGTTATAAATTTATCATGTTATTTTATGACTTGGCTTTCACTGTTGGCTCTGGGAATGACAAATCAATACACAGAATTACAAACTTGGACTGCCTTTCACCCCAAGTGAGCTGTGCCCAGCCTCTGCAAAATCTCACACACTCTATCCTGTGGCTCAGAGGGGTTGCTTGAGCACCAGTTGCCCAAAAGCAA
Organism: Falco punctatus; assembly: GCF_963210335.1. Classification (NCBI taxonomy): domain Eukaryota; kingdom Metazoa; phylum Chordata; class Aves; order Falconiformes; family Falconidae; genus Falco; species Falco punctatus. Next base: position 74,527,298 of record NC_137585.1, read on the forward strand.
CTCTAAAGAGTAGGTTTATGTTGAAGCTATAACCTTTGTTCCTTTGGCTAAGTGACTAGGAAAATACATTTCCCTCTTCAGTGACCTAGTCACTTGTTTGTGCCTGTCAGCTGACCAAAAGGCACTTTGCTCCTAATTGATTTCAATCTCAGCGCTAACTGGTGATGTTTTTTAGTAATTATTTTAAATTCTTGCCATGTTTTAGGTCAGGCAAAGGATTTACTTCAAATAACTTGTGTAAAAGTGCTCTGAGAGAAATCTAGCCTACCAAAAAAAACCTCTTAAAGGGAGCAAAGATCATTTTGTAGACAGATGAAGATTAAGGTTTGCCTGTTTTGTTATCTAACAACATAGTTCTGTAGCTAGATATAATCAAATATGTCAAAACAGTTAATGCCAGAAAATATACCTGCCATCACAGTAATCTTGTAGCTCTGGACCAAAAAAAAAATAAAAAAAATGCTGAGAGTTCACTTCAAATGAAATTAACTGGCACAGTGGCACTTCATTTTAATTTTTCTAGTCTGGTATCAGGACTTTATAGAATAAAGCCTGATTTCTCATAAATGCCGGTCATAAACAGGTTAATATATTAAACAATTCATGCGGAGCTCTTTTGTGGGAGTTAGAGGAGTAGAGGAATTAATATTTATTGGTACAATGTACTAGGAATGCAGCCAGATATCCTCTGTGCGCAGCCTGCATCAGTAGTGGTGAATATAAGATTAGCAGCACATGGAGCGAAAGACTGGCGAAGACGGGACTCTTAATCCGTAAACGGAGAAGTTGGCTTTGTGCATTAAAATTGTTCAACGCTGTACAGAAGGCAGCACTAGAGAGGGCGATTGCCCTGGGTTTACCCCTACTTAACTACTGCTCCCTACCTAGCTGCTGCTGTTAACAGTTATAAACCTTGGTGTAAATGCCTCCAGTTTTCACTGAAATTGATCATAATAAATCTTTTGCCATCAAAGCTCAAACAGTGGTTTACTAACAATTATGCTCACTGGTCTCTCTCCTAAGTTTGGCATATCTTTAACTTAATGTTACTCTGCAGAGACCTGAGCGTGTCCAAATTAATTCTATAAACCTTGCTTGTCCTTTTTCCAGAAACATTTTTCAGATCTGCTGCTTTTACCTGGGAAGTATTAAAGATCAGATAAATATATTCCATAAGCTTGAAAAACTTTTTTTTTTTTTTTTTTTTTTTAAGAAAAAAAGACAATTCAACCCGGAGGGGCCTTTGGAAGTACAATAATGACCAAGATGGAATTTATGCTCTCAATAGCTAGGAAAAAATTGAAGACAAATGGCTGTGGTCTTGGCTAGTAGCTGTAGAAACTGCATATATGAAAAATGGAGTGATGTGGATTTTTGGCTGTCCCACCTTACAGGAAAGAGGAGCTTCAGTGAGGGGTGATGCTTAGGAAGGATGCCTGCTGCTTGCAAAGTTATAGGCTTGCTTTGCATCTGTACAAGCATTTTGCTCAGTAAAGATTTCTTTAACAGGAAGGTATAAATCATTTGGATTGTCCAATTAGAAACAATAAAACCAACAAGATAGTCTTATTTATACAGTGGGCCTGTTTGATCTTTAACATGGTTGGTGTGTCTGCATTATTGTCCAAATGGCACCTTGTTCCATTATCGTACTTGAGCTTGTTCTTTTGATCCAGGGATTGTGCTACACAACACCACTCGTGCTAAAGAGATGGACCTCACATAAGGAGTTGTCCTTTATGGTAGACATTTCTTTTATTAATGGGGCCACTACGCAGCAAAGACTTGGATCTGTCACTTACACATCAGCAAGTCTTGATGCTTTAAAGAATTCCATTCCTCTTCTAGAGCCTGTTTCTTCTCCAAACGATGAATTTCAGTAGGATTCATTAATAAGTAGCAGTAGCTTTTAGAAGGACAACTTTCAGAAATATTCATGTGGTAGTTGTATATGGGGTTACCCAGCCAAGGAGGGTGCACAGCCTTTGTGACCACTGTTATCCAAAGGAGATTGTGCTCTCGCTGTAGCGTTTGTGGCTGCTTTTAAGCATGAAATGCTGAAGTCATACCTCATTGCGGCTGTATTGCCTGTCTCATCAAATGTCTATGACTACTCTTTCACTTCTTTAGTTTTGTTTTACATACTGTATATTTTGGCAAAGTTATTTGATACTACAGTATTCGTGCCACACTGTGGCTGTGCTGTGTCTTAAATTTCCTTTGGTCCTCTGAACTAACATACCTGTGTCATGGATCATGTGGGGAAACTTTAAAACACCTTCTTTTAGTGTCTAGCAAGGCATTCCAAAACATCCAACTATTGTAATCTATCCTGAAGGCCTTGTTATGATGTTATTGCTTTCCCTCTTGAACTTCATTTGCTCTACAGCTTTTATTCAGTCTCCAAATTTTAGTATTCACTATATGGGGGTAAATAAGTACCTTCAAGTTATATATATTTTTGGCCCACCAGAGCACCCTCACAAGATAGTATGGAGCAACCACCTTTGTTTTGTTTCATGTGTTATGAGTATTTTTTAATTAAAGCCCCAGTTCTATGAAACAGATGTGTACTGGGAGAACTTCAGGTGTGATGTAGAAGTTGTTAGTCCTCACAATGGTGGGGAAAACACTTGATAATGTGACAATAATGTACACTAACGGGTGAAATAGAGGAGATAAAATCCTAGGCCTCTCTTAAATCCAGCTGTGTAAATTTTAGGCTACCGGATGATGTGATGGACCTGGTGAGGTTCCTGTTTGGCATTAAGATGTATTGTAACTTTGCTTCTTCAGAGGTAAAAGAAATTGCAAAGCCTTTTACAGTACCTTGAATAGAGAGTTTCATGTTTATGGCGAAGGGTTGTAAAGGTGTCTTACTCTGGGTTTGGAGCTTATTTTTATATTAATACTTGCAACTCTTATGTTGTCAGTTTACAGTTTGGGTGGAACTGGCAAACTTTCAGTGAATATCTTTGCAGTATCAGAATTCTTTCTGGAGGGACATGAAGTTTACAGCATGGATATGCTTCTTTACTATGTCTGCAAAAATCCACCCACATTTGGCAAAGTTAAACATTTGAAAAAATTGCATTTCACACAGTCTTGGTCAAGTCTTACTAGATGTTCTAGCAGCTACATTTCCAAAAGATTACGTATGTACTGGATGTTTGCCTCCTTCAGAATAGGACTTTCCTTGAAATTGCTGCTGAGTTGGACAGGTCAGACCAGTACAACCAGACGAACGGAGATCAAGGGATTTGCCTGTCCTGTTTTGTAGTGAGCATCCTGTTAAGATCAGTTAGTACATCAATGTGAATTAAATATTGAGGATTAAGCTTCAGAAGAGAGGAATTGGGCAGGTGGGTGAGAGCTGTTGTTTAAGTGGTAAGTTGTGTTTGTCTGCATGGATAACCAAGAGTGGGAGCAGGGCTGAGATTAGATGAGGATCGTAGAAGGAAGTTCTGGGTGAGCAAAGGATGGGGGCTGAACTAGTGATCTTGAAGGAAGGCCATGATGAAGTGAAATCCAGTGAGGAGCTGGATTGCATGAGGAGACTATACTGCAGCTGGAGAAAAACATGAGAGGGTAGAGAGACTGGGTGGGATGGCCTTGATGTGGTAAAGGAGAGAGACAGCCTGGGTGTTCTGGATGCAGTCTCCTATGTGACTTCAGCCTGAGTTCTATGAGGAGATAAAGTATGTCAAGGGTGCTTGAGTACAAACCACGTGACACAGGATATAGATGCAAGACAAACTTTTTTTCCTGTAAAATGAATGCCTTCAGTGCATTAAAATTGCTAATGTAGATGCATCCAGTGTCCCTCAGCAATATTTGCATGTGCTGAGGCAGAGCTTCTCAGTCATTTGGTTATGTTGGATACCCCTGAAAGCCAAGATTCTTGTGATAGCTGCTATTAGTTTTGGGCTAGACCACCTTCCCATTTGTTTTGCACCGTGGAAAATACTTGCATTGATTAAACCAAGATCTATTAAAATGCTTTCCTGAAATTGTTTTTCTATAACTTCTAACTGAACTTACCAGCTGCAATTAGAGAGGAGCTAGCAGGTTGTCGTTGGTGTCAGTGGAGAAACTTGGAGCTTTTTGCAACCCAATTTATGAGTTTCCAAGGTCTGAAAAAGAAGAGAGGAGTTGTGTGTCTACTCTGTTCTCTTAGGAGGTCCAGCATTATGCATACTGTAAGTGGATGCTATGCATCTGCCTGCCTTATTTTGCCTGCAGTCCAAGGTATGGGAACCTCCAGTATCTCCAGACTTATTTGGAACGCTGCTGCAGTTGCTCAGTGCTTTCTTGGCCTAGTAGCCTCCATAAGACAAGAACTACTTTCACATAAATTTAGCATTCCTTCCATAGTCACCTAGCGAGGACAAATTGTAATCTCCCTCCCCTCTGCCTTTTTTTTTTTTTTTTTGTCTGTCTGAAAGTACATGGGTTATTCCTGTGATTTCCCTTCCCCCCCCTCCATGTCATTACTACCCTACATCTTCATACTCTACATCTGTTCCTGTATGCAAACATTTTGGCTTGCTGTGATTTAGAAACACCTTCATAGACGTTAATAAGTTTATGACATTTTTCTTTTTAATATAAACTAGACAGGACATGAATTGGCCTTTTATTTGTTCTCTTCTTGCAAATATCCTTTGCGTAAAGGAAAAGGTAGTTCTCCGGCAAAAGTGAAAATCAGATGGTGTGTCAGTGGAACCTGAACCTGCTGAAATTAACTTCCGTGCCCTGACCCACTGGGTCAGAGCTGATTGACACAGCTTGTCGTGGTTGTTTGAAGTGAAAACATAGGGAAGCCAAGTGAGCATTTAACATACAGCTCCTTTGTGACTCATCTGTTAGCTTAGGAAATAAAGCTTTTTGTGACTTTAGGAAGTATGCTTTTCCCTTCGTGCATCAACATCATTGTACTTTGGCCCAGTTGAGTAGGTCACCAGTCATTAGGTAGCTTCTCTAGCTCAAGGCAGAAGTTATCTTCCTTTCCCTGCTGTTCTGTTCAGGTTCACCTGTACCTTGCGTAGAAGTTCAGGTCTGAAGCAAGAAACGTCTGTCTTTTGACTTACATTCCTTATGAATGTCAGCTGAACAATACCGTTCTGGAAGGCAGAATAGCAGAAGTACAGCAATGCCTGATTTCCGCGCTAAGCAATGGCTCCTAGGCTTCAACAGAAATTTTCTAAAGAAAAATAAGATGCCATTACAGCACTGTAGCAAAAACTATGATAGTGAATTATGGTTGGTTTGGGTTTTGTTTGGGGTTTGTGGTCATCCCGTGTCCTCCTCCCCCCCCCCCCCCCCCCCCCCCCCCCCTTCTAATAGCATTCTTTTATTTGCTTCAAAGCAAAGGGGGGAGAAAGAGCCATAACTTGCTTAACTTGCGTACAGGTTTTGACCGGGATAAGTAAATAAAGTAAACATTCAAAACTATACAGCTTTCTATAGGCTTAGGTTTTTTCTGATTAGAATGTGTTCTTTATTTTTCTTAAGAAAAGCGGTTTCTTATAACTGTACAGCTGTAACCTTTCAAGATGAACAGAGTGTAAAAACCGGTTAATGCCCAGCAGAAAGGAGACTCAGGGTAGAATTACTAGGCTTCTCCCTGGGCACATGATGAAAGTTTGACCTTGTGTTTAAAAAGAGTAGCTTAGATCCACTCCAGATTGCATTGAATTGAGTGGAGAGAGTCACTGTACTTCTAATGGAAAAACTCGAGGCCTTTATTATAGCTTTAATATGGTACTGTCTCAAGAGGTTGCATTCTACTGCATTTTATGTTTAAATATGACTGCCTTGCTGCAAATGAGCCGGCTAGTGTGACTTCAGCAGTAGCAATTTCTCGAACAGATTACCATTACGAGTAATGGCATGGAGGGAGAAAAGTTTATTGCCCGCTTGAATTTTTTTGTGGGTGAGGAGCTAGAAACACAAAAGTTCAAAGAGGAGATGCATTCCTTAGTTTTAATGCACACAACTATGTTCCAGAAAAAGTGAGAGTTAAGGGGGAAAATATATGTGGGTATGGAAAGTGTGTTATCAAATAGCTGTTTCACTTGCAGTTGAAATGGTGCTACAAAAGGTCCCAAGAAGGTAGTTATGAAACCTTGGTATCGGGCATTTTCTGGAGGAAGTGGAGCAGAACTTTCCTCCTAGTAGGAGAAAGTACTGTCATTTTACTGTCCTAGTACTGTCTCTTCGCTTTTTCCATGAATGATGCACCTAAATGCTACAGTGCAGCGCAGGGACAGTAGCTCCAAAGCTGGAGGCAAAGTAGTGGTGGCAATGCTGGGCTGTGACAGAACTAATTTATGCTGGTGGACCCATCTGAGCTCTGGACGTGGCTTGCTTTGCAGGACACCTAACAACAGTAAATAAGTTGCCTACAAACTGTTGGGAAGGTTAGCTTTTTGTTCTGCCCCTGCCAGCCCACCCCCAGGAAAGACACATGGACCTTGCTAGACTCAGCCAGCCCAGCTTTCCTCCTGACGTGTTAGAGTAAATTGGGAATTTGAGATAATTGGAATAAAAATTCGTGACTTCAGATGTGGATTCCCACATGCCCCAGCATAAATGTATGCAGGCTCTCACCGGAGTGGCTTTTATAATTCAAGCCTAGAGGTGGCTTGTTTGGAGACGGATTTTATGTATCTGGATGATGCTGTATTGCCAATTTGAGGTAATGCCTTTCTGATGCTTACGTGTTTTCTTTGGTTACTTGAAGATTAGTGTTTTTCTGGATTATTTTTCTTTTAAGGACTGTATTTTGCATTTCTATACTGAAGTAAATCGGCAAACACATTAAAAAGTTATCTAAATCATTCCTAGACGGTATTTTGACAATTTTATTGCCATGTATGTAGCAGTGGAAATACAGCATTGATTAGAAAATCAGGAGAGATTGGTTCTTATTTCTTAAAACAGATCTAAAATCTACTTCAAATTTTACTTTTTGTGCCACTTCATTCATATTTTAGAATATGCAGGCATAGTATTTTGAAGTGCTAAAATGATAGAAAATTTGCATTTCTCTTCTGATTTCAGTGCTGAGGTGGCTCTGAAGTGAGGTAGAATACAAGTCTCTTAAAATTGTTCAAGTGTCATCTTCTAAATACCAAAGAAAACAGATAATTTCACAAAGACAGTATTTTAAAATAATGTTCCCATAAGTGTACTTTAAAACTTGCTTTTCAAATGAAAATATAGTAGAGCATTATTGTTTAGAGTGTGCAATTAACTAGCCATGAAGCAAAGTACTTCTAAAACTTTAGTTTTGCCACAGAGGTTTAACTCTCCTCCTAAATGTTTGAAGGAGACTATTGGAATATTGATTCTAAAAAGCTTTGGAATAAGAGTTAACGTGTCAGAACTGGTTTTGGTTGCTTGGGATCAGAAAAACTTTGTCTATTAGAGGAAACAATTGCAGATGCCCTAGGAGACTGGCCATGTGTTGGCCGTCCTGTGCACCCAGAAAGGGGTGTTGTGAGGACTTCACATCTTGGGGGCCTGCTCACGTGTGCTTTTGGTAAACACTTGTGTGCTCTTTTGTTGTCAAATATAAATGTTTATATAAACTCAAAGATGACCTTTAGCATTAAAGGGTTTAAATGTTGACATTGATATACTTTAATCTAGACCAACAAGCTAATGAGCTAGTAATTAAAAGAAAAATAAAACTACACCAAAAAACTATAAAAATCTACTCATTCTATCGCCCAATGCTCATATACTTTCTTAGGGCAAACAAAATGTGTTCTCTATTGGGAACCTGTGATAGTATCACCATACACCCAGGTTTCTTGAATGCCTTTGTGTATCATGACTTTTCAAAGGAGTTGACCTATCTTCCTTTATGCAAAGAAAATTTTTGAAAGGAGGATAGAATGTAAATAAGGATGTGGAAGAGGGCTGTGTTCTAGTGTAGTGCTTTCTTATTATGAGGTTTCAGAAATGCTTGTGACCTAGCTGTTTTATATTGTGACCATTCCCAGCTCTATAGCTACTCATCTGCCTTTATGAAGGTCTAACACTGTGGGAGCTTAATCAGTTCTGTCCAGATCTCAGTTGGTGCCACACCAGGACCTTGTCTGATATCCCACAAAGTACTTGAAGGTTGGGCATAGAAGGATAAGAGATGCAGACTGCAAAATGGCTAGTTTAGCATCAGTCCAAACCAGTAAAGGATCTGCCAGGGCTTTAGTCGTGAGAGGAGACAGCTGCTGCCTTTTTTCTGTTTGAGCATTTACTGGTGCCTCCATTGGCAGGGTGAAAGGGAGCATTTCTTGGCCCTGTCACCAAATGTTTTGTGTCCCTAATTTTCCTAGCAGTTTGCATGAGCTTAAATACTTACATATATGCATTTACAAATTAGTCACTTGAGTGTTGTTCAACTCCAAATTTTACTTCAGAGATGTGTAATTTCTGATTTCATTTGCTCACTCTTAACGATATGCATTAGCGAATACCACCCTTATTGCTTATGCAGAACACGTGTTTCTTTACAAAACAACGCCAGTAAACCTGCTCATCACCAGCTATCCTAATGCTTCATTTCCGAGCAGTTTATTCTTCCAAGCCAAAATGTATGTTACTTTAGCTTCCAGATAATCATAGACCAGAGTCTAGACTGACTTTCTGACTTTGTTTCCCTTGCAAGGGTTTGTATCTAACGGTTCCAGAACAGAGAACGAATGTTCACATGCAGTGATTTTGCTGCAGTATAGAGTATAAAAGGAGCTAAAATAATTTAGCATTGATGTTTCCATTAAATACAAAATATGAAAACTCTCTGTAGGAAGCAACATTAAATTAGTACAGTTATGTATCATTCTAATCACAGCAAACAGCATTATTAGTAGTATTTCTACTAACTGCTATGGGCATGAAGTAATTTAAAAAAAAATAAAAAAATAGTGGGAACATGCACACTTTTTCCTGAAACAAGTTAGCGAATGGGGAGTCAGTAAGAGCAGAAGCCTTCTAAGAAAAAGACTTTTCTTAGGTGGTTTTTTTTTTTCCCTTCAGTTATCTGAAGACCTGTTTTCTTCCAGGCCCTGATGGTCTAGGAGGAACACTGGGATTTTGGGGTGGGTTTTTTTGATTGTGTCGTGGTTTGGTTTTGTGTGTGGTGTTTTTTTTAAATACAGTAACTAAGCCAATATTTGCTATAATACCCCTGCCACTTCTGTGACAAAACAAGGCACACAGGAGACCTAGGGGAAAAGCCTTTTCTTTCATCATGTTATTAGCTTCATCTGTCCAGGTCAGCACTTCTTGTGCTTATATATGCCAGATATTCCAGATTATTTGTATGGCCACAGAGCAGTGCTGCGTGGCTTTGTTAACGCTTTGGTCAGTCACTTTTAGTGTCTCCTTTTGATTGTCTTTTCTGATGCTCTTTTGTGTCATGCCAAGTGGTTGCTACTTTCTTTCAATTAAAAATAACCCTTTTCCACTGATGAAATATTTCACTTGCTACCCTGTTCCATGTATGTAGCATTAAAGATTTGTTTCTATTTCTAATATTTTTTTTCCTTTGGGAGTGGGTTTCAAAGCAACATATTAAAAGTTTTTTCTTTGTTTCATATTGTTCCATTTAAAGTAGCCTGAATTAAAAAGAAGAGGCACAACAGAATCAATTAGCTGGAATATTTAAAGTTGAGAATATGTACTTTGTAAACGTATAAATATCTTGTGAGATGGTATCCAAAATCTTATATAAACTGAGCAATTAGAATTTTTGCTTGGGAAGAAATTTACTTAAATTCTTTTTCCATTAGAAACATGACCAGAGAGAGCTTTAAGTATAAAACTATTTAAATCACGTTATTCCTTACGAAAATTATTTTCTTACCTAGTTTCTCAAAATTAGTGATCATTCTTTTGCAGCTTATTTTAAATTTGGGTGATGGTTTCCATTTACTGAAGAAATAATAAATTGTTTAAGTGAAAAATACAAGTTGATGAACAAGCGCTCTTTATTGCAGGTTAAAGGTCTAGTATGTACTATAGAATCTAGTACAGCTCATGGCTGTAAAGGCACCCGTGTTACATCTTGTGGACATTCCTGTAGCCCCTTCCCATTATTGCATTATTACTGAAGTGTAGGTATTTTTTCCAAATTAAGCAGCCTTTGGCCTTTAGGCTGCTATGCAAGAGTAATCAATAGCATCTTCCTAAGTCGCATTGAACCTAGAGAATACAGAATAGCCTTCAGTCTTTCCAGAACTGAAGCAAATAATAACTGTACAAATAGATGGGTATATAGAAAGTTCATGAATGATAGTTTTGTAGCTTATCCTACCTACAGTCATCTACTCGTGTGCTGACAGTGGGGAAAAAAAGAAATGCTGATTAGGCTAAGGAGAAAATCTGAGGGTTTTAGATACATGTAGGTTACATTAATTGTATTTTCTACCTATCCTTCCGTCAAAGGAGAAATTGTGACTTTTGCTTAATGATGTGCTCAGACACCTTGCTGAAATGGAATTTTTGTTCTGTACCTATTTTTTTCTCGAAACAATGTGATGGAGTCAGTATTGGTAGAATATCCAGCATAGATTTTCAAAGAATCTAATAATATTAATCTTCAGCAAATTCAGATGTTTTAAAATTTTAGGTTTGATTTTGACCTCTCTTAGGTTTCAAAATATGCATACGTTTATGCTATGTACACTACCAGGTAGATGCTTTATTCCATTCCTTTTTAAACAGATTAAATTGAGGAAAAGGACTTAGTGATGCATAGCTCAATCACTCGACTCTTTCTTGATTATTCTGAACTGTGATTCTTAAATGCATAAAAAACTTCCCATCATTGGGCCAGATGGGGGTAACTTTATCACTTAACAGAATCCAATTTGACTTGAGCATATCTTTCTCCTACTTATTTTAATGTATTTCATTTCATGTCTGCAAATGTTTTCATTTTTACCCTACTCTGTGGGTCAGTTACAAAATTCACATGCTATAAACCTGCCTCTCCCCACCTCTACCAGAACGAGCAATCATATTTTATTCCTTATTCTCCCAAGTGGGTTGCTTCTGCCAGACTTGTGTTTGTTTTGTTCGCCTGCCAAACTCCAGCAAATGTCTTGTTTTAAGGATGACGGGCCAGTCTGTGCATGGATTCAGATGGTTCGGAGGTTTTTTCTTTTCTTTTTGAGCTGCCTTTATTTCTTACTTGCAGGGTTTTTTAGTCTGTGAAACATGGCAGCTAAAATGCTCTTCAGCTAAAGAGTGAATTTTGTTCTCTTCTTCCAGAATGGTAAATGTTAAAATTCACTTTAAAGCAATCAGGAATTCAGAGTACTACATGGTGAGGTCTTTCACTCATTTACAGAAGAACTATCAGCTGTCCAGGAATTTGTGGTTTAAACACAGTATTTACAGCTAGTACACTCTGACAGCTGTTCATTGTATTTATGTGACCTCTTAAGGGCAGAACTTAGGCTCGCTCCTGTTCTGCCACAATCGGTGCAATCCTCAAACCTTCCATGGAAGTTCGATTTCAGTAGTTCACTGATAACATTTTTATGAAACTCCTCTGGGAAGTGGATTTTTTTCACCCCTGTGGGTAATGGCTATGTAAATTTGTCTAGAGAATAAACATGCAAGGCTAAAATGATTATTACTTTTTCTTTTCTTCCCCTGAACTATCTATCAATTCTATTCCATTCCACAAAATGATAATGATGTGGCTGTTATCTGAGTATTAGAGTGTGAGTTGGATATTTTTCATCATGTTGAGACCTCGGCCAAAATAAACAGTTGTGAAAACTAGTTGGAAATATTTTTTGGTTTGCTTTTTTAGTTAGTTTTTTTTTTTTTTAAGATTTCAAACCCTTATGTTCCATGGTGCGGGCTATTAGCTGCCCGTATAGGAGGAACGGAGGGATGCTGCTGATCTTATTCTAGTTGTCAACAAATAGGTTGCACTTTCTTTTAAAAATCTGCTGTTGCACTTTGTAAGATTCTGTGGTAAATGCAAATGGTTGTGGGGATTGAAGATGGGGTGGGATAGAGGATAACCTCTTAAGCATAGTGTGGATAACAAGAAGTGATCATGGAGAGCTCCCATGTTTAGATGTGATGCAGGTTTGAGGTGATGTAGAGATGAAGGGAAGCGGAAGATGAGAAGCAGTTATAAAATAGTGCCTATTTTCAGCTTTGTGAGAGACCTTAATTTTGGAAGGGGTTCCACTGCAAGAGGGTGAGTAGAGAGGAAGGCCGGAGAAAGTGGAGTACATAAGGAAAAAGACAATTCCAGGTATAGAAGGATGCAAAAAAAATAGGCAGAAATAGTAATTGAGAGGGAATGATGCAGAAGAAATGATTAATGTGAGTTTTTCTCCTGAAGTCCTTAAAAAAAAAAAAAAAAAAAAGACATGACCAGAGAAAAAGTGTTAGATATGACTGACGGTAGCTTATGTGAAACAGTTCAGTTTATAGGCCTTTAAATTTGTTGTCCTGTACGTGTGCTGGTATTGAGCTCAGTGAAGAGAGTGTTGTTCATCTGATGGCAGAATGGATGGAAGTGTCATAGTCCCAGGAAGGTCATACCCTTACCAGACCCTGGAGGATGGATCCATGTGGGGCTGGACCAGTTACAAGTTTTGAGAGATGGTGAAGGTTGTGTGGCAGCCCCTCTCCTGAGGTGCCACTGTTATTTGTGCTATTTTAGGGAAAGGCTTTGGGTGGATTCTGAAGAATAATGGAAACTTCAGAATGTGCACTGGTGTCAGTAGTAGTTTCCTCATGGGCTGGTGAGGCCAGCCCATAGGTGAGAGGGAACTCGATGCACAGAATATATTTGGGGCTTCTGCTCTGCTGGTAGAGGTGTCTGGGAAGGACTATGAAAAGTGTCATGTCCAGCGTTGAGCCCATTTAATAACTAATATACTCTATTTTTCCAAAACTGAGACAGAGTGAGTCCCTTCTCCTACCACTCCCTTTATCTTAGATTTTTACCTACTTTCTCCATAGTAAATTCAAGGAGAAAACCGTTGCTCTTAATCCCAGGCAATAAACACATGCAGACAAATGGAAAAAATGAGTAACCTCCACCAGTTTTCCTGGTCCTGTCCTGTGAAGTCTGGCATCAAATCTAGTTATCAAGAATGGCATAGGAGGGAGAAAAGACACAGAAAATAATTTCCTTATTATGCAATTTTACAGCCTTGTAGTGAAGTAAAAAGAGATTTGTCATTTATGAATTACCCATGGAATTAGTGCTTTCATGTTGCCTTTATTTTGGAAGCATTTATCCAGATTGAGTCTGCTGTCATGCTGTTACTCAAGTAAAATCATCCGGAAGAGAAAAACTTTGTGGATGACCTTATAAGGTGGGTTTGTGAACCTTTTGATCCCAAAGGAACTGGTACTTTTCCACCTTGAACTTTGTGCAGTCATTTTACAGCCATGGAAAGAGATTGGATCGTTGTGGTATCATTTTTCTTCAAATATGTATAAATCATCTGTAGGATAGTAGGTAGGGGAATACTTGATCTGCTCCTCTTGTACAGGGAGTAATGATAATTTAAGCTTAGCAGTATTAGAAATGGCTATTTAGCGTGTACTAAGTACACAAAATCACTTGCGTTTGAGAAGACCTTTAAGATCATAGAGTCCAACCATGGATTTGAAGTTGATGATTTGAAGTTTGCATGTGTTGCACTTCAATGAATGGATTAAGAGCCCACTGCTCTTTGCTGTGTTGTGTGTTCGTTTTTTTGGGGTGGGGCAGGGTTCCCCTTGGTTCTTTTTTTGTTTATTATAAAAGAAGGAACAACATAATGATATAAAAGGGATGTGCAGCAAATGTAAACAAAGGAGGGTTGTTAACCTTGAGGAAGGTCAGTGAGATTTTTAGTTTGTTCTCAGCAAACCCTAGATAGCTTGAATTAGAATATTTTCATCAAGTACCCAATTTTAGTATTTTGATAAATATTTTTAAATAAGACTCCTGATAGATCTTTTTGGCTCCCCACTGTTTTTTTAATAGCATTTATTAATCATTGTCTTTGAGGTGTCCTTTCCAGAGACTTAAATTTTGGGCTGTGAGTCAGTTTTGTGTTTAGCAGTGTATGGAGGGTGCTTTGTGGAAATGTTACTTTATGGTGAGTATTCCTTGAGTATTTGCACCAGGGACAAAGCCAAAAAACTACAAATCTCAAGCTTTTCTGACACAAGACATTCAGAGGCCAGAATTTTAACACCATTTGAAGTTAAGAATGTAATAGAGAAAGTGATGATGCCTTCTGTTACCACTAGTAGACCATTCAAGTTGAAGAAACAAAATGCAAGAGATGGAGAAGGAGAGGGATGGGAATCAGACCTCTGCGTACTGTAACTTGACTAGGAGATTCTGTAAAGTCAGTGAGGAGAGGAAAAAGTCACCAAGTTCTGAGATGCAAAATATGTTTTCACTGCTATTTTCTTCATGGTGTAGGTAACTGGAGACTCGGAGATGATTTTACCATCCTCTGTTCCCAAAGAATGGATTAGAAAAGGAGTACAACAGATAGAGCCCTGATCCTTCAGGGCTTTTCTGGGCTTTGCTCTGTGCTGATAGCTCATGGCAATGTTTGCCCAATTCCAATGAGTTGTTTGAAGAGACTTTAAACTAGGTGTAACATTAGACCAAGAGATCAAATAAGCATCTTTCCCCTTCCTAAGGTACACTGGAGTGTGATGAAACTGTGGATTTGGAGCACTGTTATAATAGCAGACAATGAGTGAAGTTAGCTCTAAAGACACCCCTTAAACAGGACTAGGATTTAAGTGAACTACTGCAGAAACAAATAAGTAATCTGTGATTTTGTTTGGCTGCATGGTGCATGACAGAGATGCTACAAATGGTGTTGTTTATGATGAGGGTGATAATCGAGGCTATTTTTAAGTGCATCTGCTGAGCCTGCTACACAAAATGTATAACTGAATAGTACTCCTTAATTTGTACGTACCCTATAGGAAGCTGTAACAATATTGCAGATTTTTAATCTAGAAGAAAAATTAGCAATGAGGAAAGGGTAAAGTGTACCTTGCAACCTCTTTAGCTATTTTCACTTTTACCAAGATGAGCTTTCCCAGGATAAAGATACCAAGACTTGTCCAAAGAATAAATTTTGAGCTCACCAGCAAGTAAATCATTACCTGAGGAGAACGTGTTTGTGTGTGTTAAGAAAAAGCCAACTTGCTTCCAGACTTGTAAAGAGAGGATGCCAGATTCATGCAGTTGGGCTTCAGGACAGGGAAAGAACAATCGGAGGTCACTGAATTACATGTCTGAGGCAGACTTCTGCAGGTGTGCACGGCGTTTGGGTCTCTATGCCAACCCTCCCATTCTCACAGCAGGAGACTGCTGCAGAACTTGGGCTGTAGCTGTCAACGTACATTGTCCTGCTGAAGTGCCTGGAATAGGGCCTTTTCTAGGACATGTGATGTCATATAGAAAAAGCCTTATTTTGGTGCACATTTGTGTCAACACACATATATGCCGTACAGATACAATTCTAGTATATTTAGTTTAAGGATGTCCCATTTGACAAGACAAATGCAGGAAACATTACGGCATTAAATGCACAGCAGGAGAGAACAGAGAAAAACAAAACCAAACCCGCTTCTGTAGTAACAAATACTTTCTGGAGTGTTCCTGAAGGTGATGGATTGATTTTTAAACTCTGTAATTCTTGACAGTGCAATTTTCTTTCATCTGTCTTGCTTTTTCCTTTTTCCAAAAGGAAAAGCAAATTATTTTTTTTTACTTGCTTACTGACTAATACCTCATGGTACAGGACATTAGAATCACTGCTACTTCTATCCATTGATGGTGGGTGTAAGCTGACTACCCCAATAACAATGGGAAAATGTCAAATTTGTAAGAAACTGTCACTTCAGTGAGCCCTTATCTGTAAAGGCTGGATTTATTGCTAGGCCTATTTCTGTACTATTCTATAACTGGGTTGGAATAGTTGTCACTGAAGCTTTAATAGACGCACACATCAGACAAGCAGAAGGAAGAGAAGAGCGGCAAAAGCTTTTTAATACTTCATTGAAATTTTATTTCTTTGCTTTTAATAAAACATAGTTAGGGAAATATATATTTATAGGACTTCTGGTATATTTCTGGATCCTGTAACACTTTTCCTATAAAAGGAAAAGTCCCCCACACTTGCATAGCTCTAAACCAAAATGTTGTTGTTCAGACACTTTTTTTTTTTTTTTTTCCTTCCTCTGTTTTGGGGAACATCTTACTGAATGAAGAACAAATAGCATCGAACTCCTACAGTCTATCGCTCCGTACTGCAGTCTCTTCTGTGCCACACTGGATCAAGCCAATAGTTTTGGCTTTTCCAAAATCCACTTTGCACTTGCGTGGAGCTGTTGATCCTTCCCTGGCATTTGTGTTGGCTTTGCAGGGCTGTTTCCCCTGATCCTTGCTGTCTGAGCACATCGGGGCATGCGTATCCAAGTACCTGGCTGCCGATTTGTTAGGTCTGTCAGAATTGTACTGCTTTGCCCTTGTCTTATCCTCTCTCTTGGCTGGAGTGAGTATAGGAGTACGATGTGTTGACAGAGGTCTCTATCTGACATTTCCAGGTGTCCCGGTCAGGCAGAGAGCTGCTGCTCTTTTGCTTCCCACGCTTGTCTGCTTGCTGATTGCTAGTGCCGGCCCTAATCCGCTGGATGTGTGCTCAGCTGTTCCCACTGAAACACACGTACAGAATATTATGGGCAAGATGTGAAGCACTGAACATCTTTGATGTCGTTGTTCCATCTCTGTAGCTCCTGGACTCCGCCGAGGCAGCGAGCTTGGCCCCACGTAGCAGAGCCCTCTGGAGCAGGGCTGCACCCGTGGCTGGGGCACTGACGTTCAGCAGGCTGGTTCTTCCCCTCAGCCCTGTGTCTGGTTCACCAAAAGCTGCAATGGTGCTGCTGAGCTCTTCTTTTTGCATGAGTTAAGGTCTACTAATATATAACCCCAAGCTGTTTCAAAGAAGTCTGCATATATACATAGAATTAATTTCTTTTAAAAATACTTCTTCGTGGAAAATTTGAAAGTGCTCTGTTCCAAATGAGAGATTGCTTTATAGTTGCCATGTCTAACAAGAAATGATGAAGAATAAACCAGTTCTATGGGGGTAACTGTGAAGTTGTAATATTAGTTAACAGTTTACATTTTGCTTGCTGAGAAAAGCATAAATAAGCACATTTGGGGGCGGCGTGTTTCCTACTTCATGCTAATGCTTTTTAAAGTTAGTAAAATAGTTCATTATCTGACTGCCCAGTACTTCAAAGAAAGCAAGCACTGAATCCTGTGAACTTTTGATTGACTCGTGTATTTGCTTATAATAAGTTTTAAAAGGCCCAGACTGCTTTCCAAAATGAAAATCTGCATGTGAGCTTTGTAATGAAATGAAGGTGTCGGTCTGACAGTGTTATTGTCTCTGCAGTTGCAATCCTGACCTTCCTCAAGTAGGTTTGGTTGGGAGACATTAAATATAAAACAAGGCAGGCTGGAGGAGCACAACTGCTTTCAGGAAGAATGTGTGTGCTTTTTTTTTTTTTTGTTATTGAAGCGCTTCATAATGGAATATTCGTGTTTCATTTTATTAGAATTGTAATTAGGCCACATGCTTCTGGAAGGGGAGACTGCCAGGCATGACTGAGCTGTTGGATCTTCCTCAGTGTTGGTCCATCTTTGTTTTACAGATTTAATTGATTCCAGATTCGCTTTGCACACTGAATACAAACGTATTGTTAAAATCTTGGAGTCCAAATCAGACATGGCTCCCACAGATGTGATGGGAAATCATTCCTGAGTAAAAGTTGTAGGACTGAACCAGCTGAATCTGTCATGCTTCAGGGAAGCAAAAGCAGTATTATCTGCTTTCATGCCAGAATACTTAGGAAAACATCAATCTCTGTTAAGCAGCATCAGCTCTTCAAGTTTTGGCTCTAGTTTTGCTTCCTTTGTAGTTGCACAAAAATCCTATGGGTGGGGGTGGAGTAAAGCTCTGTGAAAACTGAGTTTGAGCTTTTTCAGGTTCTTCTCCATATTCCCCAAATCCTTCACATATACATGCCTTATTTTTGTTTTATCATTTTCTTTTGGGTTGTCATCCCAAGGAAGCCAGGCTGGAGCCAGGGAAGTATATTTAGCATGCCAAGCATTTTATGTGGCTCGTGGGAAGACGCAGTAGTGGACTGTCATGAGCACGGATCCCAACTGCACCCAGCATGGGTGGCAGCATGCTCTGAACCTGTTACACAGTGGGAGGCTCAACCTGCCTGCCATGTCAGCCAGGTTAGTCAGAACATGTAATGTTCATAACTGAGAGATCCCATGTGTTGATCTGGAAATTAGAAAGTGACTTATGCAAAGCAGAAGGTTTGTAAGCTGGCTTATTCCTTTCTACAAGCCTGCAGAACCACAATGAATGAATGAATGAGTGGCGGCTGGATGCAATGGAAATTGCTGAGAATGATGAAATGAACATCTTCACTGATGTCAAATACAGCTACAGCCTCTCACTGCAAAGATTTCCCTGAAATTTGGCAAAAATATGACAGCATATTGAAGATATTTCAGGGTTGCATTACTTGTGTTTTTGTCATCACAGTACTAGAGCCTAATTAAAATTCTTATGTAAAACCTATTAAGTTTTCATAACTACTTGTTATAATAAGCTTGTCACCTGGAAGTTTCTTTTAAATATAATACCCAGTAAAGACCTGAAACAGATTCCTCAGTTGGAGTAGCTTTGACTTAAGGTATGCTTTTATCTTGTGAGCAAAGGTGGTGTAGTAAATAAGAATATTTTAGAGCTGTAGTAATTGATGGGATGCGCAGTGGGTGGTGTTTTTGATTTCTGTTAAGTTTTAGTAATTTCACTGAAGAATTAATTGTGTCAGAACTAACGCTGCATGTAACGTGTGTTACAAGAGGATGAGAAGAACCGCTGCTGTTGCCATCATAGCTTCAGCCAGTTTCTCTAGATTGTTTGTGTAAGGCAGAAAAAGCTTCAGCCGGACTGTATGAATTCAGTTGTGGGTGAGAGCTGGGAAGAATTAGCTGGGGTCAGGTAGTTACAGTAAAACCTTTGCTGAAAGGGCCAGGTCTAGAAGGACAATTCTTAGAAGATCTCAGGTCTTGAAGAGGAGGAAACTGGAAGCAGAAGTGCCTTCTCCAGCTCCAGGGTAACTTGCTACTACACATCTCTTATGCCATATTCAGTTTGCAAGAAAAGTAGAAGAGTACACTTCACGAGCTTACTTCCATGTGTCATATTAAACTGAAACAAGAAACCATGTCCCTTGAGGTAAAAGGGAAATTAAAGGATTAACTGGTGAGGAGACTAATCCCTCTCTCCCCCCATTAAAGAAAAGATTTTTGGCTGTGGAATGGTAATCTGACTGCATCTAAGCAGTTTTGGTGATTGGCTCCAATATACACCTGGCTTGGACAGATGAATGTAAACATTTCTGTGAAATTTGATTTTTTTTTTTTTTTTTAAGAAGTCTCCAAATTCCTCTGAAATCTGGCACAGCTGTGGCTCTTTCTCCTTTTTTAGAGGAGAGGAAGGGGAATAAAGATTGTAAAGTTATCACAACTGTGTAGTTTGGGAAATAGGGTGTAAATGTTTTGCTTAAAAAAACCCAAACCAACCAAACCAAAACTGCTTAAAATCAGAGAAGGGGGGGCAGGGAGGAATGTTGGGAAGGGTCCAAATCCACAAGCCCTGCAGACATTCCACATCAGTAAATGTCTTTTGTTCTTGGGTGATGTTTTTGACAATGCTCTAAATTATATATTGGGAGTAGAAATGGCAGATTTTTCTACATAGCTGCAGATGACAGCTGTATGATAAAAAGGAAATGTGTTAATGAAGTGATACTGTTTACTCCTGCAGAGGGAGGGAGATGAAGGCCTAGGGTAGTGCCAGGTGACCAAAGATTAAATAGTTTAAATGTGTAAATAATTGAAGAATTTCATTCCTTAGCCTTACAGTTTTGCTGTAGACAGAGGAAGAAGATACTGATAAGCTCTCAAGCATACCTCATGGAGGTTGTGATCCACCGGGACTCTTGTGTGTATTCCTAACTTCTGTAAACACAAGCAGTATTTACTTAATGGGGCTTTTCAGAGGCTTAAACTTCCTAATGCACTGTAATGTCAAATGCAGATGCTCTATTTCTATTCAAATTGGTGATAAGGTAAAGAGCACTAGGGAGAAACCAGCAATGTGTGTACCCCCACAAAAAAAGTCAGTGCAAGGACTAATACTTAGTAAATAGCAGCATCTCTGTTAGGAGTGAAACTCTAAACCATGTAGTTGTATGAGCGCGTGTGCACATGTATGTTTTTGGCAAAGAAATAGACAATGCTGTTCTCTGATGAATATTAGATCATTCAAGCTACAAAGCTCTGGTCTGTTAGGTAAAATTAACTGTAAAATGAGATCTCTTGCTAGCTTTTTGCCATTAAAGACAACTGTTATGTCAATGTCAAAGATCAAATCAATCATATTTTATTCTAATTGCTATAATACAAGCCAAAATTAAGTAGATATCTTCTAAAAATAGTATTTATGACTTAAAAAGTTAACTGAAAAAATATTGTAGAAAAACTAATTAGAAGTTTATTGGGGGTTTGAGGTCTTCTTTTCTGGGGGGGGGGGGGGGCAAAAAAAAAAAATTGGTGACATTTGAATTCTTCAGTGAGAGCATACCAGAAGTTTCTGCTAAAATAACTAGAAATGGGAAAGAGTTTACACTAGCGTTGCAGTACTTAATAAAAACTTAAAGATGTCTCTGTTGCCTAGAGTAAGGAGAGCATTGTCTGGGAACTTGAGAGTTCATCTAGCGCCCCTCCTATCTGGAGGCAGGATCAACTATACCTAGGTACTTCCAGATAAACATCTGTTAGGCTCTTTCTTAAAAGATTTTGCAGTAGTGGAAAAGCCACAGTCTTTGTAGCCAGGCAGTCCTTTCTGGTGCCCCTCTTATACCAAAACCGGGTGTTTTTTCCAGCTCTCTAACCTGAGACTGCATTACTGCAGTTCAAGGTCATTTTGTACAAGAGGATAAGAGATTTTTTTATTATTATTTGTAGCAGCAGCTTCATTTAAAGTTACTTCTGTTGGTTAAATGCTGTTCATTCTTCACTTAATGTTTAACCCAGGATTATACTGAAATCTAGAAAGTGTAGTTTAGGGGATATATCAACACTTAGGGTGAGATAGATTTGAAGTACTTTAATTAAAGCTCTTAATTATAGCTGCTTATAGCAGATACTTGTGATGTCACTGATTGTCATGCCAGAATCGGAAGAATAGAAAATGTCTAGAATATTAAGAGCTTTTAACCATGTAAAGGTTGTGATTGTGCCGTTCTATAACATGGTATTGCTGTACTATTCCAAGTACACATTATACACTTGTTCTGTTTCATGTATGGTAACATTAAAACAAAATACAGATTGCAATGTTCTGTATTAATTTGGGTGATATTTTTATAGAAAGTGTGAGATGTGGGAAATCTTTTTGGTGTACATATAGAATTATAAGGAACCTGTTAAGATATTGAAGGGGATT
Organism: Falco punctatus; assembly: GCF_963210335.1. Lineage (NCBI taxonomy): Eukaryota > Metazoa > Chordata > Aves > Falconiformes > Falconidae > Falco > Falco punctatus. The sequence continues at coordinate 74,548,915 of NC_137585.1, forward strand.
TGATTTAAAGATTGCAGCAAACATTAAAATCAATTTGTAATGACTTGCAAGTATTAGACCTTTCCAGCTTTCACTGATCTTGATTTCTTTTTGTAATGTTGGAGTTCTAAAAGCAGGAAAATTTCATGTTCCCTTTTTTAAATTGAGAGGAAATTTCAGCTTGGTGTTAGATGTACTCTGAATTACACTGAATGCATCAAATTTGCATTTGTGCTTGGCTTCTTGATTGGTTTTGTTTTCTTTTTGTTTCTGTCTGGGAATAAAAGCAGAATGATCCTAAAAATGTGTATTATTGAAATAAGGGACTACAGATAAGGTATAAGATGGAAGCAGAAAGATCTCAGACAATACTGTTTTGCAGAGTATCCCAGGAGGGGTTTTAACAATAGAGACTTGATTAGCTTGAAAGTCCGTTTATATTAAAAACAAACCCAAAACAAAACAACAACAAAAAACCACACTAGCCTGTTCCAAATGGGAAATGTAAAAATGCCAACACACTTGTGATCTACCAAATGCAGGGCTAGGAGTAGCCGTGATCTGAACAGAAAAGAGGGGGTGAGGGGGCAGGGGGTTGCCCGTGCCACCCTCCAGTGGGCAGTGCAGGATGTGCTCAGCCTGTTCCGACAGCCCGGCTGGGGCAGATTGCTGTCACCCAAAGCCATCCATCCCTCTTGCCCAGTCAACACCTATAACACCAGTAACGTATAGACTATACAGTAATACCTCTGGTTTTGTGGTTGTGGTTTTTTTTTTTTTTTTTGAGTCACTACTAATCTCTCAATGTTTAAAAAAGTCTTTTCCCAAATGTAAGATGGATTTCTATTAACTTATTTCTAACAGCAGTACAGACACGTGTGACTTCAGTGGGTTCTCCTGACTTTAAGGTCAGCATGTCAGAGTGGAATGAAATCCAAATTCAGAGATACTCATCAGTAAGATCCAATAACTTGTTACATGGTGTCCCTGCACTGCCCTTATTCTTAATGTTCTAAAATAAAACATCAATTATTTTTCTATGGCTTCCTTTGCCCAGAAGGCATAGGCCAGTAACAAGCATAAAAAATCTGTAACTTCTGTTCTATGCCAACTTTGAAACCCTCACGAGCTTCAGAGCTGTGGCATTCAGCTTCCTTTTATCTATTTCCTTATCATAGTTATTTTTGTGGTATCTCAGTGGCTATGACTGTTTGCAAACATCCTTTTTCTCTTCTCTGGGGGGGTGGCAGGTTTTTTACATGAAGACCTGGACCTGGATCATTCTTGCAGGAGCAGGAACTTGGGGATCGTTAGTTCGGGGTGGGAGTGAGGATGAACATTAACTTTGTATGCGTGTCTGGTGGTGTGGATTGTAGGGAAAGGAACCCCATTGGTCCAAGCGCTGTAAGTGCCTGTGGTATGCATCCTTGAGATGCAGGAAGCAGATTGATCGCTAACTCAATGGGTGAGCAATCTATACGGAGTGTAGGTCATGAGAGACAGTCTTCCCTTTTAGATTAGTGATGCTTTTACCCAATGCACTGGAATATTTTATCATAGCGATTCTGAAGAATCGCGTCCTTTCAACCTTTCCTGTTTATGGCCATTACCTTGGGGTCACTTGCAATTTATGTTGGAATGTATATATGTATGTAGTAACCCAAGTTACAATTTTGTTTCAGTAAAATTAAAGTATTTGCAAAATTAATAATATATTTTTTAATAGTATGAAATAAAAGGTGGAATTAATCTGACCAAATGTAGTAAACTAAAATGCATCCTAAAAGTGTCTGCATATCCCCACAGAATATGAAGGGAACATGTAGTGATCAGCTAAATACATGTATCTGCAATGGAGACTTTAAGGTTGGTTTGTTTTTGAGTGTCTTTTGGGGGGTAGTAGTGGTGGGGGTTGAATTTGAGAAACAAGAGAATGTGTCGTACACTGGCAATCAGAACTTAATTCTTGGTGCAATTGTATTCTTGTGCAGAAGTGTGTGCATGTGTGTATTTTTGTGTGTGCTCATATATATATGTACACATACTAAAAATCTGCTGCAACTGTGGTTGTATAATTAAGCTTATATGCAAATAGCACAAAAAGTATGAACCTATAGATAAGTATAAGGGTAAAATAAAGCATTGGCCTAAATGCCAGCAGAGCTACTACTGTAGACAAATAGTTTCTGTGTTTTAAATACATCCTGAGCTAAGATGGTTGTGAATCATTTTAAATTATGTGGTGAAAATATTTTTTTTCTCTGGAAACAAGAATATTGCTAGCAGGAATCCAAGTTGCAAGTATTGAATTAATGCAATTTCAGTGAAGTAATTAAAGTTAAAGCAGAAGATTACTATTTTGGTGCTTTATCGAGCTATAGTTCTAGGAAATATTATCCCAAACGCATGAATAACTAGCAGATACTTAAATGAAGCACATGCCGATAAATTAAGAGACTTCCACAAGCGGAATTTTGTAATGGTGATATATTATAGAGAGCCATAGAATGTAGTCAGGAAGATATAACCATGGACGTGAAAGCAACAACAAACCCCCTTGGTATTATAATGAATATAGAAATTACTGGTGCCATCTACTGTTGGCAAAATAAAGGTGACAGAAAGCTGCAAGCAGGGTGGTGGAAACGAGCATTAGAAAAGAGAAGTCAAATAATTCCGTTCCTTAATATCAAACTGAAGAAAAATATGATGGGAAGATTGGATTACTTTATCGTGTTTGAGTTCTTACCAATAACAAAAATTGGAAACAGCTGAGAGAGTGTTTGGAAGCAGTTTAGGCTGTTTTAAATCCCTCAAACCCTGTGATTGTTCAGAGAAGGAAGCCAGGGCCGGATATGTGTAATTCAGCTATTTTGGGACTGGAGTTTGTCTTTAACTTTATCCTGTTTTTCTTTAGCTTTTAAATCTAATGGGATCAGTTCTTCAGCTTGTACAAACAGGTGTTGTTCAATTAATGTTAGTGTTGAAATCCCATACTAAAGCATGACTGTGAGGAATGCTTTTTTTTTTTTTTTTTTTTTTTTACTTGGCAGGAACAAATTTCCCTCTTTGGCTTCTAAGAAAGCAGGTAAATGTTGGAGTAGTTTGAACAGCAGCAGCAAAAATAACACAGAGATCAAAAGGATGGCTGCAATAGAAATAATCCAAGTTTTTAAGGAAAAAACCAACTACTATAAAGAATAAAATCTCTTAGCATAAGAAAACATTTTAGGAATTTAAGAAATTCAACTGCTTGTGGTGTTCAAGTGAGCTTGAAGCAGTGATGGAGGCAAGCACAGAATGTTTTTGTCTGCCTGTGTGCTGAGAACTTGGAGGGCTCTCCAGCTGGAGATCTAATCTCATTCATTATGGTCTGGGTTGGGTGTTTTTTTTCTACTTTTAAGGCTACGCCCTGGTTTTGTTGAAATGATTGTTGAAATCTTGATTACTTCAGCTGTGGTAGAGTTTCACCCACCCGTTACTTTCAAATAGGAAGCTTGCTTCCAGGTCCATCTCCTGGGCAGAACCATGCTCCGGAGCATAAAGCTGTGGTTCCCTTCCAGTATACTTGTGTAACCTTTTAGATTACTTTAAATTAAATCCTAGTCACATTAATAAAGTTCAAGGTCAGGGAGGTGACCGTTCTGTCAGCAGCCAGGTTGAAATGTAAATTCAAAGTTCCAATCCTGTTTCTTCGTGCTGCTGGAAGCTTGTCTGTAAAACTCAACAGGACATTAAACATCACTAATGAAAAAAAATGTACCATATAGAAACACACAGGTGATGCATCAGGTTTATTTTAGGAGGACCTTAAATACTTTGCTTGACTTGGGGAGCCAGGGGCAAGCAAAAAACAAAACTTGGGCTCCCATAGTTCATACATTACTGAAATTCAGGACGGCTCCCCAGTAAAGCACAATCCCAAATGTGGGCTGTTTCCCAGGCTTCCTTGGTGATCCTGGGGGAGAATGAAGCAGCTGTGGTTGCGGATCTGGAAAGCTGTGACCAGAGCTAAGGAAACACTTGGTATGTTGTGTTAGCTGGCTCCCAGGCCTGAGGGAGGGTTTGAAATCCCTGCCAGTCTCCAAAGTGGATTTCAGGAGATCACTGCGGGCTGCAGAGCTCCAGATCCACTCCTTGAGGCAGACATGATGAACATGGTTAGAAATGGTATGGATGAGTGGATGATGGTATGGATGAGGTACTGGTATCCTTCACTGTTTGCAGCTGTTTTAGGATCAAAACTTCCCGCATAAAGGGATTCAAACCAGTGTTTCAGACTGCAGAGCCATCTGTTACCTTGTCCAGGCGAGAAGCATCACTCTCCTATCTCCAGCTGTCTGTTGAAGCTGGCTGCTATGCAGTATGCAGCTCAGGGTGTGAGGTCATGGCATTTGGGTGGGGAAGGGGGCACGTGTCCTGAAGTATCCCAGGACTTCATTATGCATGTCATATTATACAGCCAGGTCATTACCAACGCGGCCTCTGCTTTGGAGCAGTGAGTAAAGCCCCTTCGGTGCTGCTGGCCATCAGGCTGCACCCGGTGGTCTTGTGTTGTTTCATGGGGGTGTGAATCCGGGGTTCCTGGCTGCAGGGTGACCTGGTGTCAAGGTGGTGGTGGTGACCCATTGAGCTGTGCTTGCCTACCAGCAGAAGCCAGGGTATATGTAGATGTTGGTACACTTGCAACAAAACCTTTGTGATAGTCTGCTTACTTTTAATATATGCAGGAAGGAATTAATCTTCTCCTCCTGCCTGACATGCCAAACAAGTGAGTTTGCCCACTTGCTGTTTGCTCTGACACCAGTAGATGCATCAGTGAACAGGGTAGGGGGATTTAGGCAGAAGGGTTCCTGCATACAGGGAGAGAAGGAAACTGGGGAACAGGACGGTTACAGCCCAGGAAGTGCAATATTGTTGGAGAACTTTTTTGAAATAGAGAACAATGAGATTCAGGCTTCCTGTGATTCACTGTGGATGACATCTATAACTCTGCTTCATTTGATGCAGAAACTAGAAGATACTGACTGAATCGAGCAAGAAGGTAGGAAGTGAAGGGACTGTCCTGTGTGTTAAGAAGTTCAGTGCTGCTCTGAAGGGCTGGATCAGGGGTCCTCAAACTACAGCCCCCCAGGGTCCTCAATCCGGCCCCTGGTATTTACAGACCCCCCGCTGCTGGGGTTTGGGGGGGGGGAACCAAGCAGCTGCAGATGGCTGCCTGCCACTGCATCCGTGCGCCGGCCCTCTGGTTAAAAAGTTTGAGGACACCTGCTGGATTATAGCAATGACTGTGTCACAGAACTCCTATATTGTATTAACTTATTTAAATCTGAATTTTCACAGAAAGGAGGAGCTGGAATCTGTTATAGGCCTGCTGAGCGTTCAAAACTGACAGAAGTTGAGTGCTTTGGATACGTAAAGCCCAAGTAACATGAAGAGTTCTAGGAAAATATCTATTTTCCTTACTTAACTGGTCACCAAATCACTAAATATATGCTATTTTAAGTTCTTCCTGTCTTGCATTTCTTCATATGAAAAGTGCAGATAATATAATTCCCATCCTATAAGGAGTCTGTGAAAATGAACTAGTACTTATGACCGTTAGATACTGTATGAAGAACACTAGAAGAATTCCACTAGCAAATTAATCATTCTGTTTGCAGGGTATGTTTGAATGGAACATGCTAAACTAAAGCATATGGTCACAGTGAACACTGAGGAGCCAAACTTTAAGTATCTGTTCATAATAAGTGTTCAGAATAAGTGTTGCCATCCATGTCTTACATTAAAATGGGAAAAGGTCTTGCAGAAGACCTGTTTGTATATGGTCTATATGTATATACATGTATATAGTTAATATTCTTAACTATATAATTCTTAACTATATATATAGTTAAGAATGACAGCCTAGCACGTACACATGGAAAGCTATTATTTCATTATGACATTATATAAGTTTTTGAGTGTGTATTAAGATATAGCTGAAGTTGCTACTGTGCTTTTTTAATGTATTCTGCCCTCTTCCTTTTACAGCCCCATACCCATTTAGTCTGTATACGTTCTATGTTGCAGCTCTGCTCCAGTGTTCTGTTAAACTGATGATTCAAGAGTGAATCAGTACGTATCAATGTATATAGACTGTGAAATTGTGCTTTAAAATTACTCAAGACAAACCTAAAAAAAAATTAAATTATATATAATCTTATTCTAGATATGTTTTTCTTACCCATGTAACTGATGATCAGAGATAGTTGAGTCTGTGCCAGAAGTACAAATCACTGCATAGACAGTTCTCAACTGTGAATTTGGTCAGCCCATCCAAGGTCTACGCTGCTTAAAATACTGAAATATTTTGAAATATTGAAAAATACATTTTTACCTGCATGTAAAATCTGAATAGGAGTTGTGTTATCTTCCTGCTGCTTTTCAAGGTTTTTCATAGACTGATTGATTCCCGCTTAGGACTTGGTAATGCAGATGAAACTACTGGATTTATCTTTGTTGTGTATGCTTTAGTGTACATGGCGACAAAAGCTTTTCTGTGCTGGACACTTATGGGGTTTGTTTGAACGTTGTTAGCATTAGCTGTTGTTTGTTGCATTAGATTAATGCAGCAGCACTGTTGTGAAGCTGTGGTGGTGCAAAGGCACAGCACTGATCTGTGTGGTGCAGGGATGCGCTTCTGCTTTGGTTGCTTTTTTGGTGGGTGTTTTTTGGGTTTGGGTTTTTTGGTTGTTTTTTCGTTGTTGGAAGGTTTTTTTTGTGCATGTGGGGTGGTGGTGATTTTTTTGTGTGTGTTAATACTTCACTGTTAATCTACTGTGTGCTGCAGGAGTACTTGTCTGTCCTTGGGGAGATGAGAGGAATTTTAGGATGGGTATTGTACAGACAACTGAACGCTAGTGATTTGTGCCAGTATCTTTCCTTCAAGGTGAATGGCTCCCAGCCTTGATTGAACTGAAAAGTGATTTCTGACATGACTCAATGATTTGATAACATCTCTAAAGCTGGATGGGTCAGGAGGAGGAGAAGCCTCTGTGAAGGTTAAAACTGTGGCATGAATCCAGGTTAAAGTCTTCAGTGAAGTACTGTTAAATAAGTAGTATAGCTGAAGGTGCAACTCGCTAGCTGTTAAGCTAATAGTACTGCTTTGCCTCTGAGCAAAGTTCAGGTTTACCCTTTTATTTTTTTAAACATTTTGAATTGCTTAGTGGTTTAGGATTTAACCACTCCTTGCTGGTAATGAAAAGCCTCCTACCGTGCCATATTACCAGACTTGCCTTTCAGTACGTTTCAGTGCAAACTTCTGCTCTTGATTTTTGTAACACAGTGTAAGCCAGATGGGTAGAACTGGAAACACACAGTCTTTTTTTGATGATGTTGACAGTACTTTGCCAACAGGTACGCTAACCAAGTATATTGCAGTAATGTATGAGTTTGCATCAGTCTGTGCATCTAAATTATAGCTTTATTAGATTGGAACACTGGTAGAAATCTATTCTGGATCCAGCTCATCTAAATAACAATACTGTAAATTTTACCTCCCTTCTCCCCCTGTGCTATGACAGTTTCTTAGCAGTCTTGGTGACTGCGTCTGGCTACACCTTTTGAATAGCAGGCATTTGTCTGAAGTGTGAGAAATTCCTGGAAACTGTCAATTTTAAGTTATTATAGTAGATATGCATATTTAAAACTTCGGAATTGAGTTAGCAGCTGAAGCAGATGCATGTGTTTTTTCAATGTAGCTTTCTCAAATTATTTCTATTCTGGTCTAACTTGAGTGGAATAATTTTAAATCAAAATGTCTAGGTTTGGTGTTTAATTTTAATATATCCAGTATATATTTTTAAGGCTCTGCATTTGAGTTTCAGATCCCACCAGAGGATAAAACTTGATAACATTTCTGGACTTTTGATTTGGGGAGTCTTTTGTTCTAGAATGCTTTCTTGCTTTCTGTTACGCTTTTTTTTCTTTCTCAATCGATCGAAATCATTTGTGCTCATGGGGCAGGGGAAGAAAAAGATTAATCTAAACTTTAAAATTTTTTTTGTTGGTTTTAGTTCAGAGCAAAGTGATTTTAGACTATATTGTACAGACCCATGGTGAATGAGCTGTTTGTTGCAGTGACCGCTTTCCTGTGACCTGGCTTTTAGTGTGTTTTCTAGCAGTGAGGTGACATTGCCATGAGAAGGTTTGCCAGGTTTGGCAGTAATTAGCATCTCTGGGAGACGCTTAGCAGAAAGTTCAAGTTCAAACTGTTCCTTTCAACTTTTTTCCTTTCCTAGGGAGGTGATCCTTGCAAAGAGGGGTTGAGGCGTTCCTGGGGTTAAATGGAGGAGGATAGATTTTTGTGCTTTCCTAGGTAATTAAAGGCCTTTAGTCTCCAAAGTCCTTATCCTGTAGCTTTCATGAGCATTGATTTTTTTTTTTTATTTATTTTTTTTTTTTTTCCCCTCTTCCCAACTGCAAAAAAATCCGGGGGGGTGGGGTGGAGAAGAGAGAAAGTAGAACAGACTCCAATATGCTTCATTCATGAGAACTTGAGTTAAATCCCCAACTTATCAAGATAAAATGTGCTCAGTGGGCCTGGTGTTTTTGAAGTGCTTTTTTCCTCAGATGACCAGCCTTCTACTGGGTGGCTTTTAGCAATGCCCAGTCAGCAGGGTCCCTGCCACAAAACAGCAATGACCTTGCCATTGCAGCGATATTCCCTGAGCACTATTTGAGGACTCCTGTTCAGATCTTTCACTCTCTCTCATTGTGTCCATGTCAGTGATTCTTATTTTTTTTTTTTTTTTTTAACCTATCCCCCGGCCCTGTTTTGGACACATCATTTTGGAACACTAAATGCAAAGAGTGAAATGCAGCGTGTTAATCTTTTCTTAGACTCCTGATTTCCTCACTCTTCACCACCAGAGTAATAGCGGAGCTGTTCCCACCGTAACTGCTTGCATGGTGTGTAAAAGGAGGTGGTGATATTCAGCGTAATTGTTTTAGTCTGGAAAACGTTTTATTCAAATATGATTAAAACACCTTTAGGATTTAAATAACTCAGTAAGACTTGTCATTCTATGATATCAACTACCATCTTCATTTAAAACCTTTCTTTTACGAGTAGCTGTTTCTGAAGGCATCTTGATAAAGATTCTGGGCAGTTTGTGTTTCACTGGTGAGCTCTCATGAATGTTGTTTTTAGTACATGTTGCAAGATTTATTTTTTTTAAATGTATTGATGAAAAATAATCAGTTTCTGGATTCCACTCTCCCCCGCCCCCCTTCCCTAGTAGAATGCTATACTAAAACAGTAAAATACAGGTAGCATGGGGATTGCTTATTGGTGAAGTGACCAGAGGAAAGGTCAAATAATCAGTCGGTGTCTTATCTACAAGATTCAACTGTTAAATTTGGCAGATGGTTTGGAGTATTCTCGCTTGTTGGCAAATAGAAGTGTTTGGAGGCAGGTCAGGCCATTGCCCATGCTCTTTTTGGCTGGTAGGAAGCTGTTGCCATTTCTTTTTTGCCCATGGGGGAACTGAAGAAGAGAAGAATCAGATAGTCTCTGGTTTAGATGTGGGCTTGTGGTTCTGGGCTCCTGTGTTCAAACATGATGTTCTTCACGTGTAGATTACTTATGTCCTTTCAAAATGTAGTATATGGAAAAACTGCAGCATTTGCTGTCAGGGGGGTTCCCTGTGGCCAGGGGTCTGGGGGCTGTGGGTAGGGGTCAGAATCAGGCCAGTGAGGGAGTCTGGGGTCAGACCCAGCCCAGGGTGCATGGGCAAGGCTGTGGGGAGAGGGGTGGGCCAGCCAGCACAGGGGTGCCTGGCTTGGTGCGGCCCGTGTCTGGCATGGCTGGAGATGATGATGTGCAGCCTCACTGGGGCAGGCACTGATGGCCCGGGGGCTGGAATGGGGTCCAGTGCCACGGGCATGGTGGGGCAGCCCTTGGGGCAAGCAGGGATATTGGGGCCTTTAAGGCCCCTGGGGGCACTCAAGTGCTAGGTTTGCAAACAGACATCTTGCATTTCTGTTAGCACTGGCAGAAATTAACATAACGGGCAGTTTTACCGCTGGAAAAAACAGAGCCATTAGCTGTGCATTGCAAAAGCTTAAGAGGAGTTTTAGGAACTGAGGCCAACTCTGTGCAACATCATTTTATCTGTTATGGAAATTATTGACAGTAAATGTGCCCATTGGCTTACAAATAAGCAGTCTTGTAACTGTCTCTCTTCTCTGAAACAATTATAGACTCTGATAATGTTGTACAGTAACGTTTCAGAGAAAAGCAGGCTTTAGAAGACATCTAAGTGAGCCATCCTGTGTAGATATATGGCTGTAGTCCCTTTGGTGGCTCTGGCAACAACTGTGCTCTAGATGGACTAGGGATTTTCTTTTTTTTTTTTTCTTTTTTTTTTTTTTTTCGTTCCTCGAATAACAGAGCATGCAGCTGGATTCCAGCTGTGCTGAGTTTGGATAGAAGTGGTGTATGTGCTCTTGCTGTCTCGGAGCTGAGTGCTAAGTCTATTCACTTCAGTTTGTATTGCAAGTTGAAGAATGTGTTATGGTCTTTTCCCAGGTATGAATGTTTATTTCAAAAGGCTTAATTGCAACTTCGTGATCATTTCTGCTAGTTCCTTAAACTGTGTATTTGTCTTAATAGCATCATTTTAGTCTGTACACATGACTAATTTCTAAACATAGAAACAGTGACTAAAGCAATGGGGGAGAGTAAAAAAACCTTAATCTAGCCATTTTAAATTAGTACCTGTTCCTATTATGAGCTCCGTAGTCTCCTAAAACTGAAGACAGGGAATTATTGGAGGTGTTCTGTCGCACTTTATTGAACTCTGTGATTAATCTCAGACTCAAAGAGCTTGTATTATGAAAAGCCCTGGTTGTTCTCTTCCATAATATTACTGTGCGTAAGTAGAATGGTGTCTCGTCCAGCCTTTATCACACAGAAAGGACATCAGAGACACTCTATGCTTCTTCCTGAGCAACAGGAAAACAAAGTATCTGAAGAGTTGACTGGCCTCAGTGGCTTCCAAGGCAGAAAGTGGCTGGGGGAGTTTGATCAGAGAGGGCGTGCTCTGAAGAGCAGAGGCATCCTTGCTTTTACTGGCAGTCTGCTTTTTGTATCTCAGGTAGTCTAACAAAAAGTCCGTAAAACACATCATTATGTAAAATGAGTAGTGAAAATCTATTAGACTACATAACTTACTGTTTTTTTAATCTAAGTTCTAATATAATAATGTCAACAGCTGGTTTAAAAAGATATCAAAACTGACCTTTCCAGTTTGAAGTGTATTTCAAATATATTTCATCACTGGTTTGGTTTGCAAAGAGAATACCTTTGTTGTTGTTGTTGTTGAAATTCTTCTCATCACTGGAGAGATCTGCATCTTCATTCAGTGCTCTCCAGATTATTCTGGGTGTCACTCTACGATGTGTCCCCTTTGATCTATTTATTCCTTTATCCCATCTCACTCCACTGTATTGTGGCCCTAAACTGTGTGTGTAATAGTAAAGTTTGGCTCTTGATTTATTCCTCGTTACCTCCTTGCTGGCACACTGAACCGATTGGCATGATCTCCTTTTGAATCCCACTGGGAATGGAGTTAAAGAACTGCATTGTTTGGCTAAAATATTCTAATTACAGAAAGGCTGTCAGTTAGAGATCTGGCCCTGTGCAGCCCTCTTGCACTGGTAGCTCTGAACAGGGGGGCTGTCCTGCTGATTACAAGTTCCTTCAGTCTCGTGTGTGTTCAGACATCATTCAGTTAATTTTTCTGTTCTTAAAGGAAACCGTATCAGATTATAAAACCTCATGAAGAGGTCAGATGGTGGGATGAGGGGAAGGTAGCATTAATCTGCTTGCTCCGACTAGTCTGCTTCTTTTTCCAAGGGCTTTTTGCCCCTGCAGCATCTCTGTCAGCCCTCGGGATGGGTTTTCTTCTGCTGTACTGAGACCACTATCTGCTTTGTTGCCCAAGAGTAGAGCCATGTAGAAGCTGTGTAACATGGCCATTATGGGAGCTATGGGCAGTGCTTTTTCCAGAGGAGTGTGTACCATGAGCAGGTTGATAAACTCTTACACCTCCAGTCTTTGGTGCTGATATTAGGATGAGGGTTTCCAGCATGGCAGTGAATGGATCTTAATTTGTGCACACAACTCTTCTGTTTTTTTCATCGCTCTAGTTTTATCAGCCTTCGTTGTTGTAACACATGGCAGCTCTTGGGAAAGAGGTAAGTTATTTGTTCCAAGCTTGGGTAATGTAAAATTTGTTATTCTGATTTTCTTTTTATGAGTTGGTAGATAAAATTGCATCGATCTTACCTATTTTTGTTTTGGCTCTGGAAATGTGATACGTGCAAGATCTCTTTAAAAATTTAACATGTTGATATAATTATGCTAGGTAGTAATATGCTGTTCATGTCTTTTGCCTTACAAAGATGAGGAATACTGAGGAACGTAATGACAAAGCATTTGTGGTGCTCCAGAAAGCCTGATAGAAGTCTTCTGTAAATTGACTCCTATTTACTAAGAGATTTACTTATGACAGGATGCCGTGGGTATTAATTTGCAAGGGTTAAAAGGGTTATGACCTGTGGGTCAGGAATTCCCTCAGCTGCAAACTATTTTGAAACAGAGTATGCTAGACAGGTATAGTGTTACACTATTTTCACACTGTTTCTGTATCCAGTTTTGCTGCCTGTTGGAAACAGGATCTCGGGCTAGACAGACCTTTGTGAGAATGACTGTCCTGAGCCAGAGCACTTTAAGTTACCTCTTCTCTGAATATCATAAATATGTATGCAATAGGCAAAATAATATTCCCAATTCTGAATATGTTAGTTTTCAATAGAATTCTCACTTCACTGCAAGATTATTTTTTCTTATGATACCTGAATTTGTTAAAGGTGAATAGTATAGTGCTTGTGGAAGCTTAGAGGGTGTTCAAGTAATACAGAAGCAGGGGACCTTTTGGCCTCAGAGCCATTGGAGAGATAATTACTGTAATTGAATGCAGTGGTTTCTTTCAGCGCAGCTTGATGCATATAGTGTATATTTTGCGTAATATATAAAACTTGTAATCTTAAGTAACATGTGCTGTTCTTTGGACAAAAGTTTACGGTCTGTTTAAAAGTTATGATTTGACATCATGGTTGGAGTGATACAGTGTGAGCAGTGACAGCAAAGAAGGAAGATGGATCAGGACCATCAATCACTACCATTATGAAAGTGTTGACGAAGGCTTTCCCCGTGCTTTTTAAATGCACACTGGATCAGCTCCAAAACCTTCTCACTTAACAACTTTTGACTAATAATTTAGAACAGTCACCCAAGTCTAGCTCTTGCTTTCTACAGAGTCTTTCTCACTTGATGCTGGCAACAGTGGTTTTGAATGGAAGAGAAAGCCAGAAGGAAAAACAGAGATACCTGCCTACTCCAGTCATTCTTACTTGTGTTGCTGAGTAGCTTTTCATGCCACACAGAGTTGCTTTGGTCAGGAGAGGAAGTACACAGTGATGTAGCTGTTGGTCCAAGTGTGAAAGGTTCCCTGCTTCCTTTCCCTATACCGATTACTGCCAGTGGGGCAGTGAAGAGACACCCATGTCCTGACGGCTGTCTTGGGAGTCATTCATCTTGTTGAAATACTCAACTTCTTGAGCATGCAGCCACAGTTCAGGGTGGCCTTCCTGCTCCATGCCAGGCTTCTCAGGAGATCTGTCCTAACATCTCAGTTCCTCAGAGGCAATGCTGATCAGAGGGTTTGGGTCTTGATTTTGAACGATTTCCTGACCTTCAGGTGTATCATAGGTTGTTCAGAGGAAAATGAAAGGAGTCCTGTTTGTTGGAAAGCTGACACACCTGTAGACTCCTAGAAATGAGTGGAGTTTTGCTCATTTTTCCACAAGAGAACCATAGGGACATATTCCCCAAAGTATATAAAGAGGGCGTGTGCTCTGAAAGATTATACCTTGGCACGGGTTTTCCTTACTTTTGCATACCTGTAGGGAGGGCTAATCTTTTTCAGTTCCCATTCTGCCCTCCCAATGAATGATGGAGACTGAAGGAGAAAGAACAAGGCGTAGATCTAAGCTGATTATCAGAGAGGTATGTACTCAGGGATGTGTGGTTTGGTTTTTTGGTTTGGTGTTTTTTTTACTGCCTCATGGAGAAAAGCCACCTGTCTGAATTGGGAGATTAAATAGCAGCATTTATGAGGTAGTTATTCTTCTGGGTGGAATTTCAAGACTATGAATATATACTTAAGAGGACTATGAGTATAGCTGCCCCAGAAAAGCTATAGCCACTTATGTTTTTCAGGTTGCTTGGGAAGCTGGAACTGAAGGAAAAAGGCTTTCTTGCCACTCATGAAAAACTAAGTTAGTATCTGGCTGTTTCCACAAAGTACCAGTGCCACTGTGAGTTTCTGTGCCTTTATACCTGTATCAGTAGCACAGCTGCTGCAGATTAGTTTTTTTATTTCTGCTCTTCTCGTCCTGTGACTAAAAGGAGAAGACCTGATACAGGAATAGTGTAGTCTTGCTTACAACATATTTACTAGCCTAACCTCCTCTCTGCTGTATCTCCCAAACACACACAGTCTTCCCTATATTTTGTGAGGCTTTGGAACTTATCAGTCCTAGTATCTGTACTCATGATGTAGATGACTATCTGAAAAGGGTTTCTTCCTTGTTTTTAACTTGGAGGTGTTTGTCCTTTTGCATCTTAACCCTTCCCAGACTGCAAATCAAAGATAAACTTCAGCTTCCATATCTGTACACTTGAAAAAAAAACCCCAACAAAACCTCAACAAACCTCAAAACAAAATGTTTGGCATCAGCCTAATACCAATGAAGATAAAAGTCTGAAATGTCATGTAACATTGTCTCCTTGCTTTCACAAGTGAGCACCACTCAACTTATTTCTACTAGTTCTAAATAAAAACCAAAACCACTTTACTAAAGGTGAGATGCAGCTGTGTCAGTGTGTTGTGGATAGTCTCCCACATCCCCTCTTCCATTGCAGAGGTTTATTTTTGAATGTGATATATAGGCACTGAAATTAGATGCTCTGGCAAATCTCAGCTTAGTGCTGGAGCAGAACATTTCGCAGAAAGCATGAGGTTAACCAGAATCAGTCACGTTTGTGAGCCCTCGCTCTGCCCCTTTTGTCAGAATCCACACAAGGGAATGTGTGTTGAGTGGCAAGTCTGAGGCAGTCCCCAAAGCAATCTAAGAGGGAGTATCGCTTTGCAAGCAGTATCTGGAATAACTCCAGACTTTAGAGCAAGTTGTATGGCTCCCAACCCACCCTTCCTGGAGATGATCCTTGCAGCTAGTCAGGAACTTTCAGTCTGGGAACAGGCAGCTGACGACAGCTTCAGCCAAAAGGAGGGAATCAAGCACTGTTCAGAGGCGGAAACTTGTGGAACTATACAATAATCTTCCTACAAATATGCCAGTGGAGTAGAAGCCATGCAACGTGGACATTGGATAATAAGGACGTAGGATCTTTGAGTGTGCTGCTGTTAAATGCTCACTCACTGTCCATATGTCCTGCAGTACGCATGTGATGTTATTAGTTTGGGCAAAGAAAAGCCAACGCCCTAATGTAAATGATTTTCATTTGATCAGAAAAAATATTTCTGAATAGGCAAAAGTCTCATCAAGTTATAGAAGTATTAAAATCAGTGTTTAAAAACCCAGAAGATGGAAACATGTTCTGCTGATCATTGTTCCCTCCAGAGCCAGAAAAATAACAATATGTTCTTTTATGCAATATCATTATTTGTGATAAAAACCGGACCTAGTGTGGTAAGGGCTATCCTAGGAAGCCTGGATGGAATATGCAGCCTGTTTTAGTAGAAGCTGATCTTGGAAGGATGTTAATTGAAGATAGTCATTAAAGATCTGTCTGTGTCAGAAACAAAACTACAGCTCTTAGGGAAACCGTCTGGGAATCATAATTTCATTTACAAATATGCTTCAGTGAACTGGTATTCATGTTAATCCTCTCCAGTAATTCCTTCTTACTGCATTGTATTACCCTACTGGCAGAAGTCAAGATCCTAAATTTCATCTGTTTTCAGAGATTCACCTATTTAGCTGAAAAATGATCCTTAACCATGTGTTACTGGAGTAGTGAAATGAAATAATTTGGGAACTGGGTATCTAATGGAGAAGGTGTAATGTCCCCTGAACCTCAAAAGGCCATTGTCATCTGTCATGAGTAACTGTTTTGTTCCTGCTATGACAGCTAGTGTGCCTGGCAGGCTTTGCATGAAGAAGTTGGAAGATATGTAATAGCCCATTGCAGCTGAAAAAAAAGTCTGCATCTTTCTTGGACTAGGTAGTAGTACCAAGGAGAAAACTCACACCAAGGCTTACAGGTCCAATAGCGTAGAGAAAAGCCTGTCCCCAGAATATCCTCGTGCATTGTAAGTCAACTTGATAACTTGATGTCCTCTTTCTTTTTTTTTTTTTTTTTTTTTTTTTTAATGTACTGGTACCAGTTATAAAACACCTTGTGGTCTCTTCAAGTGTCGGAACTCATCTGAACAGGTGATAAATGGTGTCTCACAGATTGGAAAGGTTGCTGCTATATATCTTCGCATAGCTCTCCAGAGCCAGGAAAAATACGTGAAGAACGCAGCAGCAGTAATACCCATGCCTTTTTGCTGAAAAGGCTCTGGCTTGCAGTGCTGATTAGGATGAGAGTAGGATTTCCAGCATCCTTCTTTCTTCATTAGGGAGTTTTAAGTTATCAAATTCAACTCTCAGTTCATAGCAACTCAAAATAGATAACTGCATGAAACTATCGTCACTTTAATGAACTTTATAGTGAAGCTAACAAACCCCTCTTATTTTGCCGTTGGAGTCAAAGCAGTAATGTGAATATATTGTGTCTAGTATCTTAGTACTTGGATGTCTTGGTTGTATTGCTGCATTAAATGCATATTTTTTTTTGACACATTATCAACACGGTCACTTTAAATAGATGTATGTTTAGCCTACTAAGGGAAGAGAATCTGCTGAAGAGGTTAGTGTATCCCATTGGAAACCTTTCTGGCAGTGTTACCTATATGGATTTATAGTTGATGCATACTTTTTTTGGTCCTGAAGTAAAGCATTGATTATTATGATTACTTGTAGTGTTGGAAGCCTTCTTGGATGAGACCCAGAATGATACTTGCACTTTGGAAAAGTCCTCCTAATAGCTGTAACCACAAATTTCCTCACTGAATGTGATAAATATTTATTTTTCCTTTCAAGCATAAACATTAAGATCATCAGTACACTTAAAGGAAAGTGGGGAAATCATATGTTCTATAACGAGATCTGTTTGTTAAAATACCACGGTGACTGTAAACATTAATATGTGCATTTGCCGTATTATTTATAACGGTCACTTGGTGACAAGTTTGAGCAGGTGTCTTTTTTTTTTTTTTTTCCAAAGGCCAGAGGTAAATAATCCTTAATTCTGAGCTGTCCATATTTAAAGAGTAACTGTATTTAACATACTGAAGTTGATGATGCCATGAAAATCCTCTTTTGATAACTTTTCTTGTATCATTATGATAAAGAATAACCAAACTCTAGTTATTTAAAATTATCTTTTTCTTTTCTTGATAGATTAAAAAAAAAAAAGCTTGCTTGGTCAACAGAGTATTTCCCAGTTTATAAATGTAATTTTCTATCAGAAGTTGTCATTGTATTAAACTGGAGACCAGTTATGCCTGTGATCTGTGATGAGATGCTAAGGAGAAAAACACCAAGTAGGCATAACTCCTCTAATTTAGGAAAGCAGAGTGGAGTTATGGCTGTACAAGTTGTATCAGTGGATTAACTTCTAGGGATGTTTGATATTAGCAGGAGAATGTGACAATTATTGTTGTGATGGAAAGCTGCCATCCATTTAAATGGATCTGCAAACATTACTAAAGGACATAAAACCAGTAAAAGTGTATGTAGTTTACAGCTGTGGTAGGGTAGGAGTCTTACTCTGTTATTTTGTAAAGTTACAACTGCTGACAGACTTCCAAGCAGAAAGTATGTAATGCTGTGGATTTGCCAAAGTGATTTGCATGAGAAAAAAGTATGCTTTCCCTGCAGGGCATGAGAGGTTTTCTGAAAATTTGGCATTTTTTGTGCTAAAATGTTAATGAGCAATAGTAGCTCATTTCCATTCATCTCCCCTGGCGAAATGAGACTTTTGCAGTCATGCTGCTGTCTCTGAACACAGGTAGCGGGATGCAGGCGAGGTGATAACTTCAAAAGTGGTTGTCCAACTTAAGCCAGGTTTGACAGAAAGATGAGTTTCCTGTGACTGATTTTGCAGGACAGACAGTTTTAGTTTGGACGCAATGATATTAGACATGGAGAATTCACTTGGGAAAGAAATGGTGTAAATGCCCCATGCTGGATTGGTGCATATACTAACACTTTTCCTGTTCTAATCTTTGCAAAGAAAAGGTTAGCAAATACAGGTCAAACCAATCTCATCAACTTCTCCTGTCTTGTTTCTGTGTCTGGTCTGGTTCTAGGAAGATTCACATGTGCATAGGGAGCCAGCAATAGAGCTGCGAGCAGTGTGGTGTTCTGTGTGGCTTCTTTTGGAGCATAACTCTTTCAAATATTACTTTTGAAGTTTGTAAATATTAATCCTATTGTCTGTAGATTTTTTTAAAGAGAAAAATATGAAAGCTTATTTTTAAACTCTTATTTGACTTCTCAATGCACGTGAGAAAGCACCTTTTACTTTCATGTTATCTTTAAAAGTTCTTAAAAAGGTATGTCTGCAGCATCTTGGGAGTCTTGTTCCAGCCTGCCAGTAGGTTCATTCCACAGTATACCCTGGTCCCCACAGACGGCACTGCCCCATCCTCCATGCCTCTCAGTTCCTTTCGACAGGGAAGAAATTCACAGGCAAATTCCACCACAGGAACATTCCTGGATTTCACAGCTCCGACATAGCCTGTGAATGCTGTCCCTTGAGTTCACCTTCTTCATCATAAGAAAAAAGATGATCCCTCTACCGGTATTTGTCTCAATTCAGATGTCTTCTGTAGTGGCTTACGAATGTATGAAACCATTTCTTCTTCTTGCAGCTACTACCATATTCATATCTGTACCTCCCTTAATTTGTGTTGGATGCAGAAATGTCTCTTAATAGAATGAGCACTGCTTTTTTCAGTGTCACTGCAGTCTCATCCATCAAGAACTTTATCCATCATCTAGCGTATTAACCTTGAGTGATTTCAATAGTTCAGCAGAACGCACGCAAAAAAAGAGCCTTTACCAGTTCTGTCTCTAGTCTTTAAACACAGACGCAGCTCAGATATATAGGCAAATAAGCGTAGAGCTAGCCAGTCATATATTGCTACCTAGAGTAGTTTTATTGGATTTCAATATTGATTTTTGTTTCATTAGACCAAGTTTGAGGATGGGCAACAAAAATATTTGTTCTTCTGGGACTGCTGCTGACCTCAAGCTGGAACGTATTTTCAGAATCCATCACAATACTCATGCTAATGACATTAAAGGTACTAAACAAGGTAACTTTTGTAGCATATATTTCATTGACAACATATGAGGCTAGTTAAGTCCATGCAGGAAGCAGTACAGTCTCTACCAGCTTCACTTTCACTTTCAGTGCATTTCTGAGGTTAAAATCAATGCTACTTCCAGCTCCAGATTCCACTTGGCTGCTTCAGATTTACAAGGAATTTAGAAGAAAAGGTCATGACACCTGCTGGATGTAAGATGAATCAGTGACTCTTCATTGCATAAAAGACAGAAAGGCATTACTTGGGGCACAGATTTGGAGGAAAGAATCAAAATTTTATAAAGATCTGTGAGAGAGGCAGTGGTGATGGTGTCTGCCTTATGATCCCAGAAGTATGTTGCCTTATGGCAAAAGTCATTGTAGTCTAGTTTTGAAACTAATCATTCAAAAAAATCTATTCCTTTGAAAGACATGTTGTATTTTTAGATTTTCCTGAACACTGCTTTTTGAAGAACTTGTTTTTTTAAAAAAATAAGCAAATAATTTACAGGCCTTTTAGAGCCTTAGGAGCTCTATTTAAAGGCTTTAGTTCCTATTTTTACCCAGTTTTGATGTAATTATATCTGCAAAAATGTTATACTGAGTTCCTAGCTTCGCTGAACATGAGCAAGATTTCTTCTTCCACTGTTCTGGTTACAACAAACAAACCGATGTAATTCAGGTGTGGCCTGCAAATCCATCAAGAATGGTGTAATATGTGATTATCACACAATACTGTAGCATACAGAAAGTAGTGAATGAACAATTCCCTTCTCACACATGTAAGCGTACCACCACTTGTGTCACAGCTCAAGACCGCTTAGTTCCTGGGGTTACAGCAGGAAAATGTTTTGCTATTTCTGCCATAGTGTAATTGCTGCTGCTTGTTAGGTACAATGGGCAAGGACAACAGTAAAAACTCAGGTCTGGTATAAGTGCTTGGATCTTGTACAAAGATGCTTTTAAGTAATCTGTAATAGTTGTTGTCTGGTTTTATTCCAGACATTTTAAACGCTTACAGTGTTTTCTTTGCAACATACCCATTCTGTATCTTCTACCTTTGGCTTTGCTGGAGAAGATGGGTTTTATGCCAAATGTTTTTCATTTCTTATTTGCAGCTAGTGTTAAGAAAGTAGAACCTGGTATTTGCCATTTAGATAAAGGCACTGAACTGTATAAATAATTGAATTAAAACTAGAGGGTTATCTAGGCATCAAATTTGTTTAGTAATTTGTCTTTGCAGTGCCACTGTGTTTGTATTTCTTTTCTGCATGACAGCTGGTTAATCTGTTTCGACAGCTACTTAATTTTAAGAGCAAAGATGCAGGGCTGAGCATCTATTAGTATTTCTTGTGAGGCACTTGCCTGAGGCTAGTTTCTTACTTAAATGAAGAGCACTCTAAAGCACAGCAGCTAAGGAAATGTACCTGGCTGTGTTTGAAGTACACCTGTCCCTGTTTCTCATTGGAGAATGGCATAGAGATGAGACTGAAATCAGTGTTATATGGGATTCTTGTTTTCCTCAGTTCTCTTTTGAAGAGAAACAAACTAGTCTTTGTTCTTTTCTCCTCTTATTATACTTTTTCTATTAGGATGCTATTATTTTAGCTACCTGCATATGTATTAGAAATGTCAAATACGCATAATGTGCTATAATTTTAAAAGTTGTAACATTTATGCTATTCTGGCTGATAGAAGATGGGCTGTTGAGTTTTTCTGGTTGAGCATTTGAAAGAAAGAGGAACCAGCAGCTTCTCCTTTCATTGCGTTTATCCTAAGCAGGGAAATTAGATATAAATTATTTTAAATTAAAGTAGGGATCAAGTATGCAGATGTTGAAGGACAGCCCTGTGGCACACTCGGTCCAACTCTTGGTTGCCTGTTGCATCCAGCCAGGGCCAACCAAGCTTCTCAGCATCTCTCTGTAACAGATACAACTAAGGCTCTTAAAATAGGAGGAGTGGCTCCATGTGCCAGGGAGAGAGTAAATGATTTTGTGTTCTGTTGATGTTCTAACCTCCTGCTGTTGCAAGCACTTTTTTATTTTATTTTTAATTTTTTAACTATTTTTAATGCTCAAAAGGTGCCAGAAATGTGTTGATACTATTCTGGAGGAGAAAAAACCTCCAAAAAATTGGACTGTTTTTTGCTTGTCATCTGTATTACATTCTCAGGTACCCACAATGATTGCGAGACAACAAAACATCTGGTGGATTAAGAGATAATGTTGAACAGCTGAGTAGGTGAGAAAAATGTGCAATACCTCTGGATTCTATGTTTATGAATGATTAATGACAAAATTTTTAGAGAAAAAAAACCTGTGTTTTGAAGAAGCATGAGTTTTTCTATGAGTACTTCCCAAGTTTATATAAAAATAAAAAATGTGTGTGGTGGAAAGATGGAATGGGTGAAGGGAAACTTCTGTTCATAACTTATCTGCTAGAAGTAAAAAGATAACCATTTTTAAAAAAAATATCCTTGGTAGCTGACCTCTAAGCCTATTTTTACTCTATTTTTATTCATTTTTATTCTCTTTGACAGGTGACAGTTAAAAAGCCATCTTATTTCCTACTGAAATGTTTTATTCCCGTTCAATTTGCTTTCTTGGAGCCTTAAAATGAGAAAGCTATTCTGCTCATGTCCTTGTGGCATTTAAACAAAATTGAATAAAATGTGTATACTAGCTGAACAGAAGCTACAAGAAAGGACAGCCATAAGGAGAAGTGTGTGTGTGTGTAAAATTGTTTGAGCTATGATATCGCTTTGCGTTACACAACCAAATGTCAACATTGTCTCTAAAGAAAAATGCTAAAGGGAGCCATGCAGACTGGAGAATAACTGAAAAATGAAAGGGTAGATGGAGGGCGGGGGGGAAACACAGCAGAGAATCTAAAAGATGGGTTCTGGTAGGGCATGTAAGACGATGATGATGAAAACAGAGCAGTATGTGCAGGAGAGGACAAGAAAAGAGAAAGTAATAGAGATTAAGGGAACAACAGAAAAACTGGAATAAAAAAGCAATAGAAAGGAGAAGGAAAAAAACAACACATAAGGTGTGAAAGAAGAGGAAATTGAGCTTTAAGAGGCTAAATGGGAAATTAAAGCAATAAGAAAATAAAACCCCGAGTTGCAGTAAACTAGTTTCTTTGGTGGTTAATGCTGAAGAAATGCTGAACACTGTATGTAGGTTTTCTCAAATATAGTGTTAATCTGGTGGCACTAATATCACCTAACCTCATAAAAATTGTTGCTTTTGGGGAAGGCACCACGAAAGTAACTTCCTGGACAACCCTAGCTATTTTGAGTTTTAATAAATGAAAGACTAAAAGAAATTAATAGAAATGCTCTGTTAAGTAGTTGCTGGTAAAAATTCCTCTTAAAATGCTGTTTCTAGGATTATGTCCTCTGTAGTTTTTTAATATCTCAGAACTGGTAGAGTTCCCACAACTTCCCTCAAGCAATTATTTCACAGTTTAAGAAAGTTTTGAAGTTAACTTCTGAGCTCAGCTTCAGTCTTTGTCTTTTACTCAGCTAATTGCACATCTGTGGGCTAATGGAAACAGTTTTATAAGGGACAAAAGCCAATACTGAAAGAGTTGCTTTACAAGTCCCTTCATGAGCTGTTATTTAGCTGAATTTTGTGCATGTATTTAAACCAATCAGTTCAGCTATTTATTTCACTTCCCATGTCATCTTGTGGCTCTCCTGTGGTTCTTTTGACCTCTCCGCAGTTTTTCCTCCTTTCTTCCACACTACACAAAATTGAGAGCCTTGTTTTTATGTGGATGCCGCAGTGTATTACTGCAATAGAAAGAATTACTGTTATATCTTTATCTGTGTTGTCTCTAACTTGTGATATTTAATGCAAAGGTCAGAATTAAGCATGGCTAATCAATGTGTGATCTGATCTGGGGATTTTTTGTTTGTGGGGTTTTGGTTGTGAGTCTTTTGTTTTGTTTTCTAGTCTCTGGCACAATGGAAGTATTGCTTTTGGGGAAGGCACCATGAAAGTAACTTCATGGACAACCCCAGCAATTTCAAGTTTTAAGAAATAAAAGACTAAAAGAAATTAATATAAATGCTCTATTAAGTAACTGCTGGTAAAAATTCCTTTTAATTTTTTAACCCCCACTCCCCCAGATACACGCTTGCATGCTCCTTTATGGCAGCACTGCCGAGATGGAAGACAGTCTGCAGATTTATCCACATACATCTGCAACACTTCCAGCCAGATGGATGGGCTGGCAGGCTTTCGTAGCAAGCCCTGCACTGTTCCAGTGCTTCCACTAGCTTGGACGTGAGCAGTGGTGGCGTTGCAGCCTGCCAGTGGATGTTTTAAACA
Organism: Falco punctatus; assembly: GCF_963210335.1. Lineage (NCBI taxonomy): Eukaryota > Metazoa > Chordata > Aves > Falconiformes > Falconidae > Falco > Falco punctatus. The sequence continues at coordinate 74,572,791 of NC_137585.1, forward strand.
TTCCCACGTGGAATATGCTCAGGCAGCGGTGTCAGCAAGCCCTGGAGCTGGTTGCGCACAGGGCCCTGGCAGACTGCAGAGGGGAGGACATGTGGGTCCCAGAGCACTGATCCCCTGGGATCCAGCAGCTCCTCAGCCCCCTGCTTCCAGGCTAGAGCATAGAGGTAGGGAAGGCCCAAAGAGGCAGGAACGAAGCAGAAGGCAAGGGCGGATCAAACATCAAAGTAAATTAGTATTTTCAATTTTTATTTTTTGTGACTTGCATCTCATACAGTTAAAGGTCTGAGATTTCCTCCATGTCCCAAGCTAGATGCAGTTTGCCATGCTGAACTGTTACTGTTTAATCACAGGCATGTCCGCCATGTGTATCCAAGTAAGATGCTGCAGTCTTCATCTGTGGAAAAGAAGTTGGCAGGTAGTTGAAATCAATTCACCATAAATAAATGGGGATTGTTGGACAGCAATCCTCAGTTGTGGACAGCTATTGAATATTCTACTGAGAACAGTGCAATGACTTAAACCTTAGCTACTGCAGGCATTCAATTTTATTCAGTAGGATTTTTGTACCTTGTCAAGAGTCCTGCACTGGACAGTGTTGCATGGCTTCCCATGGTGATTTTTGGTTTTGGTTTGTATGACCATGCCAGTCTCCCCTAATTCCAGTTCTTCAGTATTCCAGCTGCAGAAATGCTGCTTGTTCTTTTCCATGCAAATCCTGCTCCAGTCTTGTTGTGGTCTAAAAAGAGACTGAATTACCACATCTGTTGAACAAGGATCACCAGTAGGTCATTCCTACCCGAGTAACCTGGCTTTGGCTGTACTAAGCCCAGACCTAAGATCCGTCCCTGTCCTCTGCAGTGGCTGCCACAGGTGTTTAAGAAGGCCTCTGAGGACAGGATAGTCACGTTGTGATACTTCTCCAGGATGCTTTGATGGCTTACAGCACATTGCAACTCACAGATTTCATAAATTATTGGAGATGAGTTGGTATTCAATAGCTGTCAATAGATTTTTTTTTTTTTTTTTTTCTTCCATGAACTTTTGCAGTCATTTTGTGAACTGAGGTAAGCGTTAGAAGTCATTTGGGAGGGAATAACATAGCTTAACAGCAAGATGTGTGGAGAAGTAGCTTCTGTTCAAACCTGCCATATGATACCATCTTCTAATGCCCCTTAATCCTTGTATAGGAAGGCAGTGAACAAGCATTAACTTCATTCATTGTTCCAGATTTGTTAGATTTCTTTCCTGTCACATTCCAGTTTCATCTTTTCTAGGTTCAGGAGTCCCAGTGTGTACAGTCTGTGTCCTGTTCTGTAGTATCTGCTGTTCTGCATCATTTCTGCATACATGTTCTGCATACAAACCTAATGGGTTTGGTATTAAGTTTCCCCCGTACTACTTAACAGTTGATGTGTATGTGTTTTCTTTGAAACTCTAACCTTGAGATCTCATTCCTCAGTGGTGATAACTATTTCAGAGCCAGCCACAGCGTACGTTATTATTTTTTCTCACATGTGTCACTTCACTTTCATTTATATTTGATTTTGCCTGTCTTACTACTTAATGTCTTGATTCTACAACATATCAAGTTGGCCTTTGTCTTTACTCTGTGTAATAGTTTATATTCTCCACTGCCATAATTACTGTAATTTCATTCTCTCATCCGGATAGAACTTGCCCCTGTGGCTTGGTTTGGTTTATTGGTTGTGTGTGGTTTCTTCCCTTTTTTTTTTTTTTTTTTTTGCTGGTCTAGCTGTAAATATGCAAGAGAAAATAAAATTAACGTCTCAGTCTTGAACAGACATCCTGAAGCATCATGCAAATTTGACTCAAGCCTGTGGCTAAACATTGACAGCTCTGAGATACCACTTTTACCTTCTCTTATCACTGACAGGCTATTCTACCTGCCCACCAAAGAAATTATCTGCCTAAACAAGACACAAAGACGAGAGGAGATACTGCAAAGGCAATTAGCAGGAGAGGTATTAATATCAGAAAGCAGAGAAGATGCAGATGCTGCAAGCTTACTGGCAGAGATAGAGGGGAATGGGGAAATGGCAGCCAGGGTGACAGCAGATCGGTCAGCCATGGTTTTTCCTCCACCTTTCGCTGAGCCAACAGTGACATCAGTTTTTATGATATGGCTTTGCTGAGGTATTGTTTTAGGAAGTCAGAGGCTGCAGATGCAGAGGCTTTTTCTTCTATGATAGCAATAGTTACATTACAAGGAATAGCAAGTATTTCTAACAAGCTACTTCATCTGAACTGATAGTTTATAGATTGTCTGTAAACTTGTTGCCTAGTCCCTGGTACTTTTAGAGTAAACTGTTACAGGTGTAGTAAATAGCTTAAATTTGATCCTTTAAACCCCCTTGAAAGATACAACTAATGCATCATTTAACAACATTTTATGTCACGGTGTTTACTCAACTTTTTTCCCCACTTTCAGGCACTAGGTACAGGTCATCAAACAACTGTGGCAATGCACTTCTTAAATATTCTGTCATTTAAGATGCATCCCCCTAGTATTAAATTAGTGCTCACATCCTACAGGTTTTGTTTTCTTTATTAATGAAATAGTCAAACATGCTTTTCAAGGCAACATTACAAGGAGCTCTGCTGGTTACAGCTTGCTCACCAAATGGGTGTTGTGAAATGGGAGGAATGATTTCAAAAAGAAACAATCAGTTTCACTGGAATCGGAAACTTTCATAGACTTGTTTCCCATTCACAAAAAGCAACTGAATACTTCTAGCCCAGACATTTTTTTTATGTAGGTTACTTTTCTAAAGGATGAGCAGGAAGATTATTTCTACTGCAGTAAAATAACCATTTAAAGCATTTTTTTTTTTTACTTTTACAGTTATTGTACTGTTTAATCATTGAACACGTCATTGTTTACTTTCAGGGTCAGAAGAAGTCCTGTTTTTTCCAAAAATAACCATTCATCTGCAACCTGCTTTAATAACTTATTGTAGAGCCTGTGTTTATCTATAGAATTTTGGATAACTTGGGTTATATTTGGCAAAAAAAATGATTTATACATTGGTAAAGACCCCATCACTATATCCTAAAGGAAGCCAAACTCTGTGCTAACTTGGAATATGCAAAGTGTAGTGTATTGACTTAGTTGACAATTTAAGAAGGATCTGTCATCACGTATAGCAGCTGTATCATTGAAAGTTTCGTTATCATGGGAAAACAATGTAGATAATATTACATCTTCACTCAAGGTCTATTTTTTTGTAAGCTTAAATGTTTTGTGGTTAGGGAGTTTTTTGTTTCTTTGTTTTATTTTTCCCTAAGGTACTCCAAAGCAATTTAACCTGAAAAAGAATGCTTCGTAAGTTTTAAATAATAAAAAAAAATTTCCAGGGTTTCATTTTGGTGAAGACAGCCCATACTTGTGTGTCACAAAGCCTTAGGGTCTAGCAGGTCAGGATCCTTTGTTGCTCAAACTATTCTGGTAATCCTTTCTGTAAAATCCAGGTGGTTCTGTTTAACATTTTTGCTTTCTTCTGTTAGAATCTGAGCATCCCTAATCCCTCAGACTCTGCCAGTTACTTTTTTACCATTAGCAATAATCCTAGGAACACATAATGACAAGATTGGTTACACAAGTTTAATAACCTAAGAAAACTTCAGCAAAGCTTTTAAAATAAAATCCATTAATTAATCATATGTGCCTGAATAGATGTTAAGAATATTTGAGTTCCTTGACTAGGGCAGTAGTTTAGCCACAGTGGAGTATTTAATAACATTTGCCAGATTTTCTATACTCTTCAGTGTTTAGTCATTCTTCAAAATGAATTGTATCTTATTCAGTGATGCCTTTAAAATTAGTAAGTTCAGTGGTACTACTTATATCTTCAGCTTTTAAGGGTCAAAATACTGCCTTGGTTGCAGCTATGCCTTCTAAAACCAGGAGAGAACAAATATTCAGTTTACTTAACAAAGACTCCTAACATGCCTTTGCTAGGAGATGCTGGCAGCGGCCAAGTGTATTACCAGAATGTGCTGTTAAGACTTTGCACCAGGTGTCAGGAACTGGCTGCGGGGAGCTAAGTGCTACCTGTAGGATTTGGTACTTTAACTGCCCAACAGTGCTGTTTTGTGTGTCAACCATAAAATGTGTGTTGTCTTTCTGAAGCCTGACTAAGCAGCTTTGGATATTACAAAGGCTTCGCTGCGTGTTTTAATTTGCATAGATTAGTCTTTCTCCTTTTTATTGTGTAGACTAATCAGAGAATTTCTTAGCCCAGACATGCTTATAACCTTGTATGGTCATGTTTGGCTACATAGATAAAATATCCTCTCATTTGCTTGATTATTGCATGAAAACAGTACTCTTGGAAAGCTAAACCACTAATTGAATGATCCTTCCCTACTTCTCTACTTCCCCTATTTCTTCTGAGAACCCAGCTATCCAAATCCTCACCTCTTTCTGCTTCTTCACTTTGAAACCTTTTGAATGGTACAGGGCTGCTTGGCTCGGTTCCTAGGCCTAAAACCAAGAGCAAATACTGAGTGGGCGTTTGGCAGGGATGGGGTTTGCTGTGGCTGGAGATGACAGTGGCTGGCAGTTGCCCCTTCCCCATGTTGTGCCTGGGGAACCAGGGCAATCCAGGCAAGGAGAAGCAGATGAAGCCACTGAGGGAACAGGGAAATGGAAAGAGAGCAGTAGTTCACTGTGGAGAAAGTCTTGGGAAGACTGAGGATGTTTTTTTAGGTGTCTGAAGGCTCACCGTAGAGTGGCTTTTGTGCCTGGCTGGTCTCTGCAGCTTCTTCCCAGGCTACGTGCTGGCAGGCAGGAGGGACACCCTGACACTGAACTGCTTCTCCATGCTCAAAACATTCACTGCCCTAAGCAGAAAAATAACTGATTCCACATAAAATTGAGTAAAACAATAGGTTCATGTCTTTTCTTATTTCAGGAACCAATGTTATGTCAAAGTGTTACCAAATCTGCAGAAATGTAGCTGTTGTAGTTGGTAAAGTGAATGAATGCCTGATAAAGTCTCAAAGAAACTGCTGGCCTCTCAATTTCTCTAACGGATGGATAAAAGAACGTAGAGCACAAATTGGGGCCTGAATACTCATTCTGCGTTTTCACTGAAATCTGTATTAGCAGATTTAGGCTTCGATATTTCATATTGGGTGTTTGATACCTCTGTAATGAAAATGGAAAACATTGACTTAGGTTCTGATGATAAGTGAAGCTTAGAAATTGGTTATCAGTCAAAAGAAAGGCAAACTTAAGGGTGAGCCACATAAACCAAACCAGCGTCTTAGTTTCGAAAGATTTTCATAAAGCATAATGGATAAACTTCCAACAGTGACTACTGATACAGTTTTGATAGATGAGGAAATGCCATTTGAAAATGTGTGATGTTTTTCATCTTGTTTGGGAAATGCAATTATTTTTTTCCTAAATTGATTTTTGTGGAAATGGAAATCATCTGTGAGTTTAACTGAGCTCAATAAATAATTAAGATGAAATTCTTTGGAAAAATGTCAACTTTTAAAATGAGGAAATTTATATATCTACGTGAATAGACAAGAATTTTTCAACACGGTGATAAAAAGGATTTAATCTAAATGCATCTTAGGTGCAGTACTTCACTTGCAACTTTCTTTATTCTGTTATTTCCCCAGAAAATGTAAAAGACACCCGTCTCCCTAATGAGCAGTGTACTTAGAGCAACTGCCTGAGCAACTAGAAAGAGCAACAGTGACTCAATTAAGTATGCTGGGGACACACGTCTGTCACAGCCTCAGCTTATTAGATCTAACCCCATTACAAATCAGCATTGGCTGCGTGTGCCCAGTGCCACTGTAAACAATTCACTTAGCTTCTTACACAGTTGTCTAAACATTGGTCCGAGTAGAGAAAACAGAGTGAACTGTCTTCATAGATGGATGAAAGTGCACTCTGATTTATTCTATTGATTCTGCCAAGCCAGCTGTTTGAATTAAAACAAGGACCGTGAACTACAGGCCAAGTGGCCATTGGAGAGCAAGGGAGAATGGCTGATAACTTCAGAGAGAGACAGGTAAATTGTCCTTGTACTTACTCTGTCACAGAACCAACAGATGGTCAACATGAAGTGTTTTCCTACTCATGTATGTTCTTGGCTTTTGCATGGGGTTGCTACATTTTTTTTTTTTGGTTCCCTCTGTCAACCTGTTACCACTTCATTTGATACATTCATGCCCCCTAAATTAAATTATAGGGTCATGGTACCCTGATTTTTTTAAAAACCATCTATTTGGCATAACTGCAGTGCACTGTGGAAGGGTTAATTGCAGAACTAAGTATTTTTTTTTTTTTTTTTTTGGGGGGGGGGGGGGGGCAGGTTCTGCTTTTCCCTGTCTTGTCTTTTAATACGGGGTTAGAGAGCTGATTTGGAACAAAATGCACATCTTACTAGCCTAACATCTTTTACTTTGTACACTTATTACCTGTTGCAGTGGCTTTTCAATTCTAAGTAGGGCATCTCTGCAATGCCGAAGTACAAATGCTCCCATACATATTCTAGATGGGTGGGAAAGTGTATTGCTGTACCATACCAGAGCACCACTTAATAGCACTGTTAAAAATGGTTTCCTGAAAATGTTTCCTGATAGCTAAAAAGATCCATTCTTTACCCTTAGTTTCACCTACAATCACATTTTTTTGTTAGGACTTGTATGGTATAGTGTCTGACACTATTATTAATACTTAATCAAAAGATGGTGTTATGAGAAGCCAAATGTATAATTTTGTATTCATGGCTTTTAAGAAAACTAGCCTATTATTCTGATCTTACTTTCTTTGCCTCGTATTGCACAAATCATCTGAGCTTGTCTGGAAAACTAAGTTTGTGTTACTACTTGGTCAGAATAGTAAGTTCTAATTTGGGCTTGGTATGCATGAACTGTAGTTTTCATTAATTCTTGTTAATGCATTTTTCAGGAGGTACAGTTGTGGTTTGTGTCTAGATTTGGCTTGTTTTGTGTTTCCTTAGGGAACTGTGAAGAACTCTAGAAAAATCCTATCACGTCCCAACTATTATATTATTACTATATTTAAATGATGGAAATGAGAACAGCAGTTCAAGAGTGGGTAAATTGCCCACCCTGTGCTGACAATCTGCTGTATTCCAATTCAGACCCATATTACGAAGATAGTTTTTTGGAAATTTAGTCTCTTGACTGTCAGTTTCTGCTAAGAAATAAGTTTGAGCACATGTACAGTTTTGCCATTGACCAATCTCTGTGTATCATCATAAAGTTGAGTCTTTACCAAGTGAGCTTACCCAGGCTTGGAAAGCTTTTTCCACATGCTGATTCCTGCAAATAATTCCATTTAAATCACATGTATAACTTGCGCAGTGCATCTCTGAGTTTTCTGTTTCACCTTTATTGCTTTAAGTTATAAGCTGTATACTGTGACGAGTAAATCAGAATATCTAAGGCAACACCTCTTAGGGTTGTCTTATTGTTGCTTATATTTCTGTTGTTTTGCATACATCTGGCTTGCTTACTACTTACTCAGCATAAAATAATGTTTGTATGCCTAGAAGAAAACTGAGGACTGTGGGAGGTATTGAACAGTTGTTGAGTAGTGAATGGCTTTTCAGAAGTTACTGGTTTTAAATTGGAGAACTTTGACGTTTCATTAGACTCCACTCCTTTAAGTGTGGAGTACACACACTAGCAAATCACACTAGCAAAAATGTGATAGTCAAGGCTGCGATGACACAGCTATGCTAGTCTTAGAAAATACATTGTTAAGCATTCTGTATGATACCTTTCCTTACATTCATATTGAAAATTAATTTACAGCTGTCAAAATAAATGATACAATCATCCAAATAAATGAGTTATGTCAAAGGTACTTCAGTGAACTGCATTCCCACATGTTTTCATTTCAGTCCCTCTGTTTCTGCAACGTGTAAGAGAGATGGTTGCTACCTTCCGCGTGGCTAGAAGCAACATCTGATGAGTCTTGTTTCCTCAGTAGTGCCTTGAATACTTGCAGATCTTTTACTTCCCTCCTGCTTTTGGCTAACTGTATGCAGAAGATGTTGTGACTGAAGTCTTGCCGATGGTCTTTGGGTTTTGTCCCTTTAGTGAGTGGAATTTTGCAAGTCTGTATTGTGCGAGTATTCTTTTTTCTGGTTTTGTCATAAAATTTAATCATGGCTCTTTAATAATTAAGAGCAGGATGTCAGACTAGATTTCCATTTAAAAGGTGTGCCCAGTAATCGTGCTGATCTCAGATGATAAAAAAGATTAATTACTGTACTCATCCTGGCTACTGTTGGAGATTCTGCTAGAAAGAACAGCAAAAATAAGTGGAGAGCAATTAATTGCTCTGTATATGTTCCACTTCTAGCTGTCTTGCTCCTTTTAATACTTTGGAGTGTTATTATCTTTTTCTGAAGCTTTTATGAACTCCTGTATTTAAGCACTTCTGAAAAAAATACAGAACAAATATAATCTATGGCAGTCAAATCCATTACAGATTGTGTGAGACTACTAAGCCACATAGGAAAGAAAATAAAATGGCTATCAGTCTTTTTTTTTTTTTTTTTTTTTTTTTTTTTTTTTTTCTTTCTCCACAGCAGATGTGGTATTTTATATGTGGTGGCGGTTGCGTACAGTTTTACCTGGGAATTTAAATCCGTAAGCAAACATTTAATATTGAGAACATGTGCAGTGATTTACCTACCACTTTGTGGAGAGTAAAATGAGTGCAAAACATGCCCAGGATTTTGTACAAGACTAATTTTATTTGATTAGATTTACCTCCTTTACATTAAACCCAAAACCAACCGTGCCACACGCAGATTCTTCACAGTGCCCATAGGCTACAAATGATCAGTGCATTTGAAAATAACGTTTCATTCTTTCAAGTGCACCTTTGAGAAACAAGGGTATTTGGTTTTAGTAGCAACCACTTTAAAATGGCGTAGGAAATGGAAGAAGCACCAACCAGTGGTGCAGGTTGTGGTTCAAGGCTGCATCAGCCTGTGCAGAAGCACCGATCTGAATTGTTGCTGCTGCCCCAGTGGTGGTGGTGGGGCCACAGGGTTTGGTGTGGACAGGGTGATGGTTAATTGAGTGCGTACGCTCCTCAGCAGTACAGTCGCTCCTTCATTGCATGGCGAGACCCTGCCTCTCTGCTGGCAATGACAGTGGGAAGACACTGATGTCTCTTAGATAGATAGTGAGAGAGATCTTAGTGACCTGACCAAAATTCTCAGCATTTGTGGTTGGTAGTTCTTAGCACTGCCTTCTCTCGTCCTTGGGCTGGTACTCGTGCTTCTTGCATTTCTCAGTATTAACGTGACACCCTTTTAACTTGGTTTCTTAAATAATGCAGTGGAGCCCTTTGGTCTTCATCCAGGTATTTTTATTCATGAAGATAGATTACTATTGTGTATTAATTGTTGTAGTATGGCAGATAAGCCCTAACTAAAATTATCACCCCATTATACTAGGCAGTGATTCAGCACAAACCCAAAATGTTGTTCTGCCAAATAGTTTTATAGTTTTATTTTTCTGTTTTATAGAAGGGAGTTAAAGGCAGGGCATGAAGATATATCTTTTCCAATGTCACACAGTAAGACTGTGACAGAATTTGGAACTTAAGACCTTATTAATCTTAGTCCACTGCCTTAACGGCAACAGCATTTTCTTTCCTTGCAGTAGTTAGTATTATTGACTTAGTATAGCTCGGCTTTCTCCCTCAGTTGGTAAGAAACGCTATTAAACTATGGTATAATAATGCCATAAATTTAAAACAATTAACAGTATATTCACCAGGGCAAAGACTTTGTGGTTTTAATATTAGAGGATATAAAGACTGTTAACTCTTGTTTTAGATCAAAAATATGCGTGCACGTTATCTACAAATATTGTATTTGCTTGTGTTTTGCTTTTCCCCTAAGGGAATGAACCAATTATTTATCTCAAACAGAGCATGACATACTGAAGTAAATGTTAAGAAAAAAAACTAGATGAAGTTAAAATCAGTAGTTATGGTAAAAACAAAACAAAAACCCTCTGAATTCAAGAAAGTTGAAGTTAAGACTGTGACATGTTAAGAAAAAAATTACAATAGAAATTTTCTGTCTTATAAATTATGCTGCTCTGCAAGCAAGGATCATGTAGATCTTTCTACTTGATTAGGATTCATTCACCTTTCAGATTATGGGATTCCCTAAAATCCAAATGTGGATATACCCTTACGTAGGTGTCTGAAAAACAACACTGTGGAGGTGCAGGGGGAGAGGAAGAAATCTAAGCAAAATCAATATTGATTTTTATTACTTGTTATTTACTTGTAGGGGAGTAGGAAGAGGAGACAAATGCTGTTTCTTAGGCCTTGTATTTACTGTGCTCTGTGAGCATCTGTTTTGCAGAGACCCAAGCCATATAAACGTGACATATATGTGTCTCGGCAATTCAAACCCTGCACTTGCCTCTGTAAGGTGGTGGTGGGTTCTCCGCTCCAGCGGTGCTGTGTGGCCCAGCTCGTGACCTGGGCTCATGTTGCAGGGCTTTGCTACTAGAAGAGGGATCCTCCTAGTCAGGGCTGGAAGAGGGTTATAATCCTTCTCAGCAGGTTGTGGGCTTGGAAGTGCTGAGTTGCGAAAAGTTCATGCTGCGTAAATGGGTTTAGAGTCTAGTTTTTGTAGCTTTGGTGTGAAGACTCTTGCCAGTGGCCCACTGGTATGACAGCTGGAGTCCAGTTCCCCCTAAATCTCCCTCATCCACCTCTCATCTCTTCACTACCACACATTTATTCCAGAATTTGTAACATATTTGATGTTTCCAAGTATTATTTTGTGTCATACTTGATGTCTTGAAGTCTTTGTGCTTCTATAGAGGTGTTTGTAGCAAACTAATAACAATTATTCCGTAGCTGTTAAGTCAAAAAAAGTAGTCCTGTGTGCTGTGGACTACATTATAAGAAATGACCTCTGTTTAATAAATCTTGGATTTTAGCTGGTATTAATGGATGTTAATAAGGAAGCTATATCTTCTAAATTGCAAAGTTAACTAAGCAGTTAATTGCTTAGCTGCAAATACCAGCTAAATATTAGCAACCCCACAGAACAGTGGGGAGAAGGCGTGAACTTGACAAACTTGTAATTGTGTCTGTGAGTAGTGTCTGAAGAGTCACGAATAGTTTGTGTCGGAAGGGTCCTTTAAGGGTCATCTAGTCCAGCCTGCTGCAATGAGCTGAGACATCTTCAACCAGGTCAGGTTGCTGCGAGCCCTGTCCAACCTTATCCTGAATGTTTGTAAGAGTTTGGAGTCTGTGCAGTTCATCATATCCCAAACTTTACTACCTTTATCAAGTTTTCATATCAAAAAGGTCTGGTATTTAGATTAAAAACTAGGACTCCATTTAAGGGTGAGCCATAAAAGTATTTAAACAAAGCTGTCAGAGTTGTGATTTGAGACAAAAATACCACATCTCCAGGAAAATCTGTTTCGGAACATTTTTTATGTGCCTGCTAAACTTTGCCTGGGTTCTATTTCCATGTTGTTTTTTTCCTACTGCCACAGGAAGGGCTGTTAGGTACAGGGATCTCCAGTATGAACACCCTTCTGAGGAAACTGAGTAAATGAAGAGCTCACTGCTTGCTTTTGGAAAAGAAGTGTTTGCAGACAAGTGCTATCAGGCTAGAAGAACTGGAGGGGTGAACGGCCATGGCTGGAAAGGGCTTGGGGTGTGGGAAAGGAATACAAGTCACCACCACAATGTCCCTGTGGCTCTGAATGTGTCAGAGGGACTTCTCAACAGAGGATATTCATGTTCATCTGGGAGCACTTTGTGAATCAAGAGCAACTTACATAGTCAGAGGTAATATATGTGCTTTTTGGCCCACAACTTTACCAACAGTCTAGGAACAGATATTACCTCTCCCTGAAAACTTGGCTCTTGTCTCAAATGTAGTATCTTGAGACCACCTTGACGACAAGTGTGATGTATTTCACTATATCTGCACGTTTATGGGTAGAAATACCTTCTAGCTCTTTGATTCTCTGTAAACATTCTCAAAAAACCACCCTGGTTTCATCTTTCTGCCTTTAGTGTTTTCAGCCTGTTTTCAGTTCCATTTTTTCTCCATCTCTGCTTGTCCCTGTGCTGACAGCTGGATCCCTGTGCCATAGAGGTATACCTGCCCTTGCAGGGAGCAACCACAAAGGTGCCCTGAGACCACCTTGTTGTAGCAAACCAAGGCACCAGGAATACCTCTCTTGGAACAGAAGCTTGGGAAAGGAAAATCTGAAGCTTTAAGAAAGAAATTGCTCAGTTCCTACTTCTTGATACAAGTTTTTGACATCTTTTGAGTGGGTCGTAGCCAGAAGCCTTTGATTTTAAAACAGAGGATAAGAAAAACCTTTTACTTAATCTCATTGACTGGAGTGGGCATGCATCAAAAGTGCGTTATGTACCAAGGATTTTAGAGCTTCCTGTTTATGCCTGCCTTTTAACCTGGGAAAAAGAATTAAATGCGAGGAGGGCACTCCTAACTGTCTGTGTAAATGAAGACAGAATGCAAAGTACAGTTTTCACTTGTATTTAGAGGTGAAATTAAGCATTAATCAAAACTGCCTTTGGGGGAGATATGAAGAGAGTTAATATATTGTAGGTAATGCAAATAAAACAAAATATGCATTCCAGAAGAGGTTTTCCAGAGCAGTGGTATAGAGTCCTCTGTATCAAGCTCTGATGACTTCTTGGGGGAACTCTTCCTGAATAGTCTGAAATTGCCCACTAATTCTGTGGTCTAAACTGAAGAGGAAAGGCAGTCGGTGATGGCAGAGGCTTTTCTGGAAGGAAGGTCTAACAGTATCCTAAGCAAAAAAGATTCTCGGGCAGAACATGAAGATCTTTGAGAGCCATACTGCTCTGATTTGTAGAGGAGTCTTTTCTTGCCTACAGTTTAACAAAGAGATGATTAAACAGGTAAGGTACGGTAGAGTTTTACAGAAGAATAAATGGCTAGAGAGGAAAATGACTGCCTCATAAAAATTCCTAGAGTCACAGTTTAAAATTTTCAGGTATTTATTAAAAGAAAACAAAGTACTGCATGAAATACTTAATGTAGAACTTGAATATTGAAGTTCTGTAGAACTGTAGAACTTGCTACCATGGGATGTTCTACATGTTGAGTAGAAATAAGCTGCAATGTGATTTGTTACTTTTTAGTGAACCTGTCCAAAAAGAGACCTATTGCCATCTCTCAAATGCAATTTCCAGTTTACAAAGTCTCGAAGCAGTGAGTTGCCACACTCTGAAAGGTACATCATGGCAGTATGGCTTTATACTCACCCTGTTCGTAATTGCCACTGTCAGATAAAAGATGCTTCCCCAGTAAAGATGTGTTAGTCTACATCTTCTGACTGCCTTTGTTGCATGTATGTATTTTTGAAATTAATCCTAAAAACCTAAATCTCTAAAGTAACCCTCTCCACAAAGATCCAGATGTATAAGAAGTAATTTTAAGGATGCCTTTGGTGGTGTTACAGACTCTTGGTTCTGTGATCTTTTCAGCTTAGGTTCTGTGCTGGTTGCAGTTAAGGTGACCAAAATACTTGGGCAGTACCAGCAAATGTAATACACCTTTGATTTTGTAGGATAAAAGGCAGCGAAAATAAGCAGCACATCAGAAGAGGTGAAAGTAGCCAATTAGTGGCATATCTGTTCTCATTTCATTTTGGGTTATTCATGAGACAAAGTTGAATCTTTCTTCAGGAAAGACATTAAAAATGTTCCTTTGAAAACTCTTATTTCTTTGGGAATTCCACAATGCAAAAACCAAGCAGCGAGGGGCACACTGTCGTGCAGATGCTGTTGCCTTTCCAGCAGCAGTCTCTTCCACCAGGTCAGACTAGTTGTTCCAGTAGACCATGGCTGATAAGACCCAATCTGTCTTTTGCCACATCCAGGCAACCCCTTGACCTGTATCTTCACCAGCATCAAACGGAGCATCCTGTTCTACATTTTCAGACCACAGCACCTTGTGCTTTGATAGCGTGTTTTCTTAAAGTTCCAACTGGTTCTTCCTTAGACTGAAACCAAGAGTACTCTCAGGTTAGTTTGTGATGCAGACCCTTAGCTCTCTGGGATCCTGCTGATGAGCTTTTGAATTAACTCGGCCTGTCAGGGGTCCTGGTGGCTAAGCAGGGATGGATGATTGAGGGACAAATAAGGGATAACTGAAAGAAAGTGGCTGACCTACGTGCAAGAAATCAGAAGCCTTTGTAACTACAGCTTGCAGTGTGTGATCATAGAGCGAGGCAGAAACGGGGCTGAAAGTTATCTGAATGTATTTGGATGTAAAAATTTATCACAGGAGAAGCGAACTTTTATAGGCTGAGAAAGTTTATAATGAAGCTGTTCTTACTGGGTCTTCCTAAGGTTCCTTTCTTGTTTGAGCCTTTTTTTTAAATGCTTTGTTTGTGCTGTATATATTTTCATTCTCTTTTTTTTTTTTTTTTTTTTTTTTTTTTGTTTGGTGTGTGTAACTCCAGTTCAGATTCCCTTGGCAGAAATTTTAGTGTAATTAAGGTTCCTAAATTAGACCATTGAAAAACAGAGTAAGGCAGGTGTTTAGGTTTTTGTGGGGTGGCCTTTTTTTTTTTTTTTTTTTTTTTTTTTTTTTTGGTATGGGCTTGGGTTTTTTGAAAGCATGAGATCCTGGCAGTTTGGAAAACTAAGTAAGTTATTTGGCCGGTTTTGCTATTTTTCATATTGAAAACCCTAGCTTTTTGTTTATTTTGGAAAACACTGGCTTTCATTGAACCTGTTGAAATGGAAGAAGACCTATATTGATTGTAGGAGACTTCTTCCATGAAACATCCAAAATAAACATTTAAAGTAGTTTTGAAGCAGGTCACAGCTTGTCTAGGAAATACATCTTTTTGGCAAAATTAAACCAGAGTTTCTTTCCTGTTATTCATCAGTGAATATGAGAACGTATTACAGAAACACCATTATTTGTGGAGATAGATATACATAAACACTTCACATGATTATTTGACAGTGACATCTAGTAAAAAAGAGAAAATCATTTTATTGAAGGCCTGTGAGGTAAGGAGCATATGCGATCATGTTTATGATATGCTTTAACTGTGAAACATTAAGGTTTAGATTCAAATTTTGATGCAGGCTTTAAGGACAGTTACAGAAAACTGATTGCAAACCAAGCTGTCTAACTTCCCAACAGCTTTTATCAAGTTGTAAAATTTTCCTCTCCCTGATAGTTTCACAAAGAATACTGATACCAAACTTCCATTATTATTTTTGTCCTCAGTGTTGAGTCACTTTCTTTGACTATGTTAGAGTGGAGAAAATGCAGACAATGAGAAGTAGAGTTTACATGATATAATTTGTAACCAAAGAATGACTTGGAATGTTCTGTTGCATTTTTCTATTATGAAGTAAGATGCTTGCAGTTCATAGCAATATTTTTTTAAAATATTAATAAAAACAAAAATAGTTCCAGGTATAAAACCAATGTGATAGAAAACTTGTTGGTTTGTTGATAACCCTTACGAAGAAACATCTTTTGGAAATACTCTTATAAGCAGTTAGAACATATATAGCCAGTTATTTTGAACAAAGCCAGTTGATGCTGTGTTTATGCCTGGATGAGCTGTTTGGATAGATTCCACATGGAAAAATGTTGTAGTGAAGCACTGTAACATTCATAAAAGTGTAATTTTTTATTTATTTATTTTTTTTTTTTTTTAGAAAACAGACATGGGGCTGAGCTCCTACGAATCCAACTTATGCTCTATTTCTGCTTTTCAGATGTTTGAGTCAGTAGATATACCTTCATGATTGCAAAATCATCTGGAAAGCTGAACTGAAATACCTTGGTCAAAATCCAGTACATATTGCTGCATCTTTTATATAAAAGACCGATACAGATCCTTTTAATAATCATGTGCTCAGCTTCAGCAGTCTAACTGCCTTAAACAGTTGCTTTTCTCCCAGAAAAACTTCCATACTTTCATTTATAAACAGTTTAGACATGTAATAAAGTTTTTGACAGGAGACCATACCTCTTAAATAAGAAGCCAGTACCTCAATAATATTTTCATATTTAATAAAACAATTACATAAACTAAATGCTCTGGGGAAAAATAGAATTTTAAATGTTGCTTCCCTATTGATAGGCTGACAAAACTTAACAGAAGACAGGGAAAGATTTTTCTGGGGAAAAATAAACCAATGAAACAGCAAAACCCAAAAAACCCCTTTATTCTGCTGGTTACCATGGGACATTATAATCTTTTTTAAAAAAATTACTTTCCACCCCTGAAAATGAAGTTATTCTCCACATAAGAAAGAAATGAAGTGTAATAAACTTTAAATGCTAGAGCTAGAGAATAGGTGTGTAGTTCAAATTCAGTGTTATAACTGAATGTAATTATTTTTAGCACCTATTTCAATTAATAAAGCCTAGATTAAATGGCTATAGTACTTACAACTGTGAGCATGGAGAACCAGGAGTCCTACAAATAAGCCAGGGATGTTTGTTCCTGAAAAATTTTGGATATTTTTATGTACAGCTCAACTGTTTTATGTACAATTTTTAAAATGAAAAGTTTAGTTCTATAACACCCAAACTTGCAATCTTTGCTTAGATTTCACTAGTAGTTTTAGCTATCGCCAAAGTTAGTGCAAGTTTTCATCTGGATACGGGCTGTAGGTTTCAGTTCATACTTATTAATGTATTCTAAAATGACTGTCATTATAGCTTCGTTATGGAAAGACTGTACGTGCCTCTGATTCCAGCCTGAAGATAGGGTAAATTAGGCATGAGGTCAGTGAAGTTGCAGGTATGTAAAATATGGGAGCACGAAGCTTGTCCTACCATCTTTGAGCTGGGGATAACCTAGAAATGATCCTTCTCATGACTCAGCTGTGGTGGTACATTTTATGCAAAAATGAAAGGAAAGCATTCATGATCAAGGCCTAATGTCACTTTGATCTTGATTCATAGTCCGCTGTCAGGTCTACAGCTTAGCTTAGGCCACCAGCTGCACAGCTGTTCTATTAGTGAATTAAATCCTTGGAGAAGAAGAATGCACACACAGCATCACGATAATTTTTCCAGCTATGTCTTTGCACTCTGGAAGTTGGAGATAAATGTTTAAATTTCAAAGCCCCCTAAAGCATGTAGGCTGAAAATGAATGGATGAAATTCTGTTGATTCCCTGGGCCAATTTAGAAACATCAGCCAGGGTTTCTGTGGGAGCTGGTGCTCATTCAGCAGAGCAGTGGGTGTAATGCATGTAAGTACATCTGCTGAAACCTGAAAGATTTCAGCATTCTAAAGTTACGTGTAAGCTGATATACAGAGGAAAGACTAACAACATTCATTGTTTTTAAAGGGGAAAAAAAGTTAAAAGTGCAGTACCTCTTTGATCATGCTTTTAAAATAAACATGCTTATCATAGATACACACACAAATAAACATTAATGTCCTGCCTTATTTCCAGAACATTAATAGGTACAAGGAATGTGTATTTAATAAATTACGAAGCGGTAAGCTTTTCTTCTGCAGTTGCTTCATTGTGCAGTCTTATCCCTCATCAAGTTAAAATATGCTCCAACTTGTACAGTCAAATACCTGACTACTTCTGTACTAAGATGATCAACACTTGTTCTGTGACAGCAGGTGGCAAATTAGTCTTTAACAATCTTGCCTGCTGAAAAAGTAATTAGTTCTATGCCTTCTTTAAAGGTTTTGTTTTAAGCAGTTACTTTTTATGCTGCCTTTGTTACTTTCCAAACTTAATACTACTTTAGTTAACTGTAATCCATGATTGCCAGACTGCAGGCAGCCACTTGTTTGGACAACTGCAATGTGGTGTTTCTCAAGTAGATATCCATTAAAAGGGATTTGTCTATCCAAATTTTGTTCTTCATAAGACAAAAATAGACATTAGAGTTGAGCTAAAGGAGAATGCTTGTTGTTCATAACAATCTCAGTTTATTTTAAAACTATATTTTTCTTCAGAGGTATTTAAAAATTAAAAAAAAATCCTTAAATATGTGTCAGAGTTCAGGTGCATATCCAAGATCTTATCCATAAGAAACAGTCACACCTGATGGAAATTGAGATGAAGAATAAAGGTGTGTTGAATTTTAATTTTTTAAAAATAATCTAATTTATGATACTGGTATGATCAAGATTAAAATATTATTATTAAAATATAGATAAATACATACCTTTACCAAAGTAGTAAAAAACCAAGTATCTCTGGTCTGAAAACATAACTTCCTAAAGAAAAGGAGATGGAAGTCTGGGTTGTCTGAGTTACTAACTATTCCAGTCCAAGCCCTCTTGCTGTGAATGTCTCAGATATGCAACTACTTATTTAACCCTTATATGGCCAGTATCCAAGGGGTATCACAATACAAAAGCTTTGCAAATTAGAGTTAGCAAACCTTGAAGCTGCGCTATGTGTATTGTAAAGTGAAAAAATACTGATGGTTTTCAAAATAGGAAAATAATTTTCATTATATAAAATGCTTATTTTTTGGCAGAAAAAATTGTGCCAAATATCCGTTAAGATTTTTTTTTTTAATGACTGTGGATAAGTGTGGTTGACATGGTTGCTGTTAAAAAGATCTTTCTGTTATGTACTGCTGACCTCTGTTGGCTTATTTCCACTATATGCACTGCTGTTCTTGCCCCCGCCCCGGGAATTACAAGCCTATCTTTGTTTTAACTCGGGGAGTTTTGTATCAGGGTGACAAACTTGAGCATATATGTTACTTGTCACACACAAGTACACCCATTAAATTACTTTCCAGTCTAATATAAGTCAATGGAAAAGCAATTGTGTTAAAATAGTGATTTGGTAGGGGCTTCTCATGTCTATGAATTTACAAATATGCTTAAATGGCTTTACTGCAGTGCAGCCCTAGGTATACTACACTATAAAAATGAAAATAAATGCTGCAGTTGCAGTTTTCCTTTGCATCTGTTGGTCAAAACCTACTTTTGTTTTCAAAAGGATAATTTGGCAAATCATCAGACTGTAACATAGCCTAATTGGTTTTGAAGCTGCAACATAAAATTTAAATTGGAGAAGATATTTAACTGTACAAAATACTCTATTGATTCTCTCATAGAAGTCAATGCCATAATGTTATTTTTTTGAGCATTTGCTCTGATCAGTTTTGAAGTCTATACCCAATACCTGACACCTATTTTTCTGATGTTTGTACACAGATGGATAGCTTAATTTACATTTGTAGTAACACTGGCTTTGAAGAATTCCTAGCCTAAAGCCACCTGCACTGGCAAATGCAAGTATTAAGGGGTTCTAGCTGATACTGACCCTCCAAACAACAATTTTATTAAGGCTACTCTGCTGATGCCTTTTGGTCTTTGAGAAGTGGAGACTGTAATGGAGATTTATGTTCCAAGTTTGCTTTATTAGAGAGAGGTTCTGTAGTTAGCTCTAGAACTATTAACACAGCCCTAGGGAGTGCATGCAGTAGGTACGTGATGCTCAGCGTGCACTTTTTAGATGAAGTCTTGGTTTGGAGTTATTTTTAAAAGGAATAGTTGCTTTAAAAATTAATTTTTGAAAGCATCTGTAGGATTTTGCTTGTTAGAGTACTGCACTGAAATTTCAGATCTTAATGACCTCACTAGCTTGAGAAGACAGTTCAAGGAAATAAATGTCTAAGAAGTAGGTTTTACATCATGGCAGTGTGAACCTTCTGTAATCACTTGTGCCAGTGGGAGCAGATGTAAGAAGTGGGCTTCAATGGCTATGTTAAGCTCAAAATTCAGAGAATCAGGTCCAAAATAGTCTAAAATTTTCTTCTTTAATTCTCTCCAGGGAAACATAGAAAATAACATTGAGAGGACAAGTAATAAGGCTTAGGAAGTGCTTAGAGAATGCTGTATTCCTCTGTGTGAATTACATGACACGTACAAAAAGGAGATAATTTTTCCTATTCTTATAGCTGCCAGCGAAAGACCAGGAAGTTTCTAAACCATTGGGATTCCTTCAGATCTAAAACTACCCCGTTGTCATGTAGTCCTAAAACAAGCAGGGCTATTTTTTTGAAAAATATACAGGAAACTGCTGTTCTGGCTGTTCCCTACTGAAACTTCTGTTTGGAAGGAACGTTTCAAAGGTCAGTTCCTTTAAAGCCAGCACTTCTTAGACGCCAAGTCTGTTTCTAGAGAAATGTTTCATAGTTCTTGTCTCTCCAAGCAATCGTAACCTTGCTAGTATTTACTAAGTAAAAAAAAATACCCCGTTGCATCAAGCTGGATTTAATTCTATCAAAATTCTTTACAGACTGTGCTTATTAATGCTCTTGCTATAATACTGAAGGCTTTTTGAACCAAGTACTCTTAGCCAGCCAAACCCAAATGATTGGGCTATTTACAGTTAAACCTGAGCTTTAGGCTTTGGGCGCATACCGAGGATAAGGATGTAGCAGGTATCAGCAAGGCTTGCTGAAGGTGAGCTGTGCAGAGCCAAGGGTCAGGCAAACAAAACATCCCTGCAGCCAGTGGAGTCCAGCAGGAAGAGGAGGGACAGCGTCAAACACGGCAGAGAACTGTGCTGAAAGAGACCCAGACACGAGATCCAGATTTGCATGAGCATTGGGAGTAGAAACCGAGCAGTGCTGACTCGGTGCTGAGCTGGCTGCCTCCGCTCTGGAAAAGCTCCCCTGGTGAAGGGTGGTACCTAAGTCTCCAGCCATCACTGTGAGCACTGTGTAGCCTGGAAGTAAGTCTGGAGTAAGAATGACCCCAGATCAATGGAGATGGTGGTGTAACAGCCTCCCCGAGCACAGCCCGCTGTAGCTGTGTTAGAGTGAGTGGAGAAGTGCCACCCGAGAGGCAAGTCCGGCCGCCTTTTTTTAATGGGCTGCATCCTTGGTAACTGGCATTTGGTGACTGAAATTTCCCCGTTCTTCAGATGGTCTGTTAAACTTTGCATTGATGGCTAGTAATCTCCCTTCACAAAATCTTTTCACGGATGCTTATCATTGTGATAAGGAGTTTCAGTGTGTCCTGTTTAATCTTACCTCATAATGTATTCAGTGGCTGTGCTAGGCATGTGCTAAGGATTTGAACACCATCTTTCCTGAGTTTTTTTTTTTTTTTTTCAGAGGGAGCTTTATATTATTACAGTTATTATTTTCTAAAAGATGTATTTAAAAAAATGGTGGGAGAATTGAGTATTTACCCCTCGAAACATTATAAAATTAAAGCAAGAAAAAACACTTCCATTTCCTTTTCTTGTTTGAGTAATCAGCCTTGAAAAGCTTAAAATTAATAGAAAATGAGTCTGAAAGACTGTATTTTCAACTCGGACTGGTTTATCTGATTCCCAAACAAATTTTACAAATTAGATTTCTCTGTGTGCCTCTGTGAGTATACAGTTTCAGAATGAGGATACGAGCACTCTTGTGTTGGCTTCAAAATAAAATCAAACTCAGTACTGAAAAGCATCCGATAGTCTAGTACAGCTCACCCTGCAGTTAGGGAGAAATAATTTTTTAAAAAGCTGTACCTATTTCTTAGTGGTTTTTTTTATGGAAAGGCAGTGAGGATGAGGCACCAGAGAACAGTATGGTGCTGTTAGGGTACAGTTTTAGAAAGCTCTAATTGTAGTTTTCCTTCAAGTTTAACTTTCTTGTTTGGTGATATTCCAGAAGTTTAGAAGAGCTATTGTGCCTTGAGTCTGTGTTAAGTCTTTGGCAGGAGTGTTTGATATTTTAATCTTGCAGGCAGCAGTGAGTAAATTGTTTATTAGCACTATGGCTACCCTGCCTCCATGGTATCAATTATATTTCTTAATAAAAATGCCTTTTATAAGGTATCTTTTCTACGTTTAATGTGTAAATTTATCCTCTTGAAATATTCATAATAGAGGGATTGTTTAAGTACTCTATTTGAGATGGGTTTGTAAAAAGGACGGAGCCCTGTGGTATGTGCAGTGAGTAATTAGCCCACTGGTGAGAGGGGCAGAAAGCTCTTTGTGTTTTCCTGTACAACTGCCAGGAGCAACGTGGTTCAGAGGAAAGGCAGCCTGAAGAAAAGTCCGCCGAATCCTGCAGGATTCGGTCTCATGCATTGGATTAAGTTTTAAGAGTCTGTTTCATATCAATAGACTTGTGTGAGGTTAAGAATTGAGAAATTCTGTCCCTCAGAAACCAAAGAAAAATCCAAGTGTCAAGTAGTAAGTCAGCCCTGCCCCAAGATCAGTACCATCCCTCAGCAAAGCACTAAACCATTTTAACACCTGTGTGGCAGGAGATATGTTACTCCATGTTTTCTTTTTCAGATGGACTTGTAGTCAAAGAGGCTTCCTGCCAGCATTGCTCATTGCACTGAGGGCACGCAGGCCCTATGAAAAATTCCAGCGCTCTGTGCGTTTGCACTTTGTGGCTATAGGCACCACTTTCCTAGTGTTACTGCAGAAGGCTACAAGAGCCCGAGTTTTTCTTGAAAAAGCACTATTGTTCTAGAAATAGATTTAATAGCCATTTGTTCTCACCACCTTCAGAGTGCACGTGCACTCTGACAATTCAGACAATTCCTCCTTCCTCCTCCTTCATCTGGTCATGGGTTATTAAGTGATGACTGGGGAGCAGTGGGTGACACATACAGAAAGCAGTTAATTATCATTAAAAGCGCTTTTGTCAGAAGAATACCCAGCTGACTGGGTAAGAGCATGTCCAAATTCAGTTTGTTCTATTTGTCAGTGCCACCACACTGAATTTGTGCAAGTGAAATAGTTGATTGATAACACTTAGCCCAGTGGCCTGCTCTGTATTAGAAAAGCATAGTTTCCTATGACTGAAACTTTACTATATTAGCAATACTTGGAGCCTTAAAGAAGAGATGTTACAGCCACAGACAGTTTAAATGTCATGTGAATTAGAACCCCTGAGGGTGTTTGCTTATGTCCATTGACCACAGCATTTTTTTTTTCGTTGGGTCCCTATTGGATGACAGCAGAGGTGGGAGCAAGGCTGAGATGCTCATCCTGTCTTATTCTATACTGAAAACAAACAGCTAACTGCCTTAACACTGTATTGTTTACTCGTGTATTTCTACCATTGTTAATACCCTTATGAAGGAAGGAATTCACATTTTCCATCCTAAACCATTGACTTTAGGTAAATAAATAAATTGTAATTTTTAAGATTGTGATTTACACAGTACATAACATAATCCAAAAGAGTCACAATTTTGAATGTTGGTGATAAGACTTGGCAATGACTTGTAAAAGCCAGAAATCAAGAATAATTTCTTGTGTGAATTAAATACAAAATCTACAACTAAACAAAAAGCAGCTGGAAAATAGCATGTTTGGGTGTCATCTTCCCTGGCTAGGAGGAGAATACTGAATGTGATAGTGAATTGTCTACTTAAGGTCTTTTCTTGGTCATGTTTTTCTCTTCCATACTCCCTTCTGTTAAAAAAACTTCCTGCTTGAAAAGCATGTTCTTTTACAGACCTGGTAAAAAACAAAATCAAAACCCAAACAAACAAAACCCCCAAACCAAAACAAAACCCCACAAACAAAAAAACCTACCAAACGAAAAAACAAACAAACAAACAAAAAAAACCAACAAAAACCATGACTGCAGGAGGCTGTGTTTTGACAGAAGCAGGTAACAATAAGCCATGCTGCTGATTCCTGTAAGGGTGGTGAACATCTTGAATTAATTTTTCTTTAGAAATCTTTCCTTGTTTTAACACAAATGAAGGTACTAGCTACTACTGCTTAAGTAGCTGTAGGTAATAACGGCAGACAGTTCTGTTAGCTGCCGCTTTTACTCTGTTATAAGAAATTCTCAGTTTTTTATTGTGTCACATTTTCATTCTTCTTATTGTTAAATCTGACCAGAACTTCTGTAGGAGATATTCTATACTGTAAAATTGTTTTGAGATAGTGAAGTGTTTTGTATGAGTATGTTTGATATTTAAAGGGGAAACAGAGCATCCTTGCTTGTTGAGGTTGAAATATTTTTATTGGAAGAAAAAATAAATCAAATGGGCTTTGAGTGAGCTTGAGTAAGGTGGTGTTGTGGCAAAAATAATTGTGGTAGGCTATCTTATAATAACAATGCATCTGTGTTATAAAACATAGACAGTCTTTTCAGCCTTATTGAAAAGTGCAGCTTCAGAAAGACCTTTTCTGTATTTTCAAATAAAATTTTCACTCCTATGACAATGTTTGAATGTTGTAGTAATGGAAAATTACTTTCCTGTTTCCTCATATTCTCTCAGGGATTCTAGGTCCTCTACTGAGTCAGTGTGTGATCAAGTGTATACCCTAATTTTTCCAAAACAGGAATGAAATTTTAGGATTTTATTGGGATAGTTGCTGCCCAGTAACAATTAATACATCTCATAAAAATGGGAAATTCACTCTGTTGCAACACAATAGAGAGCTTTTTATGTATAGGTGCTTATTCTCCTTAATTTGCCCCTTAAAGATAAAAGGGCTTTGTGTGTCTTAGTGCTGTGCTTTATTTTTGTTACAACTGCAGTAGAATCGTTAAAAAAAAAAAACAAAACCAAAAAACCAACAAAAACCTTGAGAAGATCAATAGTATTGTGAGTTCTTGATCACTTCTCCCATTAAGGTCCCTTGTTATAATACTGGGCTGCAGTGTTCAAGTTTCAGGTGCCACCCTGCCTAGCTTCAGGTTAACAAAAGGAGCACCGCTGCAAATACTCATAAAAAAGTTAAAACTCCTCTTTCAGCTAAAGAAGAAAATAAGCTATGAATTAATCACGGAATCTACAAGTAACAACAGTACCTCACTTGTCAGTACAGCAAAGCAGTGATTTTATTCCTGTTGGGGGTTGTCCTTGCCCCCAGCTCCATCAGCGGGTGTCCAGGTGCGCCTTGTTGTTCTGTACGCTGTGTAGCATCTCTAGAAGTATTCTGCTGTTGCTGTCTCCCACTAGCAGTGGGAGGCAGAATTATAGATCCTGAGGTAACACGGTCAAGGCTGGTTATGCCTGAGTTGGGAAGAGAAATCGGATCATGTGCTGTCCCTCATATAATACTGGTTCTCACCATGTAGAGGATTTAGCCTAGCAAACAGTCTGACAGAAACTTTCCATAGGCCTTCTGGGTCCGCTTGGTGGTCGGTTCTACATGGCAATAAATCTCTCTGGTGCAGTCAAATACTCACCAATACTATGACAGTACTTGCAATGGAAACGGCAGGTGTACTTAGAAGTATGGGAAATGTTTTCTTCTGTCCAGGAACTGTCTGAGACTTAGGAAACAGGAAGGAAAAAATGTATTAAGTTGCCATTTGATCCCTTCAATAGTTATTTACATCCAGTTTGAGTTGTAGAAGAGTGGCTGTTTCCTTGGCAGTTTTCACAAAGACTAGAACAGTTGCAATGAAAGGCTGTCTATAAAGTGCTTATTCCTACAGGGTTTCAGACTTCTATGTTAAGTTTTAAGATAAGAATAGTTTTGCATATTTGCTTCAACAGTCCTTTCATCTGTAACAATAATAATACTTAGCACTTTGCAGCTTCAAAGTGCCTTACAAATGATAATTCCACAACACCCCCATGATACAGTAAGTATTTTATTTGCCCAAGGCAATGAAGGGAGTCACTGTCAGCACTAGGATTAAAGTAAAAAGGAGAAGGGTATGTATGGAGAAGAATATTTTCAGGAAAGCTTTACAACTGTCCTTTATTTCACACCAGCTCCTCTTTTTTTCCTTTGCCTTTTCCAAAACTACTGAAATGCTGAGCACTAGAACAGAACCAAGAGATCTCAAGTTTGGATTTGTTCATGGACTTCCCACCTTCTGCAGCTCAATGCCCACACAGATTTGATGTTCTTCTGACTTCAGTGTCACTCTTAAACAGACTTAGGTAAATGTGGCTTTTGGGGAGGGGAGGGTGAAATACAGTGCTTGAGAGTAATTGTTTTCAGTATGTTAAATAATATTGCATGCCCTTGAGTAAGTCGGGGTGTAAAACTTCGGAAATGCGGTTGAACTGGCAGTGTCCCGAATTTTCAGTTTCTGCTTGCATCTACAGAGGGCAGCAAAGAGCTTCAGTTTAAAACCTCTGCAGCAGGTAACCTGAGACGATCTGCTTTGTCTTTAATAACAGTTTTAAAATAACATTTCAGAGCGTTCCTCAGTTTTCTGACTCCAAGTGTAATGACGTGTTTTTTAGGGGTAGCTTTCAGTTATGAGACAGGATGGTCAGAATTAACAGCTTGACCACGGGCAAACGATGTTAGCAAATCAAGATGAAGTCTCATAATTGCAACCTCAGCTCAGTTTATCAGCCTCAGTGCCTCCAGGTAATTTGGGATATTAGAAACAGCATTTTTATTAAACCTCTGGAAACCTATTAAATGTCAAATCCATTGCCCTGAAAGAGCAGGCTGGATGTGCACCCCAGACAGACTTTGCGGACGTTAAACTGAAATTCACTCCTTTCATTAGTCTTCAAAAGGGAATCCCGCTCCCTCGTGTGCAGGTATTGCGGGAGGCTGATACACTGCCGACAGAGGTGAGGAGTCTGGCAAAGTGAAGGAAGGGATGTGGTCTGTAGGATTTTGGAGGGCAAATCTATGAATGTGCTGACATTAAAGAAAGAGGAGAAAGCAGATTGGTACCAGTCCACTGTCCAGTGGATTCAGCAGAGCTGACTCCTTTAGAGCAGAGACGTACAAACAACGGGACATTACGCAGCGGTCCAGACTCTTACAACATCTGAACTCTTTCCCTCATACTTTTCATTATTCCCAGCTGCCTGGCTTAAGTCAAATGCGATGTTAGTGGGACTTTTTCCACCAATTTCCACTAAGACTAGCATTTGAGATTAGCAGAAGCACCCTTACTGGATTTCCTGTGTGCTCATCTACAGCACTGCTGCAGTGTATCAGCCACCTCTGATTGCCAGCTTGTACGTTGTGTGATGTGTACCTGTGCCTGTCAGACTCAGTGAACTGCAAGTTTGTACCAGTTGTATTTTTCTCATGTTCTGGGGCCTAAAAAGGGCTTTATTTTTACTGTAGTGTGCAACTTGTACTTTTGATTCTTTAGCATAGATGGAACAGGCTAAGTGCTGTCTCTAACCTCATGCATTGACGAGAATTGATTTCTATAACATCTCTCTTGAAAGCAGGAATTTGTATCCTATTCTTAGTAGAAATTCACTGAGAGGGGGATCAGCTGGATGTTATCTGTATATGTGAATATTTGATGGGGGACTAAAGAAGGCAGAGTCAGACTCTACTCAGTGACAGGGAAAGAGGCAATAGACATGAACTAAAATGTAGGAAAATCCATTCATACATAAGAAAGAAATAACTTTATTTGTTATTGTTTAAACTGTTGGAGTGGATGAACGCTTGACACAAGTAGCTGGGACAGCTTGTGGAATCACCATTCTTGGAGATACTCAAAAGCTGGACCAGAGCAAGGTGCCCTAGGTGACCCTGCTTTGAGCAGGGGGTTGGAAGGGTGGATATCTGGAGGTCCCTGCCAACACCAGCCATTCTGTGATTCCCCACTCAGGTCTTCTTATCATAGTCTGTTTGAAAAAACCCAACAGTTATGCAAATCCAGTAAAAGCTGTATGAAATGTTTATTTAAATATAAAAATTGACACTTGTTTTAAATTAGATTTTTCCCTAATAGTCTCAACAAATTAATAAAGTATTAAAAAAACCCCATAGTACAGTATCTGTTTAAAAGATGATCTCCTTCTCCTGCTGTCTGATTTGCCTAAAGAAGATTTTTTTTCTAATGTCTGTAATACTGTAAAAATTCTCTTTAAATATTTCATTTGATAATCTTCCTTCCGTTATAAGGATTTTTGACTTCAAATGTCATTTGAAAGTCCTGAGCACAAATAAAACATGAATCATGGTAGAAATCTGTCAAAGATATAAAGGAAATAGGCATGCTTTTTCGTACTCCGTTTGTTTTATAAATGTTGTGACATTTCAACTAAGAAATAAAATACAGCTTTTACCAAACAGTGGAAAAGTAATGACTGAATTTTTGGTAGTCTTAACTGGACGTTCCTGAAAGTCAACATGTGAAGTTCTTACATTGCTTTTGCAGTCTTAGTGCTGTTGTGTGAGAGTTTCCATAGTCATGAAACAATACCAAAAGTAATAACTAAAAACCAACCAAACAAAACAATCCTGTTGAACATTCAAAGAGTGTCTGGCAGAGGGGAACAAAACCAAATCAGAAACAGTTACACCATGCTGTTCGGCTTGTGTCAGAGGAAATTTTCAAGTGAGCTCTTTAGTAATCTCATTTCTTAATAATTATTCTTAGATGGTAGGTCTATCACTTGCTAATAATCTCTAGTAAACATTACTTTCTTACTCTTGGTAGCAGCCTTTGAGTAATTGGAGACTTCACAATCTGTCTCTTCATTAGTTATTTTACTTGTAGACTAAACTATCCTGATTGATTGTTGGTTTGGGGTTCACTCCCTGCCCCCTTCTGTTTATTGCTGCCATGTGGACTCTGTCCAGTGGTTAACATCTGCCTTGATGTATGGACATAGTCGTACTTTCTGCCAGCCAGCAGAGACTGCTACAACAATTTGGAGTTGCAGTTTTGAAACGGATGCAGATTTTTCAAAACAGGGCTTTCCTAAAGGCTGCTCCTTATCTGAGTCGTCTTAACTGTGAAGCTTTTCAAGTCTTTAAGCTGGAAATCAGAGCTTGGCCCTCGAGATGCACGAGATGCACACGTGTGTTTGGTAGGGAGGAAAAGCCACTCTTCTCAGTACCTAAGGAGTTAACATACTGTGTGGGATACTGACTAATGCTGAACTACAGCACAGTTGTGACAGTTTACCTGGGTTGAATGGACTGAAAGGAAAGATGCCTGATGCTCTCTTCCTAGTAGCATGTTTGCCCTTTCTACAACAGCCTGAGATGGTTTTCGACCAGTGGATGGTGGTACCATTGGAATCCATGGGTCCTTTTCTACTATTGAGCTGTTTGTTTCTTATCCTTAAGAAAATATATAAGGAACTCTGATCCTTCTTACAGTTCATTTTTCCGCTTAGTCCCCTGTCCCCTCTGATCCACTTGAGTAGCAGCATTTATTTTAAGTGTATTTCCAAGTTGTCAAGATTTAATCGTGTTCTTAAGAGTACTGGTGGTTCCTTCTAGCTTGGTACCTTCTGAAAATTTACTTTGTTCTGCTACTCAGGTCCTTGCTGCTTTTGATGACTGCTGGTTTTAAGTAAGGAAGAGGAGAAATGCTGAATGAAGAATATACACCTATCCATAATTTTGTGTGGGGAATGTGATAGTGATAGAAACCCTCTGTTTGTGTAGTCCTTACTTCTTCATCCACGCTTCTGTCTTAAATACATGATTAGTATCACTGTGAGCCTTTTATTTACATTAAAATCTTTTACTGGAAGTGGAAGTTTCTAATTTGCAAGATGGGTAGGTCTGCCATGAGATGATATGAAAGTGTTTACGTGTGTTGTCTTCATCTGTAGAGCCACAGAAGTGCCTACATTGTTGTTGCTTGCTAGGAGAAGAGAAGGCAGGAGAGAATTGCCAGTGAGTGACCCCCTGGGGCGCCTGCAATGGTGTGTCAGTGTTCTGCAGGGGAAAGGTGTAGGAGAGGGAGCAAATCTGCTGCCTCCCTGGGCAGCCAGGTTAGCCTGCTCTCGTTAGCTCTGGTCCTGAGATAGAAGAACAAAGAAATTAGATAGTAAAGAGAGGAAAGTAGGTGAAGGATAATCAACCTTAAAAGGAAACGTTTAAACACCAACCCTGGGAGAAAAATTCAAGCTCTGCGGAGTTATGTTGTTAATCTGAAAACAGAAAACAAGTCAAGAAATGAGTCTGTTAGGTTTGCTGATATCAGTGGTTTTGTTTATTTTGAAAATGATGTTTAAATTTTAGCTATTCACAGTTCCCTATGTTTGTTTTAGTCTGAAAATAGCTCAGTTTTAATGAATTGGAACACCTGAAATATGCCTAAAGGAAATCATTGTGAGGTAAAATATTAACAATACCAAACCAAACCTTCCTGTGTGCTTGTTCTTATGATGCAGAGTAAAACTGAAGATGAAGGGTCCCAGAAGAAAGAAACTCAGAGGTCTTAGATAACTTTGTATGCTCTGTGTTTTGAATGAGTGTTATTTTTCATCTGACCTCCAGAGTTCCTCAAAAAAAAATTGCTTTGACCCTTGTGATGATCAAGAGGGAAAGAGTATGACCAAGAAACAGTGAAAGAACCACAGGGGAAGAGAGACATTAATGAAATAAGCATTTCTTCAATCTCAGATTAAACCTTTTTTATTTTTTACACCGCCTTATTTAATGCTGCGAAAAGTACCATTAAATCTCCCTCTAGGCTTTAGGAGTCCTACTTTGTAGGTGATGGATCTCAGGCATTGGTAGGTAGTCAAGGACTGGTGAAAATGAACGTTGTAGGAAAGTTCAGAGGAGAGAATATGCCCTGAGAACAAAAGAAAAAGCCAGTCTTTGTCTGAGTTTACTACCTACAGATTTGGAGCTGGCTGTCTTTTCTTGGCCTTCAAATACATCCCTAGTACCACTGTTTGCCAGCACTGTACTCTGGATGATTCTGCAGACAGCTGTTTCCTGCAATGTCTTAATTATGTTTTTTTTCCTCCTTGATAGGATTCCACAGAAGTCACAAGCATGCATTTTAAAATGTAATATTAAAAGTAAAGACGACGGTCACCAAAGCATTCTCAGTGACTAATGTTCTGTAAATACTGTTGTGGTACTGCTGGAGTTATTTTTAATTATTAGACCAGCCTGGGGGAGTGCTGTCAGAGCAGTGATAGCCTGTCCATTGCTCATTTGAGCATAAAAAAGGGCTTGACTTGGAGTGAGTTGCAGTGCAGATAAAGTATTGTCTGAGTTTATTCTGCCTTTCTTGTTCTCAAGGAGCAGAAATGTAATCTAGAGCTGCAATGGAATTTAATACTATGGTAGATCCCTGTGGAGTAGTAACTCGACTGTACATTTCTCAAATTAACCTCAGTCTTCCATTTTATTGTTTTGATATGATTTCCTAACTGGTCAAAACCATAATACTGCTTTTTCAGAGGTTGCTTTCATTGGTTTAGTCTCTTCTTTACTTCATATTTTACTTCTATCAGAGGGGTTTTTCTTCTGAGAAGTGTCTTATTATATTAAAACCAGCATTGGTCTAAATAAAATCTTGGGATTTTTTTACCTGTATGGACTTGTTCACATTTTATTGTTTTAGGTTTTCAAGGGGATTTACACATATGGAAATACTGTTAAAACAGAACTGCAATAAGCTGAGTGGGAATAAATAACTTAAAAAAATACAAAAAAGTCTTATTGTATTGTCTTGCATACAATATGTTGTCTTTTCTTACTCTCTACAATAGTTGTGTTTTATAAACCCACTGTTCAGTCTGACTCAGTGTTGCTGCTTTTCAGAAGTAGATGTGCGCTAAGATGCTGGTTATTTTATTTCAGAGTTGAGACAGATTTCTGCAATTATAAAAGGAGTTTATTTGTTTGAAGGAAATGACACACAGGAGTAGCTTACATTGAGATAGATGGATATTTGGGGAGAGGAGTTAACCTGAATAATTCTGCAAACTAAAAGATCAGTAAATAGCCAGGATGTAACATCTGAGGTAGGACTCCATTGCCTGAATGTGGACACCTGATGGCACTTTAGAAGTTCCGAGCTATATGAGGCAGCTGCAAAGAGTACATTGATGTGGCACAGGTGCTAATGGAGACCTGTGCTGTTCTGGATGGGTAGCTTGGTGGCCAGGTGTCCAAGAACCACCTAAAAGAGCCCCAGATGTCATCTTTTTGGAAGGCACGATAGGCCTCTGCACCCTAAGTTAGCCCAACAGTCTCGCAGAGAGAGGTGGATCTCAGATGTTTTGCTGTCTTTATTCCATCTCATTACGCCTGCATCATACTACCCCTTTTTGGGTGAGTTTTGTTTGCCTGTTTGGTGGGGTTTTGTTTGGTGTGTGGTGGTTTTGTTTTTGGGTGTGGGTTGGTTTTTTTTTTTTTTTTTTTTTTTCTGCAAAAGTACTGACCCTCTGGAAGCTATTTAGAAGGGAATAGTTGTGGAACATGTGAAATTTCGGCTAGTTTTATGTATGTTTATCTATCAGTTATAAAAGTTTTAGGAACCTAGATATGGACTCTTAAATCCCCACCTTGACTCTTGTACCCACAGCCTTCCTGCAGAGGTGGTGGTGCCGCTTTATGCAGGTGTGTTCAGCACATCAAACGTAGTGGTGCGCAGCAGCAGCTGGTGGTGCCGCGATACCGGGAGAGCCAAACTCATCTTGAGCTCATTGAATGCGGAGGATTACTGTGGCATAAGCTGTATTTAGTGTTTAAAGGAGCTATGCTGTGTTTCATTCCAATCTCTGTCAGATGAAATCTTCTCAAACAGGCTTAAGTACATACATTTCAACAGTTTTGGTTGAACAATAACCCCCCCCAAAATAATCCAGAACTCTTATTCAGGGTCTAGATGAGGAATGAATGTCATGAAAACTGCACTGCATGATGTCAATTTTCTGTCTTTTATACTAGAAAGAAGTCATGGAAATGCTCGTGTCTAGTTTGGTGCCAACAGATAGTGTGTAGTATCTGGGTGGCAGAACTGTTTTGTGTGGATGGGAAAAGATTGCAAACACAGAGGAGACAGATATGCAGAATTATTTTAACTGTACTTCTTGAACCAATTTGGAAAGTCCTGGGGATTCTGGATGGGAATGTAACAAATATTGGCACTTACTCCTTGCAGGGTGCCAGGATATTCTCACAGTGCGAAGGAGATCCCTATGCAGCTGTTGAAATATTAGAAGTTAAAATATTCATTTGTTAATTTGTAGGAAATTCAAATAAGGTTGAAAACATCACGTACAACTTATTTTTCATTATTTTTAGGCAGAACTATGCAACTCATCATTGCAGCTGTTTCAGTGCGTGTCAGCTCTAATCCCCTTGAGTGAAGGCAGTTCTCATTTTATAGAGGAATAGAGTGGCAGAAAGGATAAAAAATATTGTTCAGAGGATTGGGTGAGAAGAATCTGTTATTTGAGGCTCTGTATATGTATAATAAGAGTATGTTCATAAAATGACAATGATCAAGGTACCTTCTCCCTCATCTGAGAACGCCTCACCTGAGAAACTGTTCTGCATGTACTCTTGTCACCTGGAAGTAAGTAGTAAGACACACTAGCTAATCTGTTTTCATGGCTAAAGGAAGATACAGTATGTTAGATTAAACTTTAGTGAAACCTCCCGTTCATGGTTGGCTATAAACACGTGTGGTGGCTTGAGCTGACAGACAATAGCTTGGTTAATCTTGAAGCCTGTGGGAGAGCCTGAAGTGCAATCCCTGGTTCACTGCCAAGTCTTTATCCACCAAAGATTTCTCGTCATCTTCACAATCTGAAAAATGACTTAAAGCTTCAGTAAAGATTTCGGTTTTCAGTGTTAGCAATGGAAATGCCTGGATGTGTTTTTGATGAACTCTAGAACTCAAAAGGTCTTGCAGTAAACACAGAGAAATGTAATGGAAATTAAAATATATTCTCTAATAAAACTAATAGTGTGGTCTTAAAGTCAGTTTTTATTATCCCTTAAACTTCCTTCCCTTTATATCTCATATAGAAGATGATTAAATCTATTTGCATGAGCTATCTGATGCTGCTCAAGTATTGAGAATTGGGAATTACACAAGTAAATATTTTCTCATCTGTGAGAGAGATGAAATTAGGCTATATATTCTGGAGTTTGTTCCTGTGATGCAGTTGCATTTTCTGTGAAGATATTGTCACAGTCTTTCTGCCCAGAAAGTTGTAGAGGATTGTCATAGCTTTTGAGAACCTTATTTTTTTTCAGAGACCTTTTTTGCATAACAGATTAAAATTATAAAGACAGTTCCATGCAAAAAGGGTGCGTGTGCCCTAATGCTGACAGTTAGCTTTTTCCTCACACACACACTTAGACTTACTTCATTCAGTACTTTAGTCAAGCACCTTTTAAGAAGCCTAGTATTTTGTGATTTCTGTTTGGTTGAGAAAGTAGTATAAGCATTTGCAGTAGCTAGCATTTTTTTGTTGTTGTTTTTTACATTGCAGTTGTAATACTAGAAAGTTGGCATCTATCCACAGGATTTTATCTACAGCTATCTACAAGTTTCCTTCTATTCATAAAAGTGTTGGGAAAAATGCAAAGAGAATATTCACAGAAATTTGCTGAAATGAAGGTAGAGCATGTTATTTGACCTCAGCCATGCCTTTATTGTGAGGTTACCACATAAATGTTCCCGTGCAGAAGTTAAACATGAAATGTGCCTTCACTCAAGTTCCAGTCTTTAGAATTATTAATTCTCCAGGAAAATTACCTAGCCTGGACTCTCGTTACTAATTCTATTACCTAATCTAATGCAGAAGATGTGAACCTTGCTAGTTAACCTGCACTGCGTTACATGCCAGGAGCAGCCCATGATTCATCAGGTTTGAAGCATGTTCCCAACATGGAACTTAAGCAGGGACTTCCACACTTACTCTTGTTTGCATGTAAACTGTAAGGGACATAGAAATCATAGACAAAATCTGTATTTGGCATCACTTGTATAGGTGCATCAAGATGCATTATAAGAATATTGTCTTTTCTAGCTCCTGCTGAAGATTTTGCTGCTTATTGAGTGTTCAGCAAAATTCTTAAAGAGTTTGCAGACATGTTAGTGGAGCTGATTGTGGACATGGTTAATCTGTTATCTTTAAATACTAAGTAAATCAGCTGATACATTCTGTAATTTTTTTAAAAAGATCTTTGCTATTCTTCACGACATAGTCAGATATCAGTGCTTCTGGCTGTGGAAAAGGACTGCAGAAAACAGAGCAAAATTCTTGCCTGCTTACCTTGAAATTAATTCCAAATTAATTATATGCACAAATTAAGTGCCCAAAGTCTCAGTTTCTCCCTTTCTTTCTCTTTCAACATTATTTTTATCATTATATTGCACCTCCCTTAGCTCTTTAATCCCCTGAAATGTTTCACAGTCCTCATTTTCACATTTCAGCTCTACATTTTTTTCTGTGCTCAAGTCAGCTTTGCGTTCTTCATTATCGTTCCTGCTTTCATGCAAGTTTTTATCTCTCCACATCCCCTTATCTATTCCCTCTTAAATCTCCTTATCCTAGACCCAGAATATACACTAACCTTGCTCATGCTCCAGTCTTCCCCTTGCTTTGATGATGCATATGTCTTTCAGTTGCCCAGCCCTACGTATATGTCAGATTGCTTTTTCTCTGCTACAGCTGTTTCTGCCTGGCTTTGGTGTAGTATGATCAGAACAGTTTGAGCTAGTTAATACCTACTATCAATGTGGAAATCCATTTTTTGTCACTTCCTTCTCATTGATCAAATATGCTGTAAATCATTGCAGGAAGCTGAAGACTAAAGCTTGCAGTAAGAAACCTGCATTAGTCCTGTTTCGAACCTGGATCCATAAAACCTATGAAAAATTCCCATTACCTTTATGGTAGGAGTTGCATCATGTATGTGGTTATTGATGCCTTCGTTAACTAGCTGTAGACTGTGGAAGTTCCTAAAGACACTAAAAGAACATAGGTCTTCTGAGCTTAATCCATTAAGTTGCCTGAAAATCTGACTTTCAGTACTAGGAGTAGTATTCTTTTTTTATGTACAGCACACTAGTTACAGGTTTATGTGGAGCGGCCCCATCAAGAGCTTCAACTAAGGATCTTCCAGCCTGCTCCCACAGCTTGGAAATGTGACTTTGCCTGGTGCTGAAGTAGTTGTTGCCTCTTACACTCCATGAGTTCATAGACATAAGTGACTATTTAACACGCTTGTATGTGCCCTAGGCTTTTTGCTGATTTCTTGCTTTGCTGTACTATGTTGAGTCTGGTCTTCTCCAGTTTTGAAGGAGAGTTATTTTTGGGGAGTTGTGCTAAAACTGTACCTTACTTGAAAGAAGGATGGTGGTGTTGAACTGAGATAGTCAGTTGGTACAGAGAGTGCTCTGCCATAGTTGAGGAAGGGTATGCTGAGTTTATCAAATTTGAGCTTACGTTGAAATAAATTGACATAGGAAAGCAGCAGGGTCTTTCAGGTGAGACTGGATCCTGTCCCATGTTCTGGCAGTCAGGAGCAGATAGAAGTGGAGCATGTAGCTGAAACGTGCTGAGCCATTGCCTTTTCCTCCTCACACTTCTGTGATCAGCCTTCTCAACAGAGAAGTGACACTGGCTGAGTACAGTGACAAGGAAAGGGAGTCTGACTTCTTCTGATGCTTGTGAGAATGTTTTTTCTAGCTTCTTAATAGGAGTCTCTGTTCTCTTGGAGATGAACAGTTTAATGCACATGAGCAAGCTTTGCACTTCTGGTTAATATAATACTGTTTAGGTGCTGGGTAGCATGCCCATTGAATTCAGAGGCTTTACTGGTATAGATACACAAATATCCCGTGTCCTGGGGTGCCTTTGTAAATGAATTCTACTTCTTTTTTTTTAATCCTCAGCTGCTGATACGTGTTATTCAGCATCTGTTGCCTTTTATCACTGTGAATTTAAGTAATAGGCAGAGTGATTCCCTTCAGTTTTAGTGAAGTTATGGAAGGAGCAGGACTGAAATACTGTACAAATACTGTAAAAAAAAGAAACAAAAAAAAACCAAAAAAAAAACCAAAAAAACCCAAAAAAAAACCCCCAAAAAACCAAAAAACCCACCAAAACCCAACAACAACAAAACACAAAACCAAACCACAAAACCAAAACAAACCCCCAAAAAAACCATCAAAAAACCACCACCAACCAACCAAACTACACTACTGCTGTGGGTAACTATGAATGAAATATGTTGACTTTGTGTTTCTTCATCTGACTTGGTTTGATTTGAGGGGTGATTATTCTGAAGAATGTTATTATAAATCCTAATATTTATGGAATTGTAAATGATAAAAATAAGTAATTTGATTTATAAACTACTCATGATTTTTCACAGAGGATCAGGACTGCATTGAATTTAATCAGCTTTAGGAAAAAAAAAGGTGAATTTTCTAGAGAAAAGACCAAACACGATGTGAGGGTGTCACATGTCAAGTGGATGGTTTAGACCTCCTTCATTCTTGTGAAAAGCTGAAGAGCTTTCTTTTGGATCACCAAGATTCAGTGGGTGATTAGTGAAAGCTTTACCTAAGAGCTTCTGGAAAGTTACTAGCAGGAATACAATCAGGTTTTGGTAAGCCGAAGAGTGCTGCAGGACTTCCTTTTGATTTTTTTAGACAGAAACTTTTTTTTTTTAACATTCAAGAAAACTGAAATTTTACATTAAGACTTAAGAGGTCCCAAAAGGATCAACTAGTTAACCTGACTTGTACTAAATAATTATTTCATTAGTATAAAAAGGCTTATGACTTGTAGTATACATGAGGAAGAAAAAGTACACAGGGAAGAGAAGTGCAAAGCCTATGCTTGTCTTGTGCAAGGCTATTTGGAATATGCCATTAAAATGAACTTCCAAGGTCTTCAGAGAAAATGTAAATGGGGAGGAGGTACAGGATACAGCCTTTGTATTCTAGAGGCCTTATTCTGTAAAAGTTAAAGGGGTAGTCAAGGATGGTAAGACTAATGGGGTAGTTAAGGGAATTCTTTTTTATTTTATAGCCGCCTTCACTTGGAAGGAGCCTAGGGAGGTTGTTAATGCTGGAACTGTTCCTTACAGAAGTAGAGAATCTGCCTCAAGTCAAGGTGGCAGGCAGTAGGCAAGGTTATAGAAGAGTAAGATAAGAGAATAAGATTAGAGAGAACATGTTTGCATTGGTTAAAAGCAGTCAGGAAACAGGATAAGAATGATGATTTTTATATTAGAGGGTATTAATTGATAGAGTTTTAAAAGAATTTGTGTTTTTCAACCTGGTCATGAATCATCTGGAAGATGGTGGTAAAACTTGCTGATGATAGTAATTTAGTCTATATAGCAAAGACACAAAGGCCAACTTGAAGAACCACACCGAGTAACTGGGGCTCCAGTGGCAGATGACAGGATGTTCAGTATAGAAAAACGAAAAATTATGCAAATAATGAGAAACATTCCCCACTTGGTTCAGTAGTGAGCACTAGGATGGCATTGCTCTGGTTTCTATGCCTTGTAAAACATCTGGGATGCTTCGTTCTTCTTCTTTTTTTTTTTCTTTTTTAAAAAATAATTTGGGAGCTGAAGTTACTAGCTGGTGGTTTTCCCTAAAAATAGTTTTAGTATGAGTATAGTAGGTGCATCTCCTTTCAACTGTTTGGTTTTTTTTTTTTAAGTTACATTACTAAGGATATAGAATAGCCATCATTTTATTCTTGGATACTAGAACTACAGAAAAAGATGAATGGGGCACATATTATATGGACAGCTTTCCTTTTGTTCCTTTGGGTAACCATATAGTTAAGTGAATATGTTCCTGGAGATTGAGTCTATGAAGCAATAAATGGCTTTTATAGTTGATTAAATGCTGAAGTGTAGCTGGAGCTACAAAAGCCATCTCAAGAAGTAAGTATGTTATTACCATTATGGAAAGATAAAAGGGGAACATAATGGGAATAAGAATCTTTAAAATTTT
Organism: Falco punctatus; assembly: GCF_963210335.1. NCBI lineage: Eukaryota > Metazoa > Chordata > Aves > Falconiformes > Falconidae > Falco > Falco punctatus. The sequence continues at coordinate 74,611,483 of NC_137585.1, forward strand.
GAGGTAGGGGGAAGAACAGAAAGGATAATATTTTCATTAAAAGTATTTGCAGGGTAGATGGGAACCAATACTGTTAGTTTATAACATTTTCAAACAAATCCATAATATGTCACTGAACACTTTTAACATAAAGTAAAACTTTCAAGCTATGGATGTGGTGACGCTTAAATTCTGAGCCGGCTTGGATCTGACTTGGCTTGCTCATTTCTCAAAAGAAGCCTTGACAAGGAAGACCAGTGGGTTTTGCAGCAAGAGTGCTTTTGTACAATTTTTCTAAACCAATGCTAGTTCCAAATTACATCGGGCTTGGAAGCTAGCCTGTTAATTTTTTCTTCATAAGCTCTGGCCTCTTAAGACATCTCCCTCCCTCTGGCAAATCTCTTTTATCTCTACAGGAGGTTTGGGAGGCAAGGAACTGTGGAAGGAACAGGACTCAGGACTTCCTGACTCTGCTTCTAGTTAAGCAGACTGAAGTCCTGCAGCAACTGAATGTATCCATTCCTGGCTCAAACCCACTGTGGAAGTGAGGTTGCAGCTCCTTTTCCCACGGAATGGATACCAGACTCGATCAGGCCAGGACTGAAGTGAACAGAGGCTTCTGGTGTTGATGCTGTGACTAGGACCCTGGTGATCAAGCTGTGCAATCTTGGGCTTCTGGGGAAAAAAATAATGATGGATCATGTCAAAAAATTAATGTAATGAAGCAGTGTGCTTTACCTTAAATATCTGAAATGATTCATTTTCTTGCTCTCTGGCCCAGTGAAAGATACAAGAATACTTGTATGACACAAAACAATACATAATTGTGTTGAAAATTAGCAGAACTGCTCAAAGCATATGAAACAAATCTTCACAGATAATGACCTGAAAATCATATCCTCGCTTTTTGAACCAGCTTTCCAGGGCTGGGCAGGCAAATGTATCGGCACCTAAGTGCATGAGCCAAATGATGAGCACGCTTTCTTTGTCCCAGACCATTTCAGTCACTGGCATTACTTTTATCCAGAAAAGGACCTGGGTGAACACTGGAGTACTATGAGTTTGAGACTGCAGGCATGGGCGGGTAGCACCTGGAAGACCGATTTTACATCAAATTTAGCCAACTATGTCATGATCTCAGACCTTGTAATCAGAGCCAAACCTCCAGCAACTACTGTCCAGTGTAGTATCCTTGAATTCAAGACCTAAAGATGAGTCAACAAACACAATGTGCTGAGCAGAGCTGCTGCTTCATGGCTTCTGCACTACTTGAGATGCTTGGTGATCTCCAGGGCTACAGCTCCTGAAACATACATTTAATTTAACAGATGTGTCTCTTCTCCACATATTTCAAGATTCATGAAAAATGGTTCAGTCATGAGGACCCAATCTGTTCCCATTAAGTCTACAAAACTTTTCTCAGTGACTTAAATGGAAGCAGACCCGAGTCCAATACAAAAACATCCTGTCACTGGAAAAGCAAACTGAAAAAGCTTAATTTAACCAGGCTTGCCTTGAGAATTGTACTGTTTAGACCGAAGCAAATGTTTCTTGTTGCTACCAAAGCTTTAGCTTTAACTAGTTATTGGACTTGAAATATATTTATTATAAGAAAACATTGGAAAGCAGCTATTTTTATCTTGCATATAGATCTGTAATGCATCATGTGATGATAGGGACACAGTCGTTCATGACAGCTATTTTTCTGTAATGTGATCGCAATGAACAAAACCTCCCAGGGACTGAATGCCAATCTTTATTCTGAACTACTTTGTTGTGCATCTCTCTTTTTTCAGCCATTTGTCTAAATCCTTGCCTTGTTTCTTTAAGAAAAAAATAATGTCTCTGAGGGGAAAAGTCTTTATACCACATTACTTTTTTATACATAAGAAAATACATGTAATTTTATTTTACTTTTGTTAAAGGCACGAGAGAAAAAACTTTACCTGCACTCTTCTCACGTAAGAGTATTCTTTCGGTTAGCCTTTGACCAGCTTACAGTTCTTAACTGAAAACTTTTAACTTCATGAGGTAATTATAGCAGCATATTCACCCAGGTGGGAGGGATCTCAGGAGGCCATCTGCTCAAAGCAGAAGCAACACTGAATTGTTGAACACAGCACAGGGCTTTGTCCAAATGGGCCTTGGAAACCTCTAAGGATGGAGATCCCACAGCTTCTGGGGAAACCTGTTCCAGTGCTTAATTATCCTCACAGTGATTCTATTATTTTTTCTTATACCCAGTAGGATACCTCTGATTCAAGTTATGCACATCGTCTCTCTTTTTTTCTGCGCTTCAGTAGAAAGCCTGGGTCTTACTCTTAGTAATCCTTTTGTTAGGTATTGGCAGACTGCGGTAGCTACCCCTGAAGCCTTCTCTCTGAGCTAAAAAATCCTGGTCCCTCAGACTGCCTTCATAGGCATCTGCTTATGGAGTTATATATGTTCTGCTACACCTATAGTGTCTTGAGCTGCAAAGCACACAATCAATGACATATTTTGCAGTGTTTTTCCTGAGGTAAGATCATTTCTAATATTCATTACAAATTTGCATGTTTTTTCAAAGTGGTAACTAAGCAAACTGCTTATAGCTGTTACAGATTAGTCATAGACAATGTCTGTCTGAAATTATTTGAATGCATAATTGCATTTTCAGTCAATACAGTACACTATGATTGTGTGTTTACATCAAAAACCTGATGCATAACTTTATACTGCATGTGCTTTAATCCTTAAACATCACTTCATACCTCAGTCTAGGCAAGTGTTAGGTTACTACAGGCTGCTTTCATGTAGACATATTAATGGAGGGCAGATACAAATGCATACTTTATGGAGCAAGACAAGAGCTGAACATCTGCCTTTCGATACACACACCAGGGATCTTTTCCTGCTTCAGTTGAATATTCTGCCAATTCTGTGGCCATCTTCAGAGGCAGAAAATCTGCTGATGACCTGCAAAGATAGTCCACAAAAGACATTGTGCTTTTATTAATTCATAAATACATACTTCACCCAAATAAGGCACAAAAGATCTTTCATTACTACATTAGTAACATAAATCTCAAGAGAAAGTCCTGCAGATTTTAGTGTTCAAATAAACTGAGTGTGGTAGCAAGTCAGTGCTTCAACATGCATGAGTAAAGACTGCTCAGAGATTTCTCAGCAGACCTTGTTCCTCTAGCATCTCTCTAAGCTGATGGGAGCTGATGAAGCAGTCAAGCTCATGCTGTGGGACCCGTATCTGAGACTAAATCATATCCCTTCTTTCTCATTTGCCAATATGTGGATGGGTATTCATAGCTGGTGTATGACTGTGGTACCTGTCCACAAGACTTCCTTGTTCAGTTAAAGAAAGCGTAAACACAGCCATTTCTTTCTTTCCTGCTTCTGCAACTAGTAATCAAAGCAAGGTGATGTTTTTAGTTTTCAGCAAATTGCATAGACATCCATTGCTGAAATTTCAGCAAGTTACATTAAACGTTCCTGTCCTAACCCATATGGCACACGTTACTACGGTTTGCTGGATTTCAAATTACAGTCTTTACCTTTTTTTTTTTTAGATAACTATATAAAGAAAAAAAAAAAGAGCAAATACCCAAGCAAAACAAATGATCGTGCTTATTTTCTACCAAGGTTGACATCTGACTCCTGGAAAATAGGATATTTTTTTTGTTTTGTGTTTCACCCACAGAGGTGACTGTTAGGTGGGTGAGGTTGCTGTAGGTGAAAGAGAAGCTACGTAAGGTAAATGGGATTTCATAAACCACTGCATTTGAAAGAATAGAATCTTTCAGATTCCTGGGAACTGGAGGAGCTCAATAGGCATATGAACAAGATATTCCTAGTTTCACAAAGTATATATAGACATCCTACTATATGTAGGACATGTGATTGAAATGATACAAGCCCTGTACAGTTCTAACATGCAGGTTATATGTTTCTGGTGAAATACATGAATTTTGCATTTCTGTAAGGAAGGGAAATGCCTGTGAGGTGTGTATTTGTAGCATTTAATGATGTAACTGGTAACAGAGTACCATGCAACTGCTTGCTCACTCCCCTGCCCTGAAGGGGGATGGAGAGGGAGAATGGGGAAGAGTCGAAGGATGACCTTTGGTAATGCAGTTTATACGGCAAATAATTTTCTGATGAGGCATGCATGAATCTTTTTCTCCTTTATTTTACCCATTGGTCATATCGTTGGTCACTGTCATTAGGTGGTGTCTTGTAAACACAGATGTGTTTAGTGGTAGGTTAGTGGCAGCGAGAAATGAGCAATGTCTTACCTGCTCTTACCAGTATAATTATTACTAAATTTTTACGGCCCCCAAAAGTGTGCTAGGCACTTGGAGGAACTCTTAGAGCACTTTAATGCTTCTTGTAATACTGCAACAACCAAGGATTTTTTTTTTTTTTTTTTACACATATAGTTACCTTTACGTAGATAACTTCACAAGATGTACTGCAAGAAATCACCTAACAGCTCCCTGTGTCACCACTGTGTGTGATGTGTAGGGCCCTGCTGATATTTGACCTGCTTTCTTGTTGCTTCCATGTCAAGGAGGCTGTGATTTTTGGCTTGTGTTGTCACGGGGCTTTGTGATAGTGGGTTTGCATTAATTACAATGTAATCTTCTATTCTGCTCGCTCTTAGTCATGCTTGTATGTATGAAACTTAGGGATGTACCTAGCTGATGTCCACAGATGTTCTTAGGAATCTGTGCTTGCTTGCTCGAGATGCACCTTGAGGGAAAGTTTGTTTTAAAGGAAAATGATGGTGCCTACTTCTTTTTGCACAGTTAGCTCTGGCTCTTTTATAGCCGAATCGCTGTATGTGCACTCAACGTTTGGAGCTATTGCCAGGTTACTGCAAGGACTTGCAACCTGAAAAAGCTCTGTTGTGTCATGCCTTGGCACCTCTGGTTCCTGTGCGTGGCAGCTCAATGTTGTAGGCACGGTCTAGGTTAGCACTTGTGCTTAGCACATCTGTGTGCCTATCTGGTGGCATAACCACGCGTTATTGCCTACAACACAGCTCAGGATTCAATGGTCCTGTATGATGTGATTTCATGCACTTGGCTTTACCACCCAGATGAATGTTTCGGTGAAATTTTTATTTTATATATAATAATTATATGTTTATGTATCTTATATATTTAATTTTGGTTTGTACGGCGTTGGGGCGCCGGCGGCGGGGCGGCCGCTGTGCGCAGGTGCCCGCAGCCCCCCCCGCCCGCCAGCCCGTGCCAGCCGGCTCCAAGGCGGCCCCGCCGCTGGGCAAGGCCGAACCCTCAGCCACGGCGGCGGCGCCCCCGGGGGGGACAGATCGCAGCGGGGGGGACCCCGGGCCGGGGCAGGGGGTGCCCGGAGGGGGCCGTGCCCCCGGGGGCGGGCAGCCCGCGCCGCGCCGGAGCAGCTCCCGGCAGCGGGGAGCGGAGCCCCGGCCGGGGCCGGGCTGCGGGCAGGGCCGGTGCCCCCGGGGGCGGGGGGCCCGGGCTGGAGCAGCCTGTGCCCGAGGGGCTGCGCCCCGCGGGAGGGCCCCGCGCAGGAGCGGCCCGGGCAGAGCTGCAGCCCCCCCGCGGGAAGGGCTCCCGCTGGAGAAGGGCCTGGAGCAGCGTCTCCCGCGGGAGGGCGCGGGCTGGAGCCGGGCGGCGTGTGAGGAGCCTCCCCCGGAGGGGGCCGGGGCGGCAGAGGCGGCGGGGGAGGGACCGGCCGCGGCCCCGGCCCCGGCCCCCAGAGCGATCTCCCTGCCCGGACCCCCGCGGGCCTGGCTGGGGGGCACGGACACCGCCGGGGCCAACCCACCACATCTCTGTATGACTTTCTCCTTGGAACAATCTCTTGAACGTTTTTTCCACATAATCTGTGATAAAGCTTCATCATCATGTTGTTAAATGCGGATGCTTTTACATATAATATTAAATCATGAAAGTTTTAGTCTGTAGCCGTCAAGAATGTAGAAAACAAATGGACTGTGACCCCCTCTTGCTATTCTTACGCAAACCTAAATCACATTATCTTAATTAAATTTTAACTTTTTCTTTCATTTGCATTGACTGTGGATGAACTGGAATGAAGAGCAAATGCTGCTAGGTTTAATAAGAATAGAAGTTATATTGAACATCCAAGTGGAGTGCTGGAAGCACAGTTTGTTAATCAGATTGGGAGTATTGTATTTGACATTGTAAATGGGTGCGGTAGCAAAAGGCCATTAACTTTAAGTGCTGTTTGGAATAGAAGTGTACTATTTCTATTTGTATGAGTTTTTGGAAGCATATATATACTATGAGCAAACAAATTTAAACTGCAAAGAATGTGCTTCTGTATTTAAAGGGTAGATGGAATTCATAAGCTATTGAAACCAGCCTATTAATTTAAGACAGTTACATTATCTAAAAAAAAAAAAAAAAAAAAAAAAAAGACGGAGAAAATAGGAACTCGGTGAAGTGTAATTGATTCCATTTATGTGCTGAAATAAAATCACAGTGGTAGAGATTTGTTCAAACAGCAGCTCAGGACAGATTGAAAGTTGTTCTAGAAAGAAGTGTGTGGGGTTTACTGCAGGTGTTTAATGGTAGAAGTGCCATATTAATATTTTTCATATGAAGTAGAGAAAGACGGTGGTTTGTGAATGCATGCATCCTCTTGGCACTCAACAGTATTTCCCTGGAGTGGGGATTACAGCAGTTTGTTTAAAAGATACTGTTTTGCGAGTATGAAGAGTTTGAGTATCTTTTTATAATAATGAAGGTATCTTATAGTACACATTCCAGAGAGCTCTGCAGGTTGAAACACAGATGTGCATACCTGCAGGTATTTGTTGCAGCCACCTGCCGACTTGCAGGTGAAATAGAAAACGCTTACTAGTGCTTTGTCACAGCATGCACCTGCATCAGAGAAGAAAAGGGAAATTTCTTTTAAGGTTATCTGCCCATCTTAAGGTTTGCTCAATTATTATTTTAATATCTAGGTTTTCCTCAGGTCTGTCAGACTGGTGTAAAATATCAGGGGGTGGTTTTAATACCTAGATGTCCTACGTGTTATCACATGCTCTTCCATCGTCCGGCTTATTGGAGATTGTGTTTGAACCACATACACACACACATAAGCTCTTTCAGTGTAGGCTCCTTCTTGTGAGCTCAGCTCAGAGAGTTAAGTGCAGTGATTGGTGTCAGAAAATGACCCAGGCAGGCATGACTGAATTAACGTAGTAAATTCAAAAACTTCTTTGGCCAGTAGTTAATAGATCTGTCCGTAAAACTCTTCCTATGGAAATGGGGAGAGCTTTGACACTGGCATTAAGGAGCTGTGTAGCTGTGGCAAATGCCTAAGAGCTGTTAGCTCCAGGGCTGCAGTGATCCAGCTGAACGCCGAGCCCCATGCCAGTGGCACCAAGCATCACCACTGCCTTTGCAGTCGGGCAAGGTATCGTTTCCCAGAATTAATAATGGCTATAGGAATGTTCTGTCTCTGGAGGGCAGAGATATTTCCGTAATGAAACATCATTAGCCTTCAGACAAAATGCCTAGTTTTTTGTGGCCATTTTGTATCTGTCAGAAATAGACAAAAAACCCCTGTTGAAATCCATTAAATTTAAACCTTGAATTCAAAAGGTCCTGAGATTAATTTGGTTATTGAAGCTTGCAGAATATCCTCATTCAGGGATTTTTATGCCCTATTCGAATTGCTGTGGCTTAGGAATTGTTTGCACTTTCAAGTGTAAAGATTGCCCTGAGTGATTTGAAGCTTCAGAAATAAATTACTACATATTTATTGCTATAAAGATAATCTTCCAAACATGAATTGATGTTCTGATTTCCTGAGGGTTCATCACTTCTACTGTAGAAAACCTTCCCAATGAACAAGAGAGGGAAACTGCCAATACTTTGATAGGATTTGTTATGGCTACCTGGGAACCTGAAGGACGAAGATGATGTGATCTGTGAGCATACGTACTCAAATATTCATGGGGGAAAAAAAATCACATGCATATTTTGTGGCTAGGAAGTGCTTCAGAGCATTCTGAGCAAAAATAGTTTTTAATTTTAAAACTATGCCTGACATCTTTTTCACTAAAGCAGTTCCTCTACACCTTCAGTAGATCTAATAGTTGGAGTTCCTCAACTGAGATACTAACTGCGCTCTGACATTTTTTCAAGTTAATTTCACAAAATAAATTAAAAAATGGATTGCTGAACTGAGGAAGATTTTTTTACTATGAATCTACCACTCCACCCACTTAAAATTTTCTTTTGCCCCTGCTCCCTTGAAGATTCCTTGTAAATAGGGATGGCACAAATTGTGGAAGATAAGATAATCCTTTCTCATAAAAATAATTCCTGCCTTTCTGTTGTCCAAGTCTCCAGGAGAGAAGATGGGATTAAGCAACTGTTATATGTAATACATATTTTATATTTTTTCTTTAAACAACAATGGCAATGAAGAGTTAAAAGTATTAGGAATTTTAGAGACCATGAGTGCTTAGTGGAAAGATCTGGAGATTGAATGCAAGTAAAAAATGTCTGCAAAATGAATCCCTAAAGGAACAGGATTAGGATGCACTGGTCGAGATTGACAGTTTGTTTCACCTTACCTTTTGTAGAGGTCTTATGGGGCTTGTGAGGGCAGAGGTAGAGATAATGGATATGTTTGGAGGAAAATTTTGGGAAAAGTGAATCAAATCATTAAGTAGCAAAAATTTTTTTTTGGAAAAAAAAAAGGCAGCAGATCTATCTTACAATTTCTTTTTGCTTTTTAAGGAGAAAAAAATATAGCAGGATTAGACTAGATTACAATCCCTTAATGTTTTTTATTAGATGAATAAATTATCTTTGAGAAAATGGACGCATTGTTGATGTGCTAGGCAAAGATTTATGCACATCAAGATTGTTACTGATGGACTAATCTTCAGAATAAAGGTGCCACTGTTTAGAATAGTACGCAACACATTTTTGTTAACGCTTTCATGACTGAAATCACTGCCTTTGGAAACAGAAAAAAACCCCACCATGTTTCCTGTGAATACAAATGTACAGCATGTTCTTTCCCTTTGTAGGAGCTCACCTTTGCCTTATGTTGCAGGTCTTTTCTATGGCTATGCTGAACTCAGTCACAGTTGATGTGGCTATCACATTTGTTACATATGGAACAAACCCAAAGCTATATTTAAAAATGAGGGGTTCGCTTTTTTCAAGACAGTCTAAACGCTTTGAGAGAAATACAAGATACATGTCTTTCAAACCTGTAATTACATGTTATTGTCTATTCAGTGTCTCTGTTAATTCTGAAAAATAATAATTTCATTCTGTTAAGGATGTGATCCACTGCTACTGAAGTAAATGGTGAGAGTCTGTTAGATTTTAATGGGCTTGGGGTTCCATTGGCAGTGAGAAAGGATATGCAGGAATTTATGGCCTTGTTGCCTCTTGGCTATTTCCATTTAAACTTTGGAATCAGAAAAGATGAATCACATAAAACCCATTTGTAATCAGAAGTTGTATTTCGCTGCAGTTATTCAGCACAACAGAAGTACATACCACAATTTCATCTCTCCCATTAAGACAAGCTGTTCAGTACTGAATAATTTACAGAAGTGAATAATCCACCAGCTTCTTTTCTTTTGTGAGTTCTGTAATCCACTCGAATCCATTTTAAAGATGTGATAGCGCTGATATGTGCACTCCATGGAACTCCTTGGGATCAGTCATCTTTCCTACTGCTAGACAGTATCTAATTATCTAATAAAATCAGGAATTTAACATAAACTATTCATACTTTTTGTTAGATCAGATAGCATCATTGGGTCTAAATGACATATTTTGAGGTTTCTTTGCAGTGTCTTTGTATGTTTTGTGCACATATTTTGTACTGTGCAAAATCTTGTCAGAAAAGCAACTGAGTCACTGCCAAGTTGGGACTGAAGTGAAAGAATTAGAAACATCAGGTGATTTGATTGTACTGAGATTACTTCTTTTCAGTACTTTTACCACTTTATAAAAAATATCTGATACTGCCTAGCTGTGAGGATCAAAGAAAGGAGAAGCTAGTATGAAATGTAATCCACGGGACATCCTAATACTCCCTACCTTAAGAGTAAATTATTGATTTTATGGGGCATATTTGGATTGTATCTACAATAATGGCATCCAGGGCTAAAGCTGTAGAAACCTCCTTTGCTGTTAATCAAGTTCTTTGGCAAAGCCGTGTCCCTAATAGCATTGAACCGTCTTCTTCTCAGTAGAATAGAAACAATTCCAATTGATTAATGGATTACAAGTTGAAGAAATCCTACATGACATTTAGAGGGTGAAGCTCAAAGACTATTTCTATTCTACATAATAACATAAAGTAAAGTCTGTTCTCTGGCCCCTGGAGCAGGTGGCATGGTCTCGCTCACATCCCTAGTGCTATAACCTTCCAGTCAGACAGTGGTGGTAGCTGTACTTCTGGAAACTTGATTATCCTATCCCTTACACTTTGTCCACTGAAAAAATCTCTTCACTTTAGAGATGTTTTTCATAAATTACATCCTTATTTTGAGGCTTCAAAGATTTTCAAGTTGGTCATCTACACCTTCTAAGTATTATGTTTGCGGGCAGCTTTAAGAGCGGTTTATACAATTCCCTGTGAGAATTTTCAGTTAAATTTCCATTCTGGTTTACTTTGTAATCCACTTTGTTCCCAAGATGTTAGCCTGCTATTTAAGGATCAGAGCTGTGCATGTTTTTCTAAATGTCAGCATGAGCTGCATCTACTATTTTTTTTTATGGATACCCTTCATCTCTGAGTATGTTCTACTGTGTGAAGACCCCAAATAGTTAAACCAAATAAGCTTGGTGCAGGAACTGTTGTTGGGCGTGGTCTGGTTTTCTGGTTATAAATGAATGGCATAAGAAGGCAACAGTGGGAACAAACATACAAGGAGTTGTAGCGGTCAGTGAGGTCTTCAAGGTGAGAATGACATGCTGGAATTTGGTATTGTGCTAGAGAAGGTGATAGGGTTTATGACTTTGGCTCCATTCCAGCAAGGTACTTAAAGCCAAAGCACAGACCCATTATGTATATCTATTTATAGAGGTAGATAATTCCCTTTTTAATAAATGCATGCAACTCATTATCATTAATAGAATTTATGAGTTGGCAGTAAGCATAAAAAGTATCCATTAGTTTTAACAACAATTTCTTTTTTTGTTTGTAATAAAATCTGACCTTTGCCCACTAGAAAAAAATGTTAGGCTTATTCACAGGATATTTCTGAGAGATAGTTTTGGCACACAGAAAAGAATGGGATTTCTGTCACATTCATGATTCGAGCTGCAGCTTTTGATATCTAGCTTATATAAAAAACCTCAGAATTTTAAGTTAAACAATAATTGATTAACAAGAAAACTTAAAGCAGCAGCTGCAAGTATGTCTATTGTGCAAGAATGGAAACCCAGTGATATTCTCCCTCCCACAGCGTATTTTAAGAAAGTATTCTCAAAAACTTTAAGTCACTGTTACGTCATTTGTTACATGATCCTGCAAGTATTGGTGAAAGTTCAGAAGATTGTCTAGAGGCTCAAATAAGCATATAAGATACTTATTCAACAAGCTCTGTTGAGTAAAGGGGAGTAATGGGACTATTTGACATGGAGAGAAGTTTAGACAATACCTAATTTTTAATTACCTTAGAAATTGAGTAAGAAGCTGTGAAATATTAGTTGACTTTACTTTGGGTTCAGGTGCATATGGGTCTGGTTTGGCCTAGTATTGCCTATTGCAGAACTGCTTTTTGTTGCTGAACCTTAATATTTTCAGACTTGAACCATTTGGGAGCTCTGAGTCTGTGGGGAAAGTGTAGTCAGGGTTAGGTGTGCAGCAGTGAAGGCAGGAGCAGATGCGGCAGAAGATCCAATGGAAAATGGAAGAACTTCTGCAAGACAGGATGAAAGGAAAGGTTCAGCAGAGGTGGAAAAGAAAAGCAGGAGCCAAAACAGAGTAACTGCTGAAGTGAAACTGGAGTAAGGCTGGAAGACTCACCAACTTGGAGTAAGGGATGCAGGGGGCAAGGAAAAGCCAGGGATGGTACGGCAAAATTCTGCACCACTGATAGGGCAGGCTCGCTGCCAGCCCTGAAGGCTGTATCTGTTATTTCCCAGCACTGCTTTGTAATGAAAAATGTGCATCATCAGAACCAGCTCGGTGCTGCTTGGGGGTTTACACGAAACAGAGTATTTTTTCCCTATGTAAAAGAAAAAAAAAATTGCACGCTCTGGCTGCTGTGGTGTGAGGCAGGAGTGGGAACACCTCCATCTGTTTCCACCATCCTCTCCCACACACTCAGGCCATGTTGATGGCAGTAATAGCAAAGCCATCGCCTCAGGACCATGCCGTTGAGGAGAGCTGGCAGCATGGACACCTCTTACTAGGACAGTCTGCCACTGTGGAGATCTGCTTGTTTTGTCTCTGCCCTAAGTTGGCTCAGCGTTCCTCTCTGAGTAGAAAGTCCACATAGAAGGAATGTCCTCTTACTGCCAGCCACGGCTTTCTGCATGAGGAAACTATCTTAGTCTGAGTCATGTCCCAGAATAGCACCGTTAGAAATTTTCTTTTCATTTTTTTTTTGATACAGAAAATTGCTTACAGTTTGCTGCCTCCTCATTTCTTCCTCAGTACCCCTCCAAACCCTTGTTTTCTCCACAAAATTCTTGTCTCCGTCAGAGCATGGAATAAGTGGTGATCACTGAATCAGTAACTACTCAATATTTCTTTTTAACATCAGCCATATGGTAAGTCTGTGATCATTGCCTAACTCGGTCAGGGGCTTAGAGATGTAAAGCTTCTTATGCCTTTGTTAGGCCAGCTGTTCCTATTGGGATGCTGAAGATCAAGCATCCTTACTGCTGAATTTATCTAAAAAAACTTACTGTATAAATCTCAAAAGGGGAGGATTTTTTTAAAAAAATCTGACTCCAGTATGTGCTGGGAATTCTTACCTACTATCCAAGACCAGTCAGAAAGTGACATTCCTTCTTGCTGGTTTTGTCCAGTTTTTAGTCACAATATCAACCATCCATTTCTTTTACTCTTTAACCAATTTCAGCAATATGACAGAAGGGAAAACAAAAATATTTCATTTCGAGTTTTATTTTAAGTAAAGTTTCCAGAGCAGCTGGTACTAATGTGAGAAACATTTTCCGTCGTGCTAGTTTAAAATAAACTTTCCAGCACTATCACAAAAGCAGTAGCATTATGATTGAAACAATTGTATATGACACTGCAATTACATGACACATTTCTGGTAGCTTCTCACTTTGCTGCAGATTATAATCAGATGTGCTTTAAAAGCATCTTATCAAATTACACTGTCCTTAAAGCTGTTCAGGACATGGATAAACTTCCTGGTGGTGTAGTTGCTGAGAGTGGGGAGGAAAAGGGGTATTACTGAGAAAAATAAGAAAAAAAGCATATGTGTTTGCAATATATATAACAGCTTCACACTGAGAATAGCACTGGCTGCTGAATTGACTATGTGTGTGTGCAGTGGTCCTAACCAGAGCCCACTGGCTCTTGCCTTTGGCTTGCCCCAAAGCTGTCCCATGAGCCCAGGCACTGGTATTGCTGATCCCATTCTCCCAGGTGTGTCTTCTGCAATTGTTTGTTGAAACAATTGGACAGGCAGAAATTTGGCTCATCTTTCGAAGCCTTACACTTGAAAGGGGTAGAGAACTTGGCTGAGAGGATCTGAAATCATGTCCTGGGGGTTGGACTACGTCTTTAAAGGCCCCTTCCAACCTAAATCAGTGTGTGATTAAATGGGTGAAACACTTCCACATCTGCAAAAGAGTGGTTGCTTCTGCCTCTCCTCCCCAGCTTAGGAACTGTGGTAGACACAGGAGAATTTGTCAATCAAAAAGTCCTGTTGAATGCAAAACCACAATTGGGAGTTCTGAAATGGATCCTTCCGGATCAGCGTTGCAGAACCATTACGGCTACAGAGCCTGCACAGAGGAAAAAAGTGTTTTGTGCCTCCATGAACAGGAGAAAGAGGAGTTGCAATTCAATAAATGCAGCCACGGTATCTGAATGAAAGCAGCTACTCCTTATTCTGTCTTTCCACAAGGTCTTGCAACATATGCTTCGATAACTGCTGCCAGTTGTTGAATTTGGGAACGCTAATCTCACTGTCAACTTGTTCAGGGTACCAGCGAGTTGCTATTATAGTGTGTCAATGATTGTAGTTACTGCCCTTTCCGTTTCTGCTTGTAGGTTAAGAGGTATTTTCCTGTGCTTTGTAATTACCAGTCAAACACCAAAGAATTAACATTGTCCATCTGACAGATTCTGTGATAATGTTTCATTGCTCCCACTGAAGCAATAACCATTCGTTGACCTACTAGATCTTGCAGAAGCCTTGTTTTATAGTTCCTTTCAAACACACTGAAGAAAAGAATCTGAGGAGAGATACTATGGACTGATATAAGTAAAGCTAAGATATTGTAGCTTACACACAGACATTTTCAGAGCTTTAATTTCAGACAGCAAATGGCACAGTCATCGAGGCAATCAATTTAGAATGACAGAAAGCATTTAGATAAATACAAAACCATCTATTGCATAAATACAGGTGTGGGGGGGAAGATTATGTTTGCTAATGGAAGGAAACTTAAAAGCCTGCCTAAAGAAGAAAACTTAAATGAGTAATGGAGAGGTTCTCACCAAGTATCTGTTTATAATATGCAGTCATTTAATTTTAGCACCGCGAGGAATGAAAAGTATATGCCAGGCATTTTCAGCATTGAGGACTTCAGGCCAGATCCAGTCTGCTGATTGTCAGCAAATGGTGAAAACACTGCCAATTAGCTAAAATTGTTCTCTATCCTCTCAAACAAAAACAGTGATAATATGTCCTTTAATTGCCTGGCAGCATTAGGGTGAGAGAGGGCAGTCCTACTGATTGGAAAAGGCGTATGCAAGTAAGAAACCCCTGTGTTTGGTTTGGAGGGGCTCATGAGTGGAGCTCCAGCCATGGCTTGGTAGGCTCTGAGGGGAGCAGCCTGAGCCTGGGGTCTGGAAAATGGAGGGGAAAACTTAATTTTCTGGCTTACTGGTATCGCTGGACGATGCAGCTAAGTTATCCTGTCTGCTGAAGGAATAAGGAAAAGGAAGCAGTGGATCCCAGGTAAAGATGAATGATTTTTCATTACATGTTTAACATTTCAGGTAGGTATATGCCATCTGCATCTTGGTTCTGAGAAACAAAGGAGACTGAGACATTAAGAAAACCAGATCCAGTATCAAAGTGTTGCCAAGAATTGTTTAGGAACCATAGATGCAGAAGTACAGGGTTTTTTTTTTGTTTGTTTAGGAAAATTGCTTCATAGGCATTGAAGTAAAATCTGATCTTGATTATATCGCTATAAACCACTAACTTCAGTAGTAAGCATAGCTGAGAGCAGAAATTGATCTATAAAACTTAGCCGTAAAACAGAAAATATAGAGTTATTAGGAGTTTGTTAATGTGGAAAGGGTATGAACAGACCGTGTGAGAGCCAAACCCCTTATCTGGAGATTAAAATGTGGTTCTACTCATCACAAAGTTGAGATCCTACAGTTGAGATCCTTACAAGACATTAGACTGTACAAGTACAAAGATAAACCAAAGACTTGAAAACCCTGGTCACCTTTTGCTTTAAATTGCGGTAAATGGGAAGCAATTTTTCACAATCTTGTTCTCTGAAGTTTTCAGTTTGTTGAGTTCAACAATAAAAAATGACATCAGCAGCATAAAGTTTAAAGTAGTGAATTGATTTTTAAGGTCGGACAGCCAAAGGCGAAGTCCTTAATAACATAGAAATGTTAAGCCATGGTTTCTGAGTCTGAATGCTACCATAGATCAATTCCACTTGTAGTGCAATGTGTATAGGACAAATGCAGATCTTGGTAAATGTCTTGCTTTAAATTCCTCTACCACAAAATACATTAAAATCATTCATAGGCACTTAGAGCAGCAGCATCTGAGTGAAAGGTCTGAATGTAATGAATTTTCTGCATCTGTATAGGTCATAGTGAAAATTCCTTATGACTAAAAGTGAAAACAGTTGCTAATAGACATTCAACAGTGAACTATCACAGAATGGTTGGGGTTGGAAGGGGCCTCTGGAGATCATCTAGTCCAACCCCTGCTAAAGCAGGTTCTCCCAGAGCAGGTTGCACAGAGTTGCTTCCAGGCAGGTTTTGAATGTCTCCAGAGAAGAAGACCCACAGCCTCTCTGAGCGGCCTGTGCCAGTGCTCTGTCACCCTCACAGTAAAGATGCTTTTCCTCACATTCACATGGAACTCCCTGTGCTGCAGTTTGTGCCCGTTGCCCCTTGTCCTGTCGCTGGGCATCACCGAAAAGAGCCTGGCCCCGTCCTCTTGGCACTCGCCATTAAGGCATTTGTATGCATGGATAGGATCCCCTCTCGGTCTGCTCTTCTCCAGGCTAAACAGGTCCAGCTCCCTCAGCCTTTCCTCATCAAGGAGATGCTCCAGGCCCTTTGTCCTCTTCACAGCCCTGCGCTGGCCCCTCCCCAGTAGCTCCCTGTCTCTCTGTAACTGGGATGCCCAGCACCAGACACAGCACTCCAGGTGCA
This sequence comes from Falco punctatus, assembly GCF_963210335.1. NCBI lineage: Eukaryota > Metazoa > Chordata > Aves > Falconiformes > Falconidae > Falco > Falco punctatus. The sequence continues at coordinate 74,628,082 of NC_137585.1, forward strand.
GCCTCACCAGGGCAGAGCAGAGGGGCAGGATCACCTCCCTCGCCCTGCTGGCCACGCTCCTCCTGATGCCCCCCAGGACCTGTTGGCCACCAGGGCACACCGCTGGCCCATGGGCAACTTGTTGCCCACCAGAACTCTCAGGTCCTTCTCCACAGAGCTGCCTCCCAGCAGGTCAGCCTCTAGCCCTGTGGCACAGGGTTATTCCTCCCCAGGTGCAGGACCCTGCACCTGCCTTTGCGTAACTTCATTAGGTCCCTTTCCGCCCAACTGTCTTCTGGTTTACTTTGTATTCTGATACAATGAAAGTCTGGCTGAATGGCAGCGCAGCCTTTGGTGCATCAGCTGCTCCTCCCAGTTTGGTATCACCAGCAAACTCGCTGAGGGTGCCTCTGTCCCTTCATCCAGGTCACTGATGAGCAAGTTGAACAGGACTGGACCCAGCACTGACCCCCGGGGAACATCATGAGCTACAGGCCCGCAGCCAGACTCTGCGCGTTGACCTCAGCCCCCTGAGCTCTGCCGTTCAGCCAGTTCTCAACCCATCTCAGTGCCCACTCGTCCAACCCGCACTGCCTGAGCTCCCCTCCGAGGGTCTTGTGGGAGACAGTGTCAAAAGCCTTGCTGAGGCTGAGGGAGGCAGCATCCACCACTCTCCTGTCATCTACCCAGCCAGTCATTCCATCATAAAAGACTATTAGATTGTTGAAGCATGAATTCCTTTTGGTGAATCCACGTTGACTGTCCAAATATGTGATGCTGTCCGAAGTCAGGGCATGGCTTGTAAATATCAGTACTGCTGTCCCATGGTCACATCTTTGGACAGATTCTTCTTTCAAATTTAAGGTTCTGTGTTGCTCATTTCACCGTTTTTCTGTCCTCCTTGCAGTTTTGGCAAGGTTCTCAGCTTTTCAGAGCTAAATCTTTTTTCTGATGCAGGCATCCTACACTACATAGCATAAAACTGTACACTTGCTACAGTTGTTGGTACTGCAGTAGTAGAGAATAATAATGCAGGTTGCATCTGCCTATTCAGTGCATTTGGAGCTTAATATAAAAACCAAAATACTTTCTTATTTGGAAATTGGAAAGACAGTACTCACTCTTAATTCAATTTGAGTTCATAACAAAGCCTGAAATCACTGCTGATATTAAGAACGGTGTGGCATATGTTTGTTTGCATTTTTCCTCTGTGATTCCATTGATAATTTCAGGCTGCTAGGCAACGTTTATTAAATAGCTCTTAATATTCCTGGGCGCCAATTTGTGTGTGTGTGTGATTAGAATAGCAATCCTTTCGCACATTTGTGGACGTTCATATAGAATGAAAGATTTCAAGGGAATAGATGTGCACCTCAAACAGGAGGTGGTTTGTAGAATGCATTGTACAATGTGCATCTCTTTGATTTAACCTCAGGATGTGTTCTTCCTGCTGTTGCCAATGAAATTGGGGAGAGTTGGTGATGCTGATGATGCACTTATTCCGCGTTTGTACTGGATGGTGACATTTTGAGCTTCCCTCTTTCAAAACCTAGAAGCTCCTGTCTCTGCCATCAGCCTTTATTGTATATCAACACATGATGGCTGCCAATTGCAAGGTGTAATGATTTACAAGGTTATTGTGATTTAATGTTTCTTCGATACTGAAGAGTAAAACAGCACAGGAGGTGGTCTCATCTGTGTTGATATTCTGGTGGCAAAAGTAGAATTTTTTTTTCCTACGTCTGGTATTTTTTGCAATTTCAATGGGGGAGTTGGGTCAGTGTTTCAGCAATTGTCATTCATGTAATTACAAATTCTCATAAAACTGCCTGAGCTTTTTATAGGGATGGTGGAAGTGAATGTGCTTCTCTGTGCCTCCCAGGCTGTCTTATCCCAGACTTGCTTTTAACATTACAGTTTTATTTCACTGTGTAGGCAAACCTACAAGGCCCTTCTTGAGATAGTAAGGTGTGAGAAGTCTAGTATGATAATTTGTAATAAGCTAAAGAAATGTTAAGCAGTTGGAGAAAAAATTAATGTAAAAATTACAACTAGTTCTATTAGAGGATAGTGAAATTAAGGACTTTTAAAATTCACGCATTACTTCCCTGTTGAGCATGTGTGATGCAGGTAAATAGTTCCAAAGCAAAATGTTGCCATATACCATACTATCCTTTTGTCTCTATTTTTAATTTGCACAATCTAAACACAGCCGCTGCACAGGAACAGAGATAGTTCCGTATGACAGTTATTCAGTTGGAAGAAACATTAATTTTTAAGTACCAGATTGTTCAATTTGTATTCTGTTACGGATTATTTAGTGGTTTTCATGTACTGTAGCTCAAAGTGTTTTACAAGCAATGAACTATAGTAGAGATGTGCCGTGAATACAGAATTCACCAGAGCTACAGATACAACTGCATTAGAGTTATTTTTTCTGTCTGAATGCTGTCACTTGCACCTATACAAATGATGGATAGGGATGAGTCCTGTGCAAAATAGATGTTTGCTTTTATGGACTAACCAGAAAATGTGAATCCAAGAGTGGTATTTGCAAACATGAAAGCCTTCTTTGAGATGAAGTTTTTTTGCCACCCCGTGAAAACACAATAGAATATGTGTGAAAAACGCAGGCAGGAAAAATAGTAAATATGAAGCAGTATTCTACTTTTGTTTGTTTGTTTGTTTTTTGTTTCACCATCAGCTAGAATTCTGCAGATTAAGCAGGCACGATATTTTCCCATGCATTTCAAAAGTGCATGGTGGGAGACAGTTCTTGCAGAAGACCTTGCAGTCTGGACAGGTGAGACAAGAAAAAGTTGGTGGTGGCAACTCAGACATGAGGATTGATGTTTGAAAGCAAGTGAGTTACAGTTGTATAACAAATAAATGCTGAGCAGCTGTAGAACAATGCATGTATTTTTAGACTGCTCAGTCATGAGGTTATATTCATTTGCTTCATCACCCTTCACTGGAAAGGCAGGGAGAGTCCTTGCAAATGATGACAGTCCTTGGCTGCTCAGAGATGATTTTATTCCCTACTGTGACTTGACCTTGTTTGATCATTTGCCTACATCCTCAATCACGTAGAGATTGGAGTGGTTTGCGCCACCTTTGATGTTGAATCTTGATGTTTTTAGTCCTCTTTCCAGTATCTTAAATCCTCTTATCTTCTATGGAAGTCCCCTGTCTTTTACTGTATTTAATGAGGCTTATAAGAAGATCAGAATGAAATTTGAAAAGATCAGAGAATATTACATCTATTGTGCTGGTTTTCAAAGGTGTTGGCTTTAAGTCTCATCCTTCTGTAGCACAACAGTGTGAAAGTAGCAATCAATAACTCTGGGAATAAAAAAAGAAAGGTGTCTTGAAAATGAAGAATTACAATACAGTGAGTATCTTCTGTCACTTGGTATAATGTTACAGCATTTCTTAATGGATCCCTTGGGCAAAGTATCTTCACCACTTACTGCTCTTACTGGTTATCACAGAAAGGAAATGATCTGAAAATTGTTTCAAATAAGAGGAATACCACTACACTGAAGCAACTGCAGTAGCTTTTTTTTCCCTGTCTCTTCCAGTTCTTCCTCTTACCCCTATTCAGATGAGTTAGGAGGTTCACCAGAATCAAGTTTTAACGATTTCCAGCACTGTTTTTTCTTATTCTAGAATAGAGCAGAAACCCTATTTTGCTCTGTATCTCGTGATGATGTATACGGTATTGTACAAAAAGCACAATTTGATAAATGTAATAATTGGCCTGATACGACGTCAGCAGCAGCAAAAAACAACATTGCCTTTTGGAGAAGATGGATTATGGTCTAGGTAGCCCACTTCCCGAGTATCAATTCTTCACGTTCTGCTACATGTAACAGTCCAGTGCCTTATCCTTTGGACTGGAATGCTCAGATTTACTTTTTGAAGACAGTTTTATTTTGTTTTGTCATATTTTTACATCTATGCAGAAAGGTTGTGGGGTACATCTCCAAGCACTGGGTAAAGTTTGATTTTTCTGTGACTATTAGAGTGTTATTCACAGTCTGTCTACCCATGACTGTTGAGTTTGAAGCCTGACATAAACAAACATTGAAGTGTTTTTTTCAATTAATCTTTATATTCTAAGTAATGGATAATCTAGTTAGGTGTGCTCCGAAACTTTGGAGTACATGCTCCAAGCAGATCAAACAGATCAGACCCATTTTTTTCAAAATCTTTCCCGTGTTATTCTCTGCCACCAAGGGAGGTCAGCTCTGGTGTCCTATGTAATCTTCATGGAAAGTCATTAAATACAAATATGATTTTCTCTGTGCTTATGTCCTTTTTGCTGTGTGGGTTTGGTAGCCTCTGTTCTTTGTTATCAATTGGTTGGTTCTTGCTACAAGCACAGCAGTACATTATTATTAAAGAAAAAAAAATCAGTGGACTGTTAACATGAGGTCCTGTTTCAGTGTAACAGGGCTTTTTTTTATACTGGAAGATTGGCCATGGGTTAAAATAACAAGACCTGTGTTCTGTCTTCTCTCACTCTCTAACAGCTTATCCACTGCCCCTGAGCAAGTCACTCACTTAAACTCTAATTTCCTTCTCTGAAAGTTATGGATAATAATGAATACTTTGGTATCTCATAGGGTGCTGGAAAACAGTACTTCTAAAGGATAATCCACAAAGAGAAGGTAGTGTAACAAAAGAAAGATCTATTGTTAGTCATATTTTAAAAATAGCATCAAGATGGTATGTGTTTCAGGGAAATGCACCTGAGTAGCTAATAATGAACAACATCTATTATATGCCATTGGGAAAGGAGAAGGAAAATGTCAGATGTGCTATGCTTTGTCACAGTTCTTGATTGCACCCCTTGTGTGCTCCAGCTCTCAGATCACTTTGGTGTCCCTCGCTGGACCTGTTCCAATATATGGATGTCAGTCTCATGCTGGGGAGCCAAGCCAGCATGTACTGCAGGGCTCCAGCTGTAGCCTCACCAGTGCCAAAGTGGGGTGGGAATTGCTTCCCATGGGAAAGTCACATGTAGTGCAGAAAGAGCTACTGTCTCCCCCATTTAAGCCCTTCTACAGCTTTGCACATGATTTGCCTATTTAAAAGATCCTACTGAAGAGGTCTCAAAAACTTCTAGGATTGGAGCCATACTAATTTAACAGTCTTTTGCCCTAAGGATCCTGCAATGTGAGGAGGAATCCTTAGTATTTTCTGTGTAGAAGACCCAGGACTGAATTCTTCACTGTTAATTGTTATGGAGTAGTCTCTCTGTGGAACAATTTTATCCATGTTCTTGCCATTGGTGTTCAGTGCGCCTGATATATTAGTTGCCACAGAAGCAAAAATGTCTGATTCTTCTCTTGCATAACCTTTACTGTCAAGATTAAAAGCTTGCTAGCAGAGACAAGACTGCTGCCTGGCATGGCAGGAGGGACAAGTGCTATCCAGCTCCACCTAGCACTTGTATGGGAAAAAGGCTTTGAGAGAAGTTACCTGTAAAACAAATGAAATTGCTTGGCACTGATAAATACTGACAATTATGTGCAGTGATAATAAATGGGAAAATGTGGAAGTTCATTTACTGAAATGCGAAAGTATTTTCACCAAAAGAGTGATTAAGTCCCTGTTTGTCATTACTGTAATACATCTCAGCTCATGGTACAAAACAGCAGGGCAATATTCCAGTATTTGATGTGCCGCGTGCAGCATAATGAAATAAAGTCTATTCCTTTACAACTTGTCAAATAGATGTCTAAAACATGAAACTATTCTAACAGGTTATGTTTTCTTTCCAGTTGTCCAGCATGACTGATTTTTAAAACTGCACATTTATATAAATAAGGCTTTAGTCACCTTAAAATAATAACTATACAGCTAAAATTCTTATTTCTCTGGTTGTGGTGTGGTTTGGTGACAAACAGTTTTCATGAGAGGGGCAGCAATCAGTTCTTAAAGTACATAAGCAATCTCTTATACCTGACTAACATTTAAAGCTGTCTTCTGGAATCTGGTTCTTGCCTTGCTCTTAGCCATTTGAACTTTCTTGTTGTCAGTAAAATTTATAAAAAATGACAAGGGGATTCTGGTTTATATGCAAGTGAAATCTGAGCTCTTCTAAGACAGTGGTCACAAGCAAAATCTAAACATTTCTGAATTTTTATTATTATTTATTATTAATTTTAGAAGGCAGCAATGTCTGACTGTTAAGTGCACTTGGTGTTCTTCTCATCCAGTAAATTCCAAATAAGCATTCCTGCAGTACTGCGAAAACTACCCTCAAGTAACTGGTGTCTAGTATGGGAGATAGGCTTCCTAAGTGTCATACCTCGGTGAATTTTGGACAGTGTATTTTGAATAGGTCAGTTGTAGCTACTGTTTGGCATTGCCCTATAAGCAAACATGTCCAGTGCTTCTGTGGTCTTAAGCTATGGAGACTGCTAAAATATTCCAGTAGGAAAAAACATAAGTGAGTCATGGCTTCAGCACTGAACCACAGCAAGATGTTTTCCCTTAGTCAATCGAATACTGAAGTCTGAATAAACTATTGCTTGATTTGTGTTTATTTGCATTGATCTATAATGCATTAGCTGTATTTCTGTATCATTTAAATTTTATGCATGTTTTGAAAATGACTTAGAATAGTAGGGGTTTTTCTATGTTTTCATTGCATTTATTTCCTTAGGTAAATAGCAGCCAAGGTATCCGTCCAGGAAGCAAGTATTCTGCAAATGCCTAAATGAGTATTGCATTAAGGTTTTAGGTCAAATTCTAGACTTTATTAAAGAATTACTTTTAAATTGCGTGTGACATATCCTTTAATTCTCAATAGTTTAGGAGGTGGCATCCAGTATGAAATACATTGAGAGACCTCAGGTGCTAGATTTATAACAAAACTGATTTTCTGATTCCATGGCATGCTTTATAAAAGCTATACGAAAAGGCAGATGTCAGGTTTTCCTATTCTTTAAAGACTGTCTTTCGGTATTTGGAATTTCTTTTATATAAATGATCATCTGTGCAAATAATTTTTATTAGGTAGACTGTAGCTTTCACTGAGATGACTCAAGGTACTGTTTAAATGGGTAAAAATAAAAGCGGTTTCTTAGGCATTCTGTATTGTATGTATAAATTTTCAATATGTATAAACAGCACTACTATGCTTAAGCCAAAATGTAATTTAAGACTAAAATAATATCTTTACATACATTCATCACATATTATACCATGAATTATATTTTTATATAAATATAATTAAAAATAGAAAATGTAAGGTAATTCTCGGATGCGTTCAGCTGATGTTAAAGTCGCTGTTGCGTTCAGCATGCCAGGATTTCACAATCAGCCTGGCTGAGCCTCAGAAATATGTTCCTTTCTGGCAATGTTATCTGAGGATGCGGTTAGCCCGGTGTCACTTCGAGTGCTCCCTGAATGCTGCTAACAGGCGCTGGCAGTGTACTTGCAAGATGTGGTGCCTTCTGCCTTCACACCTAGGCAAGTACCACCAGCGTTTTGTGTAGTCTGCTGAAGCATGCTGTGAAAGAAAACCCTTCAAATAACAGATCTTTCAAAATCCTTTCACCTGTGTAATATTGTTTGTCCTTCAAAACATACCTGCTGCATGGTCTTAGGGCTTCTTGGAGTCTAACCTTACTCATCTGTGTAAAGGGCTCCAAAGATGTGAAAGCTGATGGATGTTTGACAAGTAGGTTGATATCTTTACTATAGGAGATATGCCAGCAGCAGGAAGCATGTAAGGATGCCTTAATGAAATTTGGAAAATCTAACAGTGTTTTATTGGAAGGAAAAATAGCAGAGATCTTGCTCGATTATAATTTGCGTTTGTCACCAGTCACTTAACAAATGGCCAACCAGAATAAAACCAAGAAACCACCCTTCAAACAGATAAAGGAATTTCTCTTTTAATTTGTTTTGTATTAATAAATATACTTTTAAGATTTTGTATTCGTGATGAAGAAATAAAAATCCATGAGCGAAATATTGCCACTTACAGCTCCTTTTGTTCAAAACCATGTTTAATTTTCTTGTTGGTCATGGTACTCACTAGGACTCTTACATTCCTTACAACTGTTATGCATAATTTTCATTTTCTGTCTAAAAGAGTTTGTTTCTTGTTCCACAGCAAAATTAGGCAGTCACTTCTGAAAAACATAAGCAATACAATCAAGTAGAAAAAACCTTAAATCTTTCAAACAGCTGTGTTGGTCCCCATGGAAAGTTGTGCAACACAGACACCTGTGAAATAGTAAGGCAGGGAGAGAGAGATAATACAAAAAGAAGAATTTGTTAAAGCAGAGTTGCTGCAGGATAATGAAAAAGAAAGATTTAAGATTATTTTGAGAGAAAAATAATTTAAATCTTAATCCCAATGTAGAGATGTAAAGAGGAAGCCAAACTTTGTTGAGGTATCACTCTGCCTCGTTAATTAAATATATAAAATCTTAAAAGACTTGATATTCTTGCTGTTGCGAGCACTGTATCTAATTTCAAATACAGTAGTTTAGCAGGACCCCCTCCCACCCAGATCAGGTAGGTCAGGGTGTGCGGTCTCTTGTTCAGGCGTGGGTGCAGCGTGGTGTATGGGAAATTGTTGGATCTGAACAATAAACACAACAGTTTTGCTGTTGACCTCTTTGAATTTGAAAATAGATGTATACTTGTGCTGCTGCCGCTGTTCGTTGTAACGCTGCTTGGACCGTGCAGCAGGAGCCTTTGGTCAAGAGCAGCAAGGGCTGGTTAGGCTGTTACACAGCTGGAAAGCTTTTCAGCTTGAATAGGTGGCAGGCTTTAACAAAGGTCAGCAAGGGTATCTGCGGGTCTATAGATCCCGTTTGTTTACAGATGTTACCTGATAACCCTTGTTGTCAGCTCCAGCTCAAGACGATGTGCAGGTTGTTACTGACCAAATTGCCGAAGCACTGAGAAAGAGCAAAACACAATTACCCTGACAAAGCAGATCCAGTCCAGCAAACCTCAGGCTAAAGCCAGTTACTCTTAGGGACAAAAATTACACCATATAGTACCCAGTAGTTTGTTGAACAGTGACTTCTTTATAGATTTTGCAGTGTTCTTTAATCTCAGATATGTCAGCTTTGCTTTTTCACAGTTGTGTTTCCGAGTACATACATAAACCCCAGTTTAAATGCATGTGGACAATATAAAATATCAAAATAATGGAGCTGAACTGAGCTAAAGGAACAGCCAAAGTCCTCTGTTAAAAAGCCACGTTGTGAATTTGTCTTTATTTCTGTGGTCACAGCTATAATAATAAAGCAGTTCAGGTCCTCCAAACTGCATTATTAAAAGTTTTTATGGCTGTGCTCAGACAATTTGTACTGAATATGATGAAAAAATTTATTGAGCAAGACAGAACACTGTAACTATGATAAGCAATATTCCATATCCTCACTAATTAAGAAATGCAGCAAGAAAATATTTCACTTACTTTTCTGTAGTAACAAGAGTAAGATAATTTTTCTAATGAAAAAAAACCTTAAGGAAATGACAGTGAAACAATCCACTTCCTTTACACCTCAGAAATACTTTTTTATTAAAAAAAATAACTGTTGCTTTAGAAGTAAAACAAATTGTTAAACAAATAGATACTTTGCCACAATCGCAGTATCAGAAATATATTTGGAATATGTAATTTGATAACAAAACAATTATCATGCTTCTTTGCAAAGGCAAAAAGAGTATGTAATGATAAATGTGTAGAAAAGGTCTACTTAGAAAAGCAACAGAAGAATACAAACTAAAAATAACATTTTCTTGTTTTCTTTCTCTTTTGTTTTTAATTGAAGTATGAGTTGCAGCATCTTTTGCTAGGTCTACTTTTGAAATACTTCTGCATTTAATATAATTTGTATGGTTTTATATCATCTACCCCAAATCCACCCCAAAATGGCGTCGTTCATAGGCAAGTAAAGACCTCTGCATCACCTACAACTGACAGCAAACCAAACAAAATCAGAACAAATAAAAGAATGGATAACAGTCTAAGAAAATTGACTCAGTGCTGATCACCTCCTCTCAAAAAGAGTGCAACTAAACAAGAGGGATTTCATAGAAAAGTAATGTAGATGATCAGAGACCTTGAGGAGGAAATTCTTATATTTAAAAAGCATGAAAAACTCTTGAGGTATTTTTTTTTACTTTTTTTTTTTTACAATGGGAATTAATTATGAAAATGTATGTTGGAATTGATGACCTAATAATGTAAAAAAATATGTATTGGTCTTCAGAATATTGAATCATAATTAATTTCAACATTTTTTAAAGGCTGTGAAGGTACACATCTCAGGGTTTATATTAATCTCAACTGTTAGAAATAGATATTGATCAAACATAGATTACAACACATATGTATGATAGGGGATTCTTGCATCTTTTTCTGAAGCACCTGTTACTGTAGGAGCAAGATATAGAGCCAACTAGAATTTCATGCAGAAACAACCTTGAATTTCCTTCTGGTATTGATAGCTCACATCAGTCAGTGGCTCACTGCTGTGTCCAAACCAAAACTTATCAGTCTGTGAGCAGTTTTCAGCATCTACAGGTTTGCGTCCCCTGTTCTTAAGAAGAGATCTGTTCAGTTGGATAATTTTAGTTTCAGGCTTCCTAATTCATCTCCAAGGAATTAATCTTGCTGTTCTGGAGCCTTACATTCCAAAGGATCTCATTAGAAATGAGCTGAAATTTTTCGTTTAGTAGCTCAACATGAAATGTAGCAATGGCCATGAGTATTTCGAAGACTTTATTACTCTTGATGTTAAGTTCCTCAGCAGTGGTATCCGTGGGTGTTCTGTTTTTAAGTTGCATTGTAAAATGCCTCATGTGCTTTGTATTACACTAGGAAATAATACTAGTGTATTGTTGTCCTCTAGGAAAGAAAAAAAATGAAATTGTCAGCTTTTTGCATTTTGAAGTTGCCATTTTACCTTTGCTCACATGTTGGGAACTACATTGGCGAAGGAGGGAGACAGTTAAGGTCCACTTATTGTCTGCTTGACAGGCCTGGGCAGAAAACTGACTTTTGAGGCTTCCCTACCCTTGGAGGCTCACAGCTCCTTTGATTGCACCCGCTGACGGGTGTTTTGGAAGAGCATTAGCTCCCCACTACGGCAGTGGAAACAGAGAGGGACAATTCCAGATGAAAATTCAGACCTCATTGACTTTCCTGATGAAATTCTTATTTCTTTTGTTGACTGTAGAGGCAGTTTATGGTAATTATGGTGTGATTAGGTTCACCTAATTTTAGATATCTGCAGGCATTTGTAGAGCGTGGTTTGTGTGGCATATACTAAGCAGCTGCCTTAGGATGGCAATGGCTTATGTTTAAAAATGCTCATTTCTCCCCATTTACTGTAAGGTAAGTCTGTATAACTACCTCATAAGTAAATGTCTCCGTTTTCTGTGTAGGAGAATAATTAGGCCATCAACAACGCTGTGATGAGGGATTTATTCTGAATTCCTTTCGTAAGGGCTGCTCGCCTTGGCCTAAACGATTAAGATCCACTAGCTAAAAAGAAATAACATTAATGAATGTTAACATAAAAAAGGAGAAGAATGTGGTTGTCATAGTTAATTAGCTGTACCAGTGAGAAGCACAAGTTCTGGTTTCAGGAAATGCTGAATGAATAGGTACAGCAAGGGTGGAACCCAGAACTACCATCACATATAAATGCCCTAAAACTAAGCCTTGTGTGGAATCTGTCTTTTATCCAGCAAATAGTTATGCAAAATGGAAACCAGGAATGATTTAAAGTTGCCTGCAGCTCCCCCCCAAGAATACCATACGGGCTTGCGCTTGGCATACCATGTTAGTTGGGCTGAACCCAAGTGTGTTTGAATCACCTTCTGCAGAAGAGGGAGTTGAACGCAGGCCTCCTAACACATTTCTGAGCACATTTCTTAAAAAATGAAGGGCTGAGAAGTACCACTGGAACAGCAGTCATAGTTTCCTTCAGCCATGTTTTGAAGGACAGAATTCATTTCTGCATGGCTCCTGAAAGACGGGGCTCCTATGTAACTGCAAAGGTTGGGCCAGGTGCCTCCGTGCCTGGGCAAGGTTCCTGTACATTGCAGAGCACGGCTGGAGTTTGAGATTGGGGTTTCCTATTCCTTACCTTATGTAATTTCACGCGCAGCATATCTGTTGCAAATTCCTCTTTCTTTTGTAGCATCTGACTCTTCTCAGCATTGTCCATACCATCAGCCTCACTTGGTACTGTAGATTCTAAGTGGTAGAAGAGAGAAATCTGTGTGTTCCTTCATTCCTTTAGTCCTGAACTCTTCCAGCCTTTTCCTATATGACCAGACCTCTTGAACCACAGAGCACATACCTTCTGTCAGCTCAGGGAAGTGTTTCAATCTCAGTTGAGAGTCTGAAGGTTATTAAAATAAATGGAAATAGAATATACAGATGTGCAAATTATTTTTTCAAGAAGCAAAAGACAGTTTAGCATCTGCTCCTTCCTTATATTCTTTTCATTGCTTGCTTTGCTACCTGTGTGTGATCCGATTCATCTCTCAGGGATATAGTCTACCCTCAAAGTAAATGAGAAAGGACAGTATATTTTGTACAATAGTGCTGATGCTGTATCTTGGAAAAAAAAAAAAAAACCAAAAATAAACCCAGGCACTTCCAAGGCACCTTGACCAAAGAATAGCATCATTTTACTGAATTCAGTCTAGAATATGCTTGGCAATAAGATCTTACAATTACATAGAACTTTTTATTTTTGTGCTCTGTGAAGAAACAACGAGTTCGTGTGCCACCTGAGAACAAGCAGCTGAGCAACAGTGATTGATGCTACACAGGAGAACAGGATGAGAGTAGGAATCGCCTGACCAAAACCAGAATGTTGCCAGACACTGGAAACAGTGCCTTGCTTATTACTTCTTGCTGATTTACAACCTCTTATTTAATCTGAATGAATGGATTAATGAAGTAGCTCATCAGATTTAAATGCTGTCACTGTTCTTTTTTTATTAGCCAGTTTGCCATGTAAATGTACTTTCATAAGCAGACATTACCATTGAATTTTTTATTGCTAATATTTATCATAATAAAAATGTGCATGTTATTGTCACACAAGTGTTAAATTAGATACTTTCATTTAAGGGTGGAATGAACCAAACAATAGTAAGGGAACCCAGGTAGGATCAAGGGTAGCACTGAAGATGAAGTTAGAGCTTTCAGTTTCTTCAGTAATTGAATAATGTAAGCTCTGAGCTGTGTATTTTTTTTAAATTAACAAGTTTCGTTTTGGTTAAACATGCAGCATTATCCTGCTAATTTTTATGTATTTTCAAAAGTAATTGCAACCTATCATAGTTCAGCATGTGAAGTATGCAATTACCAGTTAGGATGCAACTTTGCAATTCAGACAGACATAAAGTCAGGTAATCTCATAATATCTATGCTGCCTTTATTGTACTTTTCTTCAAAGCGTTGAGATTAGCTACACCCAGTTCAATGGACTAAGTGGACCCTAAAAGCAACCCCATCTTTTATTTTTGTTAAATATGAGCTGCAATAATATATACACCATAAGAAGAAAAATAGCATTTTTTAGAGTGCCTTGGTGGAGCTTCTATATAGTTGCTATGTAGCCTCCACACCAAAAAAAAAAAAAAAAAAAAAAAAAGGCAGGCTCTGCCTAGAAGCATTTGTAGTTTGTGATTATCTCTTTTTTTCTCAGAAATCGTTGTAGTTATGTAGTCATTTGTAACATCTCAATGTATCAACTTTTTTATTTCTTGTTAAATTGGTCATAAGATGTGCTTTGTCCCAAGAAAGCATCTTTACTGGTTTCCTGTTAAATAACCAAAGGCCAAACCAGACCCACAGGTCTCAGCAGTAGGTAGGTCTGAATGGCGTGTGTGGGAAAGCTGCATGCTCCCCACTGTGTGCGCTGGTGGCTCTGCAAGGGCTGTTCTGCCTTCAGCATGAGGCTTCCCAACTTTGCCACGCAACATCAGCACACAGCACGTGCGGGGCTTTATCTTCCTGAAGCTCAAGCATCTTGCTTTGTGTGATAAGAGCACGGAAAAATAGGTCTTCATTAGTTGGCACTAATTTCAGGCTGCACAGATCCTTGTAAGCATAGTTTACAACAAACCATCATGTTTTGCTAGTGACTGTTATGAAGCTGTACAGAAAAAAAGGCAATTTTTCTTACTGCTCTGGGACCTATTAGTGCAAACATTTTAGTATTCATAACACAAACCATATAAGTTACTGAGCCATACTGAGAGACACCACTGGCTGTCCAGTGGGTTTGAACTATGTTAAGCTTTATTGCCTTCTGGAAAAGTACTTTCTAAGACTCCCACTTCTGCACTGAAGAAAAATGACTCTTTTTCACACTAAACATACTCTATTCCAATTGCAATTTAGAAAATATGAAGCTGATTAAATTTAACTCTAAATAACATATATATATATATAGTTAAGACCTGAACGTTTGCTGTGTGCAAATATTTTTTCTGTCTAAAGAACAATGAAAAAATGTTGACCTGTGACTCCGGTGAGGGGACATGTGTCAACAGCATGCCATGAGAATATCCAGTTGTCAAACCAAATTTGTCATTTTTGTTAGCAGACTTGTTAAAGTGGTAATAATTATTTCACAATGGACATCAGAGAATTAGGTCAAAACTTTATTTAGAAAACAGGGAAAATATAAGCTGCTATACTATATTATTATAACATTAGTTCCCATAATACTGTTTTGGTCTTTACCTGAACTTCTTTCTTGGCAAGAGACACTGCTGTTTTCTAAATTAATCTATGAGTAAAGAAGAAATTACCAGATTCTTAGGCAAGCATGTAGTTGTATAATGTGGAAAGTATAAATATTCCTGTTGAGAATTATGAGAGTTTGTTCATGTACATAAATACACAAACATGTTTCTCAGTTTTGGTGGACCCACTTACTAGCAGATGTGTATGTAGTGGTGTTCAGACATTTCAAAGTGAGTATATCCTTTTTCTCAGGGAAGTATGCCTCTATAAAATATCTCTTGGAACTTCAAAATACATCAAAATTCAGATACAGCAAAATCTTGCATGAATGTTCTTATGATTCCTGAAACCAAGCCAATACATTTGAAAAAAACCCAAGCCATAACACAACAAAACCAAAACCCAACAATAGAGAATTTTTTAAATAGGTGGAACACAGTTTTGCACTGGGAGCAACTGCAATTGGTGGCATATGGAATGTTACTTCACCATTTGATTGTGGTTGTTCCTAGTATAGATCCAGATGCAAATCCTGTTTGTTTCTAGGAAGACAGCAAAGAGCTGTTCCTGTGGGTCAAACCTCTTCCTCTGCAATTTCTTCCTCTCTGTCACAGGTTTTGTGCCTGTGCAGGGTGCACAGGGCAGGCAGTGCCCTAGAGTGAGAGGCATGGCCCCTGGCAGATGCTGGGGAAGAAGGAGAAATGAGTTGGTCTTTGCAACATCCAAATTGACTCCAGTTTATTAGCTCTAGTAAAGAGCTCTTTAATAGAGAATTGGCTCTTACACCTACCTCAGAAGTCTTTTGACTCAGATATGCAGATAAAACTGAAACCATCTCTTGAGAAAAGCTAAAGGACTGCCTTCCAGAACTGTGAGTAAACTGCTCAGCCAGTATTAGCTGTTTAGCTTTTCTGAGCAGCTGCGTAGATCTTCGGTAATTATGTACAAGAGGCTGTGGCTTCAGTGTGTTGTAAGGTGGAAGCTCAGTTCATTTGTTCAGTACATTTATCCTCAGTAGCTATTCCACAGCTGAGGTACTAAGCTATCCCTTCTCTTTGTGTCTCTGATTAATATATAATTATGGTTTCTTAATAGCATTTTAATAGCACCTGGTTTTGAATTCTACATGCTCCCTCTAGGTACACTCTTATTCATGCACAAGGTGAACAAATATTTTTATTCTAACATTTTGCAAATAGGTAATTTTGCTTTTTAGTTACAAAAGTTATTTAAATTGTTGAAAAAATGCCTAGATCGGACTTCTCTCTGTGTTTCAGCGTTGTCATTAAAAATACCCAATTCAGAAGAAAAAACGTGGCAAATTCCTACTTTTAGATGGCGACTCATCTGGTGATTAGAAATCATGATTAGAAATCTCAGCTTTAAAGTTACCTGCTTCTGCACAACTTACCGCTACCAAGAAAATTTACAGAAAGTTTCTTAAATCTTATAAAATTGCTACAGTCAATGCTGACTTGGTTTCTTGTGATAGTGTCTGGGAAAAAAGTCCTCCTCTTAAGGTCTTCATGCTGTGTTTCCTGGTCATGTTACCTGTTTGGAAGTAGCTCACGGTACCCGTCTTTTTCTGTTTGAAAGGTACAGACTCTTAGGCATTACCCATATTTGCCATGTCTTCTTGCTTACGTATACAGCATTTGTGCAGTTTGGTTGAAATATTTTTGATCGAGTGGACAAAGTGGCTATCCTGGAAGCAGACAGCCCGTTGTGCGAATTCCATGGCTCTTGGTGCAAGAACTCAAACAAGACCTCTCCAGCTCTGCGCAAACTGTTGAAAATAAAATAGCGTGAGCAGAATTTCCTCTGGGAGGAGTGAGGAATCCTATGAAGTGGACCTTCCTTCCACAAAAAAAATGATTGGTAGAAATTTAAACAAGTAGCAGAACTAGGAACTTGCTGCTTCTTAATGGTAGGGTGATGGTGAGGAATGTCTGTAGCTTTGTGTTGGGAGGCCATTAGTTGTGAAAATGAAACACTGGAGTAAAATTAGCCTGTTGGTAATGTGTTGGGGACAGGAGGAAGGGGTGTCGTTCATAAACAGGTGGTTGAAGTAGAAGGACTTACAGACGTAACATGAGAAGTTACCAAAAAAATCTCAGTAGACTCTTCCTCTTGCAAAATGAAGTTTGATTAGACTTGTTTAGAATCAGATTCATTAAAGGATTTCAGTACTTGCAGGTTAAGAACAGTAGTTGTCACATTTTAAGCCCATAATCCCAAGAGGAGAATCTAAAGACAGAGTTGAGCAACCAAATTGTCTCCGTGAAGTAGAAGGAGGGAGAACTACTTCAAGCAGACATAATTTTAATGTTCAAAATGTGAAAGAAGGAGTATATTCAGTACACCTAAGGAAGGGATTTTTATTCTCATCTAATTTCTATATCCAGATGCAGTTTGTTTAGGTCTCCGCTCCTTCTGCTCAGCCCTAGCCACAGAGGTTGTGAACCAAGTGTTTGTGCCTGAGGAATTTTCAAACCATGAAGCAAATGCTGCTTTGCTGTGGGATTCTCATTTGTTTTTTTTTTTTTTTTGTATGTAAAGTACAACACAGTGAGTTATGTTAAATCTTTTTCTTTTTGTTGGGCTCAAAGCACATAATATGCAGTTACAAAGCAAAAAAGGACCTCTAAACAGTTTATCATAGTTCTTCAATAGCGTCAGATAGATATGGTCTCCTTCTGGTACCACCAATTAGAAAAAAGGGACACCAGGAGAAAGGTCAAATGATGTTAACATGAATTGGTCAGATGTGGAATTGATATGTTTTAACTTCATCCACAAGAGCTTGTGTTTTGTGCATTAATGCTTCCTCTCACATATTTCTGTCTGATTTGGAAATTCTTGGCATGTAGTTACTCCTTTTGGGGCAATTTGAGGGAGGTGTTCCTTTTATCAGTATTTTGTGTTGTGCTTGTGCTTTAGAAATCAAGATTTTTTTATGAGGCATTCAGTTTAAGATGTTTCCCATGGTAAGTACGTGCAAAAAGTAAGGATTGTAATGTTTTTAAAGTACTGGACAGGTCATGCTGTGTGGCCATAAATGGTTCAAATCGAAGGATAAGGCTGTTGCGGGTGTTTGACTATTCAGAAAGTAGAAAATAACAAATCAGCCAAGGGTTTTAGTAAGTCGTCTTACTAAAAGTTATTTTCTCTGTGCTGATCTGTACAGTTATCTTAATAGGTCTTCCTGGTGCAACGGACCATGAACTGAAGTTTATAATATTAACTTGTACTGTGTCATCTAAATCACCATACTCCTGCCAGAAGCACACTACAAAAATAGTTTTGCAGTAAAAGACAAAGAATGATGGTGAAGTCATATGTGGGTCACTACAGAAGCATTTCAAAAAAGCGTTACCGACTGATGGTTGCAGTGCAGAACACCTTGATTTAAAAGTCAGTCTTTCTGCCAGAAACTTCTGTAGAAAAATAACAGAGTTTAAGGTTTTCAGAAGAGGTTAGAAGTTAAGGAACTGGAAAGATGACTTTGTAGAACTCATACATATTTTATTTGTTTTAATACCTCTCTTTCCACCCCTCCAAAAGAGCTTCTAATGGATTCTCAAGTCACCCTTGGGTCCCTACTCTAGAGGCGATTTTTAACATTGCTTTTTGATAGGGTAAAGTGCATCCATATGTCTGCCTTATTGAATGTTCATAACGCTCTCTGGAAAATAGCACTTCTGTTGACACCAATACTGTTTTGATTTCAGTTTCTTCAATTAAACCTCTTGGATGAGTAATCCATACAGATTTAGGACCAAATTCAGGTATCAGTCACACTGTTGTGTAGTGTGGTGTAAGCAGGTTTAACATTTCTGTAGATGCCTGAAAAGAATGAATGAAAAGTTCCCAGTTTCTATGTCACTTCATCCCTGTTGTGTCCTGTCAGGTAAGGAATCAAGGTGGTATTCTCAGTAAAACACAAGAATAACTTTCAACACTTCCCATATGGTATTCTAATAAGAAATTGAAAATGAAGCTTGATGGACACTTTGGAAAATTTTTGATGGATAGTTTGGCAAGGAAACTGACTGTCCCACAATGCAGTTTAATTAGGAATGATGCTGAAGTGCTGGGGGTGGGAAGAGGTGCGTTTGAAGGGTTGGGGAGGCTGTTGGTAGTGGGGAGAACAAAAATTTCATTGTGGGCGGTTTTATGAGACGCTTTGATTTCTGAATGCTAGCGTCACATTTTCCTGCGTTAGCCTAGGATAAAATCTTTTCTCTTTCTCGTTGCTAATCCCACTTTGCTTTTATTCTGTTGAAAGGCGTGTCTGAAAGCCAGGCCTTGTAACTCACCCTGCATAGCTGCAGTTAGCTTAGCCCAGGCAGTGGAAGTAATCTGTCACTGTCACAGCACTGTGTAGTGCCTGAGCAGATCAGCCTTGCTGGGAAGCAGGATTTGCAACGTGGGCGCAACTTCGTGCTGCTGCAGCTGCATTGAGCACTGGTCTCCTTGTGCACTGCTGAGGTGCTGCGTGGGGTATCTCCTCTCTGTTTAAGCATGTAAAAGTTGGGCATATAAATCTCAGACCCTCCACTGGCATTGGAAAGACACAGTCTGTCCAAAACAGTCATCCTCTATTTCAATATTGGGGAGATGGTACCCATCTCGCTGTGTTAACTACAGAGGGAGAGCAAATGACTAGGTCAGACTGGATGGCTGACTTTTAGATAGCTTAAAGATGAATCATATTTGTTCTGTGTTACTATTTCATTTATCCCCAGTAAGCAAGGAATGGAAGATGAGTGGGGCTGTGAGAGTCATGAATCCTTCAGCTTCAGTGGTTTGAGTTGTTTTCAGTTTTAATTTTCCTTTTCCAATATCTGTAGCATTAATTCCCTGATGATTCAAAACTACATCAGGGAGGCCTTTAAGAAATTAAAAGCTGAAAGAGGCTGAAAGCAAGTAGTATACAACAGGGAAAACAGGATGAGGAACAAGGACCTCTGCAAGAATTGCAAATAGCCCGGGTGATGCCCTGTGGTCCCAGAGAGCAGCCAGGCATCAGCCATCAGGCCTCTGTGGCCTGTTTGGAGTTTATAACTTCAGAATATTAGACATGGGTATCTTCTTTTGCATCAAAAAAATATGTGCCTTCAGTTTTGTGACTAACTGTTCTAAAGGGATTTTGAGGGGCATCTGAAATATATACCCTCACAGATAACAAGCCACGTAGAGTTCTGGGGTGGTTTTTTTGCTGTAAATACAGAAGTGAAAGATGAGAAATTCAGAAGTGGGGACAAACCCAAATGGATAACAAGTAGAATAAAAACAATTCAGTTTAGTCATGTAATACCTTTTCTCTGTAACTGTCATTCCCCTGTTTTATAAATGCGGTATTTTTATTCAGGATTACTCAGTGTAAGAGCTACAATGCTGTTTTACGTTGGGAGAAAAGAGTATGGGGAGAAGCAAACCAATTGAGGAGAATAAGTGCTAGCAGCCTAATACCTCTACTTCTGTACAGTTGAATCTATGAGATTGTAGAGTGCTTGCTTTGAAGAAAACTAAAGATAGTATTTCTGTAGGTATGGTAAAAATCCTATTGGGAGGAATTCTCAGGACTTTTCTGAGACTCGTCAAAGTATTTCTGTTAACAATGCAACAATTTTCTTTTTGTTAAAGTGTAGCATGCTACAGCTGAAACCTACCGATGTGAAAACACCATTGAGATATCTGTCTGAAAGATGGTCATGTGCAAATCACATGTTATTAAGCAGAGCAGCAGATTATCTGTGAAACTTGATCTTGCTCATTTTCTGTAGGTATGTGTAGAATTAGAATTTCCAAACACAGTAAATTTAGCGGTTGCCTTGTCCAGAATGCAACTTCGTAAACATGCTGGTTTTACAAATTGGTTTTAGATAGTGGCTTCAAATGCAGAGGCTGGTGAATGATCTTCTCAGAGAGCACCTCAGCAGGAACTTATTAGACAGCCCAGGAGGTGCATACTTAAACTGATTCCATTCCATGGACGGGAGGACAGCATCATTCTAATTGACCTTCAGCACATAAATGCAAGTAGTTTTTTGACCCACCTAATATACAACAGAAAGAGAACAAGATTTTTTTTCGAAAGAGTAAATACTTTGCTGGATACTTCAGCTTTCTGATGCATCTAACATTTTTAAGGTAGCCGTAATATCAAATAAATAGCTATATTGGTCTTTTTATAGGCTTTTATCACTTGTTAGTTGTTCATTCTTGCAGAGAAAGGTCATCCGTACTACTCTGAGGTAAGGAGACGTCCACTGATTTTTCAGCATGTCTCTTCTACCTCTAATGCATTCACCAGCGGTGGACATGGTGCCTGTAACAAATCTGGCTCCTTTCCAGGAATTCCTGTTTAAACAGTTGTTTTCAAAGCCTGTCACCAGCTACAGCACTGCAGTGTGTGCAATCCTATTTTTAAGAATCTGGTTACACATTTCACTGATGCTCTATATCTTGTAATGAAAATATGGTGTAAAGGAATGTTTTGGGTCAAGAAAAACGTCTTCCAAAATATTTTTTTAAGGAATGTATTAAATTGTAATCAATGGAAGATTGTTACTGAAAAATAATACCATTTACATCCAAACTTAGATTGCTTTTAAAATAAAACCTGTAAAAACTTTAAGTAATTAAAGCAAGCAAGCCATATTTACTGCTTTCCTTCTTAAGACTTTTAAATAAAACAGGCGGAAGTTAAATTTGGTGCTTCCTTTCTTAATTATACCAGCATTGGAAACAAACAAAGAAAAAATCCTGGTTGTGAAACAGGCTTAAATGTAAAAAAGCCTCTCTCTCTGATACCATTTTCCTAAGGGAATGATAGGTCATATTTATTGGAGAAAGAACCAACCAAAGTGCCTTTCTTTAAAACACAGAAAATTATTTGCAGCAAATAGCATTTGGTGTCTTAACTGGTTTGGAACGTAAAAATGAGCATACCCGTCAGAAAGGATCCTACCTGTTTATGGAGGCCAAGGCAAAATCAATTAATTTTAAAAGCAGTGAGACTTCTGGATGCTGAAGGAAAGCATCTTAATGCCTTGAGTGATGAAAACTTTTAATTGCAGTGCTTACAAACAAGATAAAAAACATAGTTATAGCAAAAATCTGCTGAGGCTGGAGTATCATTAATTTTATGTGACCTGTTATGCCATAGGAGCAATTCAGAAAAACAGCACTTCAGTTGACCAAGACAGCAGTCTTTCAGGTGCGGGAAGGCACTGGAGGACCCATTGCTCCTAGAAAAGCTTGGTTATGGAAAAGGTCTTGGTTACAGAAAAGGTGGGAGTGCTGGACCATACCCATCATTATAGGCATGTGCCGTAATTTAGAGTATGGTCTAAGAAAAGCAAATAAAAAAATTTTCTTACTGTAGGCTGAGAGAAATTTATTAAAACCTAAGAATTATGGTATTGGGTAATCAATGATCTGGTGCTTGGGATGCTGACTGCTATACCTTCCTTTTTTGAGGACATAGATCTTGAGAAAAAGCAGATATGAAGATGAAATCGTACATTATTTAGAAGAATCACATGTTAAGTAGAATGTTTAATGTAATCTTGTTAAGCAAAGTGGTGTCCTGTCTTCTGTGGTGTGCCAAAATGAGCTTGTACATTTCAAGATTTAGCTTGTGTTTGTTAGAATAATTGTCTCATTTTCTCCTATTCATCAGCAACACATATACTCCTCTGTAAGTGTAGCAGCTATTGAACTAATCTACAGAATGGTGTGGGGGGAACCATCCTAGCTGCAGTAACGTTTGCCCTAGCAAAAAAGGACATCCCTAGAGTGTAAGAAGGATGTTAACGTTAGACAATTAAGCCTTCAGAAGCAGTGAAATGCTAGTTAAGGTTGAATGAATAGTTAACTCTGTCCCTTGTGCGCATATATATTCTGATATTCCTTAATGATGTGATTGCTTACAGTTTATCACTTAATATTGTATAAAGTCATATATTTTTCTTCTGTGGCCTCAGATCTGTCTCTAATGTAACATATGGCTAATAATAGCAGAACTATTAAAAATGAAAAGGAGCTGATTTTCTATTGGCCTTCCCACTATGTGTACAATTTAAGTGAGTAAGATTTAAAATATTTTTAAATTTGTGTGAATATCTGCTAGAAAAGAAACCAAGGGGTGGGGGATCTCAGTGATTAGCGCATCCCAAAACACCAATTTTCTCATCAAATGGTGGTTTCTTATTATTTTTTAGCTTTAAAAGATTTAAATAAATACTTTCTCAAGAATAATGAGAAATGTGATTCCATCATAGTATCTTTGCGCTGTAAAATACAGAGTTTGTTTTGCATCATAAGCAACTTGAAAATTATGGAATTATGTGAGTAAATGGAAACTAGAGTTTTTAGATATAATCGTGCAGAAATGTGCAAGTCTAGTTTTCGT
Organism: Falco punctatus; assembly: GCF_963210335.1. NCBI lineage: Eukaryota > Metazoa > Chordata > Aves > Falconiformes > Falconidae > Falco > Falco punctatus. Next base: position 74,651,247 of record NC_137585.1, read on the forward strand.
AGAGGAAATAACATTTAAGACTTTATTCTTACTTCTTGCAACCATTCTTGTTTTAACTTACTCCACCTTTTCTCCCTCCTTTTTATCTTGTCATGCTGAAGTTTCCTAGGCTCAGATCAGAAAAAAATAGTATAGAGATCCACCTCCTATTTTAGTGCCTGACTTTGAAATCCCAGTGAATATCTTTGTCTTTTCAAATAATGCCTTAGGGCATGTTTCTTACTGGTCACCTGTGCTATAGAACAGCATGATTGACGGTGTTAGTAAAATATTTCCAACCTTGTATTTTAACTTTCCAACATTTTACCTTCCCTAAATAGTTGCTTTGCACCTTCTCTTTTTCCGAGTCCTGTAACTGCCAGTTGGAAGAGCATTACCGTAAAGAGCTTTCTGATACTGAAATACACTTAAATATACAGCATTCTAAGGCAGTGTGGAAAAACAGGTGGCTTGTTAGAAGAGCTAAGTTCATTTCAGTTGGCCCCTATAAAGAGGCATTAAACTCCCTGCAGTTTCAGTGGTGACACAGTCATGGGTGCTCTGCAGCTCTTGGTGGGTCAGTGTGTGTGTGCAGCTCTGCTCTTTTCTTCAGGTGTGATGTAGACAAATTAGAAATCAGCTGCTGGGAAAAACATCAAAGGGATGTAAAATGAAAGAAATTCAGTCCCTTGGTTTGTTCAGCTCAACAATAACAGGGAGAAAAAAGAAAAAAGAAAAAAATGAAACAAAGGAAAAGAAAGTGGTTTTATTTAAAACTTTTTTTTTTTTTTCATGAAGCAGCTCCAGGTATTTAATTGTTGCAGGGAAGGAGAGGTACTCTAGCCAAGGACTGGAAATAGAAATCAGAGATGTTTAAAATAAAATTAAGGCATGTGTTTTTAAGAGTAAGGTCAACAAAACTACTAATGAAAGTGGGGAGGATCTCCATCTTCTCTTATGTTCAAGCCTGCAAACCTTTCTGGAAAGTACTATAACAGCATAAATTAATAGGCTTAATACAGGGGTCACTGGCTGAAATAGCACTTCCTGCAGCATGTGGAAGGTCAGACTAACGTTTTTTTTCTGACCTTGAACATCAAGCATTAATATGTGTAATCTTGAAATATCACCACATGCCTTTGCCCATCTTTGGAGCAGTTTTTGATCCTTCCAAATCTGCAACCATCAAATGATTGATCTAACGTCTCTGTGACACTTTTGATTTCTCCACATGTGATGCAGAAATTACAGAAAATTTGATTTGCCTTAAAACATATTTTTTTTTAAAGAAAAAGTAATACTGAGCTCGTCTTGTGCTTCGTTCTATATTTACAGACATACAAATTACTCTGTGACATTTTTTACCCCACTTTTTGTTTCAGTAGCCTTTGGCAGCCTGGCTACTTTGAATCTGAAACTCTGAATAAATCATTTACAATACCCAGTATTTCTCAGTAAGATTTTCTTATATGTAGTATAGTAGTTGGCTGCCATCCCAAAATAGAACCTTCTTCACCTTGCGGTATTCTATTTTGGGCACAAATTAATACATGGCTTGTTGTTGTTATTGCTACTACTAACAACAACAACGACAGACAGTAGCAATAGTATTGAGTATCTCTTCAGGTACTTGTTAGGGCAACAGATAAGCTTTATGTGTTGCCTGTAGAATAGAAGGAAACACAAGAGGCATAGCATAAGTTTGTATAGCATGAAAAGAAAGAGTTTGTAGCAGGAGAAATCTACTTGCAATGAGAAATTATTTTTATATTATTACCAGAACAATTCTAATTTAGTAACGGATAGTCATTTATTTCCAGCAAAAATTTATCAAATTTATATAATGATCATAATCTAAATTACTCTGAACTGTTACTGAAAAAGGTTATAATATAATCAAAACCTGCTTTGGTCACTGCTTTTGTTCAAACACTCAGTGGAATGTGAGTGTTCTACATCTCCACAGGTGCCAGATGAAGAGATGAAATCTAAAGTCATTGCATTGTTCTTCAAAGCTCAGTGTACTTGCAATAAGCAAGAAAGCAAGTGTGGCTGCATATGCATTTGCATTTCCGTTTGGATCAGGAATGTTCTTTGGAACTAAATATCCTGCCGGTCCCTACTTTGTTGTGTTTCATCCTGCAGATCAGTCTCACAGGATACTGACTGGGTTCGTTTTGGTTGAAGATAAACCAGGAAGTGACGAGCTATGAGTGGTCACTAAGTCCAAGAGATTAGACTAGAACAAGTACTAAGTAACCCCCATAAAGCACATAAAGTCTGGACATTAGGTCGTCAACCAAGTTGCTCTACCAGTCTGCTGCCACTGAACTGCACTATTCGGGAATCATAGAATCACTTAGGTTGGAAAAGACCTTTCAGATCATTAAGTACAACCGTTAACCCAGGACTGCCGAGTCCACCACTAAACTCTGTCCCTTAAGCGCTGGAACTACACTTTTTTTTAAACACTTCAAGGGATATAGATACATCCTCTCTTTGGCCATTCACAAAAGCATGCAGTATTGATTATTTTTAGGAGATGCTACAGTGCTGGTAGTGTCCTCGGTTGTTAACTTTCCTCTTGGTTTTCCTTGATGTACAGCATTGCCTTTATTGTTGAAATATCTCCAACCAAAAAAGCTGATAACTCCATACACTGACAATTCCCTTTCTGAATTAGGGCATCTGCTAGCTCTTCCTTGACAACTGGTGAATTAGTACATCTTTTATCTGTTCCTTCAGAACAAAAACCAGATCCTTTTTTCCTGGTGTCTTTGGTCTTTTGCTGATTGGAAGGATGTCTGCAGACTGCAGTACAGGAGAGAGTGCTCTACTCAGTTTTGTTTGAGCTGTCTCTCCTCCATTTGTTTAATCAAAACACCAAAAATCAGAAGCCTTTGTGGAATACCTGTGAATTTACCTCATGAGTAAGAGCATAGCTTCAACTGAAGTCTGTCTTGAAACAGCCAGCCAGTCTTTCTAATGATTTGCTCCAAGCTTCAACCAACATTACACATTTAAATACTTCTTGATATGTTTTGACTTTTTTCTTTTTTGCTGGGGAAAACATGATTTTTGCTTCCCTCACCTTCTCAGTTAAAATAAGAGTTCCTCAGCTCGAAGTATTCCCTCTCAGGAGTTCACTATTTTGATGCAAAAAGCTAGTACTGTATCAGAGTTAAACTGGCATGCTAACACTATTGCAACTTGCTGTAGGTATTTCTGCAAAAAAAAATTGGTCGTCAACAGAGGCTCTAAATGATATTTCATTTATAATGTTCTTGAATTGCAAGGTAAGGCATTTTTTTTCACGTCGATGATACAATCTGAATATCCTTAAGCCTGTTGGCTTGTACTATACTGATACAGACACGTATAGAACTTTCCTTTTTTATAAGGCATTTCTTGAGCTCTGACATCTATTGCATGAAACAGGTATAAGGATGTAGATGCATTGGATTCATGCAGATATATACAGACCTTTCTAATACTTCCACATGCTTGCTTGTTTGGGACATCAAGAGCGTTGGCCCTTCAGAGGTGACTCAGTATGACTGGCATGGCTGGTGCTCGTGCCAGCACTCACCACCTTATGGCAGGCTTGTCCTGTCATGCTAGAAAGCCAACAGGTACGGTGAGCATCAAAACCAGGGAGGACATGTGGGGAAGGCAAAATGAGAGTGTAATGGGAAGAAAAAGGGAAGAAGAGACTAGAAGGAAACAAGAGTTCAAGGTAAAGGGAAAAGTTAAAGAGCAAAAGGAAGAAAAAGAAAGCCATTCTAGGCAGGGTCTTGTTACACATTTCATTCCCTTAAGCAGTGAGCTGCATTTTTGTGAACTGAAGTCTCAAATATTTAAATTACTCTAGCTAGCGCACTGAGCTAATTAATAGTAGTGTCGATACAAATTTTTGTGCAGGATTCTTCATGTATTAATATGTCCAATGCGTTTCAGGCCAAGCATAACAAACTCCTTATCAGAACTGCTAATATATGGAAGGTCAACAGGTAGGATATTCAGTGATCCCCAAGCCACATCATTTTTTCAGATACCCTTGCAGTTTTTGAGAACTTTAAATAGACTAAGTCTGATGCAGTCTTTCAGTTCTTTTGTCCTATAAACTAACATGATTTTGGGGGATCATTTGGCAGTTCAAGAAGCCTTCAGAAAGCAACCTCAACATTGAAATCAAATGCTTACCACATTTTGGTCTGAAGGAACTCCTGGAACAAAAGCATTCCTTCCTAATGTACGGGGAATGATACAGTTTATTTATTGCATGAAATATGCATAGAGAAGTAGTTTTTTTCTTCCTGTGTTATCATCCTTTGTCTGTCTTCCTAAAGCAACCAAGAGGCTTGCGGATTCCCTAAATATAACCTTCTGGGTGCATCTCTGTTTTCTCTGCTTTGACATCTTATACCCCAAAATCTGAATGCGGACCCATTCTGGCATAAGCATTATTTGAGCTTATTAGTACACGGTGAGTAAACAACTCAGCTTGCACACTAGTAGTGTTCTGCATATGAGACCCAGTCCATCAGTATATGTCCTAGAAGGCCTCACAGTAGTGTTTTAAAACAGGTATAGGTAAAATAATTAAAGCCAGCTGCTGAAGTTCGTGTTTCTTTTCAGTCGTGTATAGAATAGAATCCATGAGATGAATAGAAGTTTTTTCTTTACCATAGCTGCATAAGGATCCAAGAATCTGGCCCTTTATTGTTTTAATTTCCTTTTTTTATTTCAGTCTTATAGAAAGATAAATTTTTATTAGCTTTCTGATTTAAAACATAAATCTCTCCATTATCTTTGCATGCTAGATTAATATCAAGCTGGGGGGGGGTGGGGGGGTGAAGGAGGGGCAGGGAGCTGCTGGCATTTCTTATACGGTGTAAAGCTTACTTGTATATTGGGTCTGTAGCACTAGAAGAAGGAAATGGCATTGGGAAAGTACGAATCTAGTATTTTGTGAGATGTGTATCAAAGTATCAACAGAGAAAGGCAGGTGAAATTACAGACACATCCTCCTTGACAATATTTGTATCTGAGGCACTTTTAATGGCTTTTTGCCATATGCCCACTGATACTGACCTCAACATGCACAGATAAAGCTGGAAATGTGTAGCTATTAATCCACACCTCAGTGGCTTGCCAAATTCTTTGTTGTCCCATGGTTTTAGCCCACTAGTTTTCTCTTTTAATTAAGTAACAACTGTGAAAATGTAATAAATTCTGTATGAAACAACTAAGCATACTTCTGAGCTCCAGACTATATTGATTTCAGTCCAGTAGATCATAGCCATGGGGGCAATGTGCCTGGAGGGTAACAAAGTGAACCTAGAACTCTGTCATCTCATTTTTGTCCCCTGTTGTGACACCTTCCTGCTTCTGGGAATACAGAGTGAGCAATTGTAGTGCAGCTGTAATCCTGCGTTTTGTTCTGTGGATCAGCAAACTAGGGTATTACAGAAGTGCAGCAGCAGTCTCTTCCCCAGAGGTTGAGGGCATCACATCTCTGCAGGCGAAGTGCATGATCTTGCTGGAGTACCCACCATCTGCCTGCCCAGAGCTCCTGGGAACAAGAGCATTTTATTTCTTTGTTGAAACAAATTATGTAAGCACACATATTTTGTACAGTGTAATTTTTGCACAACACACAGTGTCTCTTTTGGTCATTTACATTTTCCAGCAGTGCTAATTAAATCAACACAAGGGGACTCAGCTAACCAGCTGAGACTGTCCCAGAATATAACAGCTTCTTCGTGCTCTGAGCAGCTGGTTCGGTGCTCCATGACCAAGTGCTGCCTTTCATGCTCAAGTACTGTACTACACAAAAGGTACCTTTGATTGCCTAAAAACATTGTTTTATTGGCTGGACGTAGCAGCGCAGGGGAATTTGAAAGTGCTTATTGAGTGATATTATAAAGAATTTCTTTCTTTTATTTAAAAAATCAAACCTGTTTCTGAGAGCAAGCTTATTTGATACTACCTGTCTTTGTGTGCTGGGGATGTGTTACGGGTGACTGATACAGAGATGTGAGTACATACAGTCTGTGTCCCTGCCTAGAAGTGAAAAACCATATTGTTGCTGCATAGAAAACACTGTCAGCAGTAAGTACGTGGAAGTAATTTTCTTGGTCACCTACAGATCTCTGTTGTATTTGGTATTTAGTTGCTTGTTTGCTTGAATTTTATCCTGCTGATTTCTCATTGAAAAAAGTAGGAAGGTTTTCATATATGGAAAAAAGAGGGACTGTAGGAACTGTACCCTCAGTGAGAGTGGTCCAGAGGCAGAATTGGAGAGGATGGCTGCCCTGCCACATTGCAGCAGCTGGAGCATCCAGGCTCTGATGGGCACTTTGGTTCTTGTTCTTCCTTTGCCTTAGCAAAATGCTTACCAGAGACAGACTACTAAGTGTAATGGCCCAGAGCTTTGACCCACAGCAGTAGTTCTGATCTGAAATGTCCTGATACCTGTAGCTGAGTGATTTTATAACAAACATTGCTGGATTTAATTGGTAGATTTGCATAAGTAGGGGCAAAACATCAGAGTTGTTCTGGAGATGTTCTGTAGCCAAACCCAATGTGTGGTTCCGCACAGGGCTATTGAGGCCTCAACAACTTCATCTTCATTTTTCATATTGAAAAATATGACTGAATCTTTTACCAAAATTTAGACTGCTTTGATTGTATTTTTACTGTACATCTTCAAAGCTTGCCTAGAGTGATGGATGGTGCCAGAAAATACTCTGAATGGGTTTTATATGAAGGTAACAGTTATTATCTGTCATTCTGTTGCACTGCGACAGGTTTGTCACGATATAAGGTGTTTCACTGACAAATTAATGCTGCTTTCAACCTGACATCAAAACCAAGCAACCCCCTTGCCTTATTAATACCTTCACTTTTCTTTCCCAAACTAAAATTTATTCTTTATACGTCTTTTACTTCTTAATGTTAATTACAAATTATTAATTATTCTTGTAAGATTATTAATTGCTCTATAAGACTGCACAAACTAAGGATGATGAAGTTTTGGATGTCTTTAAAAAAGAAAATAGGATTACTTATGCGTTGTTATGGAGTCATTTTAAACAGTAAATCCTTTCTTATAGAGATTTTTCTAGGTATAGTTAGCTTTTTTAAGAAAATAGTTTTATAGTGAATTTGTGTATTATTTCTGACTTTTATATACATTTTAACAGATTTTTTTTTTTCTAGCAGTCACCTATATAATATTTAGCCATCTTGGATGCCTTAGAGAGAATGCACCCCCTGCCCCAGGCTGGAAAGAAAACTTTTTAACTAAAGGCTCTAATTTCCAAGCCAGATCAAAATGAAAACCTAGATAATATATAGCCTTAGAAATATGCCTGCTATACTTTCAATGGGATTAACAGTGCAGTCTTCTTGTAAAGCTCTAATTATGTCCACTGCTAGTCTACTTACTTTCTGATTGATGTAAGTCTAATAATGACCTGTTCAATTAGTACTGTAACTGCCATTCCAGAAATTTCCAAATACTCCACTGACTTAATCTGCTCTTCTGTCTTGACTGAAATGCAGGTTTCTTAGCATGTAGCATGTATCAACACTTCAACACTATCCTACAAGAACTGAATAGTGCATCCACTGGTCCTGTGAGCCCCACATGCGGAGGCGTTTGCCCACACTTGGCTTAGAAAAAGCATCACTTGCTCAGTTTCTAGCATGACTTTCATTTAGGTTCATGTGCTGAGAATTTTTCTGTTCTGTTAGTGGCTGGGCACAACCCTGGTTAACTTGGGTGACATGTGTAAGGTGGTATCACTGTGGACTTCAGGCTGAAAGTAATATCATGCAGGGATGAAACAGAGAAGACCATGCCACTTATTTATGCTGAGTACTGTGTTGTGTATCAAGCCAGAGAACATCTTTTTGACCTCAGGCTTATTTGCATGTTTTGTGTTGTCTTAATTTTCCATTACCGAAAATAGCTGTTAAGTACCTCCCGATTTAATTTTTTCTCAGCATTTTCCTTTTGCTTTGACTTCATATGAATGCCATGACACTTGAATCAGGAAAATAGTTTTTGGGTGAAGGTTATACGTTTGATAATGTATATGCAATTCAGTCTCAGAGATTAGTAATAACTTTGTGAACTCTGCTTTCAAAGTTCAGTTTATATATTGCTAGTCGAGTTTGCTGAGAAGTTTCGTGAGTATAAAGTCTGCAAAATGGTGTTCTGCTATTTATGCAGCAAGCTATTAGGAAAGCCAGAAAGTAATGTATTATGGTAGTGATTTTTCACGGTACATTATGGGTTCAGACTGAGATGCTGCAAAGACTAAAAAACTGGGCTCCCATGATTCAGATACCAACCTAAATCATATTTTGTAACTATTATTAGAACTTACACAATGGTAGCTTCTGTCAGCTTGCTTCCCTCATAAATTGTGTGTTACTGGGATTTTTTTACCCGGATTAATCTTTCTCTTTTTACAAAATGTCAGCACACAATTCACAGCCTATTAATATGGCAATATTTTTTCCAGAAGTAAGGAAAGTAAGTCTCTGTCTCAAGCAATTAAAATTGTGCAGCTATGATTTCAGTAAAATACCTTTGAAATAATTCAAGTCTGGTAAAACTGTGCTACTATTTCAATCTAGTCTTTCATATTTTATTCAAATACATGTCAAACTCAAAGTTCTATCACAGTTGTCTTCCACAAAGAAGATAAAATTAAGAGTATTAGAGAAAAATATCATTTCCGTCCCTAGAAGATGAACAATTGTATTGCTGTATTCATAGAAAAAGAGTATGAAACAGAACAGTAACTTTTCCATTAAAGGTGAGGAGCAATTGCTGTCTACTTTTAGGAGGAGTTTGTTTTGCCCATTGCAAAGCAATGACAGGAGAGTGTTTGTTCACAGTAAGACAATTTTGAACATAGTCTTGTAAGTTCTACTTTTGGTTGAATAATAAAACCTGCAACAGATTCTTCCTGAAGACCAACAATCTTTCTGTGTAGCTCTTGACACAGAGTTTCAGGAGCAGGCAGCTCAGAGGCGAGCACAGAGAGGGCTCTAGAGGCTCTGGATGTGGAAAGCAGGGGCGGCTTTGGGTACAGGTGAGATGTGTGTGGTTGGTTCCTGACGTATACTGTCTGAACGTGCCCTTCTTGTAGGTGTTCTGAGCGTTAAAGTTGCTGTTCCACCAGATGACCCCAAGAGAGGTTGCAGGGTTTCAGTGTTAGGTGACTCACCCTTGCAGCACAGAGAATTAAACTGACACAGTGATTGATGCTTAATTTGTACCCAGGCAGAATGAATGAGCCCCACATTATCACCGTTATTATGTATCAGAGATTAATGTTGCATTTGAGCTTTTTCAGAGAAGTTGATTTGTAATCGTGTTTTTTTCTAATGAGCATGTCGGTAGGCAGCACACAGAATAGAAGCGTGGGGTATTCTTTTCCAAGTATATACACACAAAAATATTTACTGTAGTTCAGTTAAAAAATAGAACCTTACATCTTTATGCCTTTTTCCCCCCTTAAGTCAACTTGGCTATTGGACATTTGTGGGTGATGCGGATTTTCCTAGAATTCAAAACAGCTTCCTGGCAATTTATGCAGCCTAAATAACAATATAAATGTTTTTCTGAAGCCAAATCCAGCCTTATTAGTTCTGTTCAAATGTTTTCAGTATGCTACAGTTGTTCTCTTACTAACCTTATTCTATGGGTTTTCGTCTTTGTGCCATCAATTTTCAAAGAGGTTTTGCCTTTAGAAGAATACCAATAAGCTGCTTTATTTCCATTTCCAACCGTTCTTGCTGAAGTCAGTTGGGACCTTTCTGTCATGACAAACATGGGCCTTAACAAGTTTCAAGCTCTGTTGTGGTACCCTTTGACCAAATCAAAGGAGATTTCTGTGAGTGGGAACATGTGAGTGCCAGGTAGTATTTGAAGTAAGCCTTCTGTAAATACATTCACATTTCAAGAGCAGAAGTCTGTCCTTGCAGACTTGCTGGGCTACATGGGACTGCGCAGGCTGAGTGTCATTTTTTACATTCTCACTTTGGAAGTAAATGTATAATCCCTTACAATTTAGTGTTTGTCAAAAACATCTGTAAAGGTAAGACTTGTAGGAGCAGTCACAGCCTTTTGAATATCTCAGTAGCAATCATTAATGTTTGTGTGTAAATTATCAATCAAATCAGTATTATACCAGAGGCACCTACAAACAACTGTTTCATAATTAGCTTTAGTAAATTTCAAAACCAGAGTAAAAGGCAGTTCATTATCAGACAGGCTTTGTAGAGAAGCAGGCAGTATTCAAACATAATTTTTTATTTCATTTATGCACTCACTAACTAGAACACCAAATAAAAAATAAGTATTCTCAAAGCAAAGAGCCCCAAACTTTCCTCTTTTTACCAATCACAGTATTTCCCAGAAACTCCAGCCAAGAGCTGTGCTGGGTGAGAACAAAACCACGTACCTCTAAATAACAAAGCTACGCAATGCTTTTACTAGTTAAATGGCAGTTTTTTGAGGTTGACTTGGGAGTGCCTATCTCAAAGTCAATGTTGCATGCTGCCAGCAGGCTCTGGAAGATGCTGCAACTGGCGTCACAATGGAAGGCTGTTTTTCCAGCCACAAGGACTGGAGATCTACTATTGCCATAAGAACTGAAGTTCAGTAGTCTGAGATACGGTACAGAGCGCAGATGAGTTTGGCTCAGCTGCTGATATAGTCTCCCTGTATCATTACAAACCACATTTTTGCTTCTGGCATGGTGCACACTTGGGTCTCGTATTTCAAACAGAGGTTTAAGGTTAGCCCCAATCCAAGAAAATAAATCCAGGGCATGATATGCTTTCACAGTATTCCAAAGATCAGTCTACGCCTGGTGTTGCTGGTCTCATCGCTGCTTCAGGGTGTCCTGTTGATCTGATCCTTACTCGGACTGCCACGGTAGAAGGTACTGCAGGGACAAGTGTAACCCAACGGTGAACTGAACCCAGGTTGTCCTTAGGCAGTGAGGTTTCCTCCCTTCCCAGCAAAAGAGAAAATGGAAACTTTTTCCACTGTGAAGATCAAAGAGTATGCAAACTTCAGCCTGTCTCCACGTCTGAGGAGAGCTGGTGAAATACATTGCCTGTAGAGATTAGGGAATTACATATTTGTACAGAGACATACATCCAAATATGAATTCTCATCATGGAGAAAATTATTCATTGTTTGGCTAGATTTTGCTGGGCTTTTTAAATACAATCTATAGTCTGTATATAGTACCATCCCTATGGAATTTATCCTGTAAGCACTACACTCCTGTATTTGAAAACTTTGAATTTAAAATGGTAGGAGGGAGAAATCAAAGGGTATATCTAAGGATCAAAGTGTAAATGTGCGATAAATATAATACACATGTATATGATACATGATATAAAAGATCAATAAGCAAAGAGGCTAGTAATATAATCCATGAACAAAGAAAAAAAATAGGCTATAAAAGAGAAGGCCATTTCCCCGTCAGTATACTGTATCTTAAATTGTTTTTCGTCATATAAGGCACGTATAAGAACTCAAAGATGTACATTTTTCCAAAGCCTTTGCTCTTGCAATTTGTTTAGATCTTCAGTAAAAGATCATGAAATAGAATTTATTGGAGTAGTCCCAAGTAAGAAAGAAATTAATTTTCTTCTTGAGGAGTCTTAATTTTCTTGCATAATTCCCTCTTGGTTTTCCATCACACTTCATCTTGCCACACGTTCCACAATGATGATAGCTCAAACCTGATGGTTTGAGACTTTGCGGATAAGTCTGATGGCAGACTTGGCTGAAGGTAGTGGTGGAAGGAAGGCAGAAGTTCAAAAAGACCCACACACTTTAATTTAGGGATAGGAAGGCTTTAAAAATAAAATGTGTAGTCGTCAGCTAATGACTGGAATGTAATACATGTTCCTTATAATTTACTAAAACTTTTTAGTACTGCTTTCAGGTTGCTGTTACAGTGCGTTCATATTTTACATGGAAACCTGAAGGAAATTCCAGGGTTGAATATGCCCAATGTACGATGGTTAGTGAAATGCTAACACTCACCTTTATACTCCTCTGAGAACTGGATAGGTTTGTTGAGAATAATTTCCCTTAAATAATAGGCTTAGCTGCAGGCTGTATTTTAATAACAAAGGCTTAGAAAATCCAACTGAGATTTTTGATACTGGAATTTTCATATTCTTACTTAAAAGTGATTTTTCTGGTTACTTTTGCCAGTTGAAGAAATTATTAAAGCAGACCATCTCCTACTGGTTCAGAAATGTTAAATGTATGACATCTTTATTGATCCAGTACTAAGATAAGACATACTTAATTTATTTTAAAAGTATTGTTTGTGCTACAAACACTTTTGCAATTCATATGAGTAATGATAATCATCAATTCATCATTAATGAATGCTTTCTTAAGGTTTTTTTTTGAAGTTAATGCAATAAAATATCACTGGACCTATGGAAGAAAAAAAGTCTGATGTTCTTCTCCTGAGAGAACCATGTGGAGAAACTTTGAGAGAAGAGAAGATGTGGCAGTTAATATTTTTTTATGTTTAAAATCTTTTCAGTTACTTTTAGGAAGCTCACAGTGAGAAATTTGTATTGGCCAGTGTGTTGTGGAGCCCTGGCTGGCACAGGCTCTCTCACAGCTGGCTAGTGCCAGACCCTCGCTGCTGCTCAAGCCTGCATTGCTGATTTTTGTGCACACACCAGCCTAGAGCTGTGTGGGTCTGGAGAGCAAGGCTGGAGGAGGGGAATTACAGGTCACCTCGGGTTAGGTTGTATATACCGGAATGAAAATTCATCGAATTTTTTATGGATAAGCGGCCATGGTGTCACTGAATTGATGGGGATGACTGAAAGGGGTTGTATATGATAATTACAGATATTCTGAATTCTTAGGGAGCCATTAAAAAAAATAGTCGGAAATGATCAATTAAACCATGTACGCAGCTTTTTATTTACGATGGCTATGATCTTCTTGCTATATCCTGGACAGAGTCACCCAAAAAATTTTTCTTACGTCCAGTTTCATGGGAAAAAGCCTCTCTTATATTATCACTAGAGAAAAGAACTAATAGAGCAGATATTCCTAGTATCTGGTTTAAATAATTCAGGTGGTCAGTTAGATCATCTGTGAATGATGAAAGATAAGTTAGTCTAGCATGCACTGAACTATGTATCTTCTACTGGTGCAGAAGAAACCTGAGATACTGTCATATGCCCACGGAGGCATACCACGGTATTAAGGCAAAGTTTCAGGTAGCACCTCAGTAAATATTTGGGGTGAGACTCTCCAGTACAATAGTCCTACTGAAGCTGGTGAAAACCTGGTCCACCAAGGCATTTGAGTTTGCCAAATACATGTCTTATTGTTACAGTCAGGAGTGGGAGCTTGGTGAAAACAAGGGGAGACAGGCTGATGCAAGCAGGGCAACAGAAGAAGGGAGGCAGCTTGTACTAAAAGTTTATAAGCTTGTCTTTTCATAGGGTACAGGTCCTGAGATATTTCCTTTATTTTCCTCAGACACAGGTTGTGTACAGATGCAAATCTAGATGTGAGTCTTACTTATAGATATTTCTAATCAGGAATATTTATAGAACCCAGGGAAACAGGAATCTTTTAAATTTTAATCCCAGCAAATAAAATATCTAAGGCAAATTATTCTTGGCTGAGATGCAATTGATTATACTGTTGAAAAACAAATAATTTACCACATCAGGTTTTGGAAAGTCAATTTGCTGAAAGGTTATGATACAAGATGAGAAAATAGTAATTGGTGAATACTCAGAAATGTTTGTTGAGAAGTTATAACCGCAAAAATTGTGTTAAGGGTAGGAAATAAATTATTTAGAGCTAACATGGTAAGAACAAGAGGGACATTTGTGTTTACAAGTAGCCTTTCACTGAAAAATGAAATACAAGAGTGGGCTCCAGGTGCAGCATCAGCGAGTTACTGAATAGAAAGTTACAGAAAAGCAGTTACAACGTTTAGGACTAGAGAAAATTATAAACCTTTATCCCTGTCATTTTCTCGGAAATGGCAATTATCTTCTTCAGTTTTGAATCTTTTAACGAGCTACACACTATTCAATACCATTTTGTATGTGTGTTCTTTCTTTTCTGACTGGACTTTGCTACTTCATTTTATAAAGGGAAGGAAACTTGATAGAAATACATTAAAACACTGTAAAAAGATATACTTTGCTCATTAAATTCTTAAGTATAACATGCAAACAGAGCATTTTTTAGTTCATCCAAGTGTATCTAATTTTATAACCTCTGGAATCAAATTCAGTCACGGTTATGAGTTTGCCATCATGATTGGTAGCTGTACCTAAACCAGGCATACATTATGCAAGAGATTATTACTGGAAGTATTTAACTCACATCCTATATTTCCAAGCTATCAAAGCAATGGGATTCATTGGAGTGAAATGAAACTGAAACGGAGTATAGGCTTCAAGCCAGGGGGAAGAAAAAAAAAAAAGAAAAAAGCCCTGCATGGCTACAAGCCAGGGCATACTCTGTGGTGCAGTTGTCAGCCTCCTCCCATGGCAGCGGCCAACAAACGTTTTAAATTATGGTCTCTGGGTCTGGGTTTCTAAAGCTTGTGCTGTATAATACCTCGGACACGCAACAGCTCTTCCTTTTCATGCCGTGCACAGCGAGCAGGATGTGGCCTTCGTGAGCTGGTTCTCCCTGAGCTCCCCTTCGTGAGCCGCTGCGTGGCTGTGGTGGGGTTGGTGGTACCAAGCGACAGGTGCTGGCAGCCCCTCAGCATCGTTTTGAGCTCCTCACTGTGTGCTGGCTGGGAATAATAGAAAACTAAGGGCTTAGGTTCATGTCAGGGATTTTCCAGCATGTAAATGGTTTTCAGTGTACTGCAAAAAAGCAAAATAAAGGAAAGTTGAATTTTATAGAAACCAAGTCAGTCACATGTCTACTGGATTGGATTTGAACCACTAAATAGTGGAGTATTGTTACTGCCTGTAAAAACAGTTTATTTCTGCCTCTTTTTCTATGAACTTATTGACAGTGTCACTAAGTTTCTTTTTTCCCTCCAGAGTAAATCAAATGATAACATTTTCTGCCTGTTATTTCTGCCTTTTGGAAGACGTAGTCCTGTTGTTATTACTCATGTTAGTCTATAATACAAGATCTAATTCAGTGCTGCTAAATCAAGGCTGGTTTACATACTTGCGACTCACTATAGATTCTTGCAGAAAGTCTTATGGCCCCATACTAGCAGTCAAGATGTTGTTATGCTTGTAATTTAAAAGGATCTGGCTGCTGAAAAGCTCAGGTACTACAGATACCTGGAAAACACATTTGGAGTGAAGTATGCTTTTGACAAGCATCAGGTAAAACAACAGAGCTTTTTAGGGATGAAAAGCAGAAGAATGACAATTGGAAGGATGAATTAAAAAGATTCTATTTGCTTTTCAGGATTCTCAAACTACTTTATTTTTTACACTTGCCAGGATGTAAAATTCATTGCTTTACCAGATTCTAAAAAAAAAGGCTGCTTGTGCCCTAAGATTTGAAAAACGTTGGGTCAGAAAACAGAATGACTCAAAGAAGAATATTTGGTAATAGTACATGTGCTGTCTGTAGTTCATCTGACTGCTCTTTAAACTAGCTTTGCTAATGTTGCAGTATATACTCAGATATTAAGAAAAAAATAATGTTTCCCTTTTGCTTGGAAGCTGGTAAGTTTTTTTCCTCTGCACTGTGTACAGGTTTTATTTCTGTTGCAAACTTTTGCTTTTGAATCTGTATGTAACAAATAGAAGGCTATAGGTATCTCTTCTTGTAAATATATATATTTTATGCTCTAGTTTGGAATATGCAATTTGCAAAAAATATCAGGTTACTCTTTTTATTAAGTGCTTAGGAGGTTTTAGTGCATTCATTAACACATGGTGAAGTAAATGGCTGTGCTCGAAGCAAAAAGCTGTAAATAAAAAATGCACTTTGAGGGGTCAGAAATCTGTGTAGGTTCCTAAACTTACTTATGTCGTAAGTTGAATGATTCAGGTTTTTGTCAGCGGGCAGGCTACAGCTGTTGTTCTCGAGCTGGCATTTTCTGAGGCTGCCAGAAAGCATCTGCATCACTGGGCATGTCCTGTATATCAGAGTGAGGAGAGCAAGAGCTGCAGGACCTTTACTCTCTGCAGCCAGTCAGAAAGGACAGCTGATCCTGATCAGGAGCAGAGCATCTCTCTGCAGCCTCCTCTAGCCCTCTAGCCCTCACCTCCTCTGAAATCTCATAAGAAATTGGCAGGAGTGAGGACGTTCTGGTCTGCAAACAGAGCCCATTGCTAGAAACAATGTTAGTGGTACCAAAGTAGTAGACTAAGTGGCTCAGCTGGGATCCTGGAAGACTGGAGATCTGCATGGAAGTTCTCAGCCTCTGGGAACTGGGTACACAGGTATTTCTTTGTGTCTGTTATGAGTTGGGTTTTTTTTTTTTTCTTCTTTTGATTATGAGAGTCTGCTGTGGTTTTGCCTTTAGCTAAACATGAGAATAATTATTTATGAGCTTCTTAAAAACCTGGAACAAAAGGTTTTGAAGTTATTGACAGAAAGCAGCAATAATAAGATTATGGACTTGTAATTGGCAGATTGATAGGAATAGCTGTAAGGAGAAATGTTTTAATTTACAGCTATTTATGCTCTGCGGTGATTTTCAAATAATTAGGTAGGGATGTTATTTGTGCCTTTTTACAGGAAAATCTTTATGCAGTCTGTCAATAAGGCTTCTTGCAAAGGTTTCAATAGCAAAAGCCGTTTGAAAAAATGTTTTAAGTTCGAATGTGTGAAGCAACAAGTTAGGGATCTATCTGCCTGCAATTTTTCTTGCTGAGAATATATGCCCAAACTCAGTGTAGTAATGATTTTCTATATTTTTTCCTTATGTCAGAATTTCAGAGAATGAAGAAATGGAGTTATTTATAGACTTTTTTCCGTAATTATAAAAATGATCCATACTCAAGGTTAAAAGAAATGTAAAAGTTTAAAGAAATGGAGAGGAACTATATCAGGACATTTTTATTAATCATGTTGGATTAGATTGATATTTAATAGTGGAACCTGGGACAATGGGCAGTGGCTAAACAATATTTTAAGATGTTTCATCCTAAACTTGTAATGAAAGTGGCAAATAGAGGATTTTAAACTGTTTTCCCCCCATTTTTGCAGTGTTATGCTAAGGTGTTATATTAATAATGACTCTTTTCAGTAGTAGAAATAAGATGTGTACCCTTGCTTGCTATAGTACCTTTTTCAGATATGAGTACTATTAGAAATAAATAACACAAAAGATTATGTCGTATTTTATGATTTTATGATCATTAAGTACAGCTACATTTCATTCTGGTTACACTTGGACTGAAAACACCGAATGTTTCAAAGACATTTTGAACCAAGATTTTTTGTTTTAATAAGCATGTGGGAAATCGGTACAAGGTCATGGGGAACATAATATGTAATAATGTGTTATTTGGATATATGTGTAGGTATAATAACGACATGTTCCAGTTTTGTACAGAAAAAAATTGATCCTACTGACTATAATCCTGTATGTATTTTCTGAACTGTACAGATTTGGCCACTTAGTTGTCATTAACTGTTTTTAACCTTGACAGTTACCAATATTAAATAACATTATACCTACTGCATGCCTTAACCAGAAAGCTCTTTGTGCTTCTGTCATCCATTGTGACAGAAACATGAAGGAAAATGAGCCACTGAGACTTTACAAGTGATTCATTGCTTCCGTCAAAGCAATATATTTTAAAATCATGCTTTCATTTGTCTTTTCCTTGACAGGAGGCATTGTTGATAAGGACCTTCGTCACTACCTCAATTTACGGTTCCAGAAGGGTTCGGTAGACCATGAGCTCCAGCAGATCATAAGAGACAATCTCTACCTCCGCACAGTGCCATGTGAGTAGGGTGGGGATGAACAAACCTATTTTCTTAGTGGCAACAGATTATTTGAATTAATGCTGCTGAGGTCATTTGTAATGTGTGAAGAGGTGGACTCTAGATGAAGCAGTCCTCCTGTAAATAGGTCTGTGGCTTGGTTCATGTGTTCTGCGTTGTTGCTGAGAAAACAAACTGTGTAATGCTGAATTAATTTCTGAAAATGCATGGTGTTTCTGAAGTTGCAGTCTTACAAGCTGTGGCTCTAGAGTAATAATATTTTTAATTCTGCAGTTTCAGAAAGCACACATTTGAAGGAAAAGAAACCCTGAGGTTTATGGGCTGGTTAAATTGATATCAGACAGAGAGTTTGATCTGCCTTGTGTTTAACAGTTTTATACCTTACATAATAATACTTTGGGGTTTAGAATACAGTAGGGCAACAGAGGAAACATGTAAACTAGGAAATTTTGTTGTTTAGGTCCAGCAGGCATGGCAATCAAAGTTCATATTATCTTGCACACATGTTCTTTTGTTGTTACATAAGTCAATGGTGTCTGTTTCTGAAATGTTCTGAAACTTCTAAAATAATTTTTATAGCTATTGACATTAGCCACCTATTTCTGCAGTAGACGTGGAATTAAGCAGAGTAACGTAAGCCTTGTCTGACTGTCAGGGCTGTGTCTTTCACGGCAGATCTACTTGGTTGACAGACAATATATAATTTAAAGTGGGTAAGTTCCATTATTCTTCCCTTATGAAATAATCACTTGGTAGACAAAAAGTGGACCTTCTAGATTAGGCAAAAAAAGAGTGCACCTTTGAACTTGCAGGCTTGACACTGGAATGATGGGCAGAGGAAGGTACACTGGGTAAATGATTGTGCTACTTACATGATAATGAGTGAAAGCTGTGGTGTTGTGAGTGCTGGTGTACATTTTTTCTTTCATTACTTTAAAGAATGAAGCTTTGAACAGCTCCACCAAAAAAAGATGCTCAGGCATTTCCTTTTTCCTTTGGAAGGTGAAGATAAATAAAGTCTTTAATTTCATAAGTTACATTAATCCCTTGATTAGAAAGGAAGGTGGAGAAAAACATTTTAAAAATATTACCTGTATGCAGAAATCAAAACCATTACGTTTATGTGAGATTTATGATGGATTAGGTTTGTCTGAAAGTGCTGAGAAACAATCACAGCTGAAGTGCAAATGCAAGTGCAAATATGCTTTTGAGATTAAATCCCACTTCTTAGGATGTCTGAGAGAGTCATTAGCATAGGAGTATACTTACTATAGCCCCAGCATACACTTGTTAATGACAGAGATCTAGACCGAAAAGAAGGAAAACCCAACAGTGTTACGACTGCTGCACACATGTAACAGATACTGTTTATTGGCAGTATGGGCATGATGCATATTTTTCAGGTTTGTTTTGTTTTTAATCAAGGCAATAATAAACTGTTTTCATTTGTCAAGTAAAACACAGGACTTAAAGAAGCAAATTTATTGTTCAAAAAGTAGCACCGCAACCATGAAGATCCCAATTTGGAACATATAAACACTGCTTTAACTTATCCATCTTCTGTGTCACTTTACATGGCTAGATTCTTAGGTTGTTATCATATTACATATTGAGCATCTTTAAGTGAGAACCAGATTTTAAAAAATAGCGTAGTGCATATGACAGCAGCTGAATTGCTGGGTAAGCAGGCATATTCTTGGATAAAGTAGAAGGCTCTTCAATAATGGTGGTAGAAAAAAAAGAAAAAAATATAGTGCCTATGTGGTATATTTTCCTTGAAATTTTCTTGAAAATCCTATGAAAGTAGCTCTTCTGAAATGTGGGAATTAATTTATTTAAAATAAAGAAACTAAGAAATGCAGAGAGGGTGATATGTGGTTAGCTAAAGAAGCTTCCATAACCATGTGAATGAAAAGGACACTGTTGCATATATTGCCACCCAGATATCCCCTCAATCGTAACGGCAGTTAATATTTTCTAATGAAATTTTATTCTATCTCCATCATTCATGTTTAGGAGGGAAAATGTTCTCAATATTTTCTTTTTTTCATATAACTTAACTAGTTTTTGAATCGTGAACTTTTCAAGGGTGCTGGTATTCAGTTTCCTACTTTGTATGGTCCTTTTTTTTTAATTTAAGTTCTGTCTGTACGCTAAGAGTAATTGTTGCAATGGTTAGCCATCAAAACACTATACTTTACAACAGGTAGA
Source organism: Falco punctatus (assembly GCF_963210335.1). Taxonomy (NCBI): domain Eukaryota; kingdom Metazoa; phylum Chordata; class Aves; order Falconiformes; family Falconidae; genus Falco; species Falco punctatus. The sequence goes on from NC_137585.1 coordinate 74,671,429, forward strand.
GAGATTTCTTTAGTATGCAGCAGTAATATTTAACTGACTATAGCCCTTGCCCACAAACTCATATAATGAGTACAGACTAACCATGTGCTTATTACAAATCTTGCAACAGATGCCAAAAGAGCAAAAGCAGCACTCTATTTGCTCAAATTCTTGTGCAGAAAAATATATCGAGAAAGCCAACTGCAGGCAACGTATTTTATTTCCAGTGACAAGGTTGTAACACAATGTCGTGGTTTAACCCCCGCCGGCAACCCAGCCCCAGGCAGCCGCTCGCTCACTGCCCCACAGTGGGATGGGGAGAGGGTTGGAAGAGTAAAAATGGGAAAACTCGTGGGCTGAGATAAAGACAGTTTAATAGGTAAAGCAAAAGCTGCACACAGACAAAGCAAAGCAAGGAATTCATTCACCCCTGCCCATGGGCAGGTGGGTGTTGAGCCACCTCCAGGGGAGCAGGGCTTCATCACATGTAACAGTTACTCAGGAAGACAAACGCCATAATGCTGAATGCGCCCCCCTCCTCCTCCTTTCCCCAGTTAATACACTGAGCATGATGTGCTATGGTATGGAACATCCCTTTGGCTGGTTCGGGCAGCTGTCCTGGCTGTGTCCCCTTCCAGTGTCCCGTGCCCCCCCAGCCCTCTCGCTGGCCGGGCCCCAGAAACTGAAAAGTCCTTGGCTTGGTACAGACACCACCCAGCAACAACCAAACCATCCGTGTGCCACCAACGGTGTCCTCACACCACATCCAAAGCACCAGCTGCACCAGCTGCTAAGGAGGAAATTAACTCCATCCCAGCCAAAACCAGGACACATAAAGAGGAAAAGAATCTGAAAACTTGGTGGCAAACTTTTCTCTTTAAAAATGCACCTACAATTTTTCCTCAGTTATAGAAGTATAATTGCAAGTGAAACTAAGAGAACCTTTATAAAAAAGTCTTTGACCTTGAGTTTTACTGTTCTTTGCGTGTTGTTCAGGCTGACAGCACTGGCCCTAGCAGCACAGTGGGCATAGCTACTGGTTTCTCAGCCTTCTCGGTTAGACTAAGACATCTTTCACTTACATTAAATGAGTGAGTATCCTCTGTGAAACTAGGAAGCAGAGAACTAAATTCACACCTGTTTCAAATCAGGATAAGCCAAATGTAGTTAGGACAGGGAAACCAGTGCTTTACTGGATAAGAATTTGGATTGTACTTGATACCAGTGTACGTCCCTGTGTGCAACAAAGAATGGATGAGCCAAAAACACATGAAATGAGGATAATGGATCAATTCTGCCCTTGGAAATTGTGGCCAGTGTGGATGGGATGAATCAGTTGGGTTTTTGATCCTTACATTTCTCTATTTTTACTAATGCAGTGCCACTTTCTACCAAATTAGAAATGACCATGTAACCCTAAAAGTCAAATGCTACCTTCCATAAGCGGTTGCAGTTCTTGGTGCCATATGAAATTGATTTTCCTTGTGTTGTCAATAGAAATTACACGCATATATCCCAGGGCTGAATGTGCGATTGTATTTGGAGCAGTCGGGATGCAACCGTTAACTAGCTCTGTCCCTAGAGCTGTGTGCCAGCAGTAATGAAACTGATACATAAACAAGAAAATGAAGAAAAAGTTCAGTTAATTTGAAACTGAGTTAGAAAAGCAATAAAGCTTCCAGCAGACAAGGTCAAGAAAATGGAAGTTTTTTGAAGATACAGTATATAATATAATATAGATAGAAATAATATAAAAGAAAATGTGCACTTAAGAAGGAAGGCTGGACAGTGGTTTTCTGTCAGGGCACAGCTCTTGCTTTAAAGCAAGCAGGAGGACTGGACTTCAAGTGTTGGGAAACAAAAAAGTAACACAGATGAGAAATATGCTGAGCATCTCAGGGGAAAATGAAAAATTACAAAAGAGGGAAAGAAAGGTGCAGAGTTTTCCAGGTTCAGAAGACCTGACTGAAGTTTGTCTCATGCATTTTCTTCCCTGTTTTCTGTTGTGTGGGTTTTTAGCATAGTTTGCGCACCTTAAAACTTATTCCTGAAGTTATCTAGGAGCACTGACCATTGAAGTTCTCCAACAGTACAGAAATATAGCCATAAGAAGTGGCAGTTGTTAAACACAGGTAAGCAGTATCTGACACCCTCTGCCCAAGTCCAGGGATCTGGAGAAGGGCCAAGAAACGTATGTAAGACTCTGAATGCCAGAGGCAGACAGCAACTTAGTCATGCTGCACCTTCTACTTGGTAATGCTCTTGGCGAACTGCAGTTGCCATGTGGACAACCAGCTTTCCATTCTTCACTGACGTGAGGAGGGATAGCAATAACTTTGTGTCATTGCAGGAATAAAGCTTTAGGGGAGTACATGACAGGAAAGCAGTTTTGGTAGTGACAGTCATGGTCAGACCTGTCTCCTTTGATACGTCCTTCCAAGCAATTGCAAATTACATTTCTTTAAGAGCTGGCAAAATAGTGGAGCTGTGGTTGAAAATAGAGTCTGCATGCTTCCTTTGAGACCAGGAATATGAAATGATAGTGGAAGACATTGACTTCTTACAGTGCTGTTTAATCACAATGACAAGCTGATTCAGAAAAGTAAAACATCATCTATTAATCTGAAGAGATCCTCTGGGATATAACCTCAGATTGACAGTAGCTGAGGCGAATGACTCTATTCCACTACACCGATTTACTCCAGTGGAGGATGTAGCCCTGAAATGCATCCTCCACAGTGATAATGTGAAAGAATTAAAAAAAAAGGGGGTAGAAAAGTTATGGGGATGAGGAAGTTTCTTTCTTAGCCTTTGTGTTCAGATAAAAATAACGGTGAAAGAATGGAGAGAACTGGGTGTGTGGCTGAGGCTTACTGCAGTGGATAATGTAGTATTACTATTAACACAGAAGTCTTGGAGGAGGGATGGTTTATTGAAGACATTTGTCAGCAATGCAGGAAAAAAAGGTTCTGTTTGTGACTCAGCCTGTGCTATACGTGAGTGACCACAGGCAAGAAATGCAGTCATTCTGTGCTGCAGTTCCCCACATACCAAATAGTGATAATAATTACTTCTTTTACTTAGTTTGTCTATTGACGTTATGATTCCTCTGTGTTAGGTGAATATAGTTAATGCACTGAACTGGAAATATGAAACTTTTGAACACTTAATATCCTTCCTTTCTGCTGTGACTTCTTATTTTTATTCATCTTCCATGAATAATTAGACTCTGGGGTCATTCAGAGTGGCTTTAAGAGCCTCATTTTCAAATATGATTTTGTTCTATTTTAGTATAATCAGATCTATGTATAAACAAATTTAACCTACATGCTGCACTATTGTCTGTGTGCTGTTGAAGTGTTCTATGTTACAGCATGCTTCTTTTTATTGTCTGGTTCTCTTGCCAGAAGAGAAAGTATATGCAGTGGTTATTATTTTTTTTCTGGGCTTTTGTTTGTCATGTATGGCAAAGCTAGTTCCATACCATAGTGAGATAATGAAGTTGATAAAATGTGTTTCTACTTGAAGTATAAAGTGTGGCAGGGTGGCGAGGCACTTAGAGAATTCACTCCACACTTTCAGTCCTGGAGAAATTTCCATCTACAAAAGGAGCAAGGTCTTTCCCTCTGGCAGAGAAATGTATTATATTAGGGAACCACAGTCATTCATGGTCATCTTCATGGGTACTAATCAGAAGTAAGAAACTTCTGGATGCGTGTATTGTGGTTTGATGAAGCTTTCCTCCCTGGGTTTAGAGCTAGTAGGTGTATCATAGCTTGTGTTAGTTCTAATACCTTTCATATTGGTCACTATAACAAGAGAGTGACAATGATGAGTAAATACTGAAGGATATCACAGTTACATACCCAGATTTTCATCTCAGGTTTCTGAGTTTCAAGCTGAGGAAAGACTTGCAGAAGTGGGCAATAACTGTGTATTGGTGAGGGTGCACCCAACTCTCTGTGTGTGTAGTTCTGCCACTCTGAATAAGGATGCAAGATATATTTGACTGATCTATAAGTGGACAAATATGAGGCCTTTCAAGTTTTGTTTGTAAAATACTTCCTTCCTCCTCTAAAAAGTATATAGCCAAGAGCATTCAAAGGGAAATGTGTGAAACAGACTTGCCAGTGGTTTCATATATTTTTCTTATAAGTTTCTTCAGTGTCAAAAGTTTCTTTAAAGGGTGGAAATTCAGCGCACAGTGTTGTTCTTAAAATAAAGCAAATCAGGAAGTCCAGATACTGTCAGTTAAAAGATCTGCCAGTTTGACATCATATGGTACTAATGTTAGGATAAAACAACCTGTGCTTAGCACACCATACTGTCAAGAAATGTCTACATCACTGGAAATAACAGTACCTAACTTTAATGACTACTTTATTCTTTCAGACAGTCTTAGTTATTGCTTAGACTTGTCTTTGACGGCTCAGAATAGAACAATGCAGAGCTCTGGGGAAATGTTCTTGTTGTGTATCTAACGGAGCACACCTTCAAGATGTATTTAAAATGGAAACATTGGCATGCATATTCAGCCTTTTTTGTACCTCAAGCAAAATTAAACAAAATCAGGTAATTACATGAGATGAGGGCCCTGCTGTGCTATATGCAGCACATCCACGTGTACCAGAAGATGATGATGAGGTCACTGCTTCAAATAACTGACAGCCTAAATAAGAGGCAAAGAACAGTTGACAAATAAACCCACTGCACAGGCAGTGCCTGGGTTGACTTGCATGAGGTGTAGTGATTCACCCGGTGCCCACAGACCTTGGTTTCTTCTTCACTACATTTAGGATTCCTAATTACCTCCTAGAAGTGTACACCGTACACTGACCTGTTTCTCTGCAGACACGGGGAATGTCTGGTTAAAAGAGATTGGCTTATGTGTCTTTGTATTGACTTTTCTGTTGTGGTTTTATGGGGCTTTTTATCTGTTTCAGAGCAAGGTGGTAAAGGTTACAGTTGGTACTGTGCTGTCCCTCAGTCAGGGGCAAAAAGTATTGCTGAGGGTCAGAGCGTGTGTGGGCTGCGGGCACTGCACTGCCATCGGTGGGAAGCAGCGGATGAAAAGAAAACCAAAGAAAAAAACAGGTTTGGGGTATTTATTTATTTATCAACGTGAATTATGATATTTAATTAAGATCTAGGATAAACGGATGCCTGAACTATAAATAGCAATGCTCCTAGAAAATACAGTACTGTTAGTCCTGAGAGAGAAAACATTTAATTTCTGTCACCTTTTCTCAGAAATTTCTCAGCTCTACATACTGAGGACATCAACTCTCAGCTATTCTGTGACTAATATATCTGGTTTAAATACTTTAAAATAAAAGGTATCCAAAGAAAATAAATACCGTTCAAGGCAAAGGGGAGATGGAATGTGTCTGATGTGGTGTAATTGCAGTATGAAGTGAGAAGACATAACAAAACAAAGAGCAGGAGTTGTGTGCCACTTAAGATATTACAGCTTGAGTGTCCCATAAAAGGTTGTATGAAGGCATTAGGATATCTTCATTGGCTATACAGTTAGAACAGCTTGTGTTTCTCTGAGATTCTTGCACCCAAATCACATCTGTAAGAAACTGAGACTGCTAATTCTGTCCCCAACTCCCATTCTTCCCACTCTTTCATTCCCTCCTTTCTGCTCCCTTAAACACTGTGCTTTTCTCTCCCATTTTCAAAATCAAATCATCCAAAATCAGTAAATCAGTAATTTTTTTTAATATATATATATATATACACTGCAGCACCAATGTAAGTTATTCTATAACAGGTAATCTGATGCGCTGCCAGAGGGAACATTGATACAATACCACTAAAGTCACCAGAAGTTTTGAAGTTTTTACGGGGGGGGGGGGGGGGGGGCGGTGGCTGGGAGATAAGGCAGGAAAAAGTTACGGCATTGCAAATTTGACCTTTTTAAAGCAGTTTTTCTACAAAAGTATATCACATGTCTCAAGTTAACTGGCATGTGATATAAAAAATAATGGCTGGTAAGAAGCTTCGGTTGCTAATCATATCTATCTGTAATTATTTATGTGTGATATAACACATGCATAATGCCAGATGAGAAGTTCGGTTGTGATATTAGTGATAATTGCCCCCAAGAATCGATCCATTTTCTTTAAACTTTGAGGAGGCTTTCTAGTATTGCAAAATGAGTTCTCTAATTCACATAACTAAAGGATAGTGGCAGTTGTAAATGAATTTTGATGATAGCACTATTCTTATTGATTACTTGAGAACTAGCAGGAAACTGGAGGGTCAGTAGCATAAATCTGATAAAGTACCTTGTCTCTGCAGAACAAGAACAGCAAATAATAGAGGAGGCCACAATTACCTTATTTTACAGGTACAAGTCATAGCTCTGGACTCGCATAAAGCAGCTATAAGTCTGGGTAGGGACTAGATCACCCTATGACAGTAGGCTTTTCCAGCCTCAAGGTCTTAAATGACCTTAGATTGACCTTTTTCCTGAAATAACAAAATTGTCTTTGAAATTATGATACTTACAGATATGATTAACAGAAGGTCCAGCATTATTGAATGTAAGTATTCCTATGATTTCCAAACCATTTTTTATTTACTACATGATCTTTCTGAACTGTCTTCTTGATATTAAAAGATTTTAAAATATATCCTGTAGATAAATTTAGCTTCTATCTGCAGTCAAATAGGTCAAAAAATTAATTTTTTTTTTTTTTCTTGAGGGAAGCTGAGGTACTTTACATAAAGGCAGAAGCTCATGCCAGATTGTACAAGTTTTGTGATAAAGCATGGATAATGCAATTCACCTGGGAACATTAGAACTGCTTAGACTGAAGTTGCCTCAAAAAGCTTCTTCATTTTGGAACTTTTCATGCCTTTGGATGACCTTTGCATTTATTGCCTTTCTTAGTATCATGTAAAGCTTTTTTTTTTTTTTTCCCTTGATCCTCATTGTCTTCTCTCGGTCTCATTCTGTAGAAGACAAACTGTCAGACAAACAGGTAATCTTTACTTGGTGACTTTCATCTGAAGAACAATGGGACAGTGAACATGGAGCACCAACAGCTGATCCTAGAAATTCAGAACAATAGCAACAAAACTAAAAGAACAGGACTAGAAGAACAGAAGTTAAGTAAAACAGTCAATATTCAGAACTGGGTCACCAAATTAAGCTACTAAATCCATATTTGCATCATTGAATAAAAAGGTCCAGCATGAATTTTGGCAGGGTGTTCTTTTGTTTTTCTCTTCTGGGGCTTTCATCTACAATCACACAAAAGAAAATCAGCGATAGTGAGGATGGGCTTCCTGGTGAATAGATCATCCGGTGCATAATGAGCAATGCATGTGGATTGTTAAGCAGTTGGCCAAGTTTGGGTTCACCAAATGACCAGCTTGCTCACATCTGTGTCTCTGAAGTGTGCCTGCCATTCAGTAGCCTCCTTACACCGACTGGAGCCCAGGTCTTTGCTGATTTGTTTGGACTCCATGCTGTATGCCACAATTACACAACTGAGGCTACTGTAAAGGTTTTTTCAGGCTTTGAGATTTTTGTCATGTCCCTACCTTTAGAGAACAAGGTACCCCTTGTTCATATCTTCTGTGTCTTATGAAAAAAGAATTTCAAAACTTCTGTGCATGTTAGACCAAGGTCAAAGGACTAGTGCCTCTGGTGGCACCGTGGTTTTAGATTCAAAAGTAGCCTGGCTATAATACATAATTTTGAGGAAAAAAGTAAAATAGAGAATGAAGATTAAAGATGTGCTTTTTAACATCTGATAGTGAATAAAACTTTGGTTTCACCACTTAGGGGTGAGATTAAATTATAATTTACTGGTGGAAAACTGTTTTGAGGACAACTCTTTTCTGCAAGTCCTTTCCTTTTTATTTCCCTTCATCTTGTGGGTACTGCTGCCCTGTTTATGTCCCATGACAGTTTGTCACAACTTTATAATACTCCTGTATCTCGAGGTTTTGATTCTACCCAATGAACTTTTCTTTTCCCAATTTATTACTGTTATTAAAACATCAACCTCTTGACTAGCTATCAATCTAATATGGATTATTCCAATCATTCTGTCAAATTTATTTCAATTATTCTGAATAGGCAAATGTTATTACTGTGGAGACAGCAGAAATATATTTTGGTTTAAAAAAATAGTTATAATAATGCAGAAGTTCCAGATTGTATTTCAAATGAAAGCAGTGATCTGGATTTAAATGCAGAACACTGTTGTAATTTCAGTTTTAAAATTCTTGGGTTTGAATTTTAAAAGGTTGGCATGGACCACATATAAAAGGGCCTGGGAGACAACAACATGCTTCCCAGTTAAGAGATTAGTATCAGATTTCGTAGTAATAAATTATATGTGCCATTATTTTATCAATGTATTTCCTTTGTATCTCTGTTGAAAATAATCAGTAATACATGCGACGTGTTGCTAAGATACTTTCGCATTGTTCACAAGACGGGTGGATCGTTTTCTAAGTAGGCAAGAATGAAATTCGCTGCAGGCTGCTGATGGTGCAGGCACTACGTGCGTTCTAGTGGTCTTTAGCTAATGACAGAACGCACACCACCACTCATTTCAAGTCATTTGTATTTTCTGATCACCATTTTTGGTTTTGACAGACTAATAAGCTTTCTTTTTCAACTCATCTTGATACGATGTGAGTTCTTCAACTTGTATTGGTACCGACTTGACTGGATGCTTGACCTGTCATTCTGTTTGGCATTTGTTAATCTTAAAGAAAAATAGAAATGTTGGGGTTCCCCCAGGCTCCCACAAGCTTTAAATTGAAAATACACTAGCCTTTCTTGCAAAAATAGAATTTTTTAATTTTTTTTATTCTCTGATGAATTTGTGGAGCACTTTGTGGAAAGTTTGATCACAGGTGTGTCAGGAGTCATGCAGTAAAGCTCTGTCCTGCTATAATTCCCTCATTTCACAGAAAAATTCAATTGGCAAATACATGGTGCACTCCTTCTTGAAAAGCTCTTAGAATCCGGAGAATAGCCAGTCATCCTGTGACCTAGAATTTTTGGAACGTGTAAACTATGGTAGCATTCAAAATGGTGATTTGGCAAGATTTCCTTTCAGAAGCTGTTTTTACATAAGATTTCCTGGTAGAAGTAGCAGCAGCAGCATCTGTTAAAAAAAAGAAAAAAAGAATCTTGTTAGTTTGGAGATGTTCTGCATTGTCTTACACTAACAAGTTGAGTGATTCTGAGCCTCTGCAGGTTCTGTTTGCTTGTGGCGTTATCAGCACTACCTACATTTGCTGACGGGGCTTGCGTTGCTGGTGTAGCAGCTCTTTTCCCTCCACATGCATGAAGAGCTGGGCTACTACCTTTTCATTCTACTTATGCAAAACCTCCCTGTAGCTGTTCTGTTCTGTGCAGTCTCATATAATAAAAAGGCTTTCCCTTTTTTGCCCTGCCGGAGGGAGCAATTGGGAAAAAGAGGATATTGGGAACGCATCTCTGTACAGTGCTATTACACAGTTGTTGACATTTTCAGTTAATAGTTGCAATATACACAAGTTAGCACAACTTGGTGCAAAGCCCCTCAGTCATTGTGCTGCTTCTCCTGGTTGCTCTGTGCTTTGCTCAACTGCACTCATGAGGCCCAGCTAACTGCATACTCTTTCTATTCTTCATGTCTGAATAGAAACTATGTGCGAAAGATGGCAAAATCATTCCATGTGCATGAGTGCAGGTAATCTAAAGCATCATGGGCAGACTGAGGCTCTTCCAGTTGTTTTACAGCTTTTTGCAAGGAATTAATCTTGCACTAATAGAAATACTTGGTTATACCATATCTGTGGAGTGCACATTTTATCATTCATCATTAAGCCCATGTACCTATATATTGCCAACATCAGTACCTGGCCATTCTTATTTTCTTATGAATACCTCTGATATAAGAAGCGTAAAGCAGAAGATAATACTCTGCATGTTAATTCCATCTTGTACTGTTATCTAATCAGAATAACATAGAATAATATGGGTTGCAATTGCATTTTTCAGATGAAAATTAAAAAAAAAAATTGAAGTAGAGGCAACAAAGAGAATCTTCAATTAAAGAAGATGATGCTAATACAGTACTAAAATTTGGGAGGTGCTAGGGTATATTAAAAATAGGTTAAAAGCATTCAGATTCTTCAATTGTGTCTGAATTGGCCTATCACATGCACTTAGTGGCCAACACTACCAGAATCCTGCTGTGAAGAAGCTGGTATTGTTGCAGCTAAAACAACATCTTGGTAGTATATACAGCTTACAGTTCAATGTTTCCATGTGTCTGAACAGAATGAAATAAGGATGTATTTGATTGTACGTCAAAAACTGCCATAGTTGCCTGAAGCCATCATTCTTATTCATACTCCAGTTACTTTATATTTCCATAGAAATGTAACGGACCTCTGGGTTAGAACCACAGACAGATACAGGTAGGTTTAGGTAGGCTTGTGGGTCTTGTCTGTATCTGTGGTCATCAAAATCCATGTGCTTTTGTCATCTAGTCTTACAGAGAAATGAAATTCTTAGTTGCTTAAGTTTTCATCAGTACAAGTACTTAAGCACATATAACACTGATCTGCAGAGTCACGTGAATGTCCTAGCTCATGTCAGGATTGATTCTATTAAGGCAAACATTCAGGTCCCCCAAGGAGCATGTTTTCTAAATGTTCATGTAAAATAAAGCAGGAACCGTACAAAGCACAGAAGTAGTAATTAATTTTGTTTGAAAAAAATGCTGGTGGAGGGAAGAGAGAAACACCCTATCTTGTTGACTCAATATTACTAAAACCCTGGCTGACTCCCTGCTCAGCAAGCTGGTGGTTTGGTGTCTGACTCCAAGACTTCAGCAACTAGGCAGGGAAAAGATGCTTATGACTGGAGGTTGAAGGTGTTACATAGGTGAGAGAAGGTGGTTTGCACTAAAGCTAATGCCCAGGTGATAGAACTTTTGTAAGTCTAGTCCATACAATTACCAAGGCTCTTTCCCAAATACACCTCAAGGTTTATGTCCTGTAGATAATCTAGTACAGCTACCTTCTCAAGGATAGGATAAAAATCAGGCTGGTTTCATATCTCTCTGTTTCTCTTCTTTCCTTCTAAGTCCTGTAAGGAGATGGTGAAACGTACAGCTGAGTCATTTTACTATTCAGGGTTTAATTCAAGGAATATGTCAAATAACGTAGAGTTCCCTATTGATTACCAAAAGCTATGGGGCAGGGGTTTTTTTCCCTTGTTCATCATATAGAAAGGGGATAGCTATATGTTTGCTAATCTGTATCTTTGTGTCCTTCAAAAATAAATTCAATTTCCTATAGTGCTTCAAAACTTGCCATGAGATCCTCGCTCACTTTTATCTATAATGCAAATGCATCTGTACCTTCATCAGGGTTTGTGCACCAACTCACTACTATTTAAATACACAGTTAAAATTGTACTGACTCAGAAACATGGCAATTTGAGCCAGAAACAATTTAACTGGTCTGGATTTTAAAGCTGTTGGAGAATAGCTGTCATTCTGGTTTTGTACTTTATGTTCTGGAAAAGAGAGATGAATTTTGGAGAAAGTCCTTCCTTTCATCATCTTCACAAGAAGAGTGTTTAATTACTCCTGTTCTTTCCTGTCATTATCTTCAATTTGCATCTCCTAACTCTGATATGTCTGGTCGGCTTTTGTAGAGACTTTTAATTTTCAGACTCTTCTGAGTAAGGTGCAAGATTATTTATGGCCTGGATCAGAGCTGTTCATTCTGAACCGCAGAAAAGAAGTGGAAGAAAGGCCAGGATATCTGAGGGATTCAGTGGTGCCCATGCTTCCACTAGCTTCTGTTTTTTCCCCAAAATATTTGAAGTCCATGAGGCACTGTGTTGCTAAGAGCTTTTTTGCCTAGTAAGTTGAGGAAGATATACAAGCCCTACACTTTAAAGAATTTATTTCTGTTAAGTAGTTCCTATTTTATTAAAATTCTTTTAGAAGTTCTGAAAAAGCCATATAGTCTAAAAGAAAAGAGAAGGCTTCTGCAAGATGCAATTATACTGTCTCTCTTTGTCCCTCTTTTATTAAACGTAGAAGACTTTGGCAACAATAATAAACATAAGAAAATGTTAGTTATTGTGTAATCCTCCATTAGCATCATAAAAGAGAATTCTGAATAAAGATTAAAGTTGTTTTTTTTTTAAAAAACCCTGTTACAGATTGAAGTTCTCCCTTCTACAAAAGAAGGAACCTTTAAAGGAGATAAGCATAAAGGAAAATAGAAAAGAAAAAGTAGAAGGGTTTGTTATAAAAACAAAATGCTTCTTGTACCTGGTATTTTTTGTCCATCAGACAGTGGAATGGCCTGAAATGCAGATACATCGTGGAGGAAACTCAAGTGCAGCTTTGTCCTTTAACTCAGTACAGACCTTGGAAGTGATGTTGTCATTTTTCAGTAAGGGTTTCATGCGGTGAGCAGCTTGCCTGTATACCGATGTTTCCATAATACTGTGGCAATGATATATTTATTTTGGTAACCTTAGGTCAAGTGAACCTAATGATGACTTCAAAATTTAGATATTCTAACTGAAATTCTAGAAATAAGGTTGTAATGTTTTGTACTGAAGGAGCAACCCTTATAGAGTTGCCTTCAAGGTCATGGGGAAAGCATAGTAAAAAGACATTAAACACTTATGTGCTATGTATATCACTTTCATTTTCAAAAAGCAAAACTCCCCTTATAAATTCCATACAGCTCATTAGTCACTACAACTTCCTAATGGTAAATTTCACTGAGTTTGGAAACGTGGAGGGGCTGCTGAGGGTGTGTTTAAATACATTACGGCCAGAGGCCAGATCATGCTTTTGTAGAAGGGCAGAAGTTTTTCTGACTTGGGCAGGTGCTTTCTGAGGCTCACAGCATTGCTGTTATCATTGAAGACGCGTTATAGCATGGTCTACAATGTAAAGTACAGTAACTGGTTTTTTGCTCTGCTTTGGAAGTGTCTGTGCTCACAAACAGTTACCAAAGACTTAGATGAAAGCTGACTTTTAAGAGGATAATTATGGTTTTGGAGAGACAGCAAACCCTGAGCAAAAAAATGTACCTCTTACACTCCCACGGAGTGATGTCCCAGGTCTCAGGGTACGTGGCTGTCATGGTCCAACCCTGACCAGCATCCAAGCCCCAGGCAGCCGCTCGCTCACTGCCCCACAGTGGGATGGGGAGAGAATCAGAAGTGTAAACGTGAAAAAACTCGTGGGCTGAGATAAAGACAGTGTAATAGGTAAAGCAAAAGCTGCACACAGACAAAGCAAAGCAAGGAATTCATTCACCCCTGCCCATGGGCAGGTGGGTGTTGAGCCACCTCCAGGGGAGCAGGGCTTCATCACATGTAACAGTTACTCAGGAAGACAAACGCCATAATGCTGAATGCGCCCCCCTCCTCCTCCTTTCCCCAGTTAATACACTGAGCATGATGTGCTATGGTATGGAACATCCCTTTGGCTGGTTCGGGCAGCTGTCCTGGCTGTGTCCCCTCCCAGTGTCCCGTGCCCCCACAGCCCTCTCGCTGGCCGGGCCCCAGAAACTGAAAAGTCCTTGGCTTGGTACAGACACCACCCAGCAACAACCAAACCATCCGTGTGCCACCAACGGTGTCCTCACACCACATCCAAAGCACCAGCTGCACCAGCTGCTAAGGAGGAAATTAACTCCATCCCAGCTGAAACCAGGGCAGTGACACAGAATTAGACCATGTGGCAGTTTTCTGTGAAGCTGTTTGGGTGGTGGACGGAATGCATGGGTGACTTCAGAAGATAAATTTATAAAGGATTCTGTGACACATTTAAATTTTTCTACAGTTTTCTGAATTTTTTAGAAACTCAGTCTGAAACCACACCATTGTTTTAGACTGAAAATCACGTTAAATACAGTTAAAAAAATAAGGCAGAACACTGTGTTTCATTTCTTGAAGCCTTTTCTGAAGTGATTACTCTTTATTTCCCCATTTCTGCTGTGACTGATCTTAAGAGGAGCAAGAACACTACCACCTTCGCCTGGCTTAGGCACTGGAAAAAAGCCCGTAAGTCATTTGAGGTATGACTTTAACCTACTAGATAAGAGCGTAAGCAAAGTTAGATATTACTGTGTCTCTGTACAGTTTCAAAGTTGGAGTGCAATTTTTACTGCTCAAGTGAACTATCATCACAAACTTTCATTGAGTTGAAGTGAGAATTAATTTAGTTGTCTATGTCCCTGGTAGAATTTTGTTAAATTACTGCAGGCATTAACTTTCTGCATCTTGTAAAATAATGCACTGCATCCCCAGACAATACAGCGATGTTTATAGGAGCTGAATTTTCTTTCATTATGTGATTCCATATAGCACCTATAAAGATGTGATCTGCACCCCACTAACCATCCTTCCAAGTTAAAGCTTAAACAGATTGATATCATCAGGTCCATTAAATTCAAAGTACAAAGCACGCTGCTGGCCAGAAGGATTAGTAACGGTGTAGGTTACATGGAAAGAAGAAAACCATGAGTCATTACAGAAACTAGACTCTCAGCCTGTTTATTCCAGAAGTCACGCACAGGAGGCTCTGCAGTGCTCTGCTACTGCATTCTTCCGGTCCACTTCTGGTGCAGGATCATGGCACAAGGTTGAAAATGTGTTTTATTCCTGTGAGGTGCTCCATCAGAGGTGTTAAGTAATCCCTGATAGAAACTGCTTCTAATTTAGTGGCATAACAACACAGAAGGAGGTGAAAATGGGGATTTGCTGGAGAGAGAGGAAGGTTTGAAATGGGTTGATCTGTGGTTTTGTTCATACCACGTATGCAGGTCGTTGTGCAGAGCTGCTCTGTTCCCCCCAGGCTGTGTGCTGTCTCCGTGCAGACAGTATTGCACAGAAGTGCAGTGTGTAGCAGGTAGAGGAACGTGTCCCTGTACAGGACTCTTTACAGCGCTTCAGTCTCCCGTCATACACCTGTTCTCCTTTTGTACCCCAAAGACGGACCACAGAAAACGTGGGAGCATTTAAAGAACAATTTCCTTGGCCAGTTATGGGGTGGCAACAACACACAGTTCCAGCCTATTCAAGGTGATGGCTGTGTTTGGTGCTAGGAACACCACATTGAGATGAATGGAAAATAGTGACCCTGCAGATGGATGGGGATTTCTTTCCCTTCACCTCCACTTATAAAAACATATGACATAATTAAATGTTCCATTAGATTTGTCTCCACTGCTCTGTGAATCTCTCACTGAAGTGTACTTCCAAGCTTATTTTCCAATGACACGTGCTGCCAAGTTTGAGATGAGAAAACTGATTATGAATGATACAGCCCAATTTTCACTTCTGGGAGCTGAAGAATATCACATCATCTTGGCAAATATTATTCTGCAGCTATTACATCAAAGCAACTATAGAACTTATAAAATGTATCCCTTAGCACACATCTAGGGTTTTTTTTTAGTTTTTTTTTTGTTGTTGTTGTTGGTTTTTTTTGTTTTTTTTTTTTTTTGTTTTCTTGTTCTGTGTAGGATTATTTAACAGATTGGGAGGCAGAGTTTGGGTTATGCTGCCATTGTCCTTGGTTAGATTCATGATTCTGGCCAGCTGCTTTGTTATATCTGGCCTATGTACTACTCTTTCTGTGCTACTAAAAAGCTTGAGCAGAGGAAAAACCAGCCACAGTCCTATAGCATGGGAGAGACTAGCACTAAGGAGAATTTAACCTCACCTTGCCATCGCTCTCCATCTCCACAAGTGAGTTCTGCGATAGCACAGAGAAGAGATGAGTATAGATAATCAGAGTCCAGTGTAACTACATGGGTTCACTCGCTAAGCCATCGATACATCAGCGCATCAATAAATGAGCAGAACTTGTCTGTTCAGTCTCTGCAGGTGGCGTGAGCACCACTATCACTGTTAAGAATTTGGGCTTGTTTGCCATCCACAGAGGCAAGGATTTGATTCTGTATTTCTCTATCCATGAGTACAGCAGTGCTGCAATAAAGCTGTTGATTTGATATAATGCTGCTATTGTGTATTGTTCATACAGAACACTTGAATGGGTCAGGAATCTGCAAGATCTCTCAGATAAGGAAGGCCATGAAAATAAAAATTGCTATTAGAGTTGTTTGGTGATTTGAGGAAACAGCCTGTTTTACATAAATGCAATGAAAAGGAGTTGGCAACCAAATAAACCACTTCTTAATTTACTTTTCTGTTTCATTTTTTTCTTCTTTATTGTATTATTCAAATGAAAATCTAATGCATGACAACTAAAGCATGCGTCCCAATTCTATTTCATTCTAAAAAGGCTGAATTCTCTATTTATCCACTGGTGTTTGAATCTATGTAAATGTTTTATTAATGATGATTATATGTTGTTTGCCTGTTCATACTGCCTGCAGTATTCATATATGTAGAAAGAATGCAATGCCTACATGGACTGTAGATGTGAAGGGATCCATACGTCCTTGGTGAGCCTCACACAGCATCCTATGAGGTCAAGGTCTAAAGTACTCACAAGGACTTTGGTGGAACAGGGGACTTGGAGCGTGTCAAAAGCTGTACCTTACTGATTTAATAGCTGAATTAGTTGTGCAGCTTGAATTCTTCTCATCCTCTTTTAGAACTTATTCTGTACTATGAATTTTAAGTTTGTATTCTCTAAGAGTTTCCATTAGTGTGAACGTATAGCAGCAAACAATTCCCCGCCGATGTCAATCAGTATAACTTCGTTACTGTTGGGGAGTTTGGGAGTTTAACACTGTCTCAGGCTTTAACCTTGTTATGATAGCTGGGAAACATCAAGTTCAATTTCCAAATCGTTACTGAATGCTAACAGCTCTTTTGATTTTACTGATATAGATTGGCACAAATAGCTGTGATCACTGCTGAGCTGAATATGTTCCTGAAATATTAAAATAATTAAATTGGTAGTTTTGCAGCATTTTTCTACAGAGACTTGTAAATTGCTTTGTTCTCCAGAATTACAAAAGAAATTGGGTAAAAGTATAATTATAGAACTGTAAAAGGTTGCAAATGTGAAAAACATGGGCTTTATTGTTTTCTTTAAATAATGCTGTTATTGTCAATTCAATAGTTAAAAAAAATCCACAAAGAAAAAAGCTCACCCTCAAGTTCAAATTAAGAAAACAGGGTGGGGCCTTTTGGTTGGGTTTTTTGTTTGGTTGTTTTTTTTTTAAAGAATTCACTTTTAAAGGGTAATTTTGCAGCACAGTGAAGTCTGATTGCCATAATTGCTGCCTGGGAAGGGATACCTTTGATAAGGTAGTTTCTGTTACTTCCCCTCATTTTCTTCCTTAATCTTGACCTCTGAAAATAATTGTCCTGTTTCTCTCAGACACTGTTATAAGCAATAGCATGCCTGAATGGATGTGTAATTGAGGTTCTACCTACTCTTCCTTTTACAAAATTGGTGCAGGCTTCGCTGCTAAACCCAGGTGCACTGATCTCAGTTAAAGGCATTACGAAAAACTGCAATTCTCTGTGGCCACATTTTCATAGATACTATTTTGATTGGGGCTATTTTAGCACACGTGTGCCTCTGTGAACAGAGGCAGAGTGGTAAGGCCATGGGCTAGGGCTGTTCATATAGGCAAAACGTTGTTCCTTGAAAGAAAGAACAGGAGATGTTGGAGGGGGACAGTATATTTTTACGACAAGAGAAAGGTTCCTGTTTTATCTTGACCATTCTGCTGAATAAATTGGTAATAAACCAGAGGTTTTGAGGGGAAAATGTAAGTCACAGGATTCAATTACTTCAGTGATGATTTTTGGACTAAGACTGACTTTTGCAAAGAAGAAATCAGAGCTGTTTCAGGGATTTTCACCACAGGACAAGCACTGTCTAAAGAAACAGGTGAGAGTGATCCAGGACAAGAGTTTAGTAAAGAAGATGTAATCAGGGACAGAGGCGGGAGGGGAAAAGAATGAAAGAAATAGAAAGTTGGCAGTGATGAATGAAGATGGAGAGGTGATGGAGAAGAGATGCAACCGTTGAGGTCTGACCTGCTTCTGGAAAGTCAGAAGCCATGTAAATGTGGAAAGGTTGAATTATACCTTTTAGATGAAAAAGGACATGAGAGAGAGAAAATATGTTGTAGCGTGGCTGTTGGAGTCAGCAGGATGAATGTGACTGGTTGAGAAGCACAGAAAGGAGAACCGAGAGGAGCAGTCCAGGAGGGTGGCTAATGGAGTTGGTTTATGGCTTGGCTGTAGGTGGCAGCAATAAACAAATAGGCCGAAGTGATAACATTGAACAGTCTGAAGGAGTAGGGCAGCTACAGGAGAAAGGCTTCAAAACAGAAAGAGAGGAGAAGGTGACAGACATCCGCAGCTTGGACCAATTCAGGATAGGCGTTGTAGGAAACTTAGGAGCCTTGTTGAGAGGTGGCAGCTGCCCAAACGGTGCTGGACGTGCAGGTGTGTTGATAAGACATGAGCATCCTCAGGAAGTACTGGCTGATTGTGAGCTACTGGGATGGTCTGGGGGGACGCAGCACTAGCGTAGGCATCAGCCAGGGGTAGTACAGCCCTCAGCTGGTGTGTGGTATGGTGCCTCGAACTAACATTGCTCTCCAGATTCCCACCCAGACTGCTGGCAGGTTGAGCTTGTGTTCGCTCATGCTCATTTGCGTTGATGTTCTGCAGGAGAACGATGAATCATAAGAGAGCAAGAGGAGGCTGCGGGGTCGTGTGACCGGGGTTCAGAGGCGGCAGGAGGGCAGATGGAGGAGGTGGGCGTGAGGTTCTCTAAGGTAAATGGGGAAAAAAAAGGTATAAATTTCACAAGACTGAATGAAATGACAAGCCTGAGGGGAAAACCCTGTGCACAGGATCATTAAAGATTGTGATATAATAGAAGTCCAAAAGGAGATTAATGAAGACAACTGCTATACTATGATATTTTCTAATTTTTCAGTGCTATAGTTTACAAGTGTAATAATGTTCTTGTGCTATAAGTTACAGAGTAGAGATAGTCATTCTTTTTTTTTTTTTTTTTTCTTTCTTAGAGGAAACAACAGCATTTTGGGAGAGGAGGGAAAGAAATTTTAGATTTTTATCTTTGTTCCTGCTTATAGTACTGGCAACGCTAAACAGTGCTCTGGAAAGAAAATATTTTAAAACTCATTTTAATGTAAAGTAACTACAGCTCTCAGTAAATGTAAATGTTGAAACAATTTCTTAGTAGAAGACCCAATATCACTTGAAATATTAAAAGAAAGATTTTAGTTGGCCTTATCAGGGAGACTTTCTACACATAGATTTATACTCTTTTTATATGTCTAATTAATTTTATGCAATCATTCTGGCATTGTTGGAGGAAAGAGCAATATAAAAATATGTGTTGGCAATTGCAGCTAACAGTCTGGAGTGATACAGAAAACAAAGATAGATTCTGAAAAATTAGAAGCTTGCTTAGAGCATGTCTAGCCCAGTGTTCATAAAACAGAGATTATGTCGTTTGTTTACAGTAGTTGTGTAAAGCTTTTGTGAGCCATGAAATAATAAAATCTGAGAGAACTAGTTCATGATCTTTGTGCCAAGCAGGCATTCATATACCAGCTGGGGAAGCCAGAGCATCTTGAGAAAAGTACAATGAAGCTATGGTAAAGGAAAAGAACAATAATTAATATTTTTTTATTGTCGGTTAATGTGGATTATGCTCTTTTAATCTCAAACATTTCTCCAGGATTTCTGGTAAAATCAGGAGCACTTGAAATGCATTGTGGGTTCTGGGGAAGCTCAGAAATACATTGCAATTTTACGCAGGTTGAGTTGAGAAATGTTTTTGTCTAAATGGTAGTGTGAGCTGAGCTTTCAAGGAGTTTTCTCCACACAGTGGTGCTACGAGGTGTTCCTTATCAAGAAATGTCCATGGACTGTCTCACCATCAGAGGTGCTCAGACATGTCCTGGTCCCATACACCTCTTGTGAGGAATCAGGAATGACTCCAAGGTCTGCAGGAGGGAATGGAGTGGGAAATAAGATGTTCCTTATGAGAGATGAGATGGTTTTGACCAAACTTTTGCAGTCAAGGTGAAACTTACACACTATTGCTACAGAGAAAAAGTCTGTATTTAGTTTATTTTATCTTTGGAGAGTTAAAGCTTTCTAGAGTAGCTGAATATTTACAAAAAATATCAGTGTTGAATCTTATTACTCAGCATTCACCTTTGACTTTGTTCTGTGTGTCTGTATTTTTCTTGCTGCAATATATTAGCATCTGAGCAAAATAAAAGTGTGTACCTGTGAATAGTTTCTTGGTTAATTATTGAGAATTTCTTTTCAATGAGGAATTTTTGATCTGTCACATGTCAGAAGGCCCAATAGAAGAATGTTTTTTAAAAGGTATTTTTATGTGCATTTTAGTCATAGAATAGCCCTACTGTACCAAGGGTATGCACATTAATGGCTAGTGAAAAGATTTAACCATATTTAATTTAAACATGTTTGAATAAGTGATCATGAATCTGATGGTTTCTGTTACGGGCAAGATGCAGACATCAGTTTACTTGCAAGAATGATAGTTAAAACAGGAGCAGACTGAGATATGTTGCTCTCAAATACCCAATATGAAATACAAACCTGACAAGGCTTCACAGGATTTTATGCTGGATCTGGCTGTATGTGCTGTAAGAAATTAACAGCAACTTCTGGTTAGAGGTGAAAGTTATTTAGGGTGAAAAAAAGTTTTACTTCATTTTAGGAGGTCTCTTGCTTCCTTTGTGACCTTAATAAGGTCACCAAACTTTTGCTGCAAATTCATTTTATTCATATACAAAGCAAGACAAATAATACCCTTTGTAGGTTTCTTATAAACACAGATTAATGAAGATTCATAACATGGTTTTGTATCACCAAATGTAATGTAAAGTGGAACATGCCATCAAATTAAATGTATTTAGTTAGTAATGTCAAAATCAAGCTAAAAAATAACTCAGACCAGGAAAAAAATTCCCCAGGTATATTTCAGATAATGACATGCTGCTACACACAGTCCTTTTAGGCTTTGTTTCCACCCTTTCTGTTTAATAATTCCTCATCATGTGTTTTAGTATAAGTCACAATAGGTATGCATTGGAATCATTGAGCAGGGTGTTTTTGTTAAATCATAAATTTCTAAGACTGCTTAGTATTGTGGAAGGACTGGATTTTTATTTTTTTCTTTTTCATCCAAGAACATGTTTTTTATTTTCATGGTTATGGTTATTAAACAAGTGATTTCATACCTTTCAAGAGGGAGAACGTTTACTGAGAAAAATGCTAAAACATTCTTCAGGTGAGTAATCTCTTTAACTTCATGGTACCCTTAAGTTGTGAAGGCTTAGACTTAGTCATAGAGGAAAAGGTATTTTAGGCCTGTACTAGTGCATCGATTTTGATTATTTTTCATCTAAGTATGATGCAAAAAAGAGAAAAGAGAAATAAATCAAAAATTTTAGACTTGCTCTCCAAATATCAGACTTTAAAGATGGATCTAAGTGCAGGAATGATCTATAGCTCAATATTTGTTTAAGCTAATAGAATTTCTAGTTAAATGGGAACTCTGCACTACCTTTGACTGAGGTAAAGTCCAGTTCTTAGCTCTTACTCAATTCTGAGTTAAAGATTTGCAATTAAATTTGCTGATTGTGAGTTCATTATAGGTCTTTAGCACATTTCTGCTACAGTTAAGAGTATCTCTGATTTTTGTTCACTAAATTTCATATTCATAATTCTAAATATTTAAATAGAGGATGATAAAGCTGTTAGAAGTGCTATGACCTGTTTTGTTCATCACCCTGAGAACTGTTTCATTAAGTATACCGTTATTGCCACTTGCACATTGAAACACAGCTTCTGTGGACAAGAATCAGTCCTGTTTCTTTTTTGTAATCCATGTTAAAAAATAATGCTTATTCTATAGATAAAAACATCTCCAGTTGGACTATTGCACAGAAAGCGTTATAGCTAACACAGTGACTTAGATTATGAAGGCCCTCAATTACACATTTATACCATAGACATTTTTATAGGAGAAAGTAACAACTAAGAAAAATATGATGTATCATTTCAATGATGTACCACATACGTGTGAATTAAGCTCCAAACTTCCATTGATGGATGATGCATCATAACTTTCCACTGAGTAAACACTCTGTGTTTTGATCAATGAGGTAAGAAAAATGTCATTCACTAACACAAAGAAAGTCTGTCTTTCACTTTTTCCAATTTATTTTATCCTATGGTAGTAAAAGACTAGAGTGTATGACTCAGCTGAACATCAATAAAGCAAAACCAGGTTGAAGGGTACTTTGACAAATAAGCATGAAAACAAGTACATGTATGTTCACATATTAAAGTGTATACTCTAATTATTTATACATTTTCTTCAAAGATGTTCTTTCTGGAAATTAAGGAGCTGTACTGTGAGTTCATTCGGGAAATTTCATGGCCAGGGGGTTGGTTGGAGCTTCTGTAAGATGAGTATGTAAAACCATCCAAATTTTTCTTCAGGCAAAAGCAAATCAGAGAAAGATTTAATCTTTAACTACCCTAAAACATTTATAGAAGTGAAGAGTATACAAGGAACAGAGAAGACATTTATCAGCCAAGAAGGTAAGCTCTGTTCTAGAGGTTGGAAAGTAAGGTTGAGAAAAATAAAGATTAATTAGACCTTCCAGAGAACTAAACAAAACAGTAAATTCTTTGACCACATAAACAGAAATTGAATAAGGAAAGACAGGGGTTTCATTAGCAGGGGGAGGCAAGCATTTGATATAGTCCAGACAAAAAAAAAATGTTCGATAAGTATCATTCAGAAACTAGATGTGGAGGAAGAATGACTAATGAGGAAGGGTGTAAATTTATGGGGTTTGGGTGGTTTGGAGATTTTTTTCTTTTTTCTTTCTCTCTCTTTTTTTTTTTTTTTTTTTTGGTAAGCAATTTATTTCGTCTGAGAGAGAAGCAAACCCAAGTACTTGACTTGGGATGTAGGGGAGCAGATTGCCTACATGTCAGAGTAACTGAAGAGTTTAAATATGAAATTAAAAGTTTGACATCTGGGATGTTTAGCACATTTATAGCATCACAAGTAATGCGACGAGTAGCAAATATAGCTCATTTTAGGAGAAAAACACCTTTTAGGAAACTATGTATTTATTTATTCAAATCTATACAAAGTAAAACTTTAAAATAATTTCGAAGTGTTGACAAAGTAGTCATAGAGATGAATGGAAAATGAGATAAAATACACAACTTTCTTAAAGGGTTAAAATGTCAAGACTAATCTGACTGTTCTTTGATGGAATTATTGATTTTTATCAGCTGAGGAAGTGCACTATGGAATTAATCTGCTTGCAATTTGTTGTCATGTTGGTATGGAGAGATGAGGAGTAAAGCTTCTATACAAGAGACTGGTGAAACCTCATCTGAAATTCTTTTTAATATTTTGTGTGCTTGTGCTCAAAAAAGATGTAAATTGGCAGAAGTGCTCAGAAGACATATGAAGCTGTTCAGCAAAGTACCTGTCTTACTGAAATAGCTTAATTGCTTTAGTAAAGTAAAGATCACTATGTAAGAGGGGTTTTGTTCACCTTCTATATGCAGGTTCAGGAATGAATACAAAAGTGAAAAAAAAAAAAGACAGAAGAGGTTAAAGAAATAGGTAAAAGCTGAATATAAATCTATTAAGGCTGTATATTAATGGCACTTTTCAATGTCTGATGGGTTTTGGTTTAAAGGGAGCAAAAATAAACTAATTTTAAATTTATGAGAGGCTACTTTATATTTTCCCTGTAACTGTAGACTGAACTTGATGACAGGAGGAATTTCTTTCTAGCTCTGTGTTCCTATACCACATGTGGTACAGCCATTTATCTTCAATTATGTGTGTGTGCGCCATAGCCCCATTGACAGGACTGGGATTCTTCTTGATAGGAGTTTTAGTCCAGATCAGCAAAAGACTTCAGTGTATGTTTTAAGTCCCAGTGAAGTCATGAGTTATTGAATTTAATTACTAAAACATACATTTTTGTGTCAGAAATACTTAAAGAAAGGAAATATGTCATTCTTTTGTTTAAACCTGGATATAGATCATTCCATTGATATTTTAACCCTGTAAAGATAGGACTTTACCTATACAGCCTCTGAGGGACAGTGGAAGGTATCTCAGCCCTTCAAAAAAAGCTTTTCCTCGGATCTGATTCACAGTTTTGTGATTGTCATCTGTTTGTACCAGACAACACAACAGTGCTTATGTTAATCCATTATCTGAAGCCATTATTAACATATCAGAAGCGTAAGCTGCTCTCTAACTTGGCTGTTTATATGCTGAGATGGTATGTATAGAGAATTACGGTCAATTATTTGAAATGTAGTCACTACTGTAATTTTGTGTGTATGTGCCATACGTGAGAAACAGAGGAAGCAATAGACAGATGTACATGCGTTTGTGTTTTGGCAGCTTCTATTAAAACCAGGTACCTCTTCAGATTGGGATAATTGGTGGGATACTGGTGTAGTGAGAAGGAAAAGGATAAATGTGACTTTGTTTTCACTGAAGCTAGACGAAAGCTAGGGAAAAAAGTGATAATGTCTTGCAGGTAAGGCAACAACATAAAAAATGTTATAATGGCAGCTAATTTCGTTCATTCCACTTAACACATTTCAGAACATGGTGACTTCTTTTTTCTATCTATTAGATTTTTATTTGTTTATTTAATCATAGCATAAAGGATCTAATGTACAAAATGCCATGCAACCAGTTAAAGACAGTTGTTATTAAAGTATCTTAAATAAAAATGTTATAAATCTAGTGAGTGGAGTGTAAGGCAGATTGAGGGAGTATTCATAAGCAAAAACACCTTTTATTTCCCCCATCAGCTGTGTCTAGTGAAGAAGGGCCTTTAAAGATGAAGATTAAAATGTGTCAATCCAAAATTGAAGGGTAGTTTGTATAGTACAGTTTCGTACAAAGAAGAAAAAAAAAAAAAAGACTGGTATGTTAAACTTTCCCTGATACCAGAGGAATATTTTTATCCTATTCCCTTCCCATTCCCTCGTGTGTGTGTGTGTAAATCAATTAAAACTTAACTGTACAAATTAAAAATTGTACAAGTTAATTGTTAATTAAATAACTTTTCATTAGAAATGAGCTTGAGAAAGCAGGTAAAACACAACACTTCTACTCTTTAATGTTATCTCATCAGTACAGAAGTGCAGATGGTCACCCACACAATGCACCAAGTCTCCTGGAGGAAAAAAGCATTTTTGTAAAATAGAAGTAGCTTCAAATACAGATTCCGTTAAAACAAATCATGTACAGTAGAAGGAATATGGCTGCAGTCATCAAAGAAATTGCATAAATATGCTCAGACCTCCAAAAGGTTGTTTGCACAGACTGTCATTGCCAAAACCAAAGAAAAATAGCTCTTTCTGGATCATTAAATTGATATAAGTGCCATGATAGGTAATAGCACAAAGCTTTTGTTATTTTGAATAGCAACCTTTTTACCCAGAACTCAAGAAAAATAAAGAATATTTCATTGGCAATAGTAATTTAGGTATTTACTTCTAGAGTTCCAGATACAAAAGTCTCAACATAGAATTTATAGTAGTGATTCTCTTTAGGAGTTACTGATAGGGTGACTAGCCCAGGTGATAGCCTTATTTTAAGGCTCTTTAGCTCATTGAGCAGCAGTCATCCATGGAGTGTATATAATCCAACATAATTACTTTTGTTGACTACAGGGAATGGTTGCTAGTAAAACTTGTTCATTTCCATCTGTATCACTCTGGTTTTGTTATTGAAAATTAGAAACCTTGCTTATTATATCTATAAAAAAATTATTTATCAGTTACGGTTTTGACTGTATTTATATACACTTCTGCCATCAAACACACTAATTTGTCATTAGTACTTTTGGGAAGACCTTACATTGACATAAAGTGGTTGTTAACTGCACACACACCCACAACCCCCCGTCAAGTGCAAAAAAGCAGCCCCACCAAGAAAGGGGCTTGACTGCAGAATCTTTTCACAGGAAATTTGACATTCTCTCTTATGGCAGGGTGGCAGCATTGCTTGTGAGTTTCAATTGTGGACATTAAACCCTTCTGCTAAATTTCTGTATCTTTGAATGGTAAGTTTTTAAAATATAATTATTCCATTGCATCATGGTTTTTTACTAGGAAAATCAGTCTAGAAAATCAGCAATGCCATATCTATTTATGCATTTATCCTCATTTTAACTTTCTTATTGACTGGCTTCTTATGTGTTTGTCTGACTTGAGAATTGCTCAGTGATTACAGAACATTCTCAATAATAAAAATAATGTCTTGATTTATGAAAGTCTTTCAAAGGGAAACATTCAAAAATACTTAAAAAGCTCTTCAGGGAGCCTTTTAATGGGCTTTAAACTGTGTGTCTTTCATATAGATTCAGAAATCTACTTAATGAGTTAGGAGGAATTTCCAGTCTAGTTGGCTCTGTTACCACCCATCAATGGTAGTGACAGTTGCTATCATTGCAGATCTACATTTTTTCACAGAAAGAGAAGTGTAGTTTCCCTTCTCAGTTTTCAAGCTGGAACCTACATACTGTTATCTTTTTTTTTTTGCCTTATGCTCTTCTCCCTCTCCCTCAGAGGCCTCCCCTCACTCCTGGAGGAGCCCAAAGTCATCCCTTCATCACTTTGAGGAGCATCCAGTCTAAGCCATGGTGTAATCATCTCGGTGCAGGCAGAGCTAAAAGCTGTTGTATTTTCCACCTAGTACAAGCATGCCACATTGATCTGATGGCTACACCTCACCTGAGGAGCTAGTCTTTTTAGGTGATAAAAATTTTGTTCCAGACCCCCCAACTAAAATGATGCAGACATCTAATAAGCAGATTTCCTTACAAGAATCTCTCTTCTATGTATATGTTCATATATGTGAAGTTTATTTATTACCAGCTTTGAACTTGGCATGAAAAAATGCCATTTTCACAGCCTGTCGTCTTAGTGCCAATAGCTTTAAATATCAGCAACTTCTAGGTATGTTTTTATATTTTACTTACTACTGCCATAATCCTTTCCCCAAAACATCATTTTGGTATTCCAAATCGATCAGTGAACACTTCTTCCTTCAGTACCAAAATATTTCTTTGGTCACATCCCATTAAGGAGTTATGGGAACACTAATGTTGCCTTGGCCTCAACTGAGGCGACAAGGCAGCACCACTGTACAGTGATGGTTTGGTTTGGTTTGGTTTCTGAGCATATTCCAAACAATGCATCTGATCTGTTCTGACATCTGCCTTGGGAAAAAGTGCTCATTTCTTTTCAACAACTATACACATAGGCTAAGTAAGCGTCTTAGACACGGATGTCTAGGTACAATGAAGTTCAAGGGGATGAATTCCCCATTGTGTCACTAGTCTGTTAATTTCCCCCTTGTATTCACGATGCTCATTTCGCTTTTGCTTAGTAATTTTTTCATCTTTTCCTTCAGCAGGTATTTTAAATTCTTTGGCTGTCAAAAAGCTCTTTGACAAAGGTAGTTTTTTTCAATAGCCAAAATCTTTTATACACCAGATTATCAAGAAAACTTAATTCACTTTGAAGTATAGATGAAGGAAACTGCGTTACAATTGATTCTTCTTCAGGACTTTTTTCTCTAAGGTGAGCTTGGACATGGAAAAGAAACCCTGCAGCAATGGGTTCCCAGCAATGCCTCACTTGTAGTGGTTTTTGCATCCGATATTTATAGAAAATCATTTGTATATATTATGTAAGTGATCTTCAACCGGTTCTAAGTTAATTCCAAAGGAGGATAATGTAAAACCTTTGGAAAATGCACAGAACTTATTTTAAAAAATGAACAAGTACTGAACTGCATTCAGTACTGCCAAAAGCAGCCAGAGAGCAGATGGAGCTGTTTTGTGGCTGACTCCTCAGCAGGTGAACTACTCACCAACACCCCCCTGCCCCCCAAAAACCTGGAAAATGCTATCATCAGTAGTGCTGTTTTCATTGACTCTTGTTCCATGGGAAGTGAAATTCTTTCTGCAGTAGGAATTAATGGAGTTTATTTGCTGTGATGCACATCTGTTCAAACTCTGTGGATCGTACTTATCCCCTTAACTTATTTTACGTTTCTTCATAGCTCCCAAAATGTGGTAAAGTTACAAAGCTATGAAACACAGTGTAAACTTGCCCTGTAAGTCTGCCTTTTCTGAGGTGTGCTCTTTGCAGGCATCCGTTTTGGATCTCAGAAAACACCCTATAGCTAAACAGACATTGCCAAAATCTATGTGTCATATGAGAGTAAAAAACAGTTTTCATCTATTTACCAGGAGGTAGAAAAGAACAGGGGAAAAAGCTGAGGTAAATGAAATATTGTATTGTATGCTAATGAGAGCTTGAGATTGCAAATATTTTTGTTACGACTAAGACATTTTTTCTTTTCCTAGTGAAGAGGTCAGGGTTCTATCAAACTAATTCTGGCCAACTGAATCTTTTTTGTGTCCATACAGGACTTGTGACTGAACACTGAGACCTCTCAGTGCTTCAGAAATACCACTGTATACAGCTGATGATAAAAATAACACTGGTGAAAAATGTAATGGATATAATCTTAATTTAGTTCATGTGCATTCTCTGACTTACTGCTGCCATTTTCTTTAAGTCAAATGAAAGGAGAACACCTGATATAATTTAAAGAAATCTAAAGTCATGTACAGCTGCTTTTTATTAAGTGTTTGCCAGACTGAATAATGACATGCTTTCTTTGGCATGTCATAATAATGCTGTGGTAGAATGTATACATTATGATTACATGAGTGAGTTACCAAGGAAACAAAATGGGTATTGTACCAGTGTCCTCTAGGACATGTATAATTAAGGGGCTGTCAGGTTTTCTGAAAAATATCTCCAGTGTCTGGGGATTTAACAACATCCTTGTAAAATTCTGACATACAGACTGAAATGTAAGAGATGAGAGAGCAGGTACTGCATCAACTGTTACACACTTGTCTTCATCTATGAAGGTGTTCGTCAGCAACCTATACATACAGGTTTTATATTTGTCAGTTCCATTTTTTGATGTCTTATCAGTTGCTCACTGGAAGCAAATACCTCAAAAATAAAGTCTTCATGTAAGATTCAAGCCTTCTGTGACACTCAAATCAGTAGCTGTTGAAGGTATGAGGCAACTTCCAGCTGGATAAAATTGTAGAATTGGCTATTTTAGAGGTTATAGTTTTCTGCATTAAGACCTTCATTCATCTCACTTAAGCTTAGGTGAAAACTCAGTCTGCTTTCATGGGTACCTAACTTGAATCTCAGTCATATGGGTACCTAGTCAAGCCATAAGACAAAGGTATCTCATACAGATAAACTTATGTTGTGCATATCTTTGAAGACCCTCAGAGAATCATACCCATTTGATTACCTGCCCCTAAATTAGTCGGGAAGAGCTTTAAAGCTGTCTGCCTCTTTCTATTCACTACATAGCTCAATATGGTACTTGAGAAACCTGGTTCACTAAGTGCTTACAATTTAGACAAAGTTGAGAGGCAGATGAGATCCCATACATGCCTGTCACAAGGAAAACTTTGTCAGTTCACATAGTTCAAACCAAGTCAGGATCAAAGCAGTTTATTTTTTAGCAGCATGCAATTTTCTGTCGGTCAGCAAACTGTGCAGGATCAAGCAGTGGCCACCCCCACAAGGTCCCAGGTGCTGCCCCACAGTCACTTCTCTAGTGGGGTGCTTGTTTGCCCCAGCACGACTTGGGGAGGCAGTTCATGATGCTGTGGGGCAACCGCTGGCAGTGATGGACCCAATTTTGGCTGCTGCTGTCCCCGCTCCCAGGTCTCTCCCCAGTGTTACAAGTTTCCATGTTTCTTTTAGACTTCTTTACAGCTGATGCCTTCTTTGTTTTGAAAGTCTCCTTATAAGTCCCCATTACTGTTTAATCCAGCTAATGATCATCTTCTCTTAATTTTTGGAAGACATCTGCTCAGATGTTCTTAACAGCCCTGGTTACCCAGGCCATTTTGTCAAGGGTTGGCCGTGAAAGGCCCCCACAGATGCCTATTTGTTCCCCTATGTTTACAGGGGACAGGTGCTGTGTAGGGAATGGGACAGATTCTAAGTGGTCTGAATAAATTTGGAAACTGACCTTTGGTGGACAAGAAAACCTTTGGCATTTCAATATTTGGGTTCTAATTTTGAAGAGAACCAGAGTTAATTTCTATGTGGTTTCCCAATCCTTTGCATATCATGTACTTCGTTCATCTTTTTGATTTTGGATGCAAGCCAGAAACATACATACGATTTGCAAATTTTTTGTAGGAAGTCTTAAAAATCGTGTGTCGCAGCAGCTGCTGCTATTTTTAAACATGCAGTTTTAAAGTATTGATGTCTTAGTTTTATGGACTCTTGTAGTCTGATTTTTTCTTTCTTTTTTTTTTTTTTTGTGTGTGTGTGTGTCTCATACAACAAGAGCTCTATACTGACAGTATAGTTAAAATAATGAGTTAACACTTCCCTCAAATCAAGATGCTGAAGCTTGACAGCTTCATAATATTTCTGATAATTTTAAAAGAGCATGTACTGTAACTCAGAATTAGTTTGGTGTGAGCCACAAATAAAATACTGATGAAATACTCTCATAATAAAAAATAATGAATGTAATTTTTCCCTGATTGTCAAACATGGTGATACCCCGTTAATCTGTCTCACTGGGTAGAGTCGGTAGTAAAAAAAGGTTTGGGTAGTATGCAAAACTTCTCTTGGACTAAGGAGTAAGTTATCTGATATCTCATCCATTTATCCAATGCGCACGTGCAAAAGAAGACTTCAGGGAACAGAAAAACAAAGTACAGCTTTATCTCACGGTGCTTATTTGTTTAGACAACAACTAACTCTCCTTACTTTTCCTAATATTTTCAATGATTTAAAATGGCATCCTGGTATAAACTGGATCATGTAATTATTAAATGAACAAAGCACCCAAAGTCTAGGTCACTGAGTTATAGATCACTTTCTGAGGTGTGTGGAACACCCCCTCCTCTTGCATGAGTGCGAGGCAGGATGCCCACAGAGTTTGCGGCAAGTAAGTTTATGTGATTTCTTCAAAAACTTTAGTTAAAGAAGAATTTTTGTGGAGACACAAGGCAAATGTATGTATCATTTGTCCCTTGAAATACTGAAAACAAATACAGTGGTCCAGTTGCTTCTGTTGCCGCATATGAAAATTGTTCATACTTTTCACAGGTGAGAGGTTCCATGCCTTTGGGACTTTTAGTCAACTTGCATTTGAATACAGTATTGTTTTCTAGAAAAGAAACCATTCGGTTTTGAGGGCATTTAGGCAACTGGGTCAGCTAGGAACTTTGTACTACTGGCTAACTGGCCGTGATGCGGATTACACATCTGAAATCAAAGGCTATAGAGCAGAATCAAGGTCACTTCTAGCATGCAGCAGAGACCAGCACAAAAAGGGATGATTGTTATTGCCACAAACTATACCATAAAGACGCAGGCACTTGAATATTTTCCTTACAGCATGCTCCACATTTGCATGAAAATAATATGGCATAGCACAAAAATTGTATCGTAAAATGGTTCTGAAACCTCCTCCAAGCTGTTGTCATGGCAAAGGAATCTATTGAGAATGCTTTTAATTCAACAATGTTTCAGCAGGTCTTAAAAAATGTGAGTTAGAGCCAGCTAAAAACTGTTCACGAGTGAATTACAACCTGGTGTCATATTGTTTCTGTCTTGTCTCTGTGTATTTTAGGTTTTGTTTTTCATCATAACCTCCGTACTAGGAGTATGGAAGGGTGTGATCTTTCTGCTTTGTGCATTTGTCAGAGATAATTGCTTGACAAGTTGCAGTGTAATAACGGTGAGGAAGGAATCACTCCATTGTTATGCCCATTCTTCATATAGCTTGTGGAAAATGTCACCACACTGGGATGCCCATTCTTTAGATCTCTGAACCTGAAAGATGTAAAATTACCCCTGTTTGGAATCTTCTATAGCAGAACTAAAGCCATCTCAAATTACTTCTGCTTATGATTTCAATTTAGGAGTAATTTCAAAATAATCTCTTTGGAAAAAACTTAACAACAATCACTTTCCTCGGTCATTTTCACCATTTCCAAGGAAGAAAATAAAAAGATGATTGGTCATTCATCTGTTCAGTGTGGTGGCTGGCATCTGTGTGCCACTGAATAGAGTTAGAGAACAGATTTATTATACGAGCATTTCAGAATCAGTAATAACACTAATTCATTTTCTCTTTTCCTGGAGAGAAACCTGAGTAGCCTATCTTTGTGTCTGTGGCAAAAAATAGTTCAAGATCCAACTGCTGGAAACAGAAATTTGAAATATTCAGATTGGAAATAAAATGCTACCTCCTAACAATGAGGGCAGTTTGCCACTGAAGATTTGTTCTTGGAACAACTGATCAGAGAAAATGAGAAATTAATCTTTCTTTTCAGTCAGTAATTGCAGAATCACAGAATGGTGGAGGTTAGAAGTGACCTGCAGAGGTTGCTCGGTCCAAAGCCCCTGCTTAGTCAGGGCCCCACCTAGAACCAATTGCCCAGGACCACATCTGGATGATTATTTTTTTTTTAATATCTTGAAGGATGGAGACTCCACAGCCTCTCTGGGCAGCCTGTACCAGTGCTCGGTCACGCCCACAGTAAGTGTTTCCTGATGTGCAGATGGCACCTCCTGTGTTTCAGCCTGTGCCCGTTGCCTCTGGTCCCGTCACCAGGCGCCACTGGAAAGAGCCTGGCTCTGTCCTCTCCGCACCCTCCCTGCAGGTATTTGCATACATTGGTCAGATCCCCCTGAGCCTTCTCCTCTCCAGGCTGAACAGTCCCGGCTCCCTCAGCCTCCTCTCACAGGAGAGACATCCCAGCCCCTTCATCTTCATGGCCCTTCAGTGGACTCTTCCCAATGTGTCCACATCTCTCTTGTACTGGTGAGCACAGCACTGGACACGGTTCTCCAGATAAGGCCTCACCAGGGCTAAGTAGCGGGGAAGGCTCACCTCCCTCGACCTGCTGGCAGTACTTTGCCTAGCGCAGCGCAGGACACCGTTCACCTTTTTCGCAACAAGAGCACATTGCACATGTTCAACTTGGTGTGCATCAGGACCTCCATGTCCTTTTCTGCCAAGCTGCCTTCTGGCTGGGCGTCCCCCGGCATGTATTGGTGTGTGGGGTTGTTCCTCTGTGCTTCTCCTTGTCAAGCTAGCCATCCACATAAGCTGGAAAGAATTTTAATTTCTTCAGTTATAAAATTATGTTTAATTTTGTAATTGGAAACAGTAGTTCTTTTTTCTTTAAATTGAATTATTTGCTGGGGCTGCATTGTATAGGTTTGTCTATATGATGAGATTAACTGTTCTGGCCTAATACTGTGCCAAAAAAATGTGAGATACCTAACACACATCAGCAAGAGTGGCTTGGGTTTCAGAAATACAACTGCATTTTAGTACTTTTCTACTTTATTTTTCATTCATGTTCAAAAAACAGATGAAGGCATTGCCAGCTAACCAAATCTGTAAATTTAGTTCATCATTTCATGTCATGAAGTTCAGAACAGAACAATAATGGCCAGATATTTAAGTATTGCCATGGTTTAAGTAGTGGTAAGGTATTAATTGTTTTATTGCTATAAACAAAGTGCTTATAGCAAAAAAAAAATAGTATCAAAAATTTAAAGAAGGTTGCAATTTTTCATTATTTGAATTAGTTCTCACAAAATAAATAAGTACTATTATAGTTGACTCAGTTTTCTATTTTTAATTGCAACTTTAAAATGTTACCATCAGTCAGAAATGAGAGATGTGCTACCTGGTTAATGTCTTTTCAGGACACTGGAAGAGTGAAAGGCAGTAAGCAGCAGCTTTCATTCTAAAAGCAAAAGTTGATGA
The DNA here is from genome assembly GCF_963210335.1 of Falco punctatus. Lineage (NCBI taxonomy): Eukaryota > Metazoa > Chordata > Aves > Falconiformes > Falconidae > Falco > Falco punctatus. The sequence goes on from NC_137585.1 coordinate 74,705,361, forward strand.
TAGCCACCTAGTTTAGAAGTAGTAGGTGTCTTCTGAGTTTTAATATGTAAGAACATGTAATCCACCCCAAGCAGAAGGATGTCAGATTTCCCTGTTTTTATAAAACCAGAAATGGTTAGAAACATTCTAGATGCTAATTGCAGGTGACCCCATTACTGACCTCGAAAGTAATTGCAAGAAAAGTAGTATTTACTTTCTGCTTTGAGCCTTCGCTGAAATGGAAGAGCTCCTGGTGGAGGAAATTGGCAATTACTTGAAGGAGGAGCTGGATTTTGAGAACAAATGTGGCTTTTCCAGGTCAGAGAAAGATGTCTACTAGACACGTAAGAAGGATAATCTTGTCACCAGGGAAGTGAAAAATAAATATGAACTGAATGGGCAGCAGGACAGTTTGAATGCATGCTCAGTAAAAGCAATGAGAGGGTAGGTAAAAGCTGAAGAAAAGGCAGCTAGCATGCAAAGTTAAGGTAATCTACTTGAGAGAGAAAGCTATGTAGAAGTGTGATTTTGCCATTATCTGAGATAACTGCATGTCAAACTGTTCTCGCAGTCCTCGCGATACAATGGTACATCATTTTTCCTGGCTTTCCATTAGTGTGTCACCAAGGCTTGAAACAAAGGATGTGAGCTAAAATGGGTGCACTGGAAATGAGCACACGATGGAAAGGAGCGTTCCTGCACTGGGTGTAGTGAGCAGCCTGCGGGTCTGACATATCCTTTGACTACAGAGTGAACAGCAGGAATGGATTAAATTTTCAAAGAGCAGTACTAAGCTAAGAGGCTCTTTGTTGTAAATAAATAAAACTTAGTGCGGATGCCTATGTAGCTGTGCCTATGTGTGTAAAAATCCCAAATCAGCAGGGTAAGTGCTACCTAGTACCCCAGTTGCAAGCTAATCAGGGGGAGGGTATCGAGGGTGCCATGGTGCAGGGCAACAGAAAGGTGATGGAGCTGAATCATGAACGGTTTCAGTTCTCTGTGTCAGAGCAGTCCCAAGGTAAAAAAGCAATTCTGTCATGCCTTAAGTGACTTAGAACACCTGATTGCCAGAGTACACCGGCAAAAAAAGTTAGTATTGACTTAGCCCTAATGAAATTGCAGGCCTTGGCCTATTAAATAACAACAATTGAGTGTCAGGAATAGTATCCATAAAATAATTAACTTCTCTTTATGATGAATCACAAGGAAAACTTCCTTCCTGTCACCTCATTTTTAAAAACAGGGATGCCAAAGAAATGGTGGAAGAATTGAAAAATATGCTAGAAATGAGAACTCAGCTTAGAGTTTAGTTAATCGTAGTGATAGAGATGTCACAAGTGAGCATCCTAAACAGTCAGGAAGGCAAAACCAAATACACCCATGTGGAAGGGAAGACATTGTTTTGGGTGGTGGCTTTTTTTACTTTTTCTTAATTTGAGGGAACTTAAATAAGCTCTAAACATCGCTATACTGTCATTTATAATTTTGAATTGCTGCCCTTAGAAAAATGTTGAACAACATGGTTGACAATTTTGAGATGTTAAAATGTCATCTGACATGTTGACATCATGTTTTATTCTTGCATTTCTGTGAAGTTATAGCCTACTTGAACAAAATGTATGGTGAAGCCTTTTATTTGTAATTCCCAGTGTTTTCAGTAGTGGGGCATGGAATTTTACCATCTTTTCAAGGCTTCCTGATCCTTTTTGTCTTCCTCAGCTCACAAGTATTACCAAGCTGTATGCTGATTACTAAAGGGAATCTTCTCCTTCATCAAAAATAGCATGAAGCTTTATTTCAAGGAAATGAAGTCCCAGAAGCGGTGATATTATCAGGGGAGAAGAAAATCAGGAGCAGTGGATATGGGCAGTCTGTGGTGTTCTAGGTAGGGATTCTTTCCAAAAATACAGGGACCCACTTTTTGGTGTGCCCTCAGCCCTACCATGAAGGGAGGTTGCAGCCTTTGTGTCCTCTCCAGGTGCACTCCTGCAATATTAGATACTTTTTCCCCACAGAAAAACATGGTACCCCTCAGGGAACACTTTTTCTTTTTTTTGTTGTACCTATGACATTTCTAGAGACCTTTTAACAGCTTGAATTCTGCTTTCAGCTGTCTCTGAGAAAGCCCTATTCAGAGGTGCAATTACCTGTGTGGCAACTGGCTCTTCTCAGTAATTCTAAAATAGCCTGCATAACAAAACCTAAAAGTGCATACAATCATCATTTATTCCAACATTATTTTTATTAAAATTGTATTTAAAGCCACTATTTTCTAGAAATTTCTGGAGTAGAGTATGGAATTATACAATGTAACACTTCTTATATTTTTCCTTTTTAAATGTCTCTTGAGTTAAAGGTTTCAGTTGCAGGAGTGCTCCCTTTTTACCTGGGTCAGACTTAACTAGAGAGATGTGAGATGAACAGTTGCTCCATAGTTAAAGTGAATAGCAGTGCCTTGCCCTTTTCTGGCTGAAACATGACAGAATACTGGTGCCAGCAGACAGTTTGCACGTCTCCGGCTTTTTGTACCCAAATATTAAAGTAAGTTATGCAGGCTGGTGCCTACCATTTTTAGGAAAACACGAGATCCAATACTACCGTAACCACTGTGCATAAAGTAATGCAGAGAAAAACAAGTGGTAAAGAGAAGAATAAAACTTATGAGCAATTGGGAAAAAAAACGAAACCAAACAGATTTATACCAACAATGCCTTCATTAAAGCCAATGGAATAAATATGAAGCTTTTTTGAATGAAAAATTAATGGATATTCTTAATTCCTGAACTGAAGCCTTCAATAATGTTGCTTTTATTTGTTTTTAAACTGAATGTGTTTTTAATAGGCTCCACTAGAAGATTAAATGAACTGTTCCATTAAAAATGTTCTCTTATTAAATGTTTATTTTGGGGTTAGACTGCAGTCTGTTAAAAAGAGCAACCCTTCCAAAACTGTCAGAGTAGATCATGTAGGAATTTGAAAGATGTAGAATATTTACTTAAGAGGAAATGGCCTAAGGAATTATTGCTAATTTTAATTAAGTTTTTTGCATACCCAATTGGCCTGCTGTATCTGGACATCCTTAGAACTATTTGTTTCCTGTAGAACACATTAATTCATGACTACCACAGTACCTTCTGATAATTCATTCACAAAGAGTGCTTGTCATTTATCTTTATTAATGCAGAAGAGTAAAGAACAATGTTATTTATAGTATGATTTAAAAATATTTGCTGAAAAAATAATGTGGGATAGTGTCTTCAGAGTACTTATTGCATTCATCATTCCTTTTGCTTTTCATTGTGTGTACTGAATGAAGTATTCTAAAAATTTCTTAGTGGTGTCTAATTGTTTTCTTGTACAAGCTAATACATTGGCCATTTGAGATGCCAGCTGAGATTGTTGAATCACAGAAATTTTACTTCAAAGTGACCTGCATCACCCAAGCTGCACTCAAAGCCAATTTGCTACCTGACCCATGAAGTTTATGCAGAACGTGAACTTGCTTTACATACCACCTAATAACCACTAATGGTCTTCTCAGGGTAGCTATAGGCTTTCTGATCTTCTCCATCTCTTCTCTTGCATCTAGAACAACTTTCTATACTGGCCATTTTTAGAAAATTGCTAAGACCTAAGGAAGGGTTCAGTATTCCTGTAAAAAAGTGAAAAAAAACCCAATTCTAACAAAACAACAACAAAAGGAACCAAACCAAAACCCAAAACGGAAAGAAGCCAAAACCAAACAAACCAAACCCCCTCTTCTACAGCTATATTTCAGTCAAAGTAATAATACCATAGAAACAGATCAAGCTGGGCTTTTTTTGGGTGTTGGGTTTTTTATTTTTCTTGGGTTTTGGTTTTGGTTTTTTTTTTCTGTACATGTGCCTAGTCTGTACAGTAAAAATCCCTAATCCAAAGAGCTTCAAAACCACAGGAGCAAGGAGATTGTGAAAAGGGTCTGGGTAATTACCTGAGGCACTGGTTTTGGATTTTCCTATTATCTTTGCTCAATGGCTATTACTAGACTGCTTATTTTACAAGAAACTTTTAAAAGAGCTTCCCATTCCATCTTATATGGCAGGTACCCAGTTTATCTCGACAGATTGCTAATTACCTCCGGTGAATTGAAGGGAAGTGACTTCATGAAACTACCACCATTTTCTGACCAGGGAACTGCTGTAATTGTACATAGATGAGGCGTTTAGGGATAAAATTTTTAAAAAAGCCTTAAAATACAACAGCTACAAATGACTTCTCCTGCTGGAGAGGAGCCCTTCCTGGAAGCCAGGAACTTTCAAGGTATCTTATAGTTCCTCAGTGTGATGACAAGGAGCTTATTGCCATGGCAATTGCCACTTCTTCTTCCCAAGTGAGATGCTGGTTTGTCATACTCCGGTACAGGCAGGCAGTGAAGGTCACTTTAGAAAATAAACTGGGGCTTCTTGCATAGTTCTTTGGGTATACTGCCTTTGATATAATGTCTGTACTCAGGGCTTTTACCTTCCTTCTTTGCCACCTTAGGTGAGAAAACTGTTTCTTTGAAAGAAATGGGTTTATCTGTGTGTCCAGAGCTTGCACTGGATTATTTTTATTTGGAAAGTATTTGATTGATAAGAAATAGCAGCACACAGTGGGAGGCCTTTACATCAGAAGAAAACCAATCAGCACAAGATTTTTTTGAGGTAGAGAGCATGATTCCATGGATGTGTTTGTTGCGCTCTAAGTTAGCTTTCACAGTGTCGGTGACAGTATTGCTTTTTGCGTTTTTGTGTTTATAGGAATCTGCCTGAAAGACTTTGAAAAGGCCAATCTCCACTTGACTGAATAACTCGACCTGCAAATGCCAGTCTTCCACAGGAGGTTTTACTTTGCGTAAAACAGCTGTGGATTTTGGCACACACAGCCGTGAGTCTACTGCAAATGAGTCAGAATAACCACAGATGTCAGCTTCATTGAAGCTGATGCACCAGCATTCCACCTCAGGAAAATGAAAATCCTGTAGTAATAACAGCTCATTAAAAATTCCCTTCCACGGAAGGCTGTTGGTGTTGAGTCTCACAGCCATTCTGAACCCTACCGCAGGGTTGTCGTGGGCACGCACTTGTCACCAAACAACTCAGCACCACGAGCAGGAGTTTGGCTCTCAATGCTCAGAAAGTGCCTTTGTGGGTAGAACAGCCTTTTCAGCATCCTCTCTGCTTTCAAGAAAACTAGTCACAGCAGAGTATCTCTACAGGCGGGTCTTTTCATTTGGAGCAACAGCAGTTTCAGTAATGAACATTTTTTATCCTGATGCAAAGCTAGGTGACATTGATAGAGACCCGATAACACTGAAATACAAGCTTGGCCTTTAAAGCAGAAGTAAATGCAGAACCAATACAAAGAGAGGGTGGATCTGTGCGTACGAACTTTGTTTCCACCTGTCCCATGGATAACAGATTGGTTAAAAATATGCTAATGTGCATAGTGCTTGCACACTGTAACAGAGGGTGTATGTCTTTAATCAGTCCTTAACCACTTTAGATATGTTTTACAGTTTCAAAGAGTTGAAGTACTTGGAAGCAGGTAGTTTAAAGGACCAACTTCCTCTCATCCAGCTCTTTCTCCACTGCTATCCTACCTAACGCATGCTGTGCATCCAAGCATAATTTCAATTAGCGTGATATGCAAAAATAATTAAAAATTAATAGGGAAATATTGTCCACAGATCTTGGTTTTTTCTTAGAGCACTTGTTACATATTCTCCTTAAGGATGAATCCCAATCCATTTTTCTATGGTAATAAGAAATCATGGAATGAGTTGTGAGATCAGTCCAAACAAGGCGTGCAAGAGCTGGGGAGTAACATTTTGTCCCAGCAGAGTGAATGTCATGAGAAGGGGGCTTTGGATAATACCTTTTGTCTGCTCTTTCTCTCTGGTTACACGCAGACACACAGACACATGCACACTCTCACACTCATTCAGCATCCCGCCACCACTACCAAGAAGATGAAGGAGTTTATTCCCTTTTAAAAACAAAAATAAGTTTATGAGTGGCACTCAGATTTTGTCTGGACGAGTGGGCTGGTGTCAATTGCGGCATTCCTAAATGCAGATAGGAACCTAGTCATGTCAAAATGCCACAATAGGGTAGGGCCCAGGCAAGCACTTATCCCTCCCCCAGCTTGTTTGGGGGTTTTGAGGAGGTTCGGGTTTTTTGTTATTTTTACTTCTATTTTTTTGTGGAAAGGAGACCTAAGAGCTTAACCTAGAAAGGAACTGGTGATCTCCAGTCTGGAGACACCAAGACACCAGGGCTGACGGTGGTGTGCATCTAGCTTTCTACCTGTGTGTAGGCAATCTGCCTGCTTCCCAATCTGCGCTTTCCTTCATGGGATGTGTTAGATGGCAAGTCTTCTTCCAGTTTACCCTTGCTTCTGTGAGGGCTTCTTTCATCTTCTTGAGCTTAGTAATGTGGGATTAAAAGTATCTGAGAAAAAATAAGGTCAGCTGAAAATGGCATTTTATGACTGTACTTCTAGGTTGTATGAAACCTTAAATCAAGCATCTGACTTGGCAAGAGAGCTCAGTACCACTAAAATTAACATGTGAAAAAAGTATTTGTGTTTCCTAAGCAGTGAAAGGAGCAGTTGTAGTTTCTTTCCTTTTAGATCTAGGTAAAAAATGTCAGTATTTATCAAAGAGGTGCAACATGGAAAAGAAAAAGAAAAAAAGTAGAAAGGAAAAGGAAACCACTACAGAGCATGTGAATACATCCGGGGAGACTATCTCTATCAGTCTTAAGCAGGAGAGAGGTTCTACCATCCACAATATGCAGGGTATGAGCATAAGTCATGGAAAAAGTTCTTTTAAAAAAAACAGTAGAGAGAAAATGCAGAGGTAAATTTTACTATCCAACCAGAAATTGAATGTAACGTAATATTTCATTCTTTTTTCTTTCTTGAGAGCAACCAGTTCAAGTTCTTCATTCCAAACAATGGAATAAAACCAGCTTTTATCCAAAGATAATTACTCATTATCATAATCTTCACAAGAACCTCCTCAGATGGACGTGAGTGTACCTGGGGATCTTTAATCAGGCTGAATGGGTATTTTCTTCTTGCTAATGAAAGCTAGGAAGTTTGGTGTGAAACAAATTAGCAAAACCTGATTCTATGAAATTATGACACAGCACTTCATTAGCATATCTCTGTCTAATTGAAACCAAGTAGATGATGCATCATAATGCCTCTCTAGAAATGCATATTGAAAATAATACTTTTCTGAGAACTGTGAAGTATTATTTTTAATTTAGGAGGTGGAAAGTCATGCTGTTACCGCAGAAAGCCATATATCTCCACCTGTTTTGAATGGATCTCAAAAATATTCACGTTTCATACAACGCTAAGAATTCCATTAAATTATTTTTACTTATTGTGGTTATACTCAATGTAGATATGCCAGGAGAGAGAGGGATTTCAAAACAGATCCCTTCTCCCACAGCCATTGGCATCAAAGGCAATGCACGTACAGGATGCCAAATATTTTGGGGCTGTCTTCACTGCAGGTCAGGAGCAACTGCAATGAAGGTGGGTGTTTGGTGCAGCCATTCAGTTTCAAATTTCTTCCACTTTTCCACGACTTAAATGTTTAAACTAACATATCTGAACCCACATATATGAAAACTCAGCTTACACGTGCCTCTTCTTTTTCTCTGCTCCTTTTTTTGCCATTATCACATAAAGCAAACATTAGCTTTAGGCAATAGTTTCATTTGAGAAACCTAAGCTTCAAGATGAATTAGGCATAAGACATTTTTGTTTTAATGTTAAAAAGATCGTTTCCTTAGAGGGCTGTGTGAATTTAAATCCACCTGGAAGGATAGGCATATCTGAACAAAATTAATTCAGCAGATATGATTAACATTGAGTTGTTTAATTCATATCATGCTGTACTACCGTTAAGGTCAACCAAAACCAGACTTCTTGTCTTTTTTTAGTACTACTGTAAAAGCTTTTCTGCCCTTCATTCTGCATGCTTTCGTGTATGGTCTTCCTACCACTATCCTTAATGGTACAATGCATGTAGCCCCTTTTTGTTTTTACCACTGTCCTGTTATTGGAGGCCCAGGTCAGCAGTTTCACAGCACAGAGAGTTGTTTGATGCTGTCATCTGGCTGCCTGTCTTCCCACTGTTTCTGCTTGTCTAGCTAAACCCTTGCATTTTTTACATTCACAGTTGACAAGGAGCAGGAATCCAAGGGTGCAGAATTCTATTGTGTGAGAAGGTACGCTGACCTCCTAATGGCAAAAATATTCTGTTATCTTTAAACCTGCTTCAGGAACTATCTGAAATACAAGTGAGTTTAAGAGGGGCAGGCAAGTTATTCTACACATTTTTTCATTTTTTTTTAATTACCAGAAAATCTCAATTACTTCAGTTTTTGAGGCGAAAACAAGAAGTTTAACTAACACGTAGGCCATTCCATTCTTCTAGGTTATGCATTTTCTTTACGGATCATCTGGTTCATTTGGTGTCATCTTGTATGCAGAATGAGTGCTTTGTAGATGGATTTGCTAAACTGGGCCCTGGCCTGGCTCCTATCCTTCCAACCTCTTATTTTCTTTTTGCTTTACTCTTTCTTACCTCTATCCCATGATAGGTTCCAAACACTCCATCTAGCTATCTCTATGTTCTGTCACCTCAGCTCATGAAGGACCACACGCTCATAACACAGGCCAGTCAGCCTAATTTTAATGCGTGTGGTGACAGTGAATAGTCTGTTTGTCTTTGCAGCTATTTAAAAAGAGATAATACATGAAACTGCCTGCTTACTTTTAAGTATGATTTAACCTTCGGCAAGTTTACTGAACTGACACCATCAAAATACATCAGTCCTTAAAAAAACAGTTAAGACCCTGATGTACCAGAAGCAGTTGAATGACAATTTAGTTTAAATCTGTGAGTTGTCCTATTAACATCAGTGAAACCACATACAGGTACCTGGAGAATATTCTTAAATGGTTTTCAAGGATAAAATTTTAAGAGAATTATCTTGTAAAAAAATGTCTGGTCACGTGTAAGGTATACAGCCACCACGCTATCAACAAGGATTGAATTTAAGATCTTAAAAATGCAAAGCCCTACATAGTATCTTCATTAATTATTCTTAGGATAGGGACATTCACCCGTGACATGACAGGAGAGAATGACTCAGTTGCAGGTGTCAGCATAGTGTCTTACATTGGCACTGTTTGAACATATGACAGTGGATTTGGGAATCTGTTGCAGCATGTAATTTAACTTTATAAAATCCAGTTAATACTTTATCTTTGCTAAAACTTTAAACGTGAGGTGTTTTCTTTTAAAAGCAAATTCATTCTGGGGCAAAATCTGAATATGTGCAACTCTAGTAATCTATCCTTTCTTCATTAAGACTGTAGGAAGCACACAGCCTCATTAATGCTGCGCAACTCTTTCCTAGCTGATCTGTAATTTGTATGCAGTTCCTTCTCACCTCTGCTCCTCCACACAGATACTTGACATTCAAACTGTGTGAATGTCCTCGTACAGAGGATTTGGACATGAAAGTACATAAAGCTCTAAAATTAAGCAATGATATTCAAGCTCCCAAAGACAAGGCAGTAGATCTCAACTGGTATACGAGATAGAAGTTGAGCCTGGGTTAGACTTCATTGTGGATTTCAATGCTGTATGATAAGTTAGCAACAGAATAAAATTAGAAAGAACCTTACGACTGCTTGGCATTTTACAGTTTTCCAATAGTTAATATTCTAAGCAGGATATTTCCTTTGTCACAGTTTAGTAAGTGGATTTTTCCTGCTGGTGTGGCAGTGGTTCCCATATGCCTTTGAATATTGTAAGCATGTTCGTGTATTTCTGTGCTGTGAACATTCAGGTACCAGGTGAAATTCCAACAATTTTAGTAACTCATCCACCATCTTCAGGCGTAGTCAGCTGTGACTGAGTAAGTGATGAAACCTGCAAAGCTTGTGAGTGGCACCTGGCTTACTCTTTATTTTGAGTTCCAGAAAAACAATTGGCACAAAATATGTTCTGGAAGTGTCAAATTGCTACTAAAGATGAAAGAGATGAGTGGTAGCAGAGGACCTGAAACTTTAAACAGTAGCTGTGAAGTACCACGGCCAAGAAATTGCTGCTTTTATTAGAATGCAGTAGAAGTCTGGATTAGGCCTAGTTAAAATTGCAGAGTTCTTTAAGGAAGTCAGATTTTTGGATCCTCCTTCACCCCAATGAGTTCTTGTGCAATGACTAAAACCAATATAACTTTCTAAATTGTTGACTAAGCAAGTATCTGCATATTCAACCTGTATATCATTGACATTGGAGATACTATTTCCATTTCAAATCCTCACACCTTCCTGAGGCATTCAGTTTATGGAATTTTCCTAAGCTTCCGTTGTGGAATAAATACATTCCCCGGTCAGTACTTCTTACATTGAACACCGCATTATTGGTGAACCGAACAATATATTCCTTCTAAGAAAAATGACCGGGAAAATCTGCTGCTGTCTATCTGTGGGTTGTTCTTCTGGTTCAGTATGTCATCAAGGGAAGGTTTTAATGTTTCAGTGTAAGAAGTTCAAGTCAGTAAACACAGTGAGTAAAAGTACAGTAAAACTTTGGAAATTCTCAAGAAACAGCTTCAGTAACTCAGCCAGTAGAGGGAACTCTAATACAGTACATGGCAGGTGACCTGGGGCTGCAGAATAGAGTAACATCGCAAAGACAAGACAAAGTGTAAAACGTATTCATGTCATATATCGTGTGTAAAGCAAAGTATCTACCTCATATGTCCCATGTATTATTTAGTGATTTTATACCTGCTGGCTTATTTCCTTTCCTTTTGTTTTCCTTGCATCCTGTGGTAACAGTTTACATACATTTGCCAAATTTAAGGAAGGGATTGCCAATGACGGTAAAACAGTTTTAATAGTTCATAAGTATTACAGATCGTATTCCATTTAGTTGACATTTGGCCAGAATAAAAAGTTAGAATTTTGTGATTTTTTTAATTATTATTATTTTGTAAGATGTCACAATTATGTGACATAATGGAAGATAGTAGTCTCTCTTAGAATGACTGGCACATGTCCTTTGGAGGCGAGAGGAACAGTTTACAACTGTAAGACATAGTAGTCATCAAAACCCCCAGCATTATATGAAGATGCCTTTTATGGAAGGTCCCCAAAACGAACTCACTTTTTTCTTTTTTTTTTTCTTTTTTTCCTTTTCTTTTTTCCTTTTCCTTTTTTTTTCTATTTCTTCTTTTTCCTTTTTTCCTTTTTCCTTTTTCCTTCTTCCTTTTTGACCTTTAGTCACCTGAACATACTTTCAGTTAGTGTATCACCGTTTCATTGTTTTTAAGGCTTGATGCCTTCACTCAGTCACCATTCTGTCATTTACTGCCTTTTTTTTTTTTTTTTTTTTTTTCCTTTAGGGATAAAATGTCACCATGCGGTTTGATCACTAAATAGGTTTCTTAGAGAAAAAAATTCTTGTTTCTTCTGAACTGTCAAAAGTCAGCAAGTGCATGAAATAGATGTAACATTTCTCTGTTGCAACCTGAACTTCAGATCCTTCCCAGGCCTGTCTTCATCAAATAGCCTTACTTCTCCTCCTACACTACATTGAGTCGATTTGGTTTTTCTACCCATTGAGGTATTCTGTGGGCTTCTATAAAAGATAAAGAAACATTTAAAAAATGCAAAACTCACTGACATCACTGAAGATATTTTTTTTTTCTTTTCAAAATATGCACACATAGGTTGAGGCATTCAGTATCAGGATCTCACATGAGAATTGGTTGAGTAAAATGGTTTTAAGGAGTATTTATTCTCACAGAAAGGACAAATATCCCTGCACATATGATGTGTTAATATTTCCAGTAGCAGCATTTCAGACCCCTTGCACAGCTGTGAAACAGCACAAGTCAAACCCAGCATCCACTGTGGACGTGGCAAGTGCCTCAGCCATGCCCGCTGAAGCACAATACAGTTCCCTCTGCTCTGCTTCTATGCATTTCTGGAATTAAAGTTGCAGAAGGATTGGCATAGTAGCTAGCTAATCCTCCTTTTTCGTGAAGTGCGATGCAGTACTGTTTGTTGTTTTTTTCAGATGAAACTCAGCTTAGCTTTCCATTCTAATTAGGTAGTAACTTTTTTGGAAAGGAAGTCATTATGGGTCGTCTAGAAATTGTTGTTAATAAAGGAAGTTTCAGGGAACTGGGTTTATTTTGGTTGCATCCTTATGTAAAGTCTGATCTTTAATGCCATTAAAGTCAATGCAAAGCTGTTCTTCAGCATCTGCAGAACCAAGAGGCAAAAAGGTGCAGGTATTCATGTCATTTTTAAATTATTTAAAATTTTTAAAATTTAAATTATTTAAATTTAATTTTAAATTAAAATTAAAATATTTAAAAATACTTTGTAATTGCAGTGGAGTAGAACTTCTGAAGAACATTTGAACCAAATAAGGTATAGAAATGTCGTCTTTCTCTGTACTCAAATAATGTACCGAGTTCGGATGAAGCAGATCCTGCTTCACTAGGAATTAGTCTAAAATGCTAGTTCTATGATGTAGCACAAAACCTAGGAGAAAATGAAGTCATGCATTCCAGAGGTCAATTCAGGATGTCCTGAGAACGCTGTAGCTAAACCTGCCAAAAATAAGGAGGAATGAACTTCATGTTTACCCTTTACTTCATGGGCACTCAGAATATGCATTGATTTCCAGATACAGAAGTGAGATCCGCAGTATTACTGTGGTAGTAATAACCATGTTGTTAACCATTCCTGTTAAGTGCCCTGCTATTCTGAATTGTAACCAGAAAAGGATATCCCAGGGGCACCAGACTGCATGCCTGTTGATAAGTTCCCTGTGCTTAGTGTTTTGTATTAGCTTCCTGTGGAGCATCCTTCTATTAGATACATCCTGCAATAAATGTATTAAATGCCTTAAATCCTCTTTTAAATGTGTCTACAATCAAGAGGGAAAAATAGATGCCTCAGCGAGGTTGGACTTGTTGGTGAGAGTGCTGCAGTGGTGTCAGTCTCAAAAACATCACTTAGGCTCCCTGAATGATTACATTAATGCCAGATATTTCATTTTATGTGTTAGGCATAAAGTGGACAGTCAGCATATGACCCTTCTTCAGCAGACTTGTGCTGTGATAATGTTACTCTCAGGCTGGGTTTTCTATTCGCTGGCCATTCAGGATGGCAAAGCAGGATAACTTGCTTTATTTAGAAAAAACAATTTCAGAAATAGGAAACTGTATATGCATATTTATCCACCTAAATAATTTGAAAGCACCAGGCTTGACAGATATCTCTAGCTGCTGAAGTACAAATGCTAAATGATAATAGTTGTAGAGCCTTGACATACCACGTCTTGTGTGTATGTACTTTTGTTGTTTGTTTCAGGATAATTTTTGCTGATTTTTTTTCGCTTGTTGCTTTCTGATCTATGTCTAGAGGCAATTAATGAGCACCAAACGTTCCCATAGCATCTTTTTGATCAAATAAGCAGGTTCGTTCTGCAAGAAAAGTACTTCATCTAGTATTGAATTCAGTGTCTCCTCCAAAGTGTCAATTCTAATTGGTATTGACAGAGATAAGAACGCAGTATGTAGTGAGCAGGATGACGGGGGGGGGGGAAAGATGGGAAAATGTGTAAGGACTTATTTTCATGAATTGTTCATAAATGGATTGTTCTTTGTAGGAGGAGTGCTGTAATGATACAAGATTGCTTGTGTGGCACTTGCATTTTCTAGAGAACATTTCCCTTTTGTTGCCTTCTACCAATTGCGTAGGAAGCCTTTACTACTTCAGTGGTAAACCCTTTTCTGTAGATGCAGTGCATGGTCAATCTGTGCAGATAGATTGCCAGTTTACGTTCTAGTATTCCTGCTACTGCTATGATCTGAAATTATTTCCCATTTACCATGTTAGAAATTGATTTGGATTGTTACTGTGTTACTCTAAGTGATGGAATGGATAATAATTTCCTAAAGTAAATGCAGGGCACATCATACAATATTAAAGGAAATGTGTAGAGGGCCACATGTACACGAGGAAGGTAATCTGATCTCTGTTAAATTATTTAAAGCACATTTCCATTTAAATAGGAACTAATGATAAGCAACCAGGTGAAGCTCTGTACATTGATTTATGGATTTGTATTAAAGATTTCACATGGTTGCTTACAGTTCAGCAAGCTTGCAGAGTCTCTCTTGTATATGGAGCATTTTATATTCTGCATGTTGAAATGAGCGTTAGTATTTATGTTTCCAATGAAAATGTGTGCAATAGGACAGATGTAAAAGGACAAACACTGAAATAATAGATTTTTTTTTTTTTTGGTTATGACTTCTGTGATATACGGTGCTAGCATTGGATCTCAGGAATGATAGATTTCCTTAATGAATTTTGTCAGTACGTCAATATTGCTATATTTGAAGAAAACATGGAGATGTTTTTAAAACTATTACTATCTTGAGTTGCTTGAAATGTTACTAATTAATAGATTATACTATACCCTATACGCAGTTGATGCCAATGATACAGACGGTGGCATGGCTGAATCTGTTTTACTGGAAAATATGCAACAGGCTTTTTTAAAGCTACTGCTCTTAGCAAGTGATTTGATTTGTCACTGAAGCTGAGACTAAATCCAATGTATTAAACAACATTATAGTTTTATATTAAATACATGATTACTAACTCGAAGGGGTTTTGTCTTCTACATTTATATTTGTAACATAATATTTATTGAATGTTCTGCATCAGAAGGTAACTGACATGCTGAACAAATAGGAGGTCTGCAATTCTTGTCTTTCTGAAGTGCAAAATAAGATAAAACCCAAGCGCTTGTCTGGCATGGCATGTAAACCTTGGTGACTGTGGTACAGAAATGTGACTGAGGTTATTTCCTGATTAAGTAACAGTTTGGCCTGTCATTTGCTGACCTCACATAGAGAGTTTAGACTGGATGTTCCAAGCAGTAGCTCAGAAGCAGCTCTTGGCATTTGGCATCCATTCCCAGCCATGCTTAATCTTCACTTCCTCCTGTGAATACTGCCCTCTGCAATCTGAGCCAGTAAGATGCACTCAAACCGCAAGATAATTTTGTAGTGCTTATTATGCCTTAAGCAATGTACCTGCTCAAGTACAAAATCCAGAATGCATATCTGTTTCCTACAAACCCTTAAATAAATAAAATTGATAGAGCCACCATAGCCCCATGGATCAGTGGGTCTAAGGCTCTTGCAAGTACCACTGACGGGGAATGCATGATGTTCTAGAAGCTTCAGTTAAGTGTATTTCTTTAACCATTAGTGTAATATTTCTTTTTTCCCATGTGAAATAGGATTGCTCTTTTGAATAGCAGACAAGAAAGAATTCAGTAATCCTTAACCTCTAACTGATTTAACCAAGCAGAATGAAGAGGTGTATGAATTTCCTATATATAAAATAGGAAGAAGAAAATCAGCATTTGATGAATGAATTGTGAAGGTCACAAAAGCATTTGGAAAAATAGCTATTATTCCATTCACTTTATCTGTTTGCCAGTCTGCATGTTCCCCAAATGTTTGCTTGGTGAAAAATGACAAATAGTGAATTTTCTAAATAATGTATGTGCAAACCATATTGGGGACACTCATGCCTTGGCAGAAAGCAAAAATATGAATATAAAGGATTTAAAATTCTCATTTCTGACCATAGCTTTTTATTATGTTCAGCCTTAGCATAATGACATAATACAAGTAATTTATTTCATTCAATTTTAAGGCCATTCAGCACCTTTACAAGATCATATACAGGTACTGCTGTATACAAAAGCTCTCCCAGGTGCTTATATGGTCCCATTATCACGTTATCTGGGTACTTCACTATTTTTATTGTATAAATTTACAGCACCTTTGCAAGAAAGAAAATGTAATTTGGTCCATTATTCAATTAGGAACTTAGGCACACCATTAGGAAATGGTTAAGGAAATAATAGTGGGTCTAGCATGTTTCAGAGTTTTTTGGATTTTTTTTTCAGTTTTCTGTATGTTTTGAAGTGACTTTTAAGTTTTGCTTTCAAATTCAGATAGAATAGAAGCTCTTTTATATCTGGTATGTCTGGTCTAGCCAGATCTGTAACAGAGAATGAGATACCTCTCACCTACCTTGTTACATTTATAATGCAAGTTTTACATTTGAACTAGTTGCTAGACTCCTGTTGTAGCCCTCAGAGAAATGGGTGTTGAGGGCATGAGTCTTCTCGGCCTGTTAATCACACAGGGAGTCTGGATAACTAGCTGAGATGTCTATGGAGAAGATGATTAATTAAGCCAGATCTCTCTCAAAGCAATTAGATAACTTGGCCAAGACCAAACCAGAGCAAAACGGGAAGTTGAAGTGGTGTCTTCCCATTCCTGGGTCTGCATCCTAAACACTGAAGTGCCCTGTCCATCCATGACATCAATTACATTCTTAACTAATGATCTTAATACCTGTCACAGTACAGATCTACATTATAGAGTGAAATTCATCTCATTGAACTTCCAGCACCTGTGATGTGGCCATGAACACAAGCACTAGTCACTTTAGGCTCTGCTTATTAAAAATCTATTGTAGAGATAATTATTCCATTGACTGTTAGTGGAGATTGGAGGATTATCTCAAAAGCGAACGTTGACATGGTCTCATTGACAAATAGTGCAAGCTTTTGTAACCATGAGGAATTCATTTAAGACAGCTCAGGTGAAGACAACTGAGAAACCAGATATTTGGAAAAAGTGCCCACTATCTGACATTTCCAAGATACAGAAAAAGAAAAAAAGAACAGGAAACTCTTGCTATGATTTTTTTTTTCCCCAGTATTTTATTGGTGATGCTGCTGTTTGTGACTTGGTCACATTCTTTATTCCTGAGAACAGTAGCTGCTATGAGGAAGCATTTGTGTCCACTCTGCAAAGATGATGAGGGGACTGGAGCACCTCCCTGCTGAGGAAAGGGCGAGGGAGCTGGGACTGTTTCACCTGGAGAAGGGAAGGCCTGGAGTGGATCATAGCAATGTCTACAAAGACCTTAAAGGCAAATGCCCAGAGGATGGGGCCAGGCTCTTTTCAGGGGTGCTCAGTGACACAACAAGGGGCAACAGGCACAAACTGCAGCATGGGAAGTTCCATCTCAGTATGGGGAGAAACTTTTTTTACCCTGAGTTTGATGGAGCACTGGCACAGGCCGCTCAGAGAGGCTGTGGGGTCTCCTTCTCTGGAGATACTCAAAACCTGCCTGGACGTGACTGTGCAGCCTGCTCTGGGAGAACCTGCTTTAGCAGGGGTTGGACTAGGTGATCTCCAGAGGTCCCTTCCAACCACAACCACCCTGTGATTCATTATGGATGTTATACACAATATGCATTCTAACTGCGTTCTCTTTACTATAAATTTCTTAGATGTCACAAGCTCAAGTCTTTCTCTGTAATTCAGGCATTGTGTTGGAGCAGTTGACAACTGGACCTGTATTCCTGATGTAATTTTGAAAGAAGTAGAGCTTTGTATACTATTGAGAAGATTATCCTAATTTATCCAATAAGAGTAGAATCTGTAGCACACAGAGTGTTTTCTGCTTTCTGGAGTTAGAAGGTTTGGGGTTTTTGTTTGGGGGTTTTTTTGGTTGTTTTTTTTTTGTGTGTGTGTGTGTCGTGTTGTTTGAAGTTAAAAGCTATGTAACCATGATAGGCAGGTAGATTTATTTTTTTCATGCTTCTGTCTAGTTAGGGAATCTGCTGAAGGTGATGCCAACTTTCTTTTTGTAGTTCTATAAATGATATGTGAAGTCTTGAGACAGGAGATTTTATCGTATTCCATAAGGGCCCTTAAGTCAACTAAGGTGATGAATCGTGATCGAGAATATCTCTGAGAAGCCTCTGGTTTGCCAAGATTTGCAGTATAGTCAAGGCTAGTCTTGTACAGGGACTTGAAGAACATGTGAATCGATTTAGAGATTTTGATTAGAGTATCCTTTTCATTCATTTGAGCCCTAAAAAGAGCAGAATTCCTTTCCTGCATCCCATTTCCATCCCTGCGTCTCAGTACAGATTCTGAGGCTTAGAATTGTTGAGATATGACCTGCTGTTTTTTATTTCAGACTGTCCTCCCTGCTCTGTAAAGAGCGTCACAAAGACAGCTCATAAGTTTAGGAATTTTTTAAAATGCATAAAAGGGGACAAGGCAGAAAATAGAGATAAGTGGAGTGATTTTCTGCACCTGGGGTTTGTGTTGAGTACTTATTAATCACTAGTACTCTCTCTTTGCCCTTTGAAGTCAATTAAACCAGTCAGCTGAATAATAGTGTAAACTTTCAGAAAAACAGATCCTAACAGGACAGACATTATAATGAATTCAGGTAATTTATAGTACCAGTGAGTAGGAATGAATGAGTATGGATTGCAAGCAATACACTAAACTAAAATACAAGCAAAACTAAAGGGAGAATGATACTAAAACCAGCAGAAGAGTTAAGACGGAAAAGTATGTGATCAGGAATGATGATCCATTAGAACATTTTGAGAAAAAGCTTAGGTCTCATTATCAAAACAGCTATTTTATGAAAATCAAAGGAAAAATATGGAATTTGAAAACTGCACTGTAGTATTCCATATTCAAAGACCCTACATCTTTTCTTTGTGCTGTTTCACATCACTTGCTGATGAAGACACAGAGTACCTGTGTTTCTAATGAATGTTACTGTCGGATTATGGTATAGTTGTGCAAATAATTTATGTCTGTGTTATGAAACAAGATACACACATGTTGAATGCATATAAGGGCAGGGCAGAATCTAGAGCTTTGGGCTCGGGTAGAAGCAGCTAAATAAGGAGTTGATAGTGTAAATATATGGCCATTAAAAAAAAAAAAAAGTTTTACTAATTTCTAAATACCATAGTTATCAGGGACTTGAATTAAGGACTTGAGTCAGTCCTGTAGTCTTAGAAATCACTACGTGAAACAAGTGTTGAGGATTCAAAGGAGTTAAAGTGTTCAGAGTTTGCTGTGCTGCAATACTAGTGAAGATGCAGCAAACAGAAATTAATATTTCATGTGTATAGTATGGGCAGAGAAAGGAAAAAGAAAAGGAAAAGTAAACCGTGATATAAAAATGACTTCCTTCTATTTAGGTCAGCTTCTATATGATATGGTAACCTGATTGTTTTGACACTTGGGTTTTTTGTGCTGAATGTTGGCATTATTGAATAATTTTATTACTTGGCCAAAGAAATAATGTGAAAGGGCCCAGTTCTGATTAAAGTGCAATGATATTAAAACTTTTGTTGGAGCCAAAAGCTGTAATACGGTGATGGGGTAATAAGAGTGTAATTATGAAATATAAAATTTGTAGCTTACATCCCAATAAACATAGGAGTAGGAAGATCAGTTTATGATTCAAATGAAAGTTAAGAGAATGAGACTTGATCTGGGCAAGTCCTGGTGTCGCATCCCCTCCACGGAGGGCATGGTGTGGGATCCTTACGCTTTTCCTAAGAAGACAAACCGGCCTCACACTAGTGGAAACAGGAACAGCTCCAGGTTTTTTGTTGTTTCTATGGAAACGAACTCCCACTTTGTTTACAAGGCAGAGGAAATGCCTTATAATGCATGAATTAAGGGGACAAAGCATTGTAAAGAACAGGTGAGCCTCAAAACATCCTGGGAGTCAAGACCTGCAAGCTCAGCCACTGCAAAACCAGGGCTTACCAAAAGCTCATCTGAGCACTTTGCTAGTTAAATGGAGGAGAAAACTAAAACATCAGTTGCTGCTTTAGGGAGGATAGATCGCTGCTATTATGCCAACGAGTGTTTCAGAGGTTCCTAAATTGTCTTCTGTCTCACACTCAAAACTGCCACATTTGAACACTGAAAAATATTGTTTCACTTCCAGCTAAATGCACTTTAATGGCTTCTAGACAGCCATAAAGCTGTGCAGCAGGCATAATTCTTCAAACAGGATATAACATCTAGTGTTTCTTGATTATCCAACTCAATCTGATTCTCTACAGATTTCCAGTGCCTCACACTTTTGTATAAGATATATTTCTAATAGAATGCATTCATTTACCAGCTTGGATATCTTTATGTTATACTGTGAGGATTTATCAGTCCCCATCAGTCTGTATTTCATCAACCTACCCTTTAAGTTTTCCTAACAAGAAATTATTTTATTTCATGATCCCTCTTAAGTTAGAGGTCATATTTGGTTTTCTCCAACACTTTTTCAACCCAGCAACTTCAGGAGGTTGGGCTGCAGGTCAGTGATTTGGTCTAAAATGTTAGGCCCAGGTAAAAGGCATTGTGATGAAAATTACAGGGTGTATAAACATTCTGTAGTAAGTATTTTCTTTATTTGAATGATTAGAAAAAGACTCAGCAAACCTGTGCATCCACCAGTCACAGAATCTTCATATACCTGATATCCCATGTATACATAATTTTACCTCCAGTGGTCCTCAAAAATCTGTACTGATAAATTAGGATATCATAGAATATCTCAAGCTGGAAGGGACCCGTAAGGATCATGGCAATTCTAGGTATTTGGTATTTTACTTTACTCGTTACATCTCTGTAGTAAATTAGTATTTTGGAATTATATTAGGATAAATACTTTAAAGTAGTATCTTCTTCAAAGTCATTGCACAGAAATATTTGCATGTATGTGCTTCTACTTACTAATATTGGAGCTATTAATTCTGAGACTACTGTGCTACCTGCTGCCCTGCAAGCTTCAGTCACTGGAACTTTCTGGTGGCTTGGCTTTCATTCATGTTGCTTATTCCTGCATCTTAAGTGAATTGATAAACCTCAGTGATTTTAGAGGCTTTCATGAGTGTGGTTGGATGGGTTTATTTTCTGCAGTAACTTGGAAGAACATGGGGTTTGTAATGTCTCGTGAGGCTCATGCATATAACAGCAAATATGAAAGGCAGGAGATGGACAAGTATCCAAAAGAATGAGGTTAGGATTAACACTGAGGGGTTTTGTTTGATTCATTCGATCAAAGACGTTTGTAAGAATCTCTCATGAGAGTTCTTTCTCAAAGTTACCCAGTAATCCCAAAGGTAATGACATTTTTGTTAGGTTCCAATACAGTTATATTGCTCTCCATTCTAGATCTCTGATATTTTGATAGTTAAATAGAAGAAACCTATAATCTTAGCCATCATCCTAGGGTCATGCAATTTTGAGAAAACAAGATTGGATAAAAAATAGGTAGTACTTCTACACATTTTTGTTTCTCTCAGCTTTCCACTTCAATTGACAGGTCTTCCTGATGTGTGGTGAATACTCATTCAAAAACAAAATGAGGATTAATTTACTGTGGTGACAGAGAAATGTATTAATGCTGGCTGTTACAAAAGGCAAAAAGTTTTACAATAAAAGATGAAAAAGGAGAAAAAAACCTGGACAACGTATACTGTTGTCTGATTGCTCTGAAATTTCATCATGTTATTTGGTACTGCATGTTATTCACTGGCAATTAAATCTTACTAGTTTGCTTTTCTCATTATTGTTTTTTGAACAGCATTTAGTGCTAGGAAAGCTGTTGAATGTTGCAAGGTGGAAAAATATATTGGCTACATTTTACTCTCATATATAGCTAGAAAATCATTAGTGTGAAGGGGATCTTACAGATGGAAGTAAAAACAGAGTTTATGCCTTCAGTTACTTTGTTAAATTACACAGCTACCCTTGGAGTTTTCCTTTCTGATGATGCTGTCTTCATTTCGAACTGCTGTTTTGACATTTGTAAAGTTTTAGCAAATGCTTCAGGAAAAGGTCAGTTTACAGTGACATTTTCCCTTTTCAAAAACCTGTGGAGAGGACACTGAATACAGGTTTACATGATAAGCCATTGTGGATTTAAAACCAAGGCTTTTCTTACTGTGTTTTAGAACACTTGTTTTTCACAGTCATCTTCTGTTTTGAAACCATTTACTAGAAAGTTCTTTTCATATAACTCAGTTCTGAATATCTTCTTTGTGCAATGTTAACGGCAAAAATATTTCGTGGCTTGGGAGTTTTTGATACAAGAACAGAATATTTAGAAAACGGAGGGCTAGGGTATTATGATTACTGACATAGATCCAAATACACTGAAATAGCTCCTGTGAAAGCCTCCCCGCGTACCTGTGTTGTCGTGCAGTATTTGCTCCTGATCAGCTGTGCTTGGGGCCGTATGTGCAAACATTATTTTTTTCCCCATCCTACTACTGGGTCATTTCCATCTGTCACTCCGTTGTGTTACGGTTTGAGACACGCCAAATTAATTAGAAATTGTCCAGTAACATGCATTAATACTTGCTAACACAGTCAGAGCTTCTGTCAGTGATGCCATAGAGTAATTTACTTTTGGGGGATAAAGGGCCATTTATGCGCAAAAATAAGTAACCAACCTTTTTTTCGTGTTTTCAAACTGAGAAAATGCCATTGCTTTTTTTCTGACATATTTTATGACAAAAATTATGGTTCTTCAAATAAGTTTTCTGAATACTAAAGAAGAAATACTGCTCTTTTGTGAAAGTATAGATTTATAGAATGATAAAATATATTGGGATATGGTTTTTTTTCTGGATATCAGTATATTCTCTGTCCCTCAGAATTCTGTGCCTTCAGCTCTCCAGGAATTATACTGCTGCCCTAGTGAACACAAAATCTGTTTCTATCAAAGCAAGGCCTATTAACTTTCAATAATAAGCACTTAGAGGAAAATTTTTCAGTTTTTCTATTGACAAGGTGGTTCTTAGGAAATAAATGCCATAGAAAAATGTCCATAAATAAATTTTTTTTTTTGACTGTGGAATTTGTAATGCCACAGGTGCTATATGTTTAATGACTGAAGGAACTGGCCTTTAGTCATTACATACTATACACTTCTTGCACAGCAATGTGACAGAATATGTAAACTGACCTTTTATTCGAATGAATTAGAATGGAAATTCTACTGAATTTTCAGGACTGTGTGTATATAACTCATTAGAGCTGTCAAATTACCTGTGCCCACTGACCTGATAGGATAATACAATAGCAATACTTTATGTGGCCAGATGATAGAAGTCCCATGAGCAAAACGTCTCTGTTCAACTTAGACAAAAATACTAGTCAGGACATCTCAATGACATACATTTAATCAAACATTATATAGCCACTCTACCATCAGAAAGCAGAGAGATCTGATTAGGCATACTTGGTGAATTTGACAGACGAGGAGGATGAAAGTGCCCGCAGCAACATTCTTCGTTTCTTGAGAGCCAGCATCCATTCATGTGGATGTTTGGGTTTTCTCAGCTTTCTGGTTTTTGACTTTCATAGTTTAAGAGGGGATTTGTTTTCAGCATCTACGTAGCATGTCCTTATTGGTACACTCATAGGAAATACATTTGGTTCCAATATTTTACAAATTGTTTACCTCTGTTTTGGCTGACCTACTCTATCAGAAGAGTGTCACCAACTAAATTCTATGTTCATGTGTAGATAACGCGAGGCATTTAGTTATTAAACTGATGTGTTATAACTAGGCCAGTGAGAATATACGTACCATATAGTCTTCTGAACTGCTGCTGCAATATTATTTTTGATGGCTTCATTTAGAAAGTGGTGATATTCATGGCAGAACATTTCACCATATCCTAAGCAGAAATAGCATAGATATTCCATTAATTGAGGCTTTTCTTAAAAGGAAGTATGTATTTGCAAGTTGTTTATAACTTGGTGCCTTTTAGTTTTCAGTTGCAAAGTCTGGGATTGAAAATTGCAAGAAAACAGAAATGCAACAGGTACGCAGTATAGCATTATTTCCAATCATGAATTTTGCATTTCTTCTTCTAAGAAAAAAGAAAAAATCAACCAACTCTCAAGAATGTAAAAGAGCTTTCTTTGAAATACTGGTGACATTTACAAAAAGCATGATTTATAAGATTTGTACTATTTTGACCTAACTTGAGTTAATATTGTTTCTCTTGGTAACCTCTTCAACTGCTAGAATTTATTACCTTTCATGCTTTTGTGTTTGAGCCAAATGAACAGACTGCATGAATTATTTCTTTTCCATACTAACTAAATAATTCCATTAGATATTTGAGAGGGTTTTGTTTTTTTTTTTTTCCCATTTCAGCAGTGAAACTCTCTAATTTTTACATCTTAAGTTCTATCAATGAAAATCTCTCTTCTATCTCCCTTTTTTTCTGTCCTTCTTTTTATCCTGCCTTGTTTCTTCGTGAAAATTCAGTAGTGGTGAGAAACCTGCCAGCAGAGCAATCACCCATCTGACCTAGTTCACTCAATCTGAGCAGCAGTCCGTCCTGTTTGTACTTGACTGGTGATTATTTGGGGAATATAAAGCCCCTATCTTTTATTGACAGGGCTAATTGAAATTTTTTAGCCTAAATTTCCAGTGCCAGAGGGTTTTAGGATAGACCCAACACTCCTAAACGTATATGTAAGCAATGAGATACTAAATACTGAGAATGCAGTTGAGTTTTGATCTAATTTTGCTGTGATGGTTCTTAAACTACATCCTTATACTAGGTTTGTGTACTGCTGAGGTTAGGGCATGAGTGGTCCTTTTGAAATCATTGAAATTAACTATATGCATAAATTTAAAGATGAACTTTTTCTTTCTCAGTCTATGCCTTTCATATGAAAAGGAAAATCAATTTAAGTGAGGTTTGTAAGCTACTGAAACAAAACAGATTTAACTGTGCATTTTTATGCCGCTGCATTTTTAAAGCCTATGATAGTTCTCAGCTGGAGTTACTTGGAAAGCATCATTTAGAGTGTTCAATAGTCTATGAGAAAAGAAGTTTTGTGACAGAAGTAGAAGTTATATTCCGTTCAGTAAAACCTGCATATTTATGAAGTATTCGGAAAATAACAGTAAGACTGATTCTAATTCTAGAAAACCTGCCATAAACCCAAAAGAATCTGAACATATATAGTATAGCAAAAGAGAAAAGAAGAGATGACTTGATCATGCAAGTAAGTACTTAAGGAAGAAGTACTTAGGGAAACAGTGGTTTCTGAGAGCAGAAGCTTTTTTACTTTAAAAGCCAAAGACAGAACAAAAGCTGTAGCTGGGGTCCAGATGTAGGCAGATCCAAAGGAAAACAAAGGAGAGTAGATAGCTCTGTAGCTCACTCTGAGGAAGGGCAGCAGTAGATTGTTCAGTTGCTTGTTAAGACTGTAGAAGTCTTTTATTGTGTTGAATCGATTTCTGATGAATGTAACAGTAATTAAAATAGCTAGCTTAAGTGTAGACACCTGTGTTCAGGTTTAAAAATCTCAAAGCAAATGGTTCCCTTCATGTTTTTCTAAGGAAAGTTCTCTAAGTCAAGGAGACATACGATTGATACAGGATTTACTGTATGAAATCCTGTATGGGCCATGCTATTGAAAAGGTCAGATTAATCTGTCATACCGTCGGGTGAAAGGCATGTATTTCCTTACAGCCTGGAGCTTTTATTAATCAGTAGCCGTGCCTACGTCAGTAGTAGGAATAATAAAAGATTTTCTTGACACTTTGTCCAGTGTATCAGCTGAGCTTTCAGGTTGTTCTGTGTATGTCTGGGTGTTTTTGCTAACAACCATACATTTTTTGCACTTAAGTTAAAGAAATGGAAGTCATGGTTTACCCTGTAGATAAGTACTGAGCCTTGCACTTGATTCAGATGGCTCCAAGTGAGCGTGGAGGCAGGTGTGCTTGTGTCCGCAGGAGTGAGAATGTACTGGGCAACTTTCAGGACTACCTGGAGCTCCTGAGTACCGATGCATCAAGTGAGAATGTGTAAAAGCCATATGCTGCTCTGGTGTCCCGTTCACATTGTGAATTCACATGTGAATGATGGGGGCCAAGTCAACATTAAGAGCCTGTAAGCCCATCAGGAGTGTTCAAGATTGCTTCCATGTTAGGGGCTAGCATCTAGGATACTTCTAAATTAAGACAAATGAAGAGTTATTAAGAGACTTTGGTGTGAAATACATACCTTATAATTCATATGTACTGTTTTAACTAGAAAAACATTTTAAGAAGGATAAAAAAGTAATAAAATAAAAAATAATAAAGAAACCATTGTATTTATATATTTTTGCACTATAAAAACGTTGAAGTTCTATGTGAAAAATGCAATGCATTGGTTCGTTTCAATATACCAAGTAATCACAGATTTACATACCTAAATATTCCATTCCATAGTACTTTAGAAATAATGCTGCATATTCTTTCACTTTAATGCAGTCCTATGCCATTTTCACGATCTCTGGATTAAACACAATATTCTTTTATTCTAGCTGATGTGAAGCAAATCTCAAAATTTTTGAATTTTCAGTTTCAATTGTTATTCCTCTTTGGTCATCCCAGTGTCCACTTACATTCTTTGCTGTGTTGAAAAATTAAGATTTCTTCCCTTTCAGTCACTAAAATAAAATGTATTGTATTCTGTAAAAATTACGGATTATTCTGAAAGGTCAAATTAGGGAAAAATATGTATTAAATATGTTTTCTGCAAGGCTTTAAAATATGTCAGAGGGTGAATGAATGCTAAATTTTAGTTGATTAAGAAGTTCACCTCTCTTCTTTTTAAAGTTCTGAATCATCTGTCTCTGACATTTGTAATCACTTCCAATGAAGCACCAAAGGTTGGTAGTCTGTTGGAACAGTGGTGGATTTTTTCTGCTAACTGCTTGCTTGATCAGCTTTTGATTTATTACTATGTAAAGTGCTTTGAAATACCTTTGGTAGGAAAGGAAAGTCAAAAAAAAAAAAAAAATATATTCTGTTCTGTGCAGTTCTCTGTGCACATTTCCTAGGATGGAAAATTTGTTGAAAAGATTATAGAGGAGGTCAGACAGACTAGCTGATCACAGTGGTTCCCTTGGGCCACACAAAAGTCTATGACTAAATAACTAGTAGCAGTTTCTGTGAAGAAGTGAAAAGATAAGGTCTATTTTAGTACTGGGGAAGTATTGCATGTTTTTTTTATTTCTAATAAAGTTAGAGAAATTGCAGCTGTTATTTCACTTATACATATAATATGTATTAATTTCTTTGAATTTTGTTTATCGTGTTCTTGGAGAGTGAGTGAATCATTTCATCAGTTTTGTGTTACTTCAGTATGTTCATTCTCATTTATAAAGAAAATAGAACTATTGTAATGCTCTCTAATCATTTACATAACATGTTTTTACAACAGGAAGAAAAACATCCTCAAGCAATAACCTCTGTTGACTACTGTGAAATTGCTAGTATTTATTTAGTGTATGAAGTCTGAAAAATATAGTCAAAATTCTTATCACAAGACATTACAGAGATTATCAAAGGATGATGTAAATTTAACTGGATTAAGAATTTTGAACTGGGAGGCCTATTACTTAGCTGAAGAAGTGTTCAACCCTCCTCTCTG
Organism: Falco punctatus; assembly: GCF_963210335.1. Taxonomy (NCBI): domain Eukaryota; kingdom Metazoa; phylum Chordata; class Aves; order Falconiformes; family Falconidae; genus Falco; species Falco punctatus. The sequence continues at coordinate 74,732,806 of NC_137585.1, forward strand.
AGTAGATGTGCATGCTCAAGGGCCAAGGCCAGCAGTTTAACTTTACAAGAAGGGAGATGGATATATATATATATTTTAAATGCTACTTCACAGTGTTGGTTTTATTGGTCCATTTTGTTATCAAGAAGCTTCTAGGAGTGTTGGTTTAAAATAGATACCGTGATTAAAACCGAAGTTGTCAACACTTCCCCCCATTACAGCAGTACTAGGTCTGTGTACGTTTTAAAAAGGTTAAAGTACATAACTTTTTCAGCTGTCTAAAATACGCAGAAACCCTGCGGTTTCTTTGGCATTCTTTGTGTTTTATACAACAGAAAACATGTGAAGCTCAACGGAAAGCTAAGAGCTTTTAATGGTATTGGCAGTACTACCGCTGCCCTTCTGAAGAAAGGTAAAAGAAATCTAAGACCCTGTAAATCATTTTACTGCAGTACAAAAAAGTAGTGGTGACTCAAGGCAGAACTGTAATTTATTGAAATGTCTTTAGGTTTGCTTTGCCCCACCAGTCCTTCAGCACAGGTTCTTGCAAGCCCAGGACAGGCAAATCTTCCCTTTCAGGGATCTCAGTCCAACCTGACTCTCTTGACTGAGTTTCTTCCTAATGAACTCACTGGAGCTAGAAGACCAAGGCAACGAGCGATCACCTTTGATGCTTGCAACAGCTCCCTCCACTACAGTTTTGTGCACATCAGTGAAGATGGGGAACTTTTCCCCGTAGTTGAGCAGAACTATTAGGCCAGGAAGAATAACTAAACAGATTAAACGCAGTAACTTTTATGACTCATATGACGGAACCATGCAGTGACACTCACAATGGAATATGATGGCAGTGTTAGATCTTTTAACCCACAGCACACCCAGGAATCATTTCATGTGCTCTCGCAGTATGACATAAGGCAGTTTACTAGAGCGTAGAAATACTATAAAGCCATTTGGAACAGGGATAAAGGCTACCCTAATCATGTAAAATTCTAAACAGAATTTTGCTGTAGATTAGAACCTTATGCAGAAAAGACCACCACTTCATGATAGTCAGAAATAAAAATTAAAATAGAAGAGGAAAATCCATGTCATTACAGTAAATATTTAAGAATTTTACGTATCAACCAAACTGGTGTTGCTTACTATCATTTTCATGCGTGTCAGGGTATTCAGTCTGTGTTTCCTGTTTGAGACAGCTTGTAACGCGATGGAAATGAAAGAAAAAGAGATAACAGAAATGTTCCATCAGCTCAGTTAGTAAACCTATCTTTTACTGACGGAATTTTATCTCAAAAAAGTGACATCTGTCCCTTTAATTCTGGGGAGATATGAATTAAAGAATCCTCTTTCTGAGTTTTTCTGTATATGAAAAACTACATTGCCGACAAAAAGAGTTCTTTGTGCATGTAGCTGCACAGCTTGCAAAAGGTAAGTTTGTGGTCGCTAACTCCAAAACTGCAAATGTCTGCAGAGCGGATCAGACCTATCTGAAATGATATCTGAAATATGAAAAGCATATCTGAAAATACTTTTAACTGATTTTAAATGACCATACATGGGATTTCATATAGTATTAGGGAGGGGTTAGAAGACACATTTGTATATACTGCAATTTTGAAAAGTCTTGTTCTAAATATAATGTTGTTTGGATACTGACAGGACCTGGCAAACAGTAGTAAAAGCTCAGCTACAATGTATGATTCTTCCCATAGTCCTGGTCGTTCCTCAGGGTGGCTTTGAAGACTCATAAACCCATCCTCCCTTAGCCAAACATAACAAGTTAACTTGTTTTAAAAACAACTATCTTTCATGCTTTTTACCTTTCTTGTGCTGCACCCAGATTATCTTGCAGGCTGGTTTTTACACTAATAAAACCCAGTGGAAGGCATGATTGGGGACCATTAACCTTTAGAACACGAAAAGCTTAAACTCAAAGAATATTTCTGAGCTGCCTCATAGTGCTTTGAAGCCACTGCCTCCATCCTTCATCTAAATTGCCTGAATTCATTTTCAGGGCTGATAAACTGTCAAGTGAATTATGAGACATAGGCCTTGGGTTAATTTATAGAAATGCTCCTTCGCCAGCGCTGTGTAAATCCACCTTTCTTTGTGGAGTATACTTGCTTCAACTTCCAGAACTATCTTATTTTGCCCCATTAGAAGCCCTACATTTCAAATTATTCTTCTTTCTTCATTTGTAGAAAACTAACTTACTAAACAGATTATAATGAGGGACATTTTTCTATCAAGTGTTCAAACTCCTTCAGATACAGTAGCAGCAATACAATACGTAAAAAGATGGTCAAGTCAGCTTATTAATATTTTTTTTAATAAGATGAGAAAGTCTGTCTCACAATACTGCCAGCACTTTACCTGTCAAAGATGAGTTCAAAGGAATAATTCATCTTTTATCTCCCCATATTCAATGGCTAGACAGACTGCAATCTATTCTTATCTGGCTAGCTGAAACCGGAGGGAATAACAAGAAAATTCTGTACTAGCCGGTTACCTTTCACTTTTACGTTCTGGCTCACTATTTCCATGTATGTTTGGTGTATGTAATATGGAACTGGAAATAGCTTGGCTGTCCCTTTCTAATTAGTTATTTTGCATATTTTATAAACAAGGGAGACAAGTATCTCAAGCTGAAATTTTTAGATTGTATTCCCATGAAAATTGCGAACAAAAAACCAATTAATCACTGCCATGTTATGTTTGCCTTTTGGTAGCTCTCAGATTGACATTAATGTTCATTTATATATATTTTATGATTGGACATTCAAATGTATGATGATAACTAAAGTATAGGTTGTCTTACTAAGAGAAAACATGTGAACATATTTCTTTGAAAAAATAGGTGTAAGTAAACTTTTACACTTTTTTTTTTCTTTTGGTTTGCATATATCACTGTAGTCTCAGCACTTCAACTTGGGTAAAATCTACTTACACTTCAATCTTTATAGTATATGCATGATTAGTTCTCAAATCCTGTATCAACAAGGTCCTTTTCATGGTAATGGTTGTAAAGACCTCGCATGTATAGCAATTATAGCATAATGTGCCCCTGGAGAATGCTTAGATTTCTTAATACTGTGTAAGCATCTGAAAATCTGGAAGTCTTTCAGGATGAACAGTTTCCCAGGCAGTCACAAACTGCAAAAGGGACTGATAGTATTTCTTGCTCAGAGAAGGGGTGCTATACCTATCACCGCATAACTAATAGTTGCCAGCTCCATTATGGCCACTTCATTACCCAGAAATCTCCGTTATCTGTGCACCATCACAATTGGTTTCAGGAATGAAATAAGGCTCAGTAAATATGCATCCTGTTTACTTCTGCATGTCTTACTGAAAAAGCACCGCATAGCTATGACGTACTGCAAACATTTAATATTTGAAAGCAAAATACAAAATGTGTAGAATGGTAATGTAAACCCAACAGATACAGCTGCAGCGGTCTTTAAACTTTGTTATATATTTGGCACAAAGAACTGTGAAGTTCTGTGAGGAGAATTAATTTTTTTTTTGAAGCAAGTTACTTTTTCACTCTGAGTTTTTTCTGACCTGAATAATTAGAATGGTAATGTGTTTGTACTTCAGAAGTGTATACTGAAACTTAATTCACTCGGCACCATAGACAATTAGTATTGAAATGGTAAGCATTATTTACTGAGGTCCTGATCTTTACAAAGAGAACCATGTGAGGAAAACTTGGAAAGAAAAAACACTGCATGCAGAGGAGGGATGTGGAAGGAGATGGAGGAGGTGAAAGAGATTGTGGTTGCTCGGCACCACTTACGCCCCTACCATGGACATGTCTGTAGTCTTAGGAAGTTCCCACTCCTTGCGTTTTCTGCACAGGGCTAGCTGGCAATCCGGCATTTCTTCACTTTTCTTCCTAATAATCATCTGAACACCATTCCGCCCAAATGCAGATGCCTTCAGACATTATAGGGCCTTGATAGCCCCACGGTAGGGATGTTCTCCACAGTCACAAGACAGAGCACTAATTCACAAAATTATCCAAGGAAGATACACATGCATGTAGCAGACCCATCCAGTGCAAACCATTGTTGCTTTGCATAGTCATGGTCACATCCTCAGTGAAAGGACTGCTTCTTCTTTAGGTCTTACGTTGCTCTCGCCGTATTGTCCAAACTTAGTAAACAAAACTTAGTAAGATTGACCAAATATAAGAGAACTAGGGCTGATGAACCATGCTTATTGTAGCAATGCATTTATTTTGTATTAGTTACCTATGGAAGGTGTATTGGAGTTATAAAGACTAAATTGATTGTGTTTTCTAATTAAGGAGAAAATTAGGAAAGAGGCTGAATATGTATTCCAGAATTGCAGTGTACAGTATTTAAAATGCATGACAAGCTACAGTCTTGCTTCCTAATTACTTAGTCCCTGTCACTTCTCATTAACATGTAAATCATGTTATAAACGTAGTAAAGGTGGAGTAAAATATGTCCTGAGGGGAGGGGGCACACTGGAAAATTGCTTTGGGCAGTGTGGTGATGAGGGTGTTTCATTTGCAGCTCATCTGTATTCCACTCCCATGGGAAGCTGCATATATGAGATTTAAAGCAATCATATTTTCTTTGTCATAGGCTAGAGTGGTTGTTGCACTTTAAACAAATCGATCTGCAGGTTTTGAATTATCTACCAGAAAATTAGCATACAAAACCTGTCTATCAAAAAGATTGAGAATTCATTTATGGGGTAATTATATTCTTCTTTAAAAAGAAAGAAAAAATTGTTTATGATCTTAAGTGATGATCCTGGAAACAAGAACATTGTTAATAAGACGGTTTGATTCAGTCCACTAGCAAAAGCCCCTGGGCACCTTAAGATATAAAAATGGATTATACAAAAATAAGACAAAATTCAGAACATGCAGAATTAATTATGTTAATTACTGAAGTTATTTGAAAACTGGAGATATGACTTCCATAAACTGACTGACTTTTTAGTATATAATCTTCAATATTTGTAAGCATAATTGTTTCACAACTAATTCATGCAATAAAATTAACATTTTTTACTTACTTCAAGGACTCACATGCTGAAAAGGCATCAAGGCCTATAATTTAGTGAGAAAATCAGTTTACAGGTATGACTTTGCTCTTAATTTACTTACCTGCCACTGACTGACTGACTGATGAATAGGGTAGAACTCGAAGGTTTCCTTATAAAACACTACACTCAAAGCTGAGTAAAAAATCATACTTTTAAAAAATTAATTGTGGTGCTCTTTTCTCTGTTGACAATTACTTTATCTGGACCAGAAAATGGAATTTGAAAATGTCACCCTCTTCTTGTAGTCAGTGTTTCATGAATAAAAATATTTGGATTAAATATTATATAGGAATGACTCGCTTATATGTATTTAGCATTTAGTGTAGTTAGTTATCTGATTTAGTTTAAATTTCACTCATCTGGTGAAATATAGAAAAAATGGTAATAAAGAAAAGGAAGACAGGTGAGCCTTCAGTTGTTTCATTATAAGTTAGCCTGCAGCACATAATTATATGTTTTATGTATATATCATATTATACAGTACTTTATAGCACTTTCCATATGAGTATGGTGGCGTATGTAAAAAAGAGATATTGGAAGTGATTAGTAGACAGCTGGGACTTTTGGCATGAAGGATGTCTATTTCACACGTCTAGAGGTTACTGAAGCATTTAATATTTGAGGAAAGGATGAGTTTTCTATCCCATCTTGAGGAAGTGGAAACAATTTTCTTTATTCTGGGGAGAAGGATTGTCTCATTCCCCAGCTTCTGAGGATTTTGACGGCAGCTGGTTTTCCTAGGTCGTGCCCCATTATCTGCCATTACATCCACTTAGAAGGAATCAATTGTATCGTTCCACTACAGTGATGTACGTGCTACAGTTAGTAATAGCGGAAGTAAAAGTATCAGTTTTGAACTAAGTTTTCACTGAGATGGTTGGGATGGTTTGCTTGCCCCTGAGTCCTTCTGTTTCACAAAGCTGGTGCTTTTAGGAAGACATTGTGTTCACATATTTAGTTTACCTTCACAGAGAAAAGATCTGGAGATACATAATTAAATTAAAGTTGAAATTTAAATTCATTAAAGTTGAAATTTTAGAACTTGCTTTGCAGCATGGTTTTTAATTAGATGGCAATTACTGCTCCCGTAGCTCACTGTGTGGTTTACTGGACATAAGGGGCTCTCAAATAAAAAACACAGTGAACGTTAAGTGAACCTTAAACTTCATGAGTAAAGAAAAGATTGAAGAGATTTGAGCAGATGAGAATGATGAGAGATTTGACGACTGAAGATAGAAAAGGGATGGTCCTCAGTATTGTTGTATGCAGGGGTATGCACTAAAATAAATTTAGTTGTTGTCACTTTCTTGGTAGAAGCCAGTGTTAAAAAATGCCATTGATTATTACAAGAATGACTGAAGTTGAATGTAAGAAAGGTAATTTATCTTTAGCTAAAAGTGCTTGCCTCCGCATACCAGGAGGTGAGTTAAAGTAGGGTTATTCATTGCACTGTGATGTTATTCCCTAGAAAGAGGGAATTTAGCCCATACCTGAAGCGGGATTCTGGATGAAGGGTCAGAGTCTGTAAGTTAGCAACAACCTGATGACAGTATGGGTTTAAATACACTGGTAAACTTGTGTGCTTGAGTCACATAGGAGGAAATGTCTTTGCTCACAGTGATGGGAAGAGGGAGGGGATGGGAAGTGACAAGTTCAGGTTTCTCAGTGGTTATATAAGGCAGCATCAAGGGTGACAGGCATCTCAGCTGCATTCTCAGCCCAGGCAGGTCAGCAAACCTCCCACGGGGCTGACAGGGAAGGTGGCCGTTGCTCTGCCCATCTGCAAGGGCAGCTGAGTGGCCAACACTGGAAAAGCTGCAAGTCAGCTGCTTTCTGAGCCTCCTGGGGGGATAGAAAAGATGCTTTTTAGCAAGGGCTGGTTAGCGGAGAAAGGGTCTCAGAGGAGCTTTAGGCTTGCCCTCTGCATGGCCATCCGTGAATCACTCAGCGGCACTTCAGCCAGCAGGCAGTTCCCAAATCCCTCAAGCTGCAAGGCTGTGTTGATCACCCATTTCCTTACCCCAACAGGTATTTACCTGCCATCATAACAGCACTTCTCCCTGCCGCCTTCGTAGGTCACAGAAGAGCCTGACTCTAGGAACAGGCACTTCCCGCCTTCCCTTTGGCCCATTGCCACCCCAGTTGCCTGAGAGCACTTTAGCTTCCCAGAGTGTTATTCCCTGACCACCAGCCTTGCAGAGCTAATCTCAAGCATTTGCTTAGTTGCGTATTCTTTGCAAGTGTACAGACTCACTCACAGGTTTTGCACAGAGCGTTGTGCATGCACAGGGCCAGCAGGAATCTGGGGCCTGTTGGGAAGTACCAGGAGGGAACTGAAAAGGTGAAAACTTCCTTTGAAATAGAAAAGAAAATCTGGAGGGGTTAGCACAGAGGTACCAGATCCTAAAAAGCATCATGAGCTGAACAGGAAAATGTAGAGGGGAAAAAAAAGATTAGCACCAAACGCAACCTTTGGGGAACTGCAGTAAATAAAGGGTGGGAAGAGACATGATTGCGGGGTGTGGGTGGGCGTTACAGTGAATAGATACTTGGTGTTGTTCTACAAACACTAATTATTTCTGCCTCTGTACTTCTGTTGTCTGGGGCGGGTTCAGAGGGTTAATTTAAAAAATAATGAAAAGAAAAAGTTGTGTAAGGAATGTCAATAAAAACTGTTAGTTTCAGTTAATGAGAACAAGAAAGGATGAGTGAAGGAAATCAGAAAATAGGTAGTTAAGAATGGTTTCCTGGTAACCAAAAAATTATGTTATGTAGAGAGCAGAAAATGAAAATTGAAGTAGAAGGTGGGGAGAAGCTACGCACCTGTTAAATTTTTGCATTTGAATTCTGACCTGTTATTAAAATTTTCTGAGCCAGACAGAAAATTGAAGGCAGCCTGGGAACAGTGCTCAATGACAGTGACATTTCCTGACAGAGCAATTCTTTGCATATCAGTTGTACTAATTGTATTCAAACTGACAGCGACAGTTTAACCCATTCACCAGAGGAATTGTCTTGCTGCAAGACCAGTGATCTATGTTTTCATTTAGTTGTCAGTCTAGCCTTGTGCTGTACATTTTGAAGGTACAGTTGCCCTTAAATGATTAATACAAATACGATAAACATCATCTCCCCTTGAAATGTTGCACAACAGAATCTTACAAAAGCAGCTTTTTTTTCTCCTGCAGAAAAACTTAGAAAACTAAGGGGGTTTGCCCTTTTCAAAGCCAGGTTGAATGAAATCACTTCTTGCCTAAAGCAGTTTTCTTTATTCGACCATAAATGAAAATTATTTTGAGCATCAGAAAGTTTTTTTGCCTCCACAAATACCCAGAGTGCATTGTACAGTTTGAACAAGTGAAATCCAACTGCCTGTGCCATTTTCTTCCAGTCTGAGTGGGTTTACATTTTTTACATGAGAGGCAGGAGACCCTATCTGGCTGGAAAACAGGAACATCAGATGAAAATCAGTTAAATACATCCATTCATTGTAGAAATTATTCTGCCCATAAAAACTTAATCGTGGGTGGAAATGGAGAGAGATGAAAATCCCGTATGACTGGCCAAGCTCATATGGTTGGAAGCTGCTTTAGATGTGTATTTGGTTGTCCTTTGGAAATTGTCAAGCCGTATAAATGCTTCCTGGGCCTGTTTCTTTGCTTTTGCTGCACTGCTAGCTGCTGCAGAAAATATCACCAGAATAAATCCTCTGAAATTACACCCTGCCATTGGGTTGTACCAAAGATGATGTGTGCCTGAATAGACTTTTGATACACAGCTTAAGTAGTCACTAAGTACGGTTATGGTGTGGAAATCTCCCAGGCACAGGATAGTTAGTCTATTAATATAAGGTAAGAGTTAATTATGAAAAAGGAGAGAAGAGGCGAGCTGGGAAGGGCATTGTAGGTAACCTCCAGGACCTGAAAAGCTGTGGCTTTTAATGTATGACTGGCTTCTGCCCGGTGCTGTTGTCTTAGGTAGTGAATAGGTTATATACTGTGTAAAGAAATATGGGAATGACCCACTGTTAGAAAAGACTGGGCAAAGAGAACAAGCAGAAAGTCTGAAGACAATTCCAGAAAAAAATGTGATTAAATGTAAAAGAAAGAAGAAAAAATTAAGGAGAAATTACAGAAAGAATGAAGAGATAGATGGAGAAAAATAATGAAGAGAGTTTGGGGTTTGCAGAAATCAATATAGAAATGTTAGCTTAAAAAACTATCGAATAAATTGTTTGACATAGCACAGGAAAGTACGGTACCTGACATCTGTCAATGTATTTGGGTTTTATGACCACTTTTGTGGAGCCGTGCTATGAAGACAATATTCACCTGGTAGCCCAGAGTCAATTACTGTGCCATGGATTTTTCTTTAGACAGAGTTTGATCTCTCTTCCCATAGGCCCTGGAGAAATAAAGGCTGTAGAGCACTCTTAAAGCTTTTAGTGGAGAGACTTCAAAATTTTCCTTGCTGAGAGATGAGGAAAAACTTACAGTAGGTGAATAACTGGTATGTTGGGGAATTAATATTTAATTGAAAGTAATGGACTTTGATCCAATGAAAAGTTCTTTTAATAGACCTTGTGTGCAGGTTCAGCATTAACTTAATGTATTTAACGCAGGTAAGGAATCTGCACATTATTGTGTACGGTGCAATGAGGTATTGCATTAATGTTTAACTGTCTAAAAATCCTTACATATATAAAACCACATACAGTATTAAATACACGTATTCCCATTGGCATAAGGATGCCAATTCTTAAATGAAAGACAGATCATTTGAACAGGTTGAATTTTATGTAACTTTAGTCCTCTTAAAGTAAGTTGTCTAATTTCATGCTAGTCACACAGGCTGCCTTTCCAGTAAATGGAATAAATAGGCATAGCTGAAAGATAAATAATCTGGCCTACTTTAGAAGCTATTTTAGGATGAAACGTATTATCTTCTGGAGGTGCTTGTTTCTCTTTGACAACAATGAAGAGAACCTACAGTGACTGGCTCAGAGTAAGAGATTTAACTTTTGAACCCCTGAATTATGGCAAATCAGTTTCATCCTTTGTTACATGAAGAAGGGTCAAAGTGGCAAAACACTGTTCTGCCAACAAGTAGTGTTTTCATTTTTTTCAGAAGACATGTTGTTGCCTGATAGTAATTCAGACGTGGAGTAATTCAAGAGTCATCTTCTTTGTTCTGCCTTTGTTTTCTCGCTGTTCTCTACACCTCTTGATGGTCTACGTTTCAAAGGCTAATTAGCAGAAGTTTATGAAGATTCTTAATATGAGGTATTATTTTTGAAGTACAGGAATATTTTGTGGAGGCTTTATATATCCATATTTTATATACTCCACTGAATAGCATAGTAAAGTTAAAAATATCTTTTTTATATCTTCCAGTATGAATTTTGTAACAAATAAAAACTCTTCAGATGTTTTTGAAAAATTCATAAAAATAGAAGAAAAAAAATAAAACGTAGAATGGCACATAGGAATGCAGCTTATTTGGATAAATGACTACAGATTACATATTCTTTGCTTTCACCAGATGACTGGTTTTGAGTATGTTAGCTGCAGTTCCCAAAAGCTTTCGTATCCATTTCCAAGTTGTGTACTTCGCACAGTACCACGCTATAGGTGGTGGTGTGCTCATCTTCTGGACATTCTCCTGGTGTTATGTGGGAGAGTTCTTGTACATGGATCAAAATACGGTATTTCCATAAAATATACACAATTATCTATTTTCCTTCAAATGTTTGGACCTTGCTATTGTGAAATGCTTATTATCATCAGCCCAGTTGCTTTAAGTAAATATTTGTGGTTCCGGCTGAGCAGATCTCTTCCCATGTGGCAAATGGCCTTGTTACAGACTGCCAGTAAGATGCAGCGCGCGTCATATACAGTTGTGGTTCTGTAGAAATTAAAGACCTGCTTTTGTCATTTGCATCTCATCAGTTGGTCTTATGATATTAATCTCATTTTGTACTATTTTGAAATCACAGATTCCTGCTAAGTAGACTATTTGCTTTTTTATTCTTCAGGTTTTTATTTTACTTTTTACTAGAAGGGCGTTAAAAATAGCCACTCTTAGCAGAGCTACTGTAGTGTATCGTCGTGATGTTAAAGCTGTCAAGGACAAGAAATAGCATGATAACATTTGACTGAGTACAAGTGACTGCGCTGTAGTTTTGAGATTGTGGTTCGCAAGCCGAGTGTCAGTAGGGGTAACTCGCTAGCTACATGGCTCTCCGTAAAACGCTGGGCGGTGGATTGGCAGCCGCATCATGTTTAGCTATAGCCTCACAAGCCGTGTTTCTTGCAGAACATCGCTTCTCAAAAGGTTTGCTTCTAGGTAAGCCATCATGTTTATTTGGGGTCCCCAGACTCCAAGTCTCTTCCTTATCAAAACACCACCACCAAAGTAAGACTCTTACCTTTTCCAAAGCAGGTTAAACTTTCCCGAAGCAGGCTAGGTTGTGAGGTAAGCCATCTTCTTGGGGAAACGTTCATATTTTCAAGTATCCTGGGACCTGCTGGCCTCTTGCACCAGACCCGGTGTAAGAAGAGCACCGGATTTAGATGAGCTGTGTTGAGAACCAGACTGATGGGTAAAACTGCTGTGCCGTATACACAGGAATCTCCAAAGGTAACGGGAATCGTGAGTGGCTGGTGTGGAGGCAGGGAGTTCCAGTGTGTGTGTACTGGCACAAGCTAAACAACAAGTTGGTGCAGTGAAAGCAGTAAGTATCAAAGATCAAGAGGCTGATTTCAAAGGGTGATATATGTCTGTGAATTTGTCCAAGCCAGGTCAGATTCCCCATTTCCATTTTAGGTGAGGGTAGGAGATGAGGAATGGCTGCTTCTCTGTCCTAACAGTAAAAAAAACAAAAAGACAAAAAAACAAAAAAAAACCAAAAAACAACCCCAAACAAACAACAACCAAACCCTAAGAAGAATTCACAGTTACTTATCAGAGAACAGTACAATAGTATATGGACGGGTTTACTCTGAAGGCAGTCATAGCTGGTGTAGAACACCTGATATTACAGCTGTTTTTGAACTAATGTTTTTAACATTTTTGGTTTAAACATGATTTCAGATGTTTTCTTTTGAAGTTGAACCTGACCTGTATTTAAAATAGATATGTAAATGGCACATCTCACAGAAGAGATGTGTTAATAAAGAACACATGAGCAACCTGTTTTCTGCAGTCATTAAGAGCACCGTTTAAGAGTGTATCTTCTCAGCCTCTCATTGAACTTTGTGTGTCAGTCATCTGGGGAAAAGTTAATAGTGTCAAAAAAGCGGCAGTCAGAAAGTTTCTTGAGAAGTTTTGATGGCTGAAAAGTGGATTTTTTTCTGCAAGTCACCATCAATTATATATAACACGTATTCTAGCTTCTATATTCCATGGTGAAAGCAACTGTGATTTCTTTCTTTCTAAGCAGTGAGTTTATATCAGGTATTTCCATGTATTTTAATGATGAGAAACGAAAATGTGATATTTTTGTTCATCAAGTGAAAGGATTTTGCTTGAATCACTACAAGCTTCCTCCAGACTTGACTGGAGTTTGGGCAGTCTTAGCAACTTATTTGAGCGAGGAAAGGAGTGTCAATAGAAAAATTTGAAATTCAGGGTAGAGTATTCTTATGTATATTGCGTGATACAGATGTTTAACTATTACCAGAGCAATTGGAAGATGAAGAAGCTATCTCAATTGCATTTCAGTCATAGAAGATGGAGAAGAGGGTTGAAGATCCTTTTTAGAAATACATCGGTGTGTTTGAGAAGAAGATGCCACTAAGGCCATGAAAACTTTACCCATTTAGATCTGTTCAAATCAAATAACAATTTGAGACAGCCGATTAACTTTTGGAGGTTTTTTAAATGTTCTTAATAAATAAATCATTTTTTTAAAAACCAAGATACAAAAAGGATAATAATATTTTCCCCTATAATGTCAAACTATTGTTTATTAGTCTTAAGGACATCTAGGAAAAAAATATCCTGTGATTTCTAACTTATTTTGTGTATTGAGATTATAATTTTGTTCCTGAATAGACACCATTGAAGATTTTAAGTCATGCCCATGCTTTTTAAACAAATCAAATGTGGCTCTGAAAGTCAGACATTACAATAAGAAAACTGAGTCTTGGAACACTAACAGCTACACCACGGAAGCCTAGATCTTGGCATGATATTACATGTGGTAGGTGTCATGTGTCTAAAATCTTAGCTGATGATATGAGTGAAGGATTGAACACACCAAACATGAAAAGATGTGCCTCTGTGAGCCACCCTTTGTATTGGTCTACTAAGGGTGTGAGACTATGGGAGGCAGAACACTTCCTGGCATTTTTTTCTCCATCACGCTGAACAATAGCTTTGAATGTGGATGTTAAAGGAATATTGCTTGCTTGCACAGGAATAATTGTCATTCGTTGTCAGGAAGCCTCTAGTAATCTTTAAAGCCAGATTGTCCGTTCAGTTGGGTTGGTGTTGGATTTGTGATTGACTACAGTAAAGGCATTGTCATTGCATGGCTACAAAAGAGGTACCTTTCATATCAGCGTAAGAGGGAAAAATGCCTTTGCAGTGTTTTGATTAACATACTTGGTATTGCAGCTAGGAAAATAATGAAATGAGTTTATCATATCTGATTTTGTACTGAGAAATTATTTTTGGACAATTTGACATATTTATAGGACTCAATATAAAAGGTAGGATACCGTTACCAATAGTGCAAGGCAGTAGAGAGGTTAAGATGTTGGCAATATACTGTTTTAATCAGTACCTCTGAATATGAGTTCAAAGATAATGCAAATTACACTGTAGGGAGACCAAATGGCCAAATATAAGCTTTGGGTAATGTCTTTTATTGCTGGAATATCAATGAAAATATATTGTCAATATTTACAGTATTTCATAGAAGGACAAGTTGTGTACACTACGTACATAACAAGCAATAATATGTTAACAGTGTGTGTATATATATAGAGAGAGTATAAATCAAAAGTAATCAAAACTCCAGCAAACTGTGTTTTGACAATTGAGGTATGTTGCAGGGTTTTTTGTATTGGTTTGTTTTGGTTTGTTTTGAATAGAAGCACTGGAAAAATCTACTGCAAACTATTAGCTCTGCTGGAAAAAGAGGGAGAAAAAATATTTCCAAGATGCTTTAAGGTATAATATATCCAAGTAAAATTAAATATTAATGGTCTAGATGTCTACTGGTATCACACAGTCACACAAACATGCATCAAAGGGTTTCCTAAGTTACAAAAGAGCTATCCTTGTGATTGTGGAAATTGAGATTACATCTGGAAGAAAAGGCGTTCTGAATTGATTCGAAAAAAGCTTAAATTCTCTGAGAATGCGCTAACAGGAGAGCCCTATGCAAGTAACTGTATAATCAGCAAGGATGTAAAATAGATTCTGTATTTAAAATAATTCACAAAATTACAGTGTGAGCTAATTAAAGACGACCAGAGGGAGTTTTATTGCTTGGGGTGTTAAAAATTAGAGTGGATAAGACACTAGGGGGCCTGTTCAAAAACCTTTGAAAACTTTTGAAGTCATCAGAAGCCTATCCCTTGGATTTCAGCAGTTTTTGAGTCAGACATAGTTGTGCTATAAGAATTATGCTCCATTGTTAGGATATGCAAGTACTTGGCCTGAAAGTGTTTTCCATTTTCTGACATACACATTTCTAAGTGAACAAGAGTATGAAAACTTACATTTTTTTATCTCCCAGAATGACAATAGTTGCAATATGAAGATAAATGAAAATAGATTTCCCACTTATATGATATAAGGTTATATATTTCCATATTTCTTAGTATTAATAAAGGATATAAACTCTGTTCTTTGCTAAAATTCAAGGTCTCTTGCTAGCCAAGATACACAGAAAGCAGTACATTTTCCGAGCAGAAAATTACTGCTGAAGAAAATTTAGGAACTGAATTGGGAGTCAATAAGAAATGTAATTTATCATCATCATTACTAATTAATTAGGTTGTGAAGAAGTGTAGATTCAAATATGGAACCAAACAGGAAGGAACCATCTATTTCCCATAACTTTTTCATTAGGTAATTCCGACATTTTAGAATAAATTTTTTAAAACACTTTAAAATGGATGAGTACATTCCATTAGACCTGCGTATTCATAACTCAGTTTTTCTTTCAATAAAGACTAGAAAAGTTCATGTAAGTGCAACTTCTACTCCTGTAAGTCTTTTAAAACTATAATATATATAAGATTAACTGTATTCAAAAGTCATAATTTTCCTTGAAGGATTAGACTCCATGGGGCTGTTTGTGCCGATATTTCCATATATTTATATTTGCATATGCAGATGTATGCCTGTGCTCCCTAAAAAGCCAGCTGAGTGAAATTACTTTTCCATTCATTAATGTGACACCAGAACTTGATGAAGGTGTTAGCTGTGGGTTTGGGAGATGTCACTGAAATCAGTATCGTTTCTGATGCTGAGCTATGCCATACTGAGTAACAAAAACTGGAGGAGAGAAAAACCACTGACCAAACACCAGCATCTCTACCTGTGTTAGTGGCCGAGGGGATCTGTCTGCAGGAGCTTGCTCTGTGGAGCCATGGCCATGTGAAATAATAGCAAAATGAATATTGCTGGTAACTGCTCACTCAAAATCTCTTCTGAAGTAGATCTGCCACTGGCCTCCTAACTATTCCACTTCTGTCTAAACTGTAATTCATTTATCTTTCTATATAACCAAATTTCATATCACCTAGTGATCTAAGAAATTAAAGTAGCATATACATTTTTAAGGTAATTATAAAGATGGCAGCTTGGGATGACTTGTATATAACGTAAAGATCCGATCTAAATTTGTAGCTTTTTAATATAAATATATAGTCATAACTATCCACTCTGTATACTTGCAGCTTCATCACACTAGTTTTTGCTTAGCTGAAAATTCTATTGGTCGAGCACCATTCATCTGTATCTTCTTTAATTAAATCAGCTGTTCACAGAAAAATCCCCAGTATGCCTGGGTAACATCACTTGGTGTAGAAGGAGAGACAACTTTTTAAAGTAACTTTCAAAGTAACTTTCAGATTAAGGTGGCACTCTAAAAATGTACATGTGAGAAGAAAACAAAGGCCCTTAAAATAGTCCAAGATCTGTTGTATACAATCAAAATCTTTTCCCCCCAGAGTTATAAGGAAAAAGACTTTTTAGTTACTGAAGCTTGAGTACACATTTAAAAATACCAAGAAAATTGCACTTAAAAAAAAGCCCAAGTTGATCCATTGAAATTTACAATTTCTATTCATCCCTGAAGTGATGAATTTGTGTCTCTAATACTTGAATAATTATTCAGTGTCTTCTACTGAAGCAAAACCAGGTAAACAAAGAAGTGGAGCAGAGAAGCCAAAACAATGATGTTTTAAAAATATTTGTACACAAGATTAAATTGTAACGGTAGAGTTTTTACTGTTTGCGTTTTCTTATATCCCTGTTTCTCAGTGGGGAGTAAACTTTATCTTTTTTTCAATGATTAATGACGTTCTACCCAGTGGTTTGATCTGTTTAATTAGCGTGTTCCACAAACAAGGTATGCAAAGAGAAAATACTCCCCAAAACCTCTCTCTTCAGTCTCTCTTATAATTTAATTATTCTGTAATGTATTCCTTGGCATAAGAGGATGTTACAAATTAACAAGAAATGATGTAAATTGATGCAACATCACTTCAGTACTATGAAGTACAAACTTGAAGCTAGAAAAAAACCCAAATTTCTGGCTTTCTATCATGACTAAATACAGAATTAAAAATACTTGCAGGTGTATCATTTGAAATGAACTGAAATGTGGAGCAATATAAATTTGTTGTTAGTGGGTCCCATATTAAAATATCTGTTTATGTTTGTAGTATGAAGAATGACATTAAAACGCCAGTGCTGTTCATACTTTTTGGAAAGAAATCTCTATGGCAAGTCTTTTGGAATGATAATAACATGCAAAAGTGGTAGTGAACCCACCATAACTCTGTAAGGGAGGCCAGCCACTCAGTCCTGACAAAACTGGTTGAAAGTCATTCTGATCTTTTGGCTATAAACCATCCCTAGTCAATAGAGTTTGACATCAACTTTTGTCAGTGACTTGGTTTATGTAACGAAACCATTACAGACTGGACAGAAATGGCACGCTTTACTCAGGAAAAGCTTAGGAAAAAAGGTACTATAAGCATTGCATAATTGCTCTGCAGATAAATTACGCGAAGGATGGGCTTCATATAGTATGTAACTCTTGCAAAACCCTCAAGACCAAGGGTCCATGGAATGGCAGCATTCAGGCAGAGTTTAGACAACTGCATAACTGAGTACTGATATCAAAGAGGATATGGGAAATATCATCCTCTCTTTGATGGTAATAGAAAAGATGCCATGATGAACAAGTTTGGTTTGATAAAAGATTCTTATGTCAGAACAAAGTAGTAACCAACAATTTTTGCTAGAGTGCAAAGCATCACTGCAGTGTTTTCTATAATGGGAAAAATACACCACATCACAGAATACTATTGTATGTTTTGCCTGAATACCGTTTAATTCATTTTTCTTTTGCTATCTATTCATAAGAAGGCTAGAATGAATCTTCAAATAATGTGATATACTTATTGTTTATTATTTCTGAGGTTTCCTTCCAGTATGTTTCAGTTCCCTAAAAACTACTGTTCTATTGAAAATACAAAACACCAAACTGCTATGGGAACAAAAATAGCAAAAATTCGTAGCCATTCTTAGTATCAGAAGTTTTTACTTTTACCCAATTGTTTTATCATCTCTACAGATAAGGCGTAAATAATATTTTTTTAGTATGTATAGAATGTTTTCTTCTGCAGAAATCAAAATACTGTGAAAAGCTGTAAATCAGGATGTCTTTGTGCAGATGTGAACCTGATAATGTAATAAGTCACATAAAGTTGCTGATATCCCATTGAAAGGTAGCGGAAGACTTAGGAATAGACCAGGCGTTTTGCTCATAATTTAAAACCCCTTGCCCCCTAAAAGTGATTTTAAATTTATTACATGTAGGATTTCCTGTGCATACGGGAAAAAAAATGTTCAATGCAATGTATGACTTTCCAGAGGTCTCATGCTTTTTCTTTATTAGAAGTGAAGATTTTTACCACATCATTGAAAGGCTTAGATGTTCTAAGGTCAAGGATAAAATAGTTTGCATGTGCCTCTGCTAGAAGTTTAAAAGAATCTAAACATTAGACAAGGCTTTCTATGCTTCATGGACTGACAAATTTTAGGTTTTATTTTTGATAATGCAGGTAGTGGCAGAAGAAGTGTTAATAACTGGACATTTGAAGAGTGATATTTTTTTTCAAAGTTCCAGTAAGATTTAAAGATCTGTTTTGCTGTTTACTATCCAAGCCTAGAGAATTCCTAACCTGAAAAGCTAATTTCAAATAAGACATACAATAAAATGAAAGTAGTGACTTAGAATATGACATCCAAACAAATAAATGTAGAGCTGAGTTGTGTATCAGATTTCCTCCAGTACCCTCATCTATGAACATGGAAACTTGCTAATGCAAGCTGAATGATTAGGTTGTGTAACTCCCCAAGTTATTTCAAAATTTATTTTCTGTGAGGAAATGCTATTTATGTATGAAACAAGTAAGATGGTAAGTTTCCACCTTTGTTCGTAAGAATTTTATTGACAATATCAAACTTATATTTAATTATGTTACTCTTTATCCATTCTAAAATCTAAAAAACCTGCAAAGATAAGCATGTTTTTATTGCACCAAAAGTTATAAATCAATTTTCTCAATCAAGTTAAACATAGATTCCAATTTAACTCTGCAGAAATGTCTGTGAGATGTAGGGGAGGAAGAAATGGAAAATAGTGAGACATGCAATACATCTCCATCATCTAACATTGCTTGATGATGCTACTAGCAGTTTTAGGAATTCTTTTCATATGAGATTTACTCATAGGTTAATAAAAATTTCTGATTATATTAACCATTTATTTCTGTAATATTCATTTACAGTGGTCTGTTGCCATTCACACTTCAATGTATAATTGCTTCAATGAAGGAATTTCTGTATTAACGGAGAGATAACTGAGTATTTTGTGAGACTGCAGAAATTATTAGTTCCAGCTGACTATAATAATAAACAGTTTTAATAAATAGAGTGAGTGAAATTTAGAAAATTAACTCCACTAAACAAGGCTGTCTTGGAGCACATGTAATTGGTCGGAGGCTTCTAACATTCTCCCTCAGCCATGTAGTGTTATGTGCACAAAGATATTCCTCTAGCATTAAACATTATCTCTGAAAATTAGTAGCTGATAAATTAGGTGCTGATGGGGAACCAACAGAGTGCAGTCAACTGTGAGTGTGAAGACAGCACTATTTGCATTCCTTATTATTCATAAAGAATTACAGGACGCCCACACATCTGACATGATTAGAACGCATGAACAGTAGATTGAAAATCATACTGTATTAAATATACAAAATGAAGTGGAAATGAAAATACATTTTGGCCATTATAAGAAAGTAATGTTTGTTCAGTATTTCCTAACTGCTCTCTGAATTTCTGTGCCAGCTGTCTTTTCAAGAAAAAGAAAGCTTTACCCTTCTCCTAGAAGTTCTCTGCCTTTAGATTTCAATAGACCTTACTGCTTAGGAATTACAGCAGAAACTCTTTTGAAAACCCTAAGTCACACTGGAGCTGGCAACTCAAAAGTGATATATTTTTCTGGTTTGTTTCTCCTTTTTTTTCTGTGGTAAATTTAAGTAGTCATAATGTGAATTTCTGATATTGAAAGGTTTTTGAAGTTAATGTATCGGTCTTAAAGGGTGGTAGAATGTACTTGCATCCTTACATTCTGCTGAGAAAATGTAAACATACCTGTCTGGAAATAAATACAGACAGTAATGTATGCTCAGTGTTGCAAAAGTATGACAAAAGATGAGAAATGTAATGTGCTTGGAAAGATACGTGCCTGCAAGTTGGTGTAAAACTCACAGGAGTCACAGGCAGACTGTTCACAACATCAGTGAATTTTGCATCAGCCCCATGCTCCTGAAATCACAATATATATCCAGAAGTGTGTTACTGCTTTCATGTAACCTGCAGTTTTCATGAGCCTTCAGTTTCTCCTTTCTGTGAGGACTTCCAAGCCAAAAGACATTTTCTGACAGAAATCCGATTCAAACTAATATATGTTACTATTTTTTTAATCAGAAAGTACAAGCATACAAACAGGTGCTTAAATTCTACTAGGCACTGACCCTGATACTTACATCAGTATAGTCTAAATGAGAAAACCACTAAAATCACACTGATTTGGGTATCTTTGCATGAGTAGACACAGTAAATAATCTGTTTGCTCCAGCCATGATCCTGACCACTCTTCAGCTGTGGTCCACTTGGCAGGCAGCAATGGTAGGGTGCTGAGCCTGAGGTTATACACCTGTCTCAAAACCACACAGCTTCTGGATCAGGAGGTTATAGAAGCAGTGATTTTGTTTGATTTGAGAATTCTTTTGTTTGATTTGGCAATGTCTGGCATACTCTTTGAGCAGTATTTTTTCAAAACTCTCCAGGAAAGGTGAACAGCAGCAGAGTAAAGGGGTTTACAAATTAAATCACAGTAGTTAAGGGTTAGGCATACTTAGCTCCTGAGAACCTTCATTATATAATTAGCATAATAGCAGAAGAAATTTGAAGATGGCAAATGCAAAAGAAGGAATATTAAAATATATACTTGAATTATCCGTATACCTCACTGGACCTAAAGATACTGGAATTGTTCCTGTTGACGAACAAGGTTCCATTTCAGGGAATTTTTGAATAATGTTTAAGTGCAGAGGAGCGTTCAAGTAGACAGTGATGTTAAAGAGATAAAGAATGTAGTAGAAATTAATAGGAGAATATTCAATATCATCTTATAAGTTGAAATTTAATGTTCTAAATTTTAATCACCTCATTTAGGAAAAAATGAAATAATTTGGAGACCAAAATAAATAGGAGCAGAATAGACTTTGAAAGGCATGAAGTGAGCTTGAGAGGTCTGAAGCTAACTTGTATACAAGACAAGTAAGATGTAATAGTAAGATGTAATACTTATTTACATAAGTAAGAAATACTGGTAATGTAATCATTGCCCCAATTGTATATTTTATCTTTATACCAAACAAAAGGAATAGTCACTAAAATTGAAAATAGTGACTAATATTGAGTGACAGCATGCTTAATTATTTTTGATTGCCCTTTCCTTTGCATAATATTCAATTTGTGAATAAATTGAGACTCAGTGTTTGAAAGTATTTAAAAAAACACACCAAGATATACATGTGACTACGAAGAATACCCATAGTCATATCAGCTAAAGCATGTCATTTTTAGAAAGGATACAAACCCATAGATTTCTGAGTTTAGGGCAAACTTTAATGGCATTTTTTTGCCTATGGGCTGCTTGCTTCATAGTTGTCAACCAAAGAGTTACTTTCACCTTCATTTGAAGTGTGGGGTGGTGGCCTCTGTCAAAGATAGGATAGTGGATTAGATGGATAATTGGTCTGATTCCTTATGACAGCTTAAATAATATTGTATAAAATTAAAGTAAAGGGGAAGAAAATCAAGCTCATACATTTTGCTGAAGATGAAAGTAATTGTATAGTGGGGTGAGTCTTTTTTTTTTGGCGGGAGGCTAATTCTTGCAAGCATTTCTGCTACACCTAAATGATCCTGAAGCGAGGATTTCTGGAAATTGTGCCAAAATGCTCTTCATTGTAGAAACAGTTGTGCTAATTTGCATACTGGAAAAGGTCTAAAGCTGTCTGAGTGTGGCCTTTTGCCTGTACTAATACACTCGGCTATGCTGCAAGTCTTGTTCACCCAGGCAAAATGCACCAGTAGGTATGGTGATCTTCATTTTGATATCTGAGCCAGTTTATAATTGCCCAGTTAAATATATGTGTGTGATACCATATTCTGCTGTATGTACTTATCCTTGTGGAACAAACATCCCGTAGTGAGTGTGTCAGCCACTAAGACTGGTTAGAGACATTTGAATATAAAAAATAGATGTAGCTACCGTTCAACATCTACATGATTACCAGATCTGTATAATGAAGTAATCAGTTCATTAGAGAAATGGCAGGAGCAGCCCTTTTAATTCTGAAGGGTGCTTGAGAGAAAGAAGAGTCCTTTCCTTCCTTCTTGGCTTGCTTTTGGCTTTCAAGGGGAATATGCATGAACAGCCCTGGGTTATATTTAACGAATGCAACAATAAACTTTTCTTCTGTGCAATCTCTACTGCCTAACAAGTACATCAGGACACAGAGAACATTCTGTTTTTCATCCATGTTCTGTTGCTTTTTTGTGTCTGGTTTTTGCACTGTTTTGGACAGCTGTGATCACTGGAAGGACAAAATGCTGATCGCAAGATGAAGGGAAGCTCAGAGACCAAAAAAGAGACAATGTTTCTGGGAGGAAAAAGGCTATATGGATAAAAAAGGAAAATGCCAAGATTCATTTATTGTCAGAGCAATGTATCTCTCATCTTTTCTGTAGTGGCTAATATTGTGTGGATCTAGCATCAGGGAGCTATGCACTCCTGTAGAATTAGCTTTCGGTAGGAGGTGATTACCTACTTTAGACCACTTATCAAATTCCCAGTATAATTCTGTTAGTAAAACCCTGTTGTGGGAAAAAACAGAGAAACAATTTTTTATTTTTTATTTTTTTTGGATAGACTGCTTGTCAAGTGGCAAAAGGAGAGGAGTGAAAGTTTAGCAATATGAGGTCAAATGGTCTTGCCCACCCTGGATTTACAGCAGTAGCATTTAGAGCAGCACTTAGTTCCTACTCTCTAATGCCAGACACGTAGAGAGACCTTGAGCAAGTCGTAAATTTCTTGTGTGCATTTCTATAGATTGCTGTAGAACGGCCCTTCCAACCCTATGCTTCTTGGGGCCACGGGGGCACCTGGAGCATCCTGAAACCTCATCTAGACCATAGAAGTCTTCCAGGCTGTCAGATAGGGACCACTGAATCAGTATTTTGTTGATCAGGTAGCCAGTAACAGTCCTTATTGGGCAACCAGTGAAATCAGAAATACATTAGATGAATTCTCTCATACAGAATGAATAGCCTAAGTCTGAGAATGTAATGTCTGCTATTTTTTGTTATCCTAGCACTTTGCTTAGTTCTTTGTGATATCTTTATCTAGATAGTGTACCTACAAAGCATAAAATAGTAATGAGTCCTCTAAGCAAGAAGATGTAGAGCTTAGAAAGAGCACGGAGTGCTGCTTTGCCTGGCTTAAGATGTAGCTTCTCTGGAATAATTTTCCTGTACCCAAAGTACAGCCAGTTCCAAGGAGAAATACATGTACTGATATATACAGAATAGACCAGTACCTCTCTACAGACAGGTATTTTGGAGAGGAAAGGACAGTGCTTTAGCCAGATGTCAAGATGACTTTTTTTTAGACTTATCGTGGGCTTGCTTAATGCACTCATTTGTCAATGCCTTTATTTTTCATATTATCTGACATCAGAGGCCTAGTGACAGAAAGCAAACCTCCCACTGGCTTGCCCATATTCTTCCACTAGTGCCTGGATTTTTCTGGGAAGCTCTGACAAGAATTGCAATGGTATGTGAGGCTGCTCAGCTCGTGCAGTTGAAAGTGGCATATTCAAATGTCAAGCACTGAGTGAACAACTGATTTCCACAGTTCAATAATTAAGTCCTTTCTCATGCATTTATAGTTCAGCACTCCAGCCTTTTCTCATTTTGTGGTCCCAGGTGTGAGAAGCAGCTGGTTGGCTGATCTCACATGGGTGGCCAGCTGTGCCTGGCACATATTCATGGAAGAGAAGATTGCAATGCAAAGATGCACTACTTAAGGGAATGTACTGTGTCCACAGGTTAGTGTCACAGCCTGCCCCATGCAGCAGCCAGATGAGCCTCTACTTTTTGTACGAATGAATATGACGTGTAGTAGTTCCACAGACTCCTCTGCTTGTCCTAGTGCAGAGGTGGTGCAAACATCAGATAAGACCCGTTGGAGAGCTCGAGATTACATTTCACGCATGGACTGAATTGCATACCTATTTTACAGATAATTCTGTACACCCATTTTGTCTAAGTCATGCAAGTTGAGATCCATATGTAAACGTTAAAAAAGTTTGCATTCGCAAACAGAAATTGTTTGACGTGTGACAGAATGCTGCTCTAGAATGCACTGAGATAAGAAAGTCTTAATGTGACAAGATTTAGATTAATCCTAAACAAATGAACTGTATTTAATCTTGCAAATGTTAATGTGGTGGTAGTGGGAGAAAGCGCATTTGTGTCAATGTGGTTATTTTTTTTGTTTGAAGGTTACAACATATTTCTTGCCATTTTAGGAAAAGGTACAATTATGGTAAATGCCAGATTCTGTATTTTTCGTTATTCTGGGTTACAAATGCCAATATTAAGATTGATTCACACTGCATGAATGATGCTTTACACTACAGACCAAAACATGAAGTAAAGAGTTTCATGTGGCAGACAGGAATGAGTAATCCTGGACAAGTGCAGGCTTACCAGTAATACGGCCTTCAGGCTATGCAGTTTTGTGTTCTCTCTTTATTAGGCATTTTCTAAAAGAAAAAATCATTCTCAATGATTAAATGCCTCAGTCACACAACACCTGCACGGACTGGATAAGGAGGCTGGAGAGTATACCTGCTTCCAATGTATCTCTCCATAATCTGAGTTTTTAGGCTTAACTAATGTATGCGTGCAAAGCATTTGAACATAGTTCTTCAATTACCTGCAACAAAAATGGCCTAAAATGTTATTTTTTGTTTTGTTTGTGGTCTTGCTTCACGAGATTACAAGAGTTTTAGCAGTGTTTTACTTTTAGAAGGCTCAAGAGAGGCAATTTGAATGTGGAAGAAAAGTTATAGTAGAGGATAATGGAGTAAAGGTTGTGTTGTATTAGATGGACAAAGAAACCCAAGCTGCTAAAGGAGAAAATGGGAAAAAATTAATTTGGAAGTAGTAAACAAGTAATGGACACTGACAGATCTTGGGCTTACAAAGTACTGAGCAGATAAACGTGGAGAAGATAAATGATTCTGAAGGAGACCAAATGCATCCAATGAGACACAGTTAAAGAAACAAAGCAGATGATGACAGGGTTGAGAGAGTGGTAAATGGAAGAGTTGATCCATGACTGAAACTCAGACCTGGAGGTAGTGCTAAGGAGTCAAAGGGGATGTCGTTGCAGCTGCACCAGTTACCCAGGATGAAAAAAAGAGGCTTGAGTAGAGGAAGAGCTCAGTCATCATTATTTTTCTCTTTATTTTTTTCCGTCTGTGTAAGCTTTGAACTATTACATGTATTCTATGTATATTAGTATTTTTTTTTAGTGTCTGAAATTTGGCCATGTCCATAATGTAATAGATTTTTATCTATTAGGATAAAAATCTAATAGGAATTGTTTGATTCATAACTCTTTTACTTTCTTCGATTATTCACATGTATGAGTTTAGATTTATATATCTAGATATATATTTAAGGAGATTGAAGCCAATAGGATAAGTCAGTAAACTGCCAGCAGTTTTCTCTGCTTATATTAAACATGAACATACTGAATGCTAAAGCCATCATTATCAAACAATCAAAGCTGAGGCACCATTGTGGAGCTGTAAGCTGAGGAGCTAATCTTTTCAAGGGCTTAAAGAAATTAGATGAATAAATCTCATCCTGGAAGAAAGTACCTTTTTTATGTGGATGGATGCGATTTATTCACTGTAGGCAGCCTTCTTCCCATAAGATGAATATAGAGGCAAGATTGATTTGGCTTCTGATCGTAAAGAAAATGTCCCTATCTGAAACATGGAGGAAATCATATTAACAAGGTTTGTCCACATGTAATCTGGCCACAAGAAAAGACAAACTGACTTGAAAGCATCTGTCTCCTGGGACTCTACTTCAGAGACTGTTTTTGGAGATGGCTATAAAGGTGAATTGGCATCTTTCGCAGAGTTTCAGTAG
Source organism: Falco punctatus (assembly GCF_963210335.1). Lineage (NCBI taxonomy): Eukaryota > Metazoa > Chordata > Aves > Falconiformes > Falconidae > Falco > Falco punctatus. The sequence continues at coordinate 74,758,933 of NC_137585.1, forward strand.
TTCTTACTTACTCTAGTTTTTTCCATTATTTCTCTTTTTCAGTGTTCCTAGATGATAGAGGGAGTATATTATTTAAACAATTTCATTTCCAGTGGGCAATTAGCATACCAGTATAATTGGCCCTATGGTTTTCTTCCAGACAGAGACAGAATGGAGCACTTTACTTAATATTACCTGGTGAGCTCCATAGTTAGTATCCTAAAAATGAGCCTGATGGAAATGTCTTGCTAAAACCCACCACTCTGAGACAGCTTCTGCACCCACTTTTCTATGCCACAGCTGTGACAGACCTCCACAAAGTCCCATCACACATTGACGCGAGCTTTAGCTGCTTTTAATTTTATAAGTAGGAAAAAGAAAGAGATTCAACAAAGCAAGTTACTAAAGGCAAAATTTTAAAATACACAACAGTTTATTCTGCAATGAAAGCCACTGCCTGACAAATAAAATTACAGCAGCAATAAAAGAGAAGTGTCCCAGTCTACAAAGCTAATGATATCTTTGGTAATTAAGATACAAAACTAATGTAAGCGCTGCAGTTTCTAATGTATAGCAGAGCTGGTGGAGTACTTTTGTCTGTTCCATTTTCTTTCTGAGTGAACAGATAATAGGACCACGGTTTAAGTTGAGAATAAACTGTATTACAACATTAAGTCCTTAATTATTTGACCATTTGGAGTACAATTAAAGATCTTTAAAAAGTGGTTGGTAGTTTAGTTAGCATTCCCGACTTTTAAATGAAAAACTGAATGATATTTTAAATCTAATTTAGTTAAACAGCCAAAACAAATCTTGCTGTGAGCACTTACCAAAGTTAATCTCCACTTGTGCTTTTTATAAATTGGGAAAACCAGCTGGTTTCAGTCTCAATCTTTTAAACCTGTGTTTCTTTCACTTGTAGTGATCAGACATCTTGTTCAGTAAGTATTATCTTGAACTACAGGAAATTTCATTCAAAAGTGTGCTTGGTGTCATATTATTTAAAGGAAGTGTAAAAACCTACCTAGAGCTTTGAGAGAACAGAAGATAAGGCAGTAATCTTGTATTTAGTTTGTTCTTTCTGCAAATAGTTGTGCAGACTTTTCAGCTGGAGATTTGAATGATCAGTAGTTGTTTTCATTAATTAGCTCTTGTATTTAAACAGTGAGGCCATCTCTTTTTCACCCAGTTTCTATTTATTCTGCATACTCCACCTGGAGTCATAAAAGAAAGAGAAACAAAATGTTCTGAAATGTGTTCATGGGCATGTATTTGTGATTTCATATACTTTTGGCCTAATAGCCCATTCTGATGTTACCTGATTATAGGAGAGGTATCCACCAGCATCTATCTTTAATTTGATTTTATGCTGATCCCATTTCCTACGGGGTTATATTTCAAACTGCACGCAGCAAAGCTGTCTGGCAGTAAAGTCCATGGAGTCGAGTAGGGATTTGCTACCAGATAATTTGATCCTTCACTTTCTGCACTTTTTTGAACTCTTGTTATCCTACTTTGCTATCATTTACACCCCACAAGCCAGCATGAAAGTCATCAGTTATAGCATGAACGTTAGTAAAAAATAAAACTTGTCTGATGATTAAGGGATACACTGGAGCTATATAAACACATACTGTATTTTATTTTTAAAGAGCATTGCACTGAATAACTCCTGAAAGTTGGGTGGGCGTATTTTTCATGTGTATAATATTGACCAGTTTCCTAGCTGATGGTTGAATTTATTTGAATACAGAAGCAGGGCAATACGATAGTAATGTATTTCATTTAGACCAAATTGACCATATCTGTAATATAACTCTACCCAAGATAATAGAAATATGGCAGCAAAGAACTTGACCCTACTACATACAAAATTCAACATTTAAATAGCTTCTGAATTTGACTACAGAGACCTTAGCCAATTTAGTCCCATATGAAAGCTAGAATAAATATGTAAAATTATAATATAGATGCCAATACAGAATGAAAGGGGAAAAAATCGAAATCAGAATGTATAAGCAAAATAAATTCCTTCAAAAATTTTTAAAATACTTGTTTCAGGCTGAAAACATTGGTTAGAATTGCTTTTTTTACCCATGCACAAATGTAAGTCGGAATAGAATAGTCCTGTCACTGAATTTTGAGTGGACGGGTGTGAATAATGGCTGTTTTTTTCCAAAATTGTCAAAGCAAACCATAGTAGAAAGAGCAGAAGATATTCTCAGTATAAACGGCTATGACAGCCACAAACAGGCACTATAATGTCGTACCCACAGCTATAGTCAACAGCTACTACAATCTGTCCTCCACAAACACCTCTCTTTATTTTCAATTATTTCACGGCTTGAGACATCATCAGGCAAGTTTCTTTCCTTCTCTGCAGGAGCTGACAGCCTGTTTTGCCAGTGATGTGTAGTGAGGCTCAGGGTCACTGTGAAATTGAGAGCGAGATGGGTAAAGAGAGGAAAAAGCAAGAAGGTAGTCAGGAGGATGGAAGGGAAAATGGAAAATGGAGCAAAATCTCATGCATGTCAGACAGGATTTTGCTGGTGCCCTGGTGCAAATCAGAAATCCTTGTGGCTGTGCTTGTCTAGATACCGTAGTGATCAGGGCTCACTTGCAAAGGGCAGAATTTCTAGACCACAATAGAGACTCACTGGCCTTTGCCAAAGGATTAGCCCAGGAATCCTTAAGGTTTTTTTTTGTTTTGTTTTGGTTTTTTTTTTTGTTTTTTTTAAAAAAAAAAGACTAAACAGGGGGAGTGGAGGGAAGAGAGACTGGAATTTATTTTATTCATCCTTAAGCCTCATTTCTGATATCCTTCTTTCAGTGCACAGATTTCTGATATTGTTTATTCTGTTTTGTTGGTGAAGATCCTAACAGTCCTTTGATTTCATCATCTGTCCTTCATGCCTGCATTCATCCGGAGGTTTGTTGCCTTCTTGTGCCCTTTCTATCAGAATTCCATCCTGCCCATTAGGTAACACTTTATGAGCTTGCTACAGCTGAGACTGCAATTAAGGTAGATCTATAGGCCCCGGTTACAACAATAACCTCCAGACACAGTGGATACTGAGGAGCTTTCCCATACAGCTTGGTGGCTGTCCATCACTTCTACATCAGTTACTCACACAATTCTACTTCAGGGATTTTTCTGGCTAGGTATTTTCTGTTATGTCTATTTGAAAAAGACACAGAATGATACCCCATGAATCACCAGTGGCTGGTTTTAGTGCTCGACCTGCGAAAGGCTGAGAAAAGCTTTGTTGGTTTAAGACCTGCTGGTGGAAGGTTTGCCACCGCTTTAAATGAGCGGAGGAGTAGGCTACATGGTTATGATGCTGTGTACCTCAGTGATCGCTTTAGTACCTAAAAATGCCCTATTCAGGGAGGCTGACCGAGGATACTTCTCATGTACTCAGTTACCCATACACTGCTATGAAGCCTTCCTTAGAGGTCCTCCCGCAGGAATGCTTCTGACAGGGGATTTTGACACCCCTTTTGTCAGCCGTTTCTCAATTCACTTGAACTTGACGTCACCTTTCTTCAGTTTATATGGGCAAGCAGTAATTCTGCAGATATAAGAGAGTAAAGAAATTTGTCATTTAAACTGTCTTTATACTTGGAAGAGTCTTTTTTGACTTTGTGTGTAAAAAGACTGAAAAATACCCAATAGGATAATTTATTATTTTTTTTAACCTGTGTGTTTACATTTCTTTGCCTTCTGGTGAATTTCTTCTTTTACTGTTGGTTAACTTGACATAACTGCTAGAGGCGGGGTAAGTAATGCCATTATTTGTAGGAGTCCAGAGCAGACCACTTCTGCAGCTGTGGTCTTATTTTTGCTCTTGCATTTCCATTTGTATCCCCTGACATTTGCCTGGAGCTCTACTCTTTTCTGTTATAACCTTTACCTCCAGAGTGCAAAGGAAAGTGAAAAGACCTGTTTTAGATGTATTTACTGCATCCTCTTTGTTTTAGTTGTGATGATCGGTTAGAGCTTTAGGTTGAATACCTCAAAGTCTCTGCAAGCATAGCAGAGCTTTTTCTGTATAACATCAGTTGCATGGGAGGTAAGGATCACAGGTGCCCACTGCCTGTGTGTGTCTGTGTAAGAGAGTGTTTTAGAGTGTGTTTTCTCTAGAAACTTTTGAACTTGGGATATTTTAAATGAGTGTGACAGAAGTAGAGGACTCTAATTAATTAAATAATTAGATTTCCACAGATTTATAAATTTTTCAGTTGGACATCAAGGTCAATCAGTCAGAAGACACTTCTATAAGAAATCATGTTTTATTAGTTCCAGTGATGTCAGAACTTACTGTTGACTTTCATGAATCATTCAATTACTTTGGTGCTAGAGGATAAACACACACAACAGTTTTAGATGGCTGTGCAGTCCATGACTTTTGAACTGTACAGATTTTCAAATGTCTTTAAAAGGGTATTTGAGCACCCAGTAAAATGTGAATACCTAACAGGGTTTCATGTCTGAAAACCTTGAGTGTTTGTCAAGAAGCGAGTGTTTTAGGTTAGGTCACTTAGAGGATCACCATTGAAGGTGTGAGCAAAATAGTTTTCAAATGTATTTGTGGAAAAGTGACTTCACAAAGTTCGATGGTAAGGTTCTCAATTACTTATTGCATGAATAGAACACGAAAAGAAAAATCAAATTAAAATTGAGTCAGAATTGAGCTTCAATATTTTACACAGAGATCAAAGACTTAAAGGGTAAGGGAGACCCTCCCCTTGAGTCATGAGGTTCAGAATAGACCCCCTTGCTTTCTAAAGTTAGTTATTATGTTAAGTGGCTAAGCATTTTCAAGTGACTTATGTGTATGCGTATCTTTGCAAGCACATGTATAATTTAGAAGTAGAGTGAGAGAACATTGTTGTGCTTCTGTAATTATACGTATCAGAGACACCTTTTCATTCTCAGTGATGTGCTCATTTTGAGGACACACTGAAGCCCTAAGTACCAAATTCTTCTCTGATTCCCTGCAAATAAGTATATCAACAAATAAATAATAAACAAATAAATAAAGCTTCAGATTTCTTAGTCAGCTAACTGGAGACATCTTTCTTTCCTGAGGTGCATTAAAAATACTTCAGAAATAAGGTGAAACAATCAACTAAGCATATAAACCTGAGATAGTTACCTCGGCTTTCCTAACAGTCGACAGAAAGAGAGAGGTGCTGCCAGAGTCTAATTCAACTACCCTAAGGTATGTATTAAAGGTGACTGAAATACATTGCCCTATGGATGTTCCTGTCTCTTTTTGTAAGACAGTACAGGTGATTAGCTTAGATTTGACATCTAGCATTTCCATCACTAAAATTAGACAAAATAAATCCTTCATCTGGTCTGCAAATTGACATAAACATTTCTGTTGGATTCCATGTGAAGTGAAGTGTTCCTCAATGTAAAACAGGCAAGATCTACCCCTTAACATTCCTTTAAATTGTCTCTTCTTTTTTATATGAAGTTCATCAATATAGTTTTTTCCTCATATTTAAAACTCAAAAAATTAGGGCCGGTATTCAAAAATGACTACTTAAGAGTACATTCAGAATCCTTATCTTTTCAGAGCCTAAACCAACCTCAAATCTTCCTTAATCTGATTTAGAGCCCAGAGATTGATCCTGATCTTGCAAGCATTTTCCCGTCTGATTTCCCATCATTTGCAGTGAAAGTTTCATTAATTGAGAACTATTTGCCTTGACCAGTCTAATATGACATTCATCACATCTCAGAGTCTCTGAAGTATCTATCTTTCTTGTTGATGGATAAACAGTGCCAGTTCTGTGTGAAAGTTGAGCTGAAAAACCTTTACCATGTACTGCTTAAAGAATGCTAAAGATAGAAATTTATCTATGTCCTCTTAAATTTATTCTGAAATTCTGCTATTCGGTCCTGTATCTAGTTAATCAGTTATATTGTTTCTGAGTTTGTGTTGTTCCCTAAATCCACAACAAAGCAATGTGCCCTCTGCTGGGGAGCATGCAGGTCATTGTCTTCATTCCTAAAGTACTGTCGGGCTTGAGAATGTGGAAGAAAATTAACTTAAAAAAAAAAAAAAAAAAAAAGTATTAACTTTACTTTTAAAATCTCTCAGTACAAAAGATCCCAGTAGCAATAAGCCTGCAAGCAGCGTACATACTGCTTCTAAATAAAGCTTTTCTTCCAGGCTCCTTTTTCTCACCTTATGCACACAGGCACACAAGGGATTCACTCTTGGCTGTTTCTGCCACTTTGTGTCTAAAAACAGACAATAGTCTGTCATCTTCATTGTAGGCTTCTGATGTCCTCTAACACCGATGACAATTCAGGCAGAGAGCTTCCAAGCTTGGCAAAGGCTACAGTCTCCTTTCTTTCTTCCTATTAATTCCCCAGAAGTCTGTTAGAAGCATGAGAAAGAATGAATGTGGCTCATCTAGAAATGTGAGCAGTATTCAAAGCCACCACCATGCTGCGTGGCAGCAAATCTGGCAATACTTTAAGGGACAGAGCTATAACCATCACAGATGTCCCCTTTTCTCCCCTCTACCATTAATCTTTGTAAGGGAATTTCCAAGGGCTAGCACAACCAGTTTCCTTCCAAGACGGATATTTCTGGATGACAGCACAGGGAGGGCCATCTTCAGATTCTGAGAGACAAGGCTTCTGCTAAACAGCTGGTGGGTTTGCTTTGGTCTTAGAGGTCACTGCAGTATCTTGCAAGCCATCAAAAATAGATATGGATCCCATATGTCACTGGAAATCTACTTTTCTGGAAAAAGATATAGATAAAAAGTTGTTTGCCCAGAATTTTATTTCTTTTTACTATAATGTGTAACAACAGAAATAAATGCATTCTGTTCGTGAAGAATAAATCTATTAGGAAACTGTTTTTATAACTACTTCTAATTCATCTTGGCTGAACGTAGTAAGAAAAAAGATGTTCATTTTGGAAGGTTGTTTTGGATTTTCTAAAAAATATTCCAAAACCTACAGAGATGTTGCTGATGTGAGAAAGGCAGCTGCATCCTGTTTCCTTCTTGTGCAGCAACTAGACCATGAGCCAGTGAAGCCTTGGTCAGTCCAGCAAAGGATTGCACACACGTGGGGCAAAGCATGGATGCAGTCACTGCCCACTGGAGTCAGTGGAAATCCTGAACACGTTTGCTCTGAAATCCATGGAGAATCACAGATGTTGGTGCCCAAAGCAGCACACCAGATAGAGGGAGATGTGCTGTGGTGCACTGCTCCCTGTGGAGCTGCATCTCTCCCGCTGATGCATACCATTGCTGCCTATCAATCCCCAAAAATTTACCTTCTAATAGCTTACATCACATTTTAAAATGTGCTTAAAGAGGACTAACAATGGTATCTAGAAATATAGCATGCAGGTGTTTCAAGACCAGTTTAAAATGTTGTAAACACCAGTACATATTCAGTCCACTAACTCTGCATTCAGAAATGCCATTTCATTCCTTTGTATGTTGCAGTGTTTTGAGAAATCAGCTGCAAATAAACATTACTTTGGAAAAGATGGAGAACATTATCACATTCATTTAAATAAAAACAAGTGAGCACAACTGACAAGGTTGGTTTTTTTTTCCTTCACTGCTTGATGTGGTGTAATAAATCATCCTTGATGTTTCCCTCATTTTATTATCAGTATCTGTGAACAAGCTAGAAGTAAGTTGATTCTTTATGAGCTACGACATTCATCTGAAAAACAAGACTAAAAATTCAATCTCCAGAGGAAAAAATTAAAATCATTAGGGAAATATGTCTAATTAAATGATTATATTGGATGAAGGAAAACCATGATTTGGCAATGAGGCATTTTGCTTTGTAGTTAGAATTAACTTGGTAATTATAATGAGTTATGAATTTTGCAATTTATATTTTGTAGAAATATGTAACTGTCCAAGAGAGTGGATTTCAAAACAACGGTGTTTTCAACATCAGAAAAAATTGTACTAAACTCTAAATTGCTAAATGGAATTAAATTATAAATACACACCAAACATAACTGTAGCTCTGCAAGTAAGCTTAATATGCATTGAAAGCATTGTATTTACCGGTGAAAACAATGGCATGTGACCTAGCAGGAATATAGAGACACTGTCCAAACATGCAGAAGCAGGGTTAGAAATGGCAAAGCCCACCTGGAGTTGAATCTGGTGGCAGACATGAAGGGCAACAAGAAGGCTCCTACAGGTACATCATTAGCAAAAACAAAACTAGGGAAAATGTGTTCCTGCTGCTGGATGGTGCAGAGTACCTGTGATGAAAGATGGGAAAAAGTATGAGGTACTTGGTGCCTTTTTTGCCTTGGTCTTTGCTGGTAAGATCGGCCTTCAGCAATTCCAGGTTCCTGAAAGTCGGAAAGTCTGCAGAAAGTAAGATTTATCCTCAGTGAAGAAAGATCAGGTAAGGGAACGTTTAAACAGGTGGGATGAGGCAGGACATACAGAAGTCCACGGGACCTGGTGGGATGCACCCACAAGTGCTGAGGGAGCTGGCCAGCCACTGCAAGGCCACTCCTGGTTATATTTGAAAGGAGATGTTCCTGAGGACTGGAAGAAATCAAATGTTACTCCTATCTGTTAAAAGGGTGAGAAGGTGGCTCCAGGGAAATGCAGACTTGTCAGCCTCACCTCAGTCCTTGGGAAGGTGATGGAGCGAATAATCTTGGAAGCCATTACTGAATGTATTAAGGACAAGAAGGTGATTTGGAATAGTCAGGGTGGATTTATGAAGCAGAAATCATGCCTAATCATGCCTTTGTACAATGAAATAACTAGCTTGGTGGACAAGAGGAGGGCAGGAGATTATGTTTATCCTGACTTTAGCAAGGTTTTCAACATTGTCTCCCATAATATCTTCACGGACTAACTGATGAAGTATGGGCTAGATAAATGGACTGTGAGATGGACTGAAAACTGGTTGAACTGCTGGCTCAAAGGGTTGTAATAAGCTGCTCAAAGTCCAGCCTTTGAGTTAAATCTGTAATGTGTAATAATGAAGCAGCAAAAGCATCTTACTTAGCAGGATGCTGTGAAATTTATACCACACTTGTATATGGGTAAATTAGACTATGTTGTAAGTTTAAGGTAGTCATATCTTAAGGAGTGTCTATACCTTTGTGCTGGCATGGGGATTGTGTGACTTGTAAGCAAGTTTAGGAAGTGGATCTGCCCCAGAATTATTCCTGTAAAAGTACTTTTGGTCAGCTTTGGGCCAGATCAGCATCTTGAACCAGCATAATTAATGGAGGAAGCGAGAGAGGGTGAAGCCATGGAAAATGTGCTCTGCATTGACTTAAACTGCTGTACCTCTCAGTGTGAGACTGTAGGTATAAATCAAAGCACCAGATTTTAGGAACAAACCTGGTATGCGGGCACAACTATTCCACTGCAAATCATAAGATATTTTTTTTCCTGCTGCAAATATATCCTCAATTACCTTTCATTTATTTATAGACTGATTACCTTTCACTGTATAAATCACTTGACACCGTACAATAATGTCGAAAGGAATAGCAGTTTAGGCAGAGTCATACTTCTCACATGGAAATGGGACTGCTTTGAAATGTTCCCATTAGATTGACTTTATGCATATATGTTGTAAATTTTACTGAGATGAGAAACAGTCTCTTTGAAGTAACTAGATCTATATTGTGTTACACATGAGGTTAGAAATATTTCGTTATTGATTGTGTAATTAATTAGAATGGTAGCTAGAAGGAAAACATTAATGTTCAGGTGAGGCTGGTTTCTTTTCCTTTTGTTGGATAAAGTGCTAAGTATATTAAGGAAAATTGCTTTGGAATGAATCAGCTGACTTAAAAGGGTTAACTGCAATTCTGGTACAGCAAATCTATTTATTTCCTTATCTGTCTTGTACCAGAGAAAAGTAAGTCACATGGAAAATATTTTGAAACTGTAGCTAAGCTGTTAATTAGAACACTTCTCAGAAACAATGGATTTTGTGAACAAAATGAAACAAATCTTTGATGGAGGAGAGCAATTCAGAGCAGCTACTTTTGCTTGCAGTTTTGATAATTTAGAAGTTTCAGCTTTTCAAATATATATTTTTTACAATTTGTAATGTGTGTTAAAAATATATATTTTTTTAAGTATAGGAATAAAACTGTAACAGCACAAAATTCCCACCCCTCCCCACCCCCCACCCCCCCACCCCCTAAATGTGTACCCAACTAAAACAAGGCAGCGTTAAGGCAGTGTTAGTAATAGGCTTGGCTATTGGTGACATTTTGTGAGGAATAAGATGTTTCCTGAAAAATGCAGTTTAGGTGTCAAACTCCATGAGAACTTTGCTTTAACCTCATAGATGAATTATAAAGAGGGAAGGGAAATACCTACTTCACCTTTTTGAAATTTAAGGTTTTTGAAATTAAATACAACTAAATATTTCACCATCCCTGGAAGTGTTTAGAAAATGCATAGATGCGGCACTTAGGGACACGATCTAGTGATGTACTTGTCAGTGATGGCTTAACAGTTGGACTTGAATATCTCAAGGGTTTTTTACAACCTAAATAATTCTAAGATTCTGTGATTCTACGATTGCAGCTTTTCTGCTCCAAAGTATGACATTTAGAAACTTTTGTGTAAAAGTGAGATTTTTAGGTAGTTAAATACACTGGAGAATAAATATTTTGTTTTGGAGGGGACCTCAGGCGTGATGGGAATGTTACGGGGATGAAAAGGAACATAGAACTGGATTAAGCATCAACAAAAGTAAGAATTATTCACGCTAATGCAGAAACAGCTTCCAGCATTTACCTGCCTTTGCCATTGTCATGTAGCCTGTTCCATTTGAAAGCTAAGGCTGCAGTGCAGGCATTTCTACATGAAATATTCCTCCCAGTTTTAAGTAGCAAGATCGTGTTGTTAAGCATTCATTTGTATTCTGGAATTGGTCTTTCTTTTGAGTTATGTAGCTGGAATTATTTCAGTAACATATAGGTCCCTTCAAAAATTGGAAGCCTAACATGAATAAAGTCATCATATTTTAATGTATTATTATTACTGTAATGATTTTTCTTTGAAGAATGTCGATGTCTGTAAACATTGTCCATTTATTTTTCTAGCAAATGTTGCTTAAAAGGGCAATTTCTACAGTTGTTAACAAAGATTTTAAAGCAAAAATTGGATCTTATTTCCTTATTCTCTGCTAATACTCTTAAAATGAAATCATGTAAGATAATTCACAGTCATTGACACCAGTGTAGATTGGTAATATGCAGAGAGTGTGAACTTTATAGAATTGGCATGGAAACTGAGGTGCCTTTCTGCTTACATCAGGTGGTCATCTCCTACCAGATAGGAGCCAGTCTGGGGGAACTATGTGAAGAACCATGCAAATCCATTGGGTTTTAATTATTTTGTGGTGGTATGCACTAATAGACACATTTGCAAAACCCCCCAAAAACCCCAAAACATTGAATGTGTAATTTTGTTTTACAAAACAGTAAGTCTGTATTTTTAAACCAAATTGAGCATCCAAAGTTCCAGCTAAGGTCAGTGGAAAGCACCACAGCTCAACACTTCAAAAACCAGCTAAAGAGACCTTAGTCATGTGGTAGGTGAGAACCTTATTAGTAGATCTCATGATTAAAAACAAACAAACCAACCAAAAATAAACATCAAACCAAAACACCTGCCTTCTTGCCCCAATGAACCATAAATCCAAGGTGACATATACATACTCAGAGTTAAGTATAAGCAGACAGGTTTTAAAGCATGTTATAAGAAAATATTGAAAATTATATGTAAAATCCTACAAAGAATTCATGAAAAAAAAATTACACAAAAGAGAAATAAGTTTGTTCCGTGAAATATAATAAAGAAGACCTTGAAGAACCAATAGTTTAGTTATCTCACTAATATTTACATTTCTGTATTTGAGTATACAATTATTTTAAACCTCTTACATTAACTAGAAACAAAAGGAAAAGAATTTTCAATGTTTTTATAATACAGAACAGGGATTTACTGCAAATGTAAACATAGATAAGGCAGGTGGTCCTGATGGGTTTATCTAGTAACACCCACTACTCGTTGCTGGCTGGCTACTTGCTGTGAAAACTAGGGGCTGCCAAAAGAAAAGAAAAAGAAGTTTTCTTTTGTGAACAAGGAATGTTCTACAAATAGTGAGACTAAATTCATGCCGTATTGTCTGTGTACCACATGTACACATCTAACACCTCTCACCTCTCTTTTGATGCAGACTCTGAAAATAACAAACCTTTTATACACAGGGTGAGGAAGAAAGCAAATACTGAATCTTTAGGCTGAATAAAATAGCCAAAGAAAATGATGCAGAAAGAGGCAAGCATTGGGCATGAATGTTAATTTTATTATATATGTGACTTTGGTAGAGATTAGCTAGAGAAATAAACTGCCTCTGGAGGTGCTTGAAGAATAAGAAGATCAATCATTTCTCCTTATTCAGAAATGATTTTGTATTACATGGTCTTGAAGCACCTAACCTTCCAGTGAATTGATTCTGTTAAAGAAAAAGGCCATGTCCCTGGTATACACATCTGTTCGCACACCACTACTGATGGCATCACAAGTTCATCAACTAAAATGGATGCTGCTTTTTAATTTGTGTATCCAACAATGCACTCAAAAAATTATGACTATAAGCTGTGACACTCTGAAGGGAATTTGCCTTAAATTGAGTTGATCTCAAAGTCTGTAAAACCACTTTACATGGGGGAACCAGCTCGGGAACCAGCATTATGCTGCTTCCGAACTGGTGTATTTTAACTATCAAGTGAGAATCAGATTTTTTTTTTGTTTCTGCTTCTACTGTCCTGCCAGCACAATCACAAAAGGTGAAGAACTTCTTCAAATTTACATGACCCTCAAAAGTGAGGTTTTGGTGCTTTCAGCTGATGACTAGAATGCAATGCGGTTTGGGGTTTTTTCCTTAATTTTAGCATCTTCTCAAACATAAGCTGCTATATTCAGTTTTACATCATAATTTCCTACTGTTAGTAATGGATACTGAACATGCCTGATTTAAAATGGAATCTCATGTACTTAAATACTTAAATAGGTAATTGTTCATTCAGTCTTTGTTGGGGTGGGTGGGTAACAGAGCACCCCAAATGTTGGCTTCCTGTGGCATTTTCCTTCCCAGTTGTGGAGGTACTTCTGAAAATCCTATTCCCAATGTTGATGGCATTGGCTTTCTCTCTTCATGGACACTGCAAGTCCTCTAGCGATACATTTGGAAATGGGACACGCTATATTGCTTTCACAATCTTCCTTCCTATCAGATTAACTGTTAAATGAAGGAATTTATGGTAACTTTAGCAACTTATTCAGTCACTGATTTCTCATCAGTCAGTAATATCATACTGATACCACACCTGGACTGTTGGTTCAACGTACCTCCCCAACTATGATCAGTTGGTCTTTCTTACCAGTACTTTGTTAATATACTCTGCATCACCTATTCAACTCTGGGTTTACAGAAGTCAATACAGTCATTTCTGCTTCTGCTTTAGTCTCGTGCCTTGGAATGAAAATGAAATGCAGCACTCCTGTCCTTTCTGACCTTTCCTCAGGTTTGGCACATTCACTTTTGCTGAAGTAATTTTCGATGAATGAGCAAACTTTTTTTCAAATAGCTAGTTTCTTCCTTCCAATCTAAATGTTTTGTTTTGCTCTTCAGGAAACTATATGTGTTTGCATCAAATTTTACAAGGTAGTTTGTCAGCACTTAAAATAAGAAATATAGTACAACAAATTGTCCATACTGGAGTAATGCAGTTACAGTATAATTAATGCAGTTTTCAGGGCTCTCCTGCCTTCGTTAGCACGTAAGAATATTTTCCATTCATAATTCTCTCCATGACAACTCATAAAATGAACAGTTTGTGCTCATTTTGTGCTAGTACTCATTTTGTTTCTCAGTCATCCAAGACCATCTGCACATTCCTTTTACTCTAAAGATACATATTTCCATTTCAAATCAACTTGCAGTTTGCTGAATATAGTAACCCAAATACTGTGCTTGAAGGCCTCTTTAGATAAACTCAAATGATTTAATTTCTTCTTCTAAAATTCCTGTGGACTAGGTACTTCTAACAGTATGCATATCTCTTGAGTATGTATAGACTTATCTAAATTTGTCTATAATTTAGGAAGCCCACAATGATTTTCAGTTTTCCACCTTAAGCTGAATATGGTTTATGGCCAGATAGTGTGTTTCAATTTGCAGGATGTTATTTATTCTAAATAATCTTTCCCCAAAATCCAGCAGAAGTCAGAAAAAATGAACTTGGAGCTGACTTTCTAAAAGACTAACACTTGGCAAGTTGTTATTATGACAAAACCAATTTTGAAAATTGCCTTTTTTTCTTAGAAAAAAACTATCTCCTCCCAAGTCTGCCACACGTCCTTTCATCTGATAGCAAAAAATTACAATAGAGAACACAGCTTTTGCTCTGTTCCCCCAACACATTTTTCTGTAGTTCTTTTCTCTCCTTTCAAGACTACAGTACTTCTGTGCTATCTGTCTCTAAGAAAGCTTACAGGATGAAGCCTTTTTAGATAGCTTTCATAAAAATAGGAATTGTCTGCTACTTAAACACTATACATTTTGCTGATTTATTTTTAATTTTGTCCAGCACTCTCTCATCCAACCTCTGTCTATATTATGTCTGATGATTTTTTTGTTTGTTTGGTTATTTCAATTAAAAAAGTAACTGCAATGATTTGGGGCAGAGGGGGCAGGGGAAGGCATGTAAAATAGTGTAAAATGTAGTCAAGCATTTCAGTCATAAACATAAGGGGGAAAAATCAAGTAGGATTTATATATTGTGCTGCTCTGTAACAGATTACAACTTAACTAATAAGCATTTCACTGTTCAGGGACTGAGCACATTCTTTCACAAAGAACCAGCAACTCAGCACGCTCCACCAGCCAGGCTCACTGCTGATCATTAAAAAACCCCTGGAAGGAGCCTGTAGCCGGGAAATGTTAGTCCTGTACATATTCTTCCAAAAGCAGAGATCTGTAAGACATCTGCCTTCTTTTTTGTACTTGGATGTAGTGTAACCTGCAGAGACGGACATGGTTTAGATTTGAGAAAAACTAATGGTCTCTCTCTCTTAGTATCTTAGTAACTCCAGCATCCAATGATGGGAATGATGGACACTCTTCCACTGTAGCAGTGTGGTCAGGTGTGGAAAGAAACTTCCTTATTTGCCTAATTGCAGCAGCATCTCAGCTTTCAACTTTCGCAATAGCTGTAGCTACCTAAATCAACTTCAAGTCTGGTATAAAAATGTTTTTGCTCTTACATTTTAGCACCCACAAAAGCTTGCAAAAATGAAATTTTATTTCATTTTATGGAAAGTAGTCCAACAAATGAATTGACATATATACAAGTTACCTGCGGATCTATAAATTTCCCTCTGTAGCATCTTTCAGAAGCTAAACACCAGTGTCTTGACCTGTTAAATTCAAACTGGGAAATGAGGAAATATAAAATTAACTGTAGCTCTGCCCTTGCTTATCAGTGGCCTGCCATATATATTTTGCATTCTGTTTTTGCAGATAATATAAAAGAATCATGGAAAAAGCACTTCAGCTACTCCACAGAAACACTATATTTACTCCCCCACCGGCCCCGCCTTTACTCACTGTATCTTCTTACCACTCTACTCTGTCATGCACGGCTTTTGGAGATAGGCTGTCACAGATATTCCCAGTGGCTTTTGCAGAAGTAGAATTGGAGTGAGTTAGACTGAGCTGTCACGTACTGTAATTCTTTATTTTATGCTTTTCAGAAGGTTTAATTTTTCTGAAATGATGCTCTGTAAAAGTTATTAGTGATAGTCTTAAATGTGCGTTGACAATGGTTTTTTGACAGAGAATGTGATCTCTTAATGTAGGAGGATATAAATTTATATCTGATTTCTGCCATGCAGTGATATTGTCTGTAAGATTGAAAACCTAAATGAAACACAGGATCCTCCCACAACAACAACAAAGGAACAAAGAAAAAAAATCTCCCCCAAATGCACCATACCCACAAAATTACCCAAACTAATACAAACCACAAAAAAAGGAAGAGACTAAAACTGAATTGGGACTGTTGGGTGAGTCAAAGGCACCACATATACAAATACCTCGCTATGTGAAGGCAGCAAGAATGACACTTTAGAAAGTTCCTGAGGATACATCTTCCTCTTCACCATGACTGTCTCCAGAGGAGAATATATGTAACAGTGTTTTGAAATATATAGAGGGTTTCACATTAAGTGGTAAAATAATTTGCTGAACTATTTTGTCCTGATGATAATGCAAATGTCATAATTAAAGCAATCATTTGGCATAGAAACAAAGAGCCAATCATGGTTTGTGTCTGTGCCACACAGTGGTAAGCAAAGTCATCTGTACCAGTATAAACAATGGACTTTTAGATTTTGGGGCATAACCTCGATTATATTCCAGACAAATACTAGAAAAATGTCCTAAGGCTACAGATTATTATGTTTGGGATGATGAGTGTTAGATTCTCGGCACAATTACAAATTTGTCCCATTTTATCTCAGTTTTGCTTTTTCTAATTATGTGTAATTTACTATACAATGATGGAAAAAAATGCCTTCTTCATTACACCTGCAATACTGCAGATTTCATGTCTTTTATTATTCAAAGAACTGTTGATACAGATGTTATGCTCATAAAAATTCACATGCATATAATGTTTCCTACAATTATCCCATGTACTTTATGAGCATAATTAAGCCCTGCAGCACAGTTAAATGGCATTCCAGTTTCGTGAACAGGTAAACTGAGGCATTGCAGTCATGACTTGTTTAAAATTACACCAATGTAATGACATTAGCAATAGAAACCAGGGTCTCTGACTACCAATTGTTTGGTCTGAATTGTGAGAACATATGGCCTCCATTAACCCAGCCTGACTTCAGCTACAGCCACACTTCTTTACAACTTTGTATTACAAATGTTTCACTTGCATTAAGCTATAATGGTTGTTGACATTTATATTTCATCAACTACTTCGGTTCCAAGTGCCTTTTTCAGCTTTCCAAAGCCACATCATAAAACTCTTTATATATACATTCATATTTTTCCCTTATGTTTTTCTATTGAGCTTCTACCCTGTTCTACAAAACCTTGTCCTATGACCCTGCAGTGCACTAAGCACACTTTAAAATTCTCTTCCCTTTCCTGATGATTTGTTTCATTAGTGACATTCTTCAAATCAAATGTACCTAATCCATGGTTCAGTCTACTAACAGGAAATCGGTTCAGTGCACAGGGATTTATATAACAAAAGAAGTGCTCACTTAGGGAGTACTTTTAATACTTGGTTCATTGAAAAAAACGCTGACATTCAGATTTTTCTGACTTTAATGCTTTGGTGTTTCAGTTTGGATTTAGCTGTAAATGAAAGCCTTCAAAAGCCATATAATCCATCGATCTCATATTTGCTGAAGCACAAGTTTCATGGTACATGAACGTTTTTTATTTCTTTGATTTTTTTTTCTACTGTAATTATGTCAGCTATGTTACTTCCAGGCATACTTAATTCTGTTTGTTCTGCTGTGCAATTCTTAACCAAGGTCCAAACATCTATTTTATTTTATGTTTGTTTAATTTTAGGATAGAGACTGTAATCTCAGCATCTGAATTTATTTCTTGTTGGGGGAATGTTCCTCTTTTGTATGCTGCTGGTACTTCAGCTGTTGGGGTGTTGAGGCTTAAGTGTTCTGCTTTGAGATGTGGGTATCTAAAGATACAGTCATTTTACCTGATAGATTGTGTGTGTGTGTGTGTGTGTGTGTGTGCAGGTTTTTAACTATTTTCTGACATGAGAATTTCCTGTATTTCTGACGGGAGTAATTTTTTATTTCTCTTAACTTTCCAGAGGCGTTATTGATATAAGAAACTATACCAAGGGGCAGTTAATTAGGTTATCTCATCACCTTTCAAATAACTTTAACTAACTGAACGACTTGGTGTTCTAAGGAAAGACCAAAGTCTACTGTACCACAACCAGTGTGAGCTTCGTTGACTTTCAGAGTTGTTAATCCATTGGTAATAACCAGAAAGAGAGAAAGTTGGACTTTAAGGTCAGGAAATGAAAACAAAAAAGAGCAATTATGCCAAATGAACTGTGGTGGAAATTGTGACGAAGCCTAAGGAATGATTTTTTCCTTTTTTATTTTTTTTTCTCCCTCCGGGAATAACGATTCCACAGCGTTACTGGTTATAATATGTAGGTCCTAAAGTAGCAAGGCCTTTTTACTGCATCATATCATGCTGCTTTTATTTTTTCATTTTTAAATCTACTAAAATAGCATCTGCCCCTGAAATGCTTGTGCAGCTCAGCTATGGTTAAATTATTCATATCAATATATTTTACAATAGAAGTATGCATTTTGATCAGATTTGAAAGAAAATACGGTTCTGAAGAAGGGAAGTGAAAAGAACCCATCCAGAATATGAACAAGAACTATATAACGTGGTTTTATACTCTTAGTAGGCAGCTGAAGAGCTTGTTTCTTATGAATTATCTCATGGGTTTTCCATTGCAGTTTGGTAGGATATAGGGATTCTTTGAAACCTGTAGCCACAGAATCATGAGGCAGGCACAAATCTTCTCCACACAGATCCACAGTTTTCAAAGAGGAGTCATTGCCTGCTTTCAGTCACTACTGCTTGAAGTGATGGTCTAGCTCATCACTCATCTCTAACGATTCTCTTCCTTCCCTATGGGGTACTTATCTCATGAAATGAGCCACATAGATGACAGTTTTAGCCATGCCCTAAATAAGAAAGAAGTTCCTCCCAATATATCCTGCTTGACCTTCTGAAAGAGAGGACAGAAGCAATCCAGCCATTCATTACCTAATTTTCAATTCAGAATACACTTTATCTGACTGTAGACTGGTTTGAAAGAAATGAGTTCTTCGCATTTCAGTCATCTTTTTTCCCTGTTGTGATGAAATGCCAATACTATTCAATAGGCTACTCTACTGGCAATAAGATCATTGTATTGATTAAGCAACTCTTACTTACCTAAGACTATCTGTAAAAATAAGAGTGTTTTGCTATGACAAGAAAAAGTTGACTAGTAGCAGGGAAAGAATGCCAAAAGCTCCATGTAACATCTGCAGTACATCCTAGTACAGAGGAGTAACTGTTGTTCTTTATTCACAGTGAAAAATACACTTAATATTCTGTGTATGAAAACTGCTGTCTGTACCGTCACTGGAGTCAGATGAAACTTATTTGCAAGGCAAAAATCCACAACTCCCTTTATGAATCCATTAGGGAACATGAGATGAGCAGTCAATATCTATAATATAGCCAAAGTTTCACCTCTCATTTAAGGCTAGTCATAGATAACTTACTTTTGTCCTGCTCTTTTGTTACAATGAAAAGTCCTTCTGTATCATATTTTAATAGAGTAGCAAGGCAGAAAGATTTGCAAAGTAATGTTCTGTTTGTATTTGTGCTTGCTAGGCTATGAAGAGTTTTAGCAACAATACTCAAATGTTGGTGCTCAAAAAATATTTAATGAAATTTGATATCAGAAAGTAAGCTTGCATCCAATACTGGAAGGGCTGAACGAATATGGACTGAATTTTGGTATATGTAACCTTTGTTCGCAAGAATTTTTCTTGTCAGTGGAGAACAGGTGCAGTGAGGTAAACTGTGATATTAGAAATCTTGACATGTATGTCAAAAATGGATTTCTCTTCATGTGCAAAGGTATTCCACAGAGTAAAGAAAAATAAAGTAGAAGAAAGAGCAAGATTAGGAGCTTAGTGTTGAGTCTGACAACTGGATAAAGGCCTGACTCTGCAAAATTAGGAACTGTACCTATCTGCTTTCTGAGGAGACTGAGCTGTGTGCTTGGGATGCCAATTCATAATTGGCATATAATTGTAAATAATAAAATTTCCACCTAAAGTATCATTAAAGATTGAGGTTTTAGTATTATTACTGGGTTTTACATACAGGAACTGCAACACTTCATCTGTGTTTTAACTGTTTCTAATGTTCTCATTGCAAAGAATGTAAGACCTAGGAAATCTTAATTGTCTGTAGTTCTACATTAGGTCTTCTTATTGGTACCATTCACTACCCATTACCAGTCATAACTTTCAGCTCAGATTAACAGAAAAACAGATAAGTTGTTACTATTTATTTTAATATAAAAACAAACAAAAAAAACCACAAAAGCAAAAAAAAACCCCACTAGTGGATATTATTTACAGAAGGCCTTTGTATCTTGAGTTGTAGTTAAACATGAACACATCTTAATTCACAGATTTCCTTTAAAATCTTTACTTGTCAAGTTTCTTTTGCCAAATGTGGGGTTGCTGAATTCTAGAATCCTATTGAAAAATAAAACTTCTGGTGAGTTCTGGAAAAGTTGCGATCTCTATCATAGTCAAGTCATCAAAGATGCTTATAGAGAAAACATTTTTATTTGTGCTAGGAAAAAACAAAGGCCATTAGAGATAAAATATTATTAATTAGTAGCTTACTGCATCAGATTTGGTTTCCACATGTCGTTCACTTTCAGTGCCTATAAAGTGAATGCATTATTTGGTCTGCTTTTGGATTTGAAGGCATGGGATCTTAGTAATAATAATTAATGGCACAGTGAAGAGCTACTGGCCTTGTAATGGGATGGCTTGCCTTCCTCTTTCACTGCATATGGAAGTAAGTTGTATGATTTTGTGCCACTGTGAGATGTCCTCAAGAAAGAGCTGCTTCTTCAGACCAATATGCTTTGTAGACCCTGGCATTCACCTCAGGCCCATGAAGTTTGTCTTCAGGGACTGACTGAGGCAGATGGACTGTACTTCATCCACAGTTGTCAGGATATATAGTGACCTATGTGTTAGCCCAAATTGAATTCTGACTAATCCAGATTATGGCTATAATTTGTTGATGGTGTTTGAATGTGGCTGCATTTGTATGTGACTTTGACTTCCTCCTTGTCTAAAGGATACATGTCCTTTTTTTTTTTTTTTTTTTTTTTTTAAGATATGTGGGCTTTACCCTTCAGACCTTCCACTTTATAATGCCTGATTTTCCTACTGGGTATTGAGAAGTGCTATGAATGGAAGTGGATTTCTGGTAGAAGTTTCCTCAGAGCCAATATAAGCAGTTCTTCACAGCATTTCAGTATAAGCAGTTCTTCAGAACATTTCCACAGTCTGACCATTTTCATTTGAGGGTATTTTTGTGTCTGAATCTTCTGAAGCACACTGAATAGGTGTTTTGTTTGTTGTCCAGAAAGAGAGGCTACTTCTGATTCTCATTCTGATGGGGAGACGATGGCTGAGGATGCACTCTGAATTCCATTGAGCAGAGTAAACATACAAAACCCGCAATATTAAGAGTGATGTGGATTTTCAGAACTCTCCCAGATTTTAAAAAGTAAGAATGCCTCCGTGTTTGCAAATCCACAAAACTGGTCTGTTATGAATCTTGTGGTTGAGCTCCAGAATGAGCTCTTTATTCAGCCTTTCCTTATTTCCCCTGCCCCTCTGTATCTTCACAAAACTTGTAAAAGTTTGGTAGCTTAAAGATGTCAGTTTCACTGTAAAAATAATTTGAAATTCACCGATGTGCTCAAGCTTAGTAGGGGAGCCTGAAGGACAGACAGACAAATGTATGTATGTGAACATCTCATGCCCACATCCTCCTCTCCTACCTTCTTGCTTCCCTTTCTGCAATCACAGAAACCTAATTTTCCTTAAGAAACCAGCACAAAAAAAAATTTCACTGTTACACCAATGAATCTGTACTGACTTTTGGGAATCATTCTTGATTTAGATCTGAGAGTTAATTAAACTCTGAGCCTTAATGAGATCATTTAGGTACAGACCCTGCAAGGATGTATCATGTGGCTTTGTACAGGTGAGCAGTTCCAGTCAACTGACTGGTATTATTCACCCTTGTAAGTTTTTGCAGAATCAGGTTTTTAGTTATAATTTCAAACTTCAACCGGTCTTTCAAGCTTTGAAGAGAATCTGGATAATTCAAATGTGTTTAATATGTGAAGGAAGATTAGTAACTGCAACTGTACTGTTATGGCTGTAGTGAATTGATTTATATGGGTACAATCACAATCATTTCTGATTCAGAGCTATTATAAAGTAAGTCTTGTACCAGTGTAAAAGAATGCAGTATATGTGACCACATATATATTTAAAGAACAAAACTGTAATGCTTGATACAGTACTTCTGTTGTATGTCCTGTGATGAGATTGACAGCATTAAATATAAACAGCCTTTAAAAAAAAAAAAACAAAAAAAAACCAAAACAAACCCAAGAAATGGTGAGTTTAAAGAGCGACCGTGAGGATGTATTGTTTCAGGCAAATAGGAAAGTTGCTGCAACAGTAAATGTCGCTATAAAAGAAAAAGGCAATTTGAGGACGAGGAAAGGAAAGATGGAGCAGTCATAGCAGACATGCAGAAGAGGGCCCGGTATTTTATGGGGAATGAAAGCGCGATGCGGTGGTTTGCGCAGCGCGAGGGCCGCGTGCGGCGGGGCGGCGGGCACGGCGGCCGCTCTCCGAGGTGCTGAACAGGGACGCGCCGCCAGCTGCACCGGGGGGTGGCAGGGAGGAGCCGTTTGGGGAGGAAACCGGGAGTGAACGAGAATAAAATTACCGCTGCTGAAGAAATGTCAACAGTAGCTTACATTGTTTATAGGAAGTAAGAACATAGACTACTTTTATTTATTTATTTATTGGAGTTGGGATTGCGTTCTTGTGCTGTTTCGCGATGGTTCTTATAGGGAATATGTATGTCTGTGTTTTTGCGTGCTCATGCACAATATTTAGAAAACAGTTTGATGTGTTCTGCTGACACAGGCTTCCCATTGTTGCATTCCTTGTGCATTAGATCTAGTCAGTGATATGCTTCCATTCTGCTTTTCATACTGAGTTAATTCCCTCTTCCAGTGGGCAAGCACACTGCAGAGTGTTTCATTTACTTGTCATGGTGAGATCAGGAAATCTATTGTTAATTATTATGGTTTCAATTCCCAACTCAGCTGCCTATGTCAGATGTGCCATTGTGTGTGTGTTTGACTATTAATGACTAGATCGAATATTATTATGTACACTATGAATATAAGGGCTTTTTTTTTTAGGTAAATTCTTCTAGAAATAAAACATCTTTCTTTCTAAAAAGATGAAAAGATCTAAAAAGATCTTTCTTTTCTAAAAAAAGAAAAATGGTACCAGGAAAGTCTGAAGGTCTCTTATACAACTATCCAATAATTTATTTAACTACAAAACTGTAATTGTCAGTTTTATGTGTGCCTATAGGAAATAACTTATCTAATTCTTCAGACTGTTTTAAAATGCACATAACATGCAAGGACATGTATTTTAAAACAGCATATGAATACAAAGATGGATACAATTAATAATAATAATAGCAGAAGATGTTTTACTTCAGCATTTTTACTATGTGTGGTAATATTTTCTAGTTAATAAAATTCTGCTATTATTAGTAAACAGTCACATAAAACTGAAGTAAAATAATTAAAATAGTATCTGATCCACACAGCATCTATCGTATCCCATAATAATAAATACATATAATATTTTAATATATTTTGAGTAATTGCATTATGGGGGTTTTGTTAGTAGGAGCTATTGAGTCAAACAAAGGAAAAATCCAGAACTTCAGTTTAAACTCCTAGCCTGTAGAGGTCCCAATGAGTTCCCCACATTAAGATTTTTAGAGTGATAGAATAATAGTATGGAAAATTATTATCTCCTTTTGCCATATAACCTGGGGGGGAAAAGAAGAAGAAGAAAAAAAAGCATAATGATTTCCAGTTGTTTGGTCTCTTCAGATTTGAAATGTAAAATCAGCCACTCATCAGTGAAATGTTTGTTGGCTTCAGTGGAAAATTATAGTCTTTGGTTTACAATAGTGAATGTGCTACCATTCTGTAACTAGCAAACTGTGGAGCTGCACTACTTGTGCAAATAGTACAGGGCAGGTGTCCTCAAACTTTTTAACCAGGGGGCCGGCACGCGGATGAAGTGGCAGGCAGTCATCTGCAGCTGCTTGGTTTCCCCCCCCCCCAACCCCTGGCAGGGGGGTGGGTGGGTTCTGTAAATACCGGGGGCCGGACTGAGGACCCTGGGGGGCCGTATCCGGCCTGCGGGCCATAGTTTGAGGACCCCTAGCATAGGGCTTCCATTTTCTTTTGCAAACATACTATAGCATCCCCATATAAACATAATCCATTTTAAACGAAGTACATTAATAAAGTATATACAAATAGAACACCAAAATGGATAAATAGCATTTTGCATAATAATGATGAATGGAAATATTATAAATTAATATACTTTCTGCTTAACAAGTTGATTTTTTATTTAGTATTAGTATTATATTAATCCAAAATTTGTAATTAGAATTTTGAGAACTGTTTTAAATGGGTTTTGTATCATACATAGGCACTAGTGAGTGCTGAGCAAACATATAGATGAATAAAAATGTAATAACTTGGAAGCACAGTGCAGTAATAAGAAGTATGTAAGAAGGCTCAATCAAGAGTCATTCCTGCTAGTGGTCAGATCAGTATTGCACACAGGATTAAAGAATGTTTGCCATCATGTAATTCAGCTATTTATAAATCAGAGTGAAATAATGTTGGAGTAAAGCCACAGTCAGTCGTTATTAATGTTGATACAACCACAGTGATTTTTCAAATTTACACCTTAGTTGTCCTTTACAGGTCACAAAATTATTTTTCTCCATGAAAAAGTTTTACAAATCAAAACTCATTATGCTTGACTATTTAACAGAAGAAAGAACAACATCATTTATGTAAAAGGAGAACTGGCAAAGTCTTTGGCCAGTTTTAAATGAATTTAATTTTGCAACATACTAAGTGCTTTTAACAAAAGCATTTGGTGTCTGTGGATTCAGATCTTAAACTGGATGAAAGAGGACTAGGAAGCAGTCAGACTAGGTTAAGGGACTGTTATTATTTAACATACTTAAACAGGTGAAATCTATGGAGATTTTTTCAAACTTTTCTCATACGAGCAAACAAAAATGCATGTATTTTTTAGCCCTTGGACAAAGGATCACTTTGCCTAATTCATAAAATGGTATCTTTTCCCAGTTCTAGGGAGGGAGTCAGCACACGGGCAAAGTCAGAGATGCAGAAGGACATTCCAGAACTGGCTTTAAATAAAGTAGGTCACATGCTGTAAACTCAGAGCAGGTAGAGCTTTATTTTTTGCAGGCAGTGCCAGAGGAGTTGTGTGATAATGCTGCTGTTTAATAAAGAGTATGGATGGCATCTTTGTACAATACTTATTCTCTGGGAAGAAGGGGAAGAGGTCCTGTAATAAGAGAAGTGTGCAGAGTGAGTCAATCAAGCGCCACTGGAAGAAGTGGTCCACACTGTGAATAAACCAGTAATTGACATCTTGTGGCTACCCCCATTGTAATCCAATTAAACTTTATTGAGTTCCAACGGGGAAAGCAGTAGGGGTGCAGATCCTCGCTGCCATACTACTATAGGCCATCCTACTTACAGGCACTGGAAACCAATTAAAAACTTACTTATCCCGGATAGCATGCTTAATGAACACACTGTCTGGAGAGGACTATAATTATCTTCTCCTTCTCATCATGGGCCTGTACAGGCATTAGTACAGTCTCAGGGAGAAGCAGCTGAACTGTCCCAAGAAAGTTAAATTGATATCCTCCAGAAAATAACGAGACATTTTTATGGGGTTTATTTCCATCACTACCGACCTGTTTCTGCCAAAGTTGTTAAGATTACTGTGCTTAACAGTGAGATGAAGACATTCAGTCTTCTCTGAAACACACACCTCAAAACTGGCTGGCAAATGAGCTGGCAAGATTTTTTCTTAAAGTTTGGCTGAAAGTTACACATTCCATTCCCCAAATGCTCTACAAATTGAATTGAATTGAACCCTCTACAAACTTTGCACGAGGGAATGACTTTGCCATTTCATGGATGGAAGGCCACGCCTGTGTAGAGGTTAACAGCATCGCTGAAGACCATTTAGATACTAAAGTCAGTTATTTGTATAACTTTTTAAGATGGTATTGTGTTACTCTGAGGGACAGGTACATTTACCGTGCTGGGGCGCCAGGCGTGTGCGGCGGCGGCGGGGCGGCCGCTGTGCGCAGGTGCCCGCAGCCCCCCCCGCCCGCCAGCCCGTGCCAGCCGGCTCCAAGGCGGCCCCGCCGCTGGGCAAGGCCGAGCCCTCAGCCACGGCGGCGGCGCCCCCGGGGGGACAGATCGCAGCGGGGGGGACCCCGGGCCGGGGCAGGGGGTGCCCGGAGGGGGCCGTGCCCCCGGGGGCGGGCAGCCCGCGCCGCGCCGCGCCGGAGCAGCTCCCGGCAGCGGGGAGCGGAGCCCCGGCCGGGGCCGGGCTGCGGGCAGGGCCGGTGCCCCCGGGGGCGGGGGGCCCGGGCTGGAGCAGCCTGTGCCCGAGGGGCTGCGCCCCGCGGGAGGGCCCCGCGCAGGAGCGGCCCGGGCAGAGCTGCAGCCCCCCCGCGGGAAGGGCTCCCGCTGGAGAAGGGCCTGGAGCAGCGTCTCCCGCGGGAGGGCCCGGGCTGGAGCCGGGCGGCGTGTGAGGAGCCTCCCCCGGAGGGGGCCGGGGCGGCAGAGGCGGCGGGGGAGGGACCGGCCGCGGCCCCGGCCCCGGCCCCCAGAGCGATCTCCCTGCCCGGACCCCCGCGGGCCTGGCTGGGGGGCACGGACACCGCCGGGGTTAAACCACCGCAGTACCATTTTCCTTTCTTGAGTTTGATAGGGGTCACCCAGAGCAATCATCACCATGCACATGTGTACACACGTGTATATATGGCAAAGTGAAGAATGAAATCTTTCTTTCTTCAGTCCAGGTCAGCAAAATGTTTATCCTAGCTCTAGATTCTAGCCAGGATATGGGTATTGAGAGGTATGGGTAAAGAGGTATGAGATACTTCAATGGCTACACATAGTCCAAAACCTCATTTTTGTAGTGTTGAGAGGTTTCCTGTAGCCCAGTCTTCTAAAGCAGCAACCGAGGGGCTGCTGCTGTCATCAGTGCTGAATAGTATCTCTCCATTCAACTCCCCTTTTGCCCAAACAGTTTCTTCAGTAGTGTGCAAGAGCTGATGTCACTCCTGCATCGCTCCCATAAAGAAAAAACAGCATGGACATTCTACCAGGCTAAATAGTGAATTTTCTTCTCACTCTCAAAAGGAATTTTGTTTCTTCTGTTTTCATTGTTCATCAGGTTTTTGTGGAAGGGAATTATTCCGTAATTTCTTCCTCTGATTTCCTGTAATTTGACAAGAAAATGCCAGGAGCTCCACAGGATGTTTGTATTAACCTTGCTCATCATCCCTCAGTTCTTTATGTTTGTTTTAAAGTCAAAGATAATGACTAATACATTCCACAGAGTGGCCTCCACTAAATGCTTTCGCTAGCACGGGTCACAGCCCCCACATGTCAAATGGCTTATTTATAATGTCACTGGAGTAGGACTGCATCTCTACCTCAGCCTCCATTCTTTCCCTTTCCTCTTGGTCATCTTTCTCCTATGAGCACAAAGGACTGTAGGTGCATTCAAAAACCAAACCAAACTTAGCCCAAAATTGTTGTTAACCTTACTGATTAGAACTTACGGTGTTTCTGAAGGTGCAAGATACTTAATATCCTGTCAGTGCTACTGCTGTAGTGGATTCTTCATTGTATAAATTACATGCGTAACTTGTGTGCACTTGGATATTTTCACTCGTCAGCAATAGTGATGTAAGTGATCTGAAGTTAATAGTGTTTTATCTCCTTTAGCATTACTTTTGAAAGACAGACTTGCAAATTCTGTGTCTAAAAGAGTAATGGAAAAGGAAAGCATTCGTGCCTGTTTGCCGCACAAATTCAAAAAGACTTCACAAATACAGTTACATGACATATCCTTTTCTTACTAATTGGACATAGTTTCATTTTTAAGCATATACCTTTTTAACTTGCATATAAATAAACTGTAAAAAATATGCAACCTAGTTCTATAGCTTCATTTAGGAATAAATCCAGCCATAAGGCTGATCTGTATTATAAGTAAAAGAGGAATTTTTATTGTTATTTTATGTTGATATATGCATGGTTTTACTGTTTTGAAATTAACATTGCAAATATCGAGACTGTTTCTATAACAAAGTCGACCATTAATTTATTTTCGTCATGCCTCAGTAATTTGATTATGTATGTGTTATTGTTCAAATTAAAGTTCTAATTTTTAAAAGAGTATAACTTTAAAATAGTGACTCAGCTGGGAAACTTTCAAATTCTTCTCAAAGGATTACAGGTGGTAAACTTCATGATTAAAAAATGCTCGATTTACTTCTTGAGTAAAATACCGGTTTGTGCAGATTTTGATAAGTATTACTGCACACAGTTTCCAAAACAAAATTGTTATCTGCATGGTTGAGACAGGTTTTCATCCATATTTATTATATGGGTTTGGTTAATTATGTATACATGACTGTATGTCTGTGTAACTATATGTACGTATACATACAGCCTTTAGATGGAAGGTAATAATCCAGTTTCTTCCAGTGGATGAGGCCTGTACTTATTACTGCATCAACACGTAAATTCGGTGTTTCTTGTTCCTGTGAATTTGTGTGGCAGCCCAGATGTTATAAAAGGCTTTATGGAAAGTCTAAAATCATTGCTTTATTCTTAGAAATTAAATGACACTAGATGGGTGACCACAGCATTTCATTGTTGAAAATCTGTAGTGTACTTTGCTTTGCTAAACTGAACATTTTTGGTGGCTGTAATAAGTATGCATAAGATATGGTTCTCTTGCTCATCAAGAAACTCATTACTGTCAGTGGAAGTTCTGTGCACAGAGTGACACAACTGCATGTTAGTAGTTGACTTTAGGTGGAAATTTTGTTGAGCAGCCCCATGATTTACACGTATTGTAACTGCAGGCTGGCAGGATAATGGTGTCTATTTGCCTTTTCAGCAATAATAGGTTAAGCCTGTTTCTTTTCTAAAAACAAGTTTTATGTTGACTTATAGCAATAAAAGACTGTTGCTGATATCAAAGTTAGAAAACAGTAATATGTATACAATTCTGTGTTATGAGTTCTGAAGCAATCAGGGTAAGAAATATAATGTGACTGTTCCTGCTAGCCTCTTCAGATGATTTTCTCAACTGACTGTCATTTGACCAATTCTAGCCAATATATGTCATTACCTTTCTTTCACTGTAGTTGCTTCAGGAAGGTGAAGGGAAAAAATATTAATGGAGTAACTACATGTGAATATACAGTCTGAAAAAAACTGCGGGATTCCACGCACATCCAGAAACTTAGATGATCGTGGTGGAATTGTATGGTTTTTCTGGCCTCTGTTGGTTCCTGTGGCCTTCATTGTTGGGATTAGCATAAAGGTGTTCAAGCGTGCAAGGCACTAAATATTTTTCTACAAGGATATGCTTACCTTGGTGTGACAAGAGTCCCAATTCTGCAATTTTTTCAACATGCAATTAAATGAAATCTAGCACAAGCAAAACTGCAGTAAATTTATTTATTTATTTTTATCCCTATGAAGACTGGTTTGAAAGAAATTCCTATATTATAGTTATGGGAATTTCACCAGCCTCTTGGAGCCAGTATTGGCTTCTCCCGAGAGCTCATGAACTATGGCAGAAACTTTAGCTACGATAGAAATGATGTGAAGCACTCCTCCTACAGCATCACTAGTAAGGATGTGTCAGAGTTAAAAGCCTTAAGTCTCTGAAAGTCAGAGCAAGATAAAGAGTGTTGGTAGTATGAATCTTGTGGAGATCACTTTGTAATATGGTGCAGATCATCCATGGTATCTCATATAGCTCTTTTTCTTTGGTATCCTAAACCAAATTCAGGTTAAACCTTGGTGTGTTTATCCAAAAGAATTACCTAACATCCTAACAGTGATAATATGGAAAGCAAAAAGCGGAAGTCTGTGTCGGTGTGTGGTGCCAGAGGGACTGAAACATGGTCTCTGGAGAGATCTGCAGTTAATATGAGATGGATAAATGGTTATTTGTGGTATTGTTGGAAACATCAGGAAGCATTAGAAGTGCCTGTGCTGGACAATGGATGGATGAGTGGGATTTCTGTCTTTCACTTGAGACTTTACGAATATGATCATAGGAGGGTGGGCTTGGATTTGTTCTGGAATACGTGATATATACATCTACATATTTGAAGTTTCTCAGAAATATTGAACATGGATGGCTACTTTACCCTTTATGCCTAGTTTTGCAAATGTTTCCTGTTTGCTAACATTTTGTCATGAATGCAAAGGAGATGTGTCAGATGAAATTCTGGTCTTATTAAACTTGATAGAAAAATTTTAATGATAACTGGGGTTAAAAAAATCAGTATTTTGTCAAGACTTTCAGTCCTTGTTCCTTAGAAGATTTGCTTGCAACATGTTGTTTGCAAGTCAATCTAAGTTTTGCAACATTATTTGGGTATTTCTGAAAACTTGGCAATAACTAGGACCCTCACAGGATCTGGGGCTACAGTTTCATTCTTTCAGTCTTTCAGAGTCTAAGCTCCAAAGCCCTGCACAGTATGGTAGCTTTAATCAGGGTAATCCCAGGGAATGGGGACATCGGATAAGCTACAATTCAGAAAGTCAGGTTTGCACATAATGGCCCTTATGTCAAAAATATTTTGAATTACAATGTAATAATGTGAATAAAAAACTAAGAATTGTTTTTGGTTGGGTATGGTCCATTTGCTGTTGAGATAATAAATGTGCCTTCAGCAGAAATACTTAAAGATCTTTGTAAAAAAAAAAAGTACGTTTGTAAAGGGACTTACGGAGCCATCTCTGGAAATATGAAAAATAATTATATTTAGGCATAAGCCCCGACTTTTAAATATATTTATAAGTGTCAGGGTATACAAGCTATGTGTGATTATAGCCACTGAAAAGTTTAATTACGCATCCTTCCACTGTGCCTGCTCCTGCGGATGGCCAGAGGAGCGCCGGGAAGCAGAACGCCTGCCGGTCTCCTCCGAGCTGTATTTCCCCCCTGCTTTGTAATGTAAATGGCTAGTTTGAAACCCACCACGCATCCCTGCGCTCCATCCCCGAGCATCCTTTCTGTTTGTAACGGGAAGATCACCTGACCGCCACCTAAAGCTGCCCCTTTTCCTGAAGGCGCTGGGAGGGCGCTGGGAGGGCTGGGGGCGGTGGCTGCCGGGCGGGGGGGGGCGGCGGCGGAGCCAGCGCTGGGGCGGCCGCCGGGGGTGGGAGCGGGGGCGCCGGCGGTGCTGCTGCTCCAGCCCGGGGAGGAGGGAAAACAAAAGAGCTCAGCTGCAGTTTTGTGTTGCTGTGTCTGGCTTAAGCAGAAGATTCTAGACATTCGTGCCGAAAAATCAAAGCACAGCTGAGGCTACATCTACCGGGAAGGTATTTTCTGCCCCCAGAATGGGCTGGATCAGTACAGGTGGTTTGCAGATCACGCGAAGACAGACGGGCTGAGAGCCATGGAAAGGTGGGATGAGACTCTGCCTCTCCTTCTTGCCCCCTACCCCCCCACCCCCCCACCCCCCTTTCGCTTTTTCTCTCTCTTGGTTTGTAAAGCAGTATAGCTGGGACCTGAGATGGGGTCAGTTAAAGAGATTAGATGGGATTTAATCCCACAAAGCAAAATCAAATTTGGAGGCACTACTGTGTTCAGCCAGATGTTGGATCCAAACTTGGGCTGTCGGACTGGCTTTGCGCGGTTCTTGTTTTGCTTTTGATGTTGTCTTTGTTTAGAATAGTTCCTGTACGAAACACCATGCTTTAAGGCGAGCTGCATGCTTCTTTCACAAATTGTCAGATGACTGTTCCAATGCTGTTAGGATTTTGCCAGGGAAACTGCAAATGAAGGCTTTGGTTATGATGTTTATGGAAATAAAAGGAGCTGTTGACTTTGAATTTCTTGTGATGCGGGCACGGTTAGAAGTTGAGCTGTGGTTGTTGTTGTACGTGGTAACAATGGGCAGTTCAAGTACAGCAAGTTTGAATGGTGTTTCTTCTGCAATTCCAAATGTATTTTGCTCTTACGATCTTTGGCTTTTCACTGAAGGCAAGGAATGTGGTGGGGGTTTGGTTTTTTTGAGGAAAAAGCCAACAGAATATTTTTAAAGATTGAAAGACAGAAGCAAATTAACGTTTTTACTTGAATGGTTGTTGTTAACACCGGCATGCCTAAACATCTGAAACAAATCCCAGCAATTTTTCATTTCTCTTGCTGGGCAGATGCATTTCTTTTGTTCCTAGAAATTTTCCCTGCCTTTTTAGAACAAAAGGCATTTGCTTGTTTTGCTTTTTTTTTTTTTTTTTAATGACAGCAGGAGAGTTATATACAAATTAGCAATTTTGTACCGGTTAATGCTCTGCTTCATTCTGAAGTAAACTGCCTCAAGGTATATGGAGGAAGGGGGGTGGGCAGACAGGGGGGAGGCTTGACCAGTGTCCAAGAAGTACAGAATTCAGATGGATTTAAATCATATAGAGAAGGCTACATTTATCTGTAGCTGGATTTCAGCTCTGTGTCATGTAAAATCTGCAGACCGTAGCAGGGAGATTCTTAGCAAGCAATAAATCAGATTTGTAATGGGCCTTTAAAATTTGTCTGTGAGGGGTGACTGCCTGGGTCCCCTTTGGCCAAATTAAGATGCAATCTGACAGTACAGTAGCATCTGTGTGCTGACATTTTCTCCTGAACCTAGTGAAAAATGGCTCCACATCTCTTCTTCAGTCCCCAAAAGACGGTTTCTGAATAGCCATGCATTTTTCCCCTGTATTGTTGTTTGTTCTAATCACCATTCTCTCTGATAATGTCTGACTGGCTTGTTTTGCTTTCCTTGCTTTGACTGTTTGACTAGCTGAGGGGCTGTAGTGGGCAGTGATTGTTTCACCTGAAATCAGAACCTCATGCCAATACTACTGCTTACCAAAAAAAAAATAAAAAAAAAAATTACAACTGAGTTATATGAATATTACTAATAAGGCGGCTTCTGCCTGTACTGATAGAATTAGGTAAGTGGGTTGAAAAACATGTGTCTTCATAGAAAATGTGCCGCCCATGATGCAGGTGAGAAAGAAAAGCCAGCCAGTAGTGAATGCAACTGACAGGTAAAACTGAAAATCCTAAAAAAAAAAGGCACCAGAATAAATTCCTTAAAGGCCAGAAGTATGCCTGTCGGTACAGGTGTGTGTTTGTCCAAGGGAGTTGTTCACGTTCAAATCCTACAGGATGGAGTCAGGGCGGGGAGGGGGGAGGAAGGTGCTCCTTTAGTGGTCCCCCAGGTGTGCTTGGGGGACAGAGCCAGTGTGGCATGGCCATTCGGCGTGACACCACCGCTCTGCCTGCGCCCTCCTGGGCTGGGGGCAGCCCCCGGGCAGGGGTCTGCGGATCCCCGCGGTGGGGCGGAGGGGAAGGGCTGCCAGGTTCGCTCCGGTGGAAACTGCTTCTGGAAATGTTCCCTGGGATAAGGTGGCTGCTCCACAGTGCAGAAGTAGGACAAGTAGGAGGCAGAAGGGTGGCTGTGGGAAGTTGTGAGTAGTATGGATCCTCTCCAGAAAATGCGGCCGGTGTTATTTTTGTGACTG
The DNA here is from genome assembly GCF_963210335.1 of Falco punctatus. NCBI lineage: Eukaryota > Metazoa > Chordata > Aves > Falconiformes > Falconidae > Falco > Falco punctatus. The sequence goes on from NC_137585.1 coordinate 74,792,631, forward strand.
CTTAATCGTGCCTGCGGAGGCTTTTGGAAAATCACTGTATTTACTGGACTCCTGTACTTTCTCTCCAATTTCAGGTAATAGTTTCTCTGTATTACAAATATGATTTCAACAGGAAAAGAATAACCTTAAAAGCTTCCCTCACAAAAAGCAAATGGTATAAATATTATGGCATTTACCCATTGCAGGAGGCATTACATTTCAATCAGACCTTAGAAAGCATGTTGTGTGCAGCACTTATAAACCCCCCAAATGTTACTTGCCAGACTTGTTACAGTCTTTTTAGATTAATTTTCATAGACTTGAATGCTTGGAGTTACGGTATGAAATTCCGCTGCCACTGGAGAGGCGCGAAGATGGAACTTTACCACCGCATGCAGATCCCATTACTGCTTTTGTACAGGTAGATAATCTGACAGAAGTAAACAGTTTGCTTCATGGAAAATGACACAATTGCACCGAGGGAATGTGAAAAAGGAAACTAACATCTTGCAAACCATCAGACGAGCAGAAATGCCAATGAGAGATGTTCAAAATAAATACAGTTAAAATGCTTTGAGTGACAGAAGGATTCCAGGTGCCTAATTCGCATTGACCGTAGCTATAAAATGAGGGAGTGCAGCTGCAGTTTTAGAAGCTAAACGATATCAGGATGATTTCCAGATGTATATGAACATAATCAGAAAGAATGGGAGTCTAATACTGAGCAGGAACAAATTAGATTTCAGAAGTTAAGTGGACACGTTTAGAGAAGCTGGATTGAAGATTCACCACAGGCAGAAAAGTTTCTAGAAGAAAAGAAATGAGCAAACTTAGCCCAAATGAAAAACACACACCCCAACTAGTAGCATTGTCTTATCGATTAAGTGATTATTAAGTGCAATGTTTTCCAAAGTGGGCTTTAACAGTGAAATTCTGGTTTAAGAAAGGAAGCAAGACTTTTGACACTTACTCTTACTATGAAATGAAAACTGCCCAGAGGCTTTGCTTGCAAATATGCATTTTCTTCAGGGCATAGCACTGACACATTGGACCTCTGTAAAGGGGGGGGGGGGGGGGGGGGGGCAGGGGGGGGCAAGAAAGATAGACATAAAATGGTGCTGCTTAAAAAATTTCTTACCATCACTTCCTACAAGCTGCATAAATATATCCTATCGTTAAACATAAAGGTCAGGATTGTCTTCTTGTGATGTAAATAAAAAACAAGAATTAAATGGTGTAATGTATACTAACGTTAAAAGACTCAGACCCAGAGTACTGAAGTCTGAGAAAATTATATTTACATTGAAGCAATCCAAGTAGCGATTGTCAGTGTTCCAGCTGACAGACTCAGCAAACAGCCCACCTATTTCCCATTTCAGCAGCAAATGCCTATGCAGAAACCATCACGCTCTCACTGCAAAATAAGCTTAAGAACTTTGAAACCCATGTAGATTCCTGGTTGCCCTAATGCAACCAGTTTAAATCAAGTTTGTTGTAAATGATACCACCATAACAGAGCTGATTGTAGCCCACAGAGTCAAGAAAAGAACATGGTCAGCAGAATTTACTTCTTTTGAAAAATTAGAATATCCCAGCTATTCCTCTGTCATTGCTTCCACATGTATATAGCGCGATCCAGACCCATGTGTCTTTGTTTCTAGCACCAGATAAAAATTTCAGAGACAGATCTTTCTCTTGTCACTGTTGCAACAGTTTTCTGACTATATTACACTGTAGGATAAAGAAGCAGCTCATTCCTGGTGTGACTTTGGTGTTTATATAGAGAGCATACCATGTATTAGTGACTGTCCATTATTTTGTCAGAAATGTAGCATCAACACTAGGGTCAGCTGAAAGCTGTACTGATTGGGTTTGCTTTTTCCGTGAGCGTGGAAGGTTAGGTTGACTTTTCAGCTGAAGAAAGAAAACCACTCTCATCTGGAAAGTTGCAAGATATGTCTAACCTGACCTTACTGTCTTTTCCCTGTGTACCTTTCTAATTTCTTTGGTTTTCTCCTTTCACATTTTTTTCCTGACCCTCCACAAACTTCTTTCTTTGTGTAAATCTTCTTTGATTGGACCTTGCCAAGCATCTATGTCTTTCCCCTCCTGCCCCAGCTCCATGTTCTGGCACGGTGAGAAATACTTTCTGCCAGGTGGCCTTTCTTTGGTCCAGGTGAAGTCAGATTTTGATGCTAGGGAAGTAGGTTGTACAGAGGTGCATATCCAGATGCCAATGGACTGAGATACTCTCCATCTTTTCAGTCTCCCTGTTACATAAAATAAATTATTTTTTTATCCCTACATTAGTCAAATCTACCATAAAGAACTTAGCCAATATTCCCATGGTTAAAACTGCTGAAGGAAGCGGTGACAGCTGATAGCTTTCTTGGGACACTTCGATCATCTGAATCTGTGTCCTGAATACCTGTAGCATCATAGAAGTGATCCTGAAGGAGGGTGGGATTTAGGGTTCAGCTCTGCCTCTGATGAAATCGGTGCAAAATTTCACTCTAGAGGTGAGACGAGAACCTTTAGTGGAGGAAAGAAAGCTGATCTTGTAGAGGGGCTCAGGTTAAATGCATTTTACCACCTTCCTGGCAAAGAAAACAGCAAATAGGATTGACAGTGGGTGATCAGTGAACCTCTAAACCCTCTAACTGTTACGCCTTATAAAAATGTGAACCAAAAAAGTGCCGGGGAAAAATTCTTTAATCTGAAGGTTTTAGGAGTTGTCTTTACAGCCATGACAATCCCCATTGACAGAAATGCTCATAACCCAGAGGTGATGGAATACAAATGGGCATGGATGTGGGAAGCATTGCAATAGAGACCACATCACAATAAAAGCTCTCTTTCTGAGTTATCCTTTCCTTTCCCGTCAAATAAATAAATTGCAGTGATGTACAGTGTGAAAAATTATTGCAGCTAGAGTGCTTTTCTGATGACAGAGATGACATAAGTTATAAAAGCCTGTCCCAGGTAATAGAAAGTAAAGATTGCTGCAAGTTAGTAAAGATTTAAGAACTCGGGGTCTGGACTGATTCAAGCATACTCATTGGATATGGCTTGCTTCATTCCTGACTTGGTCATCTGCTGAGAAACCTTCACTGATGGGAACACAGAGCCATGGTACTCCTGTGTTGCATGTGCTCTCCATCCGACTTTGCTCCCAGGGTCCTGGCTTAAATCTTCAGGAAGGCTCATGAGGTTGGCTGAAGTTGTTGAAGTGATTGTACCCATCTCTGTGAACCGTGATGACAGAAGCCATGATGAGTCCGGAAGGTGAAGTGATCATAGTGAAATGTTGGTTGGCAGACCTTCTGCAGGGACAGGACCTTCAGGGCAGAGTTCCCTTTTGTCTAATGATTTTTCACCTTCAGACTCACCTTCTTGACAGAAGCTCCAAAAAATAACGTGGCATCACCCTGTAATGTTACGCAGTCAGGTACAATCCAGCATTTTGTAGTTCAACAATGCTGTAATCTAGCACATAACCTAAAGAGGAGTGAGGAACAGTGCCTTTCTCGCTACTTAAGGGTCCCCATCCACATGGTTGGGATCAAGTGCATCTAAAAGCAAAGCTTAAATGTGAAGCCAGCTTTCTGGAGTACTCTGCAAATCTAGAATATCTGAGGAGGTTTGTGGAAGGCTGAATTAGAGCCTGGTCAGTTCATAGCTGTTCATTGTCTGTGACTGGGGCAATTGGAAGCATGTGTGCCTCTCTCTTCACAGCTCTGCAGCTCCTGAATGATGGAAGTCGTCTTGTTTCTTGTTCAGAAGATGCAATAGAAAGAGGTTCTGGGAAGCAGAAGTAAGAAATTTGTGGAAGTGTGGGTGTCTTTGTGTCATTTGCTTTTTAAAGTTCTGCACCCCAGAACTCAGAAATCTTTATAGGATGGGTGGTAGCTGTCCCTTAGATAGCAGTAAGAGGACTGTGCTGCACAAAAGGAAGGGGTAACTCAAAACTTCCCTACCTTTTGCATTGCTGGATTTTAAAACCTGACATAACTAAGGGGATAGTTTGTTCCCATCACCTCCCACTCTCTCATTGCAGCTGTCAAATACTGTTGTCAAACCAGCTGCAGTGACGTAACCATCCTAAAACACCTGCCTGTATGCTTATTGGAAAGTCCTTCTGAAAAAGGAGTGTGCTGATAGGGAGCTCTTTATTGTGGGTTGTTTTTTTTTTTTTTTCTTCTGCAGATTCAGCAGGTGCTATATATTATCCTTTACAACCTTCAGCCATTGGGAGCTAGGACACTGTAATTATGTTCCCTGTCCGTGGAAGTTACTGCCTATTACTGTGTGAAATACTGTGTGCTCTGCTTGGGATTCAAAACTAAACTGAGAAAGCATGTTTGCTGCTGCTTTCGTGCCAACGACATAATGGTGCTGTTTTATGGTAGTAAATGCTCTCTTCCCCTTATATGGTGGAACCTGTATAAAAATACCTTGTTGCTGATATGTAAAGAAGTCAAATTCCCAGTGCAGACAGTTCGCTTCCACAACTACTATTTTACTTTTGTGTAGTTCCTTTTACTAAAAAGTCGTAGGGGTTCAGGTGTTCATAAGTGTGAAAATAAACTGTGAGGCTGAGACATAGAAAGTACACGACCATTTTTATACAGACAAAACTTTATGCCATCTCTGTAGAGATAGTCAGGATCTTACAGCCCTTCCTAACAAGTTGCCTTAATTGCCCATTGCTTTTGAATTTTTATGTGGGTTGCTCTTTAAGTACCTGCACCCAGTTCCCACCATGACTCAGTAGCACAGGAGAAAACAAAAGTTGGAGGGTTTAGGTCCTGCAGCTCCTACTTTTGCGGCCTTATTCATGTGAGCATTGCCTTCATGAGGTTTCACCACTTTCTGAATAAAAAAATGTAGCCTGGTTTTATCTCACTCTGTTCCCTCCTGAAATTATTCAGAGGAAGTGAGATACGGTGGGTACCTCGTGCACTTTTCCATTAGGATAAAAATGTATGCTGTCCATTGTGTTTAGAAGAATGTTCCAAAGAAAACTCTCTACGGCATAGTTGTGATAACAAGCAGGAAAGAAATAAGTAATAGGAGAGACAGCACAAGAAAATTTAGCTGCTTTGGTATAATCTCAGTTCAGCATTACAGTACTTGATACCAGTGTGCTTCCTTTACCAAGAGTCTTGGGGACAGCCACAGCGGTCCACAGCATAAGACGCTGTGCTGCCTGTAGCCACCTTAAAACCAGAACGGTTTTGTCACTACGTACCTCCAGGAGATAACGTGCAGACCGTCCTTGGCAGGGGCACAGTGCACAGTGATCAGCTCTTGAACATGATTTCTTGTCCTGTTTGTTTCTTCTTTCCACTTTCATTTGAATAGGAAGGTCTCACGTGCCCCCACGCTGTCTCATGGGACTGACCATGGCTTTTCGGAGTACCGAGGGTCTCAGTTTGTCTCTCAGTTTGTTCTCAGTTTCTCCCTGCTCACATCAAGGGAATGAGGCTGTGAGTGATTATTGCTAAAAATGCTGGTGCACCAGACCCACCAATTCAGGTGTGGTAGCTCTTGAAGGTAGAGGACACATTCTTACCTTCCTACCACACATTAATTTTTATTGTACTCTGTATTTGATAATCACTTCTGTGTTTAAAGTTTTGTACGTTTGAATTACCTACTGTGAAAAGAATATATGCTCAGGCAGCCTAGACTCCACATGAACAGCAAATACAAGAATTATTGCTAAGATATCTTAAATGTTTGATATGAAATTTGCTTCCTCAGCTGGGGTAACAGCAGGCTATTTGGCCCAACATCCTGCTTTTCATACTGGCCAGTAGCGGACACTGGGAAAAGTAGAAGCACCAGGGCAGTATAGGGTAATACTTTGCTTTTATACCTCTCAATTTCCAGTATAAGTTGCCAAGATGCTGTGATGTTTTCAGATTGATATGACATTCAACTTTTAAAGCATGAATTGATGTCATGTGGCCACACAATGCAGAAGAAATGTCATTTCCAGCGTTGGACCTATGGGTACATGCTCACTGGTGTGCATGCAACCAGACCTCTGCACCTCGGTACAGGGTGACCCAGTCATGGAGGAAAATTGGTTTGTTGTGCCTTCACTTGAGCTTACTGCCGCCTTGGTGATGAGCCCCATATCTTCAAGCACATCAGACCTTCCTGTCATCATTAGAAATACTTTAAAACTTCAAAAGTCAAAAGCTTTGAGTTTTGGCTACCTCAGCATATAAATCTGAAAATGTGTTTCATTTGTGATAAACACATTTTTGTGCATATGAGTCATGCCCGACAAAGGTGAAGTACTGTAATCCAAACAAAAAGAATCAGAAGAAACCTTTTTTGGGGAAGTTACTGAAAAAATCTATTAAAGTGTTTGACACAGAATGTGCCTTTTCTGCTGGGATCATAGTAGTCCTCCTGCAAATCACCTTTTCTCTGTTGCAGGAACATTTATCCTTCCTTTTTGCAGGCACACCTTTCAAATGCCAGTTCATCTTGACAGTGTGCATATGATTTTGGTTTGATGATTTGCTTATCCTTGTTAGGGTTCTCCCACCCTCCTCAAAAGGCATGAGGGGAGATTGGATCAAAATAGACAGACAGTGATGAACAAATGCTTTTTTGTTTTTGAGTGCAGTACAGTTGTCTCTAAGACACAGCTTCTGTTTTTCCTTAGAATTACTGACCCTCTCTGAAAATTACTGTCCTTGAGTTTTGGCTTGAACCCTTCACACTGAAAGAGAGGATTGGCCGTTGTCTCCAAAGGGTTGTGACCAGCTATCGCTGCACCAGAGAGGTCAATAGGAGAGAGCACATTTAACAAGCTGTGAGTGAGCAACATGGAAGACACAGCATGGAGAGGAGCTGAGAGCAGAGAGCTTGGAGTAAAGCTTCAAGAAGGAAAAGAAATCCAAGAATTTATAGAAGAACAGGGAGGGCAACAAAAACAAAATTAAGAGAACTGAGAAAGAAAAATTGAAATGAGTGAAAGCAGAAACAAGAATCCTCATGCGAATCCTCAATCTGTCATGGTGAAGAATAGGAGCCCCACAGCTTTTCCTTCACTTCTCCATGGAAATAAAACAATTATCATTAAACTATTCTATTTTATTCTTCAGAGAAATGATTTAAAAGCAGTTCCCCATTGTGGGAAGACTTGACATCAGGAACAGTTAGTGTCTCTCACAAGCCCTTCATTATGGTTACTGTTTAACTCAGGTGGCAGAAAGCTGACATCCAGATGCCACGATGCTACCTTAACAAAAACGGATGTTTTTTCTTTATGGGAGCTGGGGGGTAGGGAGAAAAATGTCTTTAAAAGAAAAAGTAGTTGTGAGCTGTATTGTGTACTTTGGTCTGCACCAAGAGAGTTAAACCAGTGTTAAAGTTTCCTACCCCAGGTGGGAGAGGTTTTCAGGGCGGTGGGTCCTTCCTTTCTGCCCCAGGTGCTGCTCCTTGCTCTTGGTGCTCATGCTGTTCCCCTCTCAGATGTCCATGTCCCACAAGCATGATTTCCCCTCTCCAGAGGAGACCCTGGGGCCGGCGTGTTGTACCAGACTCCTCTCCCTCAGGGCTGTTTTGGGCAGGATCAGTGTCAGAGCACTTGCTGTGGCAAAAGATCTTCTGCAGGTTCTCAGCGTCCTGGTGAGCCACGAGCTGTCAAGGTGGGAGAGGGTGGGAGGATGGAGATGGAGAAGCTCAATCTTTGTAGCCTCTACCCAGCATCCCTGCTCATGAGAAAAGGCAGAAAGAAAACAGTGTGAGAGAAATGGTCCATAATCCCTGCTGCTTCATGGCATATTATTATATGAGAGTAAGAGATAACAGTGTGCTTTTTGATAGAAAGTCACCTTCTAGCACTTTGTCATTCAGGTTCTTTGAAACTCAGCCTGAACGAAACCTGCCTGAATAAAGCTCTAAAATGTGTGCTTAATCTTAAAGTCCCTGAAGAAGAAGTGTCTTCACTCCTGAAACACGTTGAAGCTTTATTACCAGCTATATTCTGATCTCAGGCATGGTGGTGTAAATCTGTTATTACCCAAAATCAGTGGTATTATCCTGGTGGTGGAAGAGAGCAGGTTCACCCCTTCCTCCCAAGCCAGAGGGATGAATTCGTTCTATTTTGTTGGCACTGTAAACTTCCCCTGACATAGTGCTGGCACTTACTTTCATTTGGGTGATTAGAATTAAGCATCACCTTCCTTTTGCAATTATACTAAATTAAGTTAAATCATTATGTTTTCAGCCTCCTGTTACACTGCAGAAAACTTACTTTAGATAAAACTCACCCTTTTATTTTACTTTAACATTCTGTGTTGAGGAGTGTCTCCCAACACATGGAAATGCATATTAAAAACACGCAGAGCTAGTTATCTCTGTAATGTGGCTACCAATTTTTCTCAGTTTTCACAGAGATGCAGTAACGTTCAGGGCGGCACAAGTTTTTTTGGCATTTCGGGGTAATGACTGAATTGCAGGGTTTATCAGAGGAGAGGTATAGATGGTGGTTAATGAGGAGTCAGTGTTGGAGTTTATATCAAAGTGAACTTTTAAGGTGGCAGCAAGTAAGACTTTAGGGCAAGACGAGTGAAAAGGAGCCCGTGTGTCAGCAGACTGTTAGTACAGCTCTCAGTAACATTGAGGTGGCGACCTGACCACATCTCACAGATGCAGGTGGCCTTGCAAGAGGCAAAGACTAAATATGCATGAGAGGTGAATAATTTTATTTGCTTAGACACTATCCTTCTGCATCCCAGGTGGTGGTGTCAAACTGAGAGGATATTCCAGGAAATAATTACAAGAGTTCATTTCTAGGACCATTAGTCCTAATCCTCTCATCATTCTTGTTTTTTTTACAGTAATATAATGCTATTTATAATGACAGTTGCTCCCTGTTTTCTAGTCCTTCCCTGATAATTCATTTTCCCCCTCATCAAGATGACTATTAACTTATTATTTATTATCTATAATGCAATAGGTCCTACGGATCTTGATCAGTATCATTTTTACATGTTCATAAAGAGAAATTCACTGTCTACCTTAAAGGGGTTATGAACATGCAGTTCTACATTTGACATGTTCTCTACCTGTACAAATGGTTTCTACTCTTCCAGGAATTCAGGATTCTTAACATAAAAGCAGATTGTTCAAGGGTGATTTTAAAGAAGTATAAGCCATGCAGTACTAAAGCATTTAAAAGAACATACCCATCCATAATGGAGACAGGCACTGAGGTTGATATACAAGGTTATAGTTTTCTGATTTATTTTTTTTTTTTTTTTTTAAATAGTAAGCAATCAAACCTGAAGATTTTCTGCATACTAGAGACAAAATGTTAGAATATTTGGTAATTTCCCATTAATGAGATGCAAAATAGTGACCACCCATTGAAATGACCAGAGTCCTAACACTGTATCACAGATTATGTCTCTTCTTTTTAATTAAAATAGCTGTACCAGTTTTTCAGAAGTGTAGAACTGGGAGAGACCTCTGGGCCATTGAGTTCAGTCTCCCTACAATCACGAGCAACTGTATCATATAATCTCTTGCATAAACCTATCAGTTTTGCTACACTAAATCCGTAGAGCGCCAACTATGTTCTCATCTGTTATAAATGTTTTTCATTGATTTCAGTGCTGTGCTTTATTCACCAATTAACTAGGCATATCACCTTCACTGATGTGAATACAGACACTTTGCAGAATAATCTCTCTCCCAGCAGCCAGATTTGCTGCTTTGTACTCTTCCACCTGTCTAGCTGCATCGTGATCATATTTTCTCTCTACTGATTCTTTTCCTTTTCATTTGTTGTTTTAAAGTCATAGTCATAATATATTAAGTAAATGGGTAATTTTTAGATGGGTCAGTCAATACGAGGGAGAATAATTTATAATTTATGTTTAAAAAATAAATCAATTTAGGAATTATGTTCACAGTAGAGGTTGGTTTAGCTTTAATTGCCCAAGCACACACCCAGTTTGTGTCAAAAAAATCTAATTTGGTAATGCAAACAAACATCGTCTTGGTGCTCGAATCAAGCATGTACCACAGAAGAAGTAGTACATTCTTAAGCTGTTAAAAGTGCTTGACGGTGAGACTGCCATTATGTCGGATATTCTTCTGAACTCTTGGTTGTATCTGTGGTGCCGATGGATCAGTAAAACAACCCTTATGTATAAACATGATTGTAGTACTTACTGCAGTCTCAGTTCTGCATGTATGACGTTTCATTAGGTGTAGCTCCTTTAACTGTGATGTTCACTGTGTTCTTCATTAAGTCTCACATGATTTTAACTTAAAAGGAGTTATGTCACAACCCTTTGATCACATTATATTTATTCATATTTTTTTTGCTTCCACATTTCAAAATTATCTTAAATTAATCTTCCTGTAACCTTGGTTGATCCAGACTTTTATTAAAGGATTTTCTTATAATATTAATGCAGGCCATTCCTTCTACACTGTTTTGTTGTAGGGATCTCAAGAAGTTCGTAGCTGACAACTAAAATGAATGTTTCATGAGACTATTAGAATAGTCTCTTGAGTATTGGAAAACAGCAATGAAGAAAGAATTTTGGTTTACAGAGCACCCAACTCTCCGTATTAAAAATCATCCTTTGATCTCTTCCTGGAGCTGACAAGATAGGAAGCAAATTGGTAATTTTCAGGGTTTATTTCTTAAGAAAAAAGGAGAGAGATAATTGCAAAAACATGTTTTACATCAGTGTGGGACTTGCCCAGTTAAAGATCCAGACAGGCAGAAAAACAAAAGCTACATTTCTAACAGCAGTGTAGGTACTGTGCTAACACAATCCTGTGGCAAAATAAATAGTATCCCCTGTTCTTGGGATTGCAGGTTGTGTCAGAAATTGTATAATGTAAACAAACTATGCCATATAGGTGAGATAGCTCTTGTTTCTTGAATGATTGCTTTATCTAGTCCTTTAAAATGGTGTTACTTTGGCCATCAAGAGCTGCTGTCCCATCTCTAGACCCTTCTGTCAAGGGGAATTCAAACCACTTGTTGGGTTACAGGCAGCATCGCCTGCAGAGAAATTAAAGACTGAACTCGGTAGTGAAGTGGTAACTTCTAGCTATATTCACAAGTGTCTCTCAACTCTGAGATGTCACTTGAGAAAAAGCCACATTCCCAAATGCTTTGTTTGAGATGCTGCTTTTGAAGTGAGGAGGGGAGGGTGACAGAAGGGAGAGTGGGCTAAAATCAGATACAAAAGAAGCAAGAAATGGACGCCACATATGGACAACTGGCTGCTCTAGCCTTTGATGAAAGGGGTGACTGATTTAGAACTTCTATATATAAAAGCTGCTGCCAAGCTTTTATGGCCACAGCAATGAAGACAATCAAAGTGAAAATCCATTTATTCCACATTTGGTTGGAGAAGGTATTTAGCTTCCCAAAACACTCACTTTTTTTTTTCCTGCAAGAACTGTTGTATGACTTGTGAGGAGGTGACTGGGGGATATAAGAAGTACCACATTGACCAGTGAATTCTTAATGAGAAATACATTTTCACATAAGAAGTTTGGAACAGGGTGTATCTTGATAAGCTCTGCAAAAGCTTTCATTTTGGTAAACACTCAGAAGAAATTACTGGGAGATTTCTGTACCTGACATTAGAAATATAAATTTTAAAATAAGTATAAATACTATTCATACATGTAACATGAAGTAGGAGGTGTACCATGCTTCTTATTCCATGTAGCTTCCTGTCCCGCAGACCAGAATTTTGACATCTCAGAGTCTTATGCCTCTGCCCTGATCATGTAAAAGAAGTTGTGCCCAGCCCTGGGCAGGAGTCGTTCTCCCAATAGCACATTGCACCCTCCAGGGTTCGGCTGAACTGTCTTATACTGGCAAAGGTGGGCGTTAAGGGGGCTCTGGATGGGTTCGTGTCACAACATTGACATCCCAGGAATTAATGACTTACTAATTTTAATTCAGAACAAGTCACAGTAAAGAAATGTGATGAAATGACAAGAAACCAAAAGAGAACTGTACAAGGATTGTACACTACATCTATGAGTGTTCATTCAACTTTAACAGAAATGAAAGAAGTTGCAAATCACTCCAAGAAAGGCGTTAGGACCTGTGACACAGCTTGTGGTAAATGTGGAAATAATGAAGAAAAATGTTGTGCATTTGTTTAGAAAATGACAAAGAGATTGACATAGTAGGAAGCTGTGTAATTGCTAAAGGAAGGATATTATTATTTTTTCCCATTAACCTGATGATGGTGTTAGTACAGAAACCAAATCTGAAAAGAAAATGTTATTGTAGAAACAAAATCTGCAAAGGTCAATAAGCAACTGAAGGAACAAGTATAAACTACTCCTGCTGTTGACAGGCATTTCTAAACAAGCTGAAATCACAAAAATCCCTACAAATAAACTCAGTAATTTAGAAATTACAAGGGGGGCGTCCAGTGGCTGGTGCTTTACACTATGCTAATGTTGAGTAATTGCCAAGCCCTTAATGGGGCAGTATATTTGGGTTGCTCAACTGTAAGACTGTATCAAGTGAAACACGGCTCAATCCAGAAAGAGGATGGGAAGCAATGGGAGTCACTGGGATGTCTCAGCTCATTCTTATTGTTTTACATAGTGATTCTGCACTCATTAAGATCCATATAGTTAATGAAAAAAGGCATACTTGGGAGTTTGAGAAAGACATTTCAACTGTAATCTACATTAATGTAAAACTTTGTGTTTACATTGCAAAAGTGCTGACACAAGCTGAGTGCCACTCATAAAGCAAGTTTATTTTTCAAATATATCAAGTACAGAATGCGCAAATGAAGAAGCATATCTCAGACAGAAAAAGATTTCAAAATACATGTTATTAGCCTAAAAAGGATGCTGGTTTTCATATATATTTTTTTTCTTAAAGACTTACCCGTAGCCTGTGACAGAAGTTGTATAACTCTAGAGATACATCTTTTTCAGATTCGTTGGGAAACTTCCAGTATTCCTTCTCGAACCTTTCATATAACCTTAGCTAGAGGTTTTACTTAAGGCTAAAGCCTCTCATGAAGTATTAAGGCTGTCCCAGCTTTTCCCATTTCGTTTCTTCAACCATGCAGTTGAAGAAATGAAAGTACTAATCCTTCTCAGCATGGCTTTTAGTTCCAGGCAGAACAGGAGTTCATGGAGCAGTTGGACTATCAGATTGCGTCATGCCTGGAAGCCGCATCCCATGTTGCCATGGCAATGAGATACAACAGTTTCTCCACCTCGACTGAACAGCAGCTCCCAAAAGGTGATACACACAGGTTGAGCAGCACGTCTGATTTTTGACTATTTATAACTGTTTGGTAGAGATGAGTCTGTGTGTGTCCGTCCTATGTAGTTATATCAGTAAAAACCCGACTTATGTATTTACATAGGCTGTGTATAACAAAACTCATCAGCTTTCCATACAAATAGGTTACGTTATTATACTTAACTCAGATATGCCAATACAGATGCAGAGGTTAATGTTTGCGGCAAAGCTATTTTTTTGAAGGAAGTCCTTTGTATTGTCTCCCTCAGAGATGTGACTTGGCTGTGCTCTGTTGGGCTGTGCAAGCTGTGCCTTGACTTTTTAGAGGCAAAGACAGCACTAAGATTGGACTGGGGTTGAGACGCGTTTTGTTTGGATCTCTTCTTGATACTGGTCTAGTCAATAATCACACTTAAGTTTGTGATGCTTTTGATCTTTTGCCTATGAAACAGACATTGATGATGATGCTAGTCCTTCTGTGCAACATGCTAAAAATGACAGATGAAATATGCAGATATGCATTTTCCCACAGTAACCAGATTTTTATTAGCACTAATAAGAATTATAGTTTTTCATAGGTAAGATTTGTTGGCTGTCTTACATAAAGAGTGATTAGCTCATTTTTAAGTGCTTGTTGCTGAATATTCTAGTCAAATCTTATTTTTGTCTGCAGTTTTCATGAAAATGCTGCCACTTCTGTCAGGTGCATAACAAGTTCCATAAATATCCACCTTTGGGTGTGCAAGGGTAGGGAGAAGAGAGCTTATTTCTAACAAGATTCACATATGTTGGCTTTTTCTGCATTCGAAGTTATTGGGAAAGATGTGTAAGATGGAAGAAAAGGATTACACTTCTCATATATGCTCAACTTACAAGACTTGCTCTCCATTCATTTTCACTCGAGGTCTCTTTGACTCCTACTAACTTGATGATAGAAATCATCACTCTATAGGGAAGAAAAAACTTCAGCGATGTAATTCTAAAACTGATGAAAGGTTTGTTTAAACAATGGGAGAATAATCAGCTCGCCTTAAAATCATCTCTCTGGTGGAGATGAGTACAGTGTTATCTCAGTTTGGGATAATGAATGGTGCTGATGTATCTAGTACTTTATATAAGCACAGATACCATGTATTTAAAAAGCAGCACATCAAAGTGATGTAATGCATTAATTGGATAAAAGAAAAAACAAGCAAGTCTCTAAATGAAGGAAACTTAATAAAGCTGGGAGATCTTTTGCAAATAGAGAAGAAGTCTCTTTGTATTTTACAGGATTTTTCTGAAAGGGATTTTTTTCTTTGATTTAGGCATGATTAAGTGTTCAGGGGTAAAAAAATCCAATTATGCCTAAACTCAATGTGTTGAAAATACCCAGAAGAGAACTTAAATCTAATTGATGTATCTAAATTCATATTCAAAGCAAGGAATTACCTAACATATGTCTGTAAAGCATTGTACCAAGGTGTTAATTTCCTTGCAGCATCTTTCTTCTTTCAAGATACTGCCCTCAAAAAATTAAATCAAAATAACAAAATCCAGTATCTCAACTGTACTGATTGCTTTTCAAAGTGTCTGAAGAGTTCAAACTGTGTGCTGGATTAGTGGATCAGAATTCTCTAACAATCTTTCCTTGGCTCCAATTAACTTGTTCCATGACACTGGAGAAAGTTACTGGACATTTTTGTCTATCAGTAATACTGTGGATAGTGATGGTTCATTTAGGGTTATTTTTCTAAAATTCGTTTATTCTTACAGACAGAAATGTGAAGTACTAGTGTTCCTAACTTTCCAGTCTCTTTAAACCCAAAATCTCTAACTTAATGTTACTTTTGATGTTGCATATGAATGTTCTGTTTTCTCTGTAACTATTAGGGTGCTGTTAATGCAGCTGCATCTTATCAAGGGCAAAGGTATAATTTTGTTTCAGTGGCCTAGGAGTACAGACACCAACAGTAAGAAGCCATAAGATAGTAGTGGGATTGTGATTTCTCAGTCTAAGGAAAGAACATACTTTGGGCCTCTTGTATGAGAAGTGAGTTATTTTCCTTTTTCCTTATGAGCTGGAAGATGAACTTCTTGCAAGCTGAGGAAGATATAGGGCTACACCAGATAAGCTGGTTGTATTTTATTAGCAGTACTCATTTGCTTTCTTCATGCTGTGAAAGCTGACACAAAAAGGTTGTAAAAAGAGGCGATAATACAATGAGAGATAGTTACAAAGAAAATTGGGGGAAATGTAACCATTTTATTTTCCTCTAAAATATAATTTAGTTTTTCCAAACAGCAATAAAGCACAGGTCTTTAGGATGGTAAGTGGAGAGGTATGTATATGTCCCAGCCGGACTTTTAACTGACCTGTGTATTTACCAACTGGAGTGACATTGTAACGATATTGATACCCGTTGAAAAAGTTCAGCAAAGATAAATTATACATCATGTGCTAAAATAGGTGGAAAATGTTATTTCCTGCTACTTTTTTAATTTGTTTGTATGGTCAAATTTTAAGCAAGGCTGAATTATCTGCCCTGTAGATTAACTGTGTGACAGCGAAAGAGATACTGGGGTAGTTCTTTATAGAGACAAATCGCGATTTACATTAGCTACAGCGCGGCATGAATCCAGTGAACCTCTTCCCAAGGCCAGTGCAGAGCTGGACTACTTTTGGAACAGCACTGGCTAATAGCTGGGCTAATAGCTAGGTGGGTCCCCCCCCCGGCCCAGTGCAGTGCCTCTGTCCCACCTTGGCACGACCAGGAGTTTGGTGATTTCTGGGCAGTGATGCCCCTGTGGCTGGGTGCAGCATCAGAGCAGGATCCTGTGGGGCTTATGGCTTTGCACTGAAACGGGCATATAGTGATGCCCAGTTCCCAGTGAGGTCAGGCTCAGTGCTGCGCTGGGAGATGGCTGGTGCATTTATGTGTCTGAGCTGGTAAATGAAAGCAGTTGTGAAAAGCCACTGTGGATGGTTTTGCAACCCCTTCCCAGCCTCAGGTATAACATATGTCCACCAAACACAAATGTCGTATTACTCCTTAGCCTCAGCTGATGCTACCAGTACGCTGTATATTTACAGTGGTCTTGTAGATATGGGTAGCAAAGGCAGCATACAAAGAATATAGCAAAGGCTCTGGGCACCTTTCGTTTGATGTTTTCAATTGTGGATGAAGCCTTCCCTGCTAAAAGAATTTTTTTGTGAGATCTGTTCTGCTCTCAGTTTAGCACCAAAAAGCTGAAAATATGCTATTTTTTGACTTGGTGTTGGTATCAGCTTTTACACAAGCTGTAAAGTGGATAAGCTTAAGAATAATTTGGACAGTTATATCTAGTATGCTTAATTAGAATTGGGTTAAGTGAGGACAAATCCAGACTGTTAGACTTCAGAGTGACTGTTCCACTTAACCACAGCTCACTAGTTGATGAACCTGATTTCTGTCAATTTAACTGCTTCTCTTGATTTTGGGATCATATTGCTAGGATGTCAGATATGAAAGAGGTACGCTAGCGCTTACTCTGCTTACCTTTGGGTTTGTCAATGCATTTAAAAGTGGATAAAAGAGGATAAATGTGTACAGACAACACATAGCATCTCCCTGTTTAGCTCATTGCTTCACGTTCTGATGAATGTGATGAGCAGTATCTCAGATAAGGGTCAAATAAACATAAGCAGAACTAAATATGACATAATTAAATATATTTTGGGGGATTAACTTTATTTGCACCACTGTTAACTTCTAGCATTTGGCTTTTCTTCTTGAATGGTGCAGGTGAATTTTTCATCTGTTAGAGGATCTTTTATCAGCTTTGCCAGTGACATGCCAGTGACATTCTCAAAGGAAATGCATTTTGGTCTGTGGCTTACTCAACATTTCAGGGAATAAAAGGGAAATGTTGAAATTGTGAAATGTATTATGCAGAGTGACTGTTAATTCCCTTTCTGATATATTTGGAAATTAGTCAATGGAAATACTATGCAGGTGATAGAATTTTTTGAAGTATGGTGCAGTGATTAAAAGTAATTAATTAATGAAATGTTTAAAGATATCTATGAACCCTGATTCAATAGAAGCATATTTAAATATTATTCTCAAAGGAGATACATATTTTCTTAGTACCTGATGACTTTACTGACTGATATATTAAAATTACCTCAGTTGATTCAGTTACGGAGCAGGTTATGTCATCTTTATGTCTAGCAGTGTAAACCATATGAAAATGTGTTTCATGTACTTTAAGGGAACAACACCCCATGAATTAGAGCATTCTGAAGGTCTTTTTTGCCAAAGTAACAGTACAAGGGTAAACTGATGAACTGTTGACTTCATTTCACTTTCCCTGTAACCTCTGGTAGCTATTGCATTGTCTTAGCAGGCAAATGAGATCATTGTGTACTTTGGAAAACAGGTCACAACTGAGAAAATGTAATTCTGTCCCACTGGAAATCAGTGGTAAAACTCCAGCTGATTTCTGTAGCGTTGGGGCTTACATACTCCTACACATGCAAAACAGGTTCTGCTGGACTGTCAGTTAATTTTAGCAATACCCAGAAGCACTGGTGCTTTGCACATACCTAACATCTGTTGTCCAGAGAATCACATTGGCTTTTCCTGATTTAAGCTTTGCCTTTGTGAGGTACCTAAGTGTTAGCATTCAGCTGCGTGCATGGGAATAGACTGAGGTGTAGAAGTATCCAGAAACACCAAGCAGGCAGGTCAGGGATATGGCTGCACTACAGTCCCACATTTCTGTCCTCACCAGTAAAGATAAACTGGATTTCTTTTAGTTTCTGTGCAGCTCAAGAACTGCAACAGAAACCAGGAAAAATGCTGTCTGTTCCCACTGATTTTCAAGCCTGCTGCTAATTGAGACATAACACATACTCTGTAATGCTGGTGTATGTGACAACTCACACCCATTTACTGTCTATTAGTGTTATTCTTCTAGCTTTGGAAACTAAATCAGGCATTGCATTTTACAGCTTGGGAAGAGATCCTATGAGGAACAAAGCACTAGGATGCAGTCAGAAGTGTCTAGTCACTAATAACCGCCACCATCTCAGTTCTCAAAAATGCTTGGATTGGTGTTCGACAGGAGCCTATTTGTTAAGAGAAGGAAAAGGTCCGTTTTAAAAAGAGAATGTCATGGTAAGACACTTATTAAAATAACAATTACAGCCTATAGAAACAGCAGTTCTGGAGGAGCCCTGGAAATGCTTGTTTGTGTTCTACCCGTCCTGTGCAAAAGCCCTGTGTAGATAATGATGTCTTGAGTTTATTAAGGGGACTCTTGCAAGCCTGACAGAGCAGAAATCTGAACTTTCCTAAAAGCAAACAAACCGACCCTACGTTTTTTTCCTCTTTAAAAATATTACAATGATATCCAATATTTCAAAGACATTTTAAAATTGTAGCAAGCAGGAGATCCCTCAAAGCATTGTTCATGAGCCAGAGCATCCCTTCGTTTCTAGGGTTGCTTCTTCAAGTTAGGTAGTAATTTAGAGTACATCCGCACTGCAGAGATAAATCAGTGTGTCACTACAGTTTCACCACTAACCAAACATGCACAAAAATTATAGTTTGAGTATGCTGGCACACGAAGCCTGCCCTTGCTGGCTCATGGGCAGAGCAAGGCTGCTGGAGTGGGATGAACCCCTGCTGATCACCATGCTCTACTACATAGGCTGCAGCAGGGACACACGGGTGCTCGGCCTTCCCTCCTTGATGCTCCCCAAAACTCCCAGGCTGACTTTGAGGTCTCTAGTTCAGGTATGGAAATTTCCTTCAGCTTTCATAAATAGTGAATAATTTTTGGCCCAGCTCTCTTCTTGTAACGTGTATATACTACTTCTAGAAAACTTTTCCGTCCTGCAGCTGGCTGCCTGCAAGGCAGCTCCAATCCACGGTGCTGGTCTGGTCTTCGTCATTAGGGTAGTTCTTTCCTCTCTGTAAAGTCTGCTAAGTCAGATAGTCCCGTGCTCAGGGATCCACATGAGGCCCTGCCACATTTGGCTGTTATGTCAAATTGATATTTAAGCCTGACAACATATTTGAGGACCTGTGGTGTAGGATTAGGAAAATTCAGGCCCCAAACCCAAACCTTCCCCAGGAATTTTCTCTCCAAAGCCTAGCTGGGAAAAAACCAATTTCTGTATTAACCATCAACTTTGGAAAAGAGAAAGTCCACAATTCCTAATGCAGCATTTCTCCTAGAATATACATTCTTTGTAGGATGCTGAATCATTGCCTGAAGCTCCTGTGCCTGACTCAGAGAAGCTGGATCCGGAGTAGACAGTAACGCCACAACCCACCTGTAAAAAGCTGCTTAGGGAGGAAAAAAAACCTGTAAAGATTAGGAAAAAAAGGTAGTGAAAAGGGAAAAGGCATGTTCCTTAAAGGCAGGACAGTATGAGGGCATAGAAAGGTCAACCCTGCCTGTTTGGGGCCAGTCTCTTAATTTAATGCACTGAGGGATGCTTCGTGCTGGAGGGGAGGCTTTTCATGCAGTTGACATTCAGCCAAGGGAAAAAGGATTACCATCTCCTTTCCGGCAATGTGGAAAGGAGGCCACCATCCCACTCATCTGCAGGCATGTGGAAACAGTGGGGGAAATTAAACTCACAAATACCTCACACTGTTTCATGTGTGCAAGTCAGAGATGACGATACCCAAAGCAAACACAACCTACAACACATTGGCTGCAGTGGCTCCGACAGACTGCAGCGAATCTCATATCAGCACTAAATGGTAGTATTTTTATAGGAATTCAAACATTGAAAAGAGACAAATGGGTCTGTAGCCCTTGTAACAGCTTTCAGCAATATTTTTTAAAACTCTTTGGGAGCTCACCTTCTGCAGGCTGGCCAGACACAGCTGCAAAAGCACACTGGGCCATGTGTGGCTCGAATCTAGCCTACCTATCTAGCAACACCAAGCAAGCTCCACACAGCCTGCCCTTGCTGCTTACTGGTACAGTTTGTCCACAGGATCCATCCAGCGGGCTTCACACCATTTTCAGCCTCTGATCCAGTCTTCATACTCTGCTTTGTGGCCTCACACACAGAGTGCTTCCACAGCTGATGTGGATATCTTGTGGCTGCACAAAGAACTTCACTCTCAAGATTGTCTATTGATCAGTGTTTGTGAGCCCTGTAATTCCCACTATTGCTCTCCTGTGAATCATTCTGAGCTACTCTGAGAAATGTGCTGCTTTTTCTGCTCTCCCCATAAGTCACCACCTCCTTCTCATCATCTGGCAGATGATTGAAACTGATATGAGATTTTCAAAGCATTGAAATAATATTTAGCACTCTAATTATGTTTTTGTAGGTGCTAGTAATAATAATGTAATATTGATTCATCAGATCTCAGACTGGAAAACTCAGCAAGTCGGCAAGATTGGAAAATGCGAAATGATTTTTAAAGGCACCCTTTTCTCTCAACCTGTAATGAAATACTGACTTAAGAGTTGTGATTCTGGCGTAGTAGTGAATATTTCCACACACTGTTCCCTAAGTGAAAACTTTAAATAGCAAGATATAGATTTTTATATCACAGAATTATGCCAGAGCATTGTTCCAGTGGGGAGGGGGGGAGTAAAAACAATTCATACTGTTAGAAAAAAAGGAGAGCTGAAAGAAGTCCTGGCCCTTCTGGCCTTGTGAGGTGCCTGTGGGATGGTGAAGTAAACTCAGGGGTGAGCATGCAGTGCTGGAGAACAGAAGACTGAGGTCTGAATCGCTACCTTGTTGGCTCTATTTCTTTCTTTGGAATCCTTGCTAGTGTTTAAATTAATTTATTTTCCTGTGGCTGCTCCTGTGGAATGCATTAGCTATTCATAGGCATTGAGATCTATCGGGGAGGAAGGGCGCTGGGCTAGAGGAAATTTACATTAACCAGAGTGGCTGAGGGTTTGTGTATGCTCTGCAGCTGAGAATATGACTGTTTAGTGAGGGATACATTCCTGAGGCTGCAAAACCTCAGAAATTCTTTGGTATTATTTGCACCGTGCTCACATCCATTCCCTCTCTGCTGGAGATACGGAGGCAGTCCTTCCACTGAACATCAGCTGACAGCACAACGGCTGCTTTGGAGGTACCATGATTAGCTTAGCTTTACGTTTCAGACCTTTCCCCCAAAGGTCCCGGAAAGAAAGGCCATTGCATCCTTGTTGTAACACCTGCCAGCTGCATGAGTATGACGAAGAGATGCTAAATGTCCGGAGGTCTGTGTGAAGCAGCACACGAGGCACTGGGCGCTCACTTAGACGAGCGCTCCTCACCGGAGGCGTGTCTGTAATTGCCAGTGCCGGTCTCGTGGCTGAGCAGGTCTGGCTGCCTGCAGAGTTAGTGTTCCCTGGGCTTGCATAGTTCTCTTCCTTAATGCTCTCTAATGGATAAATGCCAACACAATGTAGTAGATAAATATGTGCTACCAGTACTATTGACACTGAATATCAGGCATTCATACTTAGGGCTTACGTTCCACATTTGCTTGCTTACTCAACAATTGAAACTTTTCTTTCAATAGGTAATAGAAAAGGTAAGAGATGCAGAGTGCTCTTTTTGGAGGACTAGCAGCAGTAATAACAAGTCAGCCTAGTTACTAACTGTTCAAAGCTGTCAGAAGCTAATAATTTCCTGGTTTTGATGGCAAATAGGGAAGGCAATCTATTACCTCTTCTAGTCTCTCGTTCTTGAGAGAAGCAATCCTTTCAGCAGAGAATTTGAGTAATGAAACTCATATAGACTTCAAAAAGATCAGATGCAGATGCTGATGTCATCATAGAGGTGACATGCTGAAGCTGGGCTGGGCATTGTGTCTAGTTAATAGAAAATCACACAGCCATCTGATGAGCCATAAAGAGTCGCCTCAATTGCCTTTTCCTAGAAGAGGGGCCGCAGCACATCAAATCCAAAAGCTGTTCAGTGGTTCATCAGGGATCTAACAAGCAGTTTGCAGAAAAAGCGTGAGCTTGCAGAGCTGATTTTAGGCAGATTTATGGTTTATTTGGTTTTTTTTCAAGTTCCAGTTATGACAGGAAACCATTGCTCAACTTTTTTAATGACAGCAAGTATATGCACATAAGCAGTTTTCCTCCCTCACTGCCCTGTGCTTTTGTTACTGCAGGCAGACATCTAAGTGGAGTACACAAAAATCCTACTCTCTTGTTCTGTGAAGTACTCACAAAGGCAAGATGCTTATACCTTTCACCTTACCACTATCATAAGAAAACAGAGCAGGCAAATATGGCTGGGAAGTGTGTGATGTGTACATAAACCCTGGTCTAAAACAACAGCTCAGTCAGATCTTTCAAGAGCAATGACTTCAGCGAGGTGTCTCTGGTAACAGCGTTAATCTCTGCACACAACTTCTAGCCTGTAGATCAGAACAGGTTTGGATGAATGAATAAATAAGTGTTTATCTGTTTTATACACAGATTTTCTTGTACATACCTTGTACACAAGAACAAGTTTGAATCAAATAATTATAGCCCAAATTCTGCAGGCCAATAGACTAACGTGAAATAGCATCGTTTCCGAAATCCTACATCTTGTTGGTAAAAATGTCAGTATTTGGCTTCTCTCATTAGACAAAATGTGGCAAATGTCAGCCTTGATGTGAAGCAGCACCAACGAAAGTTTGGAGGCCTTCAACTTTGGAGTTTTATTTTGGGTTCGTATTGAACTAAGAAACTTGCTGAAATTGTGGACTGAGTTTAAAGGGGGGAAGGACACAGATGGTTCCTGTAAAGTTGGTTGTTCTCCAGAAGTTTTGTTTCTATGCTAACTGTACAAACCTAGCTAGGATTTTATAAATAGGTATCATATGAAATGCAACATGGCCTGTGAAATTTAAGCAGCTCTTGGCCTAACCTCCAAAAGACTGATTTGGTTTAGCTAAACTCTGCCAAGTCAAGAGTTGATTTGAAGGCAATTACCAAGCCATATGTTTTCATCTTAACACAAACAAACCTTTTTTTATAACACAGCTCCCGCACACTCCTCACATGCTCCTTCCCAGTAACACAGCCAAGTTTCCCACCGGTGGTTGTTCCCCCTGTGGCTGTGCCCACCTCTGCCCACCGACCTGGGCGCGCTGGCCGGCTCTGCCGCTCTCCTTGCAAACAGGCGTTGGGGCTCGGCAAGCGTGGCAGCCCCCACACACGTGCAGCTCCCTGGGCGCAACGCCGTGTGGGCCGTTGCCTGTATCACAGGGAAGGGGAAGCAGGGAGGTGTGATCATTACAGGCAGCCACCGCTGCGTGTTCCCACACGTCGTGAGGTCCCAGGGCATAGTTCACGTGCAAAGTGTTAAAAAGTTATGGTAATGGTTAAGGGGGAAGGCAAAGTGACCCATGGTCTGGAATAACCCAATAGCTGAAAATAAACTTAGAGTCTGCCATGCACTGAGCTTTAGGGACCACATATCGCTAGCATCAGCTAATATGAGAAATGCCATGATAGTTTTGTTAATACTTTGTCTGCAGGGAATTCAGTAAACTGGTGACAAGTCTCAAGAAACAGGCAGAGAGTGCGTCTTCAAGTCTCAGGAAACAGGCAGAGAGAGTGCGTCTCATGCAAAGAATTTTTTTTTTTTTAACCTGTAAACTATTGTGACCAGCTACCTGTAACCCAGGAATCTCAGATGGCGAATTACTTTTCAGAAGTGCTTGTGACAACTGTTTTCTCCCCAGTGTAAAAAAAAAAACAAAAAAACATGCTGAAAAGGGTGGCATATGTCATTTGTGCCTTTGGGGATTCATTACAACTCTGCTAACGCTTCCTGCCACAGATTCCTTCAGTGGTAAGCCAGTTGCTGAGAGAGGCAGTAGTAGGAACTCATGGAGCTTACAGGCATTTGCAAACCTGTAGAAATTAGAGAAAGAAAGAAAGAGAGAAAGAAAGAAAGAAAAAGCATGGAGTCCTTCCCTAGGGAGAAGTGCAGTATTATTCCTCTCCACTGCTTTGTACATCTGAGATTTTATTGTTCATTCTTTTGCAAAGAGACACATATACTTTCCCATGAGGCCAGAAAGAATCCACAAAGCCCCTGAATACATATACCTTTCAAAAAAGTCCATAATACCATGCTACCACAAGACTTAAGCAGAAACACTATGATTTCTGAAGTCTCATGCAAAATTCAAAATTATATTTAGCATAGAAGATTGCTCCACTGCAACGTACTTCTGGAAATCAACCTACTGATGCTAAGGATGCAGAACTTAGGCTAGGCTCAGTCTTCAGCATTGCCCAGATTTTCTGCCTGACCAGTAATAAGTTTTGATCTTCAGCTTTTTAGTTTTAAAATTGTGATGATGATACTGTTGAATCTTCTGCAAGTGCTCTGCAACCATGTTACAGGAATGGGCACAAATTGGGAGCATTTCCTATCTGTTCCTGTCCTATCCTATCCAGTTCTACCCATTCTAATGTCAGGGCTGTCCTTCCTTTTCAGATGACTGTATCTCAACGTACAGTTTGCTATCAGTAAGCATGACATGGTCTTTAGCACTGCGGAAGGTATAAATACTTTAAAGTTCTCATCTAAATCCCTTGGAAAGCCCGTGCCATGACTGCCAAAATTGGATTTGCAGTGATGGAGTCATTCGGCTGTTCCAGCTCAGAGCCTGGGATCTAAGTTCAGACTACCTGCCCATGCTCTGTGTAAGTGCACTTCTGGTTACAAAGTGAGAGGAGGTGAAGACAGGCATAGTAGTAGCCATATCACTTCCATGAAGTGCCTCTAAATCCCTGCAAAATATATTATAGAAAATATAAGAATACATACTGGTGCATGTTAACATGTAAATAACTTACAATGCCGGCTAAATAATTTACTATCTTAATATCTAAATTACAGTCTACATATTGTTCTGTGTAGCTATGATGTATTTTTAAATTTCTTCTCTTCTTTGAGAACTTTAAGCCAACCCTCTGCAGTATCCCTTGTCCTACTGATTTTAAAACCAGATACTTCCCAGTATATGTGTTAGTTTTCAAAGACTAAATGATTTCTGTTTGAAAAGTTCTAGCAATTAATCTTAGATTAGGAAACACATTATTTGGTCTATATACTCTAGGTAGATGATCAGAGATAGCTGCGTCGATATCCGAAGCTAGGAAGGACCATTCTGATCAAGTAGTCCAACTTTATGCATATCTTTAAGCACAGAATTTCACCTGATAATCCTTAAAGCAGAGGGAATTATTTTTCCTCACTGTATTAGGAAACATTATTAGGCCTAAGAACCTCTGGTAGAATTTGTGCATATCTTTATGAAATACTTTGCATCTCAATTTAAAGACGATTTAAAGATGAGGCTTGCTTCCCCAGTGCCAGCCCATCACACCGCTCCAGGCGAGCAGGCAGCAGCAGCGCAGTGCACACTGTAGGATAATTAGCAGAAAATGCGATGGTGCTTTCTCTTATGCACCACATCTTACATGGAGGAGCCTCTTCTGGAAGCTCAAAAGCAGGCAGAAATATGCCCTCTTTTCTTTGTCTCTCTTGCCTGTTTCCTTTCTCTAAAGTGTGATTGATATGAAAATGCATTTTTTCTTTGTTTGTTGCCCTCAAAATGCCTGTTGTATCACAGCCCTCCTGCCACTCCATGCACTTCACTAAAATGCCTCTGTCATTCCTCCTGCACAGCTTCCCACAGCCCCTGTAAACCCACCACAACAGGGGAAATAGAGTCAGGTAAGGACAGGCTCCTCTGACCCTCTCTGGCCTTGCTGCTGTGCGGGGGACCAGACACAGAAACGTGTTTCTGCGCTGCTGATGCCGAGTTAGGGCACATCTGGAGTGCCAGCGGGAGCGGGCGGCCCCTGGGGCCGGGGCTGGGGGCACCTCGCCTGCAGAGGTTTGCTTAGTGGCAGATGATGAGCTAACCGAGCCTCGCTGATGCTAAATTAGGCTTTGGGGCATGTAAAGAAAAGAAGTAAGGCGACACACTGTCATGCTTTGGGGAGGAAAGTCATCATTAAATAGTTCCAGATTAGCACAAGAAATCGGTGAAGTAAAAGTGTGGCTTTAAAATGCCGCTTTGTACGCTGCGTGCGGGAAGCTGTGTCCTGCTCTCCCATCCATTTTATAGTACAGTAATCCCGTTGGCTTCACTGTAGTTTTTCCTGATTTACACTCATCCGAGACAAACACGAAGCCCAGTGCCTTTCCAAGTCATCCATCTTTGTTTGTGGAGAACTACTTGTGAGCGAAACGGCTCAGCCATGCGTAAGGGGGAGTCATAATCTGACTGTAAAATCTGCAGTGGCACGTTGTATTATTAGCTCCCGAGTAGTCTCTTTTATAGCACAAATGAACTGAAACATAACTTTTCCTTTTTTTCTTCCTTGCTTTGGAGAAACTGTTTTTGAATGCAGACCGAACTATGTCAATAATGTAGGAAACTAGTTTTTCTATTTTGCTCGTATTTTCACTGTGTGTGAAAACTTGTGCTGCCCTGGTATATTTTCTGCAGTGAATTTGAGCTGCGCCTATTAAAATTGGAAAATACATTCCAGAGACGTGAAACTCCACAGACCTTGATTTTATTCCCTTCCCAAGGTCCTGAGGTAGGTTATAGCCTTCACTGCCCACAAGAACTATGTATGTTGTGAGCTCTTTAAGGCAGGATCTGGTTTTAGTGAATCACATTTTGTCCCTTGGTGTGTTTCTTTTGCTCCCATTTGCAAACATGGGAGGGATGTAAAATTATACATCCCATGTATGTGCCATTCTAAATTGATGCTGGTTTAGGATGCACTCAAGGATAATGTTTTTCCTGCTGTACACAGTGAGTGTGCAAAGCTACACACACACACAAAAAAAAAAAAAAAAAAAAAAGATTAGGTTTCTTCTTTATTATGCTAGTGTACTTAAGGTTGTGATTATGTAATGAGCTGAAAAAGTTATGCATCATTTTATTTTAATTCAAATGAGTTTTCATACATTCACCCTCAGAAAATAGAAAAATGTAGAAATACTCCAGTGGCCTATAAAAAGCTTTAGATTTTCTTTTTCTTTACATGGAAATTTCTGGTTACAAGGGATGATCTGCATATTGTACATTGTAATCACACAGCCATTTCTAATTCCTGGAAGCAGGAATTTCTCCAGTTGCTCCATTCTTGCTACACAGAGCAAACTGGTAACAGTGTTGACCATATGTTTTTGCTTGCTCTCTCCTGGAGCTCTGAGCTGCGTGATGTACCCTTTCCAACTTTTACTCCCTGGTGTCAACACCAGTGTCAGGAGTTCCCACCTTGCACGTTGAATGTCTGTGGTTTCCTCTGAGTAGTAGTAATCTTCCACTTTCTTCCCCCTCAAGTTGTCCTATTCCTTACTCTGTAGTCATTCAGGGTTCATAAGTGATAGCGCTCCAAGGCAACAACTTCTTTATTTTTCTTAGCCATGCCTTGATACAAATCTTGTATGTTATAATCATCATATACATGATGAGATATAGATAGTTGTACAGAAGGTTCATGAGAGACTAATTTTGTACTTCACACAGGTATTTTATCATTATACATTCATTTTGCATTTCACTCTCTGAAGGTAATTGCATGCCATTGCATGCAGCAGTTTCCTTGGAAAGCTCTTCTAGTAGTAGTGGTATCCACCTTTTGACCAATCGATCTCTGTTATGGATTTAAAGATTGTAACACTACAACATCAGCTCTGTTTTCACAGGGTTATTCCTTTCATCAGGAACCTTTGGGAGTATCTGTAACTTTTGGATTTTGCTTTGTAATTCTTTTTGGTTAGAAAATATAAGTCAAGCTATATCCCGGAGAAACTGAGCAGTGTTAAGGCTCAGATTGATAAACAAAGTAGGTAACACTGCTATGGGATACAGCAGTGAGGGACAGCTCGCTTTCCATGGTTCTGCATTATTGCAGATGTTAACTTACACTCTCTTTTGTCTCTTTTTCTTCCCTAGAGATTTCCTTATTTAAAAAAAAAATCTTAAGTAAAACATAGTGAAACTTTCTGACTATTCAATAACAGAGATTTCAAATTAAGCATCAGTCAGTACTCCTTCCTGAATGAACCCTTGATATTTGTATTTAGTAAATTTCTTTAGATTCTGGAGTTGGGAAATGCTCAGAATTTTAGAAAAATGTAGAAACAGACTAAGGTGCCTTCCTTTAAGTGCTTGCTTTTGAAAAATGTGGCCACCAAGTACAAATATTGGTTACAGGTATGGTACAGAAAACATACCACTATCACTCTATTTCCTATACCAGCTTTAGATCAAGCCCTACATTTTTTTTTGTCTGCAGCCTGACAGTAAGTTGTAATGGTAAGACTAATTATAATAATAAATGCAATAGTGGCTTTTCAGCACAGGATGGATTTTTCAGTAACTTATTGAGGTCACTAATTCCTTGCATGCAGGCTATGAATAGAAGTGATTTTCCAACACTAATCTAGAAGAAAAACAGTCTGTAATCTGTTATCAGTTCATATATCTATGTCTCTCAGTTCTTGCAAAGTGACTGATAGTCAATTTAAAAAAAGTTTTAAGAAGTGATGTACTGCATACAGAACAAAAGGTGTAGTTTATACTTCATAATAGGACTTTCTGTACACTGAAAGTGGTACTAATGATTCCTATTATAATTTCTAGCTACAGAAATTGCAAAGGTATGTGTTTTATTTTAAACATATTATGCACACAAGGAGACTCTAATCAGAGTGCATTAGCCTTTTAAAAATCAAAATTAGTGGTACTACAGAGTTCTGAAATATCTGATTCTCCTGAAGTCTTCTCTGATGGTACAGCATCAGTCTGCAGTTTATTAATATTTTGGTGCAGCTGGAGCTGACCATGTCTGTTGGAACTAGGTGTTACCACCAGGCATGCTCGAAGAAGAAGTATGTATGCATGTGTGACGGTCAGTTTGAGAAATATTTGGTTGCCCGAAGGGACCAGAAGCAGTATGACATGAGTATATTGCATGTAGGAATGAGTGCCTGTCCCTCGTGGCCAGTGGAGACTATTCCTGGAAAGCAGAACTTCAAGATTTAGGAGAAGCAGCTGGCAGGGTGCCAACTTGACTCTTGTGTCTTGCCATAGAGCGGCCAGATTTTCTGTGCTCTGTAATCTTAATGAGGAATCGGAGGATGCCTGAGAGGAGAAGGATTTCATGTGCTTTGGTAGCGATGACTGACTGAGCAGGGCATTCCAGACTGAAGGGCTTTATGGCTAAGAAAAAGGTGTTTCTTCTAAATCTAGGAAAGTGTCTCCATCCATATTTGGTTTGTCAGATTTCACTGGAAGCTAGCTTAGAACAGAAAAAGATGAGATAAGGGAAAAAAAAATTAGCAAGCATATCTGTAATCTTTCTGCACAGGATTCTCTGGAGCCTTACAAAGGTAAGATTTTATCTGTGGGAAAGGAGGTTCTCCCTCCTCTGCTCACTGGTGACCATTGTTCTTAGCTCACTACTGTCTATGGCTAAAGGCAGGAATAAAGAGCGTTACAGTAATATTACTACTTTCTATACTAGTAAGGATTATATAGTGATTATGGAGGGAAATGTGGGCTTTTAACATCTAGGTAACAGTCAGTGTATCTAAACTATCTTTTGAAGGGCAGAAGGGCATCTTAAGACCACAGTTAAGACAGGTTATGCTGTCCATACAGATGGCCAGCTAGGCCCTTGGTGCAGGTACACACTGTCTTTAGAAGAAAATGTGTTTGGGCATCACCAGCAGGAAAAGTGGCATCAGGACAACGTTTAGGTGGCTGAGTGTGCTGCCTGAGCACAGCACCATGTGCAGGTGTAGCAGTAAATGACATTGCAATCCTCTTGTCCTCCTCTTCATACGAGTTCTTGAAAGCTCAAGTGTTGAAGTCACAAGGTATATTCACTGAATGCCATTTTAAATGCTATTTTAAAAAGGCAGCTTGCAATTATTTTAATATAAAGAAGCCTACTGCGATTTATTTTTAAGAAGAAGTAAATCTAAAATTCAATTTTAACCTTTGCGATGCACATGTTATTGGACTGCCTGTGTTCTGAACACAGTCATACTTTGTTTTTAGTAAGACACTAAAAATAGCCATGGCTGTAATGTGTGTCATGAGTCATAAATCAATAAGAATGTTCTGTAGGACAGTCTATTGATCTAGTGCAATTAAAATAAAACATCTATTCTGGACTTCTTGAGCATGTGAAAAGGGTAGTAGCACTTTGTCAATGGGTTGTGTGTTGGATGTAGGGTTTGCTCAGGGCTAATCAAGTTGTATTAAAGAAGGATATTCTTTATTGTGCCTGCCTATCTTAAGAAACAAGCAGATCTGATTAAGAGGGAGAAGCTTGGCACTAAAGATAAGTGTTTACTCAAATGTGTTTTTTAAAGAGGATAACTAACAATGAATTCTTCATTTAAAGTGCAGACAACATTTTTTTAAGGTGCAGGGCATCAGTGATAAAAGTATGATCTGAGTAGTGCTTACAGACTCAATGTACAATGGAAATGTGACAACATAGATGAGTTCGCAAATGTCTTAATCTGACTTCTTGTTTTGAAAAAAGTGAGAGGAGCCACTGACACCATGTGGAAAACTTGGAAAGTGCCTTGCTAAAAAATAGTTTCCTTTCCAACTTGACAGCTTGTTATACCTTTCTGACTGATCCACTGTGAAGAGGGTGAAAAGTGAATGGTGCTCCTTGAGATTGCAGTCTCTTAAAAGTGGAAATGCTGTTCCTTGTGCTTAAGTCCATGTGTACCACAAAAGACCGTGAAGTAGACATGACTGAGCAGGATTAAAAGAACTCTTATCAACAAAGTCATACTGTCATTAGCAAGTCTGAATTGTTTGATACCACGGACTTGAGAGTCATGGGAGGCCCTTAACAGCACAATAGGTAGCACTTTGAGAAAAAAGGTGGGCAAAGAGCTGTTGAGTGTATCTGCATGTGTTGTGTGTCTGATCTTAACAGCTGATGTGTCTCCTTGTGGGCTGGGTCCCCAGCTGTAGGGTCAAAACTCTGTACAAATACTGACAAAATATGTTCCTTACCTTTTGGGGAACCGGGAAAAAAACTACCAGTATTATCTTTCTTTCTCAGGATCTCCTTTTCTGTCTAATGATAATGTTTCTGAGAATAAATCTTCCTCCTCACCTTTTTTCATAGCAGTATTTAAACCATCACATTATGTAGAACAGGATTTAGTATTACCTTCAGAAAGAGAGTATTATCAGATGGCAGATGAACTACAGGCAAGCTACCGGAGGGAAGGACACTCCGAAATTAAACCTGTTTTCACTCAATATTCCTAGAGATAAAATGTCCCCAATAATGTGAGAAGCAGAGGTACACAGAGAAAATGACTCGGAGACATTGTTTTCTCAAAATAGAATGGTTTTGAAAGCACAGGAACACTTAACAGCTTTCTAATGGTAGAGTGTCTCAAGAAAAAATGCTCACCATAGCTGTCATAAATAAAACTTTTGTTACTTCTCGTTCTGAAGGATATGTTGAAGAGATTGATGATGCATCCTTCCTTTTTGTAGGAAAAACATTTGAGTGGATTTTGAAAGATTTGTTAAGACATTCAGTTCAGCTGCAAAAGGATAAGCTGTATTAAAAGTTGTTTGTCTTCATTCAACTTTTTCTTCAGCAGTGTTTCTGTTTTGCTCCACTGTAGGTGATGTGTGCTTTAAAACTAGATTCTCTTTGATTTTCTCTGAAATTATTTAAATTGTATGCTTTCATTATTGAACTAATTCATAATTAAGTGCGACCCATTAGGGTCTTCTAAGGTGCTGTCATTAGCAAGTCTGAATTGTTTGATACCTTTTATGTAATTTCTGCTTATTACATTCCTACGGTGTCCTGTGTTTTATTTAGAATAATTATTATGAAGTTCCTTGAAGAAAGTGTGTAATTAGTGAAATATGTTATGAAGCACTGAACATACCCACAGGTCTGCTGACCCATTCTCATAATTTCCAGTTTATTTTTCGATAACTTTGGTTCTTGAAGGGGAATCTATTTGTTACAACACAGCATTATTTAAATGAAAATACTGGTTAATCAAGGAACCTGATAACTTTTATGAAGACAAACTGAGAGATAATTTGTCATTTAGGTCAACACTTCACAAGCAGGCCAGTAGAAGCTAATGACGAAAAGTGGTTATACACTTATAATATGCAATCACACATTTAATAATGCCACACAGATGTTCAGTATCTTATGTGAGACAAGTGAACAATCTCTGTGTAATCTTAAGGTCTAATCAATCCCAATTGATTTTGGTTGCTTATTTCTATGCAATGTATCTACTGATTATTTAATGAGTTCTATCAGTCTGTTAGTGCTCAGGTGCCTATAGCATCAAGTCATCTGTATTAGTCTCATTAAGCCTGTGACTGAGGGAGTTATGTGATAAAATAGCACCTTCATTTTTAAAGTGTATTTTTGTGTAACAGCGACGCAAGTTTGGGTGGACTAATGTTACAACATTGTGACATTCACGCTGTTTTCATTGATCCTGTTTTGTTCCCATTTGGGCTCCATTCCGCCAAGTGACAGGTGTTTGGAAGGACACCTACACCTAATCAGATCCCTATTTAAAGACCTGAGAAGTCCTCACAGATTCAGAAGCCTGTCCATTTGTGGGCAGCTGTGGAACCAGGGCCTTGTTGAACAAACCAAGGACTTAAATGAACAAGGTCATTCCACCAAGCACATCTTTTATAAAATATTGTATTCACTTTAGCAAACTGAGAGTTTTAATACTGTATACATTATACATTTGTGGCACTCAAGAGTTGAAGACACAGCTGAGGAGATCATCTTTGTTTTGCTGCACACAATTCTTATTTATAGTTGTTTTGGTATATTATCTACTCCACATTCCCTATTTTTAGTAAGCTGTTTTTTCTAGAAAAAAACGTTGACCTGACCATCAAAATATGATCAACTTTGCATTTTCCCAGCAATTTTTAACATACATATTGTATTTATAGCTCTGTTAAAATACAAATTCAAGGTAAATTAGAAAACAATACTGCAGCAGTTGTTGAGTCCTTGTGACATTAGAAGCTTTTCCTCCATAACCTGTAAGATACGGAAATTTTAATGACCTATGTAAGCACTTTAGTAACATTAAAGGACTCAGTTTTGCTGGTTATTGTCTGCCCAGGTTTGAAAAGATGTACTTGGAGACCTACTGCTTATGCCTCCTTATTACTGTTAGGGTAAGGGGCTCCTCAGGGGTTATTTAGGGAACTTGGACTTTTATTATAGAGAGCACCTAAATTGTGAGCCGGCAACCAAATCTTCTGACTACACAAAGAATTCCATGTGGTATTATGAAAAAAATGCAGGCTGGATTACGCCTTAACTCCTATACCAAAACTTAACATTTAAGATATTCTGACTTACATATTGGAGAAAGTAATATAGCCTCAACTATTTAAAATAACAGAACTTTTTCCTTTCCCTGCTTCAGTTGAAACAGTTTGTTTTCATGCATCAAGTGACTTCAAAAAGCCTCATGTAAAAGGTATGAAAGAGGTTCCATGTACCACCAATATTATTTCCATGTAAAAATATCTGACTAAATGGTAGGCAGGTAGGGTTTGGGGCTCACGGACACTTTTTGTATCAGTTGCATGGATTAGAATAAAGGAAGATTCATGTAAGTTCATGCAAAAGACAGGGCTCTTCAAACCAACAGTGACATAAGCTTTCTCTGTGCACTTTTACCAGTTGCCCTTCAGCTTTCCAGCAGAAACCCTTTCCCACATCCCCACTGCATACTCCAGGCTCCACTTATTTTTCAGGTGTCTATGCAGGAAGACTTTGGCATTTTCTTTCTTGTTAGCTGCCTGTGTTGGACTGAAAAGTTCAACTCCTTTACTTTTAGCCCACAACTGCTTTCTCTTCAGCAGTTCTAATCATGACCTGTAGGAGCACCTCCCTCTCCATTTCTCTTTGGATCCGGCACACCAATTTTCCAGCCTCCTTCCAGCCATGGTGTGCTCTAAGACATACATGAAAAGAGCAGGTATCTGATATTATTGGAACAAAGTGTACCAGTATACTGAGGAAGCCAAGGTAACCTGCTCGCCTTTCTGCATCTGTGTTGATGTGCACAGTTAAGAATTACATCCTCATCCAGATTTTAGGTACACCCTGGCTTTGAGTGGTTCTGGGTTGTAATACATTGTTCTGTATGCCAGCCCTGATAGACCACTTCCAAAGTTGAACATCTAGTTTCTGTAGCCCAGATAAGCTCTTGGAAGATTTGCATTAAATGTGAAGAACAGTAAGGAGATAATTCTTTGCCATGCTGTTATTGGACGTTGGTATCAAGTTTCTATTTTTCATACTGAATCGAAAAAAAAGACATTTACAAATGAAAATAGGAAAATTGCCATTGAAAACTTATGATGAAAAGGTTTCCACACATCTGCTTTTGCTAGTAACTGACTCCAATAATTAGCAGCAAACTTAAAGATCTGTATTTGTGCCTTCAGGTATCCATGTTTAACCAAGTATTAATCACTTAAAATTGAAGTGATTATTCATATTGACTTTTGGCAATATTCTCCTTAATATAGTTACTAAATAAGTAGAATCTGAAATGGGTATAGGAGCTCTTAAGACTTCTTCATTCTAATGAACTTTGTTTTATTATTTGGAAACCACTAGTACCAACATTTTCAGACATTGCAAAAACTGAGTTTGAGCAGTGATAAACACACCTGAAATCAGGGCCCAGCTTAATATTCCCACATGCAGGTTGAGGTATCTAAAAAAGTAGGTTTACGTTTAAATACGGCCAAATCTGTTACAAGCTGATAAAGCTTGCAACTCCCGTGTTTCGCCAATCATGCAGAATTAGTAACAATTTTTAAAAATGATGGCTTAAGGTAATTATTGAAAAATACTTTCTCTTTACGGGATTCTTTTAAGGCTGGCCATGGTATATGCAGTGAGACCCGACGCTGCTGGTACTGCTGTCAGTAGCTCCGTGGAGATCAGCGGGATGGCGCAAGTGCAATGTTGAAGCTTGTCCAAGAGGGGTTTCAAGGAAGGGTTGTTTGCTCCCTCCTGTCAGACTTGTGCATTCCCAGGTCATCCAGCAGCTGGTGTTTGATCCAGAGCAGGTACACAACTGCATTTCTGCTGATCTAGCAAGAGCAAGCACTACTGAGTTCATGCTGGTTTTAAGACACGTTAGACTTGCAGAAAGATACCTGGCCAGCCAGTGCCATCTTGGGGAAGAAAA
Organism: Falco punctatus; assembly: GCF_963210335.1. Taxonomy (NCBI): domain Eukaryota; kingdom Metazoa; phylum Chordata; class Aves; order Falconiformes; family Falconidae; genus Falco; species Falco punctatus. The sequence continues at coordinate 74,828,159 of NC_137585.1, forward strand.
GCCCTCCATTAGGATTTAAGCCACCCAAAAAAATTTGGACACATTTGAAATGACAATGTTTGTTAATCCAGGATCAGTGTTTTGTGTCTTATGGTTACGACATTTTTGATCTGGTACGAGGAACCCTAAAGCTGCGTTTACTTTATCACTGAACCTCATCTGGGAGTTGAGAACCATACACATGGGAGTTTTCTATTTGAAAGCCCAGACAAAGACACTGATACCTGCTTTTTTTCCCACTTCTTTTAATGCCATCGACTTCTATTTCTGATAGCTGATGTAAACACATTTACACACTAAGTAATGAATTTTATAGAAGCAGTGTTTATCTTATATTAAACTAAACTCCTATTTATCCAATAGTCTAGAATTATTGCAAGTCATTCCAGTCCATTGGATAAGTATATAATTACATATTTAAGAGATGGAGATAAACATATAGTAGAGGTATTGGTGAAGATCTTTAGCTGCTGTAAATTGTTACAGATTCATTTGGAGTACATTTATAGTAGCTTAAGTTTTAATCAATATTATGCATGTATTTATGGTCTAGACTGTTCTACTATTTACATTAAATGAACAATAATGCTATTAAGGTATATAATAAAGAGGAAATTATCTTTGATTTTATTATGTGAAGAGCAATTCTGTCTGTGCTTAACACTATTTTAGTAAGAATATATATGAATTCAATGATTCTTTTCCTTAAATTTTTGCTCAGAACTGGAGTTCAGATGCAACCTAAAGGAGAGCTTGCGTAGGCCGTATGAAAAGCAATTTTTATCTCTGATTTTGCTGTGATTTTGACAATTTTGAGTTTATACACTTAGAAATTAGCCTTGTTTCCTCCCTGTGCATATTTATTGTACAAAAATAATGGCATTCAACTGATCATTCATTCTCAACAGAGTTAGGAGGACATAGTGAGTCAAGTTACTCATTCTTGAATACGATACTCATTACACATGAAATCCAACCAAGTTAAAATAGACATTTCTGACTGTAGGTGAGACATGCCCATGAGCCATAGTCTTGCAAATTCTTGTTCTCCTGGATTCCTTTTCTGGGATCTTGAGGCAGCTTGTGTTACCTACCATGACATGCAGTTGCTAGAATCTGAAATGAGATGAGTTAATGGCATTGCATTATCTCCTGATGACAAATCCATTAGCATATGTCACCGCTCTCACTTATAATTCAAGTCTCTGCTTGTTTAGTGCTCATTGCAAGGGAAAATCTACAAGGTTTTATATTTCTATTTCTTTACAAACGTTTTGTACAGCTTTATAAGGCTGAGCAATGCATTCAAATGAAGGACTAATTTGTGTGTTTCTAATGGCTATACATAGACTTGTTATCTTAAATTATTTAAAATCTTCTTTGTCAACTGGAACGACCTGCAGTATATAATTCATATTTGTTATATTAATTATGAATTGCATGAGATTTTTTTTACTCTACTAAAATGAAAACCATTCTATACTTCTTTTGAATAATTTGCTTTGCAGCAAGCGTATGTACTATACAGAGGCAAGCTTTTGTTGTGTCTTACTCCATGTGGAAGATTTAGGATTGCAGAAAGCAGCCTTCATGGTCCCCGGTTTTACTGACCGTGGGGGCAAGGCAGAGCAGCAGTGCAGAGCGGGAGAACAGGATTGCATTCCCTAGGATGGGATGAGTTAGATTAAGTTGGTTCTTCAGGGTGGTGTCACTTACGGAAGTTGCTGTTCAAACACAGGGCAGCACTGAGCACAATGGTTGGCAGACATCTTAACCTGTCTAGCTGCTGGATTTTAATTCTGTGCTTTACCTCCTGAAGTCAATGCAATAGACATGAAAGATTTGTACTGAGAATTAGGAAAGAGAGATCTGTCTGACTTTGGTGAGGCAAGGGGCCAGCAGTGAGGGAGGGCAGGAAATGTGTTCGATGCATAATAGTTGGAAAAAAGCAAAGGGAAGATAAAGTGGGAGAAATGAAGACAGAAATGGATGAATAATCGTCCTGGGTGGAAGCAATAATGAAACACTGATCTTTTGAAGTGAAGATCAGGAATTTGTAAGAAGCCATAGGTGGGGAAAAAGTTACTACGGTCAGAGTCAGTTAAAGAAGGGGACATAACTGTAATGACTTAAAGGCAGGGTATAATTGCCTTGTCAGAATGTCGGTCAGTGAAAATAACTATATAAAACTGCATTTAATTTATAAAATAAACAAGTTGAATAGCAGACTTAACAAAGAATATTTTCAAATTGACTACATCAGTGGACAAGGGAAGAGCTATGGATGTCGTCTACCTGGACTTCTGTGAGGTCTTTGACCTGGTCTCCCACAACATCCTTCTCTGTAAATTGGAGAGATACAGCTTGCATGCATGGACTGTTCGGTGGATAAGGAGCTGGTTGGATGGTTGCATCCAGAGAGAAGTTGTCAATGACTCAATGTCCAGATGGAGATTGGTGACAAGTGGTGTCCCTCAGGGGTCCGTATTGGGACTAGTACTGTTTAATGTCTTCATCAGTAACATAGACAGTGGGATTGAGTTAACCCTTCCAAGTTTGCAAACCATATCCTGGGCTGCATCACAAGCAGCGCGGCCAGCGGGTCGAGGGAGGTGACTGTGCCCCTCTGCTCTGCTCTGGTGAGAGCCCCCCTGCAGTGCTGCGTCCAGCTCTGGGGCCCCGGGCACAGGAAAGACATGGACCTGTTGGAGCGGGTCCAGAGGAGGCCTCAAAAACGATCAGAGGGATGGAACAGGTCTGCTGTGAGGACAGGCTGAGAGAGTTGGGGCTGTTCAGCCTGGAGAAGAAAGGAGTCCAGGCAGACCTTATAGCAGCCTTTTGGTACTTAATGAGGGGATTATAAGAAAGATTAGGACAAACATTTTAGCAGGGCCTGTTGTGATAGGACAAGGAGTAACGGTGATAATCTAAAAGATGGTAGATTCAGACTACATATGAGGAAGACATTTTTTACAGTAAGAGTGGTGAAACACTGGAACAGGTTGCCCAGAGAGGTGGTGGGTGCCCCATCCCTGGAAACATTCAAGGTCAGGCTGGACGGGGCTCTGAGCAACCTGATCTGCTTGAAAATGCCCCTGCTCATTGCAGGGGAGGTTGGACCAGATGACCTTTAAAGGTCCTTTCCAACCCAAACTATTCTATGATACTATGAAAATCAAGGGTCTCTTTATAACAAGCTATTTATTTTTTAACTTCATCTCCTTCGGAGTCTACAAATGAAATAGTATATCCTATATTCACCCTACCTGGCTTTAAGCACTAGACTGATGCATGAAGTTAGATCAAATACCAAAGTTAGGTAATTAATTGATATTTAGTAAAGCAATCATCTTCCAGGAAGTGCCTAAACTCCTTAAAAGTATCTGAGAAATAAAAGTCTTACCAGGAAGAATTCCCACTCCTAGCAAATATGCTTAATTTTTATTGTCTTCATAGGTATTCATACTATATAAACTTGTCTTTTCATTATATGAATTGTTATGGAGTGTTTCCTACTTTGTAAGATTTGTTGCTAAAGCTATAGCCCCATCTATGTTAAATGACTACCAGCATAGAAGATATCCAGCTAATTTAGCCATTATCAGCTGCCAAATTCCAATTTACACAACTTCAAAATTTAGCACACGCAATTCAATTTCTTGCCTTCCCCAGTAAAGGCCTTCAGGCAGAGAATACAGCAGTGGTGACATTTCATTCATTATTATTCACCCATTGTTGCTTGTGTTATTCTTTTATGCTTTTCTTTTTCCCTCTAGTTATCTTTATCTCATTTTAAAATAGGAACTGATGAAGACTCGGTTTTAGGGAATCATGGCATGTTTTTTTTCAGGGCTGACCATGCAGTGTTTCAGTTGATTGGCAGTGGTTAATGACCTGCCTTTTCTGACTTGGGTTAAAGCAAGCTGCCCGGCTCAGGGCTAGGGCAAACACAGCATCATCACTGGAAAATAAGAAAAATGCAGGGTGGCCTTAGACTGAAGAGTCGCTTTCTGTGTCTCCACTCTGATATCCTCCAACATTTAAATCTCTCATTGTTTTATTTTGACCTTTGGACCATAGGTTTGGGGTTTTTTAACATGTTCTTTGTAGGTTGTTTTCATTAAATTTATGATGATGATTTTCTTCTTACAAGCTTGGGATATTAGCTGCTTAGGAAATAACTTTTTAATATTCTACAGATAGAAAATGAGTAGTTAGGCTTCCCTGGATGTACTTAACAAAGGAAGAAAACCCTCACTGCCACCGTTTTATGTACACAGTGGTCAAAGCAGAAAGGTGCATGATTTCCCTGCTGCCTCCATATTTCCAGGCTGGGGCCTCATATAGAGGACCTAAGTAACATTTAACTGCCTTAAATTTTGAAAGTTTTCTGAAGAAATCTGGTATTCTGCTAATTCCATGTAAAACAGGTTTAGGTGCCCTTGGCCTTGCATGGAGCTGAGCAAACTCTTCATTCACTGACTCTGGGAGCTGAGAGCGCTCAGCATTTATTAGATGAAATCCTTTCTAATTATAAATGGGAAATGAGTCAGGCTGTTCCAGTCATGATAAATGAACCTGATTAAACATTTTGTGTCAAATATAGCACAGTGGAAATAAAAGTTAAGAGTAAGTGGATTGAAGGGCTGCATAATTACCAGGAATGGTGCTCGTTCACTTCAGGGAGGTAGCGCTGTGCAGCCACGTCAGTGCTGTGAGGTTAGGGGGAGAATTACAAAAATGGGACCAGTACTGTTCTCCACTGGAAGTCAGCCTGGCAGCAAGAGCATTTAGCTTTCTGTCCTCCAAGATACAGTCTGAGCTTTGTGTGGGTTTGCTGTACATGCCAAAAAATTTTAAACTGGATGACTCCAGGTGACCTGCCCAGACCTCGACTGGAGGGTTCATGGATCTTCTGCTAGAATTGCCGATGAGGTGCTAACATGGGCTTCTGATCAAAAGTCAGCTGAGGCAGATAACTTAAAAAAAGGAAATTAGCAATAATAGAAAGAATTTGGACCTGTTCTCTATTATGCCATATTTACACTATATTATAATTTATTCTGAATCTTAAATGTCTGATTTTGCTATTTTAGATGGTTATGAAAGCTTTTATCTTTTTTTTTAAGATCTGATTAATTTCTACTTACATTTCTGTCTGTGAATGGCTGTTTTATAGCATTTCTCTTGATTAAGAAAGCCACATTGTTTGCTTTTAAGCTTTCCAGGGAGTTCTGATATATACTGGCAAATGAGGGAAAAGGAAAAGAAAGCAAGCATGAGTGTGTTTTACTGTATTGTAGAGATTTAATAAACGGAAGATTTTTCTGTTGCATAGACTAAAATTTATAGAGCTGTTAGAAAATGTTTGCTGCAGAGAACTGGAATTTTGATTCCTTGCTGGGATTGTTTGCTGTAAGGTTTTTTTGCCATAGCTAAATTGTGAGTTTCAATATGCAACATATTTTTAGTATGGCCACCAGGGGAAAACTGCAAAGCTGGCAATTAGCATCTCCCATGTTTCAGATGAAATATCAATAGCGCAAAAATCTGCAATCCCACAAGGATCCATCCATGAGCTTGATTCTGCATACACCATTAAGGTACTGAGTCTATGCAAGGGCTGCAGAATTAAGCATTTGTGTCGGGATTAGGCATAGGACAATGCAGTAAGCATGTGAGAGCCTTTGACGTTTAGCCAGTCTCTAAATTTTCTTGACCTGGCTGCTTGAAAAACCACTGTAAATTGAGTTGCATAATGAAGGACAAAATGTAGTACATGTTGTGCTCTGTGATGGCATGCTTTTCAGTGGGGCTTGTTTTGGAGAGCAGGTCATGCTGCAGGGCAGCCTCTGCTGGCAGTGCAGTCCTCTAGCTTTGCCTGCCTCTGTGGCCTCACATCCCTGCACAGCTCATCAGCAGGCTGGTGGGATCTCGTAACACGAGGGGGGCTGTACAACTGCACGGCAAGCCTGGGAGATGCCAAATGGTAAGACATGCCGTAAATACTGCCTATGTTTTGACAGAGCTGGAATATGAGTACAGGAATAATGGTTTTTCTTCAGTGATCACTTCTCACCTTCCAACAAGAGCTTCATGGCACACCTGAATGCATTGAGCCATACATATTATCTGTGGCCATTAAAACACTCAGTCTTACTTCTAAGGTAGCCACAGTGCTTGTCTCTGATCTGTCACAGTCACTCCATGAGGTGGCAGACCTCTGTTCCAAAGCACAGCTGCATTTCTCAGAATACATACAAACTTCTTATCAAAATTTTATCATGAAAACTAGGATATGGCAAGTCTCACTCTGGTTGTAATTTTTAAAAAAGTCTTATTTTGTAGTTATTTTGTTTTGCATGTGGAGTTCTTGGTGTGTCCAGTAGAAACATCTCTCTTGTGGTTTATTAAAATCTCACAAATTCAGTAAGTTGAGAACAAATAGGACTGGAAACACCAGGCGTAGTTTGTACTGCAGAACTAATTCAGTCTTAATTTTCATGAGAAGCAATGTAATACTTTTTAAAATACTCCATTTCCATCTCCTGATGACGTTTTAAGGACACATATTTTTAATGATGCCCATTCCACTAAAGAATTTCAGTCTGTCTACTCTACAGATTTATCATATAGCATAGAAAAATATAGTCTTAGAAGAATATAATATGTACCAGATCAATTAAACAAAAAAAACACCCTTGTGTGTTTCTCTTTACAGAACAAACTCAAGGATGATGCTTTAAGAGAAATCAAATAATCCAGTTCCATATCTCTTTGGACACGCATGCATATTTTTATTTCAGAAAATTTAAACAATATTCAATAAAGCAAATTTTATATTCTGCTTTCTTCAGAGCTCTATGATTTTAACAGTGACCTTTTTTTTTAAGTTCTATTCATAAAACTTCTTGGATGAGCAGAATGTCTCCATGCTGTGATGTAGACTTTTACACAAGAGGTATTGCCATCACACCTTATTTAACTGCTGAATGCATTATTAAAAACTAATTATTTCTTCTTCTTCATTAGTTTTTGAAGATTTTTTTAATTTGATTTAATGTGGATAAAGTCACCCAGAGGTTGAAAACGTAAAGATTACATTTCTTTGTAAATGTAACTCAATCAAGATCTTTTCAGTTCCCTTTATTATCTTATCATTGTTTGTCTTGAACAATGACAGTGATCTTCTACTGATTGTAGTCCACCATAATTCAAGATCCTGATCACCTTTGACATATGTTTCTCCCATGAAAGCAGCTAGGCAATTGTGAGCTTTTCTTCCCCTGCCCTTCTTTGGCTTTGTCTCAGGTTACTTGTCTCCCTGGATTTAGCTCCTAAATTCTGCAGAAAGTGAGAATTTGTTAATAATAGGTGTGCAAGGCATAATCTTCAGAATTGCCTGGACCATGATGGTAAACTATGGTGCCATCAGGAAAAAAAAACAAACAAAAAAACAGCAACAACCCCCCACCACCAACAACAACAAAAAAAACCCCAAAACAAAACAAAAGAGTACATAATGTTATTAATGTCAAGTAACCGTTATTCAAAGACAAGTCAACTTCTGTGTTCATTGACAGGAGTATATTTAAAAAGTCATGCTTTCAGGTCCCAACATAAAAAGGATATGGATCTGTTGGAACAAGTGCAGAGGAGAGCTGTGGAGATGATCAGAGGGCTGGAGCACCTTTCCTACGAATCGCGCTGGGATAGTTGGGGTTGTTCAGCCTGGAGAAGAGAAGGCTCCAGGGAAGCCTTATAGCAGCCTTCAGTACTTAATGAGGGCTTGTAAGTAAGATGAGGACAAACATTTTAACAGGGCCTGTTGCAACAGGACAAGGAGTAACAGTGTTAAGCTAAAAGATGGTAGATTCAGACTAGGTATAAGGAAGGCATTTTTTACTATGAGGGTGGTGAGACACTGGTACAGGTTGTCCAGAGAGGTGGTGGGTGCCCCATCCCTGGAAACATTCAAGATCAGGTTGGACGGGGCTCTGAGCAACCTGATCTGCTTGAAAATGCCCCTGCTTATTGCAGGGGAGGTTGGACCAGATGACCTTTAAAGGTCCTTTCCAACCCAAACTATTCTATGATTCCATGACTAACAGGCCATAAAGGAGTAGACTGAGTGATTTAGGGAAGATAGGTCTTAGAAGTGGCAGAGAATGGACCTAAATTCTAAAGGGAATTAGATACATAGTATAAAATATTATTCTGTAAACACTTACAGCATAGGTTATCCCAAACTAATGAGTATGTCTTTAAAGCAAGGAAATAATATAGCTTTGCTCTCATTGAGAGTTTTTTTCCAGGTAATTGTGTTAGAAGGCATCATACTCCTTGAATTCTTGGCTAATCTAAGGACTGAGCAGGAATTGCTGCAGACACTTATTTAGTCAGACGATTAGAAAGATCAGAAGGATTTTTGTAATTATTCAGAGAATGAGGATCTGAAATGAACTTCCAATATAAGGGTCAAGAACTTGCTAGCTTCCATTTGAAGGCTTAATCCATTGATGTTTAGGGTTATTTGACATGGTGAACTCCAGCAGGAGGCAACTGGATTTGAGGAACTAAGCAATTCCTCCTAGTCTTCTTTCTTTTCTGGTAGTCTGCCTGAAGATCCTTTTCTGCTGAACAAACTCTGGAGTCCTTGCATCAGGGAAGATCCAGAAAAACAATGCTTGTTAGGATCCTTTTCCCTGTGGCTGCCTAAGAAAGCCTCCCTAGATGTAGTCACACTGGCAACATAAAGCCTCAGGCTAAAGGCACATTTCAGTATAAAAATCCTGCGTCCCACCTGCAGTTACATTTCTGTCACCAAACCATCAAGAAGCCCCGTTAGTGACTGTGGTTTACCTCTCTCTCAAACATGTACCATGACTGGGTTTGGGCACCTCAAAATCTTTCCTACTTCTCGCCTTTGTGGTAGTAAGATTTTTAGTGTTCTGCAGTGGCAAAGACATTTTTCTGTAGAATTCCATGCACTGCCGTTTGTCCTAGTAAGAAAGGATTTTGGGACGGACAAGTAAACTCTCAGAACAGCCAAGCAGAGCGGCAGGGCTGTCTGCTCTGTCGTAGCTGCTACTACAATAGCTCATGTCAGAACTCAGGCGGTTTTGCAGAGCAGCACATTTTTTTGGTGGACATACCTGGGAAGCCCACATGACTTTCCTGCCCACAGGATGGAAGAAAAACTGACACTGGCTCTTTTGAGTTCCCAAGCCACTACATCATTTCAGAGTTGTACCTGTGCTTTGACTATATTGAGGCCATCTTGCAAACATATGCCCTGAAAACTGGAGAAACCACTAGTAATTACACAGCTTCCTTAGTGAAAAAATGGTGAAAAGCAACTGAAGCTCCAATCAGCTGTGATTGTCAACACCTCCCTCAGTGCTGGCAATCTACTAGCAATGCTAAAACAGTCTATAATCTGGCCTTGGCTCAAGAAAATATCACTCTAAACTAGCAGTCTTGCCAACAGCTATCCTATTGCTAATCTTTTTCTACTTAAGTAAGGTAATTGCCTTACTTTTACCCCAAAAACCCGAGAACCTTTTGAAAATATTTTAGTTAGACTGATTCATGTTCTTATATGTACTAAGGACAAATATACATGCTCTTAGGTCTATCAGTAGGATTCAACTGAATTCATCGAGGGATGTTGTTAATATGTTTATAGGATCTGGCAAACGAAACTAAATTGAGTGCATACTGTTCTGTCTTCTCAGATTGATTCTGCAAAAGTTGGGATGAGTGGCTGTTTCCTCTTACAGACATTCTGCTTTTGGTGTCCCTTAACATGGATCTATTTGTCTGAAGTTTTCATGGTCCTGTTTTAGTAGTTTCCCCCCTGAAATATAAACCCAGCCATTATTACTAGAAAAAGATCTTTCTTCTTAAGCAGTGTTCACCTGAGACTTCGGAACCATGTTTATTTACCATTTCATATGTAAATATCTGTATGAATGTGTGCGTGTGTGTTGGTATCATGTGTGTGTGTGAATAATATGGTTTTCTTCTATGTCTCTGTCAGATGATAGACTTCTGATTGTTTTATTCTTTTGTCCTTAGTTGTCATCTTCCTCCACCCTTGTATCCAGCTCCTAACTAATCTTTGCTTCCTCCTCAAAACATAAAATCCAGTTCTGTCACCAGAATTAAAATGTCTCATTACTAAATACTTCAGTTTTGTCTTCACTGGTTGAAATACAATTATTTCTGCATGGGCTATTCAAAATCTGTAACTTTCCTTCCCTCCTGGAATCTCTCCGTGGGCAAAGTGTGGGGAAGGATGGCTTCATTACCTCTTTCTTCCCTGCCATGCACTATCCTGCTGTTCTAATTTAAGTGTGAAGGCACCATAAAGATCTGTAAACATTCTTGATCATAGACAATTTAGGAACAATGAGATTTAAGCACATCCAAACGTACCTAAAATTCTATGGGGAATGTCAGCAAAGTCAGGAAACTTGCTGTCCACTGAAAAATGCTGAGGAAGTGAGGAAACTGAGCTCTGACAGGTTGTTTTGTTGTGGGTTGTTTGATTTTTTCAATTTAGCAGACATAAATTAAGATGTCACCATCTTCACTTTCTGCCCACAACTTTGTTAAAGGTTATTGTCCCAAGAGCAGTGGCTGCAAGAGCAATATTCCCGTGCTGATTCCTCAGCCGCTGCTATTCACAGTCCTGTGCTTTGTCCTAAAGCACCTGAAGGTTTATGTTAATACCACCCTATGAATGGCAGTGCCTGAGAAACTAGTATATGTTTTACTTCGGACATGCCTATTTTGGGACTGCTAACTGCCTTGAGAGCACAAAGTAGACTGCAAGTGTTGGTGTCACCTTCACCCATGTCTGCTGTATCCAAGACAGTCACCAACTGCACTCTTTAAAATGGAAAAAATGAGTTAATGGGAAATGAGGAAGCCTTTGGTTTGTCTTGAATATTTTTAACTAGTTTTATTAGTCCTAGCAGGAACTAATGTATTGTTCTACATAAAGGATCTTTCTGTATATGTGGCCATGCTGTCTCCATATCATCAAGAAGACGACATTACATCTCCATGATGCACAGCATAAATATCTCCGAGACTGTTTCTGCTTTCTTAATTATTGTGAACACGAAGAGATTTTATACATAGACTAAGTGGTTTAGATGCTGGAATTTTTCTTTTGTTCATGTTTAAATGGTACCAATTCATTTTACCAGCCTGGTGTGTCACTGGCAGTGTTCCCCTTCATTACCGCCTGGTAAAGTTGAGTCACGTGCTGAAGATCTGGTGCTTTATTGTTGTATGTGTGTGAACAGCCTTAAATGAATACGAGTACTAAAAGATTTCATGTAGCTCCTGTTTCCAGAGAAACCAGTTTCCTGTTGTCTGGGCATGTTCAAAGAGGGTAGGTCAATTGTAAACTAAGCATAAACCTTGCTGTGGCTTAGCACTGAGAAAACAAACAACAGGAAAAGAAAAAGTTATGATGGAAAAGCTGATTGTGATAACAAAGAATTAAAGCAAATTCTTTTAACACTTGGTTTGGTGAATGGGTGAGAGGGTGTCTCTAGGGATAAAAGCAGAAGCTGATGGGAATGTTCTCACTTTTCTGAGTTTCTCTGATTAATTCTCTTTTGTTATTCTTTTCTCCTCTGCACAGCTATTTGAATTGGACCAAAGGAAGTGGGAGTGGGGGGTGGGGGGCAGATATGTCTTGGGAGCTTTAATATTTAGGTATTGCTCCTTTTCCTGTCATTTCAGTATGGGAGACAAAGCATTTTTAAAACCTTTTCTGGCATATGTCTTTTTTCCGGGGATTTATATTTACATTTTTGAGTATTATCTTGCTTTATCCACCTATGAACATACCATAACCACATAAAAGCATAGTGTTTAGATCCCTAGTTCCTGCCATTCTCCCCCCAAATAAGCTGGACATTTCATCATATAATGGTCCCATGATAAAGGACAATAGTGACTAAGGTCACATTTGAGTTGCATGTTGAAGGAGGGGGACTGGATTTGCTCGACCTTTTCCCATCACTCCCAATGTCTCAACTCATCATAATGCTTCAATGTACCTGATATGCAGCAAAGAGTTTCTGGGCTAAAGGGCACAATGTAAGCAAGGGAAAGCAAATGTTAAGGGAATGAATGATCTCTAAAGCCTCCCTTTTTCTTCAGTTGGTTCAATACAGCAGTCTATACTGGGCTGTTGGCTAATTGGGACTGCCATTAAGAGCTATCCTTCATTTCGAGGCACAGCATTCAGAAAATATTAGCTCCTTACGGGGAATTAGAATGGATCAGTACCTGTCTGTGCTGCCAGGGAGATAAGAAGTAAACAAGTTGATCCATTGAGCAACAGAGTATAAAAAGTCTGATTTGCTTTGGATGTTTGTCCTGCATTCCCACTCTGTCTACCCCAGACATAGTCACCTTTTTCCTCCTTATTCCACATTTACTCTTTCAGTGCCATTAGTTCTTTCAGCCCCCTGGATGTGACTCCCAGATGGGAGTCGCTCAGATCCATGCATGAAGAATGCCTGGTGCTGGGGCTGTCTGGGGGCAGCTGTGCGCCAGTGAACGGAGCTGATGGACCAGCAAGCAGGCCAAAGGAATTGCAGATGTTGAGCTCTCACTTTAGCCCTTACCTGTTTGGTCTCGCTGCACAGCTGCCAGTGTACAAGCATTAGTTTTGACATCTAATTATCTCAATTCAACATTGTTAAAATTAGAAACAGCTTTAAAAGCTGTTTGTTGCATGCGGAGGGGATAGCGGGCAGGTGGCACAAGCCTCACTTCCTTAGGAAACCAGGCTAAACACCTTGCGTCCCCAGGCAGCAGCCCTACAGCAGAGAAACACGGAAACAGAGTGTTTGCCTGTGGGGGTTTCTGCCTTTGGAAGGGAAAAGCACATATTTTGACTGGTGAGTCAGCATTGCCAGCTAAAATAGTGACTCAAGAAAGACTTGATGGGAATGGTAGCAGAAGAGATCTCTTTCCTTTCCCAGGGATGGGAAACCAATATGAGGCTTTCACTTTGTAGTATTTCCATAGTTATTTGGCCTAAGAGGTGGAATCTTTTTATGTCTGTCTGTAATCACAGGGTAATACTGAGTGGAAAATCCATAAGCAGTCATTACAGAATCACAGAGTGGTTGGGTTTGGAAGGCATCTCTGAAGGTCAGCTGGACCAACTGCCCTGCTCAAACAAGGTCGCACAGGTTGCCCAGGACCATGTCCAGATGGCTTTGAATATCTCTAAGGATGGAGACTCCTCACCTCTCTGGGCAAACCTGTGCCAGTGCTCAAACATTGTCTGCATGGAGAATTGCAGCATCTGGTTGTCATCCCACCCCAAACCAGAAGTGGTTTATTCTTATTCTAATTCTAATTCTTATTCTATCTGATCATATTCTGATCTTAGTTAACTGTAAATCTGTTGAGGTCAAGAAAGTGACACTTCATCACTTCATTTATACTGGTGTTAGTAAGATCAAAATCTGCCCTGAGGCTCTCATTCTTACCTAGTTGTCATGCAGGGAGTGACGTATTCTTTAAGTAGCCAAAATGTTGAATTGTGGGGTTTTTATTTGGTTGTGGTTTAGGTGTTTGGGATTTTGAGGGGAAAAGAGTGGATGGGTGGGGGAGTGTAGAGGAAGTTATAATATACCAATAACCTACCTGGGGGATATTTCTGGTTTGTATTTTTTTTTTTTTTCAATAGAAAATATTTCTTTTCCTGATATAAAGAAATAATGTTAGCAGAAGGTTTCAAATGCAGGACTACTGTATTACTGACCTCTTTTTCCTCTGCTGAGGATGAATCACTAAAGAAAAGACTGAAATTAATTTACCTAAATGAGAATTTATAAATTGTTTTCAAGTCACGGTTTATAATTCTTAATTTTGTTGGGATAACACACAAACAACAAAAAACAGATTAAACAAAGTTGCTGTAATAATTGAGTGGAAACTTTTTTCAGGGAAAAATAAAATAACTCCACTTGGGGAAGCATACTGTTTGCTGATCTGTTTTGATTGCTTAGATAAATGGCTTAGCAATTACGAAACTGTTGAACTAGTAATCAATTACTTACCAGTACAGGCTTTCCTCGTAAGAATAATCTCATGTCCTTGGTGACATTTACAAAGTCTAAAGGAGTACACGCAGGACAAGAGTAACATTCTGTACAAATATGAAGATTATCATATGCCAGGTAATACCAATTGTTTATTTTATTTGGTGTAAGTAGTATCTCAGACCTTGTTTCAGGTTTTTAGTAAATTCTCAGAAAAATTTTACAAGGTCTTTAACCTGTATCTAGCTACTTTATCAACACTAATTTGCACTTTCAATAATCTAATTATCTTAAATTGCAGCATTTTGGTAGATACATGAAATTTTATCTCACTTATACAAGCTTTCATACTGTACTCTGCTCAGTTCTGCTACCTACTACTCTGTTACTTCGGTTACTGTTTTGTGTATTGTTTCCCCCTTAGTTTAGCATTCAGCTCTTTACCAAGAGGATTTGCTTTTTATCAATATTCCAGAAGATTGCTCAAAGGCAAGCTGTATTCAGTAAGTAGGCACCTTCTGAAGAAATGTTTGAGCACTTCCATGTTGCATATCTAGATGAAAATAAATTTACTTTTTATTTGTAAGGTATATTGCATTTTAAATCTTTGGTGTTTTTAATAATAGCGGTATACTTTTCAAAGATATTTAAATAGATCATGCTAAGGATTTGTTACCAGCTTTGTAACTCTAAAGCAGCGATCCTAATGCAGTACTTTTCAGCTGTTTTTGGATTTGTTTCTTAAATGTTATGCAGTAAGGCCTTCTGAAGTCTGTTTAAGGTAGGTATTATCCCTGTTTTATAATCTTTAGATCCTTGCCAGGTCCACACAGTTAATTAGTCCTGTGCCTGGTAACAAATAACATACTATTTGCGAGTCACATTCCAGAGCTGAATGATGTGAACCTATAGAACACTGTGTTTGCACCGTCTGAAACAATGCAAGACATTATGACTGTGTTTGCTGTATGACAGTCCCCCAAAATAAACCTTAGCTGCCTCAGGAAATGTTCCTGAAAACCTGCCATTGCTCGGACTTCCTTACCATCCTTGAAATTTAGATTCTGTACTTTGCTTATTATTTTCATTATTTTAATATTTTATTTATATTCTACTACAATTTATCTTTAATAATCTTCATTAATAATAATAATAGTAGTAGTAATAATAATAATAGTAATAATAATAATAATAAACAAAAGCCACTGCATGTTGAACTGGGGAACTGTACCCAAGCCTCTCTGGAAAAGCAGAAGTACTAAATACAGTAATGGGCACTGGTACAAGTCTGCCCTGGGCCCTTTTTTGAAGGTGGGAAAAATGGGAACAGGAAGCTTCATCTCTGATGATCTTCCTAATGCGGTTGAGGACTGGAGTGAAAGCCTGTATGGGAGTATTACCTCTTCCGAGAAAATTTAGAAGTAATGGACTAAATGTTCAGGCACATTATTGTCCAGGACCCTCCCCTTCCTTGCAGGTTCCCCTTCATTTATCTACACTGTGGATCAGTAAAGCCGTAGGATTTGCCAGGGTAGGTTTTGGAACATTCTCCGTGGCTCTGGGCTGGTGGGCAGGACGACAGGTCCTTGGGGGTTACAGCACTGAGGGCGCTAGGCTCCCAGTCAGGTTGCCCTAGGAGAAAGCCTGAAATGGCACCTCCCCCTGGGTAGCTTTTGTGAAGCATTTTTCCAAAAAGCACCCTGATCCGTGGCACCAAGGTGCTGCAGCGGACCACTGCCTTCCTTCAGGAGGTGCTCCCTGATGCTCTGCAGGTGGAGCTGGAGGGCACAGCTGGCAGTGCCCCTTCCCTGGGCTGCCGCTGGCACCGCACTGGGGGGCAGACATCGCACCCCAGTGCCCTTGCAGACAGCCACCATCACGGGGGTGATGCTGAGGGCCTGTCAGGAGAGCAGAGATGAAATATAACGTTTCATGGCTATTCTGGGGGAGACTAGCTGCTGCTGCTAGAGCATGTAAGCAGCCCAGCTGGCAGGGAGGTACAAACACAAGCACCTTTCCCTCCTCCATGAACTCCTTTCTTAGCTATTCACCTGCCAAAGGTTAAATATAGTTTTAAGATTCTGTACAGTTGTAATGTTCAGCAGCACTACAAGAATAATCTCGCCTTTGTTTTTTGCTGTACTCTATAATAAGTCCTATCCAATGCAGGCAAGTTCTTCTTTGTTAAGAAACAACTTCTGAAATATCTGTGAAGGGCATCTGCAGAGAGTCAGGATAGCTTTTTGTTGAAACCAAGGACATCTTGGGGTCACGTTGGCTAGGTGGCACCCTTTCCGGCTGATATACTGTGGGATGCATCATGGGTCAGTGCGACTGCTGAAAATTTAAGGCAAAGGCTTTCTGAGGATAACACAAGCAGCTGATTTGTATGGCTATCTATTTTTTTCAAAAATACGTTAATTGAAAGTGAAGTGGTTGAGTAAGACTGATTCAAAACAGTGATTTAGTACACCCGGTTATAACAGTCCACATGTTAATGTATTTTGTAGAAGAATCTAGTGAAATTACACTACACTATCAATAAAAATAAGATCAAAGTCTAAGTGTCACATGCTTACTCCTTCAGTTCAAATAAAGTTATCAGCAAGGAGAAGTTACCCTTATCAAACAGCAGCCTTCACTGACTTCAATGGCAGTTCAATAAGAAATCAGGTTTTTTGAGAAAAGTCAGGTTTCATGTGAAGCCCATGGTACTTTGTAGTCAAATCTGCACCATTTATTTAATATTTATTTCTTTACAATATTCTTTGAAAAATACATCTCTTTCAGAAATAGTTTCTTCCTATGTCAGTATTGTGTAGAGATGCCAACGCATATCAGAGTATTATAATATTGAGAGTAATTTCCCTGAAAGGTACATATATTTGAGGAGAAAATTCCTACCTTGTTTTAGGAGACAAAGTGATCACAGTCAGGTAGACAAAAACTAAGAAAAAAACAAAGTTAGCTCCATCCTAAGTAGAGGATAATAGACATATGACATAAACACCACGTATTGTGCCGTGTATTTATCTATATTATTGATGAAAAATATCTGTTGCGGAGATGAGCTGTAATTCCTGTTTACCAAGATTCTTCTTTGTGCCTAGGGAGTAACTTTTAAGTTGGACATCTTTCAGCGCCAGCTACTAACTATGCCTTAATTTAAGGAACACCTCATTCTGCAAGAAATCAATACTTTTGATACAAAAGGGCACAAATGGATGATAAAAGCGTGACTGTTAAATAAGAAATGGATCTGTGAATCTAACAAATACACACTTTAGTTTTATCATGCTGTTTTCTTTGGTACCTGATTTGTCTCTATATAAATGATGTAACAATGTAATTGCACTACAAGAAAACAACTTTAGCATGCTGGGGTAAGAAAAACAGCAATGGAAACCACTTTTCCTCCCCCCCCCCCCCCCCCCCCCCCCCCCCCCCCCAGTCTGTTAAATCCCTCAAGTTCCTGGGGAAGAAGGTTGAAAGCATTATAAGCATATGAAAATAAATGGAGGGATCGGAATTTGTTGCTTTATACCACAAAATAAGTTTGAAAAAAAACCCCAACATGTAATTTTCAGGGCTGATTTTAATGTAATATGTAAGAAATGGCATTAGTGGATAAAAGTAATACCAGGAGATGAGGAAATAGAAATTGCTGACACTGAATGAGATCAGTAGACATAAAAGAACAAGGGTTGTGGATGATACGTCAGAGAAACGATAAAAACTAGGATATGAGAATATGATTCTGTTAAAAACTGTTACTGGAAGTATGACAAGAGGCCCTGTTTGGATTATATTATGACTTTTCTGTAGGCTTTTCTGGTCAGACTGGAACACAGAGCAGAAACTCTGCCATATAACAGGGGGTATAAAAACTGTGTAAATTTGTTCACAATGGAATTTTGTAAACATCCAGCTGTGGCCTAGCCTTACTAATTGCAATAAGTTCCAGTTAAACTCCTTTTTCACCAGATAGTCAACAGACCAAGAAGAGGTGATCATCTTTGAACTTATTTTCAGCAAAATATTATACAAGTTGTTATAGAAAACAAAGTGAATGTTCATGAGTAAATTAGAGGAATAAACAAAAATAGATCTGTAGTTAAACACTTAATTTTGAAAAGGGAAGACTGAAAGATTAAGAAAACTAATTAGTGAAGTCAACTGGAATGAAGAGCTAGAGGATTTTAATATAGACAAGAACTGGAATGTAAAGGAAGCTGACCTAGAGTGCATGCAAAATCTATGAACAAATTTTGAAAAGAAGAGTAGTTAGGGATATTGTAGATAAATGAGAAATGCATCATGGGTTTACTAAGGCTGAGCATGCTAAGGTTGTCTCTCTATAAGATAACTGATTTTCTGTAAAAAAAAAAAAGATAAATAAATAGCTTTCTACAAACAAAGCTAAATTTAATCTGTCAGGATTTCACTAAAGCATTTAATACGGTGTCACATACAAAATTGTTAGGTAAACCTCAGAAAATGAGGATTAATAAAAGAATTATAGGGCAGTGGACCATAAAGGGATCTAGCTAACAATAGCAGGCTTTGCTAAAAGGGCACTATTGGTCTGAAAGGGATTTTATTAATAGAATTAACAAGAATCGTTATTAGGACAAATTGTATCTAATGATTTCTTTAATGGTGTTAATGTAAAATGCAGAAGAAAGATGAATTTTCAGTACAAAGGATGAATAGAATATCATAAAAGAGTACAAATAAAATGAAACCTAGGATTATCCAACAAAAATATCACATAGCTTTGCAGAGAATATTTCTGCTACAATTTGGAAACTCATCAACATAAAATGTTGATGGAGATAAACCAGCATGGACTAATTAAACTGGTGTGACTATGCCTGCAATTTTACGCACGGTGCTAGTAATTAATATTTAAGATGACAAATTGGAATTGTGTTAGGAACAGAGAAAGATGCCATTCTACCAGTTGTATTGAGGGACTGTTTTATGACAGGAAAGAGCAAGAGCTTGATACAAGTTAAAATGGGTATTGATAAATGACCGCTATGTTCCAAGGTGTAAACGCTAAGGTGGTAAAAAAGATACTTTACCAGAAGAGCAATTTTGGCACAAGAGTAAATGGGAATAAATTGGCCATGAACAGATGTTGGCTGGAAATTGTAAGATGTGCCTTATTACTCAAAGGTGCTAGACTAGTCTTTCAGATGCAAGCATAAGGGTAAAACCTTAGTTTTAGGTGAAGCTGGTAGCATTATGAGAGGGAAAATAGGACCTGTCTCTACAGGAAGAGTGGACTGAATTCAGTAACTCTTCCAGTCACCTCTCTTGCATTATATTGCACCATAAATGCAAATAAACATCATGTGTCTTGATTGTATGCCTTGCCAGGGTTTTTATCCCAGATTTCTATGAACTTCACAAAGCAGAAGCATTACGTTATTTCTACCAATATTTATGCATAGTAGCTATATAACGCTTAAGTATTCAGTGTTGTATTAAGGCTGGCATTCTGACATCCCTTTAAGTGAGCATATATTGTTTCTTGTTTCCCGAAGACAAACACATTTGCTTGTTCAAGGGTATATTACAAGCCACTGGCAAAGTTTAAAATAGAGGCTCATCAGACCTCGATCTTTGTTTATAAACCCTAAACTACTTTTTGTGTTTTTTTTTTTTCAAGAACAGCATGCGAATAGTTAAGAAAAAGGTTGGCGTGAACTCTCTTTTCCTAATTAGAGATTCTTGAGAATAAGATTATTTCACCTCTAGTCCTTTTGTTCATTCTTAGCAGCATTACCCAAGCATTGTTCATTGTTATGCTGAGAAGGTAAGACCAAAGGGTTTATGGATAGGTAAGCAGGTAATGCTAATTCCAAATAGTAATAAAATTATAGGTATGTAAACCCAAGATGATCTCATTAAAGTAATAAACTGAGAAGGATATTGAAGACCAGATGGAAATCCAAATAGGAAAATCTATAATAGGACATAAGGATGCAAATTACCCAGAGCAGAATTTTTCCACATTTGAATGTAGTTCCTTATGTCATAAAAAGATATATACATAAAATACAATCTGTTGAAGTATTTGTATTGAAATCACAGTTTCTAAATAGATACACTTTTGATGCTTCCAAATTAATGAATATGTATGGAATTGTTACCTTTTGTGCAAAGATTCAGTGGAAAATGTCAAACTTTGTATGATGCGTGGAATCAAAATTTCACATTTAACACGTCTGTGGCTTTTCAGAGTGCTTGTACCTGTGTACGTGTATGCATGTGAAAGTATATTCACTGAACCGTCCATCTATAGAATATTAAAAGAACTTGTGGGTAATTACAGATCAATACAAGACTTATTGTTTAGTCAGTATTCATTATTCTTCCTCTGTCAGTCTCTATCAAGCGTTGGTAGTAGGAACTGTGCCAGAAGGATGTGAATTCGATCTGGGCAGAAACTGGGCAATGAAGTGCAGAAAGAGCCATCACATTGGCTTTAGAGGTCCATCTGTTGACCTTGTACAGATAGTATTGCAGTATTAGAAAAACTGGCTACTTTGAAAATTCCTTTGTCACTCACAGGTCTTGCTTAATTATTATGTTAGGATCATTATTAGAATGTTTCAGCATTGCCAAAAATTCCTGCACCTCCCTCCCCATAAACGGGTTGTTGCATTTTGTGCGTAAGATTTCATGCTTGTGCCCTGCAACCTTGTTCATAGTCCCCCTCCAACAGTCCATTTAGGCTTGGTGGGATTTTTTTTTGTTGTCTTTTCTGTGGAAAACACACTTGAATTGGAAACAGTGGAGACTGATAAAGCCTACTAGAGAACAGAGTAAGTGGATCAGTATGTCTGCTGTAGGAGCAAGTCTTGCCTCTGAATCAGTTTCTGTCATATATAGACCATATGTAACAGTAAGGCACAACCAGGTGGTTGTTTGAACTTAACCCTTTGTATCAAAAGAAACAATAAAAGGGTGTATGCATCTTCACTCTCAAAGGCAGAGAATCAGATGAAGAGGAAATAAACGCTGTAAAGTGTTACTCACACACTGGGTAGTGTGCATCCTGTCATTCTTTGGAGTGCTCCAAGGGAGAAAGCAGACTTTGTTTCTATTGTGGTTTTTTTTCAAGAAAAGGTATTGACTTCTAACAGTGCAGAGACAGTGTTTAGCACTCATTTTCAATTATTAGTATTAACTGAAAACCTGAGCCTTTTACAATGGCCTGAGTTCTTGCAGTGGCTTGCAATGCAAATGCAAGGCAATTGCAACACAAATGACTTTGTTTTCTAAGCTCATTGGCTAGCCCTGGCCTGGAGATCACCCTTAATAACACTTCTGCAGCAAAAAAAAAGAATCTATTATGTAGGATAGAAATGTCAGGTGTAAATCTTTTTATGCTTCCTTCCCTTCTGCTACTTCTTTCCCTCAGTTACCAGTTTTAAAGAAGACTCCTGTGGGGATTTGGCACAAGGCAAAATAGAGCAGCTGGCAGTCCCTAAACAGCAGAACAATCCCTGTATTCCTATGAAATTAATTGATTTTAAGTTATTCTTTTAAACTACATTGCTTTACACTAAGGTCAGTTTGGTTTTCAGTCAGTCTATAAATCATGATAGCAAATAGATGTTTTGTGAACCAGCTTGCTCTGGTCATGTAATCTGATCTTGTTCTAGTAATAGCAGGTGAAGGTGGAGAGCTGCTTTGCAGTGAAAAATAATGAGACATCACACAGAGTATTTAAAAAAAAAAAGGCTTGGGAACGTATTTCGTAATTGTTTGGGGGCTGGAGAGAGAAATGAAGGTTGCAGTGCATATTTGGGATTACTATTCTGGGTGGCAAATGTTCAAAAGCACCTTTAAGCCTCAGTTCAAATTTTAGGTATGAAGTTACCAACCACCTCCATCACAAAGCCCATAGTAGACAGACAGTGTGTATTTTGGACTAAGCACAGCTAACCTTACGGTAGGATTACTTTTAGAAAGCAGTCAGCATGTGACATGGACAGCATTCAATAGTGAGCTGCCAGGTGCTGACTTCACCCTGGTTTCGCTCCAGCAGGAACTCCAGTGGAGTTAGCAGAAGTCAATGGGGCTACTTGAAATTTACACCAGAGGATATTAATTTGGAAGCTGGCCCATGCCTGGGTAGCATCTTCTGAAGCAATGTTTCTGTTCTAGCTGCTTTTGGAAGTTGGTGTTCTTCTGGTTATGGGGGTTAGAAGGCTATCCTAACGTATTTCAATAAAAGGTTGTTATCCAGTAAAAATGGAATATTAAGTACTAACACTTTGTCTGGTTTTGAGTTTTGCGTCCTGAATTCTTCTGTTAATCCACAAGTGATTCTGGATCATTTCCAGGTTCTAAACATAGAAAGGGCTAATTTCAAAATGGGGAATGATGTATGATCAGCAGCAAAAGAATTAAAAGTGATGTAGAATCTGGTTCTTCTGAAAAGATGGGCTGGAGAAAACCACTAATCTATACAAGCTGATCATTATGAAAATGCTGCAGCATTAATTTCACGAACTCCAGTGAAAAATGGATTTTACTCTGTTCTTTCACATGAATCTTTCCAGGATTAAACCCATGCTCAAATACATATTTCCTCCAAACTTAAAGTCAATGAATATGCCAAATAACACTTCCCCAGAATCCTAGCTCCTGTGAGTCAGGGAAATATGAATGAATCCTATTGATCATTACTATTCATAATTACAGATTATGAGTCAAGATCGCTAATTCTCCTTACATAACAAAAATGAAGATTTTGAAGTTTCAAAGTCCAAAAGGCAAGCAGAAAGACTGTGGATTTATTTTAAAATCTCATTTTTAAAAAACATTTTCATGGTTTGTGAACTCTTAACTGGTTTGTTAGTTGGGATTGGTGGAGCCTGAGGAGAGATAAAATAGCATCTTATGGCATCAGGTCCCCAGGTAAGCAAAGTTCCTTGTTTCTGTGTGCAAACGCCTCACCTTACAGACTGATCTGGTTATTGATGCTCCTGGGAGAGAGTACTGTGCCTGAGAGTAGGTCACAAGAGTTAAGTCACTCTGCAGAACTCATAAATGCATTTTAAATCCTTATAAAGTGGGAAGTTTTGCCTTTATACCTTTGTGAGTCTTTCAGTGTAGAATACATGGGAGTATGGATTCATATTTGCCATCAAGGATGTAAGTGACTATTTTAGACCACACATGATTTATTTGCAGTTAAACTTCCCTGAGAGCGACTGGTGAGCAGTTCAGAACAGAAGATTAGCCTTACGGTGGGGTTTTAAACGCTGCTGTTAATCAGTTTCTTTACTCTTTATTTCTTTCTATTTTTTACCTTCAGAATTCATTTATAGCACACGTAGACAAAACTATTATGTTCTCTCTTTGAAAAATAAAGCAACCTGGGATAATTGAAATAATTGTTCAGGTTGCTTTCAATAGCTCTTGAGAGAGGAGACATTCGTCTGAATGTTGTATTAGGATTCCTACTTTCTACTTTACTTGCTTTCTTAGTTGCATAGTGCTCTTTAATCGGTGGTTATATGGAAAGAAACTTCTAAGCAAGGTTAAGAAATGAAAATATGTGTCTAATTTCAGTCTTATTTATGCAGTCTCCCAATTTATGTGGCTATTCTGACATCTGAAATGACCAACTCAGTTGAAGTCTATAGAGTAGATCTCTTTTTCTTTCCACACCTCCTAGTGGGATTATCTTCCATGTCCCCTGCACAGAGCTTTCTCTGACACCTGCCAGGACTGACGTTCAAACTTGGTGTGTGACTGGATGTAACAGAGGTTTAAGGTCCTAGTTTCCCAAAGGTTAAATGAAATCAGCTTTTTTGGAAATGCATGTACACATTTTCTGGGGGGTGGGGAGGGCATTTCCTGCAGCAATTCAGAAAAGCTCTCTCTTCTTTTAATACAACTTTTGATATTCCTTCCCCATATAAACTCTTATTTTACTGTCTAAGGTCAGACTGAAGATGGGCATAAGAGCAACAGTTCTTAGAGTGTATTCGTTCAGTTTGTCTTTCTTAAATTATACCACATCTGGATCAGTAATTCTGCCCCTTTCTCCCTTCTCCAAATCACAATGAAGTTTAATAATTTTGCAGGTTTTAGACTACTTAGAATCGTTGACCTTTAAGCAGAAAATTATTCTCAGGGCTAGCTTGAAAGGAGATTGTACTTTGGTGCGATAATAGAGAACTGGGATATTAAAGTTAGTTTAAAGCATATTCGTGGGAATGAAATGCATTAATATTAGAATTTAATCATGATGCAGGAGTATGACTGAGAATTCTAGAGGAAGAAATAGATGTCGCTCATCAGTACTGAGAATAACGATGGCTTAAGCTAAGCTATTTTCTTGGCATTGCAACAGACTGGGAACATACACGTGTTCAGCTATTGCATGTCATCCAAGCCCTGGCAGTTTTCAGCTGAAAGCTGTTGATTTCTTAAGATGAGCTAACTCCATTGCTTGAAATCATCAAAGCGTAACCTGTTTGATAAATTGCACACAAGTATATGTTTGTAACCTTGTTACTCAAGGAGAAAAGCTTGTGTTTTGGAAATAAGTTACAGTAGTGAGCATGTAACATCAACTCAGTTTTAAAACTAAGGAGCTCAACCAGTTGCTGTAACTTGTAATGGATCTATCTTTTGCTTTGCCTCAACATGCTCAGAAATAACAAAAGTGCTTAACAATGCCAGAAAATAGGAAAAAATCTGAAAGCATAGAAAAGTGGTGAGAATGTTGTTGTTTGTTTTTTAAAAAAAATCTGAAATATTTGGCCTATCTGATACTTAAGTCATTTCAGACAGGCATCAGCATGGCTTGTCATCCGTACTTGTTGGATCCACCGTTGGATCTTTTCATGTGATCAAGTCCATTTGCTACAAATGTTCATAGACCCACCCTTCATTGATTCGCAAACTAGAAGTGGTGATTTTAATTATCTGTTGCAACTGAGTGCCTTACACAAACCCCAGACTTTCACAAACAGACACAGTTCTTGCTTGAACCTTACAGCTTCTGTATTACACCCTGCTTTCATTTTAAAAGCTTCCTAAGTGGGAAAACCTCCAACACAGAACTTGCGCTCTCTGCCCTGCTTTCTTGACTCTTCACCCTTGAAGTACATTTATACAGATGCTGCACATTTACTGATTTTGGCCAATTTCAGTTATAATAAATATACCAAGCAAATTTGTCACCAAAATGCCATTAGTGAAGCAATGTTGAAAAGAGCTGTTCCTATTGAAAACGTAGAAATTAGTTAGGTGAGGCTGGCTGACTCTTTTCCTGCAATACCAGACTAAATTTTCATTCAAGTATGCTAAAATCAATGTAAAGGGGATAAATCTTTGAATGAAGCTCTCGGTTATTAGTTGAAGTCCTGAAGCAAGACCTCATAAGCCTGCAGGGTGTGAGGGATATGTAACCTGATTTTCTGCACAGGCTGGACTGGTCCTGCCTAGGCAGTTGCCATTTCTTAGGACTTGATTGAGCTTTCAGGCTTTTCTTTTGAGCTTTTTTCCCACACTGGAACTGCATATTTGCCTGGCTTGTGGTCCCTGAGGCTGCTCAGTGACCACAGAAGAGACTGCTGGAGTGATGCTGTTTCAGATGGCAGTAACACCCACATCTGCAGGTTGAGCAAAAATTCAGCTACTTCCCTTCTTCAGCCCTGCTCCCCTCCAGCCTCACCCAGAGGAAACTAATGAAAGAACCAAAAGCCCACAAAATAAAGTGGAACAAGACACTGTAAGAAGGGAATAGGTCCAGTAGAGATTCTTCTGTAATTTTCCTTTTGCAAACAGTTTCACTGTTTTCAGTCTATGATTCTTGTGGTGTGAAGATTTTAGTGTCTGCTTCCTGTGTTTTTCAGCCTGGCTAAGTCAGGGTAGCATAGTGCTACAGCTAAGATAGATATCTAAGCTAAACCAATTAGTCTCAGTAATACTTGATGATGATTTGTGCTTTGGCTTGTTGGTTATGAAATTATTCATCCCTGCAGTGCACATAGGAGCTGTGCAACTTTAAATCAACTTGTATTCAAAACTTCTTTCAAATGGGACTTTATAAAACATAAAAATGTTTTTTCAAGTAACTGGTTAGAAACAAATATAACAAAAAAGAAAAGTTATTTTTTAAGCATACTAAAAAAACGATGTAACTAAAAGGAGGAGAATGCTCTCCTTGGAAAAGCTGTTAGCGTAATCACAGAAACATGGAAAACCACACAGTAATTAGCTTTTTTAAATCTGCAATACTTCATCAAATTTACTCATAGACAATTCCGCATATAAAAGAAAACAAACACATTCTTTAGTATTGCTTCTGAAGCTGCTTTGGACCTTGCAAGTCTTACTTTGGCAGTTCTTACATACATTAGCAAGCACGGAGAATAAATGTGCAGAGAACTTTGGAAAAAAGGTTGGAATGGATTTTTCTTTTTCCCTTCCTACCTTCCTTGCTTTCCTCCTCTTTCCCCTTTTTCTTCTTTTTCTTCCATCCCTTCTTCTTCTCTCCTTTCCTTCATTCTCTTTCTCTGTTTTTTGTTTGTTTGTTTTTAACTGTGCTGTGGCTTAGTAATTAATAGAAACATTAATTTTGCTTTGAAACCATAGCCATTTATGAAATCACATGGAAAGCTTCTAGCCTAAAAAGAAGAAAAAATCCAAAAGTATTAACTGAAATGTATTAACTGAAATATTGGAATGATTCTATTTCAAGATCATGCTTACATTTGAAAATAACATATAGCAGATTTTAATCAGGGTGGTTTTTTTTAAACCCGTTATAGCCTATGACATATTTCACTTTGATTATCAGAAAGTACTTGATCCACACAATGTAAAAACAGATTTTTTACATATATTTTTCCAATTCATCCATAAATAGTCAATTCTTTGTGTGGCTGTAATCAGAATCTGGCTGTCTGTACTTCCTTTCTCTGCTTCCCATCTTTCCTTCCTCCCAGAGAAATATGCTACAAGGTTTTTATATGCCAATTTATTGTTAAACTTTTTTGTTGCTGGCTTTGTTATGTTTCCAATTACAAAAAAAAAAAAAAACAAAACACAAAACAACTAACCCCAAAAAACCTAACCCCATATTTTTAATCCAAAATCTGAAGGTCACTAGTTAGCTCATTGTTGTTCCATAACAGGAGAGACAATGTTAACTTCTGTAGCGTCTAAACTGAATATAAATGCTTCATTAATCTTAGACATATCAAAGCAAGTATCCGATGATGGATGACAATATAGAAAAATAGCCCTGGAGAGGAAGACACAGAAAGATTAGACAATGTTTATTATCATAAAGCAATTGTTATGTGTACTATAGACTAAGTGATATAAGGGCACAATGCAAAATTGTACATAAAGAACAATGTGAAAAAGTAAAGAAGTTCTACTGAGCAAAACATTTTATGTAAAAAATGAGATTTATTTCATAAACCCTTCCAAAGACATGCCAAAAGTTTTCACAGTGCTCAGCACCTTGTTAATTTTTAAAGAAAGAGGTGGTAGTTAATATATTCAGACAACAGAAAGCTTCCTTCCAGGACATGGTGTTTCCACTTTCTTGTCATGTATTTTATTGCTCTCTTCTCAGAGGTTCTTCGATAATGAACTGAAAATGCTTTAGGAAGCCTGAGCAGGTCTCGAAGTCCAGCTGGACTCAAAGCAGTGGCCTGAAATAAAATTTGAAGAAACATCAAACATACAGAAAGCAGCACCCCGTCTGGTGGTAGCAACCTGCAGCGGGTTCTGTGTTCATTTTAATGAATTAAACAAATCAATGGATCATGACTTTACATAACTGTGTAAAAGTTGGAGATGAAAACTTATTCCTTAAAATTGAAAGCTAATTATTTGCTATCTATTACAGCAAGTCACAGAAGTTTTCATATGCAGACCTAAGGGTTTTGATATTTTCATTCATTCCAGTTGGACTAAAACATCAAAAGTTTATGGGTTTTTAGGTTTTATTTGGGAATATTTCAATAGTAAATATACAGTATTAAATAAATAAAATAATATTATAATGCATAAGTCAAAATGAATAAGGACGAAAGAGTAACATCCTAATGCCTTATTTCCACACATTTGTTACAACTTTTTAAATTGACGTGTTCTGACAATGTACTTTGATTTTAATGAAGCTGTCTTTCCAGTTGAAGAATCTTCTACTGTAGTAATTAAGATTCTCTTAGTTTTCCAGTTAAAGTATCTAGAGAATGGCTTATTCTTTCAAAGTGTTTCTTTTCAACACACAAAAAAAATCATCAGTTCTTTCAAAAAGGTTTTTCTGTCAAATATAACTTGGGATAAGTAACTCTGATGTAGTCAGCAACACGTCTTAATGTCTCTTATAAAAAAAAAAAAAAAAAACAGCAACAAAAACCCACAAAAAAAACCAAAACCACAAAACAACACAAGAAACTGTTCTTACCTTATCGACATCCTTCCATAAATATTATGGGAGCAGGTGAGAAAGGTGAGACTGGTGACATTTTGGTTTGTGGTTGTATTTTTTAAAGAAAACTTCAATCTTCAGCTTAAATCCTTTTTATACTTTATTCAATCATCTGACTGTAAAGCAAGTTGCCAGTCACGTGCTGGTTGATATAGCTGTGAAAATTTGTGAACTGCAAAATCCTGACTTAAAATTTGTCCATGTTCCTTGTCTAATAATATTTTTTAGATGGCAGAGAAATAGAAATACTGAAAACAGATGAAATTCTCTACCACTGTTTAAACTGAAGAAACCAAATCTTGTTACTTCACTGGTTTATCTCATTTCGTATTCTTTGTTCCCTGAATGAAAATTCAAGAGGTAATACTAACATATTCTTTTCACTTTCTGGTATTCTTGAAAAAAACTCACAAAGGAGATTAGAATATTATTTTCTGCAATATTAAGAGCCAGTGCTGTGTCCCAGTGCTAGCTTCGTCCTTTGTGGGAAATTTGATGTATATCATTGGAAGTTTTGTTTGAAGGACCATCATTTGGCTTTTAAAAGACTAACCAGTTTATCGGAGAGCATACTAGAAAGATGCGTGAGCTATCTTACAAATTAAGAGATTCTTGTATTCATGTTATATTTTTGCTTCCACAAAAGAAATATGCTGTGTGAGAAGAGACCACAGGGTGAAATACTCAGATTCTGTTTTATTAACAAAGCTATCAAAATGAAAGTTGCCTATGTGAAATTGAGGGAAAAAAAAAAGTAAAAGAAAAAAAGAAAGAGATACTCTGGCGTCCTATAGAAACAATAGCCTTTGCCTATTACATCATCACATTGTAATTAGATTTGTTACGGCTGTGTGCTCATGGTTTGAGTAAGAGGAATATGTGATGTGATTTTAATTGGCTTACGTGTCACGCTGAGTTCACTAATGCATTAGAGCCTGCCTTGTCCTCCTGCTGTAAGAAATGTTTCCTCTCAAAAAAATCAGCCAGTTCAGGGCATTCAGAAATATTCCACTACAACAAATGGCAATATTTTCTAAATTAGCTTGGAGACTTGACCCACCAACAAAGAAACTGTTACCTCCTGCCTTTCCCCTCCTGCTCATCGTATTTGAGAAATCTCTGTTGAAGTCTGTCCTTTCAGTCTGGTGCAAAACCTGCTCATCAAGAAGCACAAATTCTCCTCTTTTTATTTCTGCCACAGGCTTCGGACTATTTCTAGCTACTCAGATAATGAATAACACTGGGCAGCTCATTTCATCTGTGTCTTTATATAGCAGCTCTGTGAATAGGAGTAGTTCTTAACCCATCTCGGAGATTTGTGAATGAGGTATGCGGTATGAGCATATCTTGTGCTGAATGTTATGGATACTCAGCAGTAATCATATATAGTTATGTAATAATATATTTGTCCTTATTATAGGTCCTCCTGTATGTACTTTACATATAGTCAGGGAATCTGCATCTACAGTTGAATGGTCTTGAGTCTCTTTCTCTTTGCCATCTACTCACAGAAACAATTTTGAGGTCTATTTTAACATTACTATGAATAACGATCAAGTCTAAATGGGATTTAGAGATAAATAGATAAAAAAGAGGGGAAATTAATTAGAGTCTGATCCTAAGACATGTTCATACCAAGTGCAAGATCTTACAGAAACTGAAACTAGCTGGTAAATTGTACAATTGTCTTTGAGGAATCTGTTACTGTTAATACCAGGGGCTCTCTCCATGTCTGTAAAGACTTCTTACAAGCTTCTCCTGTTTATATTATGTTACCTGTGCAATTTTCTCTACAAGTGGGTAGTGAAGAGTAAATCGTAGCAGTACAATTGTACACTCATGTGTTTAATCTCTTGAATTCTTAGTGGCAAACAAGTTTTTGGCAAACACACCTTACTCTTTAGAGAGAGAATTGATGCCAGTTCTCCATTGCAGCTCAAGTAATACAGTATATGGATTTTGTTGTCTTGTTATCTCAGGAGTGGGGGGATGACCCTGTATTTCAATCATGCAACAATAATTAACAAAACCCAGATAAATAAATAACATTCAGAATTTTGTCTGAATCTCTGAGTAATCTAGACTGAGCCATGGTCTGACATCCCATCTGGTCAGATGAGATAATTTGAGTTGTCTTTGTGCATCCTGAGTTCAAATTCCCCTTTTGTCTGAAATCAGTAGACTTGCATGGATAGTAAAGTCCTGTCTGCTCACTTAGGACACCCAGTATGTTGCAAACTTTAAAAACCAAACAAAAGTTAAGTCTTTGGTTTTGCCAGGTTACTTTATGATTGTACAAAATATCTCTTTATTTCTTCTTGCTTATTTTAGGAAGGGTTGAATTTTGGTGTTGATGAGCTCTAGACATAGCTCTGACTGTGCTGTTTGTTGCAGAATTTGTAAAAATACATACACATGTGGAGCAGATAACTTTTGAAAATACTATCCTAGTAGATGATTTAAGGAAGACCATGACATAACATGGAGAGGTATTTATTCTGTAGGCTGTTCAAAATAATGTAACCTGTTCAATATAATATAATACTTTGTGTAGAACTGTTTTCAGCACTACTTTGACTAATAGTATTTGATGGGGTTTTTTTTTACATATACTTGAAATAAAAGTCTTTGGTGCTTGATGGTTTGTAACATGGTCTGGTATGCAGGTGGTATAGTATGATGTTGTTTGCTTCCAAAAATACAAAATTTAGTAATAGAAATGTCCTACTGTTTGCTTTAGAAAGAGCCAAATACGTAGAAAATGTCAACTGCTGTTACATGCTTTTGGACAAAAGGTAGATCATGTCTTAAATCAAAGAGAAATGTGTGCACAAACTGCACATTTGTGTTGCTGAGCTCTCTGATGTCAAGGACGTGTTAGAAGTTGTGCATTAAAAATAAGTTACCTATGATGCAATCAGCAATGGCAAATTTTATTTTAAATTAATCTCCTGAGTATTGGGAACTATGTCTTTATCCTGAACTGCTGAAGTCACGGGAACTTTGTCATTGACTTCAGTCTGTATGGGATAAAGGAGAAATAAAAGGGTGAAGAATTAAAGAATAAATTAAAAAACAGTTAGATAAAGAGAATAAATTTGAAAAGTAGGCACTAACAAAGATGGTTATAGATCTAGCCGTGTTCATCAGAAGAAAATACAGAGAAGAAGCACCAAAATTATCTACCAACGTATAAAAGAGACCATAAAGAGAAGAGTGACCATTAGTTTTCTTAATAAACACACAACTAGGAGTAATGGGCTTAGTCT
This sequence comes from Falco punctatus, assembly GCF_963210335.1. Lineage (NCBI taxonomy): Eukaryota > Metazoa > Chordata > Aves > Falconiformes > Falconidae > Falco > Falco punctatus. The sequence goes on from NC_137585.1 coordinate 74,860,006, forward strand.
TCATATGATCTTAAGTTTAAACAGTAGAAATAATATTTACAGAATACAATTGCACAATGGAATATTCTGCCAATGGAAACTGCAAAATTGCTGATAGAGAAGGTATTTAGAGCTAGGACTTGTAATACATATGTAAAAGAAGCTTCATCGTGACCAGATATAGCCAGCTTTGAAAATCACAAGTATAGCAACAAAAATCTAGATACAGGTAACAGATGTAAAAAAGTCCCATAAACTCTATCAGGGGCTAAGCCAACATTCCCAGAGTCTGGAGTCCTCATTCACAGTGCGGTCTCACCAAGCTGTTGAGTGATCTTCTTTTGCACAAGAGATGTTTCTTCCTGCCTGCATTCCAGCTGTTACACCTAGATGCTATAAGGTGTCTTAAGTGTGTAGGATAAAGAGAAGAAATATAGAACAGGGAAGAAAGGTGTGTCTGTGTGTGGGGGGCGGTGTTTACACCTACATTAATTTTCTTAACTGTTGTGGTCTTAAGTTTTCCTGCATGGAAACAAACATGTATGTCCCAGCATTTGGGGCACAACTCCGTGTGCTGAGGTCCAAAAGGGCGTTTGTTTCATGCTGGAAGGAAGTCCTCCTGCCTGCTTTTTGTTTTGTATGCTCCCTGGTCTGCACCTCAGGGAGCTGATCCACAGTGAACAATACCAAATATACATTCCTGATTAAGACAATGGAGAACGTGAAAGTACCCGATTAAGAAAGTTACAGTGATACCAACATTGGCTGTCACCCCGTAGCTCAAACTAAAGTACTTACTCTTTCAGAAACCTTTTCAATGATAGTAAAACCCTTTGAGACCACATAACCACAGAATCTAGGCTGGGTCACCACAGTGGCTAGGGCAGGAGTTGTGCATGGAAGATGGAGGAGAAGTCAGACTTTCCCTGGAGGCTTTCTACTTTCTGCCGTTCTTCAACACTCAGCTTGCACCTTGTATGTGGCCAGATCTGTGCTACTGGTACATCCCCCTTCTGCAGTGGTGTATACGTGAGGTTTTCTGAACGGAAGAACCCTGGACTTCCTTGAAAGTAAAACCTAAAGATGTGCATGCACCTGTTTGGGAAGAAGAAGTGGTTTTGAAGCTTCTTATTGACTTGTATGTCTATAAATGCAGTCTGTAATTAATATAACATAATCTTGTCAGGTGTTCGCAACCATACATCTCCATCTGTGAAAATCAGGCCTGCCCTGAATCTCAGTGAGAGGCACATGCTTTTGAAAGCACTGAGCAGAACCCACAGGAGGAAGGACTTGCTGCAGTTGTTTGAAATATGAAATGTAATTTATATTTAAGGGAAACAGGATTCATGGACTAAATAGTTTTTGCTGTTTTGAACCCAATGGATTTACATTAGGAGTTGATTTGGCCCTTTATGTGTTATCATTTAGGAGCTGTCAAAGCTCTTGGATTCTTCTTGCAAAGCAATAGGTTCCCATAAAATGAGTTATCTCTTCCATGCCAGACTGTGCATTTGATTTCCTGCCTCTGCAGGAAATAAAAACCTGAAGTCTGGTATATAGGATAAGGCCAACATATGGAGGCACGAGTCAGCACTTTAGTACATCTAGAAAAATGTCTGACTCTTGGTTTCTGGTGGGGAATGGCATTATCATTGTTTTCTTCTTTTCAGCAGATAGATTAAATAGATCTGTAAATTTCTCCCAGTCAATAATAAATAAATGGAAATAGCATCAGAAGGCAGGAAAACAGATAAACATCTGAACTTCTGCCAGTCTCTGAAATGGCACTAAGACTGCCAATGTAACTGATGCTTACCAAGAAATCTGAACCAGTGTGGGTGCTGTTTGTACCTCTTAGAGGCTCTGTCAAGGGAGATGAGGCAATGATGGAAATGATGCAGTTGAATATGTGCCTGCTCAGTTAATTTTGTTGATGTAAAATGTTCTAAGTATTTCTCTTAGCAGTATCATATTGGTGTTTACTGTGTGGTTACTCTACAGTAATTTGTCAATGTTTTGTAATTATTCATCCCCTGAAGACTGTTTATGAACTGTTATGTTTCTGTGTACAGGTAGAATTACAGGACGGGTGTTTTAAAATGAGAGTATACTTTTTATAAAAAGAACTGTGCTTACATAGGTAAACTAAAACACAGTTGTTGATAATTTTTCTGTTTCTCTAGATGCTTTATGTTTTAAAATAATAAAGCCATAAGAATTAAATAATAAAGAAGAGGAGGGAAGGGGAATTGGGAAGAAATGGGTAAGTAGTAGCAAAGAGCTGTGGTTTTGAATGAGTCAGAGTTGCTGAAACAGACAACATAATCTGCAGGGACTTAATTTTCCATCAGTATTTACAGAGGAATTTTGTATTTTGCCATTTCTTTAGTGAGGTTTGCAAAAGTATATTGAGCAGGTAACACAAATATTTAGAAGCAAGGGAATCGTAATAGTCTATGGACATATGCAGACTTCTGAAGATCTTAGAGGTTATTTTATGCAAACAAACAGGATGAAAGTATCAGTCAGGGTTTTGCTAAAGTTGCACCTTTGGAGCAGTTTCCTAGCTAGAAGTCAGTCAGTGATCTGAGTGATAACAGAAAATGAGAACCCTGTAAATACATGCAGCCAGTCTTGCTATTATTTTTACTATATCATGCTCATCTGCCATGTATAGCTTGAAATGTTTCTGATTTTGGACTCAGCACATTTTCAGCAGAAGATGAAAATGTCAGCGTTTTAAATTTCTCATTTCTGTGGGCTTGAGAATCTACAAGCATGTAGATACATGATCCCTTCAGAAGAAAGGGGTCATGGGTAGAGGGTGGTGTAGCACTGCTTTAAAAATTACAGCAGTGATAGTAAATGTCTGCAAAATGGCTCTACAGGAGAGAAAACCTCTTCCTCCTTACACTGGCTCAAGACCTCCATCCTCAGGAGTGTGAGTTATTCATGCCTATAAATCGGCGTATTTATAGCTCCTCTAGCTGGCCATAGACATAGAATCTGAAATTAGTCCTCCTTCTCTTTCTGAGTAGGTGGAATTATTTTCAGAGCATCAAAGTCTTTTAAAGTCTCAGGAGAAATATTTCTACATGGCCAAGGCAGAGTCCTTAAGTGGAATTGCCTTAAGGGGGATTTACGTATGTTCCAGTTGATTCCATATTTTAAATCCAACCCGATAAAAGCAGACAATCGTGTACACAGTGGAAGAATTCATGAAAGGACAGCATGATGTGTGTTCCAAACCAAATCAAGAATAAGGAAAGGGAATTACGTGTTGCAGGCATATTTTTGTAACATACATTATTATATATGTGTGTGTGCATATCTATAATGCAGACAAATCTGTCATGTAAAAATCAGCAATAATATGTAATATGCAAAAATAGCTATTTCACCAGACCTTGGGATGTTCAGCCAGATGATAATGAATGAAAAAATCTGTATGCATCTTTGCAAAGGGTGATAAAAGCGACAATGTTCTTCCAGACTTTCACTTTAAATTATCCATAATGAATTAATGTGCTGCTATGGAGTTAGCAGACAGTGCTGAGCTATCTTGGGATGAAATTAATAGTGTAAGTGTTGAGGTTTACTAAAAATGACCTGCAGTTTTCTTCTGGTTGTTTTGCAAAAGTCTTTCCAACAAGAACAGTTGCACCCTTTCTACCTCGTAGCACTTTATTTAGGGAATTGTTAACCTGTTTTGTGGATGTTGCATTTGTCTTCAGTATACGTCTTTTTCTCTGCTCTCAAACCTCATGGTTAGCTAGATTCTAAGCTCATTTTCTCTCCCAACAGATATTCTTGGTGAAAATAATCTGAACAAAAGTGTGTCAGCCCCAGACTATTTGCACAGTTAAGACAGTAGGTTGTACTTCCTTGATTGATCTGTCACATGTAAAATGCATTTCTTAAATGGTGGGTGCAGGTGGGACAACACAGTGTATATAATCATGTTAAAAATATTTCTGGGGTTGAAATGGTATTTTCAGTGATCTTCCTCATAAGGAAACATCAGCTACTGCATTCACTACCTCTCACCCATTATTTCCATAACACTGCAGGATAACATGAAGATATCAAGAATACGTGCTTTTCTGTTATTAATTTTTAGCTTGAATAATTTTTCCATCCATTCTAGCGTTTTCATTCTGTGGAAATAAGTACATACTTAGTAATTTTGCCACTGTTAGTGACATAGTATATTGATGAACAAAACTTGAACAGAATAGAATAGAACAGAACAGAACAGACTTTCAGATGATTTTTTCAGATGTGAGGGTGGCTATGGCCTAAAACTTAAGTGAAAGCATAACTGTGAGCTTCATGCATTGAGGGTGTGGGGCAAGATCTGAGGAAAACTTGAAGTTTTTCTATATTTGCCCTCTATTTACATATTAAGTCCCTGAATCAGTAACTGTTGCTGACTAGTAGCATTTGTTTTCAAAATAAAACTTTAAAATACAAAAATCAGAATTGCTGAGAATTTTGTTTCAGACTTTTTGTCCTGTTCCTCAAACACAGCTGAAATCTGCAGTGGTGGCTCTAGGTGGCACATTCTAGCTGTTTTACTAATGCAAATGTCCTAAGAGGATGTCACCTACAGGTCAGTGGTTCAGGCTGATGAGTGAATGAGACACAGTGAGCGTAGGTTGGATATACATGGGTGACCTCATTCCATTATCTGTTAGATGGCCACAGAACATCACATTTGGAAGGGCACACCAAGAAGTTAGTGAGAAGAGATGGCGTGCTCTTCATCTGTTAAGAGTCAGTTGGTCCTTTCAGTGGCGCATGTGAGCAGAAGTCACAAGACATTTTTCTTCTGCCACCTTAGCTTTGTTGTTCTCTTACATGTAGAAGAGCGTTGTGTTTGAAGTTTTCAGAACAGGCTTATCCACAGAGTTGCAAGAAGGGAGTTCTGTAAGAAAAGAGAGTGGTTTCATAACAGTTGTGGTATGTCCATCCCTGCCCTGCCTTGCATTTATTTCAGGCCAGATTTGGTATGTCAAACTGCACTGCAGGATGGATTTCTACAAATACTTTTATGAACACTTAACTGAAGGCATTTGTGCTATCCCAGTATTTTTACTGGGTATTTTACCACTATAGTGGTAAAGTATTGTAAAAATATAAAAAAATATTAATAAATTGACAAAGTGAAATTTCAGTCTTCATTTTGCGCTTAATGTTCTTAAAATAAATTAGATTAACAAGCTGGTTTTCATTTTTGCCTCTTTTGGTACCTTGCTAACCAGTCTAAAGTCTGGAATATTTCTGATGACACAACATAAAATGCTGAAATAGTACATTTTATTACATGAGGTTGAAATGATTTCCCTTCATACTGTGAGCCAAATGCAGAAGGTCATATTGCAGCTGGTGTAGAAAATTCATACAATGAATAGTGGTTTTGTTTCTGAAGGAATGGATGTGGGAAAAAAAATTCTTGATAGGAAAAAGCCCAGTAGATCAAAGAAGAACACCATGGTGGTAATCACTTGTACCTCTAACACAGTACAGGAAATGTTTGCACTTCAGACATAAGGTGATGCTTTCTTCTTCCCCTTTCAAGACTAAAAAAGCTTCCTATACTTTAACTTCCTCTGAGCTTTAGAGTTTAAATGTTTTGGGCAACAAAATAACTTCATTCTTACATTAAATACAGTTACATTAATTGTATTGTCCATATTTTATATGAACTATTGTCTGCACTGGGACTTCTGTTGTCAACTTTAAGCCGTTTTCTGCTTTCTGTCATATTTATGCTATGTATTTTTATGCTGTGTACTTTGCATTGTTTCTTTTCTCTGATGACTGGTTTTAACAGCAAAAGTTAAAAATAGGGCCTATATGAAACAACTAAAAATCTTAATCTAAGCTTTGGTGAAACACCAGCCTATCTTATGATTAATTACATTTTTTCTTACTGTTTATGTTTGTGTGACAAAACAATGTGAGGTAAAATAATTCTGGAGCACCTTGGGGAATGCAGCTGAAAAGTGTAGTAAATGAAATGGGAAGAAGGATGAAATTACAAGCAGATGCTCCTTTTTCTAAGTAGGACCTAATTTCCAAGCTGGAGAGAAATAGTACTCTTGCTAGTAGCCAATCTGTAGAAATCACTCAATAAATAAATATGACATGATGGTAAGTTTTACAGGATCAGCCACATTATATTTATTTTACTTTGATACAAAATGTCAGCAAAAATATTACCTCTTCCAAAAATAAAATTTCCATGTATAAGCATTTCATAAAAAAGCAAAGTAAAAAAAAAATAAAAATGCAAAAGTGCACTTGACAAGTATCTCTTTGTATATTGGATACATTTTTACACCAAAACTGCTACTTTTTAGAAATGTGTTACAACCAACATCATAATGGGTAGCTCACTAAAAATATTTTTAACAGAAATGTAGACTTCTCCATAATGATATTTTACAAATCTTCTTAAGTTCAGCGTCAAAATATCTTGTTAAATAAGCTGCAGAATCAAGAAGTCCAGGGAGAATGAAAAGTTATTTTCCAACCCGTTAATTAAAGAAAAGTAAGAAACTGTGGTGCTGGTGGGAAAATGTATGTTTCCTTCACAGCTGTACCATCATGGTTTTACAACATGCAGCTTAAAGAAAATGGAGGAATTATGTGTCCTCTAGGGCCTTTTCATGCTAATGTGTTGTGGAGCCATATGAGGTAAATGCCAATTCAGTCACTAGTTTTCTTTGACAGCATAAAATAATTTTCTATATAAAAAATATATATATATATATATAAAGAGAGAGACTAGTGTTCCAGTAAACCTGTTTGTGTTAGTTCTGTATTCCCTGATCAACAATACTGAATCATTATGTCACAGCACAAGGGATATGTCTTTACAGGTTGAGATTTTAGATTCATCTGTGTCTTGTTCCTATTTATGAGTGTCACATGACATGACCATGCCTCAGAAAACATACACCTATACAATTGTGTACAACCTGTTCTGGTGTTAATATCTCTTCTGTTAATACCAATCAACAAGGATGAGTTCCTGCAGGGCTGCTGCAGGGCTTTAGAAAAGTGGAGTGGTAAAGATCTTGGGTTTCTTTGTTCAATAAACATTACTATAGTTACTTTTATGTAACAAATTTCACTTTTTATTACAGCACTATGTTCTGTCAGCAGAAAGCAAATAGGCTAGGCATTTTTTTCATAAATAGATCAGTCTTTATAAATTTAATTTCCTATTTTTCATTCCTAGTGATTGGCTCCCTGTAACCAAATTATAATATATTCCTTGGCCCCATTTTTACATCAGATAACATTTTAACTGTCACGCTGTTTGCTAGCCAGCTGGGGGCAAGAAAGTGTAGGTGTAAATGAGCATTCAGGATGGGCTTAAGTGTACATGGTGTAGTTAGTGAGAAGTCTGCGACATGTTTTGGAAGTTGCTTGAGACACTCTAGTATCTAACTGGAAGGGAATAGGAATGGTCACTCCTAAATGCAAGTTTTAATTCTAGATTCAAAAGCAGAAAACAAATGTCAAGCAAACCCTGGTGCTGCTGATGCATTTAAACTTCACTTGCAGAAAGGTAGCACCCTGCTGGGAATTTGTAATTGACTAGCTGCAGCCACTTGTTGCATTGATAAACTTCATTATCATAGGTTCATCAAATAATTAGTCTGGAAAGAACCTCTGGAGGTCATTTGGTCCAACACTTCACTCACAGCAGGAACAACATCAAAGTTACATCCACCTTGGATGGTAGATTGTGTTGCTCAAGCTTTGTCAAGCTGAGTTTGAGCACCTACAAGGTTATGCAGTCCATGTCATTTTTTTAACCCCCTCTCTAACATCTTTATTGATAGTGTCAGCTATTTTTTCCCCTGTATATTTGGCATGATTAGGGGAGATTTTAGGCAGAGGAAGTCAGTTCCCCTGTCATTCTTGGATGTCTCTGGCAATACCACTGTATTGGCAGATCCAGTTTACAGTTGGAAGCGGTAGATATTTTTATTAGATGAAGAAAAAGACTGACCAGAGAGTGACAGTTAGGAGTCTGCTTGAATAAAATATTTGAGAACGGTCACCAATTCTGGAGCAGCACTGAGAAGGTTTTAATCTCTGGGGCTTCAAAACCCTAACTGTAAGTATGCAAGATAAGTGTCGTATATCTTCTGTAGACTATAATTTTTCCATGGGTGGATGGAGGTAAGCTATTCGTATGACTGGAAGCTGCTGCTTCTGTGTCAGTCTCACCATTTACCTGCCTTTGCTGAGAGGCAATTTGAGGAAGAGTAGGGGTAGACTACACAAAAATGAGTGTGCCAATACTTCTGTAGCTAAATACGTCACTAACTACATGTGGAATTCATAGTCAGAAGTTCTACAGCCAGAGGGGATTGTTATGTTCACCTTGTCTGACCTCCTGTGTTACGTAAAGAGTAGATTCCTTCAACCATTTTTAACAATTAAGACCAATTCCTATGAAAATAACCTTAAAGATACAGAGACTCTACTACGTGATAATAATTCAAATAGCTAATTAGCCTCTGTATTAAACATGTGCACCTTTTTTTTGTCAGAGTGCGTGAATGTGCAGTTTCTAGCTGCTAGATGATAGATCATGATACTAGACATTTTATGAGGCACATAATTATTCATTAAAGTGAATGTTTGCTTTAAAAATATTTTATAATAGGAGACATTAGTCACTTTTCCATAATGTAAAATTTGAAATAATTAAATCTTTCCATTGTGAGATCTTAGAACGTTCATGCCCTGCACCTGCAGCTGATTTCCCTTATACTTATCTTTACTCATCTGTCTCCTATCTTCCTGTTAATCTCTTTAGACACTACTTGCTGTAGCAGAGTCAATATATTATGAGTTCGTTTACTTTACATGTGTTTAAATGTGTTCTTATAATAGCACAACATCTTTAGGGACTCTGAGATCATCTGGATAAAGAATGAGCATATGATTCTTGTATTTTTCCTTCTGTTTTCTGATGGGTAGTGCATTCCTTTGTAGTGTATAACTATGCATCGGGTTTTCCTGTGCCTGTGTTGTCATTTCCATTATGAAAAGAGTTAGTGAATATGAGTAAGGTGGAGATATGTTTCAGCCTTTGTAACGTTTTGACTTTCAACTTTTTTTAAGAAAGATCAACAGTAAGAGAACATTTATGGCACCGTTCAGTTTTTCTCTGTTAGAAGGACAGTTATAATTACTGTTAAGATGTCTAACGGTATAAACTCAGGTGAAACTGTCATCAAAAATTAACACATCTACATAGTCAGTGACATCCAAGGTCAGTGGACCAGAGAATGAAGATACATCCACATTACTATAAAACAAGGCCTTCAGGGGTGGTGCTGTGTGGGGTGATGGTGGACAATTCGGTGTTCTCTTGTACATTTGTTCTCTATTCTTGTTTCTTCATACTGAGGACACTTTTGAAAGAGTTTAGGACCCATTATGCTTTACCTTAGGTTATTATTATTTTTTTTACTTTTTTCTCTCAGAAGAAGCGTGGTTTATTTCATTCAGCAAAATGTATTTCTTGTTGAGATGACTACCATACAAAACCAATTCCTTTTGCAATACTAATTGCTCTATCTTCCTAACATTTTCTCTGTGAAGTCTGCTGCTTCTGCCAAACACTTGATTTGTCTACATTTTAGGTAAAGGGCACATTTATGGATCTCATACTGTTCACAGATTTTTTTAAAAACAGAAAGACATCCCCCCTCCCCCCCCCAAAAAAAAAAACCACAAACCACCAACAAAAAAAAAACCCACCAAAAACAAAACCCAAAACTCTATACAAGAGTCCATGAAGGTTTAACAAGTGATATAGTGGTTCTTTGTGATATTAGTGAACTAATTCATCTGCAATGAATTCCTTGACTTTATTAGATTATAAGATAGATAAAGTACCACTAAGATAGTGTTATTTATTGTACAATTTTAGTCTGAAATGAATATTAAAGTACAAGGAAATTGTACTGCATGATTTATGAGCTTGATTTCAATTACTTGAAAATTTTTAAAGCCACAGTTTAACTTCTTGGCTGGTATAGATCAAGAAAAATGCTTTTATTTATGCTACTTGCAGATATGATTACGTAGTTTCAGTTTCTTCATAGCTGTATCCTTTCCTTCAGCTATTTCAGAAGAAAAGCCACACAGACACCCTTCAGAAAGTCAGAACTATAGAAGTGGTTCCCATAGAAGAATTGCAACAGCTAAGCCCATTTAACTTGGTCATTTTTTACTTGTCGTTGATCAAAAATCCAACAGGCCTTTACCTTCTTAAATAGTGACAGTTTGGGACTCCTTTGAAAAGATGAGATGGGTGTGTATTTATTTTAAAATTTGGATGAATCACAGAAGATTGTGAAAGTGAAACAGAATTTAGGTTGTTAATAGATCATTTCAGATACAATTATAACATACTCCCTCTAGTGATGAGCAGGTAATTTCCAAAATCTTCATAAAATTATAAAATGACTCACTGAATTTGTTGTTGACAGGTAAAACTTGGAAGCAATCTTTTACATTCTGGTGGTACATGGTGCACAATACACATTTTGAGTAATATTTCAAGAAGTTGAAATGTTTTCTAGATGTACTTGAATGCAAGATTTCTGGACATATATCACAATCATTAGTTCCATTCTCTGTGAAGATTCTCTGAATCACAGAAAATACCAGTGGTGGATTAATCTTCTCTATAAGATAAAAATAAATTCACAAAAAGAGCAACTGTGAGTTAAACAATAAATAGACTAATTATCGCTTTTAATTCTTACATCCTTAAATCTTCCTAAAGTGTCATTAAAATTCCATGTTCCTTATACGAATGATGCACTAGCAATACATTTGCAAAAATTAGATTCTGTTGATATATAAGAGGTGGGTTTATGTAGTAATTATAGTATTACTTCATTTATAATTATTATCTTTATTAGATGTAATTCAACCAACCAGTATAATTTACATACACACATGCCTCTACTACTTTGATAAAAATATGCTTCTGCCTTTGACAGCTTCATGCCTTAAGCAACCCCAGTGTATTGAAAGCTCTGCTTCTTCATACTTTCTTCATGTGACGTTCAGTCAACACAAAGCTTTGTTTTACATTCTACTTTAAGGAAGCCGTTTGCTATAGCTAAAGCAACAAAGGCCTTGTTTCTAGTAATTTCTCTTCCTCAAAGTCAACTGATCCAGCAACTAGTTCTTGCCTATGTTTTCAAAACCTAAAAAGAAGTGTTATTAAATTTAATGTTTCTTTATTCAAGGAGCTTTTTGTACTGGAATTCAAATAAACAAAACCAAGCTAACTTCTTAAAAAAAAGAAACACAGGTAATAAATCAGTGAACTTAATGTTAAACTATGCAGATTAGGCATTGAAGTCACAGACTGATGTCTAGTTGCTTAATCATTGAAGATACGCTATTTTTGTCAAACAATTGACAAAGATGATCCACCAGTGGTACACCTGTGTTTTCCATGGGTCGATAGTTTTATCTGGAGGATTTCTAAAGTTCCAGGCCTGTCTGTGGTAAACAAGTACTACAGAGTTGGAGGGAGTTAAAGCTGAAATTTAATCTGGTAACCTGGCAGAGAAGGCACAGGATTTGAGTGTTATTCCATGTGAGCTGGTTCAGCGGCTGTATAAAAGAAGGCCTACTGCATGGAAGCCTTGATGCTTGTTGGTAACTGAGGCGAGAAGTCACTTCTCAAGGTGTAGATGACTCCTAGCTTCTGCTGAGTGTGGTGGCCCAAGAGCTGATGCTTGTAGTGTTGATGTCTCGCTGTTCCAGTACAGACTGTAGCAATGCCTCATGCTTCCAGAGCTCATTGTTGTTCTACCCTGGAGACATAATTGTAGCGGCAGTATTAGCTGAGGTTTGGCAAGTCTGCATAGAGCAGTATATCCTGACTTGTACTGAGTAAGCGCAGCAGTATTCATGTTTAAACAGCTTAGTGACAAATGTGTGCCACAAAAGGAAGGAGCCTGAGCTAAAATAAACTGCCTGTCTTCGTGTTCTCCATCACGCCACCAGCAGTGGCAGCAAGTCAACTCTGCAGTGTAAGTGTAAGGGCATCACCTTTTCCTAGAAAGGATCACAATGCTGGAAAGTTATCCCAAAGGAGAAAACTCTCTTCTAAAAATTCTTCAAGATAAAAACATTTCTTTATTTTTATCTTTTGTTCTGCTGGATTTTCATCGTTATTTTTTGTGAGTGCAAATGTTTCTACTACATTCATGCTGTATGTCTGGACATTATTAATCTTTGGGCTTAAGTGATTTGAGATGTGTTTAATTTCCCAATTTTGATTTTTCACTGATATCAGCCGAAACTAAACCTTTTATTTCTAAGTAATGGGTAAGCATTCCTTGAGTTTTGGTGGAGATGTATCTTCAAGGCATACTGTCTTACTTTCACGAACGCTGAAATAAGGTTTCTGCTTCAGTTTCACTGGAGAGAGGAAATGCTGAGTTGTTATGTAAATGACACGCGCCTATATGACTTACTCTTCATGACAGAGAGCTCATGATTTGGTAGATACAGTGTTGATGCTTATGATGTAGCTCTCATTTATTAATGTTTGGGCCAAATCATGCTCTCATTTCAGTGAATTGCAGTTTTGCTACTGACTGCAGGAGTAGAAAGGAGAGACCTATTATTATTTCACTTGTTGACTTTAGGGAAGTCAGTTCCAAATTATCAGATTACCAATTGCGAAATATTGTCGCTAATGCCTTATGTCTTATAGAGGCAAAACCACAGTTTGGTGGATAAGAATAAAGCAACAGAGAAGAGGCAGTAGGGAACAGCTTCTGAAATCACCTCTCAATTTTCTATAACAACCTTTTTAGTGCAGTTTGAAATGCAGTTAGTCTGATTATTAATTTATTTAAGCTGAAATTTTAATCTTTCTGCTAGAACACTGGGAACACTTACATGGTCAGATTCAGCTGATGTCCTCTTGGTCTTTAACACTTCTCAGGTGCACTTTGCTGACTTAGCAGCCACCCGATAACATTGACCATGTACCAACATAGAGCTCTTGAAGTATCACCGAGAAAGAGTCCTATGTTCTACCCAAGGCCAAACGGGCAGTGTGCATCCCTTCTTGCGGGTAAACTTTGAAAGAGATGTTTGCTGAGGACGTGTTGATTTATTGTGTCAATTCTTATCCTGGTTAGAGTATACTTTCAGATTTTAGAAGCTAAATTATGTTCTTGTGGCTTATTGTTGGCTACCTGTCTTTATACGCCTTGATTCATATTCACGTTCTGTTTAGAGACAAAACTTCTAGTGAGCTGTTTGAGCTCCTGACAACAAGGTCTACTTGTTGGATTGGGCACTGGCTGGAAATTTGCCAGGCCTGTTGGCGGTATGGTTTTCAGAGGAGAACAGGGGAGGCTTTCTCACTTCTTGTAGCTCCAGAGATCATTTGAAACAAGCATGACTGACTGAAGTTGCTGTTCCTAAGCCAGTGGACTCGCTGCTGCATTGGTGCACTTGACTCCAACTCATCAACAGCTAAACTGCCCAGAAGTATGAACTGTCCCCTCCTAGTAGCAGGGCCTGTATTTCAGATAAGTGCTTTCCAGAAAAGTGACGTTTGGATAATTTGAGAGTTTTCTTGGTGGGCTTATTAGTCATCTGTTGGGAGAGGACACCACAGCCCTGGAGGGCCTGGGCTGGATTTATCTAGTGAAAGTTCCTTAGCTGGGTACTAGTGGAAAAACACTTCAGCGTGGGTTCCCCTCACCTGACTTTAAGCACATTTTGGAGGCTAATAAGAGGAGGCTACTGATCCTAGATGTCTTCTGAAGCCAGTGGAGAAGCTAGAAGTGTCAGTCTAACTAAAATCACGCTCTGCTGAACGCATAGGAAGCCTCAGAGGTTTGGCTGGATAGTACAGGCCCGCACGGGATTGTATCGGCGCACTCGTGAAGCCACTGGTGGGAGTTAGCCGTTCCTTTTAGGAGTTTAAAATTAGGATGGAGCAGCATAACAGTATTGTTTCAGTAAAGAAAAATCACAAAAACCTGGAAAAATGGAACTTCTGTTTCTTTCCTTTATTTCTTGGGGGTTTTCCTCTTCTTTTTTGGACAAAAAAAAAAAAAAAAGAGAAAAAGAGAGAGACCTTGTACAAGGCAGCTGGGAGAATGGTTAGAGAAACTCAAGGGCAAGTAACAAAGGAAAGTTTTCCTAATGTTACTGTCAGTCCATTGACGAAAGTACACATAATGAGATAAGCAGACAAGTTTAATTGAAAGCTATGGAATCAGTTTACAAGGCTGTAGGAATAAACACTTCTCCCAGATTCTCTGCTAGCCTTTTTGTGCTTCTAAATGTGGATTTTCACTCTGACTTGTGGGATCTATAGTACTTCTGAAACATTACCACTGAAAATTAAACCATTTTTTTGCTTTAGGCAATTCACGGAAGAAAATCAGTGTGTTTGGTTTTCAAATGATGCTTCATCTGAATCAGTTGTGTAAAGTAGGGTCATACATACATGTGTATGTTGAATTAATAGGGGTTTTCCCAAACTGTAGATATCAATATCCCCTGAAATTCCATGACACTGTGTTAGACAATAATGCCACAATTACATCATATAACCGGAATTTAAATTCTCTCATGAGTGGGCATAAGAACATATGGTTTTGTTAGCCAAGGCACTGGGGACTACCTTTAACAGTTGTCAGAAACTTTGTTTAACCAAAGGTGAATTTAAACACCTACGGCTAGTTATTATAATTGTTTGTTATTCCCTTATCGTGAGAAACTGAGCATCTGCCAACTGTCTTTAGAGATCACAAGAAAAGGGATGAGACTAAAAGGATAATACCTCCAAAACAGTGATTTAGTCTCCTAGGGCTACTAGATATAGTGGGAATAAGAACATATGGTAAAAATACAAAGATTATGCTGTATTTATTTATGAAGTTATTTTATTTTTGAGAGCAACTGTTCTGCTAGAGAGACTGACCACTTCTTCCTAGGCTGGCATGAAGATTTCTAGAACTATAGTGTCTGAACATGAGCCATACTTCATGACAAGCACATATTTAAGTTAACAGAATGAGCTATTTATCAGGCAATGTGTGCATGCCATGTACACCACTTTCAGTAAATTGACAAGTTACAAATTCATCTCAGATCTTACTGCTATTGCATGCAGTGCCACGTCTACATATTGGGATGAAAGGACCACTGTATTAATGGTGTCTGTTGCCAGAAAAAAGCCCATCACTGTAGGATTAGGATCAGAGAGATGATTCAAGTCAAATACTGTACGGAGCTGTATGGAGCTCATGGAATGAACTTTGAAAAAGCAGAAATACTAAGATGCTTAAAAGGAAAGAAAGAGCATAATTATACAATGAGGACTATTCACAATCTCTGGTAGCTGGCGAGCTGGAATCATTGACCCACCCTCTTCAGGGAATTCATTCTTCTGATACTAATTATTAGATCTACAAAATCTTAACTAGCAATTAATTACATCCATAAAAATAAAAGTAGTATAATTAGATGTATCTCAATTTGATATAGGTACTTTTAATTTGCTCTGTTATCATCAGTAGCAACAGATGCCAGTTCTTGCTATCCATTTGGAGCTAAAATAAGTGGAATTAACTCATCTCTAGTGACTACTGAATTAAGTGTTGAAAGGTTGATTATTACAACTCATCATATCAGAAAAGGAAGCCTCACTGTATGTGAAAAGCAGCAATTTTAATTAGCCAACCAGAATAACACTTGCTATTCACCAACAACTTTTCCTTCAGCCTTGCTGAATACATGAAGAGCATCAAGGTCATACGTGGGACTGAAATCTTTTGGGTTGTTCCAAGCCTTTCTTTATTCAGACATAACTTTAGATGTTCTTCTGGAGTAAGGAAATTGTCCATTAGTTGGAGTGTGTAGTGCCCATGAAATGACCTTCACCAGTGCTGTAGTTACACCTCGGAAATAATTCCTGTAGGAGATAAGAATAGCAGTGGGCTTCCCCATATTCAGAATTACATGACATTTATTTCCTCACCTTCACTGTATTTGACTCCTTTGAAGTTAAATCTAAGCTTTCTTTTTTTCTATCTTCAAAAGAAGAATGAACAAAGCTTTTAAAATTTCTTTTAAAAACTTGAAGATAGTGACAATATCTAAATCTGCAGCATGCACTTTTAAGTTCGTGAGTATTCAATAAAATAATGACTCCTGTATAAATAATTTATTCAACTTGTTACTGAGGAATGATTTTTTTCATTATTATCAATACGAGTTAAGCTGCAAATAGGGTTTTTTTTTCTAAAAACAGATGGAAATAAATCTGTTTCAAATAGTTGTGTTTTTATGGGGTGTCATGTTTTTACAGAAAATAATTTAATATAAAAACTAAGGTGATTTCAAAATAATACATTTCTGAATAACAAAATAGAACTGTTCCATGATGCATTATTTTTTTCTGAAAGAAGAATACATTTTGTCTCCCACTGTTTTAAACTGTACTTTTTGGAACAGAAAAATCAAACACTGTGTTTCCTTGGAATTTACTGCATAAATTCATAGTTCAATAAAAACTTTATTCCCTGTGAGAAACAGTGGATGAAGAATAATAGAATTTTTTTTTTCCCCCAGGAAGTCCATATCATTATTGTGTATATACTGCTTTTGTTGGTTTTAGTGAAAAGTAAGAGGAGGAAAGAGAGAACAGGAGACTTTCTCTCACTCTAGAAGCAGTTAAGAAAACATGTGTTTGCTATGCCAGTGTGCCAGAGAGGTACAGCAATCGACGGCCTGGAACCTTCACATGAGAAATGCACTTCCACATGGACAGAGCAGCGCTGCCGTGGGAAGCAGTTTCACAGCATGACTTCTCCTTTTGCTCAAAGCTTTCCTGCAGCATGTGGTGGCATCCCACAAGAAATCCTGTCTAGCACTGATGAAATCCCTACTGTGGGAATACAGTTCCCTGTGTCTCAGTTCAACATTTGCTCTGCTGCCCGGATAGCAGTTGGCCACCAGGGATTTCAGCTGTGAATCTGCTGGAGGTGTCGCACACAGTACTGCACAGACACTCGTGTGTTTCTTTCAACTCTGCTCATTAAAATGAGTGTAACAGTATCTGCTGTTACATACCAGCATTTTTTGTCACCAGACTAAGGTCTGGTCCAGCTGTCCAGTGAATGGTGTGGAGTTTGGGCAGTATATAACTTGTGGGGTGAAAGTCAAGGAATAAAACCCTCAAATTATGGACTGGAAGACAAAGAAAACCAAGTAACTTGTAAATCTCTTCTACCAATTAGACGCCATCCATTGTAGTTTTCCAAAGTACTTTTTGATTCAGAAGTGATGTGCTCTGGATTGGCGCTTGCTCCCATGCCTTGTCAGATAGCTGTTGTTCAGTGGTACAGCAGAATATCACTGTGGATACTATGGAGAGATACTGCCCTGTTTTAACTACAGATTATTATTTTTTAATTCACACATGTTAACTAGGTTTCCTATTTTAAGCGTAAACTCCTCTCATTTTTCTGTATGTCATCTGCCCAAATCAGTAACTAACCCTTAAAATCCCGTTATTGTTTCATACTGTTGATTCATTAACAGCTGAAGTGAGTTTGGTTAGGAATACATCTCTGGATGGTTTCTATGGCAGCCTATTCCACAGTCCCACTTTTAATGCCTTTCAAAGTAAGACTGTAGATTTAGAAAATCCATTTATAAACATTTTCAGAGATTTAGTAGCAACAGCTAACAACTTCACAAATCCTTTTAAAATGTACTATTAAACAGACATTATATGGGGTGACTGGCTTCTTAAGTTTGAGTAAAATATATAGAGAATATTAGTATTATTTCAGTTTAAAAGTTGTTATCGCAGGCATTTCAGAGTCATTCAAGATACACCGGGGTCTGTGTATGAATTAAGCAGGTTCTTCAGTTCTCTGTAGTAGTATGTACAAGGCGCCTAATAAAAGTCATCCACAATGGTTTATCCATAATGTTAGTAAAATCAACTGGTATAAAAGCAGGTTCTGTTTTTGATAGCAGAAGTGTTTTCCCTTATTCCAGATGTGATGTGTTTCCAGGATTTCTGAAGGTATATTTGAATGATGTACATTATAAATAGGGGTTTGGGACATCACAGCTGAACAAACTATCCCAGATCTCACTTAATATTTCCATTGATACTCCAATCAGTTGGACCATCAGTAGGAATGATAGAATTGGTAACACTGGGGAGAAATGCAGCTGTAACACCGGACTGTTTGGCAGACCTACACACGCCAACAAACTACTATGCAAGTAGTTCTTTAGCTCTCTATCCTCTTGAAGAGCTGCAGAAAATCAGACGTTTCCCAGAAGAGGCTTTTTCTTTCAAGGACCTTAAGAAACTATGTTCCAGTTAAGCTTTTCTAGTAGTAGAAAACATTTTGCCTGTAATTAGGTGTATTTTATTAGTAAGATCAAAAGTCTAGATCTCATTAGCAGAAGACTTTTATAAATCTGAAAGAATGTGTGGAAACATAAATGCTCATTCATACATGAGTATCTCATCAAAATGCCCTAATGTATGTGCTAATTCTTCAGAAAGTTCTCTTCTGCCAATATATTCACTTTTGGGTAAAAACCTGTTGTTTCTAGTTAGAATAAAGGTTTAGGGGAGTGTAAACAACTTCGTGCAATGGGAATCAAAGTCTAAGCTTCCAAAAGAGGTAAAGATTTGTTATCATATTTTATTTTATATCTTTACCTGAAAGAGTGGAAATCCATGGAAGAGCAACACTGGTTGTCTACAGCATGTATAGAAAATAATCTTGGACCTTATTAGTTACTTATTAGCTTTACAAGTTCCTAATTAACCCCCCCAAACCCCCTACTTCCTACCACTACAACCTACCATCCATTTATCACCAGATTTTCAAATTTCCATTCTCAAATGTTTCTTTAGAGCAGTTCACTGCTTACTTTCCTAAATGTTTGGAAAGCTGGTATAGTGTTTTAGTTTTATAATAAGCATGAAAGATATTGGGATATACTGCAGGGGTGTTTGCTAGGACATTAACATGTTTTATGAAGAAAATCTCAGTGTCTTTCAGAGCTTCATGGCTGGTTCTAATTCTTAATTGGAAAAAAACCCCACACAAACAAACAAACAAACTTACTTTTGAGACAATAATGTGGAATCCAGAATGATTCATAACTTCATAACTGGTTTTCCTTCTCTTCATCTTCTTAGTTTTTGAGCACTGGAAATCAGATTCCTTCAGTACTTGGCTAACCACTGCACTATCTACGCTTCCAAATGCCAGAATATTCATAATTTCCCAATTTTGTATTTTCCAGGAATTATGTAGAATATATTTTAAGTGTTCATGATATCTGTATTAGCAACAGCTTTTCTGATTGTTTTTACAAGTATATTCTGCAATATTCCATGCCCAACTTGACACAAAGTATTCACACTTCTGTATTACTAGCTTTTATCTCTGAAGTCTGTTGTTAAAAGATACTCTTGGCAAAGGTAATGAAAAAAAGACATTTTATTTGCTCAGATGCCATGTTGGCAATGAAACTTGCATAGCTGGGCTTAATGCTGGGTCAGAGTTGTTCTTAAAAGAAAGTACTCTGCAGACTTTATTCACCAACAGCAGGAAAGTGATCCAATTCATGCTGGGATTACCAGGCAGTGAGTCACTTACCTCTGTGGGGGGAACACCCAGTGTATCAGTGCCTGTCACAGCATAAAAGTGCGATGGAAAAATCCTTGCATGGTATACCGGGTAGCTCTGGATATGTCACAGTTTATTTTAAATAAATGTCTTCAAGTATCTGTCTCAGCCTAAAGCTCTTGTGCTGCATTTCTTCTCTGGGTGTCTTGCTGGTTCCAGTGGTCCTCTCATAATTAACCGAATAAATAAACAAATAACCTTCCTACCAGCAGT